>NC_133003.1:30671831-31921831 GCF_048564905.1 Vicugna pacos | reverse complement strand
ACAAAAACCATACTCAAATAGAGATGATTTGGAGTTGTCCTTGTATTAACAGCTCTCTGATTCTCTTGCACTTTCATAAGGTCTATTGTTTTTTTTAAGTCTGGAAGAAAATGATTGCTTGGCCAGTGTGCACGGGGAATTGCATCCCATCCACATCTGACCATACCGGTGTCATGGCCCCAGCAGTGAATGCCGCTTGGGCAGTGTTCTTGGTTGTGGCCCCACAGGCTAGCACAGAGCTTTCCTCCTCCGCACACGCCGGGGACGGCGTCTTTCCAACCTGGTTTTGCCCGTGGGAGCGAGTCTCACAGCAGAACACCATCCTCATTTGTTTCTTCCTGATGGGTGATTCTGAACACAGGAAGAGAGAGAACACTTCACCTTCAATAGTGAAGACCTAAATATTTATTCAGACATTATGAGCGCGAGAAATGTTACCTGCAAACACTTCCTCAGGGCCAGGGATGGAGCAACTGTCTTACGAACACTTTGCTTACCTGAGGTTCCTCAATTCGAATTTCGTATGACAGTTTGAGGCTGCATGTATCTGCGATCGCAAATAATAATGACTTTTCAAGGAGAGAGAGAATTGTATTTCTTGCCACTGGTTTTAAAGCCACTGAATGACACAGTCCGAATGAGGGAGGCAGGGGACTAAATGCAGGTTTGAGTGATGTCCAGTGATCAAAATTAAATTACAAAAGGAGCTCCCAGGTTGGAGTCCTCCATCCCAACAGAGTGTTTAAACTACAGCTTAAATGGTGAACGTAAGCAATGTGTTTATATACTTTTTTTTAAATTCTGTATCAGCATATACTTTAAAAGAAAAAACATCAAATAATGGTTTGTTTTAAAAAGTCTCAGGCGATTCTGAGAGTGTTACTCTGTTTAGTCATTTCTATAGTTAATGGCATCCAGATAGCTGATGTCTTTTTAAAATCCCTTGGTTTGAAATTTTCAGCTCTGTAAACAGACCATAAAGTAGGTCTTATTTGCTTCCTAACAAATAAGGCAGAACAGCTTGCCCATGGGGATTTAAATCATAATTTACACTTAGGTTTATTTTTATAGACCGGCCATAAGTACGACTCGCAAAGCTGGATAAAACTAAGGCACTAGAAAATTAAAAAGAGAGATTTATTTTTCCCCTTAAAATGCAGCTCAGTTGTAATTTAAATCTAACTGCTTTAATTATGCAGAATAATTGGATTAGGCAGAGGTTTGCCTAGTTTGTCAGAATCAGAATGACAGTTCATGTTTGCTGTTCTGTCCTGTTGAAAGCAGGGTATACAAACACACACACACACACACACACACACACACACACCAGAAAGAAAGTAGAATGTAACATGGAAATGATTCAGAGGAATTAAGAGCTTACCGTTATGTAAAAATAAACCTTCATATATACATATTAATGATGAGGTTTCATAGCAAAATCTATGCCAAATTTGGCTTTGAGAAGAATTAGGACATACAGCTACTTGTAAGTCACCCTCCCTTTTTCAAATCCAGCATATTTTTCCCATTGACTGCAGTTAAATACGCAGTGTCTGGCGCTAGCTGTATCTTACTAAAACTCCAGCCGTTCCTGGCCACACTGACACGCCACCTGCACACCACCAGCATGGTTATTTGTTTTATGTATATACATTTAAAATCTACTCTCATTCTCGAGCTTACATTTTAAAGGGGATCTTTCCCTGTCTGGTTGTGAATAGAGAGAAGCCATAAAAGTAACTTCAGTGAAAACAAAACAGTGTTAGTAAATTCTAGATCTAGGCTGTTCCCTGCAGGAGGAGGCTCCGAATGTCAGCAAAACTGCCATCTCTTATAAACAAAAGAGGATAAGCAAATATAAGTCGTTCTTCTTGAGACGGTCTGCCTGAGATCATCAGAAGGAGGGGACGATAATGGCTGTCCCCGTGGCCGCTTGTTGCCCCATCTTTGGCCACCTAACGTCACCTCCGGGAAACTAGATCTGCATTTTGAGAGTCACGGTGCTCACCCTCTATTTGTTGAAGGATTTCTCTATCCTTTGAATTTCTCAGGTGGCTTTTCTAGAACATTCTGTGGTTCTTTTCCGTGCCAGCTTGCGAAGTGATGAGAAACAATTCGCGATGTTGTAGGTGGACAGCCATGACCAAAGAGGGAAAACATTTTCCTCCACTGCTGGCTTTGTGTCCCAAATTACCTGAATAAAATATCAAATGAAAGTGTTCATTCTTGAGGGGGAAGCCAAAGAACCATGGGGAAGGAAGCATTTGAAATAAGCCCTTGCTTTTCTCTGATTTTTATTTTGATATGCATTCGCCGTTTACTACAGCCTTTAAAAAAAAAAAAGATGAAGTAACACTTATTGAAGAAATTCTCAGTCCACAAATAAATAAAATGAATATTGCATTAATTCGATGAATTTCAATTGAATAGCCAGTGTGTAAAACACGCCTAGAGGCCAAAGATGAATGAAAAGCAAAGACCTTGCCCTTAGGAGTCACGCACGGGATGTAAGTCATGTGTGTTCATGATGAATGTGAAACAGAAAGGATTCCATTCTGAGGGAAACCGCAGGGTTTTTTGGGGGGAAACCAGCGAATGCCCATGAAGGAGATGGCTTTTAAAATGGCCTTTGAATGTGGCTGTCAAGTGCTTGCAAGTTCAGGAGTGTGTGGGGAATGTTGCTTCTTAAAAGATGTAAAAGGGCAAAGAGAAGAGAATGAAATCTAAAAATACAGGCTGAGTCTAGGCCAAGAAAAAAAAAAGGAGCCTTGAAAATTGCACTAAAGGAAGGCAGCTTAAAGAAACAAGGATATTAAAAGGGACAACATAAAAAACAGGACAGAGAAAGCTGGTGAACCGCCATCAGGGTTAGGACCCAGCTCCAGAGGTTCCTGTTTCATGACTTCCTCCTTGTACGTTTCAAACTCTGCAAAGAAGGAACGTGATTGGCTCAGCCCGGGTCAGGTGCTCATCCCTGGGTCAGTCAGCTGTGGCCAGGAGGGCAAGTTCATATACCAAACTGGTATATGACGTGGCTACTGGCGGCCAAACTGGTGTGCGGAGGAGGGGCCGGTGAGAAAGGATTGTCCTGAGCTGCACGCTAGTGCACACCCACCTCAGAACAATTCTGCGAGGTTGGTATTCTCATCCCCATTTTACAGCTAAGAAAAACTGAGACTCCGTACCATTAGGTACCTTGTCCTGTGGCATTGGTAGAAACTATACAAAGGAAAGGAGTTAAACAGATGTGTCTCCGGAAATTGCCAAATTCTGAGTAAAGCAGGCAGCAAGTTCATTTGAAAGGAGATGGGCAACTTAATCTCTCAACAAGAGATTTCTTAAGGGATTCTTTAAGAGGCTGGAAAAGTTTAGGAATAGTTTCTTTTATATACACACACACACACACACACACATACACACACACACACACACACACACACACACAATCTCCAGCCCTGATTTAAATGGTTCTTTGCACAGCTGTATACTTAGCAAAGAACAAGTCATTTGCATTTTTGGATTCCTCTTCCCTGGAGACAGATGGATGGGCTGATGCTGGGAAGGTATGCAGATTCACTGGGATGGCGACGGGGAGAAAGAGTGGGAAGGACAGAGATTCAGGGACCAAACATTGCATCCTATGCAAACAGTCAGAGACAGCCCCATGAGTCCTCTTCCTGACTTGTGTAATTCCTAGAACTACCTAAAATTTCCATACCATTGGATGGAGGTGAAAGATGTGGGGTAGGGCTTCTTAATCTCAGCACTACTGATATTTAGGGCCAGTTCATTTTTGGTGACAGGAGGTTGTCCCGTGCATTGTAGGACGTTTGTCAGTATCCTTGGACTCTGAAAAGTTCTAAAGGGTTAAGTTATAAAAGGGTGAAAGTAGGATAATGTCTATAAATATCAACTGACCAGATGCCAGTAGCATCATCACGCCTGGTTATGACAACCGAAAAATGTCAACAGAGTTTGCCAAATGTCCCCTAGAAAGCGGAGGGTAAAATCGGCCCTGGCTGAGAACCATTGATTTAACTAATGGTCCTTTTTTATCTGTGATGTCAAGCCATTTTATCTCCACTCACTGAGACAGTAGTTTAAGAAAAGAGATTGTTCAGCTGTGGGAAGTTAACAGTCCCTGTTCATTGGCCTTGTGGGCAATACCACTGTCGCACAACTGTATCGACGAGTCTGGCTGCCTGGTGGTTAATGCAAAAAAAAATGGCCAGTGCAAGATCTAACCCTCTTCGTATTTCTGCCAGCGAGGGACCAAGGTACAGCTAGCAAGCGAGGAGGCGAGGAATTGATTGTAGATCAATTTGGGGCTCGTTCTTGAGTCATATTATCTTCCTACGTGCCAAAAATAAACAGAAATCCATTCCAGTCTAGTTCATTTCCTGATGGTGTCCAGGGATGGAACCTGATTAGATGGCTGAAGCAGAGGACGTGGAAGGACTGTATTTCAGGATTAATGAAACACTAGGCAGTCATCAGCCACCAATAAAGACTCGTCCATTCAAACTCAGCTTACTGCCCGTCTCCCTGATCTAAGCTTCAGGTTCTCCAAGCATGAGACCTCGAATGGCCCTGCTCTGACCTTATGTCTTTGTCTGGCCTGGTCAGCTCTGGGCAAGGGCAGAGCCCTGTGGCTTAGCCAGAACGACTGGAGCCCCGTGTCCACCCCACATAGAGGAGACAGCTCCTAGAGAAAGGAGACGGAGTTTTCCTGAGATTCACTTACCTTCCACGTCACTAGCATGCTTTTGTATATAGCAGAATCCAGGTCCGTTTCTGCTTTTTTTTTTTTAAACAACTACGGTGGATTTTTAAATGATGGGTGAATGTTAACCCTAGCTACAATTCTTAATGATCAACTAACTCCACTTGGTCCAATTAACAAGGTAGTTAAGAATGCAGAGGACCTGGTGTGTTCTTGAACATTGTCAAATCAGCAGAAATGGTTCCCCAGCAGATGGAGAGGTGCTTGGGAACATGGGATTAAAAATCCACCATAGCTGAGTTTTAACCGTGTGCGCCTTGGAAGTTTAAATTCATAGCCTGGGATTGCCATCTAGTGGCTAAATGCTACCATAACTTTCTTTATCCCTGGGCCTCAAGAATCTTTTATTGGTGTCTCAAGAGCATCTTCTCAGTGAACAAATAATAAAATAAGCCAGCGTATCCTGAAGCCCAGCTCAGGGGTAAACAGCAAAG
The DNA here is from genome assembly GCF_048564905.1 of Vicugna pacos. Lineage (NCBI taxonomy): Eukaryota > Metazoa > Chordata > Mammalia > Artiodactyla > Camelidae > Vicugna > Vicugna pacos. Next base: position 31,916,614 of record NC_133003.1, on the reverse strand, counting down.
TATTGCACAAGAAGAAATGACTGGGATCCCTAAAAATACTAGTTCCTGATGTTTGGCTCTTTCCTTTTAGAAGATGTTTTCTTATTTCTTCATTAATCAAGGCCGGCTACCTACCTTTCCAGTCCTAGCTAAAATAGGAAAGCGTACAATTATCATGTTCTGGAAAACAAATCAGATGTGCATATGCATTGAGGCCTGATTATTCTGCTTTTGGAAGAAGTTTCAGTCGCCTGGAGGGGGGGGTGAAATAAAACTTAAAAACAAAGGCCTGGAGCCCAAGGAACAGTGCTGTGTCTATCCTGTGCCCTGTGATATATAAGGCCTCATCCTGACACGTGGTTGAAATGTAAGAAGTATTTGTTGTTGCGAATGGGAGGTTTGTAGAGTCAGGGACCCTTAACTCCGTCTCATCTCCCCTCCGCACCGAGCCGCGCCTCTTTGAGATGTGGGAGGGCCTGTGTAGCCCTGGGCCAGGTTCCCTGGGGATACACACCAGTGCCAACTGAAACCAACATAGGGAAGCCAATGAGAGAAACTCTGCAGGGGAGGGCTGGAATTGTTAGGCAGGGTGCAGGGGGCGAGTGGAGTTTGCATAAGAGAGGAATGAGGAGCCGCAGTCTCCGGAATGCTTTAGGAGCAAGTAAGATTAAAGAGTTGGGGGCGATGAGGTCACCATCAGGAGGGAGGTCAGGGGAGCTTGGGTCATCGAGATGCTGCCAACACGGCAAGCATTTCCATGCCTTGAAGGCTGGCATCCTGCTCTGCCCGGGTGGTACCCACAGCTCCTGGCTTCCTGTAAGCCCCTTTTGGTACATACCAGCCGCCTAGGTTCGCTCCTCTGCCACCTGCCTTCCATCCTTCCATCCAAGTCAAGGCCTCTGGACACAAGAATGATCCCAACTAGGTTCCAGAATATGATGTTTCAAGTCCACTTCCCAGAAAAACTCTGTGGCTCTCCCACATCCAGAGATTTGTCTGTACTTTGTACTCATGCGGGAGTCACAGGAAAATCTCCAGCACCTTAGGCAGAGATTGAACGACAGAAACAAAGATGCTGGACCCGGAAGGGAGTGTTAAGTTCATCCAGCCCAACTGTCTCGTTGTACTGATGGAGTAACTGGCCAGAGAGAGCAGGGAGCTTGCTCAGAATTGCACTGGACTGGAACCCGCGCCTCCAAACTCTCCATCTTGTGCTCCTTCTAATTGACCGCCCTGCATCCTGGGAGAGGCACAGGGAGGTGGAATTCCTCTTCCATTTTGGAATTCCTGCTCAGAGTCAGGGAGGCTGGGGCCTCTGCCAGAGGTACCCGTCCGGAGGCTGCTCTGGCAGATTGTGGGGCCAACACTCATAAGAGAGAGGGGCATCAGTTTCAGTGGGTGCCACATTTGTTGGATCCCAGTTTCACTTCCTACCTGTAGGGCATGTGTGGTTACACAGGTTTCTAAAAAGAACAAACAAACAAACAAACAAACAAAAAATGCTTCTGAAGTTGAGCTGTCTGGGCTGGAATCTCAGCTTCACTCCATTCCTAGTCTGGTGACCTGTGGCGAGTTTTCTGATGTTTTGAGCCCTGCTTCCCGCTCTGAACATGACAGGAATGATGGTACCCATTCTGCACGGCTGCTGCCACACGGAGACAAGATGCTGTGTGTACAGTGCTTAGCGCATACAGTGCTTAGCATATGAGGTGTTTGGTAAATGTTAACTTACTATTATCGGTATTGTTCTTTGGTTGAGTGACCTCAATCCAGTTCTCAGTGTCTTCATCTGTAAAATGGGAGCAGAACCTTACATGGATGGTGGTACCCAGCCAAGAGGCAGAGTGCTTAGCGCAGACCAGACCCATAGTGGGCCCTCAGTCAGTGTCTTTAGTGAGTGAACCGTCAGATGGCCCTAAATACTAATGGTCCGTCCCCGCCATCCCTGCCCTGAGCAGAGGCGGCTGAGTCTGTCCGGCTAAGCAATTCTCTTTTCAATAAGGTTAGACGAAACCTAACAATATAAACAGATCCCAGTTCTCCAAGAGTAAAAACCAACCAATAGCACCCAGTAAATAATGAATGCCTTCTTGTATTTCAATAACAATGCACAGCTCCAACCGCACAGAACCATCTTGCTGCCATCCGACATGCCGAACCAGTAGATAGAGGCAACCCAAGAAATCCATAATCATAACCTCAAACCGAGAGACGTCCCTGGGGGGGGGGGGGGGGAAGGGCCCAAAACACAGCAGAATGAATAATACCGGAAGGTCTCCTCTCATTAGGGGAATTGTAATGCTTCCCCAAAAAAACTAAAAAAATAGGACACCAAAAACTTCTTTCAGACCCGTGTAAATTCTCAGTATTCCAAAGAGGCGGAAAGGGGTAGCCACTGAAGCCTGCAATCGGCGGGAAGCCTTGGCCTTCCCCGACGGCTGCCATCTCTTTGATGTGGGGCAGAGGGGCTGTGGGAGCCAGAGGAAGCCTCCCCTCTTCCCAGCCTTAACTTCAAAAGTCCCCCGTGAGAGGCATATCGTTTTGAATGCAGGCCATGCTCGTCCAGCTGGGACAGGTGTGCAACCCAGAGTCCCAGGGTTCAACAGGGAGCGTCTGCCTGGCAATAGCAACTTACTGGTAAGACTGCAAACATTTTTATATTGAGACAGAAATCCACAGTATGGGGTAGAATGCGAAATGTGTCGGGTTTTTAAAATCAGTCACTGAATAAACGTGGTGCTTGCAGAGCGGCATTTCAGACAGCGCCCCCCGGCTCCTAAACGTTCAAGGATTCCCTGTATTTACCGCCACCATTGAAAAAGAACTGAATTGCAACACTGGATCTCTTGAGATCCCATTTTTTGCTGCACATGGCTTGGCGAGGAAAGGAAGGTTAGACCACAGATCATCACAGTTTTTTGTAAGGAGACGTATAGCAAATACTTCAGCTTTGCCAGTCGGGTGGTCTTTGTCCCGAATACTCAACTCTGCCTTTCTAATCAGAAAGCAGCCACACGTGATGTGTAAATGAACAGGCATGGATGTGCCCCAGAAAAACTGTTTACAAGACCAGGCAGCGGGCCAGGTTTGACGTACAGGATATAGTGTGGTGATGCCTGGGTTAGACCATTCCTGGTCAGCATTACCAAAGTAAGACTGGGTTATGGTACAGCTAATAAAGTTAGCTCCATGAGAGCAGGGACCTTTCTTATCTAGTACTCAGAGTATTTAGTACAGTGCCTAGGCCTACCAGGAGCCAATCAATGAGTCTGAATGAACAGATAAAGGAAATTTTGGATTTTCGTACTAGTCTGTATTCTATTAAGAACCCGAAGGAATAGACGTAAGGACAAAAAGTTTTGATTAAAAAGAGTTCCAAGAAATGTTCAAATAATGGAGCCGTGCCGGCCCATTTGAAAGAGCAGAATGTCAGATCATGAGGCAGAGGGCATCTGAAAGAGATGCCTGGAATATGGGAAGTAAATGGAGCAGGAACAGGCAGGTGCAGGAATACAGATAGAAGGGGCTTTGCTTTACTTCTTCTCTTGCAATTAGCAGAATCCTAATTCTAACTGAGACTGAGGAAGGATTTCATCATTGCATTTAACTGAGGAGTGAGGGGGAATGCAGGTATGGCTTGATCCATGCTCAGATGATGTCATCAAGAGTTTCGCCTTCCATCAGCTCTTTCCCTCAGGGCTATTTTTATTCTCAGGCAACCTCTTTCTTCATGGAGGCAATTTGGTCACCGCCAATAGTTCACAGGTGACATTCTATGCTTGTAGTAACCCCCCACAAAAGAAGCATCTCCTTCCCTGTGTTTTAGCCAAAGTCTTACGGCTGACTCTTACTCAATCGACTGAGTCAAGGATCCAGCCCTGAAGCACTCATCTTAGCCTAGGAAGTGCAGTGTCAAGAATGGCCACCTCGCATTTCAGGAGTGGCATCGCCTTCACCCAGACTGTAGGAACCAAGGTCAGGGAAAGGAGGTTCCCAAGGAAAGATTAGAATGCTACAGCTAGATGCAGGGGCAACAGTGTTGAGCAGGAAAACAATAATGGATGTCCATGAACTCCACCTAGTTCACTCATTTGCTCTGGGCCAACACTGCCTACTCTGTAGATAGCTCACCCATCACACCACGCCTACAAATGTCTGCCCTTTATCCAGCAGCTAAGTCCGCCATCCTCTGTGACTGCCATCACTTCTCTGTGAAAGTGGAGGACGGACGCCATATGTGTTAGACGCCATCACAGAGCTACCGAGCAGCCTTCCCCTCTCTCATCCCCGTAGCAGATACCCTCCCACGTCACACGGCCCTACTTTCCGCTTCCTGAATGTCATCACACATGCCTTTGTTCCATGTCGGCCTTCTCCACCAGCTTATGAGCTCAGGAAAGCAGGGACCACGTTTGCAATAACTCCAAGCACAGTAGGTGCTTCATGAGTGTGTATTGATTGAAGAAAGGAACCCAGAGTTTGACGTTTATCCTAAAAACAAAGGAAAACACTGAAGGAGTTTTAGTAACAATTGCTTTGAACCTCCCCTCCCCGCTATACTCCCTCTGCCCGTCCATATTTTATCCTTTCTTATGACATTCTCGTTGTACCCTCTCTGACCACCGTGGACTCTCAAATCACTGCCACCGCATCCATCTCACTCTCCTCTGAACTACACCATTCATTACCTCTATTATCCATTTATTAGCTGGCTGTATTCTGCCTTGGGACATTTCTGGCACTACGTTAAACCCTTTAGTTCCTCTGTGCCGTTCTTTCATTGTTCATGTAATTACTCAGTTCTTCAAATGAGCTAGGACAAAAACTGCGAGCCAGACATCTTTGTCACCCTCAGAACTTAACCTCGTGGCGTAAAAAGGGTAGATTATCAGTTAATGTTTGCAGAGAGATGGATCGCACGTCTTTCCCCAGGGTGGCAGGGTATCGTAAAATCATAAAATTTAAGATGTCTGTCTTTTTCTGCAGGAGTTTTTTTATACCGGGTTAGAAGGACTTCTGAATTTTCAAAAATTATTTCTGATTTTAATAAGTCTCTAAGTTTACTCAAACAATTTTAGTAAAATGTGGACATAGCAATAGATAGACCACATCTTATAATAACTACCTATGGAATTAGACAATCAAAAACTGCCTTCAGCCCTGGCAAGTCTTTAAGACATCATACCTGTAAATTAGAGGTAGTCATACTTACATCGTGGGCTTGTTGCAAGGTTTCATGCAGATTATGTCTTTACAGTACCCAGCGTCTCATCTAAGGCATAGTAAATAGTTAATAAATGTTGTTGTTGATAGGATACCAAAAAATGTGGAATTACAGACAAGATCCGCTATTACAGGTAGAGCATTGACCAAGCCAAGGTCCTCGTGATATGATAGTTGGATGAGTCTTTGGGCTTTGGGGGGAGTTTGTGGATGGAATGAATGTACTTTGCCTGTGAGAACGTCATGAATTTTAGAGGTCCAGACACAGAATGCTATGGATTGAGTGTTTGTGGTTGTGCCGCACCCCACAAAGTCTTGTATTGAAGCCCCAATGCCCCATGTGATGATGGTGTTAGGCGGCAGTTTGGTCATGAAGGTGGTACCCCTTGTAAATGGTATTAGCCCCCCTGTGAAAGACATGGGAGAAGCAGCCTTTATATGCCGTGGAAGGACATAACCAGGATAAGGTCTCTCATCAGGCACTGAATTTACTGCTAGGGGGACTTCCCAGCCTTCACAATATCCAAACAACGTAAATGTGTGTTGTTTAAGCCGCCCAGTCTAGGGTATTCGTTAGAGCAATCCGAGCTAAGACGGTGACCATACACAAAAGTGTGGAATTATATTCAAGATGTGCTACATAACATGATCCATTATTAAAGACAAAGTGTTGACCAAGCCGGGGTCCCTGGACATGACCATCAACTTTCCATCCAGCTCTTTATGATAAGGGATGAACATAAGCCAGTCATTTGTACCGTCCCGCAATACCGCTGCTGTAGGAGGGGCTGTGTATCCGTCACTCATTTGTGTCACTTACCGCTTTTTTGGCATCTTTTCTCAGTCTCCTCCAGAACATAGCTCTGTGTTTGCACCCTCTAGGAAGGAGAAGAGAAAGTTTCAATGGCCTAAGCATCGCCGGTATCTATGCCTGACATGGGACAGAAGGAGAGGGGAAAATGTCTGATGCAGACAGCTCCGCGTTTTTCATGTCAGGCGCATGTTCAATTTTTAATGATGCAAATAATTCATAAAAATTTACAAGCAATCATAATGGGTAATGAAATTATCATTCCCCTGGCTTAAAGTGATGGAATTAATGACTACAATTCTATAAATCCTCTTGGATGATTGATGGAGAGACTAAACCTGATTTTATTGTGCTCTTAGTGAACTGTCAGAGCCTAAAGCCACAGATGGGAGGGAGAGGGGGGCGCTGGCCGGCAGAGAAGAAAGGCACGTGGACTTCTTCAGGGGGGCGTACACTGGAGCTCGGTTGAAGAGCAGTGTGGTATTGAGGCCGCTCTCCTCCCTCGCAGGAAGGGATATGAAGCTGTGTGGCAGCATGCACGCAGAAGGTCACAGAGGTGTCTTATTATGTATGTAAATCTGGAAGCTATGAGATGGTTACTGAATTTTGATTTTCAACAAATTTACTTGTCGCATTTTACTTAGAGACAAATGTCTTCCTCCCCCTCCCCTATCTCCTCCTCCCGTCCCCCTCCGTTCCCCCTCCCTCTCCCCCTCCCCTCCCCTCCCCCTCCCTCTCCCTTCCTCCCTCCCCCTTCTCACTCCCCCAACTCCTCCTCCTCTCCTTTTTCCTCCTCTTCTACCTTCTCTTTCTCCACCTCCCAACCCTGGGGTTGGCCTCACGTCTATCGGTTACCTAATATCCCCACAATACTATAATGCAGTCACATTAAGGCAGACCATTCTCTGTTCAACCACATCCATTTTCTAGGAATCGGGTGTCCACTTAGGGGTCTCAGACAAGCTTCATGAACCAAGCCTTCTTGACTCTGACTGACCTGCTCCAACTCAGACAAGTGATTGTCAAGAGTTTCAATTCTGAGTTCAATGAATGAGATGATTTCATGGGAAAGCCCCCAGAACAGTGAATGGCACATAATGAGCCCTCAGTCAGAGCCTTATTATTTTCCCTCATCATTTGCTGGCTGTGGGAGGGTCCCTCATAACTTCCCACCAAGAGTCATTATTGCAGTAACTTTGACAGAATCATCGTTCTAAGAGCCACCGTTCCAGTGAGCCCATTAACAGCTCACAAGCTAGAAGAGGCAGTTCACACGTGGCCCGCATCCTGAGGAAACAGTGAGCACTCTCTCCTTCCTTCAAGGGCCACCTAGTATTGAAGGGAAATGTGTGATTGGGAGACCAAGGCCCGTCTGCCTGTTCATCTTTGTGAATCTTAATCAAAGTACTTCTTCAAGGCCTGTTTGGTGGTTTTGTATCACTCTGCTAAAGACGGTAGACTTCGCAGTAGCTCACAGACATAGCCAGACAGCAAAATCACCAAGAGAGATCATTAAAAATAAACGTTCCCGGACAGGCTACCCTCTGTGTAAATGTTTGCCTGGTTTTATTGGATGGAGTCTGAAAGTCTCTGGTTTAGTGCCTCACCCATCCTCCCTCCAACTCATGATTCTGTGACCTTTATCTTGTGCTGTCTAAACTATCCCATGCTCCTTGGCCCGTCCTTCCTCAAATCCATTTTGCACGTTTCTCCCCAAGTATCATCGTAAACTAAAAACCAGCCAGCATTTACTGAGAACTCTACCTGAAACTGTGCTGAGCTCTTACCATTCATCATCTCATTTAATCTTCTCAACACCCACCAAGAGGTAGACATTGTTCTATTCCCCCTTTACAGATGGGAAACTGGAGGCTCAGAGAGGTTAGAAGACTTACCCAAGATCACACAGCTGGTAAATGGTCTGTCATGTCTGTACCTATGTCAGTACCCGCCAACAGGAAACCCAGGCTCAGAGCTCCCGCTTCTAAATGCCGCACGATAATGATTGCATCATCGCGTATGCACACACAATCATGATTACATCACTCCCCTGCCAAAAGCAGGTGGCAGGGGTCACAAACATAAATGCTTATAAGTGCCAGTAAACAATATTGGTGCCTGAAGATGGAGGGGATAGGGAATAGGAGCTTAGCTTCTCTTAATGAACAAGATTCGTGCCTGCCCAGGTACGATGCCTTTTCACGCTGTGGCCAGGTCCTTGGCTCTTTCCTTTCTGGAAATCATCATTATGATCAACATGGAATGTTGATTGAAGTTACTGATCTATATTGATTGTTTTCAGACCTTGGCTTCTCAATTATGACAATTTCTCGGTCATAGCTCAGGCATTGATTTTTCCCGAAATTTCTCGGTCATAGCTCAGGCATTGATTTTTCCAGAAATTTCCCTTTTGGAGAAGAGCAAGTCAAAAGGTCGAGGGGCTCATGGAGCTCCGCTCAGCTTGTCTGTCTGCCCACTGCCTGCCCACCTCCTTGCGGTGTGTGGCGCACTCCAGGGTCTGTTGACCCCACCTACATCCACCAGGCGATGGCAGCCCGATTGAACTTTCATGCAACTTTTTATTACATGTTGTTTACGAGATGGTCTGGAGTCTTTTTAGTATGTTTAATATTATGTGGATGGGAGACCCAGAGTAAGTGTAGCTCGGCCCCGTGGAGGGCCCCAGTGGGCAGCACAAGGAGAGCCAGACTTGACTGGAAACATAAGTAGTGTTTTCAGCCACTAAGTTAGTGTCAGGATATCACGGACTGGCTCAGTGATGGTGATATTTCTCTACAGCTGAGATCTGTCGCTTTTCAAGAATAACTCTCTGGCTCCAGGTTGGGCCCGTGCCATTGCACTTGGCCTTGACAGCAGTTTCCCCAGTGCTCTAACACAACGCCTCAGTCCTTACTGAAGGGCATTTGGCCAGCTGGCCCGTCCACCGGTTCCCTTTGAGACCCCTGGCACTCGTGGCCACTCCCTGTGGTTTCTCACAAATGCGAATCAGAGAGAGAAAAGAACAGATCCACCAGCCAGTCCCCGGGGGAAGAGCTCACAGTGGCGTCTTCAGGGATCCCTCTCTGTGGAGTGATGGGAACCCAGCCCGTGGAAGCAAAACCAGCAACGGCTCCCATAATCCCCTCCATCAAAGGCAACGGGGAGGTCTCACAGGATGGGGCTGGGCTGCTTGGAGGGCAGCCGCAGCGCTGAATGGCCACCCCTGAGTCCCCCCACCCCCCAGTGCTGCCTCTGTGTGCCCACAGCAGCTTGAATGCCCAGTCGGACAGAGCCACAAGCGTTGGGGGCACTCAAGTGTTGCCGAGGTTGGCTTAACACTCATCACCTTCCAGGCAGGAGGCTTGATCTGGAGCGCCTTTGATGTGCTGAGGGCTTCCCCTGAGAGCACTTGACCACAAGTGGTGTGGGAGAGACCCTGGCTGCCTGCCTTGGCTTTGGGACCTAGGCAGTGCCTGTGGCCGCCTTTGCCAGCACAGTCAGGCCTTCATCCAGTTCTCACACCGTGGAGAGACTGCCTCGTTTGACACTGGCACACAGCGAGGTTGTTTTATGAGGACATAGGAGCTCGGAACTGTTTTTCCAAACCAGCAAGGTCATTAGTCGGGAGTTTATTGAGTGACAATAATAGACTTTTTAAAAGTATGAAAAGACTATGAAATGTGTCTGGTCTTTCCAGTGTGTCCTATTCTAGCTGAGGACTCCAGAACTATCTACAAGACATACAGTAGAACCAGAACGGTGTGATGAAGCACCAGATAGAGGCACTGTATCGATCAGCTATTGCCGCATAACAAAACATCTCAAAACTCAACGGCTTAAAAACCACAGTTGTTTATTTTGTTCACTCATCTGCACATTTTGGGGGGGGGAATCAGCTGAGTTATGCCAGACGTGGCTGGGCAGCTCTGTTTCAAGCTGTGGGTCTGGTTGGCCCTGGCTCCTCATTCTGGGTTGGGTTCAGGCTGCTCCAAGTGGTTCATTGTGGGGTTCAGGTTGAAGAGTTCACAGCTACCTGGAGGAAGCTCTGCTCGTGGGGATGACAGAGGCTCGGGGGAGTAACCCCAAACACTCAAGCACATTTCAAGCCTCTGCTTCCATCCTATCTGCTAATATCGTCTCAGCCCAGGAAAGTCACATGGATCATTTCAAAGTCAAGTTGTGGGTTTATATCCTCTGCCCAGAAGGACGCCCAAAGCAAATAATCACGTGGACAAAGCCCACATCAGTGGAGCAGGAAGAAAACCCTTCTCCTGGAGAAAGCAGGAGAGTGAGTCTCTTTGAATCACAATCTGATCTACCCCCCAGGGTCTAGAGAAGGCCAGAGAAGGGAGAAAAGCAGGAGGGGGTGAGAGGAAGCATCTCGGGCACTTACAGAGAAGGAAGTCTTGAGATAGTAAGAATGAATTCTCAGTTCTTACTCCTTTGCCGTCCCGTCACTGCCAAGAAATTAACCCAAATTCAAACCCCGGTTTTGTTTTGCCCAGACTGGGAAAACACAAAAACCATCACTCAGATGGTTTTGAAAACACCGGCAAGGTCAGCTCACATCTTAGTGTTTGATTCTAGTGCCGGCCCTCGGACTAAGTTGTTGAGTGTCTCTGAGAGGTCCTGAATAATTGTGGAGAACTTACCGATGATCAGGCCAGGTAGCATTTTCTCATCAAATTGTAGCAAGGAAATGCTAAGAGGGAAGCACTATTAACCTCCCCATTTTACAGGTGAGAAAATAGAGGCCACACGTCATTTAGGCAGCTGCTTAAGGTCACTTCAGGTAGAAGGACACAGCTGGGTATAGAACCCAGGCTGGCCAAGTCCTGAGCCTGCTCTCTTAGTCCTGAACCCCTCAGATAATGTGAACTTCCCTTAGTTGAGAATTTGCATTGTACATTCCTATCTGTATTACCTGGGGACAGACAGATAGGAAGTCCTACAAGGTAGAGGCTGTTAATGTGCCCATTTTATAGACAGGTAAAGTGAGATCTGAGAGACCAATAAATGTGTCTGAGATAATAAAGTTGTCAAATGGTAGAAATTAAACCACCTGACTCCAAAATTGATCCCCACTGCACCGGCTTCCTTATTTGTAAATGAGGGCCATGGCCAAAGTAATCTTCAGGGCTCCAGTCAAGTCTGTTAGAGCGAGTCCGTTGCCCTGTGTCTCCCGATTGTTTTTCTTCCTTTGGTTCATGTTTTTAGTAGAACTGGCTGGAATGCAAAGAGATTTGCAGTGCGTTTCGTAGTACCCCTGGCCGGGTTTCCTGGCAAAGTCAGCCTCCCTGACTGCATATCTGTGAGCCTTCTAGGGGCTGCATGGTGTCCTGAGGCAAGTTCAAGTTCTAAAGATGCAATTCACCGTAGCGCCTCCCAGCTGTTTAGGAATATCCTAGGTTGCCACCCTAATACCCGGCTTAGGTTACGAGAGCAAGTATAGGAAAAAGCTTAGTGTAGGAAGTTAAATAGAAGTGAGCTGGCTGAGTCACAGAGAGAAGGAGGTGAATGAACACTTTCCCAGCAACCTCTTGAGAGCGCCTTTTTAATACTGACCGGCGGTAAACAGTTCATTTTCTTTAAGGGTCCTTGGAATAAACAGATGACTACAGGAAGGCAGCTAGAGATGGAGCTGCAGGAGACCCTCAGACAGGGAGACAGACACCAGTTCCAGTGACAGAAAACTCACCGCCTTTCACAATGACAGAGGATATCTTTGGGCCACGCTGTAAACTCCATTCCAGAGAAGTCAGCACTGACACTCACGACCTGTGAGTTGCTGTCATCTCCGTGATCTGGCCCTTGACAGCTCCTCCCCACTCCACCCCAGCCCCACAAACCCCAGGACCCCCACCGCACCAGCACGGTGTACCACCCCACCCACCCGGAGCCCACGCCATGCCGTTACTTAGCCCCAACCCTGGGTTTCCCATCTAGATTTTCTGTTTGACCATCTGTGTATTTTCATATGAGTCAGTTTCCAAGGAAGAATACAATCTGAGCTCTCACAGCGGGGCCTGTCCGGGCTCTAATGGTTTTCCAGTTTCCGCTCCGGCATGTGAAGAGCTTAGAAGCTGTGGGCCCTGTCCTCACAACTAGGAAAAGGCTGACCACACTGAACATCAGTAACTCTCCCAAGATCCGTCGGAGAATTTAGGGCGCAGGGCACACCACTGCTCCCAGATTTAGAGAGACAGGCAGATACAGAGAATCACCGCCTACTGGAGCAGGAAGACCAGGAGGAGAAATTGCTCCTGGAGCCATACGGGTTCCATTTACCCCGTACCTCCCTTTCAACAAAAATGAGAAGGCCTGTGAAAAGATGGAAAATACACTTTGAAGAGACAGAGCAAGCATCAGTACCAGACTCAGGTATGGTAGAGATGCTGGAATGATCAGACTGGGGATTTAAAACGACTATGATTAATATGCTAAGGACTTCAATGGAAAAAAAGGGGGGGGCAACATACAAGAACAGAAGGATAATAAAAGCAGAGAGATGGAAACTCTAAAGAAAGAATGGAAAGAAAATCCTGAAAATCAAATACCCAGGCTTTTGTCTTTAGGATGAGAAATTATTGTAGCTCCCACCTCCTACCCCACAGCCCCATTATAGAGATAAACAAACTGGGCCTCTGCCTGTGGTTTGTCCAAGGCCACATAGCTGGTGAGAAAAGAAAGGCTGATACACAATCCCCTGTATTGGCTCTCCTCTGGCCTCCATTCGACAGGCATTTATTGAACGTTTCTTCTGCACTGGGCAGAGCGAAACATTGGGCTACAACAGTCACGGGCTTGGTCCCTGCCCTTAGGAAGTTTATGGTAGAGAATGTCCGCGTACCTCCTCCATAAACCATACCAAAGGCTGTAAGTCCCGGAGAATCCAACAGTGTTAACTTCCGCTTTCAACTTGAATCTCATCTCGAAAGGTGCATATGCGTGTGGGGGAATCCACAATTCATTGAATTCATCCCTTCGTAAATGCCTTTGGCACGTTCGCCGTGTGCCAGGCACGGCACCAGGAGCTGAGGATACAGCAGTCCTCAGACCGAGCGGGGAGCACACACCGAGCCCGGCCCTTGGGAAGCTGACATTCTAGTAGGAGGAGAGAAACCAGAAACCCAGCAAAGAGTGTAGGCAGTAATTGCTTCTTGGCGAAGCTGTAACTGTCCATTCTATGTAAGTATCCCACCCGCCCTCTTCCCGGCACATCCGATCTTCCTTTTCCCGGGTGGCTGGCGGCTCCTTTGACTAAGCTGGGGAAGCCTTGGAGGAACAGATGTGAGGGGAGATGGTTTAAAGCTGCGGTTTGGACACATTTGAGTTCAGATTGCTGGAGAGGAGATTATTTCAGTGGAAATGTCAGGTCCATCCCTCTGCCTCCCAGACAACCCAGTTTCTACAAAGCAGACGCCTCATTTATGGAGATAAGAGGTGGGTTAGCTTTTCTAGTACATTAAAGGCCCCGGATCGCATCCTATCAATGAGTTTGCATGAGACACACTGCAGTGGGCACAACTGATTTCCTGCATGCAGAATATCATACCGTCTGCCTGAAAGGCAGACCAAGAGATTTTAATGCAGCTGTCTCCAGGCAGTTATTAACTTTCCCTCTTAGCAACGGCACCGAGGGACTTTCCTACCCTGAAATGACACTTCTCCCTTGTGAAAGCTGCCTGGTTAATTTTATGAACCTCACTAACTGAACACCCAGCACACGTGAGCCAGATACCTTGAATAAATGCAAATCCAGTCTCCGTGGCATGAGTGATGGCCTTATTGCTGAGCATCGCCATGGCAACTAATGACATCATCCCCCACCACCAAACTGCACAAAATCCAATTCTCCAAGGGTCCTTATTTGCCTCCCGTGGGTGTGTTCTTGGCTTACTTGCGCACCCATTCGTAAATACCACTCTGTTGTCAGAAGTTTGCCGCGGCTGTTGACTGTCATTTTGGGAGGTATATTCCCTTTGTGGCAAATGTTGTTTTTTTTGTTCACGAGGAGGGGGTGGGGGAAGTTCTAATGAAAAGTACTGCGTGTATTTGATTAGCAACATTTGTTGATAACATATGGTCTGAGGAGGCTTCCGCAAATAAGAGGCTTTAAATAGTAAACAGAGATGTGCGAGCGATGGAGCAGATGCTCTCCAGACACACAGGATGAGGTTGCCTTGCCCGCAGATTGCTCCCCTCCTCCACCCAAGCACATCCCTCTCCCTTCGCTTCTCCCCTAGATCAAAGTGTTTGCGTTCAAAGCCCCGGTGGCACCGTGGAATAGGTTTGGAGAAATGATGTGCTGTGACTTTAAAAGTCATCTCCACCCCCCACCCCCAAATATGAATTATCTGCGACTCGTGTTCATTTATTGGACATTAATAATGATGTAGTGTGACCCGAGGCATCAGCCAGCCCAAGTGGGCCTGGAAGCAGCATTTGGGCACCACGTGTCTGATGCCGTGATACACAAGTGCAGGTTTTCCTCTACGCGGCGAGTGCCGGCAAGCGCTCTGTGAAGAGTCTGGAACGGCCCCTGGAGTCGCCGTGGGCTGAGCTGTCCTCGTAAGCGCGTGTGTACAGTTGATCTTCGTCCGTGTGCTCTGGTGAGCGCACCTCTAATCTGTTAATGAAACTCAAAGACCTCCTTTTAGACTCAGCGGGCGACTTAGCTGTGTCTCTAGCAGGGGTCGCTGAACACTGTCAGCGCAGGACCAGAAAGGAAGTAAGTTAGGCTTGTTGGCCGTCGGGTCTCTGTCGGAGCTGCTCACCTCTGCTTCTGAAGTGCAGAAACAGCGTAGGCGCTGTGTAAATGGATGAGTGTGGCTGTGTCCTGAGAAACCTGTATCAGTGGGCGTTGAAATTTACATTTCATGTAATTTTCAAGTGTCCTGAAGTCTTACTCTTTCAGCCCCTTGAAAATGGAAAAACCGTTCTTAGCTCATCAGCCCTACGTAAGCAGGTATTCAGCCAGACTTGGCCCATCGGCCTTAGTGTGCCAACCCCTGGTCTGTATTCCTGAAATGAAAGACTTTTTGGGTCTCTGATTTGAAATGGACCCGCGATGTCAACACAGTGCCTTTGACTTGGACGGACCGCTGTGGGTGATGGCATGTCCATAGTCTGTGCTTGGGTTGCTTCTGGTTGGAAAGACCAAAAGTAATAAGCAATAGTTCATTTTATAACTCAGTGGTGCTTTCCAGCATTCTACCCTTTGGCGGCCACATTGCTTCCCACCCTTGACCCCATGACCTGACCACTCCTTGACCTTCAGAGAGCTACGCCCCGCTCCTCAGAGTGCTGTTCTTGCTGCTGTCTGTCCTGGGTCCCCTCTTCATGCTGCCAGCCACTGGGTACCTGTCAGAGAGTCGGTGTGCTCCAAAAAAACATCCAATCATCCAGAAGGTAAAGCCCTCAGTTTGACTTAAAGGAAGCAGCCACACCCTTGGATATCTCCTGAGTCACATCTCTCCACAACCCCCTGAAACTGGTAGCATGATTATTCTGAATTTGTCACATCTTTCTGGTCATTAGACAAATATTTATTATGTCCCCTGTGACCCTGTGCTTGGTACAGATATTTTTTTTAAAAAGTCACACCATGCTCTTTGCCCCCTGATGTTCACCACGTAGAGAGAGAACCAGATACGCACACAGGTAATTTTCTGACTAATTTTCTAAGACTGTATTAGGTGCTCCGGAGAGGCAGCCAGGCTCTATGGTTTAATGCATGGGCTTTGGGGTCAGAAACTCAGAGGTTGAAGCCCAGCTCTGTGATAGCCTGGAACCCTGGCCCATTTACTTAACCTCTCCAAGTCCTTCTTTCTCCATCAATAAATCGGGGATAATAAGAGAATATTCCTTTCAGAGTCGTCTGAAAGATTAAATGAGGTAATCCATGGAAAGCCCTAAACCCAGGGTCTGGCAAACCGTAAACACTTGAGACCTGGTGACTATTTTTAGTGCTTTTTGTGAGCTCGCCGTACAGTGTGAGCAGAGGAGCAGATGGGATAAGATCGCGACAGTGGGACACCTCACCCACTGGACTTGAACCTTGCGTTCAAAGAGAAGTTAGTTAACCTTCCCGATGGCCGCTTGCTATAAATAACCATCAGCCTCTGGGCTTTTCACATCAAAGTGGAATTTTATTTCAGTCCTGGGAATCTTTCAAGAAGAGGTATTTATCTCAATAGCCACAGTCAGTGCACAGAACAGGAGAAGAAAAGAAACAGAGAAGACCACAACAGTGAGAAATAGATTCATTTACCCCTGGGCGGCTCCACCACGGACTGATTCGTCTGCGTGTTACGTAGCCCTCTGTGAAGTATGCTGAATGTGTGAAATACATCCAGGGCGGCCCAGAGTCCCATCCGTTTTGAAACAGAACTCTCCCTTTGAGTTACCAAGGTTAATTGGTGTTCACTGGATCCAGGCGCAGAGGAGCGAGTTGGTTGGGATGTGGGAGGGAGGAAGCATGGCGGCTTGGCTGAGAGTCTGGGCTGTGGACTCAGATTGCCATTTGCTCCCTGTGTGACATCCTGGACACGTGGCTAACCTCTCTGGGCCTCCGTTGCCTCCTATGTGACGGTGGGGTTTAGCTATAAGCATTTCACAGGATGGCCAAGAGGGTTTAAAAAGAGAAAAGACATGTATGAACAGTTAACATTTTCGAGATAGGAATTTGTGAACAGCACATAGTAAGCTCAGACTATTAGCTGTTTTTGTTATAAAAATAGTCAAGTCTTTTCCATGGCTGGAAAAAGAAACAGAGTGGATGTTTTTATAACTGTTTTTTTCGAAAGGGGAAGGGTCAGCGAGGGTGCTGATAAGGAAATCTCTTTGGGGCTCCTACGAATCAGAAGCATTGACCAAAAGAAGCTGGGAGTGGTCTTCACAGAGTCTTGCGACAGTTGTGAGGGGCAAAGGTTGGCAGCCAGCCTCCACTGTACGGCCCATCACATGGCCACACTCAACAGCCTGGGTGGCATTGGACTCAGAGCCTGATTCATGAGCTCATGACCCCTGTGGCTGCCCCGGCCCCACTCTCCGACCTACATTTGGTTTCTTGCTCTCCATGACTGTCGTGAAATTCTTCATTATTTTTATCTTTGACCTCGTGTGGGTTAAGCGAAGTCTGATGGAATAATGAGTGTGCTTTTGGGCAGAGGAAATAGAGAAAGGAAAACACAGTGTTTTAGTATCTTTACTGGTGATTTTTCCCGCTTTTTGGACAAGAAGCCCACATTTTCATTTTGCACTGGACCCTGAAAATGATGTCATTGGTTCTGGTTCAACAGGGGACGTTCTCTTTTTGCCGGCTCCCCTGGGCCAGCAGGCTGCCATTTTGAAACCTGGTGGATACATTGGGATTCAGTCATGACCTAACAGCTTGAGGGGAGCCAAGGGTCATGGTCGGAAGCCAAGAGCACAGCTGCAGGCCTGGTGGAAAAAGAAAGCAACTCACTCCCCGAATGGACAGGGGTGGTCAGGGCAGCCTCCAGCGGCCTGAACTCCATCCAGCCGATGGAGTTTTGGAGACCTCGCCCTGCCCCATGGTCTGAATCATGTTGAACATCTTAGGAGCTAAGCACCCTCGGGGAGCAGCAGGAGTTTAGGCAGACAGGGTTCATGCCCACTGAACAGGCCAGGAAATCCCTACAAACCAGTTTCAAGGACAGGGTCCCAGGGACACGGTGTGGGGGACCCCCAGGGCACTGGCATCAACACGTCTTTGTGGCTGAGTGTTTGAGCATCTCACTCCAGAACTCTCTTAGTTTCCAGCAGGAACTGTCCTTATCTCCATGACCAAGCATGATAAATGCCCAAAGAGATTCATAGCACAGTTAATCATAAATAATAGTAATGATCATGTGTTTTGCCAAAACTGTAAATCATGAGTAATCCCTGTTATTGACAATTCTGACAGTAGTAGCAGCGAGAGCTATAAAGTGGGAATTAAGGCATTTGGGTTCTAGCCTGACTTGATCACAATTCACTAGAATAAAAGCAGCAAGATCATAAGGTTCTCCTCAGTTTTCTCATCTGTGAAATGGGCACAATATGAGCAGTTCCCCCTCTTACCTTGTGTAGGGGGAAGGAGAATGTTCACCTTGCTTGCACAGCACAGGGTCAGACACTTAACAGGTGCTTAGTAAATATGTGTGGCTTGAATAACACAAAATAGAAGTGATCATCACTGTTACTGGAATGCATCTTGCACATCCTTATTTGGGGAAGGGGAGGTGGCCAAAACTTGGGGGGGCTCTGGTCCTGTCCCAAGCCTGCTGCTACATATGCTTTATAACTACTCCGTGAGATGGTATTATCTTATAGCTGAGGAAACTGAGGTCCAGGGATGTTATTAACTTGCCCCAAGTCCTGCAGTTTGTAAGCGACTCTTCAGGATATGAGCTAAGAATGCCAGGTCCAAAACCTCATGCTTTGTCAATGTCGCCTTTGCTGGAACAAAGATTCCCCTGTCTTAGAAGCTTACTGCGGTGGCTGATGGCCAACATCCGGGGCTTCTGTCTGTACCTCTGACATTTTGCTGTTGCTTGAGACCTGTGGCTTCTTGTCCTTTCTCATAGCCTCTCCCTTTCTGTCTTGTGACTGTTGCGCTTTCTCAATGACTCTCGTTCCCCTGGATCCCCATGGAGCTGGGCACCCCCATCTCCATTGTTCTGGTGCTTTCTTACAGCTCTCTCTAGATCCCCCTTGTCTTTGAGTTAAGTTAGTGGGATTTATTTGACTGAGTGCAACAGTGAGACTAGAAGTCAGGGTTCCATCATTTGCAAAAGAAATACAGAAATACAGTCAACGAACACAGAGTGAAATATTCAAGACTGCTATTAATCAAAGAAATGCCCATGAGAATGGCGATGACAAAAATCATCTAGAAGGCAAAGTGAATTGGGGCACCCAGAGAGGACAGGAAGCTGTGTGATTTGCAGTCTCGTTCCCAGATCATGGGAAGACAGCTGCCATCTTTGCAGAAAGCATTTTGGGAATAGACGTCCCACACCTTGAAAGTGTTCATTGATGGGCATGGTTCTTTCAGCATTGTAGGAGCACCGTCATGTTTGTTGATAAATGAATGAAGAAATGATCTCCCATCTATTTCCCAGGGAAATAAGCAGAGAGGAAATGAAAGATGTCCAGCCCAATCTCAAAAATAGAACAATGGTTAAATAAATTAAGATGCACCTGTAGGTGTGATATTATAATCATTAAAAATAATAGTCAGTGCAAATGAACTTATATATGAAACAGAAACAGACTCATAGACGTAGAATACAGACTTGTGGTTGCCGGCGGGGGGAGGCGGGTGGGAAGGGATAAACTGGGAGTTTGAGATTTACAGATACTGACTGGTATGTATAAAATAGATAAACAAGTTTATACTGTACAGCACAGAGAACTATATTCAATATCTTGTAGTAGCTTATGGTAAAAAAGAATATGAAAATGAATATCTGTATATCCATGTATGACATTATGCTGTACACCAGAAACTGACACAACATTGTAAACTGATTATACTTCAATTAATAATAATAATAATAATAGCTAATGAATATTCTACAGTATGGAAATTGGCCATTATTTAAGGAAAAATAAAAGACAGCTCTATATAAAATTGTATCTGTTCCTATTTCTTAGTTCTGTAAAAGATTATATGTCTGTATCATTTGTTTACTCAACAAATATTTATTAAGTGTCTTCTGTGTGCTTAGCGCTGTGGTGAGTACTTGGTGTGCAGTATAAACAAAGTCCGTGTACTTACGGAGTTTGCAGAGTATTAGGAGAGTCAGATATTACGCAGTCACATGGGTAGATCGATAATGTTAAGTCCAGTGATTGCTAGAACAGAAAATTAAATAGTATGTTCAAGAGAGTTTAACAGTGGAACCAAATTTAGACTAAGGAGATCAAGGGACATGCTCTCCAGAAAAGCACTATTTAAGCTGAGCCCCGAAGGGATAGCCTGGTGAAGAGTAGGGTGGGGCAAAGCATTGCTAACAGAGGGAACGGCATGCCCAGCCCTGAGGCGGCACAATCAGGTGGCCCGGGACCCTCGAGTAGGTGAGTGGGAGACGGTACTAAGGGGTCTGGGTTGCCCCCCAGTGCAGTGGCACAGGTGCCGCGGGACGGCGTACGGCAGGAACTCAGTGCAATCCAGTTGACACTTCCGGAAGATCATGCTGATTTCAGGTACTGAGTGGGTGGAGATGACTCTGTAAGAATCGTGATGTATGAAAAAGTCACGTCTGAAGGGCCATCAGGGGCTCATGTCAGCCCAGGATGGCACTCTACCCAAGATGCTAGGTAAGCTAGCCTCTCCACTGGGGAGATCTACTCTGATTCCCAGAGACCGGAGAGTGGGGAGGGGTGTCTCCCATGTCTTCCACCTTCCATTCCTCTTTAGCAGGGCTAAGCTCCACCCATTCCTCTAGTCAACGTATCTTTGAATGCCTAGCCAGTGGGGCTCCCCACCTCCCCACTACCAGTGAGGTTTCATTGTAAAGTCACATGTTGGCTCAGACCGAACGAAGCCCCATTTCAAAATCTGGAACCACAGTTTCCAAGAACTTGGGACTCAGAGGCTACAAGGAAATATATGTGGGGAGGAAAGAGGAGAATACTTTGTAGGGATAGCGAATGCATGGGAGAAAGTTCTCGCCAACTTGCTTTCATGCTAATTCCAAGTGATTCCTTATAGTGCTCTGTGAAGACCCATGGCAACTTTCTGAGCATCTGTCTTGCATTTGCCTAACAAGTTAATTAACACTTTTTGTCACTCTGGCAGCTTTGGAGGGGAGGGAGGGGGATGTGACAGCCAACGATGCCTCGGGTTAACCCTGCACTCACCCGGCCCAGGAAGAAGGCGGCTGAGTTTAGCATCGTCAAGACCAAGGTCTCCACACTAACGTCTCTGATTCTGTCTGCAGCTGGGGCACCCAGGGTGACTTCTCCACGACCCACGCACTGCCTGCTGTGAAGGTGAAGCTGTTCACAGAGAGCACAGGAGTCCTGGCCTTGGAGGACAAGGAGCTTGGACGGGTAAGCGCTCCCCATCCCAAGGAGCTCCGGAGAGCAGGTGTCCCCAGGCCCCAAAAGGCAGTATTGCCAAGTGGCCCAGCTTCAGGGTTTGATTATGTGGCTCTGCTCTTCATTGACTGTATGACCTTGGACAAGCCACCCCCTCACCTCTCCAAACCTCAGCTTCCCCTCTTTAAATCCGTGTGCATTGCCGAAGATCAGGAGTTCTCAACACCATGAGACCCAGATGCCTTTAAGAGCAAAGATTTGCAATGCCCTTTCTATCTTGAAGCAGAGTTCTTAGGTAATTTTAGATACCGACACTAATGATTTTAAATGAATTTAAAACCAACATGATGACATAAAGGAGAAACAAAAGGGAGGGTGTAGCTCAGTGGTAGAGCGCATGCTTAGCGTGCATGAGGTCCTGGGTTCAATCCCCAGTACCTCCATCAAACAAACAAACAAATCTACTCCCCCCCCAAAAAAACCCACTTTTTAAAAAGGGAATTAACTAATAATATGATAATTTCAAAATGTTAAGAATCAGGCACTAGAAGACCTAAGGAAGGAGTCTTTCCTTGTTCCCAAAGGGACAATCACTGTGCAGGTGAACACATTCCCTGTGGAGGGTGAGGACTCGAAAACACGAGATTTAGTAATTTATTAAACCAGTAAACCAGTCTTGGTAACCAAATTTCCTTGTGTTCCCTGGGAAAGTGCCAAAACTACTTAGAGCATATTATAAAAAAGCTTTAGGATCTAGACCCAGTTAAGTATCACCAGGCCTTTCTACCTCCATTCATATCTGGTGGGAATGTTTGAGTCAGGTGGGATGCAGGACATTCCTCCTTGGGGAGGGGCATCTCACTCGTTGCAGGATGTTTAGTATCCCGGGCCCCCCCCCACCACGACCATTCAACACCAGCACCACTTACATTGTCAACCAAAAGTGTCTCCCAAATATCTGAAACATCTCCAGGGGCGGTACCCAGCCCTTGAGCACCACGGAGATCATCAAGACGTTTCGTCTTCCATCTCAGCGAGTGACTGCACCAAACAGCCAGTATTTTCAGGACAGAAGTTGGATGTGTCACTTGCTAGCTTAAAATGGTTCCACACCTCCCCCCACCACAACTGCTTATAATAAAATCTGAACTCTGCACCACAGCACCTAAAGACTCTGGCTTCTGGCCACCTCCCCAGCCTCGTCTGCTACCACCCTCCGCTCATCCAGTATGCCGCAGCATTGCTGGCCAAAGGTTAGCCCCTCAGATACACCAGATCCCTTCCCATCTCAGGAGGCTGTCTCTCTGCCTGGAGAACTCTCCCCACCACTCAACTCCTCCAGAGGCTATTTCCTTCTCTGCACAAAGGCCATCTCCTCCTCCCAGAGCCCTTGGCTGACTGCCCATCCTCCTGCATCCATTACCGCAGCCCCCTGTTCACATTCTCCACAGAACTCACCACCAATGAGACAGAACTGACAGAAATTTTGGCTTCTGTCTCCCCCACTGCACTGTAAAAAGTGTACAGGGATAGAAACCGAAACTACTTTTTCCTTTTAAAAAAAAATTAAAGCGTAGTTGAGTTACAATATTACGTTAGTTTCAGGTGTACAACATAGTGACTTGATATTTGCATAGATTATACTCCATTTACAGTTATTATAAAATATTGGCTGTATTCCTCGTGCTGGACAATAGGTCCTTGTGTCTTATTTATTTTACCTGTAGTAGTTTGTACCTCTTAATCTCCTACCCCGATCTTGCCCCTCCCTCACCCCTCCTCCCACTATAGGGGAGATACCAGGATCATGAAGCTTAAACTATTTTGTTCACCACCCTCTACCTATACCAGAACCCAACACATAGACTTGTAATACATTTCATTTCTACTGGTTGAGTGCATAATCCCTTCTGAAAGCTGTGTGACACTAGCCAAGGCATTTAACCTCTCTGAGCCTCTGATACGTTATCTACAAAATAAAGAAAGAACACATTTTGAGGCAGGCACACAGGTACACACACCTACTGATGCCAGCAAGGACAGACTAACCATGCTTTCTTTTCCTTCTTTTATTTTTTTTTTCACTTCCTTCATCTGGCTTTCATCTATAGAATTGAACTGAAATTATATTACTAGGACATAGACCACAAATGGAAGTCAAATAAAAGTTAAACAAGGCTAATAGCAAAAAACAGTGACACCAGCAAAGAAAGGAGGAGGGGATGAAAAGAGAGGAAGAGCTTTGCCTGTTTTCTTTGAGAAATGACAAGTGTGCATTTCTGTCCCTAGGGAAAGAGAGACCCACAGAGTGGGGCAAGTGGCCTGCCTTTTCTTTTTCTTCAAAACTTTTCTCTTTCCATGAAGAATCGGGTCAAGAAGCATGAGAGCATCAGAGGCCTAGGATACGAGGGTTAAAAAGCCCCGCAAGTCTCAACCTGACTCCACTCCATGGGTTTCAGGAGCCTCTGGGGATTGTGTACAAATGTCGGGAGGCGGAGCACATGTGCCTTTTTCTCGACTTCCTAATCCAAAGCTTCTCGAAGCTGTTTCCACCGGGCTAGTGAGACCCTTTCATTTTATAGATGAGAAAACTGATCCCTGTGGAAGGCAGGAAATTCCCCCCCAAGGGGCCCAATAGTCGGGGCCCAGGTTCTGTTGCATGTTAACCACCGGCCAGGCCACTGTCCTGAGGATGCTAAGCACGGCCCCTCCCTGCGCCGTCACCAGAACCCTGAGGGAGGGTCCAGGTGTTGCTCCTCCTGTATAGACAAGCGCACCGGGGCCCAGAGGAGGTGAGTGACTTGCCAGAAATGATGTTGCCTCATCTCTAGGGCTATTTTTACTATATCATGCTGTCCCTATGCAGAAACAAAACTCTGGGTTCTGCTGTTGTGGTCAAGGCCACGAACTTGCCACAGTCCCTCCCGGCCATTCATCTCTTAACAAATGGCACACTCCTCCAGTCTCATGATCTGTTCCCCCAGATGCTAGTTGACATTCCCCTCCTGCCAGAGACACTTTCCACCTTGCAGTGGAGCGGACCTGCCTGGGCATTGTGCTGGTGGAGGCGGGCGCCCTCTGCTGGCAGCACCTCCACAGGCAGCAGCCCGGGGATAAAAGTGCTCTTTTTCAAAGTGAGTCCTCGGCCTCCTTGGGAAAGAGTTTCTATGTGCTAATTTTCCCCCACTTTAAGAAGACACCTCCACATTCAAAATCCTGGCGCTGTGTTCATGCAACAGTATTAGTTTGTTCCATTTTTATTTTTGTGTTTCATTTTTAGTAACCTTTTGAGTTAAAAAGTAACTCACGCATATTGTAAAAAATAATTAAAATGGATATATAGTGAAAACTAAAGATCCCTAGTGTCCCTTCCCGGAGAAAAGCCTTCTTTTCAATTGATTGTGTATTCTTCCCCAAATATTCTATGCATGTGCAAGCATCGCATATATGGCATATTCGTATATATATATCCCTCTTTAAAAAAAAAAAAGAGAAAGAGCACACAGTTGGAAATTGCTGGATATATACTGCCCTACACTTGCTTGAAATATCAAGATATTTTGAGATTAGTCCCTTTCAGACCATATTGGCTTCCCTCCTGTTTTCATAATTACATAGTATTCCAGTGTGTGGATGTATTATAATTTATTTAGATCGTTTCCATTCTTTGGCCGTATAAACAATGCTTCAGTGAATAACCTTAAGTTTATTTCTTTGCACATATGTGTACATAGGTATAGTATAAATTTCAAAAAAAAATCTTAATGAAATTTGAATTTTGACAGATACTACCAAATTGTCCCCTAAAGAGTGTACACCAATTTATAATTCCACAAAAGGCATGAGAAGGTGGCTGTTCCCCACACTCTTGACAACACTGCGATACTACCAAGTGTTTACTCATCGAATGTGATTACGGGACCACTGTGTCTGGTCATTCATGCTGAGCACAGAGCAAGCAGGAATAATGACAGGCGAAAAGCCTTCCCCTCACAATATGTAAGGGATATAGACATAAAACCAGAAATTACAGCGCAGTGTGGCGAGGGCTATGCGGGAAAAGGGACAACTTTTCAGGTGGGGGCATAATCTAGCCTGAGAGGCAGGGATGCCTTCCCTCATGGGGGAGAAGGCAGAGGTAAGGGGAGGCGTATCGGCTACGTCCTGGAAGGGACCGGCCACGGAAGGGCCCAGGGCAGAGCCATCCCCCCGAAGGACCTGCCTGCATGCCCAAGTAACTGAGAGACGCTGGGGCTCGCCGGGTGCAGCCTGCTGCCTGGGATGGGTTGAATTCCCACATCCGCCGTCACCACATCAAAGCACAGCACACATGGGCCTCCGCTGGGATGACAAAGTGCTCGATCCGCAGCCTGGAATGTCTAGATGCAGTGTCTGGACCACTCGTGTGCACCCATCAGGACCCTAATAATTCAGCGCGGCTGACGCTTACAAAGGGATCGCCGGCCCATCGGGCACGTGGCGGAGCGAGCATGAAGGTGGAGGAGGACTGCGGCGACCTCATCTCTCCATCCCCCGGGGAGAGGAGGTCTCCCAGGGAGCGACCACGTGGAGGAAGAAGGCTTTGTGGATCGGCCAGTAATGAGCTGCGGCCATTTGCTTGGGCGCATGGACACCGTATTGCCGGTGGGAACCGCGCCCAGGATCCATATGGTGGATGGCCAGTTAACGAGCTCCGGGTGTCCTGAGCGCCGCTCCCACTTTGATTTTGCCAAGCGAGCGGGAGCAGAAGGCGGCCCTGGGCCTTACCCGCTGCTGTTTTGGCCCTGGTGGGGTTTCTCTTACCAGCTCCTTGCCTCCCAGGACATCACTCCCCTGCCCACTTCACCTCTCAGGCCAAACTGGCTCAGGAGAGACAGCCCGCTTGACTGAGCTCGGCAGGCCCCTCCTCTCCATCCCCCAAAGGCCGAGGTCTCAGGACGTGGAACGTGATATGGGGTGACAGAGAGGGACAGGTGTTACCTTGAGGAATAACACCAGCGGTCTCCATGCATGGCCCAGTGGTACCCTGCCTTACTCACTGACCTCCAGCATCCTGCTTCACATCACAGTTCCCTGGTGAGCATATCCATCTCATGGTAGAATCGTAACTAAATTAACCTTCACAAAATGAGCAATTGGCCCAAAAGATTAAGATAGAAGAGCTGTGATCAGAAGATAATGATAGTATTTGCAAGCCTGGCATACAGCATGAACATGGTGGAGGTGACACAGGTCCTGCCAGCAGGAGTTCCGCCATCCATGTCACGAGATAAAAGCAGCGCCCGTGGACCCAGCATGAGACATCAGTTAAGACATGATGAAATGATTTACAAGACTGCTTGAACCACGGATCCACATCTGGTATCATTAACAGTGAGCCTTGCCTGCCATATATCTGGTACCTTAAAATATAGCTAATAATAGTACAAAGCCACTTCAACTAGCAAGATATTTAAAAATTGAGGTTTTTTTCATCTTTAGCTCATCTTTTTAAAACTTTGTGTTTTATGAAATATGTAATAATATAGTATATTAATACAAAGTAAACATACATAATAATGTAAAAGATCTCTGGATGTGTATTTTACTGGTATTTATACATTTATATTGATATATTTTTAGGTTAATAGTGATATATTTACAGATATTCGGCTACAGGCCTTCCTGTATTTTAATCACATCATGAGACCTTGAGAAGTCGCAGATGTTGCATTGAGCAAGAACATACAAATTTTCTTTCATCGGAGAGAGGGAATTCCATGGGGGAAGAAAGAGGGTCAGGCCTGGAATCAGAAGAGGTGAAAAATCAGCTCAGGGAAGGCACAGCAAAGTGGGCTGATGGAGTTTTTCTGCCCTGGTCTCCTACTGGTCTCAAAGCTCTTTTTCCACAATCACACAGGAAGCCACGTGCTTCCACCCGCCGGGCCAGCCTTGCGTGAAGGCAGTGAGACCAATGCAGCATCTGGAAGGCGGCAGTGCCCACCCCTGGACTCTGAGCACCCTCCATCCCCCTGCAGAGGTGAAAGAAACCCAGGAAAGGACCCTGCCCTCCCTGCACCCAGAGAAAACGCAGGCTTTGAAAACAGACCCCAGGCAACATGTGACAAACCGGGACATGCCACCATCACAGAAGCAGATCTTAGCAGGCCCAGCTTTCGTGGTGCCCCTGTTTAGTTCGTGCTCCCTTCGTCTGGGGGATTTTCCCGGTATTTCATTCCTCCTGGAGTGTACATTCCCCAGATCCATGTGGCTCCTGAGGGAGAACTCTTTTCATCGCAAAATGAAAAAGTGGATATTACTAGAGGAGTGGGTCCCCTTCTTGCTTCACCTACAGCATCTGGGACTGTGACAAGGGAGGCAGAAGACCCAAGTCACGGCGCTGTCTCTGAAGCCCCCGGCCAAAGGCACTTTCTACAAGCTGATCCTTCTTGAAGCTGCAGTGCTGGGGCAGAGTCGGGTGCTGCGTGAGAAGGTGTCGAGTCCGGGGGAAGTCAGGTTGGAATGTGAGACTCAGCGCACATCCCTTCCCGTCGTGAAGTCTCACATTTCTCATGAAGTAAAATGCCTCCATTTTCCCCTGCAGCCTCGGATGGATGGAAAAATAAAAAATAAAAAAGGCTAGAAGTTCTCTCTCATACAGAAGGCTGTTTCTTTCTTTCATATATCTGCCTTCTAATGCCAGGAGCATAATGTGGGGAGTACACTTTCTGTTCTGGGTCGCTTTAGTACTTCGGGACTTTAGGAAAGTCCAAGAGCACGAGCACAGAAATGGTAATCCGGACTCTTACAGAATTAGCCAGGGAGAGAGGGAGAGGGGAAGCAGAGAATGACGGTTCTGTCCTGAGGATGCTTGGCTGGGGTCCATAGGTAGAGCCTTGGATCTGAGTCCAGTGGCCAGACTTGTGCTTCACGGGCAGTGGAACCTTCTCACTGGCCGAGAGACCCGGATGAGACACTCAAGTTCTCAGCAGCGAAGTTTCTCATCTCTGAAAACATACTCGTTCACAGTGTTCATACTTTCTGGCTAAGATGATCGTCCTTTCTTCCCCCCGCAGGTTATTCTCCACCCCACCCCAAACAGCCCCAAGCAGTCCGAGTGGCACAAAATGACCGTCTCGAAAAACTGCCCTGATCAAGACCTCAAAATCAAACTTGCCGTCCGAATGGATAAGCCTCAAAACATGAAGCATTCTGGGTGAGTGTTCCTTCCCCGAGTGGTAACTTGGGGCACATCTCTATTCCTTTCTTTAAAAAAAAAAAAATTTTTTTTAACTGATCTTCAGAAACCTACATGGAAGAAAATAGAAGGAAATATATGAGAGATCATTGAAATACACAACTTTGATATTCACTATAAGCTTCTTCAGTTCTTAGGATTACTGCATTTGCATTGTTGCTAAGTTGTCAAGAGAGAGTCATCGCCTTCTCCTTTTCTAATAGAATTTTTAGTACAATTCAGAACTTTCCTAGAAGCGTGCTGGGTGATTCTGGTTTGGGGGGCTGTATTGGCTTCACATACCTTCTTAAAGGCATCCAGATCTTTCAGGCCCTCCACATCACGCACTCACACCTTCATTAACAACCACATCCAGGAGGTGTGAGCGGTTGCCCTAGGCGACCGTCAAACAACCTGATCACATTGAATTAGTTTTCGTGTTCGGCATAGCGTTTAATGACCCCAAAATAGAACATTTATCATTGTCTTCTGTTTCTTAAGGTTTGAGAGGAATGACCAATTGAGTAATTTCAAGTAGGATGAAAAAAAAAAGAAAGGTAAAATATAGTTTTATTTTGCAGCTCAAACAATCGTTTGTACAGGAAATGTGTCTTGACAGCTGGGTATGTGCTAAAGCTCTGTCACCTATTAAACTCAATTGCTTGGGCCTATCTCAGAAAATGCAATCACTTAACTCTGAATAGGGGGATGTTTAACCAATAGAAGGGAATGGGTTGCTTCCCAAGGGTCCTGCAGGTACCGTTTGCCAACGAGCTATCATTCTGCTCGACCCCTCTGGTTAGGAGAAATGCGTCCTTAATCTCTTTGGGAGTGTATGTGTTTTTGAGAGGGCTTAAAGTGATAAAGCTGACGTGAACCCTGAGGATCGGTTATGTGCTCGAGGTGTGGGGAATTCGGAAACGCAACACCAGGGACTAGCCACTGATTCAGACAGATTTGAACAGAAGCCCAGGAGAGGTCCAGGAGGGTGTGGTCAGGATGGGAAGTACACGTCCCATCAGATGAGCAGACCACGGCAGCGTGTGGTCCGAGAGTAAAGAATGGCACCCTGGACTCGGTGCCTCAGCATTCTAGCGAACAGAGAAGGCTCAAGGTTTGTGAAAGACTGATACTTACCAGTCATGGCACTGGAAGGGGTCAGGCATGGCGAACTCCAGAGGCAGCAAAGGTTTCCCACAAACTAGAGACCTGGTCCTGGACCTGAGCTCTGGCTTGGATTTGGAGGATTTCCATCGCATTGTCTTGAGGGCAAACTATTCCCAGAGTTTGAGATGGGATTATGGCAAAGCGCTTTGACCGGTGGCCATGTGAGGGCTGTGCGGGAGTGAGCCAAGCCCCGGCTACACACTCTGTCCTTTACCACCCGTCTGTGATGCCGGGCAGACATCTTTGCCTCAGTTACATTAGCATCTCAAGAAAATGTTCAAGCAGTGTTTCTAAGGTCAACTTTCCTTCCTTCTTATCATATTCCTGACGTATATTCCAAAAACGTTAAATGGGACAGATTTCATGTCTTAAGGAAAACACTGGCTCACAAAATACCCAGTAAATATTTGCTAAAGGAACCAGAGCCTGAGTGAGCCGGACAGAGGGAAAGGGGGAAAAATGAGGAGGGTAGAGCAGACAAGAAAAGAGAAACAAAAATGTGAATGAATATCTCTGTCTTTAAATTTGCTTTAAAAAAAAAAAACTCCCTTAAAAGCATCAGTAGCTCAACCCACTTTCCAGCCCCTTTGAAGCACCGTTTTACAAATACTCCATCAGTTAATCCCCTCAGAAAACACTTGACTCGGGTATTATTTTTCTCGCTGGACAAATTCCCATTTCCCACCTCCTCTTCATTTCTCTGTTGGCAGCTGAACTAACTGATCATAATTGAAAAAACTGAAAATAATTTTTCTTTTGATGCTTTTATAAAACTATAAACATCTTTCCCACCACCGTGACCCCCCAGATGACAGAAGACGTCTGTAACTCACTTCTGACAGCCTCCCCCCACCCCAGCTATTTCATTTTAGCGGGCTGCCATTTAAAAGTTACTCCTGCCAGGAGATACACCAGGGGGGCGTAGAGTGTTCTAAAGAGTGGACAGTGGATGTCTTAACAACGTTGTCGGACCCACTATGGCCCACATCAGGGGTAGACAACCTTAGCTGCCCGAGGGAGGATTCAAGGAAAGCAAAAATGTTTGTGGACCACATTCTTTTTTTCATGTAAACTTAAAATAGCTTTCTGAAGCCCTAGTGTGTGGGGAAGGAGGCTAGACAAATCAGAACTGTGTCACAGCTTAGAGAATGAGAAGGAGAAAGGAATTTTTAAGAAACATGGCTGAACTTGCAAATTGTAACCACTTTACTGTTTATTAAGTCCCAAAGGAAACATCGGAGTTACTGCGAATTACTCATTGTTGGCGGACTGTGGTTCCTAGAATGAGCCACTGGGCCAATCAGAGTAACTTTCTTTATTGAATAGAAGAATGTCGGTGAGCAAATCAACACTGCTTTTTGGCCTTAAGACATGAGTACTGGGGATATTTGAGAATGAGCAACTCCTCAGTGGCTTTCTAATTTTTCATGTTTTCTGTCTATACAGTGTTTTCAAGTTCAAGTGCTACATTCACGTACATTGTCTCACTGTATCCCTGAAACAGCCTCCCAAGGGTTCGGTATTATTATCCTTCCATCTTAATCGGTGGCCTCTCCCTTCACCCAGTTGCTAAGACCATCTTTGGCATCATCTTCACCATTTCTCTCTCTCTCACACCCCTCATCTCATCCATCGTCAAGTACTCTTCACTCCACTTTCAAGGTGAATCTGGAGTTCAACCTCTCATCGCTACGTCCACATCACCATTTGAGTCCAGGCCTCCCTCACTTCCCCTCCTCACTTGTGGCACTTGCCTGGTAAGCAGTTCCCCCACTGCTGTGCTTGCCCCTCTGTGGTCTATTTCCCATCCTGAAGCCAGAGTAATTTTTTTTTTTAGGCGCAAGTCAGATCCTGCCACCCGAATGCTGGAAGACCTGCACTGATTCCCCTTCTCATTCAAAATAAAAGTCAGTATTGTTTCCTTGGCTACAAGGCCCTATCTGATGAGGACTCCTCTACCAATCTGACCTTGATCACTGCTCCAGCTTCACTGGCCTCCTTGTTCTTCACCAAAGACTTCAAGTGCATCCCCACTTCTGGGCCCTTGTCCCCACTGTTTCCTGCCTCGAGTGTCCCTTCTGCCCCACCCAGATGTCCATACAACTCAGCTTAATTTCTGCATGTTTCTGCATCTTATCAGAATGCCTTTCCTGGCCCACCTCTGTCCTGTCTCTCTGTTACTGTGTTTTATTTTCACCAGAGCACCCATAGTCATCTCACATACCATATATTTCTTTATTTTTTTGTTACCTATTTCCCCACTGGACTTTGAGTTCCTGTCAGCAGGGGCATTTGTCTCCTTTCTTCAAAGTAGTTCGTACAGGACCCGCCATGTAGTAGAAGTCCAATAAATTAATTCTTGCTAAATGAGTGTGAATGAATGAATCTCCACTTAGGCAAACTAAGGCTTAGCCTGGTGAACACACTTGTCCCAAGTCAGAGTCAGCATCAGAGCCAGGTCAAGAATTGTGTTATTTCCTGCAGTTTGAAATGAAAGAAATTAACTTGACTGAGGACCTGAAACTTGAATAAAATACGGAGCTTCCCATGGCTCCACTTTGGATTCGTCCAATGAACCACAGTCCACCAAGCAGGACTAATTAAGAGCAATTCTGATTTTTCATTTATAGTTTAAAAACCTTAAAGGGAATATAACTTCTAAAACTTAGCCATGCTTCTTAAAATCCCCTTTCCTCTTCTATCTCCTTAACTGCGCCTCTGCTGCAGACTTCTTGTTCTTCAAAACCATCACACTCTCCTCCCCTCCCCCTAAGTCTCCAAGACACCACTCATACTGGCACAGACTCAAACAGAACTACCTAGAGCATTTTGGAGATTCCATTTTATTTCCCCTGGTGTCTTATTTTTCATAACTGTCAATTAGATCTGTTAGTTGATACTGTTGTTTAAATCTTCTAAATCTTTACTGGCTTTCTATAAATTACTGAGAGGTATTGAAATCTCTGACAATAATTGTGGATTTGTGTGTTTCTTCTTAAAGTTCTGTCTGTCTTTGCATCATCTATTTTGAAGCTCTGTTGTTAGATGCATAAACATTTAAGGTTAGCTTGTCTTCTTGATGAATTGATCCCTTTATCATTATAAAATGATCTTCTCTATCCCTGGTAATTGGCTTGGCCCTTAAATTTATTTTGCATGACAGTAATAAATATAGCCACTCCAGATTTTTACAAAAACTAATGTTAGCATCATAAATCCTTTTCCATCCTTTTTTTTTTTAACCTATTTGTGTCTTTAGATTTAAAGTGCATTTCTTTCAGGGAGAATACAGTTGGATCTAGCTTTTTAAATACAACTTGAAGATCTGTGCCTTTTAATTGGGGTGTTTACCCTATTTCTGTTTAATGTGATTGTTGATAGAACTAAGTTTACATTAAATTGCTGTCTGTGATCTTGTTTGTTCTCTGTTGATCCCATTTGATCTTTATTCCCTTTTTCCTCTTTTTCTGCCTTCTTTTGAAATGATTGAATATTTTTATGATTCCATTTTATCTTCTTCATTGTATTGTTATATATAAATGCCAGTTAGGTCAATTGCCTAGAATGTAATCCTCTCTGGACCTCATTTTGTTCAGTAGAAAATTGGAGGTAATGATAGCGTTTGCCTCGAGGATTGCTGTGGGGATTAAATAAGTTGATAAATGTAAAGCATTTAGGATCAGGTCTGATACATGATAGGCGCTACAGCCACGGAAGATTTGATGATGGTGTGGTTTCCATCATGGATGTCATTTGCTTTCATCCATACTTTGTATCTTTCCTCAGTCCACACTACTTCCTGCTGAGCTGATGCAAGAAGGAAGCCTGGGGCATCTGGAATGTTAACACTCTCCTTATTCTCTTTCCCTTCCCAAGGAAGGGAGGAAAGCATCCATCTAGGATAGGTGGACAGATTTGGATTAAGTAATGAAAGTGCAGGGTAAATGGCCAACCTTGGGGGCTCCCCTCATGTCAACAGGTGGACCCACTGAAGGAGTTTCATCAGAGAAAAGCATGCTAGAATTTGCAGATGGTAGGATCCGTCTCACGGCCAGGAGGAGGATGAAAATCATTCTGCTGTCCCTGAGACCTATTTAGAAGTCCGTCTATAGTTGTCCCTGGCAGTAAAATGTGGGCTGGGACTGAAGAAGTGGAGATGTGAGGTAGAAAAATGAAACAGAGTGAGGAACTCTGAGGAGGTAAAAAAAAAAAATCACCTGCACTTGGCGATTGAGGAATAAGCACGAGGAAGCAGAAGGACTCGGATGACTTGGGCTCCTGGTTCCAAGGTCTGAGCACTCTGGCCACCAGCCACTCCTACAAGCCTCTGCAATTTGTGAAACAGTATACCTTTAACTAGGTGCATACTTCATTATGTTCCAAAGTGGAAATTCTGTCTGATTCCAGGTGAAGTAGGGATTTGGAAGTCATCCAGTTGGTATTTGATAGCAGGTAAAGCCAGTTTGAGAACTCGAGGATTTGGATGGATTTGAGTATGACCAGCTCTCTCCTCACTTGGTCCAGTGGAGCCTGAGTACCACCCGCCTCACTTCCTCAATCACTGCCGGTTCAACATGTAACAGTCTGTAAGGCCAGTGGGATAATTCACAAATGAATTAGTAACACTGATCGTAAAATCTCCAGCCAGCTTTGAGGTGTGCCTCTGTAGTTCTTAACCTTTCCTTTTGGAAAAAAAAAAAAAAAGAGTTCTCTATAAAGATTCATTTCCATCCACAGAAGAGCATTTGGGGACAGGGAAGGGTGTAGGAAGGACTTCCTGTGTCGACTTGAAACCTCTTCTGTAATATACCTGCTTTTGCCAGAATTACAGCAGAAATAAATGAGGGAAGGTTTTCCCGAAGGAGACTTGACGAGACGTGAAAGAGTTGAAGTTGTGAGATTTAGCACTCTTTTTTTCTCTCTTGTGCGACAGCTTTCAGGAGTTCCCCTACCTAAAACACTTTTAGCACATAGACAAATTAAGGTGCAGTGTAACATTTTCCAAAGTGCTTTCCAGAATCAGTCAAGGACTCTGAGTCAAGTCTGATGATGGATCACAATTCTTCTAAGTGGAGGTACACTCTGCTGGCTGTCGCTTATCCTCAGCCACACAGTCCTGCATCTGCTTTCTGTTCCTGAGCTGTGTGTATTTCGTTTATACAAGCGCCCAACTCCACGGTAAAGTGAATTACACCGTGCACGCGCTCTGGCAATTAATGCACCTCTTTTTTCTTTCCTTCAGGTATTTATGGGCCATCGGTAAGAATGTCTGGAAGAGATGGAAGAAGAGATTTTTTGTACTGGTGCAGGTAACTTTTCAACTCTAATATCGTTCTTAAGAGCCACCATTTTTAAAGGTTCAATTGAATTAATTAATATTTTTAATTGATGTGACTTACATTATGTGCACAAAGCTCCAGCGTTTATTAACTCAGTGAATTTTTATATATTGGATACCCATGCAATCTCTAAATTTCTCACTACCCAGAATGGAGAGGACTCTCTAGATTTCTCTCTATTTTCTCTCCGTGCATCTCCAGGGCCAGATTTGCGAGGGAATTAGATTGGTCCAGCTCGTGTCACACACCCAACTTTTCACAGGACGGGGCCAGGCACTTTGATTCACGGTGCCACTGAACTGCGTCCAGTACAAAATCAGGATGCCATTACCAGGAAAAGAAATGGATGCTGGGCAGGCAGAAACAGCTGGTATCACCTCTAGAGAGAGCATTTAGATGGAGAGACGGGATACATCCAAAGAGGCAGTGCTAGATTACGTGTGGTTCTCCCCTTTCTGTGCTGCTCACCTGGCACTGCAGCCTGTCTCAAAATCCCCTGTGGGTCTGCCTGGCCTCCCTCGATAGACAGTGTGCTGTTTCAGGGCCCGTTACATCCCTCATTCCCCCACCACACGCGTGCGCATCCTCCAGCTGGGTGTCTGACGTGGGCATTCGGGAAATGTTTGGTGGAAGAAAGAAGGAAAAGGAAGAGAGAGAGGAAGAGCTCAGGCATTGCTTCCAGTGGTTCTGAGATAGGAAAAAAAATCTATGCCCCCGAGAGTGGCTGGTGGCACCTTCCCAGAGGAAGGGGGACAAGTGGCCTTGTCTTATGATATGGAGCTTCTCCCCCGACTCAGGGAGCCAGGAGACCAAGACTTTTCTCTGAGTATATTTGAAATGACAAACGACTTAGGGGGATGGAGCTGACCTCTTACTTTGGGGGAGATTATAGGGGAGGAAAAAAAACTCTTCAGGGAGAAAAAAAAAAAGGAATTGTGCTGAAAATATTAGCGAAGCCAGGTCTATGTGATATGTACTGAACCAAAAAGAAGAGAGTGACTGTTTTAGGCAGTGTTCCTGGAACACAGACATGTTAGGGCTTCCACGCTGAACCGTCTACCAAGAGAAGAACCACTCTGTTGCTACAAAGCATGCTCCGTGCTCACTTCTGAAAATCATAAAAGGGCGTACAAAGCCCGTCTGAAACTCAGCACCTTCCGTACGAGGGTTTCATGAGCTGTTTCATGTCCATGTGACTCTCATTAATTTTAATGTGCTCTTGAGATGCACTGGGTACATGGACCACCGCCCCCCCGCCCCCCACCAAATTAAACCTTCTGTTTCAACCCAAATCCAGTTCCTCCCTTAATAACTGCTGTGGGGATAGGACAGTGCCACCATCACAAAGGTGACAGGGGAGCCAGAATGAGAACTCAGGTCTTCTGTTGCCTTTTGTCCTGTTCACCACGACAACGTCTAAAAGCAATTTTGGCGGCCTGCCTAGAAAATACCGAGTTATTTCTGGATTCTTCACATTCTTTCATCTCCGCTGTCCCCAGTGATCCCTTTTCCAGGCGCTTTATCAGAATGATAAAGGAAAAAACTTACCCCCTCGGGAACAACCCCAAGGCCAACAGAGTTGCAGGAGAAAAGGTCACGGCCCCCGAGTCCCGGCCCAATTCAGAAGAAGCAAAAAAATGTCCCAAGTTGCCTGAAGAGAAAGGTGGCCGTCCAAGCAGGGGCAGTCGGCGTCCAGCCCCTGCCTGCAGTGTTGAATGCAGTCGTCCGTACAAAGGATTTTCAGTTTCTTTTTAGCCGCCACACCCTTCCATTGAAACTAAAAATGCAGAAGTAAAATCAGGAGGACCCGTCTGGTCAAATGTGGGGAAAAGCTGAGGATGCTGGGGAAGGAGGCACATTGCCCCCCAGCCTGCCGCCCCAACCCTGTCTCCCTGCAGCCCCAGCGGGATTTGCGTGGAAGACGGTGTGCCACCACCGCCCAGAAAGCACGGCCACCCAAGTGACTTACTCATTGTTCCTTTCATTCAGACGTTAGGTCTCATGGAGAGTTTTTTTTTATAGAGAGCTGACAACACATAATTTCCAACACAATTATGAATTCCGTTAGATTTAATATAAGGAAAATTGTTTGGAAAGCCTAAAGGTAGAACACATCCTACACTATTCTCCTCAAAAGTCATCTCTCTTTTGCCTCCCCTGTCTGCCTGCCTGTCTGTCTGTCTGTCTGTCTATCTCTCTCTCTCTCTCTCTCACACACACACATACACACAGGGAATCTACATTTTTGTCTGTAATGCAGAACTGTTACATTCTCTCTTAGTGAGATTTCCTTTTAGAGCTACTACCTTGGGGATCCACGGATAGACTGTAAATGGGCTTCCTACGAACCAGAGACAAAGGCCACCCTTAGGGGGCGTTAAGCCAAAGCAGCAATTCCCGCGTTGGAGGATGGAAGCTAAAGTTCTAATGGACGTGGCTGGAGCCTGCCCCGCCGGCTCTGAAGGGAATAAAGCAGTTGCAGGTGTTTCTGTGTCAAAGACTGCAGTGTCCCTACCCGGTGCCCTCCAAGTATGGGTCTGGACCGCCTGCACTGAGGTGTTGTTTAAAATGCAGATCCCAAGGACCATTCCGAAGCTTCTGATGCAGAGAAGCTTCTGAGGTGGAGCTCAGGATTCAGGATGCTGAACAAGCAGCCCAGGAGATACTGATGCAGGTGGTCCAGAGACCACCTTTGGAGAAACACTGCCCCAGAGTTCATTGTCCCTTTTAAACAGAAGTCTTCCCTTCCCTCTAGACCACATGCTCTCAGAGTTTATGTTCTCCAAGGAACTGAGCATCAGAGGAGCTAAACAGATGGTTATGTGCAAATGACACGACAAAGCCTCTTAGCTGTGTTCCTTGAAATTCCTATATATGCCCTATGAACATGGCTGCAGACACAAGGAGTAAGGGGAAATGGATCCCCAGCACCCTGAGTCCAGACAGGGATGAGCAAACTCATTCCAAACCCCAGGGGCCACAGTAAGGACCAAGCATGTTGATTACCATTGTTAGGAACTGCGACCAAGTAAATGCTAATGATGGAGGTGGCAGTTCCACGGAGCTCCACCATGAGCCCCCCACCTTGGGTGTGTACGGGGTGGAGTGGAAACGGCCAACTCATCCACACCAGGTTAGAAAGCCTCACCTCTATCATCTTTTTAATTTTAAAATGTTTTTCTTCTACACCCCAGAGACTTCTCATTAAGATAAGTTTTTAACTGGTCTTCAGCCAAAGTATTTTCTGAGATATTTTCCCCCTCTTAGCATCATACAAATGAGCCACAGTGTTCTGTGGTTCCTCCAGTGATGCTCACAACTGCTTGTATTTCTCTGGCCTCTCAGAGTTTGCAAACTGGTCCTCACAACCTTTCTGTACTGTCACGAGGGCAAGTCTTATCCCCATTCACACTGGAGGAAACTGTGAGGCTGAGGCTGGTTAAATGACTTGCCCAAGGTCGATGGCTCATAGGCAGCCAATGCGAAACCCAACCCAGGTCGTGGGATTCCAAATGTCTTCCATGACTCCAAGCACTCCGTTGAGACTATGCTTAAGGAGATGTATGCATTCACAACGTGCTTCTGCATCAGTCAGAACCAGCGTGGTCCCTAAATCCATATCCTCTTTCTGATTCCCTCCAGGTAATACAATGCGCGCAAGTTCTGACTGTTTCAGCTTTCAAAGAAATCTAAATCTGAATGAGATAAGATATTGTCTAATAATGTAAAATACTTCGTAACACAGCCGTTGTCACCTAGACAACAATATTAAAATAAGCTAACTGTGAAAGTGAACTGTAAGACACTGAAGTCAGTGAATGATTCGTAACTCTGAAGGAATGTTCCTTCTCTCTGTTCAACTTCACAACTGCCCTAAAGGGCATTTATGTTTATATTCTGTCTGTAAATCACAACCATCAACCCAAAGTAGCTTAGGTTTTAGAAGAGGAAGCATTATATTGGTTAGTTAATTAAATTAGTAATTCACTGAAGAGTTTTCTGGCATGGCCAGATCCAGAGTTTAAACAAGGTCATTATAACTTGGTTGCTCTATCTATATTATCTCTTGACTATGCTTTCCTCTAAGCTGGCTTCACCTTCAAGCAAGCGCTCTCCATGCAGTGGGCTCTGAAAGGTCAGGGCTGAAAACAGGTTAGCGGCTCCAGAGGAAAGGCAGCTTTTTATTTCCCACCAGTTTTAGCGGAAGCCCCGATTGAGTTGTCATTGGCCTGATGTGGTCACGTGCCCGTCCCTGCACCAATCACTGCAGCTAAGGAGATGCGATGCTGATTGGCCAGGCCTGGACTACACGTTCCACCCATCCTGCCTCCAGCTGGAGGCACGGTTAGCCTTATTGGCATACACCGTATTGGCTGGCAGTGGGAAAATCAGACTTCAGTTATCATCAGAGGCAAATGAATACTCTGCATACAAACATAAAATATGTCCTACAGATGTTACCATCATCTCCATTTTAAGATAATAAAACGGATTCCCAGCACCGTTAACTGAACTGCCCCCGGGTCACACAGCTAGAAAATCATCTGAGAATCAAAATCTTGGTCTTGATAGCTGCAAAACCTGTTCTCTCTCTGCTCTACCTGCATGTCTGTGTTAACCAGGAGTCTGGGATTTAGACTCAGTGATCCTTCCTTCACTACCACATCACATTAAAAATGGTCCTTAGTCTCCAGGAATTGTGTGCTTCACCTCATAAAATTTTTCTCTAACCTCACGTCTTGGCTCAGTCAATGCTTCCTCAAAAAAACCTTCCCTGACCACCCTACTGGACCAAATCCCCAAGCTCTCACAGTACCATTTATCTCTCTTTGGCACACTTACCACCATTAAGGTTACACATTTCTGAGATAACGTGATTAATGTCTGCCTCCCACTAGACTCTAGTTGCTAAATACAATTGAGACGCAGGGCAAGCTTGAAGCTTCCAGACAGTGCCTATATGTTAAAGTAGTGGTACTCAGACTTTAATATGCATTAGGAAATATCTGAGACAACTATGAACAGTATAGATTCCTGAAGCCCACCTTGACCTGAGATTCTGATTCAATTGGTTTGATTTAGTGGCATTTCTATAACCTACCCCCCTTACACACACACACACACAAATACACACACACACACACACAAATACACACACACACACACACTCTCTCTCACTCTAATGAAGATGACCTCAGCCCACACTTTATGAAACATTATTTCAAACCTTTTCTTCATTTAAAAAGTGGTTGGAAATGAGCTAAATGATTCCCTGTGTATCTGAGGTCCAGCCACCCAGAAAATAAAAAGGTTTGTACCCTCAGAAGTCCCATCAGCCCTTCTCACATGAGAAAGTGCCTACCAGCTGAAAATCCCAAAGATGTAAAAAGTGTAGTTCTTTAAGCTCCAAAGTGCATTTTCAGATGTCTCCTGGTCACTGAGATCACTTGATCTGTTTTCTGGTATGTAGTCCAGCCACTCTGGCAAGGCTGGCTGACCCTGTTAATGTCTAACATGTATTCCAGGCTCTACCGTGCCATTATGACAACAGCTTTCACTATCTCAGTATTTAAACAGAATTCTCCTGTGGCAGGGAAGCATGCATTTCCTTGGGAATAGCTTTCACCGATTGATGTCTTGTGGAAGCTTTAAAAAAAAATCTCAGCCAGCTCCCAAGCCCTTGCTGTTCCCTCACCCTTCAAGCGCTCTGGAAGATCTGAGGCTCCTCCAAACTTGCAATCATTAGAAACATTCAAAACTAAATCGTTTCTTCTCTCCCCCTTTTATTTCCTAAAGTTGCCGAATTTCAAATTAAACTGATCCCAATAAACCGAATCACTATGCCGTGCACCAGAAAGTAACACAGCATTGTAAACCGACTATACTTCAATTAAACAAAAAACAAACAAAAAACAGATGAGTCTAAAGATTTAATTAATTAATTAAGTAATTGGTCCTAATAAACCAATTCAAGTTTCTTTGAGGCCAGAGTTTGTCCAAAACAACTTCAGCCGAATTACCAGCAGAGGGCAGCAGCGTACAGTGCTCCAAGAAACAAGGACCTGAAACAGAAAAGGAAAAATCAGATAAGCCCCAAGCATGTAGTAACAGTAAATGCCTGAATCTTGAGATAACACCCTTCTGTTGTGATATTTTTCTGATCTCAAGTGAGTGTCTGCAACTCTCCACTTGGCTAATCATCACATTAACGGACTGTATCCTCTCCATGTTGCCAGAGAGGTAAAAAAAAAAAAAAAGTCACTGCAGAACTGTTCCAGCAATACCTGTGTTCCCTATCATGCCGGGGGCAGGAGGGTTCCTTTGTCCGTGGGACCAGTAACAGGCTGAAGTAACGTGTAAATTTGGGAGGGAGAAAACCTCTTATTGGATTACACATACCCAACTTTCTAGAACCAGTTGGACTCCATCAGTGAATGCCCACCACAAGGCAGACTTTGCTCATGGCAAGGTGAATATAACCAAGATGGATATGATCCCCTAGGCATGCCTTCCACGGATTTATAATCTAATGGGCAAATAGCTGCTTTATATTAGAATGGTAGTGCCAAATGCAAGAGACTGCTTGCATAAAGGCATATACTGAGTATTTGCTGTGTGAGTGTCACGCACAGTGTGCAAAGCCCTTCGCTGCCCGATTAATCCCCCAGCCACAATAAGACACAGGGAGAATACAGACAAGGACTCTGAGTTATACCTGTGACCACTTATGAGAGCTGCGATGGGGCCCCAAGCCAATGTGATGACCCCCCACAAAGCTTGCACTCTTAATCCTCCTTTTAAAAGGAAGATGGTATTGGTTATTCTGCTTATTACAAAGAATAATAATAATACAAATAATAATTTTGTAGGAGTAATACTTATAAAGATAATCTGAGTGATCTGGCTTTGTGTTTCCCGTGAAGCCCATGAAGACCTTGCAGGATGAGGAACAGGTCCTGCGAACTACCAGCATAAGACACCCAAGTCGGGCAGAAAGTTTTCATCAGGAACCAACAGAGGGCAGCAATAGATAAACCAACCAGTAACACATTCTCCCCTGGACTCCCTTTATCTCCTGCTGGGACCTTCACGCGAGGACTGTGCGGGAGATGTAGGCAGGGTTTGAGCGCACCAATTTCTTACCATTGGAAAAAAAAAGACAAATCTCACCCATGGAGGAGATTTAAAAAAAAAAAAATGTCCCCCGCAGGAATCAAAGTTCAGTTCGTAAATGTCTCTTTGGATAAAGGGAACCCGAGAGATGAGGGATGTGGCACTCTTTCGCCAAGACATTTGACATCCGTGGATGGTAAATATGCCCGTGAGCTTTTAGCCGGAAGCCGGAAGGATGCTTGCTCTCCCACGGGCGCCTTGCAGACAGGCCAGATGTTAGGCACGCTAAGTAGCCGCGCTGGGTCTGGAGGCAGCGGGGCGACAGGGTCCTGAAGGCCGGCCTGCAGCTGCGGGGCCGAGCCGGGCGCCGGCGTGGGCGGATGCGCGCGCGGGCCGCGCGGGCCGCGCCGTCGGGGGCCGAGGATGGTTCTACGATTCTGGCACCTAGAGATCAAGCGCTCATTGCTTGTGACAGCGTGTCACTCCGGCACTTGTCTGAGATGAAGGGAAGACTTTTCACAGCAACTGAAAGCATCCTTCCGCGGGGAGGGGGAGGGGGAGCGGAACGTGCGGCTCGGAGCTGAGAACCGGCCTGCAAACCGTAAAATAGTAAGAGAAAGGAGGGGGGCATAAAGAAAGAAAAGTCTTAACCTCTGACCAAAAGGCTTGTGTTGTATCTGAGAGCTCTCAGCCAGGGCCATAGTCTGATATTAGGTACAACCTACAAAATTGCGGCTTGTCAACCAGTTTTGACCTACACAAATGGCAATTTTGTGCAGCTTAACCCACTAAAAACAGCAGCAGTCATGATAATAGCTAAGTTTTTTTTCCACGCACCTTGAAGATTCTAAGTGCACTCCACATGCGGACTCATGCACACCTCGCCATAAGCCAGTGAGAAGATGGGGTCTCAGATTATATCCCATCTACTGATGAAGCAACAGGATCAGAGACGCTCCCTAACTTGCTCCAAGTCACACAGCCAAGAGGTGGAGAAACTCCATCTGAACCCGGCTCCTGCGTGCAGGGCCTCAGGGGAATGGACAGGCTTGAACGGGGAGGGGTTTGGGATTTTTTTTCCCCCAAGGAAGATGAGATCCAGGGAACCAGTTTCACAACCTGTGCTTTTCCTTTACAGGTGAGTCAGTACACGTTTGCCATGTGCAGTTACCGAGAGAAAAAAGCCGAACCTCAGGAACTCCTCCAACTGGACGGCTACACTGTGGACTACACCGACCCCCAGCCAGGTACCTGCTCACCCGCTCAGCCATGAGCCCGCAAAACCCCGTCCCTTCCCAGGTGAACAGTCAGCTGGTGTTTGTGGGCAATTCCTCCATGTTGAACCCTAAGTCAAGTTTCTGGGGTTACACAGCTGCCCATGACAGCCACAGCCCCCCGACCTTACAGAATCATAAGATTTACTCCATCCTGGTTGCGTAAATGCCACTTCAATCAGGGGCTTTGTTTTCGCTCAAAGGAGCCTCGTAAAACCAAAAGGAGAACATGATACATTTCTCTTTTACGTAACTGTGCCTGCATCAGATATGTCCTCCACCCTTGAATGTTAAAAAGAAATTTCTGAATGAGACGTCCTGTATGTACACCAAGGGCTGTGTGTGTGTGTGCTTGGTATGTGTTATTGTTCACCGGTGATGTGTGAGCCTGGCAGGTATTGGTGTCTCCATGTCCAAGCAAGACTGCCCTGTCCATCCACATTTGCTAAAGACAATCTGAAGCCAGCTGATGGCACTTGAAAAGAAAGTCCTCCCGAAATGGTTTTTGTTTCCTAAAAAGACACCAATCCACAGCGTTGACATCCAAGCTCCTCCGCCTTATGTAACTAAGAGAAGCACGCAAATGGTAGTATTTCTCATAAGTTCTACATTGCAGAAGTTCTATATCCTGTCCCCTCACACCTCTCCCCCCTCCACACCCATTTTTTTTCTTTTCCCAGAAAAAAATGAATAGAAATCCGCTTCAAGGAACCTTCAAAATGGGGGGGGGGTGCGAAATCATTTCAGCATATTAATGAGCAACAGGCACCAACAGCCCTCTCCCAGAGAAGTTTATTTTTATGCCAAATCTGCACAAGGGAAGCATTTCCAACCATACTGCATTATTTGGCCCAAAACCTTTTTTTCTACTCCCATATTGCTCTTCCACATGCAACAAAATACACAGAGAAGAAAAACAGAGTTTGAGAGAAGATGGGGTGTTAACCTGGAAAGGTGTGGCGAGGAAGCCCTTTGGCCCAGCCCACTTGGGAGAATTAGCATTTAGCATCTCCGTGAGACTCAGAATCCCAACCCAGCAGTCTTGGGCCAGCCACCCCACCCCACCCCACCCCCAGCCTCGGACTTCCGTAGGTAATTAGCATCTTGCCAGAGCGTGGTACAGCGCTGACCACAGAAGACATAAGTGAAATCTCTCATAATGAATGAAACAGCTTCCTGCAGCAGCTGACGGAAAGGCTGTGGTTCCTGCGTTAATGAATCTGCCCTCATGTTGCTCTATGATGGTTTGCATTCTTCTCAAACCACTGAGTTCCCATCCGGGAAATAAAGACCCTCTTTCTTAAGACCCACATTTAAAAGTGGGAGACTCAAGGGCCAATATGAGAAGGGAAAAAATACCATCTTATGCCACTAACTTCTTTTTAGTCCCGTTCACTATTCCTTGCCTCTGGATGATTGCATTTAGGTGGTACCACAATCCCACCAAGTAGGTAAGAACCAGGATTATCATCTCATTTTGTACAGGAAGATGTACACCTGTCTGACCCTTTGGTACATGCAGGAAAACGTAGCTACGTGTACAGCTAGAGCAAAGCCAGAGTTGTTACTTTATCATGTGAAAGCAGAATTCTCTTATTACAGAGGGGAGGGAGGGAGCGGGGAGAAAGTTTTTTCTGTCTACATGGAAAAGGAGTCACTGCACATATATTTTATAAAAGCTTCTCTTCTTTTTTTTTTTCACATTGATCCCCTGGGATATAATTTTATAAATTCCTTTACCAAGGATGTAAATGGAAAGTAAATTGATTATGTTCTTGAGAATAATAAGCAGCTTTTCTGCCTCTCCGTGTGCCAAGTCCTAG
This sequence comes from Vicugna pacos, assembly GCF_048564905.1. Lineage (NCBI taxonomy): Eukaryota > Metazoa > Chordata > Mammalia > Artiodactyla > Camelidae > Vicugna > Vicugna pacos. The sequence continues at coordinate 31,871,615 of NC_133003.1, read as the reverse complement.
TTATTTTCAAAGCAGTGTTTGATTGAAAACGGAGATTTAAATACTCCCAATTGTCATGAGAGAAGTCTAACCCAGAATTTCTTAAAGAGTGCTTGTTAAAAATAGTAGTTCCTGGACCCCAAACCTAACCAAGAACCAGGAGGAGGAAGGCAAAATCCTATTTAAATAGGCGTTCTAGGGGAGTCCTTCCTACAGCAGAGTTTGCCAGCTGCAGATGGAGGTGATGCACAGTTTAGCCAGTGTCTTCAAAGAGTTAAGGAGTCTCCCCCAGCTGCTCCCTGAAAGGCGAGGGGGCACATGGAGCAGAACTGAGTCCATCTGTCCCCCTCTCCTTCTGAGCTGTATCCTGCTTGTCAGTGGAACCAACTGGGGGAGATGTTTACGGGGCAGGTAGCCTTCCCCATGGATGTCTTTGCCTTTGTGCCAGCCTAGGATCCAGCAGTCACTCAGACAAAAACATTTGCTCCAAATCCGCTCTACCTATTTAAGGGTCTTGAAAGATTGATCTGGAGAATTGGTAAATAAGTAAGTTTTCCATTCAGGCTCCTCCTTTTCATCTAAAGATGAAAATGTCCCATTTTACCTTTCCCTGGGTACAGTTCAGAGAGGATGTGGCAATCGTCTCGATTCCTATTAGATTAAGTAACCAAGTCTTCACGTAAGAGGATATTCATTCAGAATAATGCACTGGCACAATTTAAATGACTAAATTAGATCTTCGACAACTTTGCCAGCATAAATAGACCATGTCCGTGTGTGTTGTTGGAACGGCAACCCCCGGCCAGGGAGCTGGCCAGCGTTCCTTGCCTGGTCCGCTCCATCCATTGCCGGACCTGTCCTCTTGATCTTGGCAGGTCAGTCCCTGCGGGGCATTCCGTGGAGAGCCAGGCACTGTCATACATTGCGTCATGCAGATTCCGTCCCCAGGAACTGCCGCCTTGCCCAGGACCGCTGCCTTGGAGCTCGTGTTGATGTTCACGTTGCCTTCTTCCTTGGTTCCCTGCTGGTTGCTCTGCTCTCTCCTCACTCTCACTGTTGTGTCCTGGGTCTCCCGTGCTCACTGAAAAAGCTCCACGTGGCCCTCCGCTGGTGTCACTGTCACGGCTTCTGCTGCTTTACATGTTTCTCTTTGCCCCACTCACCCCACGGTACTCTCCCCTCTCTTGCTAACGATGAATCCGCAGAGAGCTGATCCTGGGTGCGGGGCGTGCTCACCAGGCTCCGGAGCAGTCTAGCTCGTGGTTCCAGTCACCAGCTATGGAGTCAGACAGCTGGGGTTAGGAACCCAGCTCTGACACCTCCAGCCCCACTTTGTGTTCATGGGCTAACCATCGCCTTCCCTGTGACTCAGTATTCTCATTTATAAAGTGGGAATAATGGTGCTTACTTTATAGGGCTGCTGGGAGGATTAACTAAAAATCTGAAAAATTCTTAGCATCTTTCCATCTCGACCTCTCTGCTTCCTTGGGCAATCCCATGAACTGACTTTCTGACAGTGGCTCTGGTGGAGGGGAGGCTGGGGACAGGCAAGGAAGAGGACACGTCCAGTGATGTCTTGCCCGGAATTCACCTGCAGTATCAAAATAGTTTATCCCAAACATTACCATGAGACTGGACTTCAGAAGGTCTCCTGACCCCACTCTTCCTTTCAGCTCCTTCGTGCCCAGTTTTCAGGGCTGAAAGGATCCCTCAAAGCTCTTCTTCCTCCCCCTCCCTGCAGAATTGTCCTCCTTATGACACCATCCATTTGTCTCATCAGGTTTTCCCGACTTGTTCACTGCACCTCATCCTACCCAAATCACACATTTATAAACTCTCTGTAAGCGATGAACCAAAATATTCCTTCATAATCATAACCACCAAAAACCTTTTATTAAAAATGCTCTCCCACGAGACCCTTCATATAAAGAAGAAGCTATTTATTGTTCTAGGATCCCTGGCAATTCTAAGTGCCAAACTGCCAACACTCCCCCACTCTTGTAGAATGGGCAGCCAGATGAATGCTCTCAGCACAATGGGGAAGTCTTAACGTCACCAGAAATTTTTTCCAACATAAATGGTTAGTGACTGGGCCTTGTTGGAAATTTAAGCATGCTCATCACTCCACTTACTCTCCTCTCATCCGAAACTGGTAATTGGGCGAGGAGGAATGATGAGGAACCTGATGAAGAGATGAGGCTTTGTTTATGGACCTAGAGTCCAAGTAACTCCAAAACACAGGCTTTTGGACGATGCGGACAGACACAGTGTAGCTCTGGCTTGGGCCCCCAAAGAGGCCTCTGCCTACTTTTCTCTAAACTTTAACCTTGAGAACTGCCTGTGGGAAAGATGAGTCTGTAGGTCATTCATTCATCCAGCAGATGTTCACAGAGCACCTACCCTATGCCACGCACTGTTCTCGATACCAGGGATGCAGCAGTGAGCAAAAGAGACCAAAAACTCCCTGTCTTTACAAAGTAAATTATAGAATTTGTTAGAGGTGATAAGAGCTATGGAGAAAAATGATGCAAGAGAGGAGAGATGAGGAAGGAGAGGCAGAGGTCGGGGAAGGCCCAAACGAGCATGGGACGTTTGAGCAGAGACAGGACGGAGGTGAGGGAGTGAATCGTGCAGATATCTGGAGGAAGAGTTCTAGGCACAGGAAATAGCAAGTGCAAAGGTCTTGAGGTGAGGATGTATCTGAAGGGTTCAAGGAACTTCAAGAGGCCAGCATGGCCACTGTGAATTGGGTGCACGCACATGCACATGAGAGCGAGCTGTAAGAGGGGAGTGTGGAGGTGGTGGAGGGTCAGTTGATGTTGGGTCTTGCAGGCCTTGTCAGAACCTCGACTGTTCCTCTGAGTGAAATGCGTAGCCGCTGGTCAATTTTGAGCAGAGGAGTGGTGTGACCTGACCCTTGTGCTAAACCGATTACACTGGCTCTCATCTTGAGGATCAGCTATAGAGAGAGGACATGGAGGCAGAGGGATCAGATAGGAGGCTATGAAAATAATCCAGGTAGGAGATGAGCATGGCCGAGTTCAGGTGGGGCAGCACGGGAGAGAGAAGAAGGGGTCAAATTCTGTTATAATGTCTTATATAATATATATAATAGTTTTATGCAATATATATAATATATAATATGAATTATATAATGTCTTATGTAACAAATGTAATATTATATATATAAAGTGTTATAATGTAGAGCCTTCAGAATTTCATTGGAATGGGCAGTGAGAGACAATAAGGTTTAAAAAGACCCCAAGGTGGGGGGCTTCAGCACCTAGAAGGATGAGCGCAGCTTTGCTGAGATGGAGAGAGGTTTGGGAGAAAGACCAGGAGTTCAGGGTTGGCAATGTAAGATTGGGGTGTCTCTCCTACCTCCATGTGAGGAAAACCACTGGGTGTGCACATCCACTGTGCAAGGGAGAGGTTCAGGGTAGAGGTAGACATGTAGGGACCCTGAACATATTCATGATATTTGGCTGGATGGCATACCCCGGGGGGGATTGGGTATAGAGGAAGAAAGGAAGAGGTCCAAGGACAGAGGACCAGGATGCTCCCACATTTAAAGGAGGAGGAACCAGCAAACCAGCCTGGGAGCCGTAACCAGGGAAGGAGGAGGAAAATCAGGTGACTTGAAGGCCACTGAAGAAATCCTTTCAAGGAGGATAGAGTAAGTTGATGGATGGAATAATATGAGACCTTTGAATTGATCATTGGCTTCAGCAAGGTGGAAGGCATTGGTGACCTTTGGCAAGATGTGTCAGCGGGGCAGCAGCCTGACTGGAAAGCCTTTGGGGACGAATACCAAGAGGAGGGAGAACTTGCTGTTTGAGGTGTAGTCCTCCGATCACCGTCATCTGGGAGCTTGCTAGAGATGCAGGAGCCCGGGTTCTAGCTCCGCTTGTAGTGAATCAGAAGCTGCATGTTGACGAGACGCCCAGGATTCACATGCACACTGACGTCTGAGAAGCCCTGGTGACGATCCCCTCACATGGTAAAGAGAAGGACAGTAGGGCAGTCGCTGTAGGGAGAGGTGGGGTCACGGGGTGTTTTGTTGTTGTTTGCTTTGTTTTTTTTTTAAGGATGGGGAGAAAAATACTAGTATGTTTATAGCCAGTAGGTAGCCCACTTGACACCTTTGCCCCCAGCAGAGCAAAAGCCAGGCTCAAAATACCTCTTTGACATTGTGACTCCCTCCCCTGGCCAAGAGGGTGTCAGACTTTCTGTCCGAAAGTCAGATAAATGGGCCCTCCCTTCTCCAGCCCAGCGAGAAACACAGAAGCTGCCTTTCTCAGAGCTCAGTGCTGCCAAGATCATTGCAGCTCCACTGAGTGGTTCTTCTGTCCTTTGAACCCAGGTCTGGAGGGTGGCCGAGCCTTCTTCAATGCAGTCAAAGAAGGAGACACCGTGATATTTGCAAGCGATGACGAGCAAGATCGCATCCTGTGGGTCCAAGCCATGTACCGGGCCACCGGGCAGTCCCACAAGCCTGTGCCCCCAACCCAAGTCCAGAAACTCAACGCCAAGGGAGGGAACGTGCCTCAGCTGGACGCCCCCATCTCCCAATTTTGTAAGTAAATATGCCGTTTGTTCAAAATAGCCTTGTAGACTAAAGTCAGTCCTCCAAAGTTGAATTAGAAAAATCAGTTGGTTTAATATTAACGATTCCCGAAATCATGTTTGCTGGAAAAAAAAAGTAGTAACTTCGGAGGTGGAAAGTTGGGACAAAAATGTCAGATGAAAGTAATTTTAAAGTGCAATACTTGACACTTTCCCTCAAGGACTAAACCAAGGAAAATACATTTTAGCTGGATTTTTACCTCTTTGTTTTCGGTGAGGGTTTGGAATTCACAGTCAAACATGTATTTGTTTGAGTCCTTCACATCTAGCAGGTTATGTATGTCCATGCCTCATTGCTTCCTATTAAAAGGAATTTTAAAATAGGGCTTGATTTGAAATAAATTTAAATCTGCAACTTAGAACCATTTAAAAATAAATGATGACATTATCACATGCAGTGGAAAAAAAAAAAAAGAAAAAAACAACACCGCGGTACTTAAAATCCCATTCTGAGCTAAAATACCAAAACCCAAAAATGAAACCGTCTCCTTAAGCAGCCCCAGTTTATATTCTAGTCTGTTCCCCTCTTACCTCTGCATCTGTTTTAAATTTCTTGCCACCTAGCATGGTTTTTTATCTTGCGACACTTCAGATGCACAGGGTAAGAGGAGAGACAGCATACACTGGGAGATGCTTATTGAAACAAAAGAAATGGAAACGTTGTAAACCTAAGGCACCAAATAAAGCCATTCATTTTGGTTATAAACATTAACCCTAAGTAGAGATGTTTGCCTTAGCCTGAATAACAGGTCAGTTAAGGACAACTCAGGTTCAGGTCACTTTTAGTAGTAACCATGGTGAGGCCTTACTTTAGCATGGAACCCATTCATTCGGTGTCGTTCGCTGAGCCACTGTCTAGGTGACGAGGCATGTGGATGAGGAAGACAAATGAGGTCCCTGCTCTCAGGATACCTACATCTCGGTCAGGGAGTCTAGGCAGCAAACAAGTTAAAAAAGAAAAAAATAAAAGAAGATAGTTGCAGACATTGAGAAATGCCATAAAGAATGTCACACAGTGGTGACTGAGTGGGGAGACGGGGTGTAAGACGGATGATCTGAGCTTAAGCCCAAATGACATGGAGTCGGCCCCACACATTTCTGCAGGAAGAGAATTGCAGCAGAAAGGAAAGCAAGTTCAAAGGCCCCACAGCAGGAACTTGACCTTTAGCTCGGTACTTGCACGTAGTCTCTCCTCTGCTGCAGTGACAGCCACTAAACAGAGAGAATCCTCTCTTCAGTGAGTAACTAGACTATGTTCTTAAGCCTTTTAACTCCTTGACGGATGGGGTTTTTTGGATGGCAACTGCCGTGCATCAGGTGCTCCCAGGAATTCCTGTCCAGTCCTGATGGTTTCTTGAAGGAAGATGCGTTCCCTGTGAAACATTGTGAATAATCACAGTCATGTGAGCTTCTATACAGGAAACCCTGCAAGGATGAGGAAGAAGTTTAAGAGGGACTCACCGAAGGAGGGACAGCTCTGCTGGCCATAACCACAACCAAGTTCTCTACTTTCTTTTTGCTCTAACATGTGTGGCTCTTAAGTTTATTTGAAAGCAAAAAGAGGGAAGACTACATCTCTTTCTAAATAGTTTAGTCATTTGTTGACATAAAGCACACCCAATATTTATTTAATTTTTTTTTAAAAAACCCTATAATGGAATCCCTTCCTTCACCTTGCCTGACAGCCTCCTTTTTCATCAATGTGGATACAACAGAACCTGTCATCTCTCTCTGAGATGGAATTATCCGTGTGTCAGGAAAAAAAAAAATGCCCAATTATAACCACCATCCAAATCAACCTCATAAAGCATGTATCTCAGGTGATATTTGGAAAATCCTGGTTTATTTCCAAATAATCTCCATTTCTTCTGAAGTCATGTCGCCTTACATTCAGTGTCTCTGTTCTGTCATCTGCCCAGATTGAGAAATTACTACTTGGTTCGTGATTAGCCCCACTTTTTCCTCTCTCATGTAGGAAGGAGTATGGACATTCAGGGATACAGTGAAATGGGGACCAGACACTAATTTAAAAACGAAGATTACTGATGGGGGCTGCGAAAGAGAGGATGGATGTCTCTTCATGGGAATAGACGGGGCTCTGGGCTTAGATTTCCCTCTGTAAGTGGGATTCATTTAGCTGTGAGATTAAAATCTAGTCACTAGGCATCAGCAAGAAGATTCAGTTGAGTACACATGAGCTTGATGTAGGTCGCTGTTCTAGTTGACATAGGGAACTTTGATTAAATGGAGTGTCCAAAGCAAAATTCTAAGGGTTAGAGTTTGAATGGCTCAGAGCATGTGAGGTGGGCTGAGAGATGAGTGAGAAGATCAGATAGTTCATGCCTCTTGGATTTATCAGTACCTGGCAGGAGAGCCACCATTCTCTTCACTGTCTTCCTTAATCACTGCCCAGGAATAGAGGTTCTCCAGACAGTGTGGGGCCCTACCGCACCTACCAGGTTCTGTAAGAACAAAGGCCACCCCTTTCAGCCATGCAGATTATGCCCTGCGGGAGGCCCTTTTCCCATAGACAGAAATGTGAGCGGTTCCTATTGACTTGTGCAGTGCCCACCCTGCACAACTGTACACTGCAACCCTGTAATAAATGACAGTCTTTACCCAGAGCTTCAATCCAATAGTGTTAAACCCGGTAATTCTGTAGTTACATTACTACCCCTGAAACCAAGCCTCAACGCTGCTAGATGCAATCTCTTGCCAGTTTGCTGGCAGTCAGAGTACCAGAAGGTGAAGTTCTCTTTCCGTACTTTAGAAGCCAGCATCAGTATCCAATCAGGATTTAACCAACCCAACGTTCTGTACCTGATCATTTACCGTTAGAGGTGTATAAAATCCACGAGAAAGATCTGAGAAGGGACGAAGAATTATACATTCTGTGGTGTCACTGAGTAATGATGCAAAGCAACCGAAAACTGGCTGGGGGTGGGAGGTGAGGGGAATATCATAATTTAGTAGAGTCTGCTGCAGAGTAGTGGTTTTATCTCAGTTACTTTTCAGCTGCATTTAAACTCTTCAGTTCAAACCTTTACTATCCAATAATTCAGTCAAACTTACAATGTTGATTTATACTTAGGGTAACCAGCTCATCCAGATTTGCCTAAGACTTGCCTCGTTTTAGCCATTAAAGTCTTGTGTCTCAGAAACCCCTTTCGTCCTGGGCAAACTGGGATGGGTTGGTCACCTGGTACTCAAAGCAAGATTACGGAGGAAATTGAAAAACAATCACAACCTAGTGAGAAACGGCAAACTTGGATCTGTCACTTATATTTGGACCTCAGTCTGTACATAGATTTATTTTAATTGTCACGACACAAACATTGTCAGTCACGGACTCTCTAACAAAAAGAGTAAAAAACAAAAAACATCAAGTATTGCATTTTAAAAAGAGTTCCTTGACTTCCCAAAGGTAAGGGCCATTGTTAAATACTTAATTCTGTGCGCATCTCATCAATCCCTGTTTTTGAATATTTGCTGAAGTATTTGGTGTTCTTGCAAGTGAATGATTTTTTAAGAGCAACTTTTCAACGGGTTAACTTTGTAATCGCTTTGTTAGTTATTTACATGGCAAAGGGAAGCTACAGAGAGATGGGAGAGGGGTTTTTTTGGGTTGTTTTTTTTTTTGGATAGAGAAAAATAAACACTCCAGTCTTGTCATGTCGCTGTCTGATCAAGGGAAACTTGAGAATGGAACATTTTACAGTTTGGGATAACTTGCGAGTAATTGTGAGTTTATTTGGGTCTTTTCTAAATTCAGTTTAGCAGACTTCTGCGTGCAGTTTTTATTTATTTATTTATTTATTTTTGCAATTTCAAAAGCTCAATTTCAAAATGCAAAGACACGTCTAAGAAAGAATGGAGTGGAGTATTTCTTTGGAATTGGAACAAACTGAAAAAAAATAAATAGATCCTGCTATTCATTCATTTGTATGTGACTCTACAATGATTTGGGGAGGGTTCCACCAAACTTTAAAACTTTTCTGTTCTTTTGTGGTTTTGTTGGTGTGTGTTGTTGTTGATTTAATTCCCTGCCCCCACCCCGTCTTTTTTTTTTTTAAGTTAAGACTTGAAAAAATTAAGTCATTGCCCAGCTGTACAACTTTTGAAAACAAATACTTGAAATTTTCCAATGTTTAAGGCCAATGTTGCTTACCTTGGAAATGACGTGCAAATCTGTAGTTGAGTGCTGCCACAATTCGTGATGCCGAGTGGCCTCTCATTGAAGCACCTGATCTCTGTCCAATCTGTTTTAGAGGAACAGGAAAAATGGGTACCTCCGTTCTCATTCGGAGTGGGAGGAGGGGGTATTCTAAGCTTTGCCACTTGATCAATGGGGTTATTTGCTGTGTCACTTGCAATGAGTCTCATTTTAATGTCTGTTTCACAACTAGAAACGGTTAATCCCATCGTAGATTCCCGAAAGCTGGATGCTTTTGAGAACTGTCCTAATTTTGCTACCACTGAACCGTCTTCAACAGTTAGGGGGAACCTTGGTGACTGTTGGTTTGTGTGCGGGGGGGAGGGGGGTTGATTTTGGTTTTTGGTTTGGTTTGGTTTCCTTTAAGTTTTTTTGTTCAATCTTTGCTCGAACCCGAGAACTGTAGCTGCTAGGGTAGAACTCCTGTCTGCTTTCCTGAGCCTTGTTGCTAGTCTTTATGTTATTCTGGTTTGTTCCTTCTTACCCTGCTAACTTCTAGCTGGACTGAAGGGTAAGTGTTCCCCTGATAGCTAGCACAGCTCAGATAATCAGACTAGATTATCTGACACCTGCAATGTGCTTCCTCCCTCTCCTCTTCAGTCTTCCTCATGTCTAGACTTTGTAGTCCAACTTCTCATGTTATTTTCCTGACCTTAGGTTGGAAATGTTAAGCTTCCATACTGAAACTAGGATGCATGTGATGTGTGCATAATTGCCTCCTCTCCTTGGCTTTCATATTGGCATCAAATGATCCTCTGAGTAAAGCCAACCATTGACATCTCCTAATTTTTTTTTTAATTCCGAGAATATTAATGAACATCACAACGAAATGGCAAGTAATGCCTTTGTTTCGTGGAATTCACAGCTACCTGACTGCTTAATGCCTGAAAACAGATCATTTTGCACTCTGATGATGTGCTGTTGGTGTTGTTTCTCCTTTCCAATTCCGAGGGTTAGAATGGTCAGCAAACCAGTGGGGTGGTACCCATGGATACCTTAACAAATAGGAAGGTGGGGTAGGAAACCCAAAGATGGTAACTGAGCAAGAAATGGCAGAATACAATTAATAAAGTAAATGCATTGTTTGAACACTGAGGAATTCATTCTACCTGGCTTGAGGGTGTGCTCTAAGACCCAACAGAGGATTAATTTTGAAAGGAGAGCTGCAATACATGGAACCACCACCCACAAAAAAAAACAGGAAATTAAGGGCACGATTGAATTCATGTAGCTTACTCACCAAAGCTGCAGGTTCACACTCTCACGATGCCATGGAGGGTTTTGACCTCTGGTCTCAAATATGTCTCTCCTCCTCTCCCAGGAACAGTGACAACAAAAACTTTTTTTGACATCATGTGTCTTGATATCCGTTTTTCTAAAAATACACCTGTAAGAGGGAAAAAAAAAAAAGACACTTTCCAACTTAGAAAAATCGTTCTCATCGCTGTTTGAGTTTAGTGGAAGAGAGTCCACAGTTCCTTTATTCATAGAGGACAAAGCTGTCTGCCAAAAAAAAAAATGTGTTGAGGGAAGACTTGACGTGAGAGGGAGCTAAAAAAATTGGTCAAGAGAGCAGGCAAATATGTACCTGAGTATTCTGGATGCTAACTTAGAAGCTGTAGGTCGCATCATTCCTCCTGACCATTTAATAATAGTTCTTTCTTCTTTTTGTTTCTTTCTTTGATTTGCTTTCTTTCCTCCCCTCCCCCCTTTCTTTCTTCTTCCTTTTATTTTGCATAAATGTGCCCCTGGCTAGCAGACAGATTTTTTTTTTCACCCCTCCAAGCAGATACTTAATTTAACTTTCCTTTCCTTTCAATGTCTGATGAGGCATTTTTAAAAGCTTACCAGAGAATGTGAACGAAGTGGGATAGGATTTTGCTATACTGTTTTTTTCAAGACTGAAAGAAAGGATGGATGCATAGATGACTGAATGAATTTTGTTGTAGCGAATACACGTGTATTTGCACAACGCATTGCTATCCTAGCAGACTTCCAAACAGTCGTTTGCCTTAATTCCGTTCTATAGTTTTGTCTCATGAGACTTTCGCTATTTTCTTCTTGTATTGTCAACTTGCAATTGCTACATTGCAGGAGTGGAATATCAGAGAATTAATTCAGTATTAATTTGCATGACCCCCAAACCACACTGGAAATGACTTTCCTTCTCACCGTCAAGCAAATGACTTCTTAAGAAAATCGACTCCCGCGATCAGGTCCCAGATTTTCCAAATACCATGATGTGATTTCAATAGACCATTTTTAATGAAAATTAAAATTCACATCTCTATTAACTACTTCAGACACATTGGACATATTATTCACTAATCGAGGGAGTATTTTCATGACCTATAGTGATTTATAGTGAGATAAATTATGCATGAGTCAACTATAGAAAATTTATTTTTGCTCATGTTGCAGGGAACTAAAAACAGCAGCAAATAAATACTCTGTAAATGAATTGAAATGTAATGATGACAGCAGGGAAAATTACAAATCATGTGTTTGTTTTGAGGTCATTGACAAAAAAATCTCTGTCAGGATTTTTCACTCAAAGCATTTGTGTTAGGAAGAATTATTTTAAAAAAATGAATACAGAAATAACCATCACATGGTTATCCCCCTGGGTGTAGTTTTAAATTCGAGATTTCCACAAAAGGCAGTGTGGCCCTTGATAGCTTCTTAAGCAACCATCCTCTCTTGGCCACGCAGGCTAGCTTGATTTAGTCAAAGGGACCATGAAAGAATGACGTCGTTTCTCAAGGGCAGCAGGCAGGGGAGGACCAATGTTTTGCTTGCTGTGCAGAGCTCAGGCAGGTCACAACATCCCCTGGTTACTTGCTCATGCCAAGAAACACTCTTCTAGAAAAATCCGTAAACAGCCAGCTGCCATCAATCATTGTCATTTCTTTATTTCATGTCTTCTGATGAGGTTGACTACTGTCATTGCTCGTTATTGTCCAAACCATGCATTCCCCCTTGTACTGTCAAGCAGATATGACAAGCACACATTTGCCATATAAGAAAGATACAAAGTCACCTTTTAATTTGCAGTTTGAGTTCACAGTGACTTTAGAGTTACATTAGCTATTCTCTTGCCTCCAGCATCCGTGAGGAGTAATGGCAGCCGTAACTGTGCTCTGAATTTCAGTGATGAAACAGCTACCTCTAGCTTATTAGAAAAGAGATTCATTAGAGAAAGGAGCGTCTCTCAGACAGTTTTATCGACAACACACTCAGCTTCATTCAACAGCAGATTTTCTTGTTTCCCTAGCCTATAAAAATTTGCAAAACGTAATAGTACAAAATAAAAAGAGAGCTTTGACCTTTTTGTCTTTGATCCCTGAGCTTTTGGAGTAACAGGAACATCTCCATAAAATGAGCATTTGAAAGCTGTATCATTTCCCCCCACTCCCAAGAAAATTCCATTTGCTAGACCTTATTGCAAACGTATTCAAAATTCTTTTCTATCGGAAACAAGATCACACAAATAAGCTTGCTATTAAGACGAGAGATCGTGAAAACAAATACGATATATGCTGTCCCAGGGTGAGGGAGAAAAAGGACGAGAATATCAAATGTGAAATGAACCCAGACCTCCAGATCAACAATTAAAAAGCAACATAAATGGTAGGATGGCCACTTGAAATTTAAATAGATTAAATGAGAGTATGAAATCTACATAATCGCATCACTTTAGAAACCTTTAATTCCCCAATATTCCTTAAATGCCAAAACAAAATTGTTTCTGTGCAAACTTGGGGGTCAAAATTTTGATTAGTTTCCCCTTGAAAGCATGCCTGCCTTCCCTAGGTGTGCACATCCATCAGCCTGCTTCCGTGTCATGGATAACCACTGACAGTGCTGTAAGTTTCTAAATATAGTCTGGGTACCAGTATCAGCTTTATTTGTCTAAGTTTAGTCCGAGGTCAGTCTCCTATGCCCATGCTATGAAGGACTTCAAAATCTTCATGCAGTTCAACCGCAGAAGTCAAACAAGTAGCATCGTTTGGAAGATGTGTTGAATTATGCCCGAGCCCCAGAGCCTAAAAAATTACGTAACCCATTTTCAACGTATTTGAAGCCATTACAGACCAAGCAGGAATTAGGAACTATTCAGCCAGGTCTGAAAAAGGTAAAGATTGATATCAATTCTTAAAAATGCCATCAATCCTTGATTTCTTAAATTTAAAAAAAAATAATGAAAGAATACACATATTAATGAAAAAAGAACATCGGATTGCATGCAACTCCCAGAAAGCAAGAGATAATCCAAACATCGCTGGAGATTTAAGCTTCTCCTTTACTCTGCTAATTCTAGTTTGCTCAGCCTAGTGTTCACATTCATTTTCGTTCTCTTGACACGTGCCGAACATTTGGCAAAGGAATTGATCCCGAGGTGTCCTGAATTCGGGGATTGACTTTCTCATACTTCTGCTCCGGGCTCTTTTCCCCTTGCTAATATCAACACTGGAGTTTTCTTTTTCTCTAATCAAACAATTCCCATTGTTTGTCCAGGGCAGAATGGGATTGCCAGGAGCTTTTTTTTTTTTTTTTTTAAACTGTTCCGCACTGAAGAGGAACAGACTGGGACAGTGCAAGAATGACTATATGGTGTTGCTTGAGAAGCACCCACAAGTTCTTTGAAACAGAATTTGGAACAGCTGGACCACTGCAGTGTTTTATTTTAAAATAGACAACATATGTAATGCATATGGTCCTAGACATGTATGGAGACACAGGCAGACAATCTGAATGGTATCCAAAGACACCTGCACCTAGAATTCTGTTTCCTTTTATAAGATTTTTTTCCCCCCAAGAGCACATGTTCCCACTTTTGGATTTGCAAGATGCCATCTGAATCCCCATGTGTGTGACTCTTAATAAAGTCAATGGGAAGTTTCCTGGGATGGAGGTGTCAGAGTAAGGCAGCTAATAAACACCTCCCAAGGAGCTGGCTCCTCTGGGCTGGCAGGGGGTATCACAGATCAGACACTTACCCTCAAGGACCATGTCATCTACCAAGGGATTTCAGTGTGTGTACATGTGTGTGTGTGTGTGTGTGTTCTGACCACAGAGAAATTGGAACATCACCCAGCAAAAACACAAGGAGTTGGTGATACAGGGCCAGAGGAGAAGCATAAAGCAGAGAGATTGGGAAGGGCTCCCAGCTTCCTAGAAACAGTATGGTTTAAGAAACAACCTATAACTAACATTAGCTATCAATGGAGAGACATTCTTGGCTCACTTAGAATGTTAAACAAACTGGCTTAAGGAACCGCTAAGAAGCCTGCCCGTTCAACTCATAGTTGAGGAGTCCTGAGTGCTTAGGAGGGGCCAGACATCTACGTTTATAGTTTCTCCTCATCCGATCCGCTCAACCACCCTCCTTGAGGGGAGACTCAAACACCATCCCCAACTTCCACGTGAGGAAAACGAGGCTCAGAAACGCTGATCGATTCTCTCGCGTCACGCAGCCTGGAGTGGCAGAGCTGGCCTCAGCGTCAGTGCTTGTGATGGGCCAAGCCTGCCCACTGAGCCACGGATACCCGAGCTCAGATAAACCGTTCCCATTGGGCTTAGTGCATCAACATTCCATAAAAATCAGGTGAAATAGAACCTGTTTGTTGAGAGGGTGAATTTGTTTATTGCCATGAGATAAATTCATTATTTGAACGCGTAGGTTTTGAGTGCCTGCCGTGTCCCAGGTACGGTCCCAGGTGCTGGGAACATGGCCGAAGACAAAAATCTCAAAATCTCTGCTCAGATGGAGCTTACAACTCACATCCCTTCCACTGACACCTTAAAATAGCACTCCCAGCCCACCACTCCTCTTTCTTTTGCCGAATATAATAAGCTCAATGAAGCTCCCAGAAATTTCATGGGAGCCAGCCATCCTGTTAAGCCCTCCGGAGCTGCTGGAACCATTAAGGTAGTGAGCCTGATGCTGAGTAGATGGTGATTTTGCGTAAGCTCGTTTTACCTGCTGGAAATTCGCACCGCATTAAGCTGCATCCCGCACACGGAAAGTGTGAAGGGATCTTAAGGACCTTAAGGATTTTATTAAATGACAACCACAGTGGAGAGGGAACTGACGGGCTCATCTCATACACAAGGAAACTGAGGCTCGGAGAGATCAACCACTCAGCCAGCATCCCACAGCTCTTTAAAAAACAGAGCTCACACCAGCCTCCGGACCTCCTAAAGCAGTCCCAAGCTTGTTCTCCAGTGTGGACTGATGGAGCGAAAGCAGGAGGAAAGGAAAAGGAGGTTTTAATGTTGACAGGGTGGCTTTCTGAAAAGGAAAACAGGTGGATTTTAAGCAGATTTTAAAAGCCCTGCTTTAAAATGTAAGTAAAAATGAAATTGTTCTTTAGATGAACTCGAAGCCAAGAATTAGTGCAGTGAAGCTGCATCGTGATGATGGGTGGGGAGAGGCGGGGAGTGGGTCTGTATCCAGGTCTCTGCAGAGGAGCCAAGCTCCCTTTTCAAATCCATTTCCTGAGTGGGCATCCAAGCAAAATAGTTCATCACAAAGTTTTCAGGAGGTTCAGCAAATAAGAGTAAGAGACTTGAAACATGGGCCTTATTTTTAACAGCTATAAGAGAGTCCCCCTTCTCTCCAAATGAAATGACCATTTGCAGCATCGTAGTTAAAGAGCAATGAAACAGCAGAGCCAAACTGGCGAAGTAAAGGGCCCGGCCCATTTGTCAGCTTGCAGCCTCTTCTGAGAAATCCGAGAGCAAGAAGCTGGTGCTAGCCCAAATGCCTCATCTCCCTGTTCAATTTGGGAGACACAGAGTGAGTGAGGCTTTTTATGAGGATGAAACAGGATGAGCAGTTCGTGGACCCCACTGTTAGTTTGTCCTGGGACTGGCAGGGTGCAGGTGAGAGGGCAGAATCTGTCCTAAGGGATGGCGAGGTACCACCTGGATTATAGGAATGCTGTCTGGCAGGGGGACATCAGAAGGTGGACTAGGTTTAAGACATTTGCCTTGGGCCAAAGGAGACAAGGACACACACACACACACACACACACACACACACACACACACACACACACAGAAGCAGCTAGCTTTTTTCCAAGTACCAACATCCTGGCCACCTCTTTTACTGGCCACCCTGAGGCAAAGGAAAAAATTAGCTTTAAGTCCAAATTACCAAACAAAAGAACCCTCCTGGATAAAGCACCGAACCTCAAACTGAAAGCACTTCCCTGAAGACAGATCTGAGACAATTAACCCAGCAAAGAGAATTCTTTCAGCTTCTCTAATATAATTCCTGCTCATGTGATATCCCTTCTGAAAGCTGGTGTTTTATCGTCCCAGTGGACTGATCTGGCTGTTAAAATCCACGTTCTTCAACTTGCCTTTTGGAAACCGTCGTTCTGCGTGTCTTGGGCATAAACAACACATCCTTTTCAAACACTGACCACTTGCTGCTTCTACGGAAGATGGCTGAAGATTTAAACATCGAACAATAGGAGGGCATACGTCTACCTGACACACTGCGTTTAGGCTGGAACGATGCACAAAATTAATAACGTGAGGAGAAATCATCTTAGCATCACACTGCTACTCTAGCCCCCATTTTCAGCCCTACCTCAAGCAGGGATGAAGGCTATGTACGGAAGTATTATTCACACACCCTCTCAAGTCAGAAATCCATTTTCCTCGAGTTCCTGACAGCATCTCTGGTCCCTGGCAGGTCCCCGTATTCCAGTAGAAGATTGCATGCAAGGGAATGAATAAACTCTTGCTCGATTTGATATAAGACATTCTTTTACTTTGCAGTCTGCATTTTGGGAGAGTGAGTGAATTATGAGGTGGAGTGAGCCGACTCCTTTAACGTCTAGGACCTTCATTCCTACCTCTTCGGGATTTGCTTGGTCTCAACCCGAGTCGAATTCTCTTGAGTTATTTTGCCGATTGAATATAGGCTATTTTAGTTACACACATATTGAGATTAATTAGTTAGCCCTTAGGAGGTTTTGCCTACAGCCTTCACCCTGTAAGGAAAAGTGTGAATACGTTGAGACTATTAATTCACAATAAATGGCAGATCGCAGCCCTTGCTGAGTAAATTTGTTTGTCTTTCATAAGGCTTTGCTCACTGAGTAAGCACACTGTAAGGCCACATCCTTGGCTATCACAGACTAAATTCCCGTTTAACTTATTCTCCAGGTTTCAATGAAAATCTTTTGTTATTATTTTCTTTTCATTTTGGAGGCTGGGGACCCAAACCTTTTGTGAAACCAAATTGGCAACGGGGATTTGGAAGGGGGAGGATATTTACAAAGATTGTCACTTTGCTGAAACTCAGCATAACCCCCATTTTTTCCCCCCAGACAATCCCAATAATTGTAGAGAAATTGCTCTAGACATAACCACTGGAATGGCAGAATCTATTAAAAACCTAAAAGCTAAATAGGCTTTTATAAGCAAAGATCCGATCTGCTTTCAGGGTTTGGTGAAACGCAGGCGAAGTTCCGGTCGTGTGCTTAGTTTTTAAAGAACAACATAAATGCACTGGAGTTGTGATCATTTGATAAACATGTTGATGCCAATATATTTTTGCCTAAATGCAATAAACTCACCAGTGAGTGATGCAAGTTGACAATGGGAGGTAAAAAGAACACGTTGGGGCTGTTGGTGGGAGGCAGCGGGGGAACAGCTAGCGTTTGTAATGCCTAGTGAATTCCTGTGTATTTGAAATGTCAAAGAAAATATGATGTGTTTTCTCTAAATTGTGTCTCTCTCTACATGTATAAATGAACAGACGCAGATAGAGCTCAAAAACATGGCATGGATGAATTTATCTCTTCCAACCCCTGTAACTTTGACCACGCTTCCCTCTTTGAGATGGTGCAACGTCTTACTTTGGACCACAGACTTAATGATTCCTATTCTTGCCTGGCAAGTATATTCTTTGGTCTACAGCAATTTAAACATGATGCCATTTTTTTTAAACGTGAAATATTTCTCTACCTTTATGTCAGAAGCTCTTTTCGCCTTTGCTGGGCCCCTTTAACAATTATAAACGTGTTCTTGATTTCCTGGATTGGGGTAGTTTTACTTACCCAAGAAACAAGACAGAACGAGAGGAAGTTATCAGTGGAGACGGATCCAATTCCCCAGCCTCCCTATCTGAGCTTCCCCCTTTTCAGCTGCTACTCGAGAAATGTTCCCAAGAGGGTAATCGAGTTTGGCACCTGCTTGTGGAGAACTTGTAAAAATTGCTTCGGTTTCTTAGTTTTTGAGACCCCCCCTCCCGCCCCACCCCACGCGATAAGACCCTGTGCTCCTGTCTCAGAAATGAAAGCGTTCTTTTTGCTTATTTTTTTAAAAGATGAAAATGATTTGTAAATAAAATTCATTTCACTTTTCATAAGCTAAAGGGGTTTGGGCTTGTTTGGGTGGCTTTTTTTTTTTCTTCATGGCATTCAAAGCATTTTTTTTACCCTTGGTGGGGGGGAATTTTTCTTTTGCTGCTTTAGACATTTAGGAGTCCAGCTCTCCAGCAAGAGCATTTCTTGAAATCCTGTCTTAAGCCTGGATTTAAATCATTTAAATGCAAAGGGCTGCTACTGTGTCCTTATTGGATTTCTGAAGATACATTTGAGGCTTTATACTGTCAAATTCGAAAGCCTAAAAACGACCCATTTCATTCCCTTCTGCAAACCGTAAATAGTTATTACATTTCTTAAAGATAAGTGCTATTAATCCCACTTTATAGATGGGAAAGGTGAGGGGAAAGGGTGAAATGACTTTACACAGAGGGAAAGCCTCGTCCCTGACTCTGGGTACTAAGGTGACTATATTTATTTATTATTAATATTATATAATTAACTAAGGATAACATATTACTGATATTAACAAAAATATAATGAAAATCTGTTTTTTTTTCTGAATGCCAGGACTATAGCCTAAATCAATTCTAATTTTTGTTTTAAATTCCTTTTTTTTCTGTGCCAGAAGCCAAAATATTAAAAATGGCAAATAAAATAGTCTTAAAAACAGAAGCAGGATTACATGGAATAGTTTATTAATCTTCGTCTCATAAAAGATTCATTGATTATCTCAGGTTTAGAATCACTTCATCAGAAGAATCTGAACTTTGCCAAATTGGAAAAGAACACATCATTTTGACTTTAAAAAAAAAAAAAAGCTTACCTTGCATTGCAAGGCAGTTTTTCGCAAATGTGTTTCCTACGATTATGTAATTATTCACATAATTATAAAATGCATTTATGAAATTTGTAAGAATATGCCTCCAAACTTAAGTCATTTGCTTTTATGTATAATTCCTAGTCTCTTGAGGAAATTTTTTTTGAGGTGTTTTATTTTCAAGACTTTTTTCAAAGCATAATTTCTTAAAACAATTTTCTTTTTCACCAAGAAATTCATCACTAAGGAGAGTTAGTAAATGTCCTCTAAAAAATTAAACCAGAAATGAAATTTTGATGTTTGCTTCCTATTAGTCACATATAGGCCTAAAAATATGGTCTAAAATCCAAAATTAATTACAAATAGAATAAAATAATTTCCTTCCCCATTTGTATACCTGTATCTATTAATCATCCTCCCAGAATTTCAGAAAATAACAGCGATTAAAAGGACCTTCTCTCCTGCCTCTATATAATCCATTTTCTCATTATTACAATCTTTTTATTTCAGTTAGTTTTGGAGACCGACCAGCAGGGATACATAAATTTTTCTGTGTCTTCGACTGAGTTCCTAATTGATATTTCTTCAACTCTTTTCAAAGCAGCTATTTTGGCATCTACAAAAGACTTGGTGTCATCTGAGTCGTAGAAAATATATTTTAATCTTTCACAGCAGTGTTGTTTCTAAGATTTAGCATTTGGGGTAGCAGATGGAGTGGCAAAGAAGTTGCCTATAGGGGCAGCCCACTGCCTCGACTACTCTCCCGCCCTCTGCAGTAACTTATAATTTGAAATAGGAAAGATGCCGTCTTCCGTTGGATGCATTGCTGAGCTGCATGTTGTCAATCGAAGATTCCCCAGATCCGCTAATACGAGACTGGAGTGTGGCAGAGGCGTCCCAGGCTGCACCGCTGTGGCCTCTACCTGCCACCCAGTCCCTCTCTTCTTTTGCCTTTTCCCTCCCAAGATGGAGTGACAGTCAAAAGATGACTC
Organism: Vicugna pacos; assembly: GCF_048564905.1. Classification (NCBI taxonomy): domain Eukaryota; kingdom Metazoa; phylum Chordata; class Mammalia; order Artiodactyla; family Camelidae; genus Vicugna; species Vicugna pacos. The sequence continues at coordinate 31,851,638 of NC_133003.1, read as the reverse complement.
AGAGAAGACCCTCCAAGGAAAATTAAATTTATATTTAAGACAACCCTAAATTCCCAGCTTGCAAAGTACCACCTAAATTGGTTTATGTCTTGCTTCAGAAGGGTACCCAAACTGAAAGAAGTGATTTGATTTCAGGCTTGTCCCGAGGGTGACTTTGAGTGGCAAGTCCCTAGGGCTTTCTGTGCGGCTCTTAAGTGCACGGCGGAGGCAACAATTTCTACCCCGTCGTACCTCCCAGTCAGCTCTGAATCACAGATTCCACCCAGGTTCTCTTTTAGAGCAGAGTTTTGTGTGGTCCTGCGGCAAATAAATGAATAAGAAGAAAACAAATAATTGCCAGAGGAGGGGCGAGGGGAAAAGGCTCAACTAGGGCACAAGAAGCTCCTCTCTGTTTAATAGAATCATGTCTGATTCACAACTTAACAACTTAGTCATGTTATTCTCTTTGGAAAGTGATGTTATTCTCTTCATTTTAAAATCTAAAACCATTTTCCTTCCAAAGTAGAAGGATTTATGAAGTCCTGGCATGTATGTAGACCAATCCTAGTATTTCTTTATGCTCCAGAGCATTAAAAAAAAAAAGAAGAAGGAGGAAAATAAGACGACTTGGAATCAAACAGAGCTGGGTTTGAATCCTGCCTGTTTGGTATTATTTGTGAGTCACTTAACAGCTCTGATTTCCATTTTTTCATCTATGAAATGAAGATGTCTACTTTCCAAAGTTGCTATGTGGCTCAACTGAAGTTCGTTGTCATGTATAAAGCACTAGACCCATGTAAGGCATTAATATTACTATTTTTTCTTATTGGTAACCAGGACTTAACCTTACCCCCAAGTCCAATACTCTTCAAGTGTATGGTTCAGTGTTAAAGCAGTGGGTGAGGCTCTCTTTGTGGAATCATGCCCTCTGCTATCCAGATGCCATCACTTACTGTGTCACCATGTCCTTCCTGAGCTCCAATTTCCCATCCATCAAAGAGGGATCACAGTACCTACCTTATAGGGCTGTTGTGAGGGTTAAACCAGATAGCACACGTGGAGTTTGGCGCAGTGGCTGGCACTCCGTAAGCAATCAGTAAGTGTTAGCTCTGGCTATTTTTACCCGCTTCTCCAGTCACCCCCAACTCTAGCAGCTCTCCCAGAAAAACCAACCTGTATTTAAAAGAAAGTCTCTCCTTTATTCCCCAAATAGGGCTGGTTCAGTCCAGGCCAGGTGTTTGTACTAGACGAGTATTGCGCCCGAAATGGAGTCCGAGGGTGTCACCGCCATCTCTGCTACCTCAGAGACTTGCTTGAACGGGCGGAAAATGGCGCCATGATCGACCCCACCCTCCTTCACTACAGCTTTGCTTTCTGTGCGTCCCATGTCCACGGGAACAGGTAAGCACGTGTCCAGAAGTATTCTTTCAAAAAAAATTTTTTTTTGAGACACTGGCAATGGTTTATGATTGGTCCTGCTTTTAGTATCATCTCTCACTCTCTATCCATCCCCATTCCCTCAGTAGTACAGACACACGCGTGTGTGCACACGTGCACACATACACACACACACACCGGCCACGCAAACACAAAGAACACACAGGTTTGAATTTCTTCTCCTTTCAAGAGACTTAATAGACGCGGCAAACAGGACTCCTAGAGTGGTCTCTGAAGTTAGGATAGTCTGGGCTCAAATCCTGGCTCCTCCATTTGCTAGCCATGACCTGGGCTGGTGATTAAAACCTCCTCTGTGCCACAGTTTTCTCCTCTGTCAGTCAGGGCTGATAATGACCTCATAGGATTGTTGAGAGGGTGCAAGTGGTTATAAAGGGCTCGGCGCCATGCCTGGAACATGGCAAGGGCTAAATAAATGTTTGCCTTTGTTGTTATTATCATTCATTCCATAAATATTTAACAATTACTTGCTGAGTGTCAGCATCCATGGTGAGCAAAAACTAGACACCAAACGAGGGCAGAGTGATATAGAGATTGGCTCTCTGAGAAAATGGAATGAAGTCCCATGGTAGCATTTAATAAGAGAAACGCAACTCAGCTGGGATGGCAGGGTGACAGGCAGGGCCTCCCTGAGGACTGAGGACTGGAGGAGGAGTTCAGTGGTTCTGGGCAAAAGAAGCAGCATGTCCAAATGCTCTGCAGAGGAAATTCAGGATCAGACACAAGCTAGGTGAAGCTGCAAAGCAAAGCTCATCGTGAACCACGGAGCTGGGAAGAACTTCAGAGATCACAGTGTAATCATAACCCCTTCTGTTTCTAAGTTTTGCAGACAAGACCGGAACATCAGTTCTCCTAACTCCATACTAAGTATTTTCTTTCTTTAGACCTTGCCCAGCTCCTGGAGGAAAAAGATCCAGGTTCTGAATAATGCAAAGCAGCAAATAATTTAAGAACATTACCATTTGGCTTTGAAGACATGGAATAAATTTCCACAGTGCCATAGCCAGTTTACCATCCCAGTGCATGGAGCCTCACATTACTATAAAGACAAGCCTCCACTACCACCACCCCCCTCCCCCAGGAAGCCCAACCAATAGCCAGGGAAGGCACAGCCAGGGAAAACGAAGTGGCTCCAGAAACCCAGCCTGTGATGAAAAAGTTGCTACTCTGGGGAAATTCATGTGTGGGAGAATCCGGAATTGACTGCATTTTATTTTGAATCAGAATTCTGTCAGTCATCTTCATCTTTGCAAGCTATAACACTGAAATATCTGTGGGGTTCGTGCTGTGATTTTTTTTCTCTCTCTCTCTAGTACGGCTAGATTTTATGAGATGCAACTTCAACATTTAGAGCTAGATAACAATAGCATTGCGGGTTTGAATATTTAACAGGCAACAAGGTTTTCATCACCTCCCATTGTTACCGTGCTCGCTAGCCCAGCACATGACCTTTCATTTGCATCAAAGATATTCACGAAAACTCTGATACCTGGGGAGTAGCTCTGCATAATTCTGCTTTTTATAAATATGTACACTTTGATGACTATCTGTTACAGCCTCTTGGACTGAATTCTTTAAAGAGAGAGAGAGAGAAGTTGCATTATATTCTCTGGTTTGTCACACTGTATTCTACATATGTTACTGAATAAGAAAGTGTTATAAAATAATGAAGTGTTTTTGTAAACTCCCTGGTAAACATCATCATGAATTATGATACACATTGTCTGGATTTCATATTGTAAGACTGCCACTTGATTCACAGTTAGGTTTATACATCTTGTCATGGAAACAGTTTTGGATTTCTTATTTTCTTTTCAGTTCTGATTTTCCTTATGCAAGTTTGCATCCTTTTTTTTTTTTGCTTATTATTTTAGTTTGAATGCATTTGCTCTTGCTGTTTGATGCATCCTTCTTTTTCTTTCTTTTGTTTGTGCATGTATGTGTGCTCTCGATTCTCCCATGGCTGACCACACTCTGTGCATGCCCCATGCGACCACCCCCTCTCCAAAGTCAACAAATGCATGTGTACCTTAGTGGGCTGCCACCAAATACAGACCCCGAAGGGAGCCAAACTCCCTCCCCATCTGAACCAGAGGCTAAAAAAGATACCAAAAAGGAATCCAAAAAAAGAAAAAATCCCAAAACCCAGGCAAATCCAGAGCCCAAGAGGTAAGAAGTTATGTGTGTATTCGCTTGTGTTCCGCGATGTCTGTGACCTTCCCCATCCCCTCATCTCTGCTACAACTTCCACCTTAGCCAACCGCAAGCTTTGTGTATTCCCAAAGTCTCTGTCAAAAGGTGTGTGTTTAAAAATCCTAACAATGGGCAAAAATGCTATGTATTAGGACTGAATTTGAGTCAGGTGTTTAGTGGACATTGAAAACATGTTCATATTGAAAAAAACTGATTGAACAATATGTAAAGAGAATCATTAATTGCTTTTTTAAGTGGCATCTCGTTAGGGGCCTGGTACCTTACCAAGCCATTCATAATAAGCAACTGGTGCTTTATAATTTTGAAATTATGTTTAAGGAGTGAGTGAAATAGGTTGGCTTAAGTTGGGTTCATACATCTGTAGTAGGTCCAACATTTTCAGCAAACCCCCTCTGCTCTACATTTATCTCATGAAAGAAATCCAACTTCAAATAATGATTTATAATAAAGACACCAAGTAAAGTCTATCAGTAAATTAATGACTCTTAGTAGAATCATTTATATGATGAGGTCTCCTTGAAAGCACTTTTAGATTCTTTGTAAATTATGTTTATCCTCTCCTGTTTCCTGTGTCCTTTAGAGATGCTCTCTTTGTGAATTGGTAAAATGGCAAATTGGTGGCTTTTTTCCTTTTTAAACTAGATGTACAATTATCTCCAGTGTTATCCTTATGTCATTCTTCACCTTCCGTATCTCCTCCAAATTAACATTGACATTTTAAAGACTTGTTGCTGTGGTTTGTTCTGATCCTAGCATGTTGAACTACACATAGTTCGCAAGGAGGTGTGCTCTATGCTTCAGAATGAGTTTATTCATTTGAATATTTCTATGTCCTAAAATATACAGTTCACTTACAGGTAGACTGAGTGAAAATGCCAATTTTCACTTCCTAGAGAATGTAACAGGCTGTCAATCAGTGTACTTAGGTCTAGCAGTGAAGGTCAAAGAAAGCCCTGATTCCATGTGGACACCCACCTTCAGAACTTGCAGCATACAAGGGTGGAGGTGGAGTGGAGTTTTTGTGTCTCCCCATGACCGTCATTCTGTGAGGCTGCTGCAGCTTGCAGCCGGTAAGAAAGTGCTAAGAGGATGCTGTTGGTGCCGGAAAGAAGCCTCTCTGGCTGCTGTCCAAGGTGCTGCTTTGGGCATGTTCAGCGCTGAAGCAGAGCAGAGAGTAAATGGCCATAACTTGCTTGGGTCAGACCTATTCCCTATGCCTTGAAAAACTACCTAAAATGATCTTGAATGGTATTTTGAGGCTTATGTGTGTCCCATGGTCTATGTTTGCATTGCATTTTTTAAGGAAGAAGAAATCATAATATCATATATCAGTTGTGTGGTATTCTGCAGTTTATAAAGTACGTTCTGTCTCATTTGCTCTAACATTTTCAGGTTAGCTACTTTTACACCCATTTTGCAGATGATGAAACTGAATGTGAATTTAAGTGGCAAATCCAGATACTCTGTGCCCAAACTCTTCCTCTTTTTAGTACATCAGCACTGCACGTAGATTCTAAAGGTCTGAGTATTAGAGCCTGTTCTGCAAAAATCTAGGATTATCATACCTCATTTCTGTGTCTCAGTTTTCTCATCTGCAAAATGAGCACATAGAACCATGGCACCTGTAATATCCCGTCAATGTCTAAAATTTTCTTATTGGGTTATAATAACAAGTAAAATTATCTATTATCAGATTTCATAAATGAAGTTTAATTAAAATAAGGATAATTACCACAATTTAATAAGAGTTTGCTATATGCCAGGCACTGTGTGAAGTGCTGTTCACATATATTATTTCATTTTATGCTTATTGCATCGTTATGAGATCTATATTATTAGTACCCTCACCTAACAGATGACGAGTTTGAGGCTGAGATAAATTCATTCACTTACTCCGTAGCAAATACACGTATGGACCTAATTTAAACATGGATATTCTGACTGTGGTGCTTTCATTTGTAACCCCTCTGTCTTACTACCTGCCCAGCATAAGTGCTTATGTATGGTGTGAGTTGCCAATTCAGTTATCTGATACGAATTTCAAAATTTCCTGGTGAGGCATTATAGCAGTCATGTGAAGTCATTAAACATTTTTCCATTTTTGTCTTAAAGATGTCCAAAACCATTTTGGCTCATCTGGTGACTCTGGCCTTGTGGAAGAAGCCAGAGTGGATCTGGAGTTTTAGACCACCTAAGGAAGAGTCTCCTTTGAACAGTAATTAACAGCCTTTCGGTCCTGGAGGGGGAGGGAAATACATTTTCCTGCCTCCTTCACCGGGATGAACACTATTTGCATGTGGAGATGTTATCTATTTTCTGACTCAGTATAAGAAGGAATTCATGACTCATGGAAACAAATTGCCCTTTAACTGAATTTAACTGAACAATAAGCCCATTCCTGTTGTCATCTCACAGCCAACTTGACTAGGTGAAAAGTCGCTTTTTACCTAATTATTAATTTTCTGCCCATTAATAACTCAGCAGCCCGAAGGATCCCTGCCCTAGTGCAGCTGGACATCATTAGTGACCACTCAGGGTCTGGTGACTGAGTTTATCCCGCCTTCTCTGGCAGCCTGTGCCATGTCTCTGTCAAACACTATGCCTGTTTAAATTCAGAACATCTCATTCAAAGTAGACATATCTGGTCAATAGGAGGATGTTTGCTGCTCATAATTCCAAGCAGTGGAAGATATGGAACCATCCATATGTTGGCATCTTTTAGAGCAGTGGTTCTTGGCTAGGGGTGATCTCTTCCCCAGGGGACACTTGGCAATACCTGGTGACAATTTTTGATTGTCACCATGGAGAAGGGTGGTGTTATCCTCATCTAGTGGGTAGAGGCATTTAGGATGCTTCTAAATATTCTACAGTGCCCTACAGTTTGTAGGGCAGCCCCCTACAAACAAAACCCTAAAAAAAAAATCAAACGTCCAGGTGATGCGCTGAAATTTCTCCTTTTTACTTGGCTTTTGTTTTCTTTTACACAGACTTATGCTGTGTCTAAAGGCATGACAGTTGCCACCACTGATTTTTGGCCTGTGCAGGGGTTGTCACACTCTAGTTTGCATACAAATCATACGGGGAGTTTGTTAAAATGGAGAGGGCAAGGTTCCCCTCCTCAGATAATTTGATCCAGCAAGTCTTAGATGGGACCAGGCACCTGCCCTTTTAATTGGTTCCTCCCCAGGTATTTCTAAGGCATTTGGTCTGCAGATCCTGCTCGTTCAAGGTCTTGGTGGCCAAAGTTGGCTGCACAGTGGACTCACTCAAGGAGCCTAAAAAATGCTGTGCTTTAGCACTACCCGCTAAGGTTCTGCTTTCATTAATCTGGGATAGAGCCTAAGCGTCATAGTTTTAAAATCTCCCAAGTGATTCTTATATGTAGCAACATTTAAGAACCACTGATTGAGGGAACATCAGTTTGGACCAGCTCTTTAAAACTGAACCCATTTTCTCAAAGGGAGAGGAAAATAAAGGGAAAATGTGAGTACATTCAGCTGGTTGCACTTGGCGATCATCAAATCCACAGATGTAAATCGATACATCTTCTCATTTTTAAATCAGCTCCTAGGGTTGCAGTACTTAATTTTCACCATAATATTTTTAGTATTCTTTCTAGATGACATTTAGATTCACATCACTTTGGTCACTGTCCCACAGTGACAAGGCAATCAAACAGCTCCGATGATTGCAAGTTGCGTCAATGTTCCTTGGATCCATTTATTACTGGGATTGGAAATTTTTCTCATTTACATTATTATTTAACATTTCTTGAATGCCAGTGCTGCTCTTCACATATGGCCTGCGGAGAAAGTACATTGTATCAGCAATTAACAAATCCATAATGCCAACCGCCCCAATCCAAAGTAAGCTGCATGGATTAATGAGTCTACAAGCAGATGTAAGAGGGCATGAGTCCTAAAAATCTCCGAAAATGAGTCCAAGGATTCTTTAGGGAGATGTGTTTGGAGCCAAGGTGCTGCTTGTATGTGGAGACCATGTGATCCTTGTGGCTTAGATTTGAGTAACTGAACAATCGGATGGAACTCACTTTTCTTCTCTGTTACTCCATCAGGGTCCCTAAGTCAATACGTGGTTCCATCCACCCAGTTGCCCAAGATAAAAACCTTGAGAGTCATCCTTGACACTCCTCTCTCAGCACATCACAAGGTTCAATTACCATGCCCTGTCAGTGCCCTTAGGTGCCTCTCCAGTCCATCCGCATCTCCTTCTCTTCAGTGCCACTACCAGGCTTGGGTCTCTGTCTTCTCGTCCCTGGACCACAGCAGCTGCCTTGTGAACCTTGTCCTTGCCTCCAGTGTTGGTCCCTCACTTCCAATCCATGTCACATAATGGTTTCCTTTATTTCTTTTTTGCAAATACCTACCTGGAAGTGAAGGATTCATTTTGCATAGGTATATTTTTTTCCTTCCACTCCAATCTCTCCTTTCTCTCCTTCTCCTTTCCTTCCCTCCATCTCTCCCTCCCTTTCTCTCTCCCCTAGTTACACATACACCCATCATGACATTACGTCTGGTGCTCTTTAACTCCCTCCCCCAAAGAGAGAGGAAAGACCATAGCTCTTTTTTACTGACCTCTGAATACAGCAGTTCGGTGGCAGGCAGGCATGGGTAGGGGACGACAGTGACGCTTACATTCCTGGTCTCATGTCACACAGGGACACAGGCATTATTGCATTTGTTGGCAGGAGCACGTGGCTGGTTGGCCTCCCAGCTCTGAGCAGGTGGCGTTGCCCTTACAAGTGGCTGAGTCATGCTCTCTAAATTCTAGAGAACCAGCTTCACCTAATTGGAAATACTTCTAAGAAGAAGAGGGAAAAAGTCTAAACACATTTCAAGTGAACATCTGCATCCGAAAGAGAAATCCTCTTTAGAGCTTGCATTCTAGCTTTTAACCCATGTGACTCTCTTCCTGAAGGAAATTTGCCCCATGAGAACAGCAAGGTTTTCAACTCAGACATAAAATCTTATAAAATGTGCTGAATTATCTATCCCATCAGTGCGTTCATTCTGGCCCATAACAAACCATCCAGCTAATGTGCATTTTCCTTCTGAAATTCCACCGGGGTGTCCTCATTCAGTAGTCAGTGGATTCGTTGGTGCAAAACATATTTTCAGATGTCACACCCTTTTCACAGTGTGTGTTATGCCCAAAAGCCACACATATGACTGGTTAGATCACCCAGAAGTCTGTACTTAAGGTCCTCAGGTGTTCGTGGTGGAATTTAAAGCCTAATTGCCTAGGTTTGTCTAGAAATAAAGAAACACACGTCTTCTCTTCTTCCTCAAATGGCAACCACATTCTTTGAGACTGTTCGGTAGGGAGAGGCTGCTCCATCACCCCCATCCTTAGAGTGAAGACATCTCCTGATATTGTTGGGTTATAGCTACATATTTAGAAAGCAGTAAACAAATCAGAAAGACCTCACTGGTAGATTTTTGCCCTCTCCACACCTCTTTTTCAGATCGACTGAAGCCAACCTCGAGAAGCGTCAATGCACGTTTGAAATGTTGTAGAAATTGCTTGTTGTTGCTTCTTGTCTTACTCTGTGATACAAACGCTCTGATGTATTTGTTTTAGCAGCATGTCTGAGCCCCAGGGCATCAGGGCGTAATTAGAAAAGGGCATGGGCTGGAGAGGGGAGGGAGGGAAAGGGGCGAGGCGGGGTTTTCATAATGAAGCAGTGACTACGGGATATGAGAGTCCTAATTACAATGTATGATCAACCTAGAGTTGATACAGACCATCCAGAGGAGACAGTGAGGATGCCTTCTTTTGAGGCTTTGGTGCTACCTTGAATTTGGAGTGATGATCTGCTCAAGAGAGACAAAGGAAATATCCCACACTGGGATTAAACTCAAAAGTGTCATTCTGAAAGTTGTCAGGGAGAAGGATGGCTAGAAAAAAGTCAATTTAAAGAAGAGAGAGAGAGGTTAAGAGCGTGTGCTGGGTCTCGGTGTTCTCTTTAGGGACCATCGTGAGAAACGTCTATGAAAATAATTCTGTTCCACTCGGACCCTTTGAGTGCTCATATTTCGGGGCTGGAACAGTTTTGCAGCAAGGAGGATTCGGTTAGCGTGCTTGTTTGAGGACATTTTCGTGGCTCCGTAACGCGGTCTGCAGGCATGCATCCACTTGGAGAGAGAAAATATATCATGTTTACGGCGCCTGCACCGGCATATGTGGACATTTGCATTTAGAGAGAGAGTGTGTTCCCGCCTCAGCTCGGGTTTTACCCCTTGTTGGGAGCGATAGGAGCTTAAAGCTGGCTGTATGCAGACAGGTGGACCAGGCACTCTTTCCTCTTTTGTTGAATCAATCCACGCATTTCTTTCTACACCAGGTTCTGCGCTCAGTCACCAAACAGACGCAGCCTCGGAACACATCAGTCATAGTATGCTTTGAGTTCACTTAGTAACCTGACATCTTACCTTCCAAACGAAGGTTTTGTAGCCCAGCTTTACAAAATTATGTGGAGAGCCCCGTTAACAGAATAATTAAATGCTGGGACTCCGTGTGCCCACCTGGGTGTGGAGTGACAGTGTAATAACCCCAGAGAGGTCAGTTCACTTCCACAAAAACACGGTGTAGCTGGAATTCTTTGGCTCGATTGTTCACGCTTAGTTTCAAATATCGCAACAAAATGTTTCCCATTAAAAGCCTAGTGTTTAATTGGATTGGGTTAATCCTACAATAGACGTGAATTAACAAAATCCAGCTCAGAAACATTCTGGGGAAATGGAGGATTTACATACCGAGTTCTAAAGTGTGGGCAGCTGGGTGAGGGTAGTTGCAATCTGACAAAAAAAAAAAAAAAGGTTGGGGGGGACACAATTGTAGATGTATTATTATTTGTGACATGGCTCAGGATGGGAGGCTGTGAGGAGAGTGGAGATGACAGAGCTGGTGTTAACCACTGTGACAAGGACTTGAAGAGCAGCCGACCTGACATCCTTCCTCTCGTGCTGCCGAAAATGTCAACTTTGTGAAGGACAGTGAGAAAACGGTTTGCCGAAAACTTGAAAGGTGGATCCCAGAGATGCCCGCCGTGTCAGATGTGATATAGTCTGCCGTGGCCGGGGAGGCCCGCTCCTGGCTCCGATGATGGCCTGCAGGTGGCCCGGCGTCCAGTCTGCGACGGGGCTCCCGAAATGACTGCACTTGACCTGCGTATTGTCTCAGGTTTGCGGGATCTTGATCTACAAGAAGTGAGTGGTTAGCCAGTGTGCAGTTAGGTGGAACCAGCAACCGGGGACCACATTTCCTTTCGTGTGTGTGTGTGTGTGTGTGTTTCTAAAGCTAGATTCGAAGGCATCAACGCTTCTGCTAAAATTGGGAGCATGGGAACAAAGGGGCTATGTGCTTTATGAACTTCCATCAGTTCACTGTACGTACCAAAAACTAACTCTGGATAATCTATGCAAAAAGGAGTTGATTGGGACGATGCCAGGAGCCTCAAAGAAAGGGAGGGGGAAACTGAAATCAAGGAAGCTGTGGAAAATAAGCAAAAAGTACCAAAGCAATGGTTCAACCCTTACCTGCATATTAGAATAACCCGGAGAGCTGTAACATGACAGTGTGAAGGCCCTACTACAGACAGACTGAATCAGAGCTTCAGGGTGCGACCTCTCAGAGCTCCCTCTCCTGGTTCTAAGGTACAGCCAGAGATTAAGAGCTACTGACCTATGAGGACAGGCTGCTGGGATGAGCAAATTCCACTTGTCTCTTTCATCCTCGCATCATTTACTTGATGTAAAGGTCCTAGGAAGGAGCGTCCAGTTAGCTGAGTGTAGTGTCTAGACCAGCTTCGAGGTGCAGGGACCACGGGAGGTGGGGGCTGACCTGTAGGAAGTCCTGCAGCGTTGACAGCGGGAGAGTAGGCACCAGAATTTCCCCTGCCCTCCCCCCAGGAGTACCCACAACAGAGCCCAGGTCATTCCTCCAAAGCAAACTCCAGCGCTGTTAGGAAGAGGCAGTGGACCCCAAGAAGTGTAAAAATACAAGCAGAAAACATAGCACTCAGGATATAAGAGGGCTGAGGGCTCGTAGGCGTGACTCCGAGTAAAGACACATCTCGGTCTGGGATTAAAACTCCTGCTTCTTCCCTCCTCTTCTCTCATTCTTTGTGATTCCTTAAGTGTTAAAAGTATTGAGGAAAGAACACGATGCAGAGCCAGTTTTATGACAGTTATAGAATCAACCCCCAAGTGTTTCCAGCACAGAAAAACAAAAGCATGGCTTCAGAGAGACACCAGTACAATTCTTCTATTTATTTTGCAACTAGCCCTGCTTAGAATAGTACCTTGGAAACAGTGCAGATGCCACTTTGGGAAGGGATTACTGGCTTCAACAGTGGACCATTACTTCTTAGAGAAGATCTCTGGTTCCATGTTCAGTCTCTTCCAAGGAAAATTGGGAGCCCTGAAATAAAAGTACCCTTTAAGGTGTTCAGGCCACCCACCCAATATTTTCTTGCTCTAAGACAGAGCTCCTCCAAGGAAGGTTCCCCAAACCCAGCAGCACCAGAGAGCTTGTTAGAAATGCAAGTTCTCAGGCCCCACCCCAGATCTACTGAATCAGAAAGTCCAGGGTGGTCCAGCAGTCTGAGTTGTCACAAACTTTCCAGGTGATTGTCAGGCACACTCAGGTTTGAGAATCACCGTTCTAGAAAAAGTATTTCATTGCCCCGAAATATCCAACCCGGATTTTTCAGTTAGTAGACCCATAGAAATCTACCTAAACCTGTAAAATTTACATTGGCAAATTACAGGGGTCATTGGAAAAGAAATTGATGTTTGACAAGATTTTCAGTAATAATTATGAGAAATCAGACCCCTAACAAAGGGTACTTTTGCTTTCTGATTGATAGAGTGACAGCCTGTGATCTTGGATAAATTCTGTTATTCCTGCCCGTCTCTTCCTCGGTTTGTGAAATAATATTCACTGTTACCAGCATCATTTCAGAACATTTCCGGCAATTACAAACAAATCAGCGTTGGATGTCTAAGTCGTGATGTGTCTTGTCACCTGGTTTTTTTGTTGGTGGTGGTAGTGAAGCCTGTACTTTGTGTTTTACAGACGTAAGATTAGCTGGTTCCATTTATTTTAAAATGGAACTGTTCACGCTGGCATGGGCAGTCAAGAAGCAAATTTAAGAAAAGATGACGGTAATTTTTAGTTGTTCACCTTTTTTTGGATAGGGAGATTAACAGTGTTCAGAAAGTGGTCCACGGAGACATGCAAGCTGTCATCTGATACCTTTAGTAATTGTAAATGTGAATCATCAGAACAAAAGGGGGAAAAAAAACCCCACCAAACTTTATGTTTTAGAATAATAGCCTTTGTTGTGAGAATTGCAAGGTGGCCAGGCACACACTACATGTTCAGTTTTTATCATCTCAAAGCACAAATCTAAAAGCTACCTTCTCATTGCCTAATTGCCTTAGAGGGCTTGTTTCATCAGGAAGGAATGATGTTCTTCACAGAAAAAAATAATGTGACCGAATAATGGTCCCAAGCATCTCTGGGCTGCCCGTGTTACATGGTTTTCAGGCTTTTCTCTGTGATCTATAAACTCCTCTCTGAATTGTACCTTATATTTAATAGCATTTTTCTCCGGGTTAATTCCCTGCTAAGAAACAAAATGCTTAAAATGACTCTTTTTTTTGCCCCCCCAAATCGATGGTGTACGTACACACACACACACCAACTGTAGAAACGTGTGTTCAGCGCATTAGCAAGCTGGATTTTGTTTGTACAAAATCCAGAAGCCACAGCTAAAGGAAGTTGTAGATGGTTACAGCAACAGGAGACGTTACCACAGACAGTGTCACATGTATTTTGTGGGAGCCAATGAATTCGTCCTGAGATTTAACTACAGCTTTGTGGACAGTTCATGTTTTAAAAAAAATTTTTTTTAAATAAATTTTATAAATTAACATATGAGATTTTTCCTGGAAAAAAAAAAAACACGTAAGTCAATTCCAGTAGCATCCCTGGTATTTACCATTTTGCCTTTAAATTCAGGAGGGGGTGAAGAAGTGGACTGCAAGGTTTTTACTGTTTAGGAATGTTTTCTACCAAATGGAGGAGGGGAAGTTTTCCTATTTTTTAAGTAGGGCATTTTTAGTACTTAAGAAGAAGGGAAGCTGACCAATAAACCCCTAACAGGAGGTACAGTGCTATGATTTGCCAAGTCTTTTGTGCAGTCAGACTGGTCTAGTATACAGGATTTTCCCAACTTATGCTGGATCCTTGAGAAGGCCTATAAATAAGACCATTTGTTTGGTCTCAAGATGACTTGCATTTGCAAACTGAAGAATGTTCCAATAGAAGTTTCATGGTGACGCACCAATCTGCAAACTGGCTCAGCCAGTAGTCAAAACAAGTCACTACAAGATCTGGGGAGCTGAAGTCTTTGAATGGGTCAGATTATCCCACGTCTAATTTGGCACAGATAAATTTGGGCTATAAATATGCAGCCTTCCTTTGTATTTTCAACTTGAATGGGCTGAAGGAAATGAGGAAAATGTGTGTGAACCTAAGGGTGATTCAGAAACATGAGATTACTGTAGTGAAGCTGAAAGTTACTCATTTATGGTAGGGTCATTCTGTTTATTAACTGAGCAATAGTTCATTTCCGAGATTGGAAAATATCCTATTCTTTTTTCTGCCTTTATTGGGATATTGACATATACCACATGTAAGTTTAAGGTGTACAATGTGGTAATTTGATACATGTATATATTGAGATGATTACCGTAATAATCACCTATACCCCCAAGTATAATTACCTTGTGTGTGTATGTGTTGATAACATTTAAGATCTACTCTCTAAACAAATTTCAAGTAAATAATATAGTGCTGTTAATTACAGTCACCATATGGTAGATAAGAACCCCAGAACTTACTCCTCTTATAGCTGGAAATTTGTACACTGTGACCCACATCTCTCCATTTCACCCACCCCGCAGCCCTGACAGCCACCATTCTGCTCTCCATTTCTATGAGTCAGCTTCTTTAGATGTCACATATAAGTGACATTATGCACTGTTTATCTTATTCTGTCTGATCTATTTCACTTAGTATAATTCTCTCAAGGTCCGTCTATGTCATCACAAAAGACAGGACTTCCTTCTTTTTAATGGCTGAATAATATTCCATTGTGTATATATCACATTTCCTCTATCAATTTATCTGTCAATAGACACTTAGGTTGTTCACCTACCTTGGCTATTGTAAGCATTGCTGCAGTTAACATGGGGGTGCAGATATATCTTCAAGATAGTGATTTCCTTTTTTTTTTTTTCAGATATATACCCAGAAGGGGGATTGCTGGATCACATGGCAATTTTATTTTTGATTTTTTAGGAACCTCCATACCATTTTCTATAATGTCTGTAGTAATTTACATTCCCACCCACAGTGCACAAGGGTTCATTTTTCTCCACAGCCTCACCAACACTTGTTTCATATCTTTTTGTTTTGATAACAGCCATTCTGACAGGTGATATCTCATTGTGGTTTTGATTTGTATTTCTGTGATGATTAATGATGTTGAGCATCTTTTCATGGATCTGTTGGCTATTCATAGGTCTTCTTTGGAAAAATGTCTATATTCTCTGCCCATTTTTAATCAAATTATTTGGAGTGGGTTTGGTTTTTTTTTTTTTTTTGCTATTTTTTATGAATTCCTTCTATGTTTTGAATATTAACCCCTTATCAGATAGGTGGTTTGCAAATATTTCTCTCATCCCATACGTTGTGTTTTTATTGCACAGTGCAGAAGCTTTTTAGTTTGCTGTAGTCTCATTTTCTATTTTGCTTTTCTTCTTTCGCATTTGGTGTCCTATCCAAAAAAATCATTGCCCAGACCAATGTCAAAGAACTTTACCTCTATATTTCCATCTAGGTTTTTTACAGTTTTAGGTCTTATATTGAAGTCTTTAATTCATTTCCAGTCCTTTTTTATGAGTGTTATAAGATAAGGGTCCAATTTCATTCCTTTGCGTGTACATATCCAGTTTTCCCAACACCATTTATTGAAAAAACTGTCCTTTCTCCATTGAGTATTCTTATCTCCCTTGTCAAACATTAGTTCACTGTATATGCAAGGGTTTATTTTTGGGCTCTCAGTTTTGTTCCATTGATCTATGTATCTGGTTTTATGCCAGTGCCATACTGCTTTGATGACTATAGCTTTGTAATATAGTTTGAAATCAGAATATATGATGCCTCCAACTTTATTCTTCTTTCTCAGAATTGCTTTGGTTATTTGGGTCTTCTGTGATTTCAGACAAATTCTTGGATTTTTTTCTTCTATTTCTGTGGGAAAAAAATCCCATTGTTTTGATAGAGATTGCATAGAGCTCATAGGTGGCTTTGGGTAGAGTGGCCATTTTAATGTAATTAATTCTTCCAGTTCGTGAACACAAGATCTCTTTCCATTTATTTGTGTTTTCTTCAAGTTCTTTCATCAATGTTTTATAATTTTTACAATGTCTTGTAATTTGTTCTTCAGTTAATACATGAGTGCTTAAATTAATCTGAACGTCTGTAATTGTAAGCTGGAAATTGAGTCATTTAATAACATTTAGCTCTGGGAAGGATAAACACTCACAAGACTCCTGGTTTTCATAGGAGTTTGTGTGCATAATGCAGGAGTCCCACGCCTAAGCACCTACAAGACAGGCAGGTGATGCAAACTAGAGGTGTGGACCTGCCGAGTGCCTGCCTCAGCTAAGAAAGAAGCTCCTTATTGCTGCTTGCCAATTAATGCCAGTTGTTCCAAATTTTCAAGGGACTTGTATTACAAAAACTTTCCTAATTTAAAAAATGTTGGCAAGCAGTTCAAAATTTTAAGAAGCTGTGAGCCAAACAGAAGAGGTCTAGAAGCTGGATTTAACCTGCAAGCCACCACTTTGTACATTTTACCATTTCACAGTAAATGAGCGACAGTTCTGCAAATGTCTTCAAACGATAACCTCAGAATACCCCATCCCCTCCAGTCGCCGGCACTGAAAAGCGGGACTTCTCCTAAGGTCACATCGATCATTGGAGTTGTTCTTCTAAAATGGACAGTTTCCTCCTGCTAGAGATTTGATTTGATGGTGTCAGCATATGAGGTTCCCGTCACCTCATGACATGTCTTCTTTCAGGCCTGATGGGATTGGAACTGTGACTGTTGAGGAAAAGGAACGTTTTGAAGAAATCAAAGAGAGACTCCGCATCCTGCTGGAAAATCAGATAACACATTTTAGGTAAGGATCTGGGGCGAAAGGGCTTTTTAGGAGGGTGAGACTGGGAACGGGCAAATTAAGGGCTTGATTTGCTAAAACTAAAGTTATCAGGGACACACTGATAGTTAGAAATAGCTGAATGAAAAAGCAAACCAAGACAGGGTTCCCCAATAGCCAGGAGACTAGGAAATCTTAAGGTCATTTTATTTCCACTGAAAGGACAAAGCTCTCCTCGTGTAAGCTGACCCCAATCATCAATCTGTCTAAAAGAATCTACTACAACATTGGATGTGATGCTTTTTCAAGGCTTCCAAACAAAACAGTGCAAAATCCTGTGAATCAATTCACTTGAACAGAGAAGGAAGGCAGTGGTACCCAGAAGAGCATCTCCACCTTCTCCATTACCTGGAAACAGGACTAGCTGGCTATGCACAGGAAGAAATGTGCATCAGCCTTGACACACTCAAGGCAGCCAGTGGACCCAGCATTTGAGCCTTGCACAGCACAGCCCACTTCTCCCTTAGAGTAAATGACACATTTTTAATGCTGCCCTGGTGGTTTTGGACCAGAGATCTTGGAATAGGAGCTCATAGATAATAAGACCTTTTATAATAACATAATAAGTAGTTCCTATTTATTAAATCCTTCTGTGTGTTAGAGAACTAGAACTCATTTTTTTTAAATTCTCAGAACAATTTTTAAGGTAGTTATTATAATCTCCAGTTTAAAAGGAGTAAACTGAGGCTGAGAGAGGTTAAGTAACTTGCCCCAGGCCACTCAGCCAGCAAGTGGAAGAAGTGAGATGCATACACAGGATATTCTGGGTGTCCCCAGCCCATCCTGCTCCCTTTGTGCCACAAGGGGGAGTGTCCCGAAGGGCTTGTGACAGCCTGAAATAGTCATTAGAACTCTCAGTGGTACCTGATACGGTTCTATGTCTGTGCCATCAAAAACCTCCTGGATAAATCTTTATTGGCCATACACCCTATGCAACGTTCATTGCCGGTAACAAAAGATCGAATAACAGTTAAAACCTACCATCAAGGAAGGGCAATTAGTAGAATCACAAATTTGCTCAAAATACACTCTTTTATTTCCTATCTTAATTTTGGGGGTGGGGATTTAAGTAAGTGTGTTTGGATTTGTGCCTGTTTCAACTAATATTGTTTTAATGCTGGTCTCAATAATAATGTATAAATTTATATTTGAGCTAACAAATGCTTCTCCTTCACAATAGAAATCTAAACAGAGCCTCATGTCATCACTCAAAATATTCTTTTCTGTTGCAGACATTTGTGGAGTCTCTCTTCAGTCATTATTCACACATACACGTATATACATTATATACACACATATATGGTGTGAATTCAGATTAACATAACACAACGTGACAAAATAAAAAGCGCTTTCTGTTCCTCAGAGAGTTGCTATAGGGATCAAATTGCACGAAATATGCTAACATGCGATTGATCTGGGCAACCTGAACATTTCTTCTGTCTTTTTTAGGTATTGCTTTCCGTTTGGTCGACCTGAAGGTGCTTTGAAAGCTACTCTCTCACTCTTGGAAAGGGTAAGAATGAAAGTAAAAGGCAGATGACATATACACAGAGACACGGACATAATTATCATGAAATAGTGTGGTTGAATGACCTGGTTTGTAGTTTTTAAAGGATTTGTTTACCGTTCATCAAATATCAGAATAAATATGAAGAATAGTTAGGATATATTGAAGATCCGTTCCTCGCCCTTCCCTGGTTCATGGACAGGCTTTGACATCCTAACTCTGCACTGGATTTTTTAAAATTTTCTCTTTAACAATGGCTGTTGGTCAATTGAGTTGCAAGGAGGCATCCACAACAAATTTTAAGTTGAATTCTTTAAGAAGTATAAACGAGTAGCACACTTGGTTGAACCATCTTGCTGACTTTGTTTTTCCACCTGCAGGTTTTGATGAAAGATATTGTAACCCCAGTGCCACAAGAGGAGGTAAAGACAGTCATCCGTAAATGCTTAGAGCAGGCTGCTTTAGTCAACTATTCTCGGCTATCCGAGTATGCCAAAATCGAAGGTAAGGCCCCCCCTACTCTGTCCCCAATTTTCCATTTAAATTTTGTTATGCCTCCCTGGGGAAGTCTCTCTCTTTTTTGACGGGCACCAGCAAGCAATGGTCCATCTGAGTATGTTAAGCTGCAACTTGAAAGTATTTGAAATGTGATAGCTTCCTTGGCTGTGGTCAGGTAGATGAATGGAAGAGCAGGGGCTCAGGAGACAGTCTCTATAGGGAAGAAGATTGAATATAGGATGTGAGCAGTTAATTAAGATCCCTTCAAAGAGTCTACGTTGGCCCTAACTTTGCTCTGTGGCTAATGTTTTCCTCTGAAAGAGTTCTGTAGGATTGCTACCTTCTTTAAAGAGAGGAAAACAAAATATTTGCTTGTCTGCTGTTGATAGCACTGGAAGTGAAATAAGAATTGAAGGAAGCAACATCAAGATTTTGCTTAACCCTCTTCTTGCCCCTTGAAAGTATCTTATCTTTTGGTAGCTTTTCAGACTTGCTGGCAGGTTAGTATCCAGCTGTCTCTGATGGCTCCTGGTTCGCTTTAGATCATGTTCATTCTCGTTGCTCCAAACCCAGGATGGGTGTCATCACTGCCCTCTCAAGTTTTAGGCAAGCGGTCACTGATGACCGAGCAATCACCCAAAGGCACTTTGAGTCCACTCTACTTGAGAAGATATGGTTCTTTGGGACCTATTCATTTACAAAGGTATTAATCACTTTTCATTGTTACCCTGTTGGCTTCTATAGGGTGATTTGAAAGCCACACCCAACTTGACCAGTGGTGTAAGTTGTATAAATGTGGAAGTTCTGTGTGCACAACTCAGTGTGTCCGTATTCTGGAATCTGATGTTCTCTCACATGTGGAATCACCCAGCTGAAACCAGCAAATGCCCATTGTCTGCCTTCAGGACATGACTGGGAAAAATTAAAAAATAAAAATAAAAGAGACCTAATCACCTCCCCAAACCGCATCACTTACCTTGCCGAAGTCCTCGTTTCCTTGGAGAATTAGGTTAAGATCATGTCAAATTCGCAGTGTTTCGTACATTACGCGTCCTCCCTCTCTCAATTTTGTCTGTCTGACGATGCAAATTGTGTACCAGTGGTAATGAATTCATTGTTATGCATCCAGGGAGAAACACTTAAGAATTGGGCACCAAAAGGATGTTTATCAACTCTTGACTTGGTAATGAGTGACAAAAATAGAGGAACAAGAAGATCGTTACAGGGCTACGTTAGCAACTAATTATCCCAGCATTTGCCTCCCCAGGACATAATGATTGGTTGTATTTGGTAAAGTCCACCAGGCACCTAAATAATTCTAGGCAAGGCCAGAGATGGGATAGGATCAAGAAACGTTCGGTCGCCATGTCTGCTGCCTCGTACGTAGGTCTTGGTCTAGCTATTACTAGGCTTTTGGTAAGATCTGCTCTCTTCTTTCAGATAAATATATCCAAAAACAAACTTTAAGACCTGTAAGTAAAAATGCATTCATTTCCAAAGTAGATCAGCTGGTCTGTAATTTCCTTTTGTGCCTCAATTCTTCTTGGTTGTGTTAATTATCTTCTGCACTGTGACTTTTAGGTCTGGGGATTCTTTGAAGAAACCAATCTTTTTTATTTTTTTTTTTCCAAACTCTCTTTTCAGAGAAGTACCTCATTCCACACTACCTGCTCTCTTCTGCTTCTCTCCTTCCTTGTCCGTGATTGGCTCAGCCACTTTTTGACGTTACCGCTGCAAAAGTGGCTGTGACGCCAATTTCAAAGCATGCTGGGATTGTTAATTCAGACAACCCAACATCCCCTGGCTGCATGTATCAGGTTTTCTTTCATGAACATAGTCCACCATAGGCTGAGGACACTGCAGCTTTAAAGATACCACTACCAGACGGCTTCCTTTTGACGAAGGGTCTGGGCCCAGCCTCAGAAAAGAAATCTTCCGTTTTTACATTTGAGCCCCTCTGTGACCGTTAACAGCTTAGGTCCCTGCGAATTTCGGAAAGAAGTTGTCGTAATATTGCCGGGGACTATGTTTATGAAGAAATACCTCAAGAGCCTTAGATACTAAAGTCTGAAATCCTTAGTATCTTGGAGCCTTCGATCAATGAAATTCTGTTTCCCTTTATTCATGATGTTTTTGGTCATTGTATTCTTGCAAATAATTCTAAAGAGACGTGTAAAATCATGGTCACAATCTCTCTCGTGACTCACGGCATGCTGAATGGTTAATCCAGTAGATCTCCAATTTTGAAACGCCTTTTTCTTTTATCCTGTGTTTATCCCAAAATATTCTGTGGCTATTTTCCTTTGAGCTAATGTAACGTTTTCCTCTAACCTATGACCTTTGACCTCTTTACCTCTGACCTAAGCCTCTTGCATGCCCAAATCCTCTTTTATAGGGAAAAAGAGAGAAATGTATGAGCATCCTGTCTTCTGCTTGGCCTCCCAAGTGATGGATTTAACCATTCGTGAGTACCTACCACCTCCTCGCCATGCTGTCTTCACTCCTTCTGTTTTCATTATTTCAAGAAAATCCAGATCCAAACCAACTCACTCTCCTTGCTTCAAGTTTTTTAGCATTGGCTTGTCTGTTGATTCTGTCTGTGAAACCCAGTGTGAGAAGTCCAGTCACTTTTTATCAGCCTAACACAGGTTAGACAATTATGCCATTTGTTTGTGATCAACTCAGATTTGTCTGTTAAGTGTTTCAGTTATCCTCTGTCTGTGACCTGAATGCATTTTTACTTTGCTTGTGTGTAACCCCAATCTGTAAAGGGCTTGTCACTGGTACACAATCAAAAGGTAGCAGCTAGGTGGGGAGCAATGTGTCAGGTGTCAGGTAAAGGACAGCTGGGGGCAGACCCGTGCCTTCTTTTCCATGTTTTAAGATGTCCAGCTATTGTGGGTATAAGATCACACAAGGTGGTCCATTCTCTGTCAAAATTAGATCTTCTGCGCCTCCTGTCTGTTCTCTCTCAAGCTGGGAAGCTTTTCCTTGTTCTTTCTGGAGATTTTTGACTTGTCCTCGTCCTCAAAGCTCTGGCTAGAACATATGACTTAATTGTCACTTGGATGGTTCATGTATGTTTCATAGATTGATTTCACATGAAACTTAATTTTACTAATTTTCTATTTGTGCAGCATTTTCCACCTCTGTGAAGGAGCCTTTTTTTTTTTTTTGCTGGCCCCCACACTTCCGGGCGGTGGGACCCCCCCAAGGGCAACCTTTTCTTTCCAATATCATGTATCACGCAGAAGTTGGGGGGCATTTGGGTTCACTTGCTCATTAATCCTGCATATGTGTTCTTGTCTCTCTCTCTCTCTCTTCTCTCCTCGTCGTGCGCTCTTTTTCAAATAGAGAATCAGAAGGACGCAGGTGAACCCGTTGTCTATGCATTATAAACTATCAGGACTGTGGAGTTATATTCAGTTTTTGTTTTGTTTCCGTTTTTCAATAGCTCCTTAACGTATGTGCTCCCGAAGACTGATGCGGAGTTGCAAGAATCCTTAAGGAGTTAATTTGTGCTGTCTCACTATATCTCATGCCCGCTGGATGTTGACCTCCTCCTAGAGTAGAATTTCGTAAAAAAGGCCTCAGCTTTGAAGGAACAAAACTCTGATTTGCTGTGGAGCTTCATTTCCTCTTTGGTTTCAGGATTCCAGTGATTTGGCCTCACGGGCTTTTTTTTTTTTTTTTAAAGTTGCCGACCCAAATTAATCTGCCTTTTTGTTTTTCATTTCTTTTTTTTTTTTCTTTTCTGTTTTCTGCCCTATTGAGAAGTTTGTGTTCTTTGATGAATGTGTATCAGCCAAACAGAGAGGAGTTGTGTCTGTGTTGTTCTTGTGTGTGTCATGTGATGAGGAAGGATGCACGCTCAGGTGCCCGGACAGGGGCCGTTGCTGGAAGTTTCCTGAGAGGAAAGCTCTTAAAAGTTCTCTGGCTTGGGGTATTTTCTTCTCGTTTGGTCCTGAAGCTTCTGAGCATCTTCTGAGGAGAGCTCTTAACTTAAAACCTTAATCAATATCTAGTATGGGTCATTGCTTTAAGGTCTAAAGGATTCTCAAGATAATTATCATTTAATCAAAGTTGAACGTATTTCAGATCAATTCAGAAAGCATTTTTGAGCACATGCCAAGCACCAGGCTACCAATAAGTATTTGAAGACCCACAAACCTATATTCAAGACATACGAGCCTTTCTCTCCTTGGAAGGGAAGGTATTTATTCATTCACTCATTTATTCATTCATTCATTCATTAGACAGGTGCTTAGTGGGAGCCTACCATATGCCAAGTACAGGGGTAAAAGCCAGGGACTGTGTGAACAAGAGGGAAATAGCTGGAGCATATGTGTAAGCGGGTGAATAAGTGTGAATTGCAAATTCAGTACGCAGCAACACCGATCGGCAGAGTTATGTCTAAGAGGGCACTGTCAGGAAGCCATGGGAGTCTTCACGAGGGTGGTAAGCTTGAGCTGCATCCTGAAAGATGAGGTAGAATCAGTGAAAGGGAGATGGGATTGGAAAGAGGAGAGGCGTCGTAGATAAAGAGAGTGGCATGTGCAAATACCTAAAACCGTAGAGCTCATAAAAACAGCTAAAGCTTATGCAGTGTGTATTTCAGGCCACATACAACTCTAAGTACTTGACATGCGTTCATGCATTTAATCATTTTGAGTCCATAAAACCCCTCATGAGGTAGATGCTACTATTATTCCCATTTTACAGATGAGCAAACTAAAGTATGGAGAGGTTAAATAACACGCTCCTAGAAGAGCAAGTGGGAGCACCAGAATCTGAGTCCAGGTAGAGGCCACACTCTTAATGACTCTGTAATTCAGTGTGGTTGCAAAAGTGGGTGAAATGATGGCAGAAATGGGTGCTGATGGTGGCAACAGAGGCCAGAGGCATGACCTCAGAGGCCTTTACGTGCTTTCGTGATACAGAGTTCAGACTGTGTCTCATGGCCCAGAGTTTCCTCACCTGGAATCTATACCAACTTTTGCACGTGTATGGATTTTTCACAAGAAAAAAATCACACCTGTCTCCCTTCCATAGGTGACAGGGAACCAGTGAAGGCTCTTTAAGCGAGGGGACGCCTTGGTGACTTGCACTCCAGGAAAAAAATCATCCTGGCAGGGATGGAGAGAAAGGATTGAGGAGGAGGAAGAGAGTAAAACTAGACCTCAAAGTTAAGGCCCAAGCCGAGCTGGGTTTGAAACTTGATGCGTCCAAGGCCTCTTCCAGGCAAAGCAGATCTCAATCTCAGTCATAATCACTTCTTTCCTGACCTTTCAATCCTTTTTCTTACCTTCCCCTTCCCTTTTCAGTTTCCACAGAGGGAACAAAGCATGAATACATGGATAGGTATGCCAGACCAACTGTGGGACGTGGCTGGGCACAGCTGGACTTCCGTGTGCACATTGGGGTGGAATACAGACCACTAAGGGGTCCTTTAGTCAGGCCGTGCCTTGAGAGGCTATGGGACCCTGCAGATGGCATTTTGGTGGGCTTACGCTTTCTGTCTGGTAGCGTTATTAGAAATTCTACGTTCAGTTCAATGACAGAATCTCAAAAAAACAGAAAGATGCAAAAGGCTGTTACTCTACTACAGAAAAGCTGTGACTGCTGCAAATGAATTCTATTCTTTTAGATGTATTTCCGTTTAAACTGTCACACGTTCTGAACCCAGCAAGCTCTGAGAAAGTCTACACTCCTGTTCTTGAACAAATACTTGCCTAATTTTCTGAGCATCGTAACAATTCTGCTGGAACTTGAAATACGGCAAGGATTTGCAAAATTAGATGGATTGATAAATAGACAGACAGACAGACAGGCGGACATTCAGACAGATATAGGTAGCACACCTATGGGCCCAAGCACTGTGCTGAGGACTTTACCTGGGGGGCCTGATTCAATCTTTCCCTTATTTCCATAGAAAAGGCTTCATTATTGCCCCTCTTACAGATGAGGGGGCTAAGATTTGGAAAGGGTAGGTGACATTCTCAAGCAGAATTTGAACCCAGATCATTCTAAATTCAAACACCATGCTTTTTTTTTTATTTTTTTTTTTTGTCTCTTCCCACCATATGGCACTTGGACAATACCCTTTCACTCAGTGGATAAACTCAAAAGTACTTACAACTTTTAATCCAGGAAGACCACCAAAGAACAGAGCGGGCTTTTCTGGGACCAGATAATTGCCAAGATCTTTCCACTGTGAAGTCTTCCTGAGGGCAGTTGAGATTCCCTGAGATGGCCAGAGAACTGAGATTTTTTTTTATCTCCCCAGTTGAGAGAAACCTTCTAGAGCAGGTCAAATCCATCCAAAGGACTTCCCAGCAGATGCTGTAACGTTGAGGTTCTGTATCTTTCCCTCTCTCCATCAAATTTCTAGGTCCAATTCCAGCTGAAGGAGAACAAGAGAGAGCCCAGCTTGCCATACTGACAACACACAGCGTGGAGTCCCCCACGCAGGAGGCCCGTGAGGGCAAATCCCATCTCAGCAGGATCCAGGCCAACCGAACACAAGGACCATCTCGCTCTTGTCTCATACACGAGGGACTAAATGTTCCTCTTTTCGTCCTTCTGGTTTTATGATACATAAATCAGGGTTTCCAAGCCCACATTATTTTGTAGACTAGTACCTCATCTATACGTTATAAAAAGTGAGGAAGGCAAGGAGAAACATATTTCAAACACTGTCACAAAGGAGATCTTGGAGAAAAAGAGGGTGCGTTAAAAATATGCCATGAACCAATAAATATGAAACTAGTGTCTCTTCTACCAGAAAAAAAGACAAGCTGCTGCTGCTGCTGCTGCTGATAATGATAACAACTGTCATCTATTGAGAATTTAGAGGGAGGGTATAGCTCGGTGGTAGAGAGCACACTTAGTGTGCATGAGGTCTTGGGTTCAATTCCCAGGACCTCTTTTAAGATAAATAAACAAACCGAATTACCACCCACCCCTGAAAAAGAGAATCTAGTATGAGCTAAACAGACGCATGAATGTCATTTAATTTTCACAACAGTTCTATGAGTTTTATTACCATCTTTAGTATATGAATTTATTGCAATATTTCATTGACTCCAAAAACCATCAGTTGTGAGATGCCCCATTAATTTATGTACCCCTAAGAATAAAGCAATGTTGCCAACTAAACTGTGATACACCACCAAATGTAAGATGCATCCATTTACACTCCATGAAATAAGAAATCACTCTTTCGTCTATAGAAATACGGAGAAATGGAAACAGATGTTAAGTGACAGGACCCAAGGTCACACAGCTGGTCAGTGACAGAGACAAAATTGGAACACGGGCCTAATTCCAAAGCCCACACTTTGAACTTGTGTACGATGAAATAATTGTGATTATTAGTGATAAAATTCTAAGGCCAAAAAGGGGCTTCTCATTCACCTAATCCCAAACCTTCATTTGATAGATGGGGAAACCAAGGCTTACACAGAAGAAGACAGTTTCAGGTTAAGATGGGCAGTGAGTGACTCTAGTCTGGGGTCCTGCACACTCTTCAGGGCCTTCAGCCACCCCCGCCCCCTCACTGGGCTGCCTTCTCTTTCAGCCAAGAGATAACGGCCCCACTCCCAATCCATTGACTGGCCTGAGTTTCCCGTATGACAGCTAAAGGTGTCCAGCATCCATATACTAGAATTCTGTATGCACAGCTCCAAGAAAATGGCACCCCAGGGCTAGCCCGAGCAATTGACATTTGTTATATCAAAAATTTAAATCACAATCTCGGCTCCCATAAGTTGTTTAAAAACGTCTTTGAGTCTCACTTTTATTTTCTGCAAGAGGGGCTAATCATGGTTCCTCCTCCCAAAGGGTTGTTGCAAAAATTAAAAGACAGATTCCACACAAAACTCTTAACACAGTGCCTGGCACATAGTGAACACTCATTATTTTGTGCCTATATCTATAATTTTATGTATGTTGTTATTATAAAAATATAAATTATGTTATTATTTGCATATTATTATTTAAAAGGAAACTTCCAAATCCAAATGTGCAATATAGACATATCGTTTGATCTCAGAAATGGAATAGAAAACAATGTTTCTCAAAATTTAATGGGGATCTTGTTAAAATGTAGATTTTGACTTGCCTGGAAATCTGCATTTCTGACAAGCTCCCAGGTGATGCCGATGCTGATACAGGGGTTGTAATTGGGATGTCAGCAGAATATAGGGAGCAGTTGATTTATCTTTTTATCCTAAATTTCAAAGTGAAATATTGCAATCTAGTTGCATATATGTTTGTTAAATACCCACTAAGTTCCAGGAGCCGTGCCAGGTACCAGGGAAGGGAGCAATGAGGAAAGGCAGTCGAGGCCCCTACCCTTGGGGGGAGCTCACAGTAAAGTGGAGAACACAGGCATAAAGCAAGTCATTTCATTCTGGTGAACTGTGCTGTGGAGGGAAATGCAGGATGCTGCAGGAAGGCAGCACCAGGGGACTTCACCTACGCTGGGGTCTTTGATGCATGGCAGGGAGCAGGATGTCATGGAGGTCAAGAGCTGATTCCCCAATGTGTTCCTTGCCTCGTTGAAGTGTTTGTCTCTGCTCATCATCCTTCCCGATACCCCAGGATCCTGCCCCAGAGAGTTTGTGGCCATACATGTGAAAGTTTATTTGGGAACTAGGTAGACATTTAGTAGTACTATTAAATCAGTATTCTTGCCATAGCAAGTGACAAGCAAAAAACAAAAACCACAACCTTAAATAGCTTAAGCAAGAGAAGGTAATTTTTGTCTGTGTAGCTGGGAAGTGTATGGAGGAAGTGGACTCAGACACAAAGACTTTTTGTGTGTTTCGATCTCTCCAACTGCTGACAGGTTTCTTTAATGTGACTGGGGGTCATGGCTAGGATCAACATAGCCACAGATAGCACCAGGTTTTTTAATATGTAAAAAAAATTTTTTTTGAAGTTTAGTTGATTTACAATGTTGTGTTAGTTTCTGGAGTATAGCACAGTGATTCATATATATATATATATATATAAAATCTTTTTTAGATTCTTTTTCATTATAGGTTATTATAAGATATCGAATGTAGTTCTCTGTGCTATACAGTAGGACCATGTTGTTTAGCTCTTTCGTATACAGTAGTTTGTATCTGATAGCACCAGGCTTTTTTCCTAGCTGATGACCCTACAGGAAAAGGAGCTTTCCTCTCTAAGAAACTGTAGAAAATTCCAGTGAAGGGTCTCATTGGCCCAGTTTGGGTCACATATTCATTCCTGAGCCAATCATAGTACCCATGACGATGCAGGGTACTGCGGTTGCCGTAGGTGGGCTCACATGACTGCCCCTATAGGGTTCATTGTTTGGCATTCCCACTAGAGCCACATGGGGTGGAAGAGAGGCTGTTCTCCTGAGCAAGATGACCCCACATACAAGAATAACAGATGTCCACTACTGTGTCAATCTAGAATTAAGCTTAGTTTTCTTAGGTGCAGCAGCTCAGTTTCAAGGACAAGATCTGACTCGAGATCCAAAGGTACCAAATTGGAGAAGAAAAAAATCATAATAGCATTTTTCTTTTTCATGGATATTATTTAAGTACAAGGAATTTTAATGATCTTAAATCATTTTTTCATTGCCTGAAGATGCCGGAAGTTCTTCTCTGGTTTGGCAGGTTAAGTTAGAATGTTTGCTATTCAGCAATTCAGCTTAATACCTTTGTTAAGTAACCGCGGGTTCTGGGTAAGAGATAAAAGTTGCTGTATAGTTTTTATGCGTGTTGCAAGAACAGAGTATTTGGTTTTCTATGGAAGCACAGTACTGGGCAGGACCCACTGAGGATTTCCATCCACTAATATTTGAGGACCTGCCCTGGGCAAGGTACTGTTCTAGCCCCTAGAAATACAGAATCCACTGGGCACAGGGGGAGACAAGCATGCATATAATTAGCTCTTTTTGAGGGGCCATTAGTGTTCAAGGAGAGGTATGGACGGAGGAGCTGAATCTTTGCTATGAAGGCATAAGTCTTGTTATGCAGTAGGTGGGGGTGGACATCTCTTAAAGTCTTTTGAGCTGGAGTCTGACAGGTGCTTTACAGAGATCACTGTGGCTCTGCTGCATGAACGGTAAACTGCAGGGGAAGGAGGGAGCTAAAGGCTGGCGTGGAGTCTTTAGCAACAGTTGAGATGGAGATGATAAGACTTGAGTTGTATGTCTACTCCCTCGGCAAGAGTGTAGGCACACGATCCCGAACAGAGGAAGATAAAATCCAGAGACACATTGGATATAGGATGGACGGGCCATGCCACCCGTGCGCTTATGGGGAAGAGACAAAGACGGTGGCAGTGAAAAGCGTAGAGAAAACAGTGCACTATTCATCCACCAGTCTTTATTACCATCTACATTACGCTGTCCTAACGATGGAGTCTTCTGAAAGGGAGTGATGAAGATGCAAGGGGATCAGTACATGTGGTAGACGGCCCCACTAAAGAAATTATGTTGAATTATAACCCCGTGCTAAACGTCTGGTCTGCGGAACCATCATTTTAGGGAGGCAGAGTACTCTGAAAAGCCTGTTGTGGCTATCTGCTTAGCTTTCTGTTCCTACTTTAGCTTTTATCCACCCCTCCCCCCAAATCATAGTGAATTCTTCCAGACTAGTTATTTTCAGTAATAGCATCATACAAACACTGGCATCTTCAGTAATACATAAATAGGTTGGAACTTGGTTGTAAGTGGGCTTCCCATCAACCACATCCATCTCTTATGGGGTATTTCAGGGACTGGCAGTTCTCTCGCTGGAACCAGAGATGGTCAGGTTATTTAAGGGCTAATTGGAGAGTCTCTGGCTCCTGGATGCTTCTGTTCCTTGGCTTAGCTGAGCATGCAGAGGAATTCTCTTTTTATTTTTCTGCAGTCACATTTAACTCTCTCTCTGGAAGCCAAGCAGATTTAATTGTGTAAACATGAGCAGTGGTAATTGGGTAAATGAAGTTGGAAACCAAGGTATGATGTTTTTGTTTTGCTCTGTGAGGGGAAAAAAAAAACAGGGAGCTTGTTTTTCTGTGGTGGCAAACCTCACTGTCAGAATTCTGGACAGACAGTTGGCAGGAGGGAATCCCTTTACGAACTCTCATCAAGACCCATTGAGCTGAAATGTGTATCTGCTGCCTCGCCGGTTATAGATCAGCGTGGGGACATTTCATTGTTTTATAAAGCACCAGTCTAAGTGGTTTACACGGGCACCATTATCTGGGCAAGAGTAAATGAGGAGTTTCCGTGAGAATTGCACACTCAGATAACACACACTCATTGAAAGAGCCAGGAGAGGTACTTAACTGTCCGCTCAGCTGTAGGTGGAAAACCAGCTCTTAACAAAACAAAATGTGGGCTACTTTTTTGTAAAGAAAGGGTTAGTAGTTGCCTTCCTTTATAGAGCTGTCAGTTAAAACTGATTTTTCCCAAATTCTGTTTACACATGATCTTTCCCAAACAAAAGATTTAAGTAAGAGGAGTTGGGTACATAATTTTTTTTGTAAGTCCTTGATTTAAAACATTGAGATGATCCCACAAGAAAAGGATGACATCAACTTTTGCTTTTAATAGAGAGTTTTGACAGAATACTACATTTATCCTTACTTCTCATGTTGTTTCTTTTTTTAATTAATGTTGCTAGAATTGCATTTCCTATAAGCCTGCAGTAAAACTCATTTTCCCAGTTGAAAATTCAAGGAAACCAAGAAGCAAACTTGGCAACAGAGTTTGTCCCCCTCACCCGACAGGTCGCTTTATAAATGAGAACCATTAGAAAGGGCCAGGTCCAAGGTTAATAAGACACTCATTAAAGAGAGAGAATTTGAGAAGCCGATGGCGCTCAGTGCCTGTGTGGAAGGAGAGGCTATTGTTACAGGATGTTTGCTGTGCTGATATTGAAAACCACATGACAGATGGGTCAAATGCTGACTACGGTATTCTAACATTTGGAATAGCAACTAACATATTTGATAAGCTGGCAAGTTTTTATATATGATTCAACCCACAATATAAAAGCCATGAGAATTCCAAATTGAAAATAATTAAATGAGCTGGAAACAATCAGATACCACACATTTTTTTTTTTTTTTTTTTTTTTGCTCCCTGAAATGACAGATTTTGACATGTTGAAATTCCACGAAGGGAGCAAGAATATTCCCTGGCTCACTTGAGCTAATAACGGCCCTTCATCTGCTTTTGCAAAGCGGTTAATTCCCGCCTTCTCACAATGTAAGGGATAACGATAAACATTTGCAGGCGCGTTAAGTGTTACCGAGATCCATCCCGTAAACTGCTGTTTGCTCACATCAGCAGCCCCGCAAGGTATACCAAAAAGACGTTAATATTCTCAGTGTACAGAATAGGAAACTGAAGTACAGAGAGGCTTAAGTGGACAGTCCAAGGTGACCTGGACGATTAAGTAGCAGGCCGAGGGTGAGAAGCCAGCTCCTCCAACCGTGACTGCATCAAGGGCTGTTTCCGAGCATCCGGAAGGAGGAGGCAGCGATTAACGTAGAGATGTTCTTTATTGTACAAAATGTCTATGGTGCTGCCACCATCATTCATGTGTATCCATCTGGATAAAGGCATCCCATATTTGCATTCAGCCTCTGAGCGTCTCAGCCCGGTGGTGCTGGTGACGCTGGTAAGAGTCCCATCCCTTGTCAAACAACGTCACACCTCTGTCACATTGCAGTCACGCCAGGAAAGCAACGGCTCTCCATCCGCGTCTTATCATTTTTGCCTGTCTGGTTGTTCTTTTCAGAGTTTGTCATCTCACTTGTCACCCTTCGTGATAGTCACTTTGTCTCTTTACTTTTTTACCGTCTCTCTCCACCTACCCGAGCAGCTCCCCCGTCACCTCCTGGGCCTCCTCCACCCACCCAAACGCAGACCAGCATGTTATATCAGAGGCTCAAAGGCATGCCTAGGCCAAAATCAAGTACCGTAAACTTCTACCTTTCCTTTATTCGACAGCTTTCTAGTTTAGTTTGCTTTTTTGTTCATTTCTCTGGAAATTTTGTGTAGAATACTAACCTGAGGCTCAGACTCTCGAGTTTGACACCGTAGGTTTTAAGAGACTCGAAAAGAGAGCATTTATTTCCAAATGTCCACATTTTTTTTTTGTCTAGCGATGTCTGACATATGCAACATTTTCAAATCTCAGTGTCAGCACAAAATAACATTGTTGCATAACATTTTGCATGACGATTTTTTTCTATGTTATGAGCTTCAATTCTGTTGTATGAAATGTTAACTAAGTATATTGTATTTTTAATTCTCCTTCATCAGTGCTCCAGCTAGTATAAGATTGGGTGATAAGAATATTGCAGTTTGTTTCCAGACAGCAGAAGTGACCAAAAAAAAAAAAAAAAGAAAAATCATTTCTAAACACAAATTTCTCCTTGAACTCTGTTGAGGGGGAGGGAGGAGGTGCTCAAGGATTTTGCACAATATTTTCTTTAAAGACAACATCTCAGAGAGGTTGCTTTTAGGATCTTTTTTTTTTTAATTTTTAACTACTTAGCTAGTGAGTTAGCAGTGCAAGTGGAGAGGAAAATAGAATCGTGTCTCAATAAAGTAGCTCGATCTGTAGATCATGGGATTGCAGCTAATTAATAAGAAATGAAAAGTCTGGCTACATGGGTTAATTGGAAGATCAAACGTTCTAGATTAAAGGGAACTTACCCTGCTTACTTTAAATGGTTGCATGTTAAAGTACAATTGCAAAAGCTTTTATTAAACATACTGTCTGTATATATACATGAGGCATACACATATCAGCGTGCATGTGTACACACTCATAGAATGACTGTGTGCACACGTACACTTTATGTGTATCTATTGATATATATTGTAGTCAGTCTAAGAGCCCTGCATATTAAAACAGATCTTCAGGTGGTCCCAGCTTACGCATCTTGGATCTCTCCAAACACAAAAATCATCTACAGCTTTTTAAATAAAAGTACCTAAAAATACTGATGGGAATTATTTCCACTTCTACATCACGCATCGCGTACAGGCAGAATTCCCCTGGATTTGGTGAGTGTCTCTCCGGAAAGGACAACGTTCTGTCTTTTTCAAAGTAAGAGATTTCAAAGATGTGCCCCAAGTGGGATTTCCTGCAGATTTGTGTTAATGGGCAGGCTTGCCTGGTTACTAGAAAATGTATGTAAGTGTGTGATGTGTGTATGTGAGTGTATGTGTCAAATGGGTAATAAGCATAGGATGAGGAATTTGCAAATTGATGTGTAAATGTGAGTATCAACTAACCAAAAACTAGTAGCCTCTGCCTATTTACTATCAAAATGCAAATACCTCATTCTACACATATTACCCCAACATATATACACAGTATGTTTGTAGAAATGCCTGAAAGGCTACTCATGAAATTCTGTTAGTTCATTGACGAAATTATAATCAGACCAGGTACCCCAGAAGCACGGAAATCAATCTTGTCACTCATTCTTTCTCCAAATATTGATCACTCTGGACCAGGCAACGAGCTGTCAGCCCCTAAGCTCTGCACATCCCCTTACTTTGAGTGTTGGATTTTCTCCGCCTAATCTGCTGATTTGTTCCCCTGTGGATCCCACCTTCATGTCCTAACCTGGAACCCAGTCACATTTCCCACCCCCTCAAGGCTGGCAGAGACAATGGAGCATTCCATTGGTCTGAGTCCAGAAAGCCCCTTTTTCACCCCAGTCATCAAGCCGTAGTAGAGTGAGACATTCTACACTTCAATAATCTTATCCAGTTCTATCCATCACTCTTAGGACCCACTGGCTGGACCACTCTGGATACTGTTGCACTGAACTTGTTTTTTGTTATCAGATACTAAATTATGAATCATCTGACATGTTTGCCCCCTATTTAACAAACGCACAAGGGGACAATGATGAGGAGCTGTTTGTTTTTTTAGTTAGCAATCTCCTACAATTTTGTTTACTCCCCGACACACATACATACACAAAAATTAAACCAGCAACAAGAAACCAGCCCTTCCTGTGAAGTATTGAGTGACCTTCTCTAGCAAGAAAAAAACCCTGAAACCAAAGCATATCTGCTTCAGATAAAGAGATGAAAGTAAGTTTTAGCCATGCTTCTATGCATGTGTATACCTCCCTACAGAATCGGGCTAAAGGACCCTTATTTCTGTTACCCACCATGGGCTCTGAATGACTCTGAGGCATCAAAGTCTGGAGGGGTCTAAGCATGAAATACACGTTCTCCTGTGAGTTTAGACTGAATTCAGGCCATTTCATTGGCTGAGAAAACTTTTACGTTTCAAATACTACTCTTGCCCCCCACCCCAGGAAAAATAATTATAATTTTTGGTAACATAATGACATTGCCAAACCTTCAGGAATTTAGCTTCATAAAGAATACAACAGAAACCAGAGTTCAGTTTGTTCTTGAGTCAGATAAAAGCCCTTTCAATGCAACAGAAACTAAAACAAAAAATCGGGATATTTTGTTGCCACCTAACTGATAACATGTCAGCTGTACCAGCCAGTGGCACAGAGCGCTTCGTCCAGTAATATGCAGCCAGCACGCTTCATAATTCTATCCTGCCTCCTCCCTGATGGCTCGGAAAGTCCATTAATTATCAGCCTCCTCCCTGGACAACTTAAAACAGCCAGACCTTTGAGTCTCCTTTTTTTTAATAAACATTCCAATACCTATGAAACATGCAGACCTATGATGAAAAACAATTCTGAAGTATCAAATATTTAGGGACAAATTCAGGAAACAAAAGTAGCAGCAATCAAGACCAAGCTTCCGTTACATCTTCCCACTTCCGGTAGCACGGACACTGTCTAGAGAGTGATACAAGATAGTACGTTTATGCTGTCTTTAAAGAACATGGGTACAAATGTCGCTAAATTTGAAACGGGCTGTCATAGTCTTTATACAGCTTGCTAAGCACGTCTGAAGCTGGAGCACTACTTTTTCTTAATCCGTATTATTATAAATGATGGCGATCATCATCATAATAAAATGGCTTTATGGTTTGCTCACTACTAATTATGTGGCACTTAACATCTGCATGAAACTTTTTAAGAACTTGGTAACTATTTGGAATTTCTTATCCACTAGTTCTAGTGGCCGCAAAAACCAGCCTGACGCTTTTGCTGAATTGTAACACACATTCTTGTACTACAGAAAATGTAGGCCGGTTAATCACTCCTGCCAAAAAGCTGGAAGACACAATACGTCTTGCTGAACTAGTCATTGAAGTTCTCCAACAGAACGAGGAACACCACGCGGAGGTAAGCGAGCGTGGAGGGCGATGTCCCTTGGTGTCCCTTAGCTGAGGGTGCAGACCTGATTCTACCAGTGACCTTGTGAGAGAAATGCTTTAACACCCATTTTCTTTTAACTGGCCTTGGAAAGAGAACGAAAGTGGAAGCTTTTCGAGCAGGAGCCTTCGGAAGGTTGTTTAAAACAACCAGAGAGGGGTTGCATTGTTGTACGTTTCAGCGTAAGTTTTCAGATGTTCCTAGCAACCAGTCGAAGAGGTGAGTATGTTTTCAAGATGATTATTCAGGCAACATACGGTTATTGTCCGGAACACATGAAATACTTTTTGGTCTTCTGTGGTTGTTTCTGTTGCCACCGCTGTTGTTTTGATTTATTTTATTTGGTGTGTGGATTGAGAGCCATGTTTTTGAATTTATCTCCGTAACTTTAGTCCTGCCTGCACTGGAGTTGCCTTTGTTCCTGGGATGCCAAACGCAGTGACAGAACCTAGTTAACTCTGTGTTGTTCAACTTGTTGATTCTCCAGCATACATCTAGATATAGCTTACTTTTTTCCTCAACCGCTGTCAAAATGATTATTTTGATCATAATTATAAACCGAGGGATTTCAGGGCTAACTAAATCCCAAACCTGTATGGACTTAAACAACCCAACCCTTCCAAGAAAAGGTTCTACGTTTTCATTATGATCAAACTGTTAAATCACTGCTTGTTTCAAGACGGAGAGATTGAAAATCCTCTTTTAAAATCGCCTTTTGGAAAACGAATTCTCACTCTTCCTCTCCAATCACACCTACAGCAAGAGGGGAGAAAAGGAGGGGGGAGCCTTCAATACAAGTAATTTCAGAAGCACCTAAAATGATCATTCCCGTGACTAAATGAGAATTGGCAGTATAGTTAAATAGTATATAACACACCATAAAGCCAGTCGTCACGACTAATGCCTGATTGCATATTTAAATTTCCTCCCTGTTTCTCTACTGTTCCGTTCAATCTTGGCTGATCGTGGCAGGGGAAAGAGGTATGTGACCGAAACGAATGAGTCAGCCCCCTGCTGTCGTAGTCTGTGCATGCCCTTCCGGTACCATGTCTTCTAATGGGGACTCCTCCCGGTGCTCCTGCTTCCTAACACTGACCCGAGGAATGTAACAGCGATGTCCAGTGGACTGCTTGTGAAATGAGTGGGTGGCCCTCCACGGCAGGGGAAACGTGGGTGATTCTCTTGTGCGTGCATGAAGCAACTGGTATACCTACCAACGACTGCAGTTACATCCCAACACACGCCTCCTACCTGCCTTGATTCCGTCCCCTTAGCCTGTCGTGGCTCCTATGTCCGTCTGTACTTCCCTTGATCGCAGCAGATGGAGTACCGACCGTGGTAACCCGTCGCTAGCCAGAGTGACACTAATCTTCCTCTACAGCTGTCTGTATGTGAATCACATATACAGTATTTATATATAGAGAGAGTGCCAAAGAAGCACCATGTCCCCGAAAGCCCTCTGAGCCAGGGGTGAGGACCCCTCGCGGCAGGTGTAACCGGCTCCTACAGCACCCAGCAGATGCACAGCCAGGAGTGAGAAGAGGGGCCAAAATCAACACCCTCCAACCGTAGCAACATAGGACTCACCTTCAGACATGACATTAACTGGGCTAGAATTTTTTTTTTCTACTCTTTCCTCTACAATGTTCTTTTCAGGTTGAGGGCATCTGGGGTTCAAGTGATGGTAAGTGTGTTCTTTTCTGGGTGTCCACACCGTCGTCTCCAGACGCGTGGAGGGGTCTGGCCAGCCCTCCCTCGATTTGTGGTTGAGGCTTTTCCCAAGATGCCAAACCAAATTTTTGAAGATACGGGTACAAAGAAGATGGTTTCCCTCATTTATAGTTAGTTGTTCCTTAAGTGACTAGTGGAAGAAGAAAAGTGACACATGTACTTGTTTTCAAGTTATTTTCTGAAGGCACAGCAGGCTAGGAAAGGATGGATATTTTTCCAAATTACTCACAAGAGGTACCAAAGAAAAGCTGATATTCCAAAGAAGGTATTTTTTTAGCTTTTCAAAAAAAAAATCCCTTTTTTCACTAAGTCCTAATCACCATCTTAAAGTAACCATCATCACAAAAATGTTCTAATCTTACCAATTCAAAATAGGGTGGAAATAAAATCACTTCTGTTCTCCTTTGCTGGCTTTAGAAGTTAGGGATGAAAACTTCAGCACACTTTGGAATTCAGACACCCAGTTTGCTTTGAGAAAAATGTACAGGATTATTTCTTGAATTAGTCGTCTCACCCAATCACAGGATCTCATTACTTAATCGGTCAAAAACTACCCATCTGCTGAGTGCTGGGGAAGCCACCTCAGCGCTTTCTTGTTGGACAAGGAGGCACAGGCAGGCTTGGCCTCGAGGCAGTAGAATGCAGCGTGGCTAGGAGTTCCGGCTCTGGGTTGACTTTGAAGTCCAGCTTGGCCTGTTTCTTGCTTTGTGACCTCAACCTAGTTACTTAACCTCTTTTAATCCATAAATTGGAGACAGTCAGACTGCACCACAGATGGTTGTCAGGATGGAAGGCCAATAATAATGCATCTGGGGTTAGGCTCGGTACGCAGTGAGCACTCGGCAAAGCTTGGCTCTTGTCTTAATAGAAACAAATTGCTAAGGAAGCAAAATATATAAGCATGTCATCCTAAAGAGGGATAAAACCTACGTGGATAGTACCAAGCGAATGATACAGTCAGGATATGTTGAAAGGAGGTTGGGCTGGTTTCCAGGTAGAGTGGCCCAGAAAGTCACCACCCCCTGTTCTCAGCGCTCACGTACAGACTGCAACCACCTGGGAAGCTTTTAAAAATGATTCCAAAGAAGGTATTTCCTCAGTTTTCCTGATGCCCCGATGTCACCCCAGCTCAATGAATTGGAATCTCTTAGGAAGGGGCCGAAGATTGGTAATTTTTTAAATGGCCCAGCTGATTCCAGGGGAAGAAAGCCGGGTGAAGGGCCCCTGGGGCTGCAAGCAAAGAAGTAGAACTGGCCCTGACACACTGAGGACGAGGTTTTCCTCCCGAAAGGATGAAGTATGAAATGTTTTTCTCTACTGGCCAGTCCTCACTGCCATCTTCTCTGGGTGCTCAAGAAACTCTAGAAAATCACTCCATCCTCAGCGTGGATCTTGGCTGTGCGGTCATGCTGTTTGGTGGCACCATGCAAATAAAAGTGATGAGGAGAATTGCCTCCCTGAAAAAAAATAATAATAATAATAACATAATATAATAATAATAATAATAGTCCTTAAAACCATTTTCAAGTCCAATATAAAGTCATGCAATGTTGCAGGAGAAAAAAATTCCCACCAACTAAGACTACGTCATATACACACATACACAGTTTTCGCACGTCTCTCTCAATTACAGCTTAATTCTCTTAGAGCCTGAGTTATGCGCGCACACACACACATACACGCACACAAGGAATTATGCCTTCACGTCCCGTTGCTTCACTTTGCCAATCTCTCTCTCTATGTATACGTATGTATATGTATATATGTATTGTGGTACACAGGGGGTACATATATACATGTAGTTTGTGTACAGAATATACAGTGTGTTCCATGTGGTTGACTGTGCTCCAAAAGCATACATCTTTGCCTTTAAATAATGAAAAGCCCTGGGTAAGTATTTAGAAGCCAAAATACAGCTCCTTGTGTTTGGAAAAGATTTCCGAAGACATTAGACGCCCGTAAACATTGAGTTAACTCGTGTGCAAAAAATAGCATTCACCTGTATGAGCAAGGATAAAATAAATACATATAATTGTGGTGGTGGTGATTTTATTTTGAAGCTTGGCCTGGCCCAACCCAGACACACAGACTCTGTTCATTTGATTAAAATGATGATAGTGGCTTTTTTGATGGTTACTGCCCTTGCCAGAATCTTTTTCTCCTTCTCAGAGAGCCACATTTGATTATGAGGTTCTGAAAGAATTACCTTAGGTGCAGAAAAATAAATTTGGACTTCATTTCTCTGATAACCCCCTATTTAAAGTCTCTTCCTTAGCT
Source organism: Vicugna pacos (assembly GCF_048564905.1). NCBI lineage: Eukaryota > Metazoa > Chordata > Mammalia > Artiodactyla > Camelidae > Vicugna > Vicugna pacos. Next base: position 31,812,347 of record NC_133003.1, on the reverse strand, counting down.
AGGACTTCACCTGAGTTTCTCTGCCAGGCATCAGTGGTGATATTTCGTGTCACCATAGTCAGTGTTCTTCGCAGGGCTGCCTACCTGTCTGACTATTAATGCAGCAACTTAGATCATTGCTCAATAATTTATCAACTTCTAACAAGGGACTGAGTTTTCTGTAGGTAGCAGAAATGAGTGCTTCTAATGGCCTCTGGTTTGCAACTTTCCCAATAAAGCTGTTAAGAGCCAGGTATGAGGTTGGGCTGAGAAATGTTTAATTTCAGGCATTTAGGAGTAGCTGTTTTGTTTCGTTTTGTTTTGTTTCGTTTCATTTTGTGTCTGTTTTTTGTTTTTGTTTTTTTCTTTTTTCCTGTCATCCTGGAGCAAAATTGTGTCTGGGAAGGCAGTTGAGTCTCCCCAGTAACTGTTTTCTTGGACTCACCCTGAAGATGTAAAATGGATCAAATAACTAAAGAATAAGTACCAGCCAATATCGGTGTGAATTTCGCAAATATCGTGCATCAGGACTAACGAGAGTCAGCCCTCCATGTAGGGTTGGGGTCGGGGGCTGCAAGTGGAACTCCAGCAAGTTTTAATATTCGGAAGGACCCTGCCCTGAGTGACACGGCTAAGAGCTCTGGGGGTGGATGGACGGTTTCTTTCTCTGCCAGATTTAGCCAGATCACGGAGCAAGCCCCAAACCCCGAGGGCTCTCGTCCCAGGGGGTAAAACTACACAGTAAAACCTCATTGATTCAGACCCAAGTACTTGTAATTTGTGACAGTTCAGTTGCAGATCAGGCTCGTTTAATTTCTCTTAAGTGAGATGTTTGATGGGATTTCAACGTTCTCTAGAAATTCTGAAGGCTCTTCTTCCCAGTTTCATCCCAGGATCCATGAAATGAAAGCTTCCATCTCCTTGACTTCAACTTAGAGGCCAACTTATCTATGCCTATTAGAAGTTTAAAAAAAAAAACTTTTACTTTTATGGTACATTTATATGATAACCAATGAATACCTTTTTCTTTGGTGCCCAAGTACGGACTGCATTGGAAAGCAGCAAAATGATATTTCTCTTTTTTTAGAAAGCCCAGCAATTTAGGTTGTTTTCTGCTAGTGGACCAGCATCTCTCTTCTCCTATCACTCTGAATCAGTGAGGTTTTACTGTAAATTAGAACGGAAACAGCAGGTGTCTATTTCCAGCCAAGCTGACCTTGCAGAATGGTCCATGACTTGATTTTTTCCATTTAATTTGCAAACCAGCCACCTGTTGATAAAGGAGAAGTAAGTAAAATGAAGTCTCATGAAAGAAGAGAGGTGGACCCCTATTCTGCCTCCTGGTGGCTGTTAGAATATCCCCCAATAACTAATAGATCACAGAAGAGCTTGGCCATTGAGCAAACTCCCTCATTTATGGAATTATTTCCATAATCATCTTTCATGTTTCCAAATGCCTTCCCATCTTTTTTTTTTCTTTTCTTGTTTTCTTTCTTTTTCTTTTTCTTTTTTTTTTCTTTTTTTTTCTTTTTCTTTTGGTGAATGCTCCGGAAAGTGTTTCCCATGTAAATACTTTACGGCACTGGGTGGGGAGGCGGGGGACAAGATGGAGCTGGCAATTTGTTTTTTGTTTTTCTGCTCTCTTTGAAATCAGCAAAAAATAAAAAATAAAAAGGGCCTGTTGACACCGCCACTCATTCTGCATGCTCCCTGCCAGAACTGACAAGTCAACATGCATGCATGCCTTTGAACTGCATTCACATCTGGCCCATCCGATGTGAATGTCACCTCTGAGACCCTGCACAGTGATTTCCAAGGACCCACGTGCATGAAAATGAGTTACTTCACTGATATTTTTGGTTTTCAATGTACATATGTGTCCAACCCTCAGAAAAGTAAGTCCTACTCTTACTGAGTGTCTCCTAGCTTCAGCCTGAGCTTTCCTACAAACAGGATGCAAAACCAGAGGCTCCCTGCTGCAAGAGACTCCACCTCCAAAGTCTGTGACAATTGCAACCATGGTTGCCTTCGCCTTGGTCTGAAATAGGAGTAACATTTCCATCGTGTAGGGAAACATGAGTTGCTGAGCCTATGTGAGACCGCAGACAATTAAGCCCCAGATGCGTAGAGATAAGTAAATACTAATTGCCAATTTTCAAGTTAGACCAGCAGAAAACCCATAAACACAGTGAAGAAACTCCCAAATTCTAATACCTTAGAGCAAGAACTAGCCGACACGAGTGATAAAGAGCATGACTCCAAACATACTGAGTTATTGTAAATTGAACAGAAGTTCCACGCCTGTCATTTCTCCAGCTGCGTCCTCTGACCGGTAGGTCAGAAAAGGACTTCCTAAGGCAGGCCTGGAGTCATGAGAAGCATCACCTTGGGACACATCGAGGCCCAATTGTATCCAAAAATGCTGTTCTCTTTACAATAAAATGACCAAACCCTGCTGGATGCACAATGAGTCTTGAACAGCGAGGGCTTGACTTCACGTCTGAGGTCAGAGATGGATGCTCATCGCCTCTTGGTCTGTTGTTTCTCTGCCAAATTTCAAAGGCCTTCGCGTGGTGGTCAGACTTGATGGTGGAGCACGCCGAGACGTTCCTCTCGCTCTTTGCCGTGGACATGGACGCCGCGTTAGAGGTGCAGCCCCCAGACACGTGGGACAGTTTTCCACTGTTTCAGCTCCTGAATGACTTTCTCCGTACCAATTGTAAGTATCATCTTTGACTGTTTGACTTTCCAAAGTAGTGTGCAGATAAACAGATGGCCAGAACATCCCCCTCGGCAGACAAAAGGCTGGCCACAGCTCTTCGCAGTTTTCAGATTACTTTAAAAGCAAAAAACTTCAGGTGATGGAGAAACAGGGTTATATTTATTAAAACCTTTAACATCTTCAAATTTCAAACTACTTTCGAGGCTGCATCTCAGTTATACATGCTGTCTCATAACAAAATCCTGTAACTTCCTTCAAAGTCAAGGTCTCTGGAAATATACTCTCACAAGTAGATCGATCTTTTTAAATATGAATTGTTTTTAACATCATTTGTAACAAATGGCTAGACTACCATGCAGCCTTTACAATGATGCTCTTAAAATAAAATTCATGTACTGACAACAGAAAGACAGTGTGAGAAGCAAGTTAGTAAATAATACTGTTGTATGAGTCCATTTATGCATATAATGTAATTTAAATATTTGTAGGCAGATAATGTAGTGCAAATACAATTATTCCTACAGGCTACTTGAAAAGAACAGGTTATCAAAGAGATAAGCAACTTAATTTTTTTCATACAAATGTGAAGGTTTTTCCCAATAATTGTATGTTAGCTTTCCTACTGAAAGTCAAATAGCATCAGAAAAGAAAAAAAAAAAACTTACAGCTGACGAACATGCCCTTTCTTCCAATAAGTGTCCTGTTGCGGGGGGCCCTTTCTTGACGAGGCAGAAGAACCCAAGAGCAGTGAGAAGGTGGTACCCAGGCCTGTGTGTTTTATTTGCTCTCGAACGAGCGAATTGACTTAACTTCTACCCATTTTGAATTTTTATTAAAAGACGTTTCCTGGATGAAAAACAATTTCTAGCTAAGTAACAGCCCAAGCCTTTCAACGTATCTTCTGGGAACACATGGCCATAAAAGAGACTCTTCTCCCGGGGGAGATGGATGAAGAAAGGAAGGGGGACAGAATGTTCTTTCTTCCCGGTGTCTGAAGGGGAAGAAAGGGAGCAGGTGCAAAGAACACCTTAAAAAAAAAGCCTCAATTGTTGCTGCTTTTGTCGTTTTTTTAAGGGAGAATTGGGTTTTTTTTTTTCCTTTTTAGGAGAGTGATACAAATGGGAAAAAAGGGTTTGAATTTCGTTTTGCTTCCATGCAGATTTAAGCATGAGCTTTGATACTGTTCTTGTACTTTTTTCTTCTTCTTCTCTTTCTCCCCCTCCTCATCCTCTTCCTCCTTCTCCTCCTTTTTGGCTTTTTTTTTTTTTTTAGAAGCAGTATATTTAATGTAGAAGACAGTCCTCTCTATTGTGTACATAGTTCGCTGATGAAGCAACTGTGGATTCTTACCAAGCTTTTGCTTATCTCTTCTAGATAATCTGTGCAATGGAAAATTTCACAAACACCTGCAAGACCTGTTTGCCCCACTTGTGGTTAGATATGTGGATTTGATGGAGTCCTCCATAGCACAATCCATTCACAGGGGCTTTGAGCGGGAGTCATGGGAACCAGTCAAGTAAGGAAACCTCTTTTGATACCATCGGAGTTTGGGTCCCAATGGCTGGAGAGTCATGCAGAAATGGATTAACGGTGTCTTATGGTTTTCACTGTTAACATGGACAGAGAGCAAACACCGTACTTCCTTCCACCTGTGATGGTCATGGCCTCCTTGTCCAAAGAGGGGAGTGGGGGACAGGTTGAGAAATGTTTTGTGCAGTGGAATCTTGGTTTTATTATACAAGATAAATAAGCAATACGGGGTATAAACCTGGCTGTGATGTTTGTGCTGTGTGTCTTATTCCAGCGGTTTTGTTCCTAGGGATTAATGTTTCCCAAAGTGCATTCCATCGGGGTCTAGGCAAAGGGTCAGCAAACTTTTTTCTGTAAAAGGCTAGGTGGTAAACATTTAGCCTGTTCAAGCTTCATGATTTCTGTCAACTCTCAACTCTGCAACGTAGCACAAAGCAGCGATAGACAAGAGGTAAATGAACAAGTGTGGCTGTGTTCCCATAAAACTTGATTGACATAAAAACAGGAAACTGGCCTCTGGGCCAGAGTTTGTCATTTCCTGGTCTAAGCTTTTGAGACACTCCTCAGAGAAAGGATTCTGTGGCCAGATACATTTAAGACACTCTATGTATCCCACTCTGCCTACGCCCCCCCCCCCACCACCAACACCCGTCTCCGCAAAGCATCCCAGCATAATTCAAAACTCTGAGAATCAAGTAATACAGAAACTCGTTTGTGCCCATCCCGGAGTTTCCTAAATGTACTTGACCACATCACTCATTTTTTTTAATGAAGTATCTATCCTGTAGGGCTAATTACAGGAAATCCCCTAGGTTGTGAATGTGGCAATTTCCACGATTGCGTGGCAAATAGATTCCATTTCAAATGTCCGGCAGATTTGGTGCCACCTCCATCCTACTGCAAGGAGGAGGGCCATCACTCAAGGCTGCCAAGGGTCAGCCTCAGACTCCCCTTTTCTAGAGAAGTAGAGAACTCCCAAATGGAGAGCATTTTCTGGTATGGTTTGAAAAACTTCACTAAAGCCTGATCATCACTTTGCCCTGTTAGATTCTTTTTCTTTTTCCTGTAAGAAAACCATTTTATTCCTTCTGGCCCTTTCCATTTGTAGGATGGAGCAACCAGGATGGAGCAAATTGGGGTATGCACAGCACAGTTTCAGGCACTTTCACAACAAATATTCAAGAGATTTTTCTCAGTTTGGAAGCCTTGACTTGGGCCTGTCTTTACACAGTTTTCTGAATTGAGACCCTCTTTCTAATATTACATCGAATAAGACAGCCCACCACCTCCTTCCACATCTGAGCCACAAAAGAGGTTTCTTGGTTTACGTACCAAAAGCAGGTCAATAGGCAATGGCTCTTCATTTGCAAATACCAAGAAATCTAAATTTTAGCTTGTTATTCTCAGGTTTATAACATTGTATTAAAATGGCCCTGCTGACTTTTCACTCACGAGGATAAAACTGGGACCCTTAATGATAAAGCATTAACGAGTGACTGTGTTTCTTTAAATGCTCACTCTCATCAAGACAGTGGTACTGTGCAGAACAGTTGTGAAAAAGGAAAAGGTTAAAATGAGTAATATTCACATTTTGAAAATAGCTATGGTCTTAAAATAGCATTTTCTTACTTGAATTTAAATGTGGAGGCTGATACCACCAACACACATGGGAGGAAGCGATAAGCACCCTTCACTCTTTCTTAAAGGGCCCTAGAGTTAGGGCCGAGTTCTCCATTTACTAGCCAGAAGACAAGGGTTTGAACCTCTGTAATTGTCTTCTCCTCTGTAAAACATCTTTAAGAACGTCTCTACTCAGTGTCTGAGAATTGTCATGGAGCTCTGTGATGATGTCCCTAAAGTCATCTTACAACCTGTTACATTCTTCAGAAACAAGCCAATGAGTGCTATTCCTTTTTGAAGCATTACGTAGACTTGATCAGTCAGAAGTAAAGGTGGAATCAAAACCATTTTCACAATTGGAAGTCTTAGTCTGGGAATGATTTAGACTAAGACTTCCAATTGTGAAAATGGTTTTGATTCCACCTTTACTTCTGACTGATCAAGTCTACGTAAGTTTTTTTAATGAGTGAAAAAACAAAATTTGAATACTTGGATCACCCATTTAAAGATCTGAAAATTAGCGAAGGATTAATAGTTGTGAATAATAACCTGAGAATGTTTTGTGGGAATGTGTTTTTTTTTAAGTAGCTTTTCGCTGTCCCGAACTGTGCTCTTGGCTCGTGAACAGGACTGTGGTTTGTTTAAATCATGCTAAACAGTTCGTGCTTTTCAGAGTAGGTGGAGGTATTGGAGAAAGTGCCAACGAAAACATAAGCTAAGTTAAAATTCTTTGAGATCACATACATGTTATTAGCTGACTTGCACACAGAACGTGGATGCTGTGGGACAGATCTGCAGAATAGCCGGCACAAAATGAAGGGTATAAAAAAAATTGGGAACACGCTTACGTGCTAAGAGGAACGAGTCTAAATACTTTTTACTGTGCAAAGAGAAACAAAGTATGAACATCCATCTGATCGCTAGGTAGAGGGTTGATCAAGAAGCAGAGTTTTTTTTTTCTAAGTGAAGAATGATCTTTTTGGAATGTTTTTCATCAAGCTTACTCAAAAGTAAGATGCCGACTAGATAAATAGATTGAATTTGCTTCCTCTTCTCGAATGTTGCGACGTGACCCTCCAATACACAGCACAGACTTTCTCTCAAACACTTAGTATACTCAAATATTTCTGCTCTTCCACTTTTCAAAAGTGGTTCTTACGGGCACTTGATGATCGGTAACATGACTGAGAAATGCACCACCAAATCTGCTTGCAGAAAAACCAGTACAGTTGACCCTCGAACAACGCAGGTTTGAATGGCACAGGTCCACTTACACGTGGATTTTTTCAGCAGTAAGTATTACAGTACTACGTGGTCAGAGACTGGCTGAATCCACAGATACGCAGCTAAGGATAAGGAGGAACCACAGAGCCAAGGGCTAAACATAAAGTTATATGTGGATTTTCAACTGCACTGGGGTCTGTGGCCCCCCTACCCACCAACCCCTGCGTTGTTTAAGAGTCAATAGAATATTTAACATGTTAAAGGAACAGAACTCTGACAAGAAAATGGTACCAAGATATTGAAGTTGCTAAAAACGAGGTTTAAATATTCTTCATTCTTCAGATCTTCTTTCAAAATACGGTCCTGTAAAAGAAAAACAGATGCCATCATCATTTGGGTTTGATACAGTTGAAGTTATGTGATTAGGGAGGGAGAAATGGCTTAAGATCTCACTGCTGCTTTTCTCTGGAAAGATGACCTTCTGTCTCTGTGAGGAGCGGAGAAAGAAGCTGCATCTCTGCTTCCAGGAAACCAGATGATAGTCACAATTTGAATCTCTCTGCATGGGTGGAAAATGCCATCCCATAGCTTCCAATCACAGCTGAATGTAACCAGCCTCCTCAGGCCAGGCCCTTGCTGGAGCCCTTAGCCCCCATGGGGGTATCCATCAGGACACGTCACAGGGCCACCACCCACGCCGAGCTGATTGTTCACAACCTTCCCGGCAGCCCTGAGTATGAGCTTTTGGTCCTACCTAGCAGATAGACAACTTATGTACCAGCTCTTGGGAGTTGGTGTGATGCTAGTCGAGTCATCCTGGCTTCTATGTGGAAGAAAACTTAGAAAGCATCCAACCCAAAGCTTGCCAAGTCTAGACAGCCCTCTGGACCACTCTTTCCGTGAGAGATCATCTCTCCATCTCCACTTAAACGCTCCCAGGCACGAGGAATCCGCTGTTCACAGTTCCCCATTCCAGGTCAGGATGACTCTGAACTGATATACACTCTGAAAAATGTGGGTTTCTCATTTCTCAAAACACACTCTCTCTCTCTGCCTGAGATATCCACATGGAAAAAAGTGTTTTTAAAATAATGTCTTTTCCCAGATTGGCCCAGATGTCAATACCTTAATGATGATAAAATGTCAGACCACAGATACCTTAGCAATGTGTAGGTGGCCTGATATGAAATAGGCAAGTACTAGACTAGATGTCAGAACTTGTAACTCTGCCACTAACTTGCTGGGTGACTTGGCAAGTCAGATGACCTTCCTGAGCCTCAGTATCCTCCTTTGTAAAACCAGAACTTTGAATACCCAAGAGTTCCCAACACTAACATTCTGGGAAATGTGGTTTTTCCGTATTCAGCCCACATACGCATTTAATCAGCACTGCCCCCCCCCCAGCACCTAGAACAGGACCGGGGATATAACACGCATTCAATAAATACTTACTGATTCACTGACGTTTATTAAGGAACCCACACAGGCTGAGAATTGTAAGGATACCATAGGAAAAGTATGGGGAGAGAAAAGCAAAAAAAAAAAAAAAAAAGAAAGAAAGAAAAGATGTTTTCCACTGATCATGTCTGAGCAACATGCACCTAAGAAAAATGACTTTAAATGTTTACCGATGTACAAATGTACAAAGAACGTAAGAAAGAGTTATGAGCGTGCAGGTGGAAGGGAATGAACCCCCACTGAGGTCATAAAGGAAATAGCTTGGGGGCTATTTTGCAAGGGGTAGGGGTGCAAGGAAAGAGCATAAGCGTAAGGAAAATTGGGGGAGCAGGGGGTAAGCAGTAGAAACCGTGAATGTTCGGTTGGGGCCAGTATGGATTATACCAGAGGCAAGCCATAAAGTTGGAGAGACAGTTGGGAGATTCTAAAACTCCCATGAAGTTTAGAGCTTGATTCTCTAGGTCACACACTCTAAACAGGGGCTTTACAGCTCCCAAGGATGGTGAAAATTGGTTCTTGGAGGCAGGGGAAAGGCAAAGAAACAAACAAACAAAAATCTTACACTTTTTATGTATTTGTGTAAAGGTCTATGCACAGTACATGAACAGATATCTTGGTGGTATTCAACTTTCATGGAGAAGGCAGTTGTGGGGGTCTGGTGGTGATAATAGATAAAAGCTTGAGAAATACCCCCTTAAACTCTAGGAAGATATCTAAGATTGCCCCGTGCCCCAGAGTAAGGATGAGACCCAAGAGTGAGTAAGCAGTGGGAGAGGGTTCACGGTTCCGAGCACCAAGAGAAGGCGGGACGTACTTCATCTATTCAGCCAACAAATGGCTCGCTCAATGGGAGGCATTCTGTGTCTGAAGTCTAACCCATCCACAAATCTAAAGCAGAAGACTTTAAGACCCAACCGTGTCCTCTCTGCACAGAGACATCACCTTATTAGAATGGATCCTAGAAGTAAGGAATGACTTTACCGTCCATAGAAATGAGGAGACATGCACACGTTTGTGGCTTTCATCCACAGGAGAGAGAGCAGACTCTTTTAATGCAGTGCTCCGGGGTGGGGGTGGGGGGTCCTTTGACCTGAATGGGAGCGATCCTTTTTCCGCAGTCCCCAAGATGAACGAGTCTGATTTTTAACATACATCAGTTGTTAAGGTTGCAGTTTACACTCGTACACTATCCAGAGATACCCAATTATAATTTTCACAGAGAAGCATGCTGGACTTATTTTTAGGTAGTTGGTAACGGGTCCTCTAAAATGATAATTTGTTATATCCATCAGCAGCTTCAGGCCTGGTCTGACCTGAGTGCTCCTAGAAAACTCCCCCTTTTCACATGTGTATTAGTCACATATAATGCTTGAAATTGCCTCTTTGATTATTAATGTAAGTTATTAATATCCAGCTGAATTCTTAATAACATCAGTAATACGCTAACTACACTATTTTGCTAAAAGCAGAAATAGCAAGCATGTTTCGTCCGCCTTTTAAAAGTAGATCATGATAATATATCATAGGAAGGAAATGTTCCTGTGAATCCAGTGCAGCAGTCCAGCCAAAACGTCATATTTTACAAATACAATATGTTTTGATTAATATAAGTTTTTTTTTAATCTTCACGTGCAAAACAAAGCTCATTTCTAATTTGTGTCCCCACCATCCGCTAATATGTTTAAATTAAGTTGCTTTTGCATACATTTATGTGTTATTCATTCCTAGCTACTTTTCAATTTGCTCAGAATTGACATTTTAACTTTCCAGGCTGCCATCTCGAAAGATCTCCTAATTCCTTGATCAATATTCAGCGTGTGTATCATTTAATGATCACATTTGCTTATATAAGCTTACACATGTCTCAGTGGAAATCGCCAACGATTTTGTTACATAGCAGTGTTTAAGACTGAGAACCACCAGGGACCGAATTCAAACGCAAATTCCCCAGATAAACAGAGAAACATGGAAGGAAAAGTTCCATTTTCCCTTCCGCTTAATAGTCAGCTTTAGCTCATCTTCCCTTGACTGTTCCCACGAGAGCGCCCTTTTGTCCCTAGTAGAAAAGTGTCATTGGCTTTCCCCAGTCGTGAAGTGTAAAGGACCAACCTGTGAGATACCTGTTTCCCTTAAGGGAGAGAATACCAGCTTAGCACTTTTGCATTCCAAGTGTTTCCATCTACCAGCCAGGGCTGTATTCCCATCGTGAAAAGGTAGCTTGATTCTAGAGGGAGACAGGTGTCCAGACTGTGTCCAGAGTCCACAGTTTTGGACTTCTCGGGAGGTTTGGCCCCCGAAGCAAGCCCAGAGGCAGCTCCAACCCTTTCAAGAGTTGTGTTAGTCAAATACAGCTTGCCCGGGGCAGAGCTGCTTTGGCAAAACTTGCTCTTCTCCTGCAAGATCCAAAAAGAAAACCTCAACTTCTTTGCCAAAATGCTGTCAACTCCACTTAAACAGGAAGGCTCCTCTCAGATGCAGTTAGGCTGGGCTCCACTGTGCCAGTGACTTTGGCTGGATGGAACACCCTTAAAATGCCACTACAGAATCATGCGGTGCCAGCGTGCTGAGCAGTATATGGTACAGTCCCTCCCAAGAGATATGGTCGATTCGCTTGGGGGTTTTTGTTTGGTTTTATTTTCTCTCTTGACTCATAAAGCCATCCATCTCTCTTTCATCCCATCAGTTTGATGAATCTTTGTTCAAAACACAAAAAGCTGATAAGAGATCACCTTTTTAACTGTTTATTAATTTTTAACTTAAATGTTAACCTTTTTACAGAAAATATGAAGTTTGATTAATATTCACAAGTCGAACACATCCATGTAACAATCACACAGATCCGGAAAGGGAGCACCCACAGCCCCCCCACAAGCCTTTGTCGTGCCTTTTTCCAGTCTTTATCTCAATTTCCAGGGTAATTGCTTATAACAGAAGGCTGCATTTTAAATCCACTCGTGGTCAAAGAATTTATTGTAAGAGCTGAATTTGGGGATCCTTTTCTTCCCCCCCCCCCCTTTTTTTTTTGGAGTGTAAACATTTCTCCATTTTACCTGGACTTAGTTTGGAAGGGGATGTTTCCATTTTCTTTAAGTGCTCTAAAACATCGTGCAAACTTCATCATTCTTCTTGATCCAATTCCTTTATCTTGGCCGTCAACTCTGATGCTTCATCGCACATACACCTGTCTTCAGAAGTAAGCTGCAGTTGGAAAGAATTCCATTTCTGTCCATTACCATTATGTATGCATTCAAGTGGGTGAATTTCCTGTTCTGTCTTGTATCTACTATCTGACTTAAGAAATGTGCCTCTATCAAAAATCATTTGTAAATAAGAGTAAGAAAATGAAAGCTCTCCGCCATTTCTTTGTCCCAGCCACCTCACTGCAGCCCTTGCCACAGCAATGCCAAGAATTCCATGAACTTCAAGTTCTTAGTACGAGACAAGGTCTAGACCCACATGGCAATGGATCTGAAAGCTGAAGGCCCCTCACAAAGACATCTAAATAACACGATCATTGTATATAGGGGTCCATGAGTGTCCACGCTTTTAAGTCGCTCTGTGGTTCATTTTTTTTTCCCCATTCACTTTTACCTTTTCTTTCTAAAGACTGAGCCACACCACAGCTCCCCATCCGTAAGCTGCTTTCTGAAATGTGTCACTTAAGTTTTCGCTGTTGTCTTGCTGTGGATTTAGCCGGTTTATTTACAATTGTCGTGTGCTTCTGCCACATCTGCATTGTCACTGTGATGGTATTTTTTCTTTCTGTCTGTTTCTTCCACAGGAGTTTAACCAGTAATCTACCCAATGTGAACCTACCCAATGTGAACCTTCCCAAAGTACCAAATCTACCAGTTAACATCCCTCTAGGCATCCCACAAATGCCTACTTTTTCGGCACCGTCATGGATGGCTGCTATATATGATGCTGAGTGTGTATTCAGTTCACATTAGCTCTAATTTAAATTTAAGTGATCTTGGCATGGATATGTATTGTTTATTTCTATACATCCTATATAACAGAGATGGAGATGGATAATTAGACATATTTTGCTGATCATACAGAGACAATATTGTTTATTTCTGGCATCCAACGTGTTTGTAAGGCGTTTGCTATATATACAGCGCTAACAATTTGTCTTACGCCCACTGAACATTTGAGGACTGTGTTTCACTTCCTGAATTCTTTTGCAAAAGAATTCTTTCTTCCCATGTTTTGGTTTGTTTTGTTTTGTTTCTTTAATGCAGGTGACATGATTTGGGGAGTTAATCATCCAGAAATAGTCTGGGAAACCTCTTTGCTGGGCTGGCCAATCATTTCTGGCTTGATCCAAATTAGAGAGGAAAGCACACCTACCTAGAAGCTATTTTTTGGCTTGTTGGTTGGTTTTTGTTTGTTTTTTTTTTAAATAAAAAACATCCTAGAGACCATCTAAACCATAAAGCATATTTCTGGTGTCAGCAAATGGCAAGAAGTATTAACAGTATGTTCAGGGCTAAATGAAAATGTCTGAATGGACCCAACCTTAGTAATGTAAACGTTATTTAAAGATACGCTCCAAGGCCATAATTCAGTTCGGAGCCCTGAGAGGTAGCAAGATCTGTAAATTTAAGAATGCAAGATTCAAGCAACAGATCATTAGATTTCGGGGTAGCCGCATCACCTGCGGTCTGGATGTAGGGCCAGTCTCTCCGCTCATCCGTACAGATGCCAGCAATGGGAGGGGTTTGTTTCTCTTGGAGGTCAGGTCACCCCTTTAAAGCCAGCGGTTTGAAGGATAGGGGTTGAGAAGCCATTTCTTCTGCTTGGGAAATGAAGCCTTTCTCCTCCTTTCCTTAGCAAGAAGATCCAGCACCCCAAAATCCTACCTCAGGGAAATGAAATTAGAACCACATGCATGATTTAATGAGTGAAAGAAGGCTGAGCGATTCTCGACCCTCCTTTGATCCTTTTCTTAGACCACAGCTAATTATAGGCCAGATAAGCTTTTTTCTTGAAAGAATAAATTGGCACATTTTCAAAGGGAAGTGTTATTATCAAAGGAATAAAAAATGATCTGAAACTGGCAGTGATGGTTTGAAATCTCAGAATCGCATTTATCAAGATGGATTTCAACATTTTTATTTCTGCAGTCATCCAGGTAGGGGCCAGGACTTGAAAATGACGGCTCTACTTGATTCCTCCAAAGCGGCCTAATATATATATATACTTTTTTTTTTTAACCCTATTCACTCACAAGTCCACAACAAAATCATCTGGTCAATGTGTCAGAATTTTTTTTTTTTTAAAGACAAATTAAAACCTCCAAAATTTGTATCTGGAAAAAAAAAAAACCTTTTTAAAAAAAAAACCCATGAATCATATTCATGCTAAGATGACTCTATTAAAAGTTAGATCAGGTAGTCTCTGTTAAAAATTTAAAAAAATAAATATCTGAAAGCTTCTCTTACCTCCTTCTGTGCATGCTCTGTGACACTGTTTTTGAAAAGATATGAATCAAGACATTGTAATAAAGCAGATAATGGTCTCCCTTCCATTAATTAAGGCATAAGTGGGAACACATTTTGGTAACTGCTCAGCAATCAAAATAATCTTGGTGCTATTGCCTTAACATTAACAGTTTATCTTAAAAATAAAAAGAAAATATTCTTTTCCTCATGTCAAAACTTAATAATAAGCTCTTCAAAGAAAAAAAAAAAACCCTAGAAGAATTTTTTGAAACTCTGAAACCAGATGGGTGTCAAAATGTTGTTGTAATAAATACCAATTATTGCATTCATATGTACTTAATGATTTAAAACATACAACCGTGCAGTTCCAAAACGGGGTTTAGAACTAGACAAAGTTGGGGTTTCTTTTTCCCGAGCAGAGGACAGGACAAGGGGAAGGCTGGACTCTCCATGGAGAAACCATGTGTTCCCCCATTTTTGAACAGCACTGAATGGCAGTACCTGGAAAGAAGGCGTAGATTCTCGGTCACCCACCAGGAAATGCCTGATTCTATATCTTTTCATAATTTCAGTTTCCTCCTTTGCCACCTTTCATTTTAAGGACGTGTTTCCATGTTACCTGCTCCTTCGTGTCAGATACATCTTCCGTACTGACCTCAGGCCGGTCTGTCCTTGAAAGCATTACCCTGTTGGTCCAGGCCGTAGACGCCCTCCCGGCATGTTGGGAGTTTGCCCCCGCCTCCCCGCAGTAGCTGTGTATGCATTTATGCACTATAGCTGTATCTCTCTCTCTCTCTCTGAAGCATTAATTCAATGCAGCTGGCATCTGTCACAATAGAAACACCCACTCTCATCTGTTTCTATAGACGATGTCAGAACAAGTGGTAATGCATGGTATGTTGGACATTTGATAAACTGCCGTGTTAGCATTAGTGGTATGCGAGGAAGAGGGTGGAGGGTGGCCACCCCTCAGAGCTCCAAAGGGGGTTGTCACAAAAGAGAAAGCCAGCCACAGAAGGGCGAGAGGGCGCGAGGTGAGGCATTTCCCGTACACAGGCTTTCCGTCGATGCCCCTGGTAAAAGTGTCTTAGACGTCATTGTACAGAAAGGAATCGAAACCAATTTCTCCATCTGTACAGAGGACTGGGTAAGATGGTGCAACGGTCAAAGAGCTCAGGTTTTGAGCCCTAAAGCTTTGCAAATATCCCTTGTCCACTCACCTCCGCTCCCCACCGACCTCACCTTGTCCTGGGACGGCCCGTGCCACGGGCCGGTCTCTGACAATTGGACTAATCACCAAACCGAACAAGAATCTTGGATTCAAGGTCTCCAGGTGAACTCGTCTTGATTTGAGTCACCCCAGTTTCTTCCCAGCTCTTCAAGGCAGAAAGCGGGTCCTCGCCCACCACTTTGTTAGCACTGTCCTTTTAAAACTGAAAGTCTTGTGCAGTCTCCAAGAGGGAGGCCCCTGCTCTGGAGAGGAGCCGGGGGAATGCATGAAACCCTGACCTTGAATAACTGCATGTTGCCATGTAGTTATTCTCCGCTGAGACTTAACTTCTCCCGTGGTTCGTGGCCTTCATCCGAATCATCACATGTGTTAATGTGGTTATTAAAAGAAGGCTGATTTTTACCATACATGGTTCTCCTCCTGGGGCAGCACCTCCCTCGGACGTCTCTCTGGTCTGGAATCATTGGCCCAACGAAGCCGACCAAGTCATGTATGGTAAAACTCAAAATCGGCCGGTGGAGATCTCCCCCACCTCCACCGCCAACACGCGTCGTTTTGTATGTTGAAGCCACTGTTTGCCTTAAGCCCCCTAGCCCCTAGCTGTTTTTGTGTTAGCTTTCTCAGAACCCTAGGCCGGCAGTGGGTGACTCTGATTTTTCTGATTCTTATCCTGCCAGTAACGGATCAGGGACTTCAGAAGATCTGTTCTGGAAACTCGATGCCCTTCAGACCTTCATTCGGGACTTGCACTGGCCCGAGGAAGAGTTTGGGAAGCACCTGGAGCAGCGGCTGAAGCTGATGGCGAGTGACATGATTGAATCTTGTGTCAAAAGGTGAGCCTAGGTGGCTGGACAGGGCCTGCACACCTCGCGCCCGGGACCCTGACTCAGGGACAGGAAGGTGGCCACTCTGAGAGGTGGCCATGATTTGGAGGGTTTTGGGGAAGGTGACGGTTTGTCCGAGTCAGCTGGAGTGGTGGTCACCCAGTTGTAGCTTCTGTTCCAAACCCACTGTGGCTGCCAGTTTTTCATTTAGCTGCACGAGAAGAGGGTCCTTCTTGTGTCTGTATCCCCAGTATCCAGAAGAGTCTGGCACAGAATATTTAATTGATGAATATTTGTTAAACGTATGCGTGTGAGCGTGGATGGATAGCTGGATGGGAGAAAAAAAAGGCAGCTCCACTTCTGGAGCCGGTGTATCCAGGCCAGGGAGCAGGGATCCCTCGACTTCCCAGCACCGTGGGCAGGACCCCTGCAGCATCACTCACTCTGTGTCCTGGCTCGAAGTGGAGCACACACTCCGTGCCCAGAATCTAGCCAAGTATCAACAAAGGAGCAGGAGGCATGACATGTGCATTTTGATTTTCTACAAGTGGCCCATTTTATGACCATGGCATAGAGGTTTGAGGTGGGAACGCGGTCCTTGAAGTTCCTAGGTAGACTTTGCTGAGAAAGGAGAAGAAGAATGAGGGCAGTACACATCCATTCAGCAAAGCTTGTCTGGGCTCCTCCCGTGTGCCGGGCACGGGGCTAAGTTCTTGGCGAATCAAGAAGAATGAGAGATCGCGTCCCTTCCCCTCAGGGAGCGTCTCCATCTGAATGTCAGAGACAGAACTGAAATCCGTCTGATTTGACATCATTATCATCACCCTCTCTATCCCCAGACACACATCCAAGTTCTTTTCCAGTTCATAACTGTTCCATAATTTCTCCGCATTCAAAAAAAAAAAAATCCCCCAGGCAGCTCCAGCCCCTCCAGGTCTCCAGATGTTGTGTAGTTTAGTTGATGGATCATTGGTGTGTGACGGGGGCTGGGTTTGGCTGAGAGCGGTCGGAATCTGTGATTTTCTATCTTGGAGGAAGAAAAGAGAAGTAACAGCATCAAAACTGGAAACCGAAAGGGCAAAAGAACAACACGGTTGCAGGTAGGGGAGCGTCTCCGCAGGAACTAGGGCGAGAATCGTGCTGTGGAGAATCCGGGCAGGTGTCCAATGGCTCTTCTGGAAGCTTAAAGGCCCGGTGATGGAGGTTTTTGTGTTTTGCTCTTTTTCTTCCCACTCTTAGAACCAGAGGCAGGCCTCGCTCTCAGACTCAGAGGTCAAAGTCTTTCCTTAGGGGTTTGAATTTCCACCATTTCTTATATGGTCTGTATCAATTTTAGGAAAAGTAAGTCTTTCCCCAGAGCCAAACCATTCCACCAGAAACTCCTCGCAGGGCAGTCCCCCTTGATCTGTACCAGCGGCTACAATGCACTAGAATGAACACTTAGTGGCTTCTGATCTGTGCTCACAACTGTACGGACAGACATGTATGCTCTTCTCTGAGAGGCCAGAGTCCTGAGTAGGGAGTAAGAAACAGGGAGAAAGAGACATGGATGTGAAAGGTGGACGGTGACTCTCTTGTCTCCCTTACCACGTGTCTTTACAGATCAGCCATCTCAAACTGGGGGAGCCACTCCAAGGAAGGGAGTGTATCTTAATTCATTCTGAATCCTGACCCTCCCCACGCCCCAGCCTCATGCTTGGCACAAAGCAGCCGTTAAGCAACGTTTTATTAACAGAAGTTGATCAACTGCTCGTGTACACCTGGCCCGGGACACACAAATGTCCTTTTAAATTTAGGCCCCAGATAAAAGCAGCTAGGGGCCAACACAGGAGCAGGTATCACCCTCAGGCCTCCAGATTCAAGGGAGTAAAGCATGAGAAAGTCCGGGGATGTTTTAAGACTTTCAATCCACACCAAGAACCTAGAACGTTTGCTTTCCTCTTTGGGACAGAGCAAGAGGGCCTTGTTCTAGAAGGACACGAGCATGATTTCTTGGATGTAAATATGCAGTGCCAAAAAGTCAATCAGGCGCTCCTTATTTCCAGGTTTCTAAGCAGTTTAAATCATTCATTTGATGGACTCACAGAGCCTCTGGTTTAGTCCGTGTCACGCACCGTGCTCCACAGCAAATCAGGCAGCCTAACTCTGCCCTTGGAGACAAAGTAGATGAAGTGACCCCTCAGTCGTATTCATCTTGCATTCAGCATCCTCTCTTCACAGCCGCGCCCTCCCAGGCTGGGAACAGCTCTCCCGTGAGAACAGAAGACGATTACTTCATTGTAAGGGAGTGATTTAGCATTTCCATGTCTCAGATTGGGCCGGAACTGGCCCCCAAACCTCTGAAGATCAGCACAGGGACCTGTCCAACGCAGTCCCGGCCCATCAGGCCTCCTTTTCGCAAAACCAGAAAGTGATGTATTTGCGACGTAGCTTAAAATGATCATCACGATTAGAAAGCTACTTCAGTGCGCCGAGCCTTTAGAAGCCAAGATACATTTATCTTTAACATGATCATATAATATATAGGAGTGTTTTAAGGGTTGGGTTTTTTTTTTAAGTTTGTTTTTTTTTTTCCCTTAAGAGCTGGGCTTCCAACCTTAGAAATTATACTTGGCTTCCCTGCATGCACCCAGGGTGTGTTAGCAAGCTGGCATCCCTTCCTGAGCGAACTAGCTGTGTGGTCCTCCCTGTGCACTGTTAGAAAACTGCTACAAATACCTCTTAAAGCAATGCTTTCCCGGTGGCTGCATGATCTCCAGAACCCGACAGTGAACGAGGCAGAAAGGACGCACTGGGCGAAGGGAGCTTTTGCAAAACCTCTTCCCGACCAGGTGCTTTTCTTTAAAAGCACGTGCTGATGTGACCCACTTCTCCGAAACCTTTTAAAAAATCTAACCAGTCCCCTTTACGATGTTGATATCAAGGGTGAAATCTCACCCCTGTGTTACCCGCTGGCCATATGCTGGACTAGGTTTGTCCTGTGAGCAGTTAGCACATTGGTTGGGTCATAATTTGACCTACGTCAAAATTAGATCACATTAAGGTTCCACCTTTGCATATTTCTTGAAATGGTAAGTATATTATAGTTTTACTTACAAAAATAATATTTCCTTATTGCGAAGTAATACACTGACGTTGCAAAAGCACACAAACAGACCTTCTGCAAGTCCCCTAGTGTGACTGCTCCTAATTTCACCCTCCTCCCCAAGGGTAGCCATCTTATTTTTTTTAGTCTCTAAAGCAATAGAATAAGCTTGTTGGATTTTTTTTTTCACGTCACTCTCTTAAAATCAGAAAGAAAGAAAAAAGAAAGATTAACTGTCATTTAAGATATTTCCCCCCATGAGATTTTCGAAGATTAGAAGCTCCTTTTTTGTTTTTTGGGTTTTTTTTTTTTAATGAAGTGATTGAAGATAAGCAGTTGCCGATGTGAGAGAACTTTTACATGCTATAATGCTGCTGTAATTGGAGTTTTGTTCATTGATTCATTCTCCTGCAATTAGGGTTCTCCATAGCGTGTGAACTATAGACAGAAAAACGCCAAGCTACAGGTGTTCCACGTACTGCCGAGAAAGGAGGGGTTTGCGTGGCTGTCTCTGTGAATAGGCCTTCCTTAGCCGGGAAAGTCATTTGAAAAAGAACACATGTGAAGTCATTGTCGATTGAAACTGATTACAGCCTTCAATTCTCTTTTTCACTGACCTCTCAGAAAATGTCTCCTCCACCTGCTGCCATCTGAATGCTGAATTGGTCTTTTCCTACTTTGTTTTAATAGAACCAGGATTGCATTTGAAGTTAAGCTGCAAAAAACCAGTCGATCAACAGATTTTCGAGTCCCACAGTCAATATGCACCATGTTTAATGTTATGGTTGATGCCAAAGCTCAATCAACAAAACTTTGCAGCATGGAAATGGGCCAAGAGGTAAAAAAAAAAAAAAAAAAAAAAACAGATTTTTTTTTTTCCCTCCTCTTATCGATCACGTAGAAGAAAACTTCACAAATTCCTTCCATCTACCCTGGTCTGCTAGTTTCAGAAATATACTCTTAACATTTGTGGATGAAGCCACGGATGAATGTTTGGGATCTGTTTGTTAAGTAAATTTCTAAGGCATTTGCTGATGGTGATGCCAGTCACTTAGAAGTGATTCTTGGCTGGAGCTGGGGGTGGCCATAAAGTTCCTTGAAGTCAGATGAAGTTCGATGACCTTAGTGAACAGGCTGGCATCGCCAACAGATCTGTTTTCCAGGAAGCAAGTCATTTTCACATTTGAAGTGCATTTTGTCACTTGGAACATCTGGACAACAGAGGAACACTCTTCCTTACATCAGGCAACTTCCGGGATGTATAATGTTCTGTCACCCTGCTACCCAGTCCCCCCAGCCAGCAGGCTTTGAATTTCCAAGAAATCACAGACTTTCCGTTTTCTTTAGACGGAATTGATTGTGAATCTTCCCTGACCGAAAGTTTAGTCCTTTGCAAAGTTTCCAATTCGCAAGTGGTATTTAAAATGTAAAGGAGAAAGAAACAGCAACTTGGGCTTGATTAAAGACTATCGTGATCATTTTTCTCTGATGGCCTTAAGCCAGCTAGATATTCATATACCAATTTAGAATTAATTCAGAAACATTTCTGGCAACTCTCGTGTTGTTGCCAATTGGCATAAATTGCTCCTAAATCAGATCTTTCGATACCAGCCTTAACACGCTCAGAATTTTTACTAAATTATATTTGCTCCTTATTCGTTATTTATTTTCTCTTTCGGCACCTTCCATTTTTAAATGTGGGTTGGTGGTATTCTCTTCCTGGCAAGATCATCTCTAACCTTCTTTCCCCTCCAGATCGGCTTCCTCAGCCATCCCCGTTAGCTTCTGCTCCTGACTGGTTGTCTTAGTGGATACCTTTCCCCAGGGAGTGTATTCTAGGCCCTGGGGTCAAGTGCAAGGTGCTGGTGATTCTCTGCCTGGCTCCATTTGCCGCATGAGAATGAGCTGGAGCAGTTGTTCTCAAATTTCAGACTCTGTCAGTCTTATCCAGAGAGCTTCTTAAAACCCAGGTTATTGGGTCCCACCTCACGAGTTTCTGATAGGTCTGGGGTGTGGTTCAGGAAATTGCATTTCTGACAAATTCCCCAGTGATGCTGATACTACTGGCTGGTCTGGAGACCACATTTTGAGAACCCCTGGTCCAGAGGCTCAGTGTCCACAAAGAGTTAAGGAGAAGGGCTGAGGTACAAAGGACAGCCTCCTGAGGAAGGTGTGGTTTGGGTGTCCAGACACTGGGACTCTTGCCCTGGCTATGCTGCAACCAGTCTGGTCAAGTCACTCAGTCTCTTTCAACCTCAGTTTCCTCATCTGTAAAATGATAGCATGCTTCTAGTTTTATTCGGGCTGTTTTTAGTTGTGGGATCAATTCTGCAAACCTTACCAAGAAGACCAGGTTTCATTTATTTATATGAAACAAATAAAATCAGAGTTGTTCTGGATGAAATGGGGGGGGCAGGGGATCAAGGAAGAGGGAACCCAGAGCTCAAGCTACCATATTTCTCTTCACCTCTGCGTTTCTTCACTGCCCCCCAGTCCCCCCACCTACCCACAATTCTCTGCGGGACTCTGAGCAATCTCTTAGGCTTCACAGAGCCCACTATAAAAACCCTGTTTTTGGTGACCTCTGAAGTTCATTAAGACCCCACTGAGTTCAAACTTTCCTGAATCCCTTCCCTTCTAAAATATTCTCCTCTTGAGCTTCTTTTTTTTAGATTGAGGTAGAGTTCGCATATCATAAAATCACCCTTTTAAAGTGTACAGCTGAATAGTTTTTAATATATTCACAAAGTTATGCAGCCATCGTCACAGTCAATTGTAGGACATTCTCATCATCCTAAAAAGAAACCAGACCCATTAGTAGTCATTCCCCAACCCTCCCTCCCCAGCCCCAGGTAACCACCACTCCACTTGCTGTCTCTAAGGATTTGCCTCTTCCGAGCAGTCCATATAAAAGAAATACCATGTGTGGCCTTTGGCAGCTGGTTTCTTTCACGTGGCATCATGTTTTCAAGATTCATCCATGTTGTGCATGCTTTTTATAGCTACGTAATATTCTGTTACGTGGATATACCACATTTTATTTGTCACGTCATCCGTTGATGGACATTTGAGTTGTTTCTACTTTTTAGCTGCTACGAGTAATGCTGCCTTGAATGTTCCTGTACAAGTTTCCATGTGGACCTATGTTGTCAGCTTCTTGAATAGGTGCCAAAGAGTGAAGTTGCTGGGTCACACGGTAACTCTATGTTTAGCTAGTCGAGGAATAGCCAAACCATTTTCCAAAGTGGCTGCACCATTTTGCATTCCCACCAGCAGTGGGTGAGAAATCCTATTTCTCCGCAGCTTAGCCAGAGCTTCTTTTTATCTAGCTTTTTTGTTCTGGGCAGCCTACTGTGTGTAAGATGGTACCTCGTTATGGTTTTGATTTGCAGTGATGTTGGCCATCTTTTCATGTGCTTTTGATTGCTTATAGCTCTTCTTTGAGGAAATGTCTATTCATTCAAATCCCTTGTTTATTTTTTAAATTGGTTTGTCCTGTATCATTCAAGGGCTCCGTATAGATTCTGGATACTAGACCATTATCATATATATGATTGGTAACTATTTTCTTGCCTTTTGTGGGTTGTGGTTTTGTTTTGTTTTGTTTTGTTTTGTTTTTCCACTTTCTCGGTAAGAAGCACAAATCTCTTTTTTAAGTTTTACGGAGTCCACTTTGTCTTTTTCCCTCCCAGCTGCTTGAGATGTCCGCTTTAACTGAGTTTCACAAGAATGACACCGTTCTCAGTAGGGCAGGGTTGGTAGCTTTTACAGTCTCTCTTCAGACTGATTCCGTTGTGGCCGTGTTTATACAGCTCCCACATACCTGAGCAGACGGCTAAACAATCCCATCAAAGAAGCCCCATCACTCTGACCTTTTTTTTTTAAACTGGGCTTTGGAGAGAGTGGACGGGATTGGGTAGGGTGGAGGGGAGGTGGTCAGAAAATCTGATGAAATGCATGAAGCCATATCTCAGGGGGGAAATACTTCCATACAATTTCACTGTGTAATGGCAGGGGACCTGTGGGTGGACCTTGGTAGGCCAAACTATAGTTGCTGGTTGGTACTGAGAAATCACAAGTGGATATTGTCCCAGTGGACCCTGTCTGTTATCTTTGCCACTCACCACTTCTGTGCTAGAGTAGAATGACCTTGGCTTAAACTTGAAGTCTTGATTTTCTAGAATAAATTGCCCAGTGGCTTAATCCCTACATCACATGGACTCCACACCTTAGCTACCAACCTGTATGACGTTGAGCAAGTCACTTACTCTCATAACCTTGCTGTCATCGTGTGTCTCATGAGAGAGAGAGCATGCAACTTACAACCTTAGAGAGGTATGTGGCTTGTCAAATTTGGGGATAAGCCTTCCTAATTTCTGGATGTAAGATGAGAATGCTGGCTTGGATATTCCCCAAATAGTAACATTTTTGAGGCAAAACGGCAGTGACTACTTCTTTCTGGACATTGTTCTATTTGATAGAGTAGAAAAGACTTCATGAGTTACCCCCCTCCCCGATGATTCAACATATTGGGGTTTTTTTTTAATGAAAACATTAGCTGAGACTGATAAACATATCCCATGTTGCCTAAACTAGTTCACACCCCCCCCCCAGATTAAATGATCTTTGTGAAGGGCCATCCAGTACTGTGTTCTGGTCTGTGATTCTTACCCTAAGCCTATCCATTTCTCAAGCCACGCCAGAGACTTGCTGGGCCATTTCTCCTTCGTATAGTTGAATCAGAGGCACCTAAGTGACCAGCTTGTGAGAAATGAGGCCTCTTCTGACCTTAAAATGCCAAGTGACTGAGGACAGTCAGAATGAAGCCAGTACATATGTAAATATATACTTCCTCTGAAGGACCTTGCTCTGTGGCTGCGACCTTGAGTAGAACTGTCATGGAGAAGTTCCTGCAAATGGTCTCTCCTTCCCTCTTCTCACTTTGTAGAATGGGGATATTCATCTCCAAAGTCGAAACTGAATTGTTAAAATGAGGTTGGCCAAGGGTGGCTAGAAACATCATGAAACTGGGAGGAGAAAAGCCCAGTGTTTTCATGTAGTTTTCACTTTGTGATATTGGATCATAAACTCATATTATAGATCTAGTTACTAACACCTGCTCTCACCTGGGTTCCAACTCCCTCACGGTATTTTGGGCTAGAGACCAACCAGGTGGCACAGTAGTCTCCAATTTTAAGATCACTTCCTGAATTTCATCCCTAGGGTGAAGTCGCAGTTAAAGGCAGCTGTTGCAACATTTGTTAACCATACTTTTCCATCTTAAATATTTATTTGTTCATTAAAATTTGTGAAGGCACCCATAGAGGGGAAATTGTGTATTAAATAGTTTCTCACTTGGTCTAGTGTGTTTTCATCTCATTTCCAAGGTCAGATGGTCTTAACAGAAAGACAACATACACACAATCTGTTCCATGACAAGGCAAAATGTGCAGCACAGGAAGTCGAGTGGAATAATTTTCACAAAGTGATTGTGAGTTTGTTGCAACTGAGCTCGTCAGTAGCAAAAGTAAAGTCTGAAAACTTTCCATGCCATTGAAGATGAGTAGTTTCCTTGCGATCGCCAGCATGTAGTGCCCCAGAATATAACTTCAGGATATTGTTATTTTTATGAGGGTCAAGGCAACCTAAGAAGGCCAACAGAGAGGAACGGAAAATGCAAAAATAGAAAGGATCCCTCTTGGTTCCCAAATTAGAAGGCAGATAGACTGCAAGAAATATGACTGCAAGAAATTTTCTGACAAGATAGTTTAGTTAAGGGGGTGGTAAGTAAAAGATGCCCCAGTAGTATTTCTGTCTCCTTTATGGACCTTTTCATGTGCATGGAGCAATGTATCTCCTAAGAAAGAGTGGAGCGAAAGCAGAGTACTCACTATTGCTCCAGAAAAGCAAATCCCTCAAATTAAGTCTCAGGAGAACCTGATCAAGGAAATTCATGTGTTTTGCAATCACTTGAATAGGAATGGGGGCTGCTTTGACATGTACCCCTTTGCCACATGATAAGCAGAGTGGATATTACCCTGACCACCTGTCTTTCCCAAAGTAGGTTTTACTTAACTCGGGTTATAATTTACATACAATGAAGTGTATAGATTTTAGATGAATTTAGAGAAATGTATGCAAACATGTAATTACCATGCTAATCAGTTAGTAATTGTAATAGTCATTCTGACGGGTGGCACTTCTGAGTTTCTAAACCATGTTTCCATGCATGGTTTCATTACTCCATTAGGTGGAGATGATGATTGTATTCCCAACAGGGGTAATTCTAGCCACGTGGAGGAGATGAGAAATAGACCAGTAGAGATTGACAGGAGTGGAGATCATAATATTATTCACTTAGAGAGAAAGGGAGGTGCAGTGGGACCGCGTGGAGGGAAGGTGGGCCGTGTTTGGCATGGAAATATTGCAGATAGGAAGAGGTTCCCATAAACCCCCACGTCTCCATATACTTCAGTTTGGATTCCTTGGAGGATGAAAAGGTTGTTTATCTTTCAAGAAAGGGTGACCATGGTTAACTCCTCAGACCAAGAGTCTCCATCTTTCTTGGTGCATTGTGTGACCGCTCTTGGCTCCCTTGGCCACTTCGGCCAAGTGTTTCAAGAGATTTTTCCCTTCTTTGCTTGGTTAGAAGCCCCTCACCTAATATTTCATATGATATTGTTTTGCCTGCAACTAGCTTTTCTGAGTCAGTGAAGCCTCCTAATTAATTTAATAAATGTGAATCATATACAGCAATTCCAAAGAAAATCTAGCAAAGTGAGGCAGTCACCTGCGGAGGGAAGGTGATTCTGAATCTTATCTCAAGACCGAAAGATGAATTGGGAGCCCAGGAATGTGTCAGTATTTCTGAATTCTTTGGCTCTGACATCTTTCTTTGTGTTTCGGGCGCAGAATTCTGCAGATAGTTTTCACGCTGACCTTCAGGTTTCTGCCACTTACAAGTAAATCCTTTCATGAAGCCAGCAGTAGACACATGATGGGTCCTGATTCATCAGGACAGAATGTGGGCCATTTCCTCTAATCAGCTAAAAGGAAACTACAGTGAGATGACTGAGCAATAAGGCGACGCCCTCTCCCTACCTTTATCTTCTTGACCTTCAACAAATAATATTTGAATTGCAATTATAGTTGGCAAAATGCTTTCACACCTAGACCCTCAATTTGATCTTCAAAACAGATCTAAGAGCCTGAGAGTAGGACTGCCAGGAAAGGACTTCACTCTGGTTTTTAAATACTAGTACCACTAATAATGTAATGGTGATAGTATTAAAACAGAACAAACTTGCTAAGTATCTTCATGCAAGATTTGCCTCATTCCCTTTCCAAAATCAGTCATTTGTCCTGGCTTTCCTCCCCTTCTCATTGGTCCTGGGTGGTAGTAGAATTATCTGGGGGTTTTTGTTTGTTTGTTTGTTTGTTTTTTACAGATGAGGAAACTGAGCTGTATTTTTTTAGGCATCATGACTTCCCATCTTTGCCCTGGGGCTTTATCTAGGTCTTCCAATTACAATCAAAACGTCACCCATGACTTTAAATGAATTAACCTCATTCACATCCCTTTGCTCGCTTTCGATTGCCAGTTATCAGAATATCAAACCACATTACTATGGCTTATTATTTCTGTCTGTGTTCATAGCTTTTTGGATGGTTGGTTTAATTTTGATTGTCTCACGTGTCCTTTTGTCCTAATTTTTATTTGCACTGTTCCTTTTTCTTCTCCATTCCTCATTAATCATCCTTCTGAAAGTTTGCTAAAGAGTGGGTAAGTGTATTTTTCCTTTCCAAATAGCAATGTTTTGCATTGTTATTTTTTATTAAGGAAATATGGAATAATTCAAATGGATACTAAAGTGATCTTATAAATGTCAAGGAGCTGGCATACGGTATCTTCTGTTGAAATCGCTTTTTCTTTTTTCCTGGCAACTACAGCAGATTTTTGTTTATGTGGGGGTTTGTTTTTGCATTAGTGTTTAAGTTTAATTGACAGCAGCAGTTAGAGAAATTGAAAAACTTAGCAGCCGTCTCAGGAGAGGCTCTAAGCCTGGGTCTGCTTCTCCACGAATGAAGGAAATGTGTGGCTGACACAGGGTTCAGAAAGAGACACTTTGCTACCATACTGAGTCAACACCTGGAGACAGAACTGGGGAGCTCTCAGGCATTAACCAGAAAGATCTGATGATTTGAGAACACGTTTTGCAAAATCAATCAGTATCTTGGTCAAATTCCCTTTGGAATTTGTGACTCCGTAAGTCACATCCCCCAGCAGTTTCCCAAAGATAATTTTCATCCCCTCTATTAAATCATCGTGGTATCTTGTTTTATCAGACCCAGATCAGCAAACAGCCAGACCAGTAAGCCATCTATGCTTGCTGTTTGTAAATGTGTGTGTGTCTACACATGTCAAAGCCAGCAAAAGCTTTGGGTGAGGAAGAATGCGCCTGGTAATTTTTTTAAGAGCTTCAAATCTCCCTTCATCAAAAACCTGGAGTCAGAATCTTACAGCTGCTTCTGTGACTATAGAAATAAACTGGGTCTGCAGGCCAGGCTTTATTTATAAATTGCGTTGTCTAAAAATTACCGGCAGACGCAATGCCATCACCTCTCAAACATGCTAATATTTGTCTTTCTGTGTTCTTTAGCATCAGTACCATTCAAAAATAGACGAACTAATTGAAGAAACTGTTAAAGAAATGATAACACTCCTGGTTGCAAAGGTAACCTTCAGCTCCAGGTGAAATGTTTCATTGTGAACATTGCTTTGTTATGTCTGCATTTCCATTAAAATGTAACACGTTAAAAAGTTGCGCTGGGGACTTGTATTTCTCAGGAAACAAGACTGTACGTCACCCATCCTCAGCGCCGAATGATTTTTTCTGATGATTGCAAGCCGTGTGAAGATAAATTGATGAAGCGACATAGGTTACCTTAATAAGAATTTGGCCCCAAACATTGCACTCGGTTATGCGAAAGAAATTTGTTTTGTTTTTCGGCATTGACAAAGTTAGATTTTTTTTTTCAAAACAGAAAGTTAAACGGTAATAAGGAATTCTGCCATCCTGAAAACCCCCTTTCCCCTAGTTTCACATGCAGTGAGAGTCATAATAAAACAGAAAAGTCAGATAAAGCTATTTCAGTCACCCTCATGAATTATAGAATTTTAACTAAGTAATGCTGAATGGGAAGACATTTATATTTGCCAGTGCTAAACTTCTGTTTCCCCCAAATTACTGATAAAATACAAATAAAAATAGATTGGATTAAATGTAGTGCTAATATGTAACGTAAAAACTGCTTTGCGCAGTTTTGGATTTTGAAAAGTGCATTTAATATTATCGCGTGCTAGATGCAACTCAATAATATTTTGTCACTTTGCACTTCTGTAACACTCTATATTTGCAATCACATAATAATGAAGAGAAAGCCGAATAAGTCAAATATTTCTATGTGAAGGGAGTCTATTCCTTTCCCCAAAGACGGGAACCGAATAATAGAACTTGAACATGAGCGAGGGCTCATTGCTGGTCTCCGGGCGGTTGGGAAACGCTGCTCTTTATTGTGAACAGTCACAGTTTGAAGTAATCATTCTTTTTCCTTTTTTTTTTTTTTTTTTTTTGCTGTTTTACTAGTTCGTGACAATCTTGGAAGGAGTGCTGGCAAAATTATCCAGATATGACGAGGGAACTTTGTTTTCTTCCTTTCTGTCGTTTACCGTAAGTAAAGAGCTTTCTTTTCTGGTTTTTGTTCTAGTTTGGGTTTGGGTTTGGGTTTCTGGGAGGGGGGGCTGTTGTGTTGCATCATTTGGGTTTTGGTTTGTGTATTGTGTTAATTGCAGTTTTTACATTAACTACCGATGTGTAATCGTGACACCAGTAGAATGAGCAGAACATTTCAGACAATGCGTAATCCCAAATCCTTTCTTTTTCATTTGTGGCTATATAACATGTATGTATGTATAGGTATGTGCACAGATGCACGTATGTCTCTATATGTATGTACATATGTATCCAAAGAGAGGGTTGCCGGCCTGCACCCACCTTAGCTGTCTCGGGGAGATCACTTCATGTTTCCGGGGTACAGCTTTGTCATCTGCAAATGAGGAGAATTAATGTTAGAGGCTACAGATGGAGCCTTCCAAGTCAGACAGAGCTTGTAAATAGGTTTGATTTGGTCCTCACTGCATCGGGTATGCGTTCTTTCCTGAATTAGTGGCCCGCATTTAAGAATCGAGAGAACTCACAGAGATGTTCGTATTCCAGGGTGTCTCCGTAGGGCGGGCGGGCGGCAGCGCTGGGTCTGCATGGGCGCAGCGCACCAGTCCGCGGCGGCTGCGGCGGGTCATCCCCACGGACCAGACGCGTGTTTGTCAGCTCCCGGCAGCCCCTTCCTGGCTGTTTCGCTCATTCACGTACCTGCCTGGGTTTGGGGGTGCTGGAGTTTACGCCCTCTCGAGCAGATGATCCAGTCTGTACGCGTGCTGAGAACTTCTGATTCTGGGCAGAACTGGGCGTGGGGCTGGAAGTGAGTTAGGTGTTGGGCAGAAGCCCGCCGAATTGTGTGTAGGTGAGTGATCACCGGAGGTGGTCGCTGTCCACGGGCTGCTTCGTGGGGGCCCAGTTCTCCCATCGCTCCTGTGCCAGGCGGACTGCAGCTGCCTGCTGTCCTGCCATTTCTGATGGCAGGGTTCTTGCTGGCTCTGAGGCCAGCTGCTTTCCTGTGACAGCACCAGAGGAAAGGCAGTCAGTTTAGGACTCACCGTCTCTGGTCTTTGAAACAGCCTTATGGTGTGAAGAATCCCCTAGAGAGGCTCTCAGTGCCAAGACGAGGCCCAGGGAGTGAGTAGCACATCCTCATCTTCGGAATCCAACAGAACCGGGTCCAAACCCTGTTACCAATATTGTCCAGCTGTGTGATCTAGAGTAGGTGTCTCACCCTCTCTGAGACTTGGTTTTGGTTTGGGGGAGGTGTACCATTGTGTCACTTTGTTTCTGGGTTGTGTGTTCATGGTGGTCACCTAGCAATGTTGTTTGTGAGTGGGAAGTGGGTCATGTCATCCGTAACGAGCTGTTGTGAGGATAATGATGTAAGTGTCGATAGAGCTTAGCGTCATCCTAACACGTAAGAGGCTTCACTAAATGGCAGCTCTTATTAATAAAAGGTAACAAATATGATTATTGTACAGTGCAGACATAAGTGCACGTAGTTCTTTCCAAACATACCCGACTTTGGTGTTTCCCTAACCCACATGTTAAATTTCCTAGGAATTAGGGAAAATGTAGCCAGCAAACATTTAAAGCAATTTTTGGATTGTGTATATGCACATGGTCTACACGTCCAGCTTTTTCTGATACGTAGCTCTGATCTTCCCAAGTATACGGATTGAACTCAATCCTGAAAATGTGATGACCTTGGTCCCTAGAATTAATTGGTGAAGGTGGGGTAGGAAGAAGATGATGACAGTAGGAATTCTATCGAGTCACTCAGTAGAACCACCCATAATGTGTCACAGTGGAAAGGAAACCTGTCCAACCCACTCCTTTGATAAAGAAAAAACACCAAGGCCCAGAGAGGGGGAGTGAGCTGTCTAAGGTCACACAGCCATGAGAAGACTGGGGACAGGAACCCAGGTCTTCTGCCAGCTTCTCCCCACCACTGAACGAACAGCTTCCTGGAGAGAGTGGGATTCAGCTGGCAATTGCCTGGCACTAGGAGGCAGATGGGCAAATGAGTGGGGAAGAGTTATAAAGAAGGATTCAGGGCACATGAGTGGGAAATATTAGATAATCTTTCATTCTTCAGTGAAGTCATGGCAATGGTGAAATGAGGCAGAATTAGACGCAGCATCTCTGGAAAATGTTCCCCTGACACCCACAAAAGATACCACTTTCTTTGAGTCTTCACTTTAGGCAACTGTTTTTATGGTCCTGGATTTGAACCAGTACAAACCAGAAAAGCCCCTCTGCTCTTTATCTAGCAGAATTCAATCCACCAAGCCGCTCCCCCCCACCCGCCACAACCCCCCACCAATGACTGACTTACCAGGGGAACTAGTGAAAGGTGGTCCGGCGGCAGCCGTATCAAGGACCAGGGACCAGGGAGATGCTCACGGGAGGTTGGAAACAAAGAAGACCTAGCACCTTCCTGCAGGAAGGAGCTTTCCAGCTGAATTTCTCATCCTCTCATCTCCCTTCTCGGAGACATTTTGCAGCCGCACAGCAGGCCTCCTGAAGTCCCCAGAACCTCAGAACAGGGGCTGTTGCTGGGCCTGTAACTTCCCTTCCTTAGTGACACTTCTCCCACACACTTGGCTCCCCCAAGGCCAAAAGCACCCACTTATCATTTGCAGCCTGTGTTCCCATCCCCGCTGGTGTTCTAGTGTTGGAGAACTCAGGCTGCACTTCGAGGTGGCAGGAATCTCTCCACGCGTGCATTTGAGCTCCTGCCCAAATTTCCAGGGGCCTCTGAAGACTTCCCTGCAGCCCATTTGTGTTAATTACCCCCGAGTGGAGTCGGGGTGTGAGGGCTGAGCACAGGCAGCCGGTATTG
The DNA here is from genome assembly GCF_048564905.1 of Vicugna pacos. Classification (NCBI taxonomy): domain Eukaryota; kingdom Metazoa; phylum Chordata; class Mammalia; order Artiodactyla; family Camelidae; genus Vicugna; species Vicugna pacos. Next base: position 31,780,663 of record NC_133003.1, on the reverse strand, counting down.
TGGAAAGAGGCTTGAAGTCAAGGATAAGAGAACCAGCTGTGGGTCCAGGGACCCTGGACAAAGGCCTAGAGATGGTGCCGACACCCTGGCAGGATTTCCTTAACTCCGCTCCCATTTCGGATTTAGTTCTTCAAGTATTACTGTGCACTTACCACGTCCCCACCTCAGCAGGGCTGCCAAGTCTGAGCCATGTGCTCTGTCCCCCAGAAAGCTGACAAGTACCGACAAATATGCCACCCTTTTCCCCCTCTTTCTCCTGCTGAGCGCCTCCTTTCCTGGGTGGGCTTGATTTCATGGTCCAAGCCAGACATTTTGGAAGACGTCTGCAGTGGCACAGAGCAGGCAGGAATATTTATTTCTCGTCTCCATCTGCATTGCTTCCTCTCTTGGAGAGGAGCTGGGAGGGGGGAAGGGAGGGGTAGGAGATGTGGCTTCTGCGTGCCAGCCCGAGAGGCGCCCAGGCGCAGCCCTCCTCTCCTCCCTCTCCAGCCCCAGCAGCAGTAGCAGCCTGGGATTTCTGGAGGCAGGCGCCTTTCGAACTTTTGAAAGATCAGCCCAGTTGGAAGTCGCAATTAGCAACTATCCGCCCATTTCCCCCGACTGCAAGATGTGCTTTTGTGTGGGTTGCCTGCTTGGAAGAGTCCCTGTCTGGTGGGTTAGCCTTGCGCTGTTCTTTTAGGGGGCCAAGAACGGGGACAAGCAGGTGTCCAGGTCCCTCTCCCAGCAAGTTAAAAATCCTTTCCTTGGTCCTATCCAGGGGTTACCGAATAGGCTGTTTCTGGAATCTGTTCATTCTTTCATTCATTCCTTCACCCAGGATATATTTACCGAGCACCTGTGTGTCGTGGATTGTGCCAGGTGCTAGAGACACAGCCGTGAGCGAGGAGGACATGTTCCCTGTCCTTTGGGAGCTCACGTTTAGAAGAGGAGACTGAATTTAAAAGGAAAGGAAACTATAGAGTGAGGGCATTGCTGTACAGGCCACGAACTGGAGCGAGGGAGGGAGACGGAGAGAAGGCAGGAGCGGTGTTCCCTCATCTGGGATGGCCCTGGCCCATCTCCCCAAGGAGGAGACATGAAGCTGAAACTTAAAGGGGCCGGCCATGAGTAAGGAGGAGGGGAGAACCTTCCAGACCGAGCAGCAGCCACAATGGCCATGTGGCAGGAAAACAGGAGGCATTTTTGCAGGATATTTTGGAAGGGGCATGAATGGGATTTAGGGACTGAGCGGATGTTGAGCGTGAAGACTCAGTTGGAGGGGGCAAAGGTGCAAAGTCTGAGAAATGTGATGTATTGAAGAGCTCAGCTGAGCCCTGTGAGTCCTGAGATCCAGTGGAGTCCACTGAAAAAAGACGTTGTGAACGAGGGGACCTGGGATGGGACCCCAGCTCTTCCCCCCGCCAGTGTGACCTGGAACACGGGACCACCCCTTGGCTTTTCATTCCCTTCAGTGTAATATGGCGATGGCTGTATTAGATGAACTGAGAAGTCCAAAATAGCTTCAAATCCTGTTCTTTAAGTGCTTGCTAAGTGCCTGGCACAGGGCTAAGTGCTTTAAATGTTTTTTTTTCTCCTTGAATCCTTTCAACAATCCCACTCCAACGAGTCTCTTCTGCAGAGATGAAACTGAGGCTCCGAGAGGTTAAGCCCTCCAGCGGGACCAGTGTACTCCCCCCCTGCAATCTCTGGGGCCTCCGAGGGAAAGTAAAGGTGTAGAAGGAGCCAAGTGCCAGCCCCGGCAGACAGAACAGGCACATCAAGTCCCCTGATGCCCCCTAGAATTCACTCCGGGTTCCCCCCACCAGTCAACTACACCCATGGGAGATGGTCACAATATAACATGGAAGCCACTCAGATCAGGAAGGATAAAGTGTACGTTAGGGCTGCCGGGGACCCAGCCCTACGGTATATCCAGTCTCCTAGGTCTCAAACTACCCTCATTCACCCTTTTTTCCTTTTGCCAGCATTTTAATTATTCTGCCACTTAGAAATGAAACAAAGTAGACATGCTTCTTCCTGCTGGAATCCACGACCGGGGTGGATGTTAGTGTAGATTAACCAGCAGCACGAACTGCTTTTGGGCAGAGATCATGATGTCAGGCCAGAGAACGAGACTGCCACCTCGGTCAAAAGCCAGAACTGGATCCAGGGAGTTAATTCACTTCTGTCCGCAGAGCATTTTGGTGGGGAAGCAGTTCAAATGGTACAGTGGGGTGAGTGTTGATGGTGATCTGTTAGCGTTGTCTCTGATGGTGTTCCATTTTCACTTTGGCTTCAGGGAGTGCCCGGCATGGGAGAGATGGCTTTTGATAGTGTGGATTGGTGATGGCATTGCAGACAGAGAAGTCTTGCTCCACCCTCAGAGGGTGACCTCATCAAATTATCAGGCCCTGACTTCATGAGATTCAAGTCTGTTGGCTTCTGCACTTCAGAGTAGAGATGCCTGCCTTGGACAGGAGCCCCAACCATGGTGGTAGAGGCTTAAATTACTGAACATACTATGTGCCAAGCACTGTGCTGGGTGATCTGTGTGCATTTTCTCATCTGAGCCTCACAATCACCCTGTGTAACAGATATGATTATCATCCCCATTTTACAGATGAGGGAAGTTGAGTAATGTGTCCAAAGTCACACAGCAGCTAATATTCCACCTTAGATTTATTCCTTTATTATCGCCAGAATGTGACTCACCACAGAAGCACAGAAACCCACAGACGAAGTCAATGAGTGACTTTTCCAAGAGCCATCCACTAACCGTTATCATTCCCGAGGGAGTCACCTGTTTTTCACATCCTACCAGCAAAAATATTTTATAATTTACCCCGCCAGCCAATCAGCTTTGCAGTAAAACCAAAGGAACAGACATTCAGAATTTCCCCACTTCCTTTATGCTATCCAGACAATCTTTAGCTTCCTGCTACTCCTTCATTCAGCACATGTTTATGGAGGACCTACTATGTGCTGGGCACTGGGGCCTTAGCAGTGAATGTGTCATATATCCCCATGAGGGAGGCATATTCTCAACAAGTATCTTACAAGCACTTATTCAGAGAAAGAGAAGTTGCTGCGGTGGGACCACGGCCCAAAGTGACCCAACCTCGCCTGGGAGGCCAGGGAGGAAATGGCATTTGGGCTGAAATCTAACAGAGAAGTGAAATTTCACCTGGCAAAAAAAGAAAACAAAGGGTGTTCCAATGTACAAAGACTTGGAGAAGAAAGGGGAGGTCTGGCAAATTCTGGAAACTGTAAATTCATTGCAACTCAGGGAAAGGCCAGAGCAGAAGGAAGGAAATGACAGGGATGGAGTTAAGGAGCTGATCAGGAGCCTGATCGTGAAGGACCTTGCCCACAGTGATGGGACTGAAGGGTCTGCCTGGGGACACTGTGAAAATGGATTTGGTTGGAGAACTTAAGAGAGGTCCTAGAGAGACCAGCTACCTGTAATAAGCTGGTGTTGCGTTTGTGATCTAATTTTGAGGCTCTGAGCCACCAGTGAAAGGCCAGGCTTATTTTGTCTAATGTATTTTGTTCCCTTGGACCAAACAAAAACACCGTGCCCTGAAATCCTCAGGAACTGTAAAGCACTGATCTGCCACACCGTCTATGGACTTCTTTCATCAGCCTCCCCCCAGTGTTTCAGAACTTGACATCCATTTGCAGGTCTAAGATGGATAATTTTACCACCTAGCAGGTCATCATCCTCATTTCCAGTTCATGCCCCGAAAACACAGCCGACAATTAACGTACCTGCCATCCAAGGCAACCCTTCAGAAGCTTTCAGAAGAAGGAAAATCAGCACCCAGAGGTGACCATGCCCCTTAATACTCTTTAGTAAACAGATGAGTGTCATTCAAAGTGACCATAAGACAGACACAGTATCTTCTTCATACTCTGAGGCGCTGAACTACAGGGTCACAGAAAGATCAGTTATGCAAGAAATACCTAATAAAGTTGTCCATGGCTTCAAACAGGAAATAATTGTTCTGAAATGAGAAGTTAGAGATTCTGACCTGACCTCCAGCTGCATGTGGCAGCTCATCACCAAAAAGTGAGAGGGAGAGATGTGACTGTGGAGCCCAGACCACAGAAACGTGAACACATGATTGAGCATTTGTGAGTCTCAGTTTCTTCATCTGTAGAATGGGGATGCTAATGCCCACGTCAGGGAGTCCATGGGATAATTAGATAGAAAGTGAGCGTCAGCCTTGCATGATACCTGGCATGTTGTGGGGGCCCCATAAATAGCCATTCTGTGCCTTATCTTCAACTTAAACCTGTAGGAAGATTTAAGTGACCGACCCTAGGGCTTTTGAGCAACAATTTTTCTCACTGATTCTGTCCTTAGTATAGCAATCATTTCTCCTAAGCAACCCAAATTAAGAGCCATAGCAAGGTCAACCTGAACTCTCTCATAACTTCTATTTCAGCACACTCTTATATTCAAAAATTTGATTCATCTATTTTCCACTAAGTTTAATGTACTTGTTAGCATTTTGTGCTTTGTTTTAATTCTTCAAGAACTTTTCATTCATCCATGGTCTCTAGAATTCATCTCTGTTAATCAAAACAGCTGCTTAACTGGAATTGAATATCCCATTCTATTTAAGCATATGTTAAATTTATCTCAACATATACCAAGGTTGTCTAGTTCTGTCTGGTTCTGTCCCTTACCAGAGTGTAATCTTGGACAGGTTAATTAACCTCTGGCCTTAGTTTACCGACCTATAAAATGGGAATAATAATAAGCCCTGTATTATGTGGTATTGTTAGACATAGAGGAAGGAGAAACATGTTATATACCTGGAATAAGATAAGCCTTCAATAGTTTTTTTCTGAGTATTGGTATGACTGTGGTTGTTACTGTAGTTATGGCACCAAATACTGAGTGTTAGAATCAGTTACTCATTCCGCCACCATGTTTTAAATGACTGCTCTATGTAAATTAGTGAGCTAGAGTTGTAGATTGGGAAAGACTTTTTTAAAAAAAAATTCTTATCTCTGTCATTGGGAAGTTGCTGTCTAGGGTGTATACGACAGAAGGAACTTTTGAGATGTTCTGGTTCCAGTGTTTCCAGTGATGGGCTCAGTTCCTACCTGCTGTTGAGAGCCAATTCGTTGTAGCTGTTTTCATGTCAGCATTGAGTGACGGCACATTGGCAGCTTGAAACTGACCAGAGTCGAAGTATTTGCACCACGGAAATTGGCAAACCACCAACCAGGGCTGCTCCTCTCCTTTTCCCCCTCCTCCCCTCTCCCCTCCCTCTCCTCCTCTTTCTCCTCATCCTCCTTTTTCTTCTTTACAAGAGCCTTTTTACTTGCCTGAGTGTTTTCCAAGCGTAGGATATGTACCGAATGGTACCTGAGATGATGTTTGATGCTACAGAAACTCAGTATTAAATAACACCAATCAAATTCTGAGGGTGCTACTTCTTTTTAAATTTTATTTTCATCCTTATCTTTCTATCAGGGAGAAAGCATCCACTGAGTGCTTACCTGCCTCTCACACTTGTTTAGAATTTCAGGTCTTCATGTGTAATGACCAGAGAGACAGAGACAGGGAGAGCCATCCTCCTGTTCAGCACCCTCGGCAGGCAACCACTCTACCTAGAGTGTAGTAACTGAATTTTGTTTACATTGTGTTTATTTTTGTGCTCCTCTTATGGAGAATGATAGTGAATTTCCATTTATGGTAGTGATACAACATTTCTTTTGATAATCAAGTATTTAAAAAGCAAGCCAATTTAAAGGAGAATATTAAGTCAATAAGGAACTATAGTACAGATGGCAGATGGGCAATAGCCAAATTGGGAAGGTGGTATTGATGCCAGAACTTTGGGAAGTTGTGATACACTGTAGCTGCCCCATTTTGCGATTGGGTAAACTGAGACCAGAGAAAGAAAATGACTTGAACAGCTCCTGTAGTCCGAGAACTAGATGTCCTGTCTTATCCATGGGTTTGTTTTCCCCCCTTTACCTAAGATGAGCAGGGGGGAAAGGTGGGGGGGGGAAAGAGCCCTCCCCACTGTGTAGCAGACCTAGGCTGGCTATGAGAGGCCAGTTGTCGCTGGCAGCAGTGATGTAAGCAGTCTACACCCTTGTGTTCAGGCTGAGGCAGCTGCAGGGAGAAGGGGAGGGCAGCAGGGGTGACAGGTGGTCCCTTCGTGCAGATGCATGACTAATTGAGTAATGACAGTAGCAGCCTCATTGACTCAGCACCCCGGCCGTGTGGAAGCAGGGACACGAGTGAGACATGGCCCTTGCCCTCTTCCAGCTTGCTTTCGATTTGGCTTCTTAGAATTGAGAGATGTTTCTAAGGCAAAGGAAAAACCCAAAAATGTCAGAGGTGGGCAGAGGCCCCCACTTATAATCGGTCAAAATAAGCCTTCCTCCCTGCTTGGAGATTTTTACAAAATTAAAACTTTCTAATCAGTACTTTTGAGTTTCTCCTAGAATGAGAGGATGGCACATAAAGAGACGCATAGAAGAGCGGCTCAGAGGGTAAACCCTGCAGTCCCGTGGACCCACAGTCACATTCCAGCTCCATGATGCTGCCAGCTGTTGGTCTTTTAGGAAGTCACTAAACCTCTCTGAACCTCAGTTTCCTCATCTGTAAATGATGATAATCATCACGCCCACCGCTGTGGGCGTGAATTACTAATAAGGTGCTTAGCCTCGTGCCAGGCACGTAATAAGCATACACCCATCCTTCAATCTCAGCAGCATGCAAAGGGTGGGTTTGGAGGAGCCCTTGAGCCTTGCAGAAATGCTCTGTGGGAATGAAGGGCTGGGAAATGAGAAGTGAGGGAGAGTGGAAGGAAAAACAGGTCTACTTTCAATCGGGCATCTGCTCAGAAGCCCCAGGGGGGAAGAGAGCTGAGAACATACACTTCCTGGACCCAGTCTCAGAGCACAGTACCCTGAGCAACAGGAGACGTGAACAATTCTCCTCGTTAATGAGGCTGCAGCGCCTAAGCAGCGCATGGAACGGAATGCTTTTGCTTAATAGAGATCATCTCCCTGCCTCTTGCCCAGCGCCCCAGCAGTGCCAGCCTCTCTGTGTTTAATGAAAGGTGGGGACTTCGAGTCGAGTGGTGAGATGGGCTGGAGAAGGTATTAGTGCCCTCATTACTATGATAATAGTTTAATCACAATCAATATTTATGAACATGCACAGAGCCGTGCAATCAACCAGCAGCCCCACACCTCATGTTCTTCCCTAAGGATGCTTTCCCGGAAAGCCTGGACTCTCTCCCACCTTCCCCCGGCCTCTTCTGCAGCTTTATTTACAGTGATCCTCAGAGGTCATTTCAGAGTAACCGTGACGGTTACATCAGTCATTACATACAAGGTCTTACTGTGGTAATGAGTGATGATCATCATGGTATAACACTTTGTGCTTTGCAAAATACATCCAAAAGCCATCGTCTGGATTTCATCTTCAGATTTTGGTAAAATAGCTCGTGAAAAAGTAGGGCAGGGCAGTTGAGGGTGGGGGACAGCAAACTGTAGCAGTGGATCCTCTGAAGTCAGATCCACCTGGGTTCACATCAGAGCTCTACTCCTCCTTAGCTGTGTTCCCTGGGGAAACATCTTAACCTCTCTGAGCCACAGTTCCTTCATTTGTAAAATGAGGAGACAAGTTCTTAAAAGAATTGAATAAGATAGTGTGAGTTAGGCATTCGGTCATTGGCAAATGCATCCATATTTTTATATATGACTGCGTATCAGATATTAAGTATTTCTATGTTGCCTATGAGAAGGCTGAACAGTTGCTTTTCCAAAGTTCGTATAGCCAGTTGTAGGAAGAACAATAGTGAGAGTCCAGACTTGGAATTCAATGTTCTCTTTCTATTATCTGAAAAAGGAAAAAAAAGTTAACACTGGTTCCATTTATAGGCAATTTAGAGAAATTTTATTTTAAAACATATTGAAGTGATGCTTAACGCTTTGCTTTCCAATGTGAATCAAAGTCTGAAAGCCAGTGTTATCTTTCTGCAACGGCCATCTGATGACCTATCCATAAAAAAAAAATGTTGGTGTCACAGTGGCCACCCCTGTAAAAACAGCGCTTATCAAGCCTGGCCCTCCTAAAAAGGCAAGTGAGGGGAGATGGCCCGACGGTGGGTGTGCGTCTACGCGGCATTTACCCGCTGCTGACGGGGGCAGAGCCCTTCACCATCGGCCGGAAACACCGGTGATCTTCGGCAAACGGTGAAGACGCCTCAGCCCCTCTGACGGCAGAGCTCTGGCAAACCATCATGCTGTGTATGATTCCAGATCGACTTCAAGGGTTGCGTTTTTCTCCAGGGCTCAGAAAGTGTTGGAAGGGGCTTACACTGTAATTGTCACTTGGCCCCAAGCAGGAGCCCCCGAGGTTTGCTCAACTGCTCACCCGCACACACAGTCCCAGTACATCCACCCACTGGCACATTCTGTCTCCCCCAAGCCGTCAGTCCCTCGCTTGGCACTTGCAATTTATTCCTCTTCCCAAGATGCACTTAGAGCATCCAGATTATGTATTAAGGGAGGGGAGAGGTTTGCTACATTTTGCTTCTCAGAATTATGATTTCAGTCAACCACAAACCTTGAAGAAGTTAGCCTGGAGAAGGAAGATACGTTCTTCCCGCCAATGCTAGAATGCTAAAAATTCCATCCTTCATTTTGTTCTTTTTGCAGTAATTGTGTTTATGCAAGAAAGAGACATACGTGGTTGCAAAACGAAAAAGCACAGAAAGACTCATAATAATTTTTTTTAAAAGCAGCAATCCCCTATCCCATCCCTTTCCACCCTCGACCCCTTCCCCAGAAGGGACCCTTCCAAACAACTTTGCTTTAATGTTCCTAGCTCTTAAGTACCATTTCTTCTATTGCTATTTCTTGATTTATCCATCGTAGAGATGATCTGCCTCCCTGCTGTAGTGGACAGAGCATCACCCTCTCCACTTCTCCTCCCCCTGCTCCTGTTACAGTTCCGTCGGCATCACCATTCCTCTCTCGGCATCCTTATGACTGTACCGAATGCCCACCCACTTGTAGTTCTTGTTCTCCGCACCCCTGCCCTCTTCCTTCCTCTGCTGCTGCTTCCAGCCGATCTCCTATTCTCACATGGGAACGGAATGACACATCTCTTCATTCTTCTCACTTCAAAAAATGTAATAACCTGTATTTATGCATGTCTCTGGAGTCTAGACCAGCAGTGTCCAAGAGGACTTTCTCCGGTGATGGAGATACTCTGTATCTGAAATTTCCACCACATGTGACTCATGAGTACTTGGAATGTGGCTAGTGCAAGGAAAATTTGCATTCTTAATTGTGTTCTGTTTTCATGTGTTTCAGTTTAAACAGCCTCCTGTAGCTGTCCGACAGGGCAGGGCCAGACCTAGCTTAATATACAAGTCTGACTCCCTAGGGCAAGCTGATTTTCCAGCAGAAATGAGAGTAATGGCTGACACATAGCCCTTTCTAACTATGCTCCAGGTTATTAACTGTTCCGGAAACTCAGTTAATAACGCAGTAACTCCATGAAGAGTGCTCTTACCCCCATTTTAAAGATGGGGAAAGTGAGTCATGGAGAAATTTAATTGTCTTGTAACTGATAGAGCTGGCATTTGGCCCCGCACAATCCAACTACAGAGTTTATAGCCTCCACCATTTCCCCGCACGGCCTCTAGTCCCCATTATAATGCCCGCATCCTTTTCCAGGTACTTCCAATCTGCTGATGGATGACGCGGTCATGTTTCTCCCATGTTATTGGCCTGAGTGATGCTTATCACAGGGGCTGTGTGCATTTAGATGTAAACCCTGCCCATCCTGTTTCCACCACATACACAAATAAAAAAAAAAAGCATGAAGACTGGAGAGTGAGGAAAAATATAGGCAAATAAACAGGATTCAGGACAAGTGAGCAGACTTTGCTAACAGAAATAGATTTTGCTGATAGAAGCACTGCTCCTTTGGCCTGTGATTCCAGGAGCAGTAATAGCTAACATGTGCCGAGGACTTCCCGTGTCCTTGGGCGTGTGTCACCTTCGTTGATCCTCACAGCAGACCAAAGAGGTACCGAGGAGAAGGCTGCAGCCAAAAGGTGCTGGAGTGTTCAGTGAGGTGGTCCAGAAGGAACACCGAAAACGGTGCCTGTCACAGGATAAACACACCACACGTCCTGCGTTCTTGTCACTCTGATATCCACCCTCTGGGCCTCGCTACATTGTCTGGTACCTGTGTGAATGCTCTTTATTTATCTCTAATCCCCCCCCCTTTCCCTGTTACTACAGCTTCTCCTGGAACCTCATTTCCAAAGCTCTTATTAATACAAAAATATTAGTAGTATTTTGTTGTTGTTGTTTTACTGGTAGAATATTTATAACCTTTTCAAGGTGTGGGATGTGTTCTCTCTCCCACCCTCTTCCTAGAAACTGCCTTGGGCACCATCTAAGAGTCAGATTGCTGGAAGGAATCAGGAGAAAACACTTAGCTCTATGCCCTATTATAATAAAGACCAGAGGCCAACACGTTAGACAAGTCATCAGTCAACCAGTTAACGATCAAATTAGGGTGAGAAATTTACATTTTGTGATTTCCCACCTCCCGCCCCCACTCTCACCCCACTGGCTCCCACTTAAGTGTGGTCTAAGGCAGAGGTCAGAAAACTTCTTCTGGAAAGAGCCAGAGAGTAAGTATTTTTGACTTTACAAGCCACATAATCTCTGTCACAGCTACTCAGCCTCTGCCCTTGTAACGTGAAAGCAGCTATCGACAAGATACAAACGAATGGGCATGGCCGTGTTCCAATAAAACTTTATTTATGGACACTGAAATGTCGATTTCCTGTAGTTTTCACATGTCAGAAAATATTCTTCTGTTTTTTTTTTTAGAAAATATTCTTCTTTTGCTTTTCTTAGACTTTTAAAAATGTGAAAACCATTCATAGCTCATGAGCCACACAAAAACATGCAGCAGGCTAGATTTTTTTTTAATTTTTTTTTTCTGAAGTATAGTTGATTTATAAGGCAGCAGATTTAGATTTGACCCACAGGTCATAGTTTGCCAACCCTTGTTTTATAAACAGTAGATGGGACCTCAGCTGGTACAGTCAACTCCCAGCTAACAGCAAGTGAGTTAAACACCGGTAGTAACGCGAGCTAATACAGCTTGAGTTCTTACTGGGTACCGGGCATTGCATTGAGCACTTGGCATGATGTCAACCTGTTCAGCCTCACAAGAACAGTATCTAAAGAAGAGATACTGTTGTATGGCTGGAGATAGCTCAGTGGTAGCGTGAATGCTTAGCGTGCATGAGGTCCTGGGTTCAATCCCCAGTACCTCCACTAAAAAAGATTTTTAAAAATAAAGAAGATACTGTTTTTATCCTCATCTTACAGATGAGATTATAGAAGCTAAGGGAGGTTAAATAGTTTTTCACAAGCTCATTCAACCAGTAAGTGATGGAGCATAATTCCAACCGAGATCTGTCTGATCCAAAGCCCCCATATGTCACGTGGATAGGCTCCCCTGCTCCCCCATCCAGGTGATCACTAGGTACGAAACGGCTTTAGAATGACACATCATTTTCACAATATCAACAACTTGATGTCGTGAAAGGACTCTGCACTTAATAGCCAGACCCGAGCTCGGACTCCAGCTCCACCACTCACTGGTTCACTTCTACAGAGTTGCTTAACCTCTCTGAACCTCAGAGCCCTCATTGTGAAGTGGGGATGGTAAAAGGAGCCTTTCAGTGTTCTACAGGGATGATTAACTGAGTTAATTATACATAAGCTGCCTAGCACAGTGCCCCATACTTCCACGCTCAATAAATATCATTGAGGATCAGGTGAAAATCAGGTGACTCATTGGTATTTTTATAGCCAGGAGAGCCAGGAATGCCCAAATCCTAGACCATCAAGCGACCTCCCCACAGCATCCTCCAGGGAAATACATGCAATGGAGAAAGTTAGGAGAATATGAGACCAAGTAACACCTTCCTGAATATCCTGGTTGTCTATTGCTGCATAACACGCTACGGCAAAGTTCGTGGCTTAAAACAATCTGTTCAGTTTGCTCACGATTTTCTGGGTCAGGAATCTGGGAAGAGGTTGACCAGGAGATTCTTTGGTTCCATGTGGCACTGATGGGGGTCACTTGCTTGGCTGAATTCAGCAGGTGACTGAGCTGGGCTGGGGCTGAATGCCTGATAACTTGACGGGTCTCCGTGTGCCTTACTCCTCCCCCATACGGGGTCTCATCCTGCTGAGCCTCTCCACATGCCTTGGGCTTCTGCTGGCGTGGTCGCCTCAGCAGAAGTGAGGAAGCAAAGCTGCCAGTCCTCTCCAAGCCTAGGCTCAGGACTGGCATAGGGTCACCTCCATCATATTCTCTCGGTCACTGCAGTCACAGGCCAGCCCAGACTCAAGGGGGATGGAGGAAGAGACCCCACTTCTCAATGCGAGTGGCGCACCCACACAGGGAGCAAAATGAGTGATGGCAAGCATCTCCGGCCACCACATTGCGGACTGGCTCTCAGGTCCATGTTACAATGCAGAGAACGCTACAGAGCCATGCTGGTCTCCAGGGATCTCTTTGTTCAGTGCTTAGGCCTGTGGAGCCAAGGAGAAGTAGAATCAGAGAGACCACAACCCGGTACGGGGCCAGCAGAGAAGAGGAGGTGGGATGGCCGGGGCTCTTACTGGAGGGTTGGTCACACACCTTATGAAACATTCTAACCATGAAACAGAGCCATCGTACCTACCTGTGCGGATATTTAAGCTTTAACATCCCTGCCCACTAGCAAACATAACCCATCCTGTGCCCTGGAACCTGAACCATCAAATCAGCCCTTTGGATGTAAAAGGGAAAGAGAATGTGAAAATAATAGCCAACATTTATTGAACACATCGTATGTGCCAGGCCCCATGCACAGGCTTTTACACACATTATCTCACGTCATGCTTTGCACGCACTCAATGAATGAATGAATACAAGTCACTTTGAATAGTGTCCTGCATGTGTTAAACACTTAAAACTATCTTTTTTATTAATAATCTATACAACCGGCCTGTGAGGAGGTAATGTCGTTATCTCTATTTTCCAAGAAGGAAGCTGACGCTTAGGGGAGTTCATTACCTGGCCCACGGCTGGTGGCTGACGGAACCCAAGGCCAGCCCAGGTGTCTGACTCCTCAGCCCACCACTTAGCTCTACCCTGTGCTGCCCATAGTGTAGGAAGGCCAGAGACCCTTTAAGATCTCACAGCAGCAACGAATGCCATTTCCTTTTGAATTGATAGCGCCCAGTTGCATTTTTTCTTAAGTGATTCCTTAAGTGTTGCAGCTTAAAAACCATCTTCAAGAAAGCGCTAGAAAAACCTCTACCCTGGGTCCTGAGTAAAGTGTCCCATGCTCAGAAATTCATTCTTTCAACACATTTTTCTTGAGCCCCTGCTATACACCAGGCCGTGCAGATGGTGGGGACAGAAAAAGAAGTTCTTACTCCTCTTAGAGCCTACATTCTAGATGTGAGGATGGTGACAGATGATAAGATTCAACGAATAAAGATAAAATTATTTTATAGATGGTGGTGGCACTCGGTAGCATGCTTACACACTGACCTGCTTCAACTCTCAAAAAAAAAAAAAAAAATCCAGACCTCTAAGATCCCTAAGTGAGAGAAGTGGCGAAAGGAACCAAACAGCATCGTTCTGTTTGTAGCAGAAAGTTCACAAGCCAAACGCTGGAGTCAGAGCTGCTGGCCCCTTGAAAGAGCGGTGTGGTCTGCAGCTTGTAGGCAAAGACTGAGAAAATCAGCTCAGAGCTCTTGTGAAGTCAAATAGGCAGGGGTGGAGTCAGCTTGTGGGGAGAACAAATCATTTCCTAGGTTGGCTTTTTCCTTTTTCTTTCTTTCTTTTTTCTTTAAGGGACCATGGGGAGAGAGGAGAGCTCAGGCAGTCACTAATGCAGTGGTATCTCTTCAGACTTCTTTTTTCTTCCATCTTTGAGTCTTACCCACCAGATTTCTGTTTGCAAAAAGGGCCCTAATCCACTTTTTTTTTTTTTGTCCATGCATTGATTTAATAGTATCAAACCCTGAGGTCCTCGTGGTCTGCACCTGGGTTGCCTTTTCCCCTAATGAAGCAAGAGAAGTGGTTTAAGCCCCTGCCGCGTTCCCTATCAAAGCGCCACAGTGATTAACTGAGGTCCCCTTATTAGGACCAGGCAGAGGGAAATCCCTTAGTCATGAGCATTGTGAAAAATCCCAGAATGGTGAGTGTTCAATGAAAAGATTACCTTTGGGCACCTGAAGAATAATGGAGGACCTCAATGGAGTAAACATTAAGCCCGTCTACACACGCTAAGTCAGGTGGAGGGTCGAAGTAATTAGCTGGGACATTCAAGCCAGAGAAACTGTTTTGGACCTTCTGCCCTGACTGCGGCGGCACAGATAATTATTCACATCTCTCCAGCGTTTTTCCTGGGGAAGCCATTTTAGGTTGTGTCCACACACACAAAGAAACAAGACTTTCAATGTGGCTGGTTAATAAAGGTGGTTTGGTAGGTTTCTGCTTCGGGGATGGGAGGTCCCAAGCTGTAACTTGCTAGCTGTGTGACTCTAAGTCCAGTTGCTTTCTCGCTCTTAGCCTCAGTTTCTTCAACTGGAAAATGGGAATGTTAATAGGACCTTCTGCAAACATGGTTGTGAGGCTTAAATGGAGCAAATGCCGTCCTCCTAACGCATCACTGGTCATGTAGGAAGCACTCAAGAAATGTTACTTATAGTTATTGAATGGGTTGTTGAATGGACGTGACTCATTCTGGGTGTTTGGAGGCATTGTGCATTTAGGCATCATCCAAGGAGGGGACCAGGAATCAAGGAGCTAATGCCTGTATCTCCAGCCCCTGATGCCCTGCTCTGTATCGAAGAATTGGTCTTTGCAGCAGGCCTATGACAATACGAAAGCTGATAGCTGGTTGCTCACTGACAGCTCGTCTCTCCTTTACCCTTGGTCTCCATCAGCCTCTCCTAGTTCGTGTCTCTTTTTTGAACCTCCCTTCTGAGAATTGGCTCTGTCTGGTCGAGGGGTGGGGAGGGGTGTTCACAGATACTGCTGGAGAAGGGGCAGTCTTTGTCCCACCAGAGGGGACAGTGAGAAAGCAGAGAGTCTCAGGAAATGAAGTCTGGCTGAAGTCACAGTTCTTGCCTCTCCCTTGAAAGGAATTGAGTCCCTCCAGAGAAAGGATGCCAGACCAGGTGTCTGGAGCAAAGCCTTCTCCCTCAACCTTATTTCCTGTGCCCGGGGCACGTGGCTTGGACCCAACGAGCAGTAAGGACACGTCGTTGAAAATAACAGAGCACCCTGGCTTGGGGAGCTGCCGTCTCAGTCACACCCTGGCTCACTCAGCCTGAGGGAGGGAGCGAGGTCTTTGCTTCCGCCTCAGTGTTCCGGACAGGAGTCCAGTGCCTGAGCTGTTCACAGAATTGGCAGGAGATCGGCCAGACTGAGAACCAGCTCAGATAACCTGCTGGTAACCTGGGGAGATTCCAGCCTCCTTTTTAGGGCGAGCAATTGCCCATGGGCTAGAGGTGAGCAGTGTCACCGTGGCCACCAGGACGAGGAGCAGGTGCTTTATCTACACCAGTAAGCCAGTATTTCCAGTAAGAGGAGGTACATTTGGTAGCTTTTACCAGGTTCCCAGCTCTTTTCTACACACTGAGCTGGATGACCTCATTCAGTCCTCTCCGTGTTCCTTTGAGAAACATGACAATTGTCCCATTTACAGAGACCGTCTCATGAGTAACGTGGTCAAAGTCACCAAGCTAGAAGATGGCAAAGCCTGACTTCACACCCTGCCAATCCTCAGCCCATCCTTTTAGCCACATCACCGAGCAGATTTCTTTTAAAGTTAGGAAAGAAAATGACACACCAACACACACACACTCTTGACAACCATTGGTGGCAAAAATGCGTAACGGTGAAATTTTACAAAATAAGGGGTGCTTTTTCAGGAATTTCTGTTTTATTCCTCAAAACAGCATCTACCTGCAATAGGTACTAATCTTGTGTAGGTTGTAAGAGCTCTTGTTTATTTGATCTAGACACAGTGCCTGGTGTGCGCTTGGATTTTCTGACCCTTGGCGATCATTCCAAACCCCTAGTGGGCTGCAAGGATCTGGTCCTTCCTCCCTACTTAAGAGTATGGCTGGCAAAAAAAAAAAAAAAAAAAGAACAACAAAAAAAAATAGTCCTGTGGATACTCGAAATGTGATGCTTAAAGGTGGCACTGTTGGCATTAGGCAGGGGTGCATTCTAGGGACCAGAGCTCTGGTCCTGGTTCTGCCTGTTTATTCATTCTGCTGCATCTCGACGTGTGCTATTGAGAAAACAAAATTGAACTGATGGCAGCTTTCTACCTCCTAAGGAGTCTAGCAATAGAGAACACAGAACAGGAAACAGCCCTAGAGGTACCCTCTCACATAGGAAAGGGCTCACATTCAGAGTATCTTACACACTTTCTGCTTGAGCTCCTCCAGCAAGGTCTTGACCACCAGAGACAGCCAGTGCCTGGCTGGACTGAGATAGCTGTTTGCACCTCTTCCTGGGGCCCTGTTGTGTTACTCATTCGTCCTGATTCTCTGCCCCAGAACCACCGTGATCGAATTCAGTCCTTCTACATTGAAGGTCCTTGATTAACTACACGAAGATGATCATTTTCTTTGCCATTATCCCTTCCTTTTCCAGGCAAGTTGCCGTCTCATTTACTCTCCTTGTAGAAGGCACTTCCAGATAGCCCTGTAAACTCAACATCATTCTTGAAGTTCGATGGCACATCTTTCTAAGTAATAATAGGGCTATAATTTACTCTGAGCTGTTTTCACCTTTCATTATAGCAACTAACAAACTGAAGGCCACTGCAGATAGGAGAGGGGATGGTTTGGGTCATGACATAGAGCTTGCCTCGTCTTCCCAAACTGCTTTGACAGGAATCGACTTTGACTGGTGTCATTCTCTCTGGGTTGGAACCACATGTTAGTGGTAAGAGTAGGCGTGTTTAAAGGTTGATCATTTCAGCTGTAGCAAAACTCCTACCAACTGCCAAGCAGCAACTCTGCAAAGGAGGCAATCTGTAGCTGAGAAGCATTATTTTGTCAACATGTGCCCTGACCACTGATGCTTAAATTCCTCATACTTTCTGCCATAGGTGAGGAGATCAGGAGGTCGAAAGGGAAAATTGGGGGCGCAGGAGACCCACGTGTGAGTCCAGGCTTCTCTGCCTTCTGGCTCAGATCATGAGCAAATAAGTTCTTAAATTCTGTGAGTTTTAGTAGTCTCAGTCATAAATAGATACGACTAACAGCCCCCCTTTTGCCAGGTGGCTTAAAGAAGGAACTCTTCCTAAAAGTGCTCTGCAAAGTGAAAAACATCATACAAATGTTACATATTAATGTACACGGAGGAGACGTGAAAGGAAAGACACTTTCTTGCTCAAACTAAATTCTAGACCAGGAATAAAGAGGAGAGATTTGGGGCTAGGAATCACTTAGTAACAAGTTAATTATGCAAAATCTAGAAAGCTTTCCAGGTAGCCCCTTAACGTCCCAGAGGGTTTCTTTTACCCACCAGCCGTTGCAGCCATCCAGCTATGTACGCAATGATGCTGACTTTCAGACCGTATCATAAAGTGGCTTTTCCATCCGGTCTCCTTGTTCTTCAGTCATCCTGAAACGATCCCTGGTCACTAGCTTCTTCTCCTTCCTTCCTTCTACAAATTTTTCCTGAATGCCCTTTCTAAGCCAAGTACCAAGTAAGCCACCAGGGAGACAGCCATGGGCAAGACATGACAGTCCGCGGGAGACAGGCATTGCACAAAAATTACTGAATTGCAGTTGCAATCGGTGCTGCCAAGAAAAGAAAATGTTGAGTTCTCAGAGAACCTGTAACAGGAGAATGTAAGGATCATCTTGGGTGTTGGCGATGATTCCAGGAGATAGAGTGCGTTGCCCTTGCAATAATTAACTAATCAATGTGCGTTCCACCCTTTCAACTTTAGGACACATGTTCTTACATGTTCTGTCACTTGATGGGCTCTCACATCAGCCCTACAAAGTACACAGTGTTCTCACCCTGTTCCAGAAGTCAAGAAACCCAGGCAAAGTGATGATTCCCAAGGTCAACTCGTTCTGTCCCTTACAGAATTTTTGACTCTAAATCCTGGGCTCTTTCCACCCCACTCATTGGCTCACTGGCTTCTCTTTCTTGAGAGTTGACATTTTGGGAAAAGTGACTTTGAGAAAAAAAAAGATCAGCAGGGGAAAACACTCACCTTTCCTGGGAGACACGTGGGTGGAGAGTCCCGAGGTTGGTCTCAGTCACGTGGCAAGAGGAAGCCCACTGAGATGTGAAAAGACATCCTACGTGCTTGGTGTGCGTTGCAGTCTTCACAGTTGCCCACAGAACTGAAAACCCTCTCTGACCCCATAGGTGGACCCTGAAGTCTTACCTGTGCCTAGAGGAACAGGTGTGACCTCTGTCAAAATGAAACACACAGAATATCAGTCACCTTTCCTGTAGGAAACCTAGCTATTCATTGACTTCTCACAGCATCCAGAGTCCCCTCGATTTACATGTGAATTGATCCTCAGAGCCTCCATCTGTTCCCTGCTTCCTGTGTCCTAGGACTCTGTGTGCATTCACCCTTGTATGGACCTGCTGAAACAGGCATCTGTTTGCATCTGCATTGTGCAGATGAGATAACTCAGGCTCAGAGAGATGAAGTAACTTGCCCAAGGTCACACAGCTTGTAAATTGGAGAGCCAGGATTGGAACCCAGATCTGACTCCAAATTCCATGCTCTCACACACTCTGTTCTACCACACTCCCTCCCCCAAAACTAAAATTAAATTTCAGACCCACTTCCTGCACTTCCCTTCTGGGGTTTCTAGTATTTAAAACCAGGAGAGGCTGCAACAGCCTCGGGCCAGTTTTGAAAGACTCCCACCCACAGACATCCATCCCCCTCTGGGCTAAGGGTGCCCACCCACCACATCCCCTCCTCTTGAAGAGAGGAAAGGGAAACTGAGAACTCAAGGATTCATTTAGGACCAACCTGCAGCCAAATTACACAAAGACCCCAAGGTACAAGAAGTGACAATGGCCTTAGTTGCTTTGCTAGACTAGTGAGCCCTCGCTAATCGGTTTGGGTTTAGCTACAGTCATTTTTCTCCCTTTTAAAGGGAGGGAGGAAAATGCAAATCTCTCACGGCAGCTCCAGAATTTCAGTCAGTAAAACTTTGCTCTTTCCCTCTCCTCTTCTCCCTCCCTCCCTCCCTCCCTCTCTCTCTCTCTTTCTCTCCAAAGAAGTGGTTCTGGCTTGTGGGGGGGAAAAATAGCAAACAGATTTTAGTTTTTTAGTACCTTTCTGTGTTTCCCGGTCAACTCCGTGTGCCAGCATATTGTCCTAACTCTGACGGTGACACAGCATTGAGCTGTGAATAATTAAACATAAACACCAGCCTCACTTCCATCCTCTTCTTTCCTCCTTAGGTGAAGGCAGCTTCCAAGTATGTGGATGTACCTGTGAGTATCTGAACATTGCTTTTGTGGGGTTTTGGGGTTGTTGGTTTTTTTTTTTTTTTTCTGGCTTTCATGGGAATTTTGACTGCCGTTTTCATTAGTTCTTGCTAAACTGTATCTTCCTGACTTGAATCACCAGAAGAAAGGAAGCCAAGAATATTTCATGGTACAATTGTTTTGAGACGAGAAGAGGGTATGGTTTCTTTCAACAGGAAAAGAGATCCAATTTGAGGGTAAACCCAGTTCACTTTCGTTTTCGTCTTTGTTGGTTTCTCGGGTCTATTTCATTCTGTCACCCCTTGGGCTCCCCTCCCCTCCTGCGTGCACACCTTGGGAGTAGGGCCTTGAGCTAGAAATTTGCACAAGGGTGCCAGTACTTTTTTTTTTTTTTTAAACAAATTCTGAATTTGTTCATTTTGGGGTCGATTCTGCAGTTATTTTAAGGAAACCTCACAAAACTGCTTATAATTAGTGCAGACCTCATTAATGGAGAGAGCTCTCAAAGTTCACAGATAAAGCACTCAAAGTTGCCCAAAATTTACATTTAAATTGAGGTTAAGTACTACACATGAATGCTGGAGTGTGGGATTACCTGGGATAAATCGGGGATACACTTATAGGCCGACTTTGCTCTGCCTATTAGCAAAATAAAATTGGAGAGATTTAAATATATTCCAATAAAGGGGGAAAGAAAATGATTCTGTTTCTCCATTTCTAACAAAAGAGGTGCGAGTCTCTATTATGAAATATTAAATTTAGAGAGCTTATCTCAACAGCCACCACGGGTCTTGTAGTGAATGTTTCTCATTCTGAACGTGGTTAAGTACCCTCCTTGTTCAAATACTTATTTGTTGAAATTTGTTTTTTTTCTAAAAGGATTTATATTAACATTTAAATTTATTTCCCCAGGAAGCTAAGTGTATAATGGTTTATTGGCTTATTTCTCAAAGGAGGGCAAAATGGAAAACTGGAGTGAATTTAGCATTAGAATATATTTTGTTTGTTTAATGAAAGAATGTACAATCAACAATTATGCTTTGAATTTATATAATACTTGTCCTCGGGGGACCTCTGACTCCTTCGCGTAGATAGTCCTTAGAATGGAGAAAAGAAAAAGCGCACATACCTGGAGCAAGGAGAGAAGTTAAGTAATTTATTTTCCCAAGCCCCAAAGTATAAACTTTCATTTCTCAGGGAGCGAACAGCTCAAATACTCTGAACCTGTTTCTCCATCCTTAAAATAGAGGCAATGATACCCACGTCACAGATTCGCCGTGAAGACTTAATCACACACACACGTGGGACATTCTGCACCATACCTGGAGCTCACTAGATATTTCAGCAGCAAGAGTGGGGCCTTTGGGTTGAGAGAAGTGCGGGGCCGGGGGCGGGGTGGGGGGGCGAGTCTCTGCTCTATCGCACAGTGTGAGATGGGGGATGAATTTGCTGACATCAACCCTGGCTACACTGGTCTTCAACAATAATAGAAATTGAAATTCTAGCCTCCAACCCAAAGATCTGGTAGCTGAAGTCTCTTTTCTGTTCACCTTAAAGCAGGGGAATCTTACCAGGGAGCTTTGAACAGGTGGCCAGTAGACAAGACCCAAATACTTGGAAAAAAGTGACCTGGCAACTGGTAGTATCAACTGAAAATATTAAGGAAGTCAAATAATTTGGAGGGAGGTCAAAAAAAAAAGTCAGGTCTTGACAATTTCATTTGGTTCAGCCTAATTCCTACAAGCTAGGTGCAGAGTCATTGTAAAGATGAGATAAAAATGGACTCTCCATCAACGTGCAAGGGAACAAAAATGAATTAGCAAAGTTTCCTCCCTCTAAAGAGGCACCAGAAAATGATGCAGCACATCCCCAAATGTGGTCCATTTACCACCGATGATATACAGTATCATCCTAACAGCGACTGCAACCAAACCATATAAAGCAGCCACTGTGCACAAGGCACTGTTCTAAGCACTTTATATTTAATCTGCACAACAGTCCCACTTTAAGGATGAAGAAACTGCAGCACAGAGAGGTTCACGTGCTCAGGATCCCACAGTTGGTAAGTGGCAGGGCTGAGACTTAAACACGATGTCATCTGCAAGATGATTTCCATCAGTGCAGAGACAAACATCTTTATTTGGATAATCGAGACATTATTTTACTGAGTATTAGAAAAAAATACGACTGAAACATCATATGTGCTCTTTCACCATGATTTCACCAAGTAGTATGGCTTAGGACAAAGCTAAACTTCAACTTCATCAAACTATTTTTATAGCAAATAATACTATAATAAATGTTTTACTAAATAAATAATTTTTTGGAAAATAATAGTACATTAACTCACAGGTCCTATATGCACATTGTTTATTTCTCAAAATTCTCCTCCTATGAGGGGAGTAATGTTATCATCCTGTTTCACAGCTGAGGAAACTGAGGCACAGGGAGGTTAAGTGACACGGCCAAGGTCACCTGACAAGTAAGAGGGAGAGTGAAGATTCAAGTGTGAGCAGTTTGATCTGTAGAGCCCGCTGACACTGGCTTGGAAGAGTCAATCGTGCCCATTTCTTTCCAACTCTGCCTTCAGAGAGGGCACACTGGTAGCTCAGATTCAGCCATGGAGAGAGTATTTACACCATGGAAATTGGCAGGCACTGCAGATCAAGGTTTGTTGTTTCGTCTTGTTTTTGTTTTTGCTTTGAAGAGTCAGTTTACCAGCTCCCCCTTGACTATCACCTGATGAGTCAGTGGTCCCCAAACCAGAATGTGCGGAGGTGATACCTGGCAAAAGCTTTTTGGTTTGTGTTCTGTTTGTTTGTTTGTTTTTAAATAGAGATTCCCAGGCCTTTGCCTCTCGAGATTCTGACTCAGTCATTCTGGGGTGGAGCCTGGAAATCCCTGTCTAAAAAGCTCTCCACCCGAGTCTGATACATACCGCAAGGTTGGGAACCATGGACTAAATCAGTGATTTTTAACCTTGGTTGTATGGAAGCATCTGGGGAGCTTTTACAAGGACTAGTGTGAGGCTGTTTGCCAATTTAAAGCAAAATCTCTGGGGGTGGGAGTCTAGGCATTATTTTTTTTTTAATTGAAGTACAGTCAGTTACAGTGTGTCAGTTTCTGGTGCACAGCAGTGTCCCAGTCATACATATATTCATTTTCATGTTCCTTTTCATTAAAGGTTAATACAAGGTATTGAACATAGTTCCCTGTGCTATACAGAAGAAACTTTTTAAATCTATTTTTATATGCAGTGGCTAACATTTGTAAATCTCAAACTCCCAAATTTATCCCTTCCCCACCCCCTTCCCCCAGTAACCATAAGATTGTTTATTATGTGTGCAAATTTGTTTCTGTTTTGTAGGTGAGTTCATAGTGTCCTTTTTCATTTGTTTGTTTTTTAGATTCCACATATGAGTGATACCCTATGGTATTTTTCTTTCTCTTTCTGGCTCACTTCACTTAGAATGACAATCTCTAGGTCCATCCATGTTGCTGCAAATGGTGTTATTTTATTCTTTTTCATGGCTGAGTAGTATTCCATTGTATAAATGTACCACAGCTTCTTTATCCAGTCACCTGTCAATGGACATTTAGGTTGCTTCCATGTCTTGGTAATCGTATACAGTGCTGCTGCAGGCATCGGTATGTTTTAAAGGTTCCCATGTCCTCATTTGCAGCCAGGTTTAAGAACCATTGGATAAAATCACCTTTCTGCTTGTTTCTAGCTCCAAAGACTCTGAGTTCACCTCTGTTACCGTGTAAGGTTTTTGGCCCATGGTCTATTGGTTTAGTTCCTTGTGGGTACTAGCAGTTCGTTACCTCAGAGGTTATCTCTTAATTGTCTACACTAGTAGAAAGAAGCACTGATACTAGACATTCAAAATATTGTGTAATCCCCAGAGCATATCTCTTTGTCTTAGATGTAGTATCCGACCCTTCCGTGCAAAGCAGACTTGCATTCCTAATTAGGGCTTGCTTTGGATGCTGAAAATTTGAATTCGTTTTCCTCAAGCTCAGAAATATCCTGAGAGGAGCAAGCTCTGGTTAAAACGCCCTATGTTTTCCAAGCCACCAAGTGGCTTCCTCACAAATGATGTTTTCCATACGTGGATAGAGTTAATCAAACAGAGATTTATTTATTCGTTGTGTGCTTAATTATTTTCTAAAACCTACATCCTACATCCTGTTCCATCAGTCTCTCCAAACCACATTTAAAATAAACAGCGTAACTGTGAGATATTAAAAGCCATCGCCTAAAGTTGTTCCCATTGTGTGTAGACAGCAATGTGGTATAGAGCTTAATTTATCTCTTAGCCTTGGTTGTTTAGTCAAAACTATGTTCCGTCTGTAACTACAAGTTAGCTTGTTGGTCTGTAAACAGGTTTTAACCATTTTGGTTGGAAATCGACTTAGAATGCACTGCACAGCCTTCCCTGCCTTTTAAAATAGGAAACTGACAGTAATTTAACCTTTTTTTTTTTTTTTCTGTGATCAAGGGTCACCACTGTGACTGTGTCTTTCCCCAGTGGCCACATAGTGGCCCACTCCCCCAAGGGGCTCCTGAGGTCTAGGGAACTCTGCCCTCGATGGCCCCAGACCTCATGCTGCTGGGTCTACATGTCTGGTCTATAGGTGGGCAGCCTTTTCCCTCAAGCTCAGGGCATCAGGAAGCGAGTCGGTGCTCATTTATCAGCACACCTGTTCCCAGTAGGATCCCTCATCCCTCTTCCTGGTCCACCAAAGGCGGGAAAATAGACTTGTTGGAATTGGACATAAATCTGTTTCAAAAGGAAGATGGTTGTGAGCAGGGACCTGAAGACTCTGAGAAAATTATACACATTTTCATACCAAGACTCCGTCTTTTTTTTTTTTTTGATGTTGGTTTCTCCAAAGCCCCTTTTTTCTTCTTGGCTCCAAAGTAGATTCCAAAGGTAGGTCAGGCCATGAAGTGATATAATTTTGTGTGTTTGGTGGGGGGAGGGGGAGAATCACAGCAGCTCATGTTTGTATAGCAGTTTATGGCTTTAAGGCATTTTCACATCCATTATTTTAGCTGTTGATTATGATTATCCTCGAAGGTAAGTAGGGTAAGTCCCATTTTGCAGATGGTATAACCAAGGCCCAGGGAAATTGAAATGATTTTCACAAGTTCCAATTTGTGGGGAGATCCAGTAAAAATCCACAGTGTGACTGAGAGGCTTAGACAAGGAGATGGAGCAAGAGCTTATTCATTCATGACTTCTTTCCTTCACTAAAAATTTACTGAGCACCTACTCTGTGCCAGGCATCATTTATGTGCCAAGGATACAACTGAAAATAGATCAAATAGACTCCCTGTGTTCATGGAGCTTATGTTCTCGTGAGAGAAGACAAAAACCAAACCAATAAATATATAGTACAATGTTGGATATTGGTACGTGCTCTGAAGAAAAATAAGAGTCAAAAGATGGAGAACCATGGAGTTTTGTTTTATTTTTTTAACTATCTGGGTAAGCTGAACCACGCTGATTTTTTCTTTCAGTCAAGTTTTTTGAAATTTAAATGCCCCTTTGAGGACAGTAATTTAGTGAGAAGAGAAGGAGAGGTGAAAATAATGGTTATTGAAGAGCACGGTTAGCAACAGATCTGCTGAATTTGGCTTTGAATCTTAGCTCTAAGATGGCTGCGTGTGTCCGGGAAAAGGCTGTTGTCTGCCACTAGCATCAGGGAAGAAATGGAAACAGTAATAATAAGTTTCTCAAGTGCCCCAGGTAGGGGTCCCCATCCCTACTGAGGATGCCTTTGGAGGCAGGGCTGCCAAAGGGAGAAAAGGAGAGAGATGCCAGTTGAGAACTGATAGCTGTCACTTCCTTCTCATTGGAGAACCTCTATTGTTTCGTATCATAAAACTGCAACAATTATAGGACCATCACACAACCTGCTCAATCCATTTGCTGAAAATTGCTTGAAAGTGTAACAGTTGACTACTGTGGCTTTGGGTTGTCCTCATTGTTTTTCAAATTAATACCTTGTCATTGTTCCAGCAGGTGTTAAGAAATGTTACTAGCATCCCAGGGGCCAAGCATTGGCCCTTTGCTTGATAATTGTTTGCTTTGTATCAGGAAAGGAAAAAAAAAAAAAAACAATCCTACTGTTTCCAAACCTCCCTCATTTTCACCCTGGAAATTACACAGAAGTGTTAACTAACTTCAATTTGCAGTGCCTGACAGTCACGTCTTGTAGAGAAATGATACTTTGTGATCTAAGGTAAATCACAGTAATGAAAACTCATCTTTTTAGTTATTAGCAAACATACATCTCTACTGTGGAAATTTAAGGGGTGTATGGCAGCTCTCCTAATGACCCATATTACAGTGTTTTAATAGGTTTCTTTGGAGGTAACTTTGATTGCAACATCTCAAGCAGTGTGCATTGTTACTTTCTTTTTTTTTTTCTTACAATAAATCATTTTGCAACTACTGGATGAATCACCTGCTTACCTCTCCAGAAAATCTCTTTTATTTAAAAATCAAATTCTTCCCCCTCCCCATCTTTTTTTAATCCTTGGACTATGAGGCTGTATTGGGAAGCAGAGACAACTAGTTGAATGTCTCCTCTGAGGAAACTGATTAGGAAATTAGGAAATACTCATTATATACTCAAGTTAAAGTACCCCCAAAACTATGACTTGGGTCAGAGGGGGTACCGGTTAAAAGAGTGTTTCTTTACTTGGCACTACCTCAGTTTTTCGAAGAGGGGATCAGGGAAGGCTGTCAACTTTCTAATGTTAAGTTAAGATCAGAGAGTAGAAGACGGAGTATGTTTGAGTATTTTGCAATGGAGGTTTCAATCCAGAGAAAAACCAGAGAAATATCTCTGGGTTATCCAGTGAAGATTTATCCATTAGAGTATCTTTGGTGGAAAAAAAAAATTAATAGTAGAACAACAACAAAAAAAAAACCTATAAACATCTTCTTAGCCAGGTTGGATTTCTGGAAAGAGCAGGAGATTGGAGTTACCAGTTCTTGGACTCTCCGGCCAGGCTGTGGGTAGCAATATTGTGTGCTGTGGTTAGCTCTCAGCTCCTGCAGAGAGCCTGAAACTCCGGCAAGTGCTGTGCGGGGAGGGTGGGCTGAGGCACGGGGCGCCAAACTGCACGGGGAGGCGAAGAAGAGCCACTGTCTGAGAATTCCATTTTCATGTTTTCCTGTCTCTTTACAGAAACCCGGGATGGACGTGGCCGATGCCTATGTGACTTTCGTCCGCCACTCTCAGGATGTCCTTCGTGATAAGGTCAATGAGGAGATGTATATAGAAAGGTTATTTGATGTAAGTAAATGCCTTCTCCTCCTTGAAAGCCAAGGAGGAGACCCTCCAAAATGTGACAAAATAAGAGACAGGAGGATAAGTCACATTTTGAGAAAATGGATCGGTCCCGATGCAAGCAAAACCTTTTCCTCGCCCTCTGCCTTAGGCTCTTCTCTGTCGTGTGTCTGTTCCGAACCCACCCTGGCGTGGCCCTGTCTCAGTCCCAGTCTGTGTGATACACAGGACGGCGCACAGCCTCGCAGCAGCCAGGCTCGTTTCTGCTAGAAGCTTGTGAAGCAGCTTCCTCTCACTGGCAAAGACCTTCCTTGGTCATGGTTCTCCTCCTTGCAATCTGGCCTCGCTTTAGGGAGATGTTCCCTGTTGTCTGGGAGGCTGGGACCAGCCCCCTCTCCTGAGGGTGGGACCTCCTTGCCACCAGCTGGGGTGTGGAGCTGTGCGGTAAATGTTGCACTGTTACCACTTCCAAGATGATTCGGTTTCTGGAAGACGAGAAATCCTTACTTAGCCCTGGGTTTTGGCAAATCCTTTATGATCGTTCCTTGGTCATTTGCAGTTCTAAATTGAGGTGCCCCTCACCCTAACCCACCCACTTGAGAATTTGGGAGAAGAAGCAGGTGTACAAAGAGCAGATCCAGCAGGCTGCCAGAGCCAGACCGAACTGCAGAAAAAGCAGGTTTCTGAGGGTTAATAGTTACCAAGCAATCTTATTTCCGCTGGGACGACATCTGTACTTCCAAAGCAAGCCACTGAGGCAAAAGAGCAAAAAAAAAGGAATCTGCTTCGGTCTCTTTCAGGCCAAAGCAGGTGGGACTGCCTAATTTAGCCAGAGATTCTGTTGCAGGTGTCCAGTGTAGACCCGGCCCGAGTTTGCCAGTGTAGACCCGGCCAGAGTGCATGGACGCGGACGTATTTGTCTCCATGTGGCTCTGAATGTACAGCCTACTTCTGTCTCGTGCAGCGTGATCATCTCCTGTCCAGGTTTCTGTATTTTTAGTGCCAGCCCGAACATTAATGTTTTGGTCTACTATGGAATCCGTGTTTCTATAATTTTTCTGTGACTGTGTTCAGCAATTTACATTGAGTTTGTGTGCGTGTGTGTGTGTGTGTGTTTGTTCCGTGGCTCAGTGAGCTCATTGTTGGCACCGCTTAAGAATCTGCAGCTCCTGACTTTTATCTGCTTTGTCTTCCAGCTCATTTGCTTTCCTCGTGTGTTGAAAAGGCTCCTGTCTTTTTTTTTTTTTCCCTCCCCCTCTTTTCCAATCATCCCCTCTCTGTGCTCAATACCGCTGTCCCCTCTGCATCACCTTTCTTCGAGAAAACCCTTCTTACTTTTGAATTCCCACCCGTCCTCTCTCGGATTAAAATGGAACTTATCTCTCATGTCAAATGTTTTATCACATTATATCAAGTGGCATGAATTAGAATCAAATAATCTTCCTGTGTACATCTTCTAGCATGGCCCACATCCACTGAGAATGCCTCATACATGCATAAAGCTCACCGGCGGGTCCTCTCCCTTCTCTGCATGCGTGCCTTTTTGAAAGTACCGAGCCTAGAATGTCTGGGGCGCAATCACCCAGCCGATAGGCATTGAAAGCCGGCAGGCAGCCCCCTCGGGTCTGCAGTGTGGAGCGTGGACGCTCTGCCCATCTCCGCTGAATGAAATTCCAAGCCACTAATTTTCGAGAAGCCCGTGGGTTGTTCTTTTCAATGCCTAGGTTGCCTTCTTTTTTTTTTTTCCCCTTTGATCGGTATCTTCTGATTCTCAATTTTGTGTGGCCCTCGCGTGCATATGCGTGCGTGCTCCTGTGTGAGCGTGTGTGTGAGTAACCCCGTGCTCTCGAAAACTTCTCGAACATCTAGTCCTGAATTTGACATTTAATCTGCAGTGAAGCCTGTGGCTTCGTTGACAAATAACCCACCCTTCCCTCTTTATTTTTTTTAATGAGCAATACAAGGGGGAAATTTTTTTTTTTTAAGGTAGCTTGGTTGAAGACAGCAAGGCAAATTGTCCTTTCCTGGGGTATTTTTAAAGGCAAAGTACAACGGAGTCTTTATTTTAAAAAGTAAGAGTGTAGCCTTGGCTAGCACAGATGGTGAAACTGGACTTGCCTGACTGTTGAAGAACACGCGCAAATTCAAGCCCTCTGGTCATTTCTGTGAATTCGTAATGAAAAGAAACATCACCGAGAAGATGTTTTTCAGGATGCAAATTATGTTTAGGGTCACTTAAAAATTCACAAGAATGTCAAGTCCCTTGTGGAGTAACACTGACCGGCATAAAGTGGCTTCAGTAACATTATAGGAATCCCCACAATTTAGTCTCATGTTGTCCCAATGATGTTTGTCCCAGGGGAGTCTTAATTACGCTCCCCTGAGTATCGGATTTTAAAACTTAACCATTACAATCATTCACTGAACCTCACTCCCCTGCCCCTGGTGGGAAAAAAATCTTTCAGTAGCTTATTTAGACATAATGAATTTCTTTGCCATTTACTTCCTTCCTTCCCAAATAACCTGCTCCCCTAATTTACAGAATATTGGTGCTAGGCAACCTAACTGATGCAGTGCAAAAGAAGTTCTTGAATCTGTCATGGATTTAAAACATTTGTCATTCGAAAAAACCCAAAGCTTCTCAAAAAGCTTCATTACCATGCAGCCCCAGTAATTTAATTCAGTACTTACTGTTTTTCTATAATCTAGCGGCAAAACATCAGATTACCAACATGTTTGATTATTTTCGGCTTCTGTTTCCTCAAGCATGGTGTTTATTTCTTTGCATATTACGCTCTGCAAGGGACTCGTGTCCACCAAGCTAAACAAGGGAATCGGAATATTAAGGCGAAAAGGTTCTGCGAAGCCTCCCACCCTAAATTTCTTGCTAGGATGAGCTGATCCTTTCAGTTCCGTTCCTAATGACAGTGGTCCCCGGGCAGGTTCCTAAACAATTGGCAGAAAGCTAATGAGAAAAACTTGTTGATCTGAGAGGTTCCTCTTCCAAATTGTTGCATTTTGATAAATGGCAAAAATGAATAATAGAAAATTAGCATTCTGAGGGAGGAAAAAAAAAATACATATTCTCTCCGAGATTGTTTGCTGTCTGGGGGTTGTTGATTTTTGACTGTTGTGTCATTCCCTGGTTTTTAGTTCCTGCTGGCATCTGTCACTCAGAGGCAATGTTCTCAGAGTTCCTGTTGTGTTTTTAGCTGTGTTTCAAAGTCGAAGTTTTATTTACCTGATAAGTCCTTCGAGTTCTTGCTGTTCGGGGTTGTTCCCACTTTGTGCCTTTCTGAGTGTACCTCGTGGAAAAGGCTGGATGGCATGAGTGTGTGTTTGCATCTGAGAATATTTGGGCTAATAGATGGTCATTTAATGAGCACATCTTTGGTGAAAACCAGGCCACTATCTCAGTGTGCGCACGCTCGCTCGCTCTCTCTGTCTGAGCTGGTTTTTCCTTTGCCTCGTCATTATACTTCTGGCTGGAATTGGGTGCTTGTGGGAGATTATCGGCATAGCATTTGGGGCTCTATATTTAATGTTCTGCATTTTTATCTATTTTATTATGTAACTTAAGAGCAGCTTTCCAAATTCATCTTCACCAAATTTTTTTTTTTTAAGCAGGCATTTTTCTAGGTTGGTTGAAGAAATCCGTCAGATATAACATTGCCTCACCAGATCTTTTTCATGCACTGAAAGTTCCCCTGTTTATTAATCATTGATTTACATAGTCCTTCTATAAAATGCTAGCAACTTTTGAAGTCATGCATCTAAGAAAAAGATAAATGGTCCCAAATTAAGTGTTGCCTGGAAAAGAATCCTCAAACTGCTTTTCTTGGTATTTCAGATAGGCAGCTGTACATTTTTTCATCTGTGTTTTTGTCATTTTTTTTCCCAAAACATGACATGCCATTGTAAACTGGTTTCATTTGCTGCAAAAATAACAGTTTATAATGATTGGAAACAAAAGAGTCGGAGGTTTAGAGCAAAGGAGTGTTCCAGTATGTACCATAACAATGAATTTAAATTATATTAAAGATGCTGAATTTTTAAAAGAGAATCCTGTTGCTGTCAGATTCAAGTGGGAGCTTGGCCACTTTGAAAATTATTGCTGACTTTTAAGAGAAAATATAAAATATGGAGATGAAATAATCTCCATATTCCAAAAGCAGCAGCCCAAGAAATAACTCGAAGCCAGTGATTTAAAGCTTGAGTGTCCGTCAATCATGCAGATGGCTTTTCCCCTTTCTCTGGCGATTAATTCACCATCTTCCCCGAAACAAAAACACGCTTTTTGAAATTAGAGATCAGATCATCAAGAGAAGCACCTAAGATTTCAAGGTCTAAACAAAAATTAATTTATTTTCTTTCCTCCTTGTACTTCTTGAAGACACAGACTGAGAAGAAAATCGGGATTAAAAGAGATGTGCTTAGGATGAATTCATCTGCTTAAACCTCACAGGCTCGGGGATGAGTGATTAAAAAGCCATCTCGAACTTGGATGGCATCCACGTTGCGAGTAATACCGCGTCCGTGGGCCCCCGTGTCACTGTGAACCAGGCCCGGGGAACATTTGACGGGAGATGATACATGGATTATATAGGTCAATTATACACTTAATCTGCCTTCTGGGGGATTAAGTATTTGCAGATTGACTCTGCATTTGGTTTCTCCGTGGCAGTTATCAGATCAGGAAAGGGCCCCTCACCAAACCGCCTCGTAAGCGCTTAATCAGGCAGCCTGGTCAGGCTCTGATGGGGCTGCCTGCTCTGTAGTCCCCTGCCTGGCACAGATTTTAATTTGCTGTTCCATTATCGAATCATATATTTGTCCACTTTATGTGTCAGCACAATAACTGAGTGTGAATATGTCCCTTTAATTTGAAAAATGGAAACCTCTGCCTGTTAGAATATATTTGCTGTCCTTCCACGTGAAGCGTCCGATAAGCTTATTTTTAATAACCTGATTGAATTACAGGAGCATTACCCATGTGAACACATCTCAATCAAAGTAGGAGCCGTCTTGCTCAAGGAAGTAAGTACGGAAGAAAAGACAACAAGGAATACGTGATGTTTTAGGTGATAACCTTGTAAGGCAGATCGCTTCTGTCCAGGTGAGGGAAACCACTTCCAAAGGCACAAAACTGCTTCCGAAGGTGCAAAAGTGGGGAGAGGCACCCAAGATTCGCCAGCAGAATACAGCTTGCAGGTCTCAGGGCGGTGGGGGGTGGGGGTGATTCTAGACAATCAAGGCACATGGCATTCAAGACACTGAGACCCTGAGTTCCGTCCTCCGTAAGCGCTAAGCGGGGTTGCCTGCCGCTTACTGGGAGCGTTCGTGTGGTTCGCGCCGGCCTTGCTTCCGGAGCCTTCAGACTTCACCCTTGATCCTTACGAGCTGGGTGACCTTGGACAAGGTATTTAATCTCTCGGAGCTCCAGCTGATTCAGCCACGTAACAGAGATGGTCATAAGCAGAGCCTTCTCGTGGAGCCGAGATGAGGGTGGAGGTGCCGTGGGCTACTGCACACATCAGGCTCTGAGGAGGCGTTTGGTAAGTGGTCGCCGTCGCCGTCGCCACCACCCTCATCACCATCATCACTTTGTCATCATCATCCTCATCACTGCAATGGAAAGGCTTTTTTTTCTTGTTAAACAAAACTCTGTCCCCGTTCCAAGGTGTTGTAAGACTCTCCCCATCACTTTCAGCCGTTAACGCCAAGCTTGCTTTGAATTATGTGACGTACAGCAGCCTGGTACCTTTTTACCTTTGGTGATACGTAGTTCTGAAACAGGCAGAAGAGCAGTGGTCAGGACTGAGGCTTTGGTGTAGGCCAGACAGGAGAAGGAATCCTGGGCTTGCCACTTCTGAGCTGTTTAACGTCAGGTGAATGACTTAACCTCTCTGAGCCTCAATTTCCTCAGCTGTAAAGAAGGTGACTTCTTACAGTTGTTGGAGGGCTAAATACCAGAATGGATGTAGACGGGCATAGTTAAAAATTCAGCAAGTCTTTTATCATATCATCATCATCATCTTGTTGAACTTTTTGTTCCTTGCCATGATTTTGAAATGACCTAGCCCTGTGCCCTCAACAAAACCACAGTGCCCTGGAAAAGAAATCAGAATTGACCTTCTGAACGTGAAGAATATTTGGGAGGGGTGGGGAGGAGTAGTTAATACCTTTTATTATCACAGATGAAATAAATGTACATTGTAGACATTCAGAAAATACAGCTAAGCAAAAATAAGAAAGTCTTATGTTCCCAGCACGAAGAGATTATTACTTGAGTGTTTATTCTTTGGATCTTTTTCTATGTGCTGATATGCAGTATGTACTTTTAACCAAAATAAGTGAGCAAAAAAAAAAAAATTGCTGTTCGTAAGTTAGTGATCTTGATTTTCCGTGCCAGCAAGTGTTCATCTAATACCCTGTCCACGTTCCAAATTTCCCACTTGACCCCAAAATACTCCGTGCAGTTGGTCTGGGCAACCCAGGCTCTGAGGCCGAGCCGTGCGTTTTATGTGGCTGCGATGTACTTTGAATGTGTCTTTACCAGCACTGGCCCTTTTTTCGTGATCCTGACTTGTTAAAGGGACCGCCGTGCCAATTGTTCTGCAGACTGGAGGAGTTTATTACCATCTAAACATAGAACTGATTTGAGAAGAAAAAAAAAATTATATCAAGCTGAATTCAACCAAGTAGCTCTTTTAGACATAATTAGTAACTCAGCATAATTCAACCAGAGCTTTTTAAAGCTGTTCTGTGTGCGTAAGGAGAATTTCTAAAGCTAGTTAAAAAAAAACAACAACAACAACAAACAAAGATAACAACCAACAAGAAATCCAGAGGCCAGGGTGGAAGTTGGCCGTGTGAGGAGCCACAGGGATTTTATTTCCTGTGTTAAGGCACGATGTCTGAGCTGGGTGGGTAAATCTGAAGTCCTGGGCTAGTATTTCTTTTTCTTTTTCTTTTTTTTTTTTTTTAATAGACTTTATTCTTTTAGAGCAGTTTTGGGTTCACAACAGAATTGGGCAGAAAATACAGAGAGTTCGCACATAGCCCTCCCCACCCACACATACATACTCCCCTACCCTCAACATCCCTCCTCAGTGTGGCGTATTTGGTACAATCGATGAACCAACATGGGCACATTATTATCACCCAAAGTCCATAGTTTACATTAGGGTTCACTCTTGATGATATACATTCTATGGGTTTTGACAAATGCATAGTGACATGTAGCCACCACTATAGTATCATACAGAATAATTTCATTGCCCTAAAAATCCCTTGGGCTCCATCTATTCATTCCTCTCTCCCTCCCTCTCCCCAAACCCCTGCAAACCACGGTCTTTTAATTGTTTCTGTAGCTGGTCTAGTATGTCTTGTCTCACTGTAACTGCTTTGGGAACTTCCTGGACTAGGAAATTGGACCCTGCCCACCCCACCCCACCCTACCTTCCCCTCCCTTAGATCATTAGGAAGGTTTCTTGGTTGATTCTGCTAGGATTTTCCCTGCGGTCATCAATCCGAAATTAAGCCCTTTAAGTCAGTCTAATGCTGCGCTTTCAGTACTTTTCAGATCAAACTTTAATTGAACTATGGCCTCGTCCCTGTCATCCTCCACCAGGAGGCAAAAAGAACATGTTCTCCAGGCTGCTAGGCTAGCCTTCAGAACCTGTGTGATTTTATATATATAAAGGAAAACAAATACAGGAAATATATACAGGAAAGCAAATCCGAAATGTACCAGGAGAGGCTGTTAGCAAAGGAGAGACAACTGATTTTTTTTTCCACCTAATTTTGAATCCCAAAGCAAATTCTGACAATTAAGCCATGACCTGGGCCATCCGTTAGGACTGTAGAGGGGTCCTTCCCCAAGGAGGATATGGAAACTGGACACAGAGTCAGAGGGAGATGAGATATGGAAGACCTGTCCTCACCTTGATTTATAACATGAGAAGGAATATGTACACCCAGATACACACACACACACACACACACACACACACGCAGGCACATATGATTAGGGCTTGGGTTCTTGGATGTGAACCTTGGACTCGGGACCTTTCCAGTGCCCCTTAAAAACCCAGTGTCTTCATGACTTCCCTGGTTCCCATCATCCACGTCTGCTTTGAGCAGATTTGCTCTTTCCTTCCCTATTAACGTGAAGAAGACTTAGTACTGCCTTTGTTGGGATATTTGAAATTTTAACAAAATATTAAGCCGGAAGAGCAAGGCGTGAATAATAGAAGGTTCTGATTGTTGACATGGCAGAAAGCAAGCTCTAATCGGATGGGAGGGGATGGAAAGTCGTGTGTTTGAGGCTTCTGATGCCCCACTGCAATGAACCTCATATTCACATGTGGCTCCTGTCTTGCCCCGTGGCCGTCACAATAAGTAAGTGGTAACAACTGATTGGTTTGCTTTTGGAGCCTTAGAAACACAGTTCTTGTCCACATGGACACGGGAAGGCTTCTTTCTGTCCATGCCTGGGTGATTTGAGGTTACGGCCATTGTACACGCAGAAGAGATAAGGGGACATTAATAGATTTGGATTATTTGAACTAATTGTATCAGATGGGTTATTACCAGCCAGAAGGAAGGGTTTTTTTTTTTTTTCTTAGCATCATGCTTACAGATTTCTGTCTCAGGGAACATGTCTTCAAGCAGTCCTTTCTAATGTAGCTGCTGCTTCTAAAGCCATTCATGGAAATAGGTCTCATCTCCTTTCAGGCGAACCTTGCATAAAACCAGTCTTGAATTTTCTCTGGAGCTTGTGTGCGACGAAGAGTTCTGCTAAGAGTCTCTATCAGAACAGCTTTCTGTGTTCCAGGAGACATTTGGTGAACGCAGTTAATTTGTTTTCTTTCCCAGCCGAGAATGTTCCAATAATCATTCTAAGAAGCCAGGCTGATTGCTCTGTTACATTAAGGTCACAGTATCCTTATTGACACGACCCGCCCAGTACTTTTGTGTCTTAGAAAAGATTTGTTATTTTCTTGTGGCAGACTTACAGCACGGGGGGCAGTAAGTGACAGACATGTATACGTGCATGCGTGTACACACACACACACACACACAGTAGCCATGGCACATTTTGTGGAACAAATATTATCACACTGTGTTGCAAGGTACGAGATGTACTAAATCGTCAAATACTTCCCATTAATTAACCGAATAATGGTTTTTCTCCTTGCCAGGCCCTGTAGAGGCTACTATCAAAAAATTTCACTGTCCATACCTAAAGTCATAATCATCTGGCCCAAAACTTTTTTAATGAATGCATTTAAAATATCATCTAGGTTCTTATTCAGAATGTGGTCCCAGGACCCTCGGGCATCAGCCTCCCCTGGGAGTTGATAAGAGGTACAGAATCTCAGCCCTGACCCCGGCCGAAATGAATCTGAGTCTACATTTTAACAAGATCCTCTGTTGATTCAAAGGCACATTAAAGTTTGAGAAGCACTGGATAAGATCAGTGGCTTTCTCATTTGCCCAAGATTCACAGTAAGAAGCAAAGTTTGCATTGCAACTCAGTACATACATAGGTGTACACACACACGCACACACACGCACGCACCCAAAACAAAAGTTTACGGAACAATATTTACACTCTGTGTGTTGCAACCTTATGTCTTCTGTTCCATCTCTCACGGATCTTGGTGGTAACCAGGGAAATGACTTTATCACCCACTGTAGCATGTGTAGGTTGTAATAGAGGGGTGGGCAAGATCACTCCTGTTTGAGATGCACTGATCTGGATGAACCAGAAGAGAGGTTAATGCTCCAGATACACAAGGGAGCTCTACTCCTTTGCACGTCGCATGTCCCTCTGCCGCCGCCACCACACGCACCTGAGTATGCGCAGCAACAATAACAAAGTGTCCACTTGTCAACCCAGGAGTTAGCTTGGCGCTGTGCCCGTCTTGGGAGTAGATTATGTCTGGGGGCTTCATGTCGTGACAGGGCCAGCTTGTGAGACATCCGAGACTCTTTCTGCCTCACTGTCCCTCCCCAGTGCAGTCCCCCTCCTGCAGAGGGGCTGGAGTAGTGTGTTAGATCAGCCGAGCGGATTCGTGCACTTTGGCTTCCCTTGATTGCTTTGCTTTGCTTTGCTTTGCTTTTTTTTTTTAATCGAAGTGTAGTCAGTTTACAACCCTGCATCCATTTCTGGTGCACAGCATAATGTTTCAGTCATGCATATACATCCCTATATTCGTTTTCCTATTCTTCTTCATTATAGATTACTAAAAGATATTGAATGTAGCTCCCTGGGTATTTTCTTTTCTATTTTTTTTTATTATTCTTTGCTTTTTCTAATTCTACCCGGACCTTGGTTAAAAAAAAAAAATTTGCTTCTACCAGGAAGCTACAAGTTATTTTTGAGTGTCCAAAAACCTGAAAAGAAGGCTCAACATGAATACTTCATTCATTCCCAATTCCCAATTCAGAAGAGAACAGTTAACAGCCTCCTGTTCTGTTAAACTCCTGCCGAGTTAACGAAAAATCCAGTTAATGGAGTCTAGCGACTCGCTACCAGTTCAAATATCCCCGTGTCAGAAGGCTTATAGCTGAGAGTGTAACTTCCCACATTGGATTGCCCCTCGCCTGCCTTTGGCAAAATTTTCACTCTGACCATCCCTGGACTAATGCCCGTTGTCCCAGCAAACCTCCAGGTCTTGCCCAGGATGGGATTTTTATTAATTACCAGATCTCCATGCCAACCAGGATAGAAAAGCCCCTCTCATTTTTTGGGTAAGGGAATTTTTTTTTTAAAAGAACAAATGCTTTGTAGAGTAAGCAAAGTTAAATTCATGAGTTTTCATGTGAAATTCTGTCCATGTTTGCTTTCCTCTTGCCTTTTCTTTAAATTTTAAGAAGTTTCTATACAACTGTTAAAGGCTGTACTCCATTCACAGTTATTACAGAATACTGGTTATATTCACCGTGTTGCCTCATACATCCTTGAGCTTCTTACAACCCCTTTTAAGGAAGAGAACCATCACTTTTTTTTGTTCAGAAAATGCATTATTTGGCCTAGGAAACCATCCTGTTAAAGAGAAAAGACGCAGCTATTAGGTTCCTTGCTTGTCTGGGAGTTCAGTGTTTTTCACCCAGAGGTCCCATTGCTGAATGTCTGGGGACATTTTTGGTTGTCTCAAATGGAAAGGTGCTGTTAGCATCGAGTGAGCAGAAGCCAGGCAGGCTGCTAAAGATCCTTCGATGCACAGGACAGTCCCTGCAGCAAAGAATTATCCAGCTCAAAATGTCCATAGTTTAAAAATCCTTTGTCTTTAATGATACCACCTATTTGAGTTTAAATCATGAGCCTTGTCTGTGGCTCATTCTCTCACCGAGGAATTTCAATGACTGTCTCTAAAGAATACTCTACTTGGCAGATTTATCAGAAACTAAGTCTCAGAAATCCCTTTGACAAGCTTCATTCAAAGACATATTTTTTAGGGTCTAGAAAATAAAAACCAAAGAATCATTAACACCTACCTTTCTCAGCTTGAACTTAACACTCATTCATGTGTAGTTCCCTTGAAACTTAAGTATTGCAATAGAAACTCCAATCTTGTCGGTTAAATGAGTAAGAACAGCTTCCTTCTACAAAAAAAGTGCCCTTTGGAGTCTTTAAGGAACTGGATCTTTTACATCAAGCAGGCATTAAGAGCACGGGCTTTGCAGTAAGACATCCCCGAGGTCAGTTTCTGGGTCTCACTAGCTGTGTGCCTTTTGGGTAACTTACTTAGCCTTACCAAGCCTCAACTTCCCCCTCTATAAAAACGAAGATTAAAAACGGGATGTAGCTCTTTGGATTAGCAGGACTAAATGAGGTAATGCGTAAACCATAGTAATGGTTGGCACATAGAAACGACTGCACAAATGTCCCTCCTTGATGTTGTCATCTCCATCGGCAGCGGTGGTAACGCGCAAAGCCAGCGCACATCTTTGCCTAATGCTAAGGCAGGCTCTGCCCATGGAGAGAAGAAAAGTAGTGACACGTTCCACATGGACAGGAGTTTGAAAAGCCAGAGATGGAAACGGTCAGAGGATGTCATCGCAAGGACCAAAGAGCCCAGGTGTGCCGCAGGATCCCTAAAGAAAGTCTGTCTGAAAGACGAGCAAGTTCCCCATGGGACGAAGTCTCCAAGGTAGCGGTTCAGAAGAGGCAGCCCAGATCTACTGATCCAGGCAGCCCAGCTTGAACTGGGATCTAAGGAGGAGAAAGAGATAGGAGTCTATGCTCAGGCACTACGCAGGGAGACATCATTGCTTCCTGCAGGAGCATCCTTGACTCACCAACTCTGTAGCTTCATCAGCACTGGGATGACTTTTCTTTGGAGGGGAACTTTCAGAACTTAAACCTGGGTTATGATGACTCTAATCTATGCATCTGCATGTTTGCTTCGTAGGCATTTAGCAGCCCCACAATCTGCGGGCTAACTTCTTTTTATAGGAATAGATACTGTTCTGTCTTTTAACATGTGCTTCTGAACCAGGGGTGTGCATCAGAATTACTTAGGTAATTTTTAATCCATAGTTTAGTCATACTTTTTAAGTTTTTAACCTAATGTCCTTTTCCTGTTCCGGGTTCCTATCTATACTAACTCGTTATATTGAGTTGTGTATCACAATAGGTTCTTCTTTGATAACCTTCGCCATTTTGAGGACTTGTGGTCAGATATGTCGCAAGTACCCCTCTGTTGATAAATTGTTGGTTGTTTCCATCATAATTAGTTTGGGGTTTGGGGTTATGTGTGTTTTTTTTTTTTTATTTTGAAAATATATTCATCCCAGCTGTATGCCACAGATTCTGAGTTAGTAGATCTAAGATAGAGCTCAAGCTTCTGTATTTTTAAAACAAGTCCAAGGGTTTAATCCAATCAAGAACTGTTGATTTAGAGCAGTGTTTCTCCACTGTGGGTGATTTTTGTCTCCTCAGAGTTTATATGGAAATGTCTGGAGACATTTTTGACAGTCTCGACTCAGGGAGGGTGGGGAGGGGCGCTACTAACATCTGATGGATAGATGGTAAACATTACCGTGCACGTGACAGCCCCCCCAACAAAGAATTATCTGGCCCAAATTGTCAACAGTGGTAAGGATGATAAAGCCTGATTTAGGGGCTAAAAGATACTGAAAGAGAGGGTGGGAGGGTATAGTTCAAGTGGTAGAGTGCATGCTTAGCATACACAAGGTCCTGGGTTCAACCCCCAGTACCTCCTCTAAAAATAAATAAAATAACTACCTCCCCACCTAAAAAAATTTTTTTTTAGTTCTACAAAAAAAAAAGATAACTGAAAAGATACTGAAAGACATGTTAAATTCTCTTATTTCTATTAATATCTTCCCTACGTTGTGGCTTCTAAAACAACTTAATAATCTTGTTATTTTTTTATCTATAGCAACCATATGAGGAGACAGATGTTACTGTTACTTTCATTTTTAAGACAGGCACCGAAGGTCCTAAAAGAGCTTGCCCAGGACCCCAAAGGGACCCCATCTCTTGAAACTATGGTTTTTCCATCCCCGCCCCCAAGAGCAGTGGTGGTACCTACCTTATTTCCCATTGCGTCCGCCGTGTTCTGGCTTGTGTAAACCCTCAGTAGCTTTGTGTTAAGTAGGCATTGATGAATCCCCAGCCCATCTTGTGGACCACGTCAAGGATTTTGTCTGTTTCCAATTCTAACCCAAAGATAGTCATTAAATCCTTTAAGTATCTCACTATGGGTTTTTGCGATTGTCACTTGATTTTTTTTTTTTTTCAGAAGCCTTGAACATGCAGTGTTCTGGTAAATTTCATGGGGAATGAATTGTTTTGGCCCATTTGATTTTTTTTTTTTTGGTTAATCTGAAGATGAATTGGAAAATCTTTTCTCTTTCAACCCCTGCTGTTGGAATAGTTTCTAAAATGTCTGAGTTCTATTTTTTACCTTAACTGAGCATTTGAAACAGAATCTGATTCTCTGGGGCAAGATCTTTCAGGGCGCTGGCTTTACCATGCTGAACCCCAAGTGACACTGTCCAGTCATGAAGAGGTAAAAGGAGTGACTTTTCTGGGATTGCACTATTCATAACTTCCCTGGACTCCAAACACAGTGCTCCTCGCCCACCCTGTGCCTTAGGAAGATGAGGCTGAGATGTTTATTAGCCCAAAACGCATTCTGAAAGCTACTCTTTGATTCAGTCCCAAAGAGGACTTTTAGAGGGAGGGAAAAGGACAGCTTTCTCCTAAAAGGCAAGGACCAACAGGGCGAAAGATTCCCATTGATTGAGGGGTTTGATAAATGGCTGTTTAATAATAATGATACAATTTATTTAGACTTTCTTTTATGTATGTTTCCTGACGGTACATTGGCAATAACCACATCACCTTGTGAAAGATGTTATTTCTTTGAAGTGCCTAATGACCCCATTTTACAGGTATGGAGACTGATAAGAGCCAATCCTGATGGGGCACACTCTGTGTCCCAGGTACCATTGTTGGCACTTAAATGTAATCATTCGTGTAACTTCCATAACTTCCTTGCGAGGTAGGTTCTTACAGATAAAGATGTTGAGTCACTGAGAGGTAAATAGAGTTCTCTAAATTCGGAAGCCTGGGAAGTGATCAATCCTGGATTGAACTCCTTTCCTTCTGATGCAGAGTAGACACCTAAGCGTAATGTCTTTGGGGGAAAAAAAAAGTCAACCCTAGTCAAAGATGAGCCCCCAAACTCCCACTCCACGGAGAGCTCTGCACGCCCACCATCACCCACCGGGGGCGGTCCTGGAACAGAGTCTCTGTCTCCTGTGTGGCACCGCCACAGTATTCAAGACAGAAACTGCAGTTATGGACCCCTGATGGGAAGTGGTTTATTTAGTTATGGTCTGTCCACTAACAATGATGGGAGTTGCCTATCTGATCAGGCAGACCCTTAATGAAGCTTCAACCCTGCGTCCTCCTCAATGTGAGGACATCGTCACTGGGCTAGGGCCCCACCAACCCCAGCAGATCCTAGACCTAGAGGTGGGAGACCCCAGGAAGCGCTACTGTGCCCACGCGAGGGTGAAACCCCATCCTCAGCGGAGAGGGCCCATAGCACGGTGGGGAAGCTTGCACACCATATGTGCTGCAGAAACCGCTGCTCCCTATGCCCAGCCGAGGGGCGGGCTTCAGCTTTCCGTCTATAGCTCCCTCTGCGTTCCGTCTAAGATCTTTTATCCCCCAAGAATACAGTTTTGTGGTTTATTTGGGGCGAGGGGGAATGATGGTAACACGATACCGCTCCATCCCAGACAGTTGATAAATGGTTTAGGGTGGCAGCTTAAGTTCCTTAAGCAAATCTTGACACAGTGGTAGAATTCAACAACAATGCCCAGGATTTTCCTGCGAGGCCCCGTGGACTCGTAGCTCCGTTTTCAATGGCACTGGGAGGTTCCACAGGTCAGCAGTGCTTCACAGGAGGGGAAAAGTAATCCAGAATTACAGAATAACGCGGTCATACAATCCATGCATAATACAAATGCAGTTGCAACTAAATCATTACGTGGTCATTATCCAATCATGCCTCCGATGTCAGCGATGTGAAAATTTATGATCGGGTTTCACCAAAGTCCTTCCTTGACTTTTTTTCAGCCAAAGCTGACAATAAACAATGTGACAAGGTGATGAAGGAAAAAGGAGGGAGGGAGGGAGGGAGGGAGGGAGGAGAAGGAAGGAAGGAAGGAAGGAAGGAAGGAAGGAAGGAAGGAAGGAAGGAAGGAAGGAAGGAAGGAAGAAATTGGGTTTTTTTCCCTCTTGAAGCTTTTAAGAGCTTATCAGATAGATCATCAGCTGTCAGCCAACCCTTGAAAGTCCCAGATCCCTTGGCCAGTGGAAAAGTTCTCTCCATGCATTGTTTTCTAAAGAGTTTGTTTATTCAAAATATGTCTGTGCATTGTTTTCTAAAGAGTTTGTTTATTCAAAATATGTCTGCTTTAGGCATTCAGTTTTCTAAGTGAGTGGGGGCTCACGGGTAGCAGCTGAGGTCAGCACCGAACACGATTTAATGAAGCTCGCTCCTGCCTGTGGTTTCTGGACGCCACCAAAGAGCAGTGACCGCGCTGTGGCTCAGGGGGAATGGGGACGTGGACATGCTGGAATCCTTTTAAAGGCTCCCCACTTGGCTTACACAGCGTTAGAGACGTGGAGGCCTGTGTTGCGTTTGTTGCTGCACATCAGAAATGAATTTGGGCATTCGGCTTAAAGAGCTCGAGATGCACAAAGACGTGCCGTTAGGTGTTTAGCGCAGTCTTTGCAAGCGTGGCCAGGCAAGGGGGTTATCCGAAGAAACATGTAAATAACACAACCTGCTTGACAAAGGAAAAGAGTAAAATTAACCCGAGACATCCGTGGCGTAATACTGTCTTCTGGCCTCAGCTTTGCTTTTTATAACTTGAGACACACAGCCTCGTGGTCCAGCACAAGCAGCAGGAACTGGCTCAAAAAAAAAAATGGAAAAATTTTAAAAATCCCAAACCCAGGGCACCCTTCAGTCCCTAGGAAGGAACGCTGAATCAAGTCTTCAACTCCCCGCACAATATTATTATTACATCTAATGTGATCATAGCTAAATCATTGGCTTGGGCACAGCCCCCCCCCGCCCCCCATTCCCCCTCCTGTTTTTGGAGGGGGGAAGGGGGAAAGCATTGGGAGGGACGGGGGAAGCAAGCCAATCAAAGTTAAAATAAAGTCTCTTTCTAGCAAGACTACTGTCTATAACATGTTGTTCCTTATAGAAAGTGGGATATGGTGGCATTTGCTTGATTAACTTGCTCGACAAAAGTGACAGCTGCTGCGGGCGCCTGCGGATAAGCTGCACGGCGCAGTTCCGCCTTTGTACATCTGTCAGCAAAAAGGGAAGAATAAAGAGTGAAAAGAGACAAATTGGTCCCAAAAGACACTCCATTCAACTTCGGAGGTTTGCCCCATTCAGGCACTCGCTGTGCGCCTCAAGTACTGAGAGCTTATTCAATTTCATTCACTCTTTCGAATGAACCCACAAGTGTTTAATTTCTTATTCTGTCGCCTCAAAAAAAAGGGGGGGGTGTAGGGAAGGGGGAGGGAGCCTTGTGGACGGAAAGCATTAATGGCAAGGCAGGGGGATCCAGCCTGCACATATTAACTCATGGCTAATTTACAGTTTAACTCTTATGTGCTCAGGTCCAAGACCCATCTGAATGCTTCAATGGGGGGACCTGCCGCAGACGTCTCGTCTCCTGGCTGGTGGACCCAAAACCATCTGTGGATGGTCAGGGCACCCAGCCGGGTCGAGTGTGTGTCTTATGTTAGGACGATGGTCTGACGTTTCTGCCCTTTTTAGAGAAGAGATGG
This sequence comes from Vicugna pacos, assembly GCF_048564905.1. Classification (NCBI taxonomy): domain Eukaryota; kingdom Metazoa; phylum Chordata; class Mammalia; order Artiodactyla; family Camelidae; genus Vicugna; species Vicugna pacos. The sequence goes on along the minus strand of NC_133003.1, from coordinate 31,736,426 downwards.
GGTGGCGGGCTCCCCAGGATAAACTTTGGGTAAGTGATCTGGCAAATGTGATTTTTTTCCCCCTCCCAGAAAGATCAAAAAAAAAATTAGAGTTACACTCAGTGAGAAGTAGTAAGAGGGGAATATGGTTTCCAGAGATTAAAAATAAAGCAAGAGGAAAGGGGGCCATTGGGAAGCAGAGCCCAGCTGTACGTGGTGAAAACACATGTTAACTTTGAAAAAGCAGCACTTTGTCTTTCTTTTCTTCATCATCGAGCCCCAGGCATCAGAACCTGTTTTCTGATCTCCTTTCTAGGGGCAGTCACTGTGCACCCCTAAATATTTCCTCCTAAGAGGTGAAATCTGACCAGTCCACCTGCCACGTTCTGCCCAATCTCCTGCCATCTTTTTCTCCTGCCTTCATGCGACTCTGGCTTCTCCTTGAAACCCAATGCTCCTGAACCAGCATCTGAGTGTTGTCCCATTGACTGCTTTTTGGAAACGTCCGTGCCGTCTCTGGCTCCTAAAACAATCATACCCTTTCCTTATGAGAAGTCATTCCGCATGGAGCCCAGGTTCCCTAAGCTGGCATAGATCTCATGTTATAACCACTTAGAGGCTTTGGAAAGGGGTTCTGAACCCAGTTATAGTTGTTGGCTTTTGTGGTCTCGGGACCCTGGGGCTCTGGACAGCGCCTTCTGGGTGATAGCTTAGTGAACTGTCATCATCTGCTTGGGAACTAGCTAGGTGATTTGACCTACAGCGTTTACCTGTTGACTTGAATGCTTTCCAGGGAATAACATGGAAACTATAGGAACGTACAGATCGTGGGGGTTTTTTGTGTGTGGTTTTATTTTTTTTTTAAATATTGAGAGTAGAGATTAAAACAACCTCAGTCCAGGAAAATAAGTCCCCGAGGTCAATGTGAATTTTCCTGCATAAGAACTTCAACTTTGACTCACAAGACTCTCATGAGTCATGACGAGAGAAAGTTTAATGTGTGCAAATTATGGAGTTAGCCTTAATGTGATTAACCAGCCCCGTTTGAAAAAGACAGAGTTGGCACCCCGCTTCATCTCTCTGTTCTGTACGTGAGCTACCACCCTTATTTTAGAGTCTGATTTCTATAATCACTTCTATATGGTATGCAAATGTCTGATTCAGTTGCTTACGTCAATCTGCTTGTGAATTAATGCAGCTAGCTCTACATGCACTTCCCTGGTCCTAAGGAGCAGTCAGGGGGTGCGCAGGTGCTGTTTGTGAGTAATCTGATTTCAGTTCATGGGACGAATCTCTCTCCTACCTCTGAAGTCCTTGTGTGTGTACCAGAGAATAGTTTTCAGATGAATTATTCCCGCTCTTCACATGGATAATAGGTGGTAGGATGTGCCACGAAAACTGGAATTTCGTTTTCGGCACAATTGAGCTGTAAGTGATTGAGATGACTTGAAAGTGGGAATTGGGATTGGAACTATACATTTTCTCAGAAACAGTGGGTTCCTTTGAGAGGACAGAGGCTGAAGGCATGGGGGTCCATTTTCTCAATGCACAGGGAGGCCCAGGACTAAATCCCCAACATATCCAGAGAAAAATAGGCCCCAGAAAAAGGTATTGTTAACGGTGGTGAGTTTGTTCACGTCCACACTGCACACCTGCCTTGGGCAGCCCAGGTGGCAGACCCAGCCTGGCTTGAAGCGGATTGGGGATTAATCACATTGGGCTCATTAGTTCTATCTCTTGGAAAAAGAAATAGCCTGAGAAAATCCAGGTACCTAAGAGAGCTTTTTCCTTTTCCCTTAAAGATCGCAGTTTCCTGAGTCCGCTTGCCGAAAGCTAGGTATCAGCTTCTGTCATTTGCTAAAACACTAAGTCCTGGACTCAAGTTTGTCCTGGTTTGTCGTGACAGGTCCTGCTGGTCAACCAGCTGTATTAGAAAACAGCTGGTGTTGGTCCCATGGTCCATCTTTCATTCAGGTTTGACCACTGCTTACATTTTTATTCAATTACTTAGATGTCCAGCAGTTTCAGAAGTCATGTTGTGTACAGGCAAGCACAGATCTCATTTTGATACCGAAATTGGATTCTTTCTTTCGGGACCGCGGGGCTTTGGAGGCTAATCAAGAGAGACAGAGGACAAAGGTATATTTCGCTGTTTGGGCACCTGAAGTTCAAAGGTGGGGGCATTTTGCGGGGAGTCAGGCCTCACTCTTCATTTAATTTGAAATGCAATAGGGCCTGGTGTTATAGGAGAAAAACAAAATCTGCATTTGGGGAGCCCATGGGCTTCATAGTTTCTGGAGAGTCAGAGCAGGAAAAATAGAGTGGACATTAAAAGCCAATTTATTACATACGGCTTAATGCATTTTCTTTTCTCTCTTTTTCATAGAGAACAAATTCCTGTAAATATGAGATGCTCTAGAAATGTAAAGTGGGGTTTAAAAAGTAACTATTTCTTGAGGTGGTTAGGAGAATTAAATGAGTTTAATCCATAGAAACTGCTCAGAATAGTGCCTGACACAGAAAAGGTGCTCACTAAATGTTTACTCGTTATTTTTTTATTATTGTTATTCGTTGTTACTAGGAATGTCACTATAAAATTTTTTTTTTCCCAAGTGGATTCAGGGGAACAGAAGTACCCTGAAAGACATTACTAGGTGGCTCATGGAAAGTGGTTCTTTAGTCAAATAGGTTTGGAAAATATGAAGCCAAGTTCAGTGGGTTTCTTGACTGCAGGACTTCTCAGAGCGTTTAATATGTTAAGGTAACCGCGTGACGCTGAATCACCCGTCTTCTTCAGACAGAGTATACAGAATGCGTAGACACATCACAAACACAGTCACAGCCCAGGGGAGAATGCAAAGCTGGAATAGTTTAAGCAAGTATCATTTTTGCTTCCTTTTTAAAAACTTGCAGTTAAATCCCTCTGGGTAGTCAGTGGTCCCGTCTGCATCTAGCCCCACCGATAGGATAAAATAGCAAACATTTCCCAGTAAAAGCCTCCCATTTTCCTCCTCCCAAACTTTGGAGCTGGAGGCCCAAGTGGGACTTTCCGTGCAGCTGGGAGGCTGCTGGTCTTTGATGCACACGTGTTCATTTCCTTATTGGCCATTGTTCTGCGCGTTCATCATGTTTTAGAAGGCATCCCACCGCCTCAAATCCATAAACTTCAGAACCACCTTGGATTTGAAAGGTGAAAAGCCCTAACTCAGAATTTCAAAACAAGTTCTGATCTTGGACAAAGAGAAGAGTAGCCTCCCTCCTGGAGCTTTCCCGTCCAAGTATCTGTCACCGTTTAAATAAATAAAAAGACACCAGCTCTTTCGCTTGGTCCGGCCGGGCTGGGAGCCTTGAGATAAGAGGTCAGTGGTGTGAGTTACTATGGTAATTGAGTAGTATCAGCAATAGTTTTGCTCTCCTGAGCATTAAAGCCCGTAATAATAGGCACACAACAGTGGTTAAAGCAAGCAGGTAGGATTACTGTGTTCTTTTGTCAGAAGTATATAATGTCTCGTAGTCAGTTTTAAAGACTTCTCAACCCTCAAACCCACCCCACCGTCACCTGCTGCGTAATTTTGTATACTTAATCTCCTGCCCTCAACTCCCAGATCTCTGCTAATTTGAGGCAAATGGGTATTTCTGACGTTAAATAGGGCAGCGAGGAAGCTCTGACCTAGAAAACCCGCATTCTGAAGCACCGAGAATATTCTTTCACCGATTTTGTTCAGAGGCTTTTGAATGACGAGGGGGAGGGAAAAAAAAAAAAAGCTCTCGCTGCCACGGGAGGTGGCAGCCTCCCCGAGGAAGGGTTTTTGCAGAACAAGAAAAAATAAAAAAGAAAGAAAGAAAGAAAGAAAAAGGAAAGAAAGAGGAACTCGGCGAGCATCCCCACTCCCAACTTCCCCCATAAAACTTGTCACTTCGCATCGCCATCCGCTACCCCAACAATAATCACTCGGTGCCTATTGCTAATTGCAAGCACAGCTGAGGCCCAGCGGGGGGCCCTTTGCACAGTCTCAGGCCTTTATACGAGACCCAATCTGTTGTATGGTACTTGTTCACACACAAAAAAATCTACCAGCAAAGGCAGAAAGAGGCAGAGTCACAGGTTTCTTGTAATCCCTCCGCCTCCCCGCTGACAGCCCGGCCCTAGAAGCATTCCTGGTTTTGTCCTCCGCTTTACAAAATCCGAAGTGACCTTAAGCTACGAGCATGTCAGCTTTTGAATGTCGACTCGCCGGCTCCTTCAGGTGCATTAAGGAGCGAGGGGGGGGTGGGGGGCTACATCTGGCTTCGGCGTGTCTGTTTGCAGCACCCCTGGGGCGAGCTGTGGCTTCCTGTAACATGTAAAATATGAGTGTGAACTCAGGGTTCATGGCAAGGAACAGGAGGTCATGCCTCCATTCAGTTCTAAGTAAAGAAACTGGGAGTTTGCAGATGTTTTTCTGTACGTGTAATGACACCAACCCCCCGCCCCCCGAGCCACCGAGCCACCGAGAGCCGTTTTTTTTTTTTCTTGATAAAATGTGCCACAATCAGTGTGCTACTTGCAGATTTATTCATATCAATTTTTGCGATTTATATATTCAGAGACAAGATTGCTATTTCGGCAACTTTATGTTGGATGTCGTGCGTTTGCGTCTCGAGAAGGAGGGAAAGAAGTATGGGGCGGGGAGGGTGGGCAGAGAAAGAAAAGAAATTAAGTCTGTTCCTCGGGCCACCAGCTGGGGTGTTGTCAAGGAGACAAAGCGTCCAACGGGAGGGTCCGTGTCCCTCTTTTGCCCAGCGGTCACTTCCTGCCCAGGCTTGGAGGTGGGAAATGTATAGCTTCTGGCCCAGAAGAAGGCCCATTCATGGCTCCTGTGAGGAGGTGCAGGCTTGGGGGCTTGGGGCGGTTGTCCCCTCGGTAGGTGAGGTCCAGGCCACCCGAAGAAAGGCCTTCCCATCCTCCCTCACGGTCAAGGACAGGCCCATGAAGGTCCTTGGCCTGGGCCCCCATGTGAGCCTGGCAGGGGGCACCCACCCCTTCCTGTCCACCTTGCCACCCTCTCAGCTGGGGAAGGAGATTAAGCCTCCTGTGAAGTTCCCGCTTGCAGAAATTTCTGTTTCCAGCCCAAAGCCTTGTACTGGATTTTCACCAGAGGAAGACATTGGTGGAGCAAACGCAGAGATTAATCCTCCTTACCCTGGGGAATAAATGCTCCTCAGTGGGGCAGTGTTAATTGCCGAGCTTGGTGCAAAGATCATTTTGAGGCATTTAAGAAATACATGATTTTTATGAGTATAACCGTTCCATGTAGGAGTTATTTCTCAGCAAAGGGCAAAAGCTTTGCCTGCCTCGCATTATTAGCCTAATTCTACTTAATTGTTTCCTAAAATAAGGGCTTCCTGAACACACATTCCAAACCGTAATAAATCTGCTGTTGGGGGAATTGATTCTGGATGGGGGAGCCGCTGCCCTTTGGGGCAGAGGGAACCGGGGTCTGGGGGAGCTGAGTGCTGCCTGATCAGATCTGGGCTGGGAACGTCGTGGGGCAGGCGGGAGGTCGGGAAGGGGACGGCGAGTCTCCGTGAGAACATATGAGGTGACGTGTCACGCAGTGTGAAAAATGCATCCTTTTTTTGCTGTTTGGACCCAGTCCTCTAGGAGGATTCTCTGTTCTCGTCTCTGGGCTTCATTTAATTCTGTTTCACAGATTTAGAAATGTTGGCCCCGTGGCATGTTTTAAATAAGCCCGATAAGTGACTGAGCAAATGCTCCCAGATTTTGTTCTTTGTTCGTCGCAGTCTCAGTACTCGGCCTGGAGGAATTGTCTCCGTCCTGGTATTAAATGGAAGTCCCAAGATTCCTCATGCACGTCTTTTTTTTTGGCTTTTGTGAAACACAGTTAGGTGTTCCAGATTAGAATATGTCCTTTGCTACATAGCCATGCTCTCTCTCAAGCAGCTTCCCTTTCAGTATGGAGAGCGATTTTTCATTTCCCTTCTTTTCGTTTTAATTGTGGTAAAATTGATCAGGTTAACCGTTTCAGAGGGTACAGTTCAGTAGCGTTGCGTGCATTCCCACTGTCGTGCAACCAGTCTCCAAAACTGGAGGTTTTCATCCAGTGCTTTTCATCTTGCAAAACTGAAAGTCTATATGCATTAAACCATAGCTCCCCATTCCCCCTTCCACCGCCCCTGGCAACCACCCTTCTTTGTTCTATGAAGTTGACTATTCTAGAAACCTTATAGAAGTGCACTCATATCGTATTTGTGTTGTTTCACTGGCTTATGTTACTCAGCATAGTATCTTCAAGGTTCCTCTATGTTACAGCGTGTGACGGGGTTTCCTTCCTTTTTAAGGCTGAATAATGTTCCATCGTGTATATATACCACTTTTTGTTTATCCCTTTCTATGTCAATAGACACTTGAGTTGCTTCCACCTCTTGGCTGTTGCGAATAGTGCTGCTATGAACATGGGCGTGCAAATATCCCTTCAAGATCCTGTCAGTTTCTTTGCACCTATACTCATAACGGAACTGCTGGATCGCCCTCTTTTTCGAATAGCATTTACTCAAGTTGTGGAAATGGTAGAAGAGGGGTATTCGAGTATAAGCTGAGACAGCCTTCACAGTTGAAAATTCACTTGGGCGCCTCCACTTTCCCATCACAGGCCTTCCTGTTTTTAAGTTAATATCAACGAGCTGATCTTTGATTTCGTTTTCTCATTCAGAGATGGTCAACTTTCCAGCAATATCTTAGCCTTGTGGAGGCTGTCCCACCTCCTTGCAGGTGACCACACTGAGACATGGGCTGGATACAAGGGGACTGGCGGCTTGTTGGGTTTCGCACAGTCTAATCGATTCAGAAGCGACAAACTTGTTTCTGATCTGGCTTTGGGTAGCTTGGCTAGCTTACGGAGATTACCAGCAAGTTCATCAAACCATTAAAAAAAAAAATTTCTTCCAAAGAGAGGTCCTTGTGTAGCCCATATAAGCTAAGCTTTGAGTTAACTCTCCTGCTGCCTAATTTGCTTTCAGAAAGGATCCTTCAGGACTCTGACTTCCCTTGTGTTCTCTCCCAGGCACCTAACAGAGATGGGCCTGACCTGGTTAGAAGGCTGCCGTGCATTACATCAGGGGTCCAAGTACGGGTTCCTTGTCTTGAGTGTCCATTTGAAATGTCACGGCTAAAGGCACCCGTTGTTGGCGCTTTCTCCGCATCGCAGCTGTAGAGAGTTGAAATTTGCTCTTGAATAGATGACTGCCTTATTTTAATAAAAGAATATTAAGGTATCATTTAGGCCCTTTCTCAGGAGGTTGAAATCAAAGTGCTCCCAAGTGTTAGGGTCTGTACACGTTCCTGTAGAAGAAGCAAACATTTTAAGCAGTAACCATTTAAATCAAAGTTTTAAAATATAATTATTTTGTTTGCACTGCATCTTCCTTGTGAAAAGAAGCTCAAGATGAAAGGGTAGCGGGGGCTCTCAGCCCTGAGTTGTGGGTAACGATGACCTCTGGATCATCCATGATCCTCTGGATCCACGGTTTCAGCAACATGCCTCTGACTTCCCATCAGTCTGGATTTCACCAGACTCGGGGGAGTTGCTATTCCAGAGTTTAGACTCTTGAGAAGCCACAGAACTAAGACAGCTTCACAAAGACGTTGATGAAATGGATTTTAGGCACCTAGGGAATTACAGATGTTAAAAACAAAAACAAAAACAACATACCTCCAGCTCAAAAAAGACATTTGAGACAGCCTGGAAGGTCATCCTGGTTAGCTGTACCCTCTGATTTTGGTGTCCGGCTATTTTTAGTGTCTTTGTGCTCTTGGCTGGGCGTCCTGACGCTGTGAATGGGAACTACCTATTTCTAGGAGCAGTTGTCTCGGTGGATCAAAGCTTTGAATTATAGTAGCGCTCGAGGAAGGCCAGAGATTGTATCTTTCACCTATGTCCCCATTTTTTTTTTTAAGTACTCAGGTGATAGGCCCTTTTAGAAAGTTTTATTCCCCTTGGGGACCTCTGACAAACCCTAAAACTTGTATGCAATGCTTTAGTGCTTGCCTACTTGGCACAGACGTCCTGAACATGCCAAGATTTCTTCGTCAAACCCTCTCTGAGTCTGGATTAGAACACCAGAGACCACCAGATCCCTCCCTATGCTTAGCCCCAAGAGACCCATGAGGCTGTGGAATCGTGGCTGAGGCTAACAAAGCTACAGGACTTTGGCAGAAGCACAGAGAAACCCTCCGTGATGTTGTTCACATGCTCTTAAATTACCCAAATTGTAAGGAAGAAATATGCATTGAAAGCTGCAAATGTAAACGATTTCATTACAGTATTTCAATACAGCAATTTAAAGAGGTTGTGGGGTTTTTTTTTTTTTCCCCAACGAATAATAACCCATGTTTGTCACCAAAAGTAAAGTGAAGAACTTAGTCACAGGGGTGTGGTCAAGGTATTATCTTCCCCTTTGACTCCTTGCCAACAACAACAAAAAATGTCCTTTCTTCATTAGACACCCCAGGCAAGTTGCCTCTGAGACAGTTCCTCTCATGTACAGCTGTGTCGAGTTGGAGAGGGTACTTTCCAAAGAAAAGATCAAAATCGTCCAGCTTTCACTGTGCTTCTTCAGTCCAGAAATACAGGTCAGTTACCAGGAGGTTACAAATTACCTGTTTGCGTAGACATCTTTGGAAGCGTGGAAGCTGCTCAGAAGGTTTTGCACAACCCTGAATAGCTCGCACTTGGAGAGATATTATCTCTTATTTGTGAAGCAGGGTAAGATAACATGGCTTAGATAATAACAGCTAACACTTAATACGGGCCTATTGTAAGCACGCCACACATTTTAACTCATTTAATCTGCACAAGCCTAAGTGGTTTTTATTATCATCCCCATTTAGCAGATGAGCAAACTGAGGCACAGGGAGGTTAAAGGATTCATCAAGATTCAAACACAGGACAGGCTTGATTCAAATCCATTCTCTTAGCCACTGGGCTGTACCGCCTGTCAGTTTCTTGAGTCCAGGCTCCATCACTTGCTAACCGCTAGATCATTTGACTTCTCTGAGCCTCAGTTTCCTCTTCTCTGAAGTGAGACCATAGATGATAATAAAGGCTCAACTGTTTCAACTTTAGCCATGAACTGCCCAGGCATTTAGTGCTCTGCCTGCCTGGTAGACATAGCATGAATATGCTAGTTTCAAAGGAAATAAATATATTTGGAAATGAGCCAACCATAGAACTCAGATCCTTGTGAATTTCAACTATCATTCATGCTTAGGCTCTGCTGGACTGAGTCACAGATTTTAATCAAAGAAGGTATATGAAGATCTGTGTTTGTGCATGGTGTGGCTGTTGGTCCTTAGGCTAAGAACATAATCTCTAAAAGAGCTCAATTTCACCATATTGGGCTAAATATTACCTTTTGCTATAGGCATAGGGCAGCACGCCTTGTTCAGCATGTGTGTGTCTGTGTGTGCGTTTTGCTGAAAGAGATACACTGCAGTATGTGTGTTAGACTTCAATACAAGTTCTTCTTTAAAAGAAAAAAGCAACACAAGAGCTGAGTTTTGAGCTAGACTACTTTCTTTGGATTCATGACTCTGCCTCAAATTGTTTCTCTTACAGCACTTTCTGATGACATCTCCTTTCATTTAACATGAAACCGTATTTCCCCAGGGCTCTATTTTACTCTCCCTGTTCACCAAGAATTGTAAAGCTGATGATGTATCATTTTTCAGAGCTGAACTTTTGATCAATGTCATAACTTTTGTATCTCTAAAAGTCTGTTAGGAAAATTCAATCCATTGTGACAAAGGCAATTTTTTCTAGTTGTGTGGCTCTTTGAAAACGCTAACTGCCGACAGTGAGAATTTCCTCTCAGTAGCAATTGCTGAGTTATGAACCTAAAAGAAAATAAGAAGAGTTTAGGTAGGGCTACAGGGGAACATTACCGATATGCTGATGCTAGCTGAGAAATGGCATTCTTGCCCTGGTCCAACTTTCTCAAGTCATTTCCCTTGTCAGCAATGACTGTCTCTCATCCATTAGTTCGTTAAGGCTGGTGAGTGGTTTTCCATGGGAAAACCCATAATTTCCCCAAGCACACTCTGCTTAGCAACTCTCTAAGCTCATAAAAAGTAGAATCTTTTCAACACCAAGCCAAGCTCGGGCTCTGGGGTAGACAGGTTCAACAGCATTATCCTACCCACACCCTTCTCCTTTGAGAAGTTCAGAGCTGAATGACTTTGCTGAAAAGGCACCTGGATGCCAGAGGTGTTTCTACACAAGCAAGCCGTTGCTTTTTGAAATTTGGGAGCTGAACGTGACAAGTCATACGGACCTAGTGGTAAATAACCAGCTTGAAGCCTGTCCCACCACAGGCTACCTAGTGAACCTACCCACGTGCCTTTTTCTCCTCTGCAAAACGGGGCTGTTCATACTGTTGCTACTCTTAAGTGTTCAGCTGGATGATGCAATTAGATAATTCTTGTCAGATGCTGTGCACAGTGCTTGTACATTGTAAGGACTCGGTGTTCAGTGCATTGGTAACTATTTTTATTAATGTTGCATGTGGTGTGTGTGTGTGTGTGTGTGTGTGTGTAATCCTGGACGTACTGTTGTCCTTTGCTAAAAACCGTAGACTCTAAAGTCTTCCAGAGTGGTCTAGTCTGATGGGGGGGTTGTGTAAGTTGAGGGAACATGTTGTCCTTGTAATTAGCCAGTCTGATACCGCACTGAATAGTTCTGCCTCCTTTTCAGCCTCTGTTCCTTGCTTCCATTGCCACTCGTGGATGCGACATGGCTGGCTCTGAAAACAAATGAATCGTGAATAGTAAGGTCCCTTTAGGACATCGAATTAACATCAAGATGGGGGGAAGGGTCTGGGAGTTTAGACTCATCTAGGGGGCTACGATGGTGGAGGCGTAAAGGCAGCAGCAATAGCAGTGGTCACACTCTGTCCTGCTGATGAGGGATTATCCAAACCCAAGTGAAAGTCCATTCTCTGTGAACCCGATGTTGTCCGGTGAGGTGTGAATTATTCATCCTATCTCACAATCCTGCAGCACTACCAGGGGATAGAATTCCCCGGGGGAACAACGAACCCAGAGGTGCGGACTAGGAAGAGGTGAATGAATCACTTCTTAGTTGCAGAATTTAAGGGGGAGCCAAAAAGACGGTTATTGAGATAAGTATTTTAATATGGTTTAAAAAATCAAAATGAATGCCAAAAAAAAAATCCGTGAGACATAAAATATGAAAATACTAATTAAAGGCTGCATCCAATCCTGCACTTGTAAGATCTTGCCTCATCCTAATCCTAGCTGGAGTGAACCCCCACGTTATAGAAGAGACACGTTATGTATAAGAATTTCCCTGCATGAAGTCGGAGTAGTTGCAGGGCAAAATGTGGGACCCGAGTGGATCTGCATGTTAATTATCTAAGCATCGACTGGAAATGAATCAAGAAGATTCTTCCGTATTGTATGTTTAAAGGATGCGTGTTGTGTTTCTGAGAGCAAGATAACAACAGTGGCTAGATTTTATTGAGCGCTTACTATGTGACGGTCACTCTGCTAAATACTTTCCCTAATTGTCTCTTTTAATGCTCGCAGTAATCCTATGAAGTAGGTACTGGTATTAACCCCAAGAGGAGACTAAGGGTCAGAGAGTTAAGTAGCTTGCTCGAGGTTATCCAGTTAATAAGTAGCCAACCCCAGCTGAAGCTGTAATGTAGCCACACAGGGTTTGAAAAAAATCACTCAGTATTTGTCTGAATCCTTTTAATCCAATATTTAAGTCTAGGTCCATACAGTTTCAAATGTGTATAATGCACCGAGGGTGGTTTTTCTAGGTTTGGGTGGGGACCTGACACGAAACAGCTCTACAGTGGAATGGCTTTGCTAAGAGCTGGCCGTGTCCTGGAAGACTTACGCTTGAGATTCTGGAGATCCTCCAGCAGGAATCATTTCTTCTCCCAGAGCATGGCTTTCTCTCATCCTGTGCCCTGCTTTCTTCCTTTCTTTGCCGCATTTCTTAGGTTGAGAAAGAGAGAATAGATGGTGACGGTGATGATGGCGAAGATGTTAGGGGTCATGGTGACAATTGTGATGATGGTGGTCGTGATGATGATGGTGGTAGCTAAATTTATTGAGGTCTGATTATGTGCCAAGGACTATGACGTGCACTTTTGTAGCACTACTTCATTTAGTCCTCAAAAAGCCCGTGAAAGCCTGATTAATTCCCATTCGCGGATCAGGAAACTGAGTCTCTGAGAATGTAAAGTAACTTGCCCAAGATCACAAGCCCAGGTGACAGTCAGGTGAGGCCTGTGCTCTTAACGACTATGTTGTGGAAAGAAAGAAAGGAGAATTAAATGGCAGAATTTTACATCATCTTTCCACGTTCTCTTAATCACAGCTTCCAGATCTGGTTGTAGCTACTCAAGAAGTTTTCAGCTTTCCAAGGACCCGAATTACCCTGCGGGCCCTAGCTGTGATGGGCATCCTTTTGGCTTCCAGCTCTAAACCTTTGCAGAATTCTCCCCAGAGAACATACTTTAGAGGTGCCCAGGGTCCTGGGGATTTTATGTCTCAAGGGATTTTATAGAATTAAAGTAACCTTATATGAGAAGTTTCCAATTACTATACCTGAATTCAGGCAGGACAGCCAAGGAGTTCTGATTGTACTGAAATACTTACTATATTTCATCAGTTTCTAGTTCGAAGCGTTTAGTGTGCATTTCACCAAAATTTAAGTGCCCAGGTGTCAGGATATCTCTGGAAAAGGCGTATCTGAGCCAAAGACAAAACAAAATGGGGAGAAGTTAAAATGTTTTATGAATTTCCCCTTTTGAAGAATCATAACAAATCTGCTGTATTCGCATCGATCTCAAATAAAGCAAACCTGATTAATAAGCACTGTGAACTGCACGAGGAGAGGCAGGAACAACCCAGACAGCCAGTAATGTGCCGGTAAAATGTTTTCACGACTGGCGTTCTGGGAGGGAGAATGCCCTGGTCTGTGGCATTTGCCAGTCTCCGTGGGGTAAAACCTCCCCGTAAGGCTTATTTCTGGCTATCAGTGTGATATCCCTGAGTGTAGAGGTGGGCAGAGACCCCCAAGATCAACTCTCAGGCCCAGCACACGATTACGCCCTCCTAGGGGGGAGTAATCAGGTGCTCAGCTGTTTCACTCCAGTCCCTAATCCTGGAAAGCTGCCACTTCCGGATTCACTAGCTGTGTGCCCTTGGGCAAGTCTCTTCAGCTCTCTGGGCCTTTGTTTCCTCCTCTACAGAGGATGCTGTGGAAGGCCCCTTTCACCTCTCACATTTTAAAGTTCTCGAAGGCAGCGACTCCTGCTTTCTCCAACATCCAAGTGCCTTTAAGCGCCTTTCTGGGAAACCAAGTTAGCACTGTGCATCAGCCAAAAGTGCCTCCAATTCCATCTACTGAGCATAAGGTTTGGAAAGGAGTGACTTACTCCCTTTGCCTCTTTCCATGTGTAGCCAATGGGGCATCATACATTTTTGACACTTTTTTGCTAGATGTGAGATCCAGGAGGAAAAGCATGGATGTTCCAGGGCTTTCTTGTTCTCCTGGGGTGGGAATCTGTGAGTGTGATGAACTGATCCATCGCTGTGCGCATTTCCTACCTCCCTACCCTTTCGGCAGCGGAGGACGAATACTGACAGTGTTCTCCCCTTTCCTTGGTGTTTTGTACTATCCAGAAGCCATTTATAAGAATGGGAACTACTTATATCAGATGGGGAGTTCGTTAGTCTTACCCCCCCACCCCCACCCAGAAAGGTGGCATGTCTCTCAGCGAAGAGAAAAAGGCACGTTGCACAAGGCTTGCTGGCAGGGATAGAAGCCAGCGTCGGTTTGCCTGTTGTCACAGCCAAAGCAAAATGTCACCTCTGCCTAGAAGCCAGAGTGCCACATTCCTCTTTTGTGTCCCTGAGATGCACCCATCATGAGGCCCTCAGTCTTGTAGGTTTGGCCAGGAGGTCACCCGGGTTCCTTGAAGGTCAGTTTCCAACCCCAGGAGGCGGGGGGATGTGCATTGCTCATGACTCTCAAAACAGATTGTTTGAGCCCCCGATTGCATGTGGATAAAGCCAGGAAACGTGGAGTTTGAGGCCTGGGGTGAACACAAGAGAGCCCCCCACTATTGCTGAGAGTAAGTAAGGACTGTGAAAACACCCGTGATCCCGTCCTGTTCCTGGCCCTGGCCCTTTTCTTAACAAACCCAGATGCAGTGATGACAAGAGCTCCAGAATCCCAAGGCAGGAGGTGCCGAAAACACCCCCGAATAATCACAACCGCCCCCCCCCAAAAAAAAAGTTTCAGGGGAATGTTCTCACTCCTCGAGGGGAAAACCTGTCGGCGCCTGGGGCAGTCTGACCAGGACAAGCCCCCTCCCGGCATGGAGTGAAGTGCAGATAATCAAGAAAAAAGTCCTCCCCCCACCCCAGCTCCCTTGGGGAGGGGACAGAAGGTTCCTGAAACTGACAGTTTCGCCTCGATGATCTTTAAAAGAGCAGAAGTTGGCTGTGAGGCTGCAGTGCCGCCTTGATTGGGGTGGTGTGGTCTCTTGGCGGCTGGGCTCCAAGGAGAGCCACAGTTGTCTCTGATGAGGGAAGAGCCTAGAAATGAAAAGATTGCAAAGAGGGCTTCTGAACGCCATGGCTGAGACTCTGTCGTTCCTTGCAAGGTGAAACTTGGCAGTCCTGCCTTGCAAGTAAAAACCCAAATTAATTTTTTTTTTTGAAGAAATTAAGTCAGAAACGAGGCTTCGGAAAAACTGTGAGTGTTAGGCATAAACTGATTTTGGATGATCTTTAGGTGAGAAAGGGTGGAGTTACCATCAGAAACATGTTTTTATTTATGCTTTTAAAATCTCCACTGGTGTGCGTGCGCGTGTCGGTTAGCAGGAGAGTGTGCCCCGTTTCCATCCCCTAACAACGTCTTCTTTTTAACATCTTCTCTGTGCGCGGTTCACATCCACGCCCTCTAAGTAAATATCTAGGTCCCCCACACCTTTTCATTTTATTTGTAAATTGTTTGGTATGAGCGGCAATGCGTAATGAAACCTGGTGAAGTTGAAAAGATTAGATTTTTTTTTTCCGTCCTGACACTTCATAACACTGTTCATATGTCTCCGAGTGAAATTTATGAATATATGAGCAGTGCTGCAAAATTATACCGCACCAGAGACTTCCTGCACCACAGGGGTGACAGTCTAAAATGACACAGCTTCAAGCATTTTTCACAGACAAGAAGCAAAATTTAACCCCCTTAAGGGGAAGTATGATTTCAACAGCTTGAAATGAGCTCATTTGTAGATGGTTTTTTTCCCTCCCATCTTCCATAATTTTTTGGTGTTAAGATTAAAACAGATTGCACAGTCAACGTAAGGCCACATACGCTGCCCAGAGTATGATTTGGCCCTTAAAGAGAAACCCCGTTTCATTGTCTTTATCCAAATGCCGCAATAGGGTCAGTGAAGGCGGACTTTGCCCTCAATTCCCAAGGCTCTCAGCCTGATTCTCAGGACTGTCCTAAACAGACAGGGTCTGGATTTTTCAAAAGGTAAGTAGCAAGTGGCATCAGTTGAGTCAGTGGAGAAGCACCCATCGTCCTGGGCACCCGCGACAATGGCTTTAGGAAATCAGTGGTAACTTAAATCTCAACTGAGTAAAACTAACCAACAAAAAGGAGAATCAGAAGAGCGAGAGATGGTCGTTAGGGACTGGTTGTACCTGAGATGTGTATAAAGAGTTCTGCTTTAGATTCAAAGACCAAGCCGGTCTCTTTTTGGCTGATCTGGTACCTTGGGATTTTGTATCAATTGCTGGGCACAGTCTCCCTGCTCTCAAATTCTTCTTAACCGTTTTGTTTTCCTCTTGAAACAGAGCAGGGTGCTCACACGTGGCCTGTTCCCTCTCTGCTCTTTAAACGCTCCATGACGTGTTGGCTGGAGAACTTTTGTCTCTTTTTTTCAGCAATGGTACAACAGCTCCATGAACGTGATCTGTACCTGGTTGACGGACCGGATGGACTTACAGCTTCACATTTATCAGTTGAAAACACTAATTAGGATGGTAAAGGTAAAAGAAAACATAATGATTCTTCTTTGCAAATAGCTCCCTGAAATCCATTTCCTTGGCAAGATGCAGGACTTCCTTGACACAAAGGATATTAGTTTACGTATAAAACAAGATGATTCCTAAAACAGTTATCTTAGGTGAGAAAAACCTGATGAAATCACTTTGGGATGCATGGTTAATTTATTACTCAGACATCAAAGGGAAATTTAATTTAAAAAAAAAAAAGAAGTTGGTATTTTATCCAGACTAGAAAAATACTTTATGTATTTGCCATGTAAAAATAGACTTTCAAAAGTACCCTTGGCATTAGACTTTCAAAAGCTGGCTTTTGGGTACCACTATGCTAATCACATCAATTACCCATTTTGTGTATGGTTTAATTAAATAAAATTTTGCCACAATTAATTTAATAGAAATATTTACCTCCGGCTATTTCTAAATATGTCCTGTGATCATTATCAGGATGCAAATCAATATTGTTCTGGTAGTTAATTGAACTAGTTTCTCTTACAATGCGTGTATACAATCAAATGTAAAGGATCACAAAGGTGAGGTAACATACCCTGAACGCAGCTCTTTTCCCCTGTTCTTGTGTGTGTGCCTTGGACTAATGATAATTATTTCAGCGTGAAATCTCAGTGGTTTACATGAAATAATAAGATCCCAGAAGGGGGTAAATACGTTTTTGATCATTTCAGTTTCCATTTGATGCTTCACCATCGAGGGTTTGAAAACATGCGTGTGCAAAAATCTCATTCAAAGCACAAAGTCTTTTTAAAAATATTTTAACAGTGAAACGTAGCTGCATTTCCATTTCTGAACAGTTTGCCAGAAGTCCCCGCAACCCCCGGCCCCTGCTATTCCCCCACCCACCCCAATCCCGCCCCATTTCTTAGTCGCTTTCGGATTAGCACCATTTCATTGAAGGTGCCCCTCTACCCCAGTGCTGACTTAAAACCAATTACTGTTCCGTTGAGTGTAATTAAGGAGAATTATTATCATATGCATTTGATCTCACAAAGCGTCCGCCCAGGGAAGGTTAAGAGACAGCGGTGCACTGCAGCTCATAAAAAAAAGGAATGTATGTACTCGGACTATGCACCTAGCCTAATTTTCATGTTTTTTTAGTGTCAGTTCCTTAAGGCAAGCTCGCTAAACATTGCCTGACCACTTGAATTCCATTTTCTGGGCATAAATACTCTTTAGGGGAATTTTTTTTTTTCCATTTGACTCTTTCTGGGTAGACATGAAACGAAGACAATTCATTTTAATATTTTAAAATTCCTTCCCATTCCTTCCTGATATTCCCAGATTTTTGTCAAGACTGTTGGAATTACCGACATTTTATTAAGGAAAAATTGTGAGTCAGAGGAGAAGTGTATTCCTAGCCTTCTGTCAAAAACGACACAGACATGAGCCACAGGGAAGGGACACAGAAACGTCACTGCCAAAGGAACCCCTTCACTTTTGCCAGAAGTGGGCCTCGCTTAACTCGGGCCACCACACAGAGGGGTGGAGCAGAATTCACCCCCTCTTCACTCAGCACATGACCCAGAGGACTTCTTCTCGGGGGCAAACTCCCAGTGATAATTGGCTTTCTTTCCTGCCTTTACATCCACTCTGGTTATTCATCTGTTCATTCATTATTCAGCAAGCATTTATTCAGCCATCCAACATTAGGCTCATGTTAGTTGGGGCCCTCCTTGTGTATTACAAGACGGAGGATTGGAAAAAGCGACTCTACGTGGTCCTCAGACATTTAGAGGCTCCTGGGGAAACACGCTGCTCTGGAATTTGACAAAGAGGAGAATAGTCAAGTGATTTCTCCCTTTCTTTTTCCCAAAATATCCTGACAGTTGAGCCTAAATGACTGAAAAGTACAGACAAATCCAGTAAATCCTCGAGCTGTCTGGACTATGCTATACCTAGCATTTACCTAGCCTTCTACCCTCCCCGCTCCAGGGAAAGACACAGTTAAGGTGGCTACCTGGGAGAGCCCTGCAGCTTGGGCCATAGTTAAGATGCCCTTTTAATTTAGTGGCGAGACCAGATTACTATTTTTTCTAATCTTTTTTGTTGTTGTTGTTGTTGAAGTATAGTCAGTTTACAGTATTGTGTCAATTTCCCTAAACCAGATTACTTTTAAAGAGGGAAAGATCATGCTACGAATGATCAGCCTGGGACCATAGATGTAAACTGGCAAGGGGAACAGGTGGTCATCTTATCCAAAATCTTATGATATTATTGGACTTCACTGAGCAGAACAGCATTCGCTAGTTAATTCTGCCGTCATTCCCGCGTATGACCTTCAGGAGAGTTGACATTGCAATTGACACCAGGACTACATCAGATGGGCTACGAATGCCGTTGAAGTATGGTAGTGTCCCTTCCCGTGCCCCCTTAGCGAGTTTCCTGTACCAAGAGGAGACACAAACAGCAGAATCGGTAGCCGAAATGATATGCAGTGTGAGGAGAGGAGTCATAGTTAGAGAGAGACCTTTTTGCAACAAATGTTTTGTGAAGTAGACAACAGCCAGATGCTTCTGGTCATGTTCAGTTAACGCGAAGGGATTTCTAGAGAAACAGTCCCTGGGATACCTAAGGAAATCCAAGAGAAATCGCCTGAAGGAACAAAGGAAGAACTTGCCGTATAGTCATACCAAACCCCTGTGCTTGACAAAGAGCCAAGTTCCCTCCCTGAGACCAGGAAGTTGTGAACAGAATAGAGGCGCTTCTTTGCCGCGGAGACGAGAAGTGAGTCACATGCCCGCAACATTTTAATGAGGCATTAGCGCTCCGTCTTCCCCATGATTGTTGCTGCCCGTCTGAGGTTTTGTATACCAACATGCACACGTCTGTCTTGTGAACGAGGCAGAGGGATATGCAGTCACGAGCCTCGCAAATGCTTAAGAGCAGGCTGCAAAAGAACTCGCAAAATCCCATAATCACTTGATTCATTATTTATGTGCTATAGCTGTCTATCCTGTTATATTACACTAACCTCAGAGAAAGAACCAGACCAGAATGAAAACAAAAAAAAAGAAAAGAAAAGAAAAAAGAAAAAAAGAGGGAATCAAAACAATTATGGAACATTTCCCTGTACGGAACTGAATAAACACAAGCTTATGTTCTTTGCTTTGTCTCATCTAATACAGTTTATCCTGTCACAGTTTCTCATTTTCTGTCATTCACCACCTCTCAGTTTTCAGCACAAGTGAAATCTGAGAGCGTGGTGGCTTTTCACGTGACAGCGCGGGCCGCGTGACACTTAGCCGAGGTCGGTGTTCTCACACTTGCTCTGTGCCCTCTCCCTCCCCGCGTGGAGCCGAGATCTCCCTCATCATGGCATCTTTTCCCTCTTTAGAAAACCTATAGGGATTTCCGGTTGCAAGGGGTCCTGGACTCCACCTTGAACAGCAAGACCTACGAGACCATCCGGAACCGGCTCACTGTGGAGGAGGCCACGGCGTCCGTGAGCGAGGGTGGGGGCCTGCAGGGGATCAGCATGAAGGACAGCGACGAGGAGGACGAAGAGGACGACTAGAGCGCTCGGGCCCGGAGTCCCCTGGGGCAGAGTCCTGTAACCAATGCATGTCCTTAGTCTGTTAGTTAACCCCCTTAGGGAATTTTCTGTCAACGACCATGCCCATGAGATGTGTCCGGATAACAATTGCCGTTTTAGCTACATGGTCCCCAGATTAGCAAACGACCTACAACTCCACGATTTCCTGACTCCATGTCTCTCTGTTTACAAGCAATAGGGAGCACCATTCTTTAAATACCATTTATGGAGACTACATAGCTCAGTTGCCAGGTGTATCCCTGTTATCAGCAAAGTTCAATGATGCTTCATTAATGTGCTGTGTGTGCGTTGATGGTAGGTGGATGTGAGGGCAAATAAACCTAGTACTTTCTTTGTGTCCCGTCCGTGGGTGCCAGTGATGTAAATGAGTACAATAAACTAATTTAACTAAGACACGTAGATCTGCTTGGTTTTTCGAAAACCAAAAGGCAAAGGCTCCAACCACCAACTTTTGGCTCTATCTGTTCCCGGAGCACGGCAAAATGAACCCCCACCTGGTGTCCTTGTTAACCCATCCTTTTATTTATCCAGATAGTTAGCCGAAAAAGGATGGCTACATCCCAATGGAATGAGCGTCCAAATTGCCACGGCAAGGGCGAGCCTATACTTAATCACATCGAGTGCAGTTCAGAGCAACGGTCTTCTAGCAGAGTTTATCCTATTAAATGTTACGTTTTGCTCTTCTGTTTCGATAACCGTGGATGTAAAAACAAACAAACAAACAAAAAAACCCTGAATATTTAAATGATGACCCTAGACTATAAATGTGTTTATAATAAGATATGGATATTTCCTTCAGTAGATTGTAACCAGACTTTATTTTGTTCCACACTGTTTTTTATATCTGTCATGTACATTGCATTTTGATCTGTAACTGCATGACCCCAGGGTCCTCTGCAGAGCTGTTTCTTTCTGTGTAAAGTAGTGGCTCCATCTTGCTTTTGCCTTATATAAAGCCTACAGTTATGAAAGTGTGGGAAACTGTGGCTTCTCGAATAAATAACTCTTCACATGTCCTAGGAATACGGCTGAGCCTTTTTTTTTCCCTCTGTCTCCTTTGAAAGCCAGAACTGAAGCCCACGAAGCAGGAAGACATGGAAAACAGGAGGGAAGGAGTAATTTTCGTAGAGTGTTCTCGAAACCGTTGGAGTGGGTGGTGTTCAAACACTTGTCTCCACGAGAGACAGCCGAAAATTCCATTAATTCAGCCTCGACTAATTCAGAAACTGTGGGCATTTGGACATGTTGGGCAGATTACACTTGCATTATAGGATAAATAAGGGTTTGCTCAGCAAGAGAGTAGTGTAAACGAGAGAAATGTTTCTCCTGTATGAAGAGAAGGCCAACAAACTGTTTTTAAGCACCACTTTAACAGCAGTGTTTGCATTCAAACAAAGCGTGTGCCAATTATATATGATTCTTATATATTTGTTAAAGCATTTTACAAGATTCTCTGAGATACGGAGTGCTCTTCGCGCTCCCCAGTCTTTGTCAGCCATATCATCACCTAAGTTTAAAAGAAATCAGGCATTTTGGTAGCTTTGCCTGTTTTATTTGTCTGCCACTAAATCAAGCTGACCTTTCCTTGGGGCTGACTGAGGTTTTAGAGAAATACTTACTTTTTCAGTAGGACCGGACAGAATGCTCACCAGTTGCTCAACTCCTCTACATAGCACGTCTCACTCTGTTCAATCCTTGAGGTCTGCAGGTACACATCACCAGTACTTCCTGCCCTTGGTACTGAGAATAAATCCCATTTATTGAGCAGCTATTTTGTGCCAGGCATTCTGCATGTATTACCGCAGTCAAATCTCACAACCACCGTAAGAGGAGAGGAGTGTTTCTATCCTCATTATAGACGCGGAAGTTGAGATCAGAACGGTTAAGGTAACTTGCCCGATGGTTACACAACTCCCTGCAGAAACTTCCACCCAGAGATACTAGAGAAATGTTAAGACCAGTCATGGGGATAAAATGATAAAACTCATCCATTGTCCAACAGCACGAAGTCAGTGTGGCAAAGCCAGAATTTTGCGAGATACATGTGCATTCGTGGTATTTTTAGTTACAAAACGAAAGCATATTTTTTACGACAATTACAAACAACTCAAAAATGCACGAGTAATGAGACAGCATCTGCCCAGTGTACACGAGCTGGAAATGCCCGGTGGACAGAAGTTGGGGAAAGGAAGAAAATGTTCAGGAAGCTGGCGGAGAGCTAAGTGAATGAGTTAGATAACTCACCGAAAGACATGGAGAGAAGCAAGTTAGAAAAGACCCTAAACCGAGGTTTTAAAAATGTCCTTCAAAAGGAGGCTTTGCCACAGCCCAGCACAGCATCCCCTCCGCGTGGCAACCTTGGAGGGAGGACCGTGGAGGCGGAAATGACATTAGACGAACTCAGAGACAAAAAGCTGAACAAGGTTAAGTCTCAGGTTATCCTTGCCACAAACTCAGTTGAAAAGGAGACAGTTTGGGGAGCTTGAGCTTTTTTATTTTGGGGGGATGAAAGCTGAAGTTTTCTCTTCTTTTCCTTTTTTTTTTTAATTAAACTACAATATACACAATTCCTAAGCGTACGACTCAGTGATTTGTGAAAGCGAACACCCTCCTTGGAGAACCAGCAGGTCAAGAACTAGAACACAGTGAACACCCCAGACATATGCACGCCCAGCCCCCTTCCCAGTCTCTCCCTGCTCCTTGCAGGGGGCCACCGTCCAAAGGTAACCGCTGTCCTGCTTTCTAATCGCATCAATTAAATTTAAGCCCTCGTGCAGTTAGACTCACAGCAGATATTCTTTGCTGTCTGGCTTCTTTCTGCTCTGCGTTGTATTGTTGGTGTAACTGTGGTTCATTTCTTCCCAATGCTCTGTCGTGTTCCAATGCATGAACATACCACAATCTATCCGTGTTAACATCTTGTTTTTAGTTTGGGGCTCTTATGAATCATACTGCCATGAACTTCTTTGTATGTGACATTTGCTGAGTCATAGGGTAAAGATATGCTGTTCACTTTTAGGAAAGTACTACCATTTTTCCACCAAGGGTGGACAAAGTTACACTCTTACCAGCATAGTATCAAAGCTCCTAACGAAACTGGGTATTGCCCTTGACGATACTAAACAGTGTCACTGCTTTTAATTTTCATCATTCTGGTAAATGTATTTGATAAGGGTAGACATAACCATCATCCGGTGTAGCAGTTTATAGTTGTAATTCACTGATCACATAAATGGAGTTGTTTGCCTTTTAATGCGTGTATTGGCAATTTGGGTAGCCAGCCTTGTGAAGTGCGTGCTGAAGTTTTTTCCCCTTTTTATTTTTTAAAGAGGAAAATTCTAGTTATTGGAAGACTGGCAGAGAAGAGGCCATAGGAAAAAGTGCCAGATGGATGGTGAGATGTTGAGGTGTAGAGGAAACGTTAACCTGATGGAAAATCATTCACTGTATTGACAATCAGTCTACAAAGAGTTGAGTCCATACTGGCCGAGCACTGCTAGAAACACCCAGGTTTTCTTTCTAATCCATTCCCTCTCATCAGCCAGTGGGACGTTTCTAAAAGGTAAGTGTGATCTTGTCCACCCTCCAATTAAAACTCCAGTGGCTCCCCTTGCTCATAGAATGAAGCCCAAATTTGTGAAGGTGGCTTACGAAGCCATGTACGATCTGCTCCTCGCCTACCTCTCCAGCCTCTGTTCACCCTACTCCTCTCTCTCTGGGTCCCAGCTACCCCTGCCATCTTTCACTTCCTGAGCACCATGGTTCTTCCCAGCTGGGCCCCTCTCCCTAAGCGCCTCATCTCTTCCTTCAAACCCCAGCTCAAGGAAGGGAAGCCTTTCCAAACCCCGCCCCCAGTCCAGCAGCCATTCCCCCGGTATTTATGGTCAGGACACGTTCTACTTCTCTTTCATGGTGTTCACCACGCTATTCGTGAACGGGTTGTTTGCATCAGTACATGTCTCTTGTAGCTTTTCTCCACTTCAGGAGGGTGTGAGTGCCCTGTGCCAGCCTCCCTACTCTAGCCTGAGTGTATTCACTCAGTATATGATTAATAAATGGAGGCTCAAAGTACAGAAATGTAAATCATCTGATTACTATTCTCTTAGAACCTTTAGTCTAGGTGGTATGGCTCTTCAAGAGACTTATCTAGACTAAATACTGTAAGAGTCAGAGGATGGAGAAGGCACACAAGGCTTCCTGGAGGAGGTAAGCTTTGAAGAGCCCATAGACAGAACAGGAAAAGACATGGAGCAAAGCAGAGGGAGGTGAGGCGTTGTGCCATTTGGTTGAAGCTGTTTTGTTCTCTGGTGGATTCCCAGTGCACATAATGAAGACACAACAAATACATGTTGACTTACAATGCGAATGAATGTGCTCCTTGTGTTAGGGGAGCCTGGCTTCGTGGATTTAGGCAGGGAGTTGGGAGAGATTAAGACGGGAAGGGTGGGTTCAGGTTTCAGTGGAGGATATCTAGTTTCCTTTAGTTTGGGTTTGTTGGTCTGCATAACAGAGAGCTAACCAGGACTTTCAGTTTTTCAAAAAAACTTAAAGAATTGTTTTAAGTTAAAAAAAAACCAAACAGAACAGAATTATGTGAAACAAAAAGTTGAAGCTTCTCTCTTCCCCAACCCATTTCTCCAAAGTAGCCATTGCTAACAGATGGGCATATATTCTTCCAAATATGTTCAAATTATATACAAGTATATTGGATATAGATTTATATATATAATATATATATCCAATATCCAGTTGGATATATTTATATTTTTTATATATTTATATATATATATATATATATTTAAAAATATATTTTCACAAATGGGATTCAGCCTGAGCCTACTGAGTCAAATCCTGTTTTTCATTTATCAGTGTAGGATCATTTCCATGTCTGCACATAGAGATTTTCTGTATTACTTTTAATGGTTGTGCTGTGTTTAAGGAGATGGTCTGATCAAAGAAGAAACAAGAGCGAAAGAAAGTAAACTCAAAATTCAGGGCGAAATTTAGGATGGATGAAAACATAATGGTGGAAATGAGCCATCTGTGGAAGTGATCCAAGAGGCCATTTAAAATGTGACTCGAGCATTTCAGAAACACCCCAGATTTAATCTCAGTCTCGTGGCACTGTATTATAATGATTTTTTTTCAATGTGTCTGTCTCCTCACTAGACTGCCATGTTCTTGAGGTCAGAGACTGTGCATCCATTTATGTTGTGGCAGTCTGGTGCCTGGAAGACAATTGGCACTCAATAAATGTTGAATTGAATGGCTGAACATCAGAGAGGTATACCTGAGTATGAGAGGGACTGAGAAAGTATAAACTAAATCTATTACAAGGTACTCTGTCTATAAAGAAAGCGTTACTAAAAAAGCTGAAGAATTTCAGCAGCTTTAGGAGAACCATCCCACCTCACCACTAACGTGACCTGAATTTCCAGAGCAGGTATGAGGAGTCGCGCTGCCATAAATTTGAGATTCTGTAAGAATTTTAGGAAATCAATCAACCAACAAGGGTGATATCATGATTGTTTCAGCATAAATGTTAATTAAGTTCATTTTATTTAAATTTTAAAATCCAAAATAAGTGTGTTCTTTGTGGCCAGTTTCCATCAGCACATGATTAACGAATCTGAAATGAAATCAAATTATGCACAATTCTGCAATCCTTGGTAAACAAATTTTTTCGATATCAATATTCATCTTTTATTCAAGGATGTTTTTCTTCTTCATCTAAATACTAAAATCATCATCTGTTTTCCTTCTTCTGAAACTGTGCATTTCATCTAAAAGTTGTAAATCTGAGGCAAAAGAGAAGAAAGGGCTGGCGAGGGTGCATCCAGCCAACAGAGTTCTCTACTCTGACAACAGTACGTTGAAGGTCACAGAAAAACACTGCACAACAAATTAATCACAGCCACCGGCTCACGGAGGGATAAAATGATCACAGTGAATACACCCAACTACAAAGTAAGAGGACTAGTGCAGAGGCAACAAAAAGCCAAAAATACCCAAATCAATTTTTTTTCTGCTTTCCTAAGACTTGAGGGTGTGATGGCAGAAAGCAATTGTAAACATGGTTAAGTTGGCATACTTCCCTCTGTCCATCAGAAATAAGTTGGCTTGTTTCCTGGGTAGCAAATACAATTGCAAAAAGGATAAACAAGGCTTTGCTTAAATCTCCAAGCAAGAAACGTGTGATTGAAGATAGTACGAATTTCAGAGAAAGTGTTAGAAATTTTGGAACATACTTAAAACCAAAGGCAACATAAGAAGACAAATACTGCTGGTATTTGGTGCAAAGAAAAGTACAATTTGGGTGGAAGCTGTGACTAGGTTTCAAACTCTGATGTCACTAAATTAATGTCACTCTATTATTGTGCTGAGGTAGGTACCTCACTCACCTCCTCGCACGGGGCTTTGAGCACATTAAATTGCTCCAGTGATCTTTAGTGCAATTACTTCCATTTTAAATAAAAACCACCCTTCCAAAAAAAATCAAACATCAAGATTATAGACTAAAAATTCCAGAGCATATGGAGAAAACTGACATTGCAATGTATTTGGAAAAGTTTGAACTCTTCAGATGATGCTCTCATTAAACGGCAACCTCTCGTTTTGAGAGACTGAAAGTTGAACTCCTATGGAGTAATTTTTGGCAGCGGGAGGAGATGTCTTTCTCTCCAAAACTCGGAAGAGTTTCTGATAAAATAATTCTGTAGAGATTAACGTAAACTAATGATCTCCCCAATCTAGGAAATGGGATTCTTTCTGCATTGAAATAAAGTAAAACCATCTCTGATCCATTTCTTCTCCAACTTTTAGTCAAACCAATGCTTATGTTTCAGTGATTCTAAGACAAGACTTTTTTTTTTTTACATTTTTAACATCTCTGAATTTGGAATTCATCCTTCCACTGTGAAAAACCCAAGTCACATGGCATCTACCCTCTGCCACCGCCATACCTCAGTAACAACACTGCTGTCCGCACAGTCTTGGGTTAATATGTCTTTGGAGAATGCAAGGAAACAGAGGAATCTGGCGCTTCCTTCCACATAGTGCGCTGCTGGAGTGGCCATGAACCAAGTGCCCGTTTCCCCCCCGACTCTGTGAGAGATGATCCTTCAGATGGGAAGGGACCTAGATCCTGTTATAACTAAAGGATGGGGACTCAAACCACTCTAAAGTGCAGCAGGAATGGTGAAAGCAGGGGCTGCAGGATTTGTAGACCCTTGTGGGACAGGGAGAGCAGGGGAAGAGCAGGGGGAGGTGACGAGCACAGGGTCAGGTTCTGGAGTCAGGCTGACCTCGGTCTCCATTTCAGGCAATCAGTGGTAATGACCTGCCACGTGACCTCGGGCAGATTACTTAATTTCCATAGACCTCAGTTTTCTCATTTGTAAAATAGAACTAACCAGAATAAGACCCTCAGTATGAACTGTTGTTAAAAGCTCATTGAGGGAAGCACCCCTTTGGGTCCTGCACAGCAGCATTAGAGGACTTTCATGGCAGCTGCTGGTCAGTCTGGGGACATCCAAGGGCAGGGCAGTGCGCGGAGCAGCAGTCTGGTGAGGGTGGGGGGAGCTCTTTTGGCTGTGCCTCACCTCACTTGCCCCTTGGCTCCTGATGAAGCCTGTTTCCCCAGCCTTCAGTGGATTCTCTGAGCTACTCCACAAGCTCCGTTACTGCAGTCAGTTTCTGTCGCTGGCGACCAAGAGCACTGAATGATACAAGAGGGATTCAGAAGGAATTGGTAACAGTGTTTACCACTGGGAAAGTGGACAGCCGACTTTAAATGGAAAGATGTCTTATTCAGTGCCTATTGTTTTATGTTTGATTATTTTAACCATGTGCATTTATTACTTTTTCAAATCTGAAATATTTTAAAGGAAAGTAATTTAAACAAATGTACCATGTACAGTGTCCCAACAGAGCATCATCTGGGCAAGAAAAATGTGGAATTAGAGATCGTAGTAGCAGGTGCAGGATGGAAAGTTAAATATTGCCTCTAACCTCTGCTCAGCTCCTCTTGGGGGCTCCACAGGGCGGGGGGAGGGGTGCATCTTACACTGGAGTGTTTGGCTTAGAATTCAAGGAGTCCATGAACTTGAAGAAGAAAAAAAAAGAAAGAAGGAGGGCAAACCATAGTAGCATTTGCATTGTCTGTGACTTTGTCACCAAGGGAAATCACAGATATTTTCATATCACATTACGGTTGTGGCAATATCTCAAAATATCATTTGCACTCATCAGTGCTTCTAAATTACCCTAGTTATTACACCTGCCACCAGTTCTTTTCTAATGCATTGAAAAGGAAGCGCACATATCCCTGTGCCACACATTTATTTTTAAGAGATGTTGATAACTATGTAGCAATACGGTTGGTCTCCTTTGGAATTATACCTATTTTATGCATTTAAAAGTGTTATTCTGAGAAGGGGTCCAGAGTCTTAACAGACTGTCAAAGGGGTGCATGCTTTATGTCCTCTGCACACACATACACACACACACACACACACACGCACACACACACACACAGAAAAGATGAGAACTTCAGCCAAAGCTCTTCACCTTTCGCCTTCCCATCTCATTCCTTGCCTTACCCATTGTCTGCCTTCCTAATTTCCTTACCTATGTAGTGGGGACAGTATCTTTCCCTTTTTTATGCAAACCATGTAAGCTGTAAGGTTTTCATTTCTTGAAAGTCAAAACCATCAAATTGGCCAAAACAATTCAAGAAACGATAGCCTACGGTTTACTGTTTGAGGATATCAGTAGGTCAGATTTTTGTGTTTCTACATAGGATGAGTTAATGGTTAAAAGCAACGGGTGCGGGGTCCCATTCTGGCGAGCTATGAGGGTTGGCTCTGCCGCTCACCTAAACGTGTGGCCTTAGGCTAATCATGGATACCCACTGAGTCCTGTTGACTTCATCTGAAGATGAAGATAACCTTCCACTTGCTTTATAGGGTCACACTGTTAATGCAGTAATAACAGTAATTAGTAGAAATTACTAAGCTCACAGGGTCTGGCACATAGCAAGAAACCATGTTAAGTGGTTGCCTCTGGGGGAAAAGACCAGAGATTTAGGTGGAAAGAAGGCTGATTTTCATTGCAAACTGTATCACGTTGCTTGAACTCTGTAAGCGTTAGCAATTATTTTTATTGCATCCAAAAAGTCATTGAATCTAGAAACGCAAAGCTCCAATCTGCCAATCGCCTCCTAGATGATCAATATTAATTGATTTACTCCTTTATGTGCTCCAGGTGAAAACTTACTCTAATCTGCGAACAGAAATCAAAAGAGAATTCTTCCTCTCCTTGCCTATGTTAAATAAGCATGTGATCCAGTTTAATTTAACTCGGGGGATAGAGACTTAACTTGCTATGGCTCCTTCATTCCGCAAGCAAGCTCTTATTTATAGGATGTGAAATTTCTCCTCTACAGAACTTTGTACCACCTCCACTTCCACCCCCAGGGGACCTGTGGAGGTGTGGGTGGGAAGAGAGCAAGAAATCTTTATTCTGGAATTAAAATAAGTGTCTTCTCAATATCCAAGGAAAACTCTTGGAAGGCTTCCTTCAGTTAAAAACTAGGTGCCTTTTCAAATATTAGTAAGGAGAATGGAAGCGCCAGCATATGATCCCAAACCACAGAGGATGAAAAGCCAGTCATCCTTTCAACAGTTGGTGACTCAGAACCTTGCTCTACGTGGAGCATCATTGCAGGACAGCGGGGGAAAGGTCTGTATTTTTAAAACCATCACGAGGCCTATCTTGTCCTTAGACACTAACCACATGTGGGGGAAAAGATACACGTAGTACAAAATGCAGCGTTGCAAGCTGAGCTGAAGGGTGTGCCTGGCAGAAACGTAAAGAAAAGGGGAGCACAGTTCTCTCAAATGCATCCCACAAACCAGGTGTGCTTTCTGTCCAGGTGGTGAGTGTGAGTGACAGCAGGGACCAAAACTGACTGAGAGAGGCCCCTGCCCTCCCAGGGCACACAGACCACAGGACTTGGACAGTAAAGATTCCCTCTCAAGGAATGTTCAAAACGGAGTGGCAGAAAGAAGGACAGCATCTTAAGACAAGTTTTTTAAATTGCCAAAACCATAGGGAGGCTGCCAGCAAAATGCAGACTCTGAAAATTCCATAGGACAAAAGAAAATTTTTTTTGATTTTTTTTTCCAAGAAATAAATTGCAAGGGAAAAAGGAGATGGAGAGAAATCTATAAATTAAAAGAGATGTAAAAGGCATAACAACCCATTCTAATATATGGACCTTATTTGAATCATCATTTAAACCAAGGATTACTTAAAATTGTGACATGAATCAAAAAATTGGAAATTGGGATGCTGGGCATTTGAGATGTTAAGAAATTATTGTTAATATTTTAGGTGATAGGACTTACATTATTTACGAGTGACAAAATACTATGTCTGGGACTTGCTTTAGGAAAATATGAGAGGAATAGGAGGTGGAGGTGGAGATGGAGATGGAGATGACTCGGGACTGGCCATGGATTGGTCCTGCTGGGGCTCAGCATAAGGGCTCATTATGTTATTCTGTACTTGTTTTGTGTCTGTTGAAAACTCCTCTTATTAAGGTTTGGTTGTTTTTTAATTACTAGGAAAGAGTCAGCAGAAATCAGAGAGGTAATAAAAACCATGCAGTTCTCTGGCTACAGAGGAGCTGAAATTCAGCATGAAACCTAGCTCTTGGGCGTAACTAACCCTCCCTGCACCCTCTCTTTTATTTGCGTGGCCAAGGGCAGGACCACTCTTCTCATTTCTAGATTCTGATTCTTTTTCTGAGCATGGTGAGAGATCTGAACTTGTCCAGCCTCCCTGGAGGAGAGGGGCGGGCCACACTGGCCTCATTAGCCCAAGGCTCCCGCTGATGGGGCCAGACCTACAGATCAGCACCCACACGAAGGACCGAGGGGCGAGCTGGCCGGGGAAGGGATGGAAGGTCTAGAAGATGTAGAGGGGGCAGCAGCAGCTCACTTTGTGACTGATGGCTTCTTCTAAAGGGTAAGAAAGTGAGGAGGCGTCTCAGGAAATGCTCAAAACCTAAAGCAATCTGAAACCATTTGGATGCCCCAAAATATGTGGCACTGGTCTCCCCTTTCTCTGAATGGTTCTCTCTCTGGGACATCTTTTTCCATATTTCTTCCTCTATTCTGTCACCCAGGTCTGTACTGGCATTGCTACATTCCAAGTTCTCCTTCATTTAGCACCTGAGTCTGCCCTGGGCAAGAAAATAAGGCAGAAATAGCAATGAAACCCCATTTGGGGACCTATCAAATTGGTAGGTTTTTTTTTTTTTAATGACAGTGCCCAGTGTTGTGCAGGCACTGGGAAAGAGGCCATTGTACCCCCTTTCTGAAGGGCAGTTTGTCTCTCGGTATCTAAACCCTTAAAAATGTGCATATCAGGGAGGAGGGTATAGTTCAAGTGGTAAAGCACATGGTTAGCGTGCATGAGGTCCTGCGTTCAATCCCCAGTACTTCCTCTAGGAATAAATAAATAAACCTAATTACCTCCCCTCCCCACCAAAAAAAAAAAAGAGTAAGATAAAAATGTGCGTATCTTTTGCTACAGTAATGCTGCTTCTGGGAATTTGTCCTACAGGAATTAGCTATGCACAAAATGTATGTGTGAGAATGTTCCTGATGGAACTATGGCCAAAAAAAAAAAAATTGTGAACAACCTAAATATCCAGCAACAAAAGACTGTTTAACTCATGTTAAAGCCGGAGAGTGGAATACTACAGAGACATTAAAATCGTGTCTTCGTTGCATATTTTAAACATGGGGAAAAATTCATGCTATAATCAATGGAAAAGCAGATTATAAAGTAGTATATATCATAAGATATCAACCTTGTAAATTCAGAGAAAGAATATATACCAAAGCATTGTCTGTGGTTTCTGAGTAGCAGGATTTTGCACTATTTTAATACACCCCTTTGTAATTCTCTGCTTTTCCCAGCATTTCTGCATTGCTTACTTTTTAAATCAGAAAAAAAAAGAGCTCATTTTATCTACAAAAAGAGGTTATTACAGTCACTGTAATAACTATAGCAAATGTTCACTGGTAGCGTCCCTTTGGCCAGTCACAGCCGCTGAGCTCTCTCTATGCATTTTTCTCATTCAGTCCTCACCACCCTGTGACCAAGTAGGTGTTCCTCTCCTGTCCAGTGTGGGCAACTGAAGCTGGCGGAGACATTTCATAACCTGCCTGTGGACACACAGCTCACAGATGAGTCAGGCATCTAAGCTGATCTTATTCCAGAACCCACTTTGGTTCAAAGACACTCAGTCCTACAAAGCCCAGAAAGGAGTTTCATGTCTTGTCTCGGTATCTTAAGAAATGCATACTCCAGGGAGACCCGAGTCCCGCAGACCAGAATTCTGGCTCTAGGGAAAAAAGCACCAGGCAAAAAGGAGGAGTCTACCCACCCATCATGGAAATGCCTCCAGAAACCTGGTAAGTTTCTTAAATCATTTAACTTCACTGTCAGGGTGTTCTTTGGGTATTTTGTTTGTTTTTGACTTCTTCCTTCTAGCTCTGCCCTCTTTGAGAATCTTGGACCACCTTAGCCCCGCCCACTTCCTTTCTCCATTTCTGGCATGTAACCCAGTTTACAGAAGGTACTTATGCATATCTGTTGGTTGAATGAAGGAATGTAAGCAGCATGAAGGCAAGGATTGTATCTATCTTA
Organism: Vicugna pacos; assembly: GCF_048564905.1. Taxonomy (NCBI): domain Eukaryota; kingdom Metazoa; phylum Chordata; class Mammalia; order Artiodactyla; family Camelidae; genus Vicugna; species Vicugna pacos. The sequence goes on along the minus strand of NC_133003.1, from coordinate 31,704,039 downwards.
GTAAGCGCTATATCCCTGGCATGTAGATGGTGCCCAGTATGGGAAGACTTAAGGTAGGTGTACTGCCTAACTAATGAATGAATTATACCACCTTGGGTCCTATCTCTTCTCACTCCTTCAGGACAAGAGAATTTTTATCTTTTTAGTCTATGGAAATGAGAGAACCAGCTCTTACCTCCTCACTCCCACTTTAATTGCTTTAGCGGTAGGTTCTTGAAATCTTTCTTAAAATGCTGAGATCAGATATGTAACCATTGCCACCGGCAGAATTCACCTTGGCTGTGCACAAAGGGATTGTCGAGTATGTGGTTTGATTTCTGCATCCCAAGGCTTTTTTCCTGCTAAAACAAACTTCCCCACCCTCTCCCAAAGCAGAACGGCTAGTTGTGCTAACTGGGTCACTTGCCAGAGAGCCAAGATTCTGTCTTTTTTCTCCTGGTCTTGCGTAGGGCCAAGACCCAGTGAGCTGAACTCTAAAGACTTGCCAGGGTTTTCTATTAATGCCAGTTCGTACAAACATCCCACACCCCATCCTCCCCCTTCAACCAGGTCTCCACCTCCCAGTGCAACATGCCAAATGGTGTCTCTGCAATGTCTGAGGCAGCTCCTGGCAAGAGGTTCTTTACCTGTTTCACCCGCAGCAAAGGGTATAGATCCAAGTTCATGGTTGCCACCCCTCTGCTGAGGTCTTGGGTGAGAAGCATGCTTCGGGTGAGTCCCCTGTTTGAGCATTCTTGAGCCTGTTGCAGGTTCCCTGGGAAGTTAGATCAACTGCCCAGGCTCCAAAGACAATGGTGGTAGAAGGCTGGCTATAGCTTGTTTTTAAGTCTATGTGAGAAGCCAATTAATTGATGTGGTTGTCTGGTCCAGAGAAAGAAATTCAGGGTCCATTACTCACGAGGCAGGTAAGGAGGAGCATCTCTTTGGGAAACTGGGGGAGGGGAGCAAGTCAGACAAATTCAGGCTGATTATTCATTTATCTAATGGATATAGAGATATTATAACAGATATATTAAAATGTGAAAAAAATAGATGTATTTAACATATATAGAAGTATGACAAATACACAGAAATATATTCAAATAATAAGTGTACGCAGCTCAATGAATATTCACAAAGCTGAACCCAGATCAGGAAACCAATCCTTTACTGGTGCCCCAGAAGTCACCTTGTGTCCACAAGTTTTGCCTAATTGCAGATTTGAACTTTAAATGAAATCATACAGCATGTAGTCGTTTGGACCTGGCAGCTTTGGTCAATATTACGTTTGTGAGACTCATTGATGCTGTTTAGTGTAGCAGTGGTTTGTTGGTTCTTACTGATGGATGGTATTTCATTTTGTGAACATACCACTCTGTATTTTTATGGGTTCCACTCTTGATGGTTATTCAGGAAACTTCCCATGTAGGACTATTACAAATAGTGCTGCTGTGAACATGCTAGTTCATGTCTTTTTGTGAACATTCTGTTGGGTATATACTTAGGAGTGGAATTGCTGGCTCATAAGAAATGCAAATATTCAACTTTAATGGGCAGTGCCAACCAATTTTCCAAAGTGTTTGTCCCAATTTACACTCCACCAGCCAGCTCAGGGCTTTTGGCATCGTCCTTAGGAGTACAGTTTCTGCAAACAACCTCTTGCCAGTTATGTGGCCTTGGACATGTTATCTGGCCTCCAAGAGTCTTAGTTTTCAAATCTGTATAATGGGCATATTGATTACATATGCTGACTTCATAGGACAGAACTAAGAACCCACTAGAGCACATTTGTAGCTAGTACTGTGCCTGGCACGTAAGAGGCCCTCAATAATAAGTAGTCATCTGCCGACTGCTACCCTAGTTAAATCCCCAAAGAGAGAGGGTCTGTGTGTATGTCAGGGAGATAGAGATGGAGGCAGAAAGAGATTGATTCATTCTTAGTGGAGCCCTCCTTAGCATTTTTGCAATTTTCGCAATTTTCGCAATTTGCGTGTTGTCTTTAGGTAAGCCAAACTGCAAACTCCAGGGGTGAGCTCGCAGACAGAAATCTTTACCCAGATGAGGAGAAGGCGGGACTTGGCTGAACGCGTGAGAACTGAAGAAGCCTAGGCAGGATAGAACTTTTCCGTTCTCACGCACATCTGGGAAGTTCCTAGCAAAACCAAACCAAACCAACCAACCAACCAAAGCAGACTCGAGAGATCTGATTCGCTTGTAAAGCGATCAAAGCGTTCGTATCCAATGGGCCACCCGACTCAGACCTACTCTGCCCGGCAAACTTCCAGAAGTTTGGGCGAACCTAGAATCAGTTCCTCTCACCCCTTTGGCCCCTCCAGTCCCTCCTTTTCACTGCCGGCTTAACTCCAGCTCTTAGCACTTAACGCTAATACCTTCGGGCAGGCTCCACCGCGGAGTTTAACTAGCTGCCAAGTTAAATAACGTGGAGGATCCTCAGCTTCCCGAGGAGTTAGAAATAGACAGCTCCCGAACTACGCAGGGCCTGTCACTCACCAAAATGCCTTTTTATTTCATGAAAAAAATAAATATATATATTTCACATGTGTATTACCCACACTCATATAGATGTACATGGTGTGTGATATTTATCATAATTGTTCTTTGAAAAGTATTGTTTCCTTTGGGTTGCACATCAAAATCGCGTGGCAAGAGGAGAAGGCGTTTGTGCGAGCCGCCTACCTGCCCCCACTACGCCTGGGAAAATGACACGTCCTCTGGCGAATTGCCGCGTGCAGGTATTGGATCAGAGTCCTGATCAAACGGCATTTCTAAGTGCAGGGTTGTCGATAGCAGTGAAAATATATACATAGACACACAATATGCATGCATGCGCATATATATGCATGTGTGCTTATATATGCGTCTGAAGCAGAGAGGAGAGCGCAGCAAACTTGCGTGCGTAGAGACTGCAGATCTGCTCTTTTGGGAGATTCCCTCTGGCCTAGGAGCACACACACTGCCCAGATTTCTGAAGATGCGGTGAAAGTCCTCTGATGTGGTCGCGGAGGGGGTAGGGAGGGTTCTGGAAATCGTGATAGGTTTGCACCAGCGCCCCCCCCCCCCGCCCCGTGGCTTTAAAACCGGCTGCTCTTGATTTATAGGCGCCTCTCCCGTTCAAGGGTGAAAACCAGTCTGTGGGTGCATTGAGATTTGCAAACCAGTCCCCGAATGCGAGGGGCGCCGCGAACAGCCGGGTGCAGTGGGACGGGCGCTCCGCCACCCTGGCTGTGGGCGCCGCAGCATCCCCGAGGACGCGGGCAGATGCAGACGGCTCTGGCCCATCTGTCCCTGGAGGCCCGGGCCCAAGACTGTGCTCGCGCGCGCTCCGCGCGGGTACCGGGAACCCGGGAGCTCTCCGGGCGCGCCCAGCCTCGCCTGGCCGGGCTATCAGGGGCTCTTTGTCTCCCGGCCGCGCTAATCCTGCAAGCGGCGCGCACCGAAGGCCGAGGCCCCTGCGCCTTTGGACAAGTCTGCCACTGGCAAGCCGGTTCGAATGTTTTCAATAAAATGCTTCCTTGGGGGGTGGGGGGAAAAAAGAGGATCGCAGGAGAATTTCTCTTCAGAAGTTCATCTATTTTCAGCAGTTAAGCGCAGCACCATGTAAATCAGATCCTAAATGTCCCTTTAGAAGGATGTAAGAAAAGGGGAGGAAGGGTGGGAAAGAGACTCCTTAAACCATAAAGTTTGGTCTGTGTTTGTTTGGTTGGTTGGTTTGGTTTGGTTTTTGTTTTTCCCAAACAAGTTAGGGAGCAGCAGGGAGAAAGGACATCAAATCTGCCCAGTGGGTGTTTCCCCAAACTCAGCAGCCCCGAGCGCCCCCAAGCTACTTAACTCCCTGGGGAGGTGGCAGAGGATGCTGTGTTATGTACTGCAACCAAATACTCAGGTGAGAAAAAAAATAAATAATGATGATGATAATAATAGCATTTATCTAGAACCAGGAGACACAAGGCACCAGGGCTGGAATTGTGACACCTTTCTGAAGTAGAAATTCTTGCCTTTTCCCTCTGTGAACCCAGAAGTGGTACAAATGTGTGAGTTTTTGCCCAAGAAAGAGTGTTTCCTCTGAGGTTGTCTACACACAGCGAAGGCGTCTGCTAAGTAATGTGTTCTAAAGTGAGGGCGATTTCTGGCATTAAAACAATTTTTTTTAAGCCAAAGCCATCCTTAACGATGTTCAGGTTAGTGACCATGAAAAGGCGTGAGGGAGGGGGCAGGAGGAGGAGGACTCTAGCCGGGCCAGTCATGTTTAATACGCTTCCCACAAGAGAAGCCTCTGCAAAATCAATAGACAGCCGCCAGCTGTGCTTAAACCTGCGCTTTCAATTAAAACACGGCGCTCCAGTCGTAGGGGTAGAGCCTGGATCCCCAGTCAGCGGTGTGCGGAGTGGCTTGGCCCCGGTGCGGCGTCCCACTGCCGCAGATCCCCGAGGTCGCGGTCCGGGTCAGGCGCGGCCGAGCTGCAGAGCGCCGGGCTTCGGCACCCCGCTCTGCAGCGTGGGAAGAGCGCAGGCCGCCGAGGGGCGTCAGGCTTAACTCTGGCAGTGCTTCCCCACCGCCGCCCGAGGTGTGGAGGCCGGAATGTGGGCCAGATGGGCCGAGGCGACAGCGTCTGGCTTTCGGCTGAGGCGCCCAGAAGGAGACAGGCCCGAAGCCGAGGCCGCAGGGCGGAGGAGGACCTCACGGTGGGGCCGAGGCCGGTAGGCCGAGCGCGATGGGCTGCAGCCCGCGCCGTCCAGCAAGGCTGGCCGTCGCCAGGCCCGGGTGCCCCGGGGATTACCGGCGTCCAACCCCGGAATCCCGCCCCCGGGGCGGAGCGAGCGCTGAGTGAGGCCTAGCGGGCCTGGCTTGGGCTGCGGCCGCGTGCCTGCGGGTCCGGTGCCTCGCTTGGGCCGGCTGGCGGCTGACTCCCAGGGCACTCCAGGCTTGCATACCAGTCTGGACTGGGAGAGAGACTGGGACTTCTGATCTCTCACGACGGCCCCCTGTCACTTCTATTGGGAGACTATTTCTTTAAAGGACAGGATTTCTGTAACGTGGGAGGTTTCGGAAAACTTTGTTATGAATGGATCCACATCCCTGAAATAGAGCTACGGGTCCCTGGAGCCTCCTGTTTGCCCCTCATGTCGATTTATTTGGGATTTTTTTCCCCCTCACTGAAAATGTGTAGGTAGAAAAAAAAGTCACCCTTATTCTCACAAAACCCCTTCAACAGCTCCCTACAACAGTCAGATTTTAATACTGCCCCCTGCCCTCCTTTTTAAAAGCATTTTCAGCCTGGGGAGGGGGGAGGCGCTGCAGTGAGAATGAACTTGGAGGGCTGAGGGGCAGCAAATCGAAATTTCAGCACTCCCTCCACCAAGTGCCGCATTTCCCTAGTCCTCTATTCTTCTGCCTGAAATCATCTCGTTTACAGAAAATATTTGTTTGCACTATTAGTTGGTACTGGAGTTAATTACTCAATGTGTTAACGTGAAGTAATATGTATAAAAGTAGGATCAGTGTTTATTGTGTGGGTGAGCTGTTGAGCGGTGCTTGAATAAACTGCAATTAGGGTTAGATAGAGATTAATTAACATGTGAGTGGCAAGGTGTAAAATAGTTTTCAACCCTCCACTTCAATATAATCTGCAGGCGAGGGAAGGAGAAGTTTGTGGAAGCTAATTAAATACTTTCATAAAAGCCAGTGTATTCACCCAACATTTGGAAGGAGAGGCACATTAGGGGCAACTTGTTTTTACCCAAATGTTTTCTTTCTGTGGAGGTAGCACTCCTTTGTGATGCCGGGGAGAGAGAGATGGCTTATGCAGCTACAAAAAGCACTGGGGATGGTAAGGCAGGTTCACGGGAAGCCTTTGGAAGCCTTTCAGCCTGATGGAGCCTTCAAACTAGCAGATCTTACGAGCTGCTGCCGAGATCAACAATTACCCAATTTGGAAAGGGGGTTGGGGTGCAGTGCTGATGGCTGAACGGGATCCACGGGAAAGTCGGGATAGAAATTCGGGTTTTGAGCCCCTGCGGGCGTACTGATACTCTTTCAATGTCAGGGTGAGTTGTTGGTTTGTTTCCTGTTTGGTGGGGGGTGGGGGGGCGGGAAGGAGGGAGTTCATCTGTGTTCTTGTTTTCACATGAACATAGGGAAGGGGGTATATTGAGTCTGGAATTGTGCCTCTCTGAACATCTAAATTAAATGGGCTGTTTGTTAATGTTCTCCTCCAGAAGAGCTAGCCTCTTTCTAGCTTTGAAATCTGGAAGTTTCTTTCTTCTTCTTCTTCTTCTTTTTTTTTTTTTTTTTTTTTTTTTGGTAGGGGGAGTACTGGAGAATAGATTCAAGACTGCTGAATTTAGGGGTAGTTTCCAAGCATGGCAGGATGGAAAAATTAACCCACGGCACTCGCCATCCAGGCCACTTTCCCTCAGAGACCTCTCTCTTTGTTCCCCCTCCTAGATTTCCAAGTACACCTTTTTCCTTTCCTTCACCTGCCATGTCAATATCCTGTCTGCAGTTGCACGTCAGAGGGGGAGTGGGTAGGAGAGAGAACTTCTGAAGGGGAAAAAGGAGTGGTTTGCCTGAATTTAAAACTAGACCTTTCCTATCTTTTCCCCTAACGGTTTTCCTGGGATGTTTTGCAGCAGAAAGGCCTGGGATGGGGTACTCAGCCCCTGCAGACCTGTTCTTGAGTGAAAAAGGAGAGGGTTTTCATCCCCCTAGCAGTTGCTTGGGCTCCACAAGATCGCGTGTCTTTGGAGATGAAATTCACTATCAAACCCGCAACCCTGTTTGCTCATATTATAACCACCGTAATCCCCTCAAACTGTAGTTGTGGTTATAAAGCTCGAGGTCTTGCAAAAGCCGGCTGGCAAGATATAATTGTCCTGCAAACAAAACCGACCAAAAGTTAAAAAAAAAAAAAAACCCTGCACCCCCCCTCCTCCTTTCCTAAACCTAATTCTCTCCTTCGCTCTCTCGCAAGCCACCCCCACCCCTTCCCCATAAGAACCCTCAGCCTCGATCACTTTTGTTGTCGCCAAGAGCACCCGGCCTGTTGAAAGTGCTGGAGCGTCTTTGAGCAGTTTGTTGTGATACGCAGGTGGAATGGTCTGCAAACAGATGAATTCAGCCCCTCCAAACCGAGAGCCGAGCGCGCAGCTTTTGTGCGCCAGGCACAAAACGCTGAATTCCTCCGAACTTACTTGGGGCCTGTCTAGAAAAGGGCCTTTTCTTCCCTCTGCTTGTACCTCTGGCCACACTAAGTCTCTGCCCGCCCCCCTTCAGTCCTCCTCCCTCTCCCCTCTGATAATCCTTCTCTTTATTTTAGAAAAACACAAAACCCGGTTCCACGCGGTGCTTTAGTGGCTAAAAGTGAAAGAACTGCCTTGGCAGAATTCAGCTCTATGAATCACTTCGGAAAATTGGTTCGACTGAATGGCCTTAGGAGGAAAAACGTTTTAATAGGATCCAGGGGAGGTTCTGCTGTTTCAATCTGCTCCTTAAACAGGTGGAGATTGGACCTTCTCAATTATACAAACAGTAAGTACCCATCAGCGGGGAGAGCTGCCCTCCGAATCCTCCCCACACGCAGCCCTAAACCAGTGGCAGAGCCGGGCTTTGCCACAAAAGCCGATCACAGATCAGTGATTCTGATCGATTAGGAACCCAAACAATCCTCCAGCTCGCAGTGCAGTCTCCCCCAGCCGCAGGCGGAGAGCTGGCCGGAGAGGGGGAGGCGCACTCGCGGGGCACCAAGGCCCCCGGGATCTGGGCGCGCGGCCTTGCTCTTCCGGACGCTACGGGGTCGCCCTTAGGCTGCGGGAGCTCTCCCCCGACCTCCGACGCCAGCCAAGGCGAGCTCCTTGTTTTTGCATAAATTAATATTTCCCCATTAACAAGGTCCCCCCTCCAAACGCGGCGCCCGCGTCCATGCGCCACATCCTAATGAGGTAATTATCATTTGCGCGTGTTCGGGGCTGGCGCCGGCTCCGTGGGTAAATGGCAGTTTATTAGCACGATGCCCAGCCCGGCTGCAGAGGGCTAAGGGATACTTCGGCGACTAGACGGACACCCAGGGGCCCTTTGGATCGGCGCGTCCAGGACCCTTTGCCCTCCCCGCGTCCCGCAAATCTGTAGGCCCCCAAAGTTGTGAATCACGCACGAAACTCAGCCTGGGTTTGGGCTCCCCCCCCTTTTTTTTTTCCACCGGCAAAACCATCACGATTCCTTCCCCCTCCCCCTCCCGTCTCTTCCCTCCTTCCCGATTCGCGAACCGCTCGCACTTTCCCGAGGGGAGCGCGGGCGCCAGTTGCCTCCTTTTAAAGTTTGAGGGGCGGTGGCGGCGGCGGCCGGCAGGCGCGGTGGAACACAGGGGCCGCTACGGGAGCCGCGCCGCCGCCCATGTCATTCCACTTCAAGTGACTTCATGTGATGTCAGCTGAATGTAAAAGACAGTGATCTCACGCGGAGGGGAAGATGTTTGCCATCAAAATGTGACAGAGGAGACACGCTGCATGGCTCGGAACGCATCTCCTTGGCGGTGGGGGAAAGAGGTAAATGCGAGGTGGTTCTCCTGGTCCTCTTTAACTTTGCCCCTTCCCTGTCCGGCTCCCAGCACGCGTGGCGGAGGCCGGGGTCCAGGGAGCGGCTCAGGGGGCTTAATTTGAGGCTCTTTTCTTTCTTTCTTTCTCTCTCTCTCTCTTTTTCCCTTATAAACCCTCCCCCTTTCTCCCCCTTTCAAAGTCCCAGGGCAGGGGCTGGTGGGTTCCTTTGCGCGCCGGGTTAATGGGCGGTAATTTGGAACCCTTGGGTGCACTTTGTTCTGCCCCTGTTCATTTGAATGCAAATGGGTGACCTGGACCCGACAAGGTGCTTATTAAATTGCGGTTTCCCTCCCTGCCTTTTCCGGAATGCAGACTTAGAGGAGAGAGGCTGCACCCTGGCCCAGTCCGGCACCGCTCGGCTCGGCGCGCCATGGCAAGCTCGGCTTCCCTGGAGACCATGGTGCCCCCTGCCTGCCCGCGCGCCGGAGCGTCGCCGGCCACTTCCAAGACGCTGGCCTTCTCCATCGAGCGCATCATGGCTAAGACGTCGGAGCCCCGTGCTCCCTTTGAGCCCCGACCCGGGGCACTGGAGGCGGACGGCGGCCAGAGCAAGAAATTGCTCAACCTCTGCTCTCCGCTGCCCTGCATGATCCCCCTCCAGCCCCTAGGCTACGAGATGCCGTCCAAGACACTGCTCAGTTACTCCGAGCTCTGGAAAAGCAGCCTCCGGGCGGGCGGCGGCGGTGGAGGAGGAGGAGGAGGAGGAGGCGGCGGAGGCGGCGGCGGCGGGGGGGCCCCGGTGTGCGGCGCCAGCGGCTTGTGCAAAACCAACTGTGGCGTGTGCTGCAAGGCCGAGCTGGGCCTGGCGCCGTCTGCGCTGCCCGCGGGCAGGGTCATCAAGCCTCAGGTCATCAACCAGGCGGTGGGGCTGCCGGCCAGCGGCTCGCTCTACTACTTCAACTACCTGGACTCTTCCGCGTACCCGCCGTCTGAGCTCCTTGGTGGCCACCTCTTCCCGTCTGGCCTCCTCAACGCACAGGCTCCCGCCGCCCTGGCTGCGCACCCCAAGCTCTTTTTGCTAGAGAACGCCAAGTTGGCCGGCCTAGCCGCGGACAAGTTCCCCCATCCGGCCCCGTATGCCCATAAGGAGCGCTTGCCCGCGCCATTGGAGCAGGTGCTGAAGGAGAACTCAGCCTTGACAGCCGAGCGCAGCGGCGTCAAAGGCCACGGCAAACTGCCCGGGGGCTCCGCAGACGGCAAGCCCAAAAACTTCACCTGTGAGGTGTGCGGCAAGGTGAGGCCCGGGGTCCGCGGGGGCCGGGAGGGGTGAGCAGCGGCGGCTGCTTGCCTGAGGCAGCCTGGACCGCCCCCTTCCTCAAGCTTAGGAGCTCCCCAGTAGCCGTCTGCTCGAATTGGGGGCGCAGTTGGGCCTCAGTTTCCTATTCCGTAAAATGGGGATGCCTTTGTCAGTGGCCACACAGGACTGGCATGAGCGGTGGGTTGGGAAGCTCTTTGCAAGATGAAAAGGGCTCTGGCTTCCGAAGGGGGTTGTTGGTTGGGGGAGGTAGGCTGTGCCCTGCCCAGGCTGACTCTGGACTCTAGGACGGACACGCCACAAGGTCCCCTTGTGTGCTTCCATAGGTGTTTAACGCTCACTATAACCTCACCCGCCACATGCCGGTCCACACGGGAGCCAGACCGTTCGTGTGCAAAGTCTGCGGCAAAGGCTTCCGCCAGGCCAGCACGCTCTGCAGACACAAAATTATTCACACACAGGTACGTGGCCCTCGGGTCCGGCCCAACCCGTACCCAACACCCGGCGCCGGAGCGACGGCGTTGGGGAGAGGATGACCAAGGGTTCCCCTTATCCCACCCCCACTAGGGGCCCTTGTCCCTTCGAGGTGCCCCCGAGGTGGCCTCTCCCCGCCCAGGCCTTGGCCTCACGGTGCGCGCGCCCCTCTCCGCAGGAAAAGCCGCATAAATGCAACCAGTGCGGCAAAGCCTTCAACCGCAGCTCCACGCTCAACACGCACATCCGCATCCACGCGGGCTACAAGCCCTTCGTCTGCGAATTTTGCGGCAAAGGTTTTCACCAAAAAGGTAACGTGCGGGTAAAGGCCCACTCCTCACCTCACCTCGGGACTCGGCAGGTCACTGCTAGCGGAAAGGCAAAGAAGGATCCGGAGAGAGGGAGCGCGAGAGCCGAAGGCTCTGGCGCAGCATTTCTTTGGAATCGGGTTGTGCAGGGTTTGGGTGGAAGCTCTGCGGGCAGGTTAGTAGACCTCGCGGCACTCAGGCTGGTTGCATGGGGAGACTCCGAATTTGGGAGGTGGGAAGGAAGGGGCAGAGGGAAAGGAAGTAAGAAAAAGACAAGGCATTGCCCTATAGAAAAAGCTTCCCTTTGTAGCCGGGACTCTCCTTTGAAATGAAAAAAAAAAAAATCGAGGCAAAATCCACCTCCTGGGAACATCTTAGGCTTAGACTGGGGGAAACCACCACTGTCCCCGGCACCCCGCTTGGATTTTCCAGGGCACTCTCGGATCGCCAAGTAGTAGTTAGGAGACCAGAGGGAGTAACTTTTAAAATGAGAAGGAAAATAATAAGGGACGAAGCCCGGGTTCCTGCGAATTTCTACGAGCGAGGCAGCAGCCGGGAGAAGGACTCGATGTGCTGTGCAAAAGTTTCCGGGCCGGCAGAGCACAGCGGGAGGGTCGCTCCGCCGGCCTCAGGCCCCGGCGGGGCAGGGACGCGGGGCGGCTACGCGGGACTCGGCCCTCCATCCTGTCGTGAGAGCCCCAGGCTTGACGCGTACGAAGTTTGACAACTTCTTCACTCGGAGAGGTCGCGCCCGCCTAGCCAAGCGTCGCCTTCTTTGCGCGGGCACCTGAGCCAACCCCAGGACACCCGGACACCCCCCCATCCCACTTCACTCCCCCCCCCCTTTTTGTTTTTGGTCTCCTGTAGGGAACTACAAGAACCACAAGCTGACCCACAGCGGCGAGAAGCAGTACAAATGCACCATCTGCAACAAGGCCTTCCACCAGGTCTACAACCTGACTTTCCACATGCACACCCACAACGACAAGAAGCCTTTCACGTGCGCCACTTGCGGCAAAGGGTTTTGCAGAAACTTTGACTTAAAGAAACACGTGCGCAAACTCCACGACAGCGTGGGCCCCGCTGCCCCCTCCACAAAGGACCTGGCTCGGACAGTGCAGAGCTGAGAGCTACTGCCTCGCCCTCCCTTCCAGCCCCATCCAGCCCCCAAACAGATCACGCGTATAAACTTATTTCTAAAATTAAAAGAAAGAAAAAAGCTATAGCAGAGAGGCTAAAATCTATTTATCGAAACCAGCATATTTTTGGAAAGCTAAACGTTTCCTCGATGACTGGCAGCAAACGGCTGGCTCCCACCTTTGTATATTCGGGAAACTTATTTAAACCCAGTGCGCCGAAATTTATTTAATTCCAGGCCTCGACTTCTCCTCGGGCAACGGGTTCTAACCCCAGCCTGTCACGTGAACGTCCCGGAAGAGCGCGGCGCCCCCCAGCCATCTTTATACAGCCTGTAAATCCTCCTGTACAAGCGAACACGGAATATATACATACATAACTCAATAAACAGAATCATTAGTGCGTCTTTTCTTTCCCTCCCTCTCCCCTCGCCGCGAGGTCAGCTCAGCACTCCCAGAGAATAAAAAGGCATTAAGCGTTTATAGGATTTCCCGGCCCAAATGCGACTTCCTCTGGGGCGCTGGGATGGGGTGAGACCAAATCGGTCCTCTGGCGGCGCTAGCGTGTTTAGACCCCCCAGGAGCCAGGGCGCAAAGGCCTACGGCGGCCCCCAAGTGGTGCCAAGTTTTTATTTGGTGACTGTTTCGACGCTAGGGATTCTGGGTGTTGCCTTATTGGGTGAGAAAATTTTTAAAAAGAGGAAGGGGTTAAAAGTGGCTGGGTCTGGGAGAGCAGGTTTTGAGTACGTGTCCTGGAGCTAAGCGCCGCGTCACACGGGGGTAAAGGGCCAAGGCACTGCTCCGCCGCGGTTCTTCTGGGCACGTCCCCTTCTCTGGGTGACCTAAGGGGAGCCACTCCTTTCTAGAGAGGAGAGCTGGAGGCCAAGGGTGCCAGCTCAGCGGGGCCTCTGGGGCTCTCCTGCCCGTGCTGTGGTCTGGGGCCGTCCTCCGGTGTGGGTGCCGTGCGCCCTGCCGCGGGAGGGCGCACCCGGGCTCCCGCCGCTCGCAGCCGCCACCCCCGGCGTCCTGATTACCGCGCGGTTAGCCCATTTCCTGAATAGCTATCTCCGCCGCCGAACACGCTGATGAAATGATCTCACGCTTGCTTTCTAAGTAATGACCCAAATTAAGAGAGAAAACAGAGACCCTTCAAACAGCATTACATTAATCATCTAATCATTCCCAGGAGGGGGCCGGCCGCCGCCGCCCCGTTTGATCCGAATCTGGATAATCAAGAGCTCGGATTACTGGCTCGGCGCGCCGGGCCTTCTCCTCCTGCACCACCCCCCCCCCCTTCCTAATATTCGCACGGCGATTCAACCCACGTTTTCTGGAACAATGTTCCCTAGCGCCGGGAGGAAATGTGGCGCGGGGCCGGGGAGTGCGCTTCCACGCAGCCTCGCCATTGCAAAGGCTAGGGCGGCGGCGTCTGGGCGCTGATCCCATGCGGATTTCCACTGCAGGTGGAGGCTATTTGGAGGGAACGATGGTTAATGCAAAAGAAAACCCCCAAGTTACTCTGCAAGTGACTCGAGTGAGGATTATCCCAACGCCCGGTATACAGTAGGCGCTCAGTGCTGCTCGCGCCAGGGGCTCCCATAATCAGAGAAGCTCTCATTTCCCAAGCCCTTGCTCTAAGCCAGGAACTCAAAGCACATTCTTTCCGGGGTTCACAATCCGCAAGCTGGGGGTGAATATTCCCCACCTTGTGGACGGACGAAGAAATTGAGGCAGAGACAAAAGCTAAATGACATGCCTAGGATCACGGCACTAAGTAGGGTCAGGATTCGAAGTCTAGGCTTTTAGAAAACCCTAAGTGCCTTCAGTCGTCGTCGGTGGAGGACGAATATCACGGTTGGGACCCGGGGAAAGACGTTCGGCTGCTGGGTGGAAGCTCTGTCCTTGTCACAGCCAAAGGCTGGGTCCTCACCCCTCGCCCCATTCGCAGACCCATTGCGCGGGGAAGGAGAATTGTCGATTTTGTTTGCACGGAGGACAGCGACAGCTTCCTCAGGCTGTCGCGCGGGTATTTTTAGTACCTCCGATTCAGAAATAGGAACGTGTACATTAGAATTCCATTTCCTGAAAGGAGAGCGTCCTCGTTTTTTTGTATTCCTCCCCCCCCTCCCAAGTCTGGGAAGACTCAGCCAGGGGAGGGGGGACGAGGAAGCGAGGAGGAATTTAAATGTTAGCTCGTTCTGGCTGCATTTCGCTGAGGGGAGATTGGGACCCAGAGGGATATGCAGATTTAACTCCGAAATCTCGATGGATGCCACAAACCCCAGGAAACCCCACAATGGGCGAGGAGGACTTGGCGGCTAAAGATATGGAAATAACGCCTTGCTCTTCCCAGACATCCACCCCCTGGGGGCTTGCGGGCTGGTTTGAGGAGTCAGCTCCTTTCCTTGTTATCTTACTAGGTTTTATTAGCCCCGCCTCCTAGACACACGCCCCTCCCCCATTTCTGGGTGCCCTCCGACGGTTGTAACAAAAATCCTTTCCTTCTTGCGTTCCTGAAAGGATCCTTGGCAGATGCGCTTCTTGGAAACCAGACAATGGTCAGGACAAGCCCACTTTCTTCCTAAATAGTTCCAGAACTTTGGGCAAGAGGGCAGACACCACAAAATTTAGAATTCTTAGAGAAGTAGATTAAACAGTTGGGTCTGCCAATGGGACTCGTGACCCAGTTCTCCTCTTTTCCTGTAAGAGGAAAAGATGAGTAAAAAGATAGATGGGACACCCCCATCCAGGGAAATAACTTTCCGACCATCCAGCGAAAGAACTTTGAGGAAATTCTTCTGTAATACGTTTTCCTAGGAGAAAGACTAAAAGGGTTGTGCATCTCATAAACCAGAGAAATTTGTTATCAAAGGGCAGTTCTGGAGAGGGGTGAAGAGCCTATGTTTGCAAATGAGACAGCAAGTGAAATAAAACCACAGGGTGGGGCAGAAGTCATCTCTCCCTGGGGCTGCTCGTCTGTCTCTGCCATTGGGAAGAGGCCAGGAACTGTGGCTCTGGGGTAAACCTGAGCAGAGTTACTTGAATAGTCCAACCTCCTTGAGGTTGTTTCCTCATCACCTGATTCGTTACTTAGCCTTCACACCAGCTCTCATCAATCGCTCTTACCTGAGAAGGTGTGACTTCACATCTGGCGGTAATTGGAGATAAACAGAGCTCTGCTGTATCTTTAGGATGCAGTTCTGCTTCCCTCAGGTTTGAAGTCATTCCTCCCGGGTTTAAGATGTCTGCTTCCTTCAGGTGTGGGATTTCAGAAAGGATTCCTTCACTTGAAAAGACGTGTGAAGAGAAAAGGAAACTTCTGTCTCAATGACTAAACACCTTTCACAGCCAGGGCAGATTCTGAAACCAGCGCTGAACCCATTCAGTCACCACCCTAACTAGGATCCCTCTTGGTTATTCCCCATGCATCGGAATTGATGGGTGAAAGGCTCTGTTTTCTGATTTTTTTCCCTCCTCTTAATATTAAACTGTTTGCATGACTTGTAGTTTGCAATATTCATAAATGACTTAAACAAGGTAGTCATCAGCTGCATATTAATATTCTAACCTTGATTAAATTGAAGAGGCCGCCCTTAAAAAATATTTTTTAAAAAATCAAATTGCGGGGGAGGGGATTCCTGTCACAGACACAAAAAAGACTCCAATTATCTTTTCCCCTACAAGATGTTTGTTCTGTCCATGACTGCTCACACTTCAGCAATCTTGCCAGCAAGACTCAAAAAAAAAAAAAACCCTCCTTCTTCCAAAGCCACAGCCTTGTACATAACAGATTGTACAGTCCTATTGCCTTAGGCGGGTAAGAGGTTCCTCTCTGCAAAGAGCGACATAGAGAAGTTGCCAGCATCCAGACGCATTTTGGGGGGCACTCTTGCCTTGGCTGCAGAAGTGGTCTATAAGGTCCCCAGTTTGCTGTTTGGCTCACAGGAGGATAGGGAGCCACCGGAGCCAGGCCCAAGGGTCACAGCAACCAGGCATCCAGGTGTGCTGATGGTGAGTGAGCTGGGGGAGGGGAGGGGGCGAATAAGCTTGAGGGTTGGGGTTGGGGGGTGCTGCCAAAGAGAGGACAGGAGTCTTGAGAAAACGCTGGGAAATAAACAACCTCAAGGCAGCTGCGTTGCCCTTTTCCCTGCACTTCCCTCTCAAACGTCTGAGCAACCAGTTTGCTCCTAGAAACATGTTAATTGCCAACGGAGCTCATTAAGGCATGCACATGCAAAACACAGCAAGAAAGATTAAATGGACAAAAGCGCAATAATGAACTGTCAACAATCGGGCCCATCTACGCGACCAGGATCACTCAAGAATGAGGCATTTAGAGGCAACAAAGGATTGTCTGGGACAGGAAGAAAAGACGACCTAGACTTTTGTTTAGTCAACACAATTGATTACAAATGAGAGATTAACAGGATAGCTTCAGATTTTTTTAAAAAGAGGCAGAAAAGAAAAGTCCAATTAAGTCCACCGAATGTTAACTACATTGCGTTCCATGCCTAGCCCCAAAGAAATTCTCATTAAACCATCCCTGGCGATCCCTTTTGGAAAGTAATTTGTCTCCCTGATGGAGCAGAGAAAGAGAATCGTGTAAAAGAAAGCGTTAGTTCTTGGCACAATGAGCTTAGGAGACACACTAGAAAGAGCCAAAGGGGGAGTTAATGAGCATCTGACAAACTGCTTGGATTCAGGCCTAGAGAACAGCGATGAAAAGATGAAATTGGCCAACAACTATTCTTTATATCAAACATAAAAAGGCCAATCTGAAATGGGGCTGCTCAAAACTGGCTGAAAGTACATAGCCCAAGAAGCGAGAGCCACAGCCAGGCCCCTTGGTGGACAGTGGACAGAGAGAGACAGAACTCAACAGGCCAAGAGCGAGGGAAAAAAGCAGAAAGGTAAGCTCACATCACAGAGCAGACACCAGCCACCAGCCCCGCACCTTGGCAGGTGCTGATCTGAAGCTCCTGGTACCCACCACCCACCCTCTGGATGTTTCTTTCATGAGTGAAAAATATATCAGGTTAGCCTTTGAGGATTCCCTACAAGTTCTGGTCATCTGGTCGTTAGTCCCTGGCATTCCTCAAACTGTTCCTCTCTCTTCTAGAGCCACAGGCCCCTCAGGGGCACCGTATAGTTCACATTCTGTCTTCTTCTCTGCCTCCTGGTAACCATTACAATATCTTCACCTACCTTCCTAATTCTGCACGGAGCAGAGGTGGCAGGGCGTTGAAGACACAAGCCACAGCCTTGTAGATCACTTAATGGAGTATTGAAATTATTTCTCATTGTGCATCTGAGACTTCAGAGACCACCTTACTGTAATGCTTCCTCTTTTGAACAAAACAGGTCAACATATTTGTCTATCTAAGACACGTTTTACATCTTAATTAAACATCAAGGTCCAGGAGTCGTAACAGCAGAGGTGTTTGGGGGTCTTTTACACCCAGTGCCCAGCAAAGCCAGGTAAACAGAATCAGCTTAGTCTACCAGCTAAGGATCCCAGAACAAATTCTGCGCGTGTGTGTGTATGTGTGGGATGGAGGTATTAGGGATTGAACTCAGGACCTCACACATGTTAAGCAAGTGCTCTACCACTGAGCTATATCCTCCCCTACAAATTCTGTGGTTTCTTAATGTCTTATTGGTTCCATCCTTGCCATGGCACTGGCACCATCTCAGATGCTAGAGTGCAGCACTGAAATCTTGATTCTGGGTTTTGTATTCTTCCTCTCAAATCCTTGGTAACAGCTATCACATTTCTGAGGGCTTGGCTGGCACTTCAGGCTTCACTCATGCTTCATGGAAAAAAATACATTGGTGCCTAGAAGTAAAGAATGGGGAAGAGAAAGTACTGCAGTTCAAAATAAAAACAGTCGTCTAAGATGAAAGACTTGTTCTGTTTTTCAAAGCACAGAGGTGTTACACAATCTAGAAAGGTGGATTTCAGAGAAGAAGGGAGAAAAATGAGGCTTTTCTACAGCAGAACAAAGTCTGATATAATTCATTTGCTATCAAGGTGGCCTCTCAAGGCCACATGACCTGATGCACGATCTTCATTGTTTCTCTCCTTTCTTCAGTGTTTTTCAGTCCTCGGCCATTTTGGGACCTCTTTCTCCTCTAAGAGTTTCAGTGTCCTCATTCTGCCCCCTAAAGTGGGTGGTGGTGACTCGCCTGGGAAAGAAAGATAACGTATTATCTATATGGAGAAAGTCAAGTGAGTGGTGAAGAGCCTGGGGTCTGGCACCAGAACAGCTGAGTTCTCATCCTAGTTCAGGCACTTACTGGGGAAAACTACTTTGCTTCTGCACCTGCAAAGTAGGAGTCATTCGTATCACACCTGAAAGTAATATAATGTTGTATGTGAATCATGCCTCCAAAAGAAAAAAGAACACAGAATAGCTATCTCACAGGGTTGTTGCGGGGTTCAAATGAGTTAGCACACAGAAGTTAGAACTTAGAATAATAGCACCTGGCACACACACACACAGGAAATACCCCAAAAGTTTGTGACGGTTGTTAGAAAAACTCAAGCTGTGAAACTTAAAGGTTACGTGTGCTATCCTGTTGATGTCTCGTTACATATTCATTAGGTACGTTTTCTTAGCCCCATTTTAAAGAGGGGCAAACTAAGTTGTCAAGAGGATATGACGTTAGTTCACACAACTGAATACCAGTGGAGTGGGGCTCATATTCATATGATTCTGTCTGACTATGGGGGACTATGGGATCATGGTTCCAACAGGAATGTACACAAGAATCACATAATGTTTTTGCAAAAAATGCACCTGAACTCATTTACTGAGATGCTGGGTCAATAGATCTGCTCTGTAGCGCAGGAATCTGCATTTTGACCTGAAGCAGTTGGTTCCCGCGACTACATTTTAAGAAACATCGATGTAGCGTCTGTTCTTTCCACCTCACCATGAGGCTGCCTTTGAAAGATGCAATAACACCGTCAGTGCTTCATCAGTTAATTAATACACGAGCATTCATTCAACAAATATCATATGAACCCCTCTGATGTGTTAGACACTATGCTGGGTGCTGGAGCTACAAGGAGGAAGTTTATAGTCTAGTAGGGGAGAAAATCACACACAGCAAAAATCCCAACGTGATACTTGGTTGTGAAGATGGAATTGGGCATTCAGTCCAGTCTGGGGCGGGTTGTATAGTGGACATCCGTTGTTTTTGCTTGCTGATCGCTCCGCCCCCTCCCCCACTCTCAGGCCTCGTGGTTAAGGCGGGGCTAGCCCCGCCCTCCACGGTGGGCATGTGACCCAGGCCTGGCCAATCAGAACACAGCATCTTCCTGGCCGCTGCGAATGGCTGAGCCTGGGCACCTGACCCAGACGCAGCAATAAAAGCTCGGCCTCGGGCTGAGGCGGAAGGAGGAGACTTTGCCCCGCGGCTCGTCGCCGCGCAGGGCGTTTGTCTGGGTGTTTGGTCTATGCATGCTTGTTAACAGTGTTACGGAAGGCCTCCCTGGACTGAGATGGAGAGAGAGAGGGACCGAAAGGCGGCCCTAAAGCCCCCGTGGACGCTGGCGTGATTGACTGAAGCCTGGGGCACACGTGGACCTAATTGCTGTTTGCTCTCATATGGAACCTCTCGGCCGTCGCCCTGAGACTCCTGACTGACACCGGGCGGAAGAAAGGGAGGTCTGAGCTGCACCTCTAGAGGGTTAGAGCTGGTGATGGTAGCAGAGGAGGAGTGGAGGAAGCGCTGTCTCAAGCACCCTAAGTGACAGCCCAGCGGTGAAGACGAGACGGTGAGTTTACTGGTGTTTGGTGTGGCGCGGTTTAATACCAGTAGGTGTGGCTTTGAAACTTACATATGCTTCTGAGCAGCTGTGGGGCTCTAGGGTCGAGTCTTAATTCTCTAAACCTCAGGATTTTCCTCCGTATAGTGGGCACAGAAGTAACACGCCTCGCGCAGGGCTGTTACGATTGAATGCAGTGGGGCAAATCAGACACCTGTTCCATTGCAGGCATTCAGGTAAATGATTGCGATTATTATCACCGGAGGGTGAGGCGTCTTAAGAGGGAGGAACTGGTCGGCATCCTGACTTCTAGTCTAAGGGAGTGGGCTACCGGAGCTAGAGATACTTCAGGGCAGAGCTTGGTACCCTAGTACTCTGTCAGCCTTTACCCGGCTGCTGAAGCCTGCCTCTTCCTGAGTGAGGAAGGGAATGTAGATGACATAGCGTAGACTTCAGAGAACCACATACCCGCTGATTCAAATGCTCACCAGCTGTGTGACCATGGGTGCTTCCTCTTAACACTGAACCCAGTTGCCTCATCTTTAAATTCTTTAACGTTATGAGGGTAGTGAGAATGACTTAAATGAGATATGTGTAAAGTGTCTGGCACATAGTTAATATGTGATAAATTACAGCTATTTACTGACAACTAATTACTACTATTATAGTTATTACCCTTCAAATAATTCTGAGATCCTTTGTACAATGTTACTTAGCAAAGAAAGGGCCATAAGCACTACAAGGGCAAGGACTGTCTGCTTTGTTCAGTGCCATGTCCCCAGTGCTTGGCACATAGTAGGTACACGAAAATTAAGAGCTAGATATCAGCTCCCACTCTTCCTCAGGAGCAGGGAGGTTGCCCTGCTCAGTCTTGTGGGCAGTCACTGGCAAATCAGTCATAAAACAACAACAGTTGATTGAAGGCTTGCTATATGCCAGGCATTCTAGTGGGGATACAATTGTAAACAAGACAGACTTTGACCCTGTGGATCTTCCATCTTAATAGTGTGACACAGGTGATGAAGAAGCCAGGAAATAGGAAACAAATTCAGATTGTGGTGAACACCAGGAAGGAAATCAAAGAGAGGGGTCTGATGGGACGTATGTGAGAGAAGGCTCCTTGAAATAAATGGTCAGTATTAGTCTTGATACAAGTTATGGCACCCAAGAACTAAGAGAAGCATCAACACAACTCGAGTTGGCCCCTGGAATTAATCCACTTGGATTTAATCACAAAGTGCCTCCTCCCCCACAGCTCCAAAGTGCCCATTGGTTGATCCAGCTTAAATCTGCTTGGGACTTAGAAAAACGGTTTTCCAAGGGTACGCTACAGAAAAGAAAAAGCACCCCTGGGCAGTGGGTGCTCTAGGCCAGTGACCCACATACCGTTTTCCCTCTGAATGGCATGGTAATTGATCAAAGGGAAAAAATTTATAGAAAGAGATACTGCTGCCATGTTTTTAAAGCGTGCGTTTCCCAGCCAAGTCTCCAGATGGAATCACCGAAGCAACACATCCTTGACTTAAATGTGACTGTTTAACAGTTATATTGGGTAGGCCATATTTTTCCACAAGGAGGTGGTTGCTTGTCTTAGGAACTTGAGACTCTTAACAGACTTTTGGGTGAGAGCTTTCCAGGATACCACTCTTTTTTTTCCTCTCACTTCCTGAAGTCACAGAAGTCAGAGACCTAGCTGTAGTGTCAGGAGAGTGGAAAAACAGAGCGAGCTGTTGCAGCGCTCATGGAAAGAAGAGGTTTATAGGATGTCTTAATGCCAACGACGGCCTCTAATGGACAATTCGTAAGCATAATGATGGTTCAGTGGTTTGTTTTCGCCTGACCGTTGTCCGCTTTCCCTTCCGGTTATCAGCATTCTGACTTTGCTTTGAGGGAGCTGCCCTTCCCCACAGAGCACAGATCGTTGGAATTGTGAAGAAGGTCCCCCAGGACCTGTCCACCAGCCAGGGGACAGGCATGGGGCATCAGCTAAATCATACAGATATTTTCTTTGAAATTTGACCCTTGAGCCGAGAGATAAGGCTCCAAATACCTGATACTCATTCCAAGGAGATGGTGGATCAGCCTGTTGGTTACATATTCTGAGTTGCCCTAATTCCTGCCGCTATAACCTTCCCTTTGTTCTGGGAGGTTCCCCATAACGTTCTAATGAACTCATTTTCCGCCTAAATTGGCCAGAGTTGTTTTCTGTAGCTGACAACCAAAGATACTGACTAGTATAGTAATCTTCCCCCACCCCGTGACCCCCCCCCCTTCTCCTTGTAATCCTTAGAAACAGAACATCTGAAGTTCAAGATGGGATTTTCCTGCTGTCAGTTGGATTGTCTACCTAAATATCTTCTTTTAGTCCCAAGACTCTTTCAAGTAGACATGGCCTATTTTACGACATGAAACAATTTTGGAGGAAGAGAACCCTATAAACCTAGCCACAACCTCACATTTTTATACAGAATAAAAATGTCTTGAGGGTGAGGTGCAGCTGAGGCTGACTGAGTCAAGCGACTTGGGGAAGAGAGAAGTTGAAAATACATCACTGCAATCATGAGACGTAGAGTGGTTTTGCCTCGAAAGGGCTCCCAGGGCGGGAAATGGGGAGATGTCGGTCAGAAGGTACAAACTGCCAGTCAGAAAGTTTACTAAATTTTAGGGATCTGATACACAGCATTGTGAATACAGTCAACAGTACTGTGTTTTACACTTGGAAGTTGCTAAGGAAATAAATCTTAAATGTTCTCACCACAAAAAAGAGATGGTAATTATGTGACCTGATGGAGGTGTTAGCTAATGCTTTACTGGTAATCATTTCACAGTACATGTGTGTCAGATCGACATGTCATACACTTTAAACTGACACAATGTTATATATCAATGATATCTCTTTAAAGCTGGGGAAAAAAACAAAACCAAAACAACAATAAAATTCTCTCCTCTCAAAAAAAAAAAAAAGGAAGAGTGAGCTCTAAGGATATAATCTGGTTATTTTTTTCCAATATTCCTGTGATGTAGGAGCAACTTAAGTGCAGTCTGCTGGAAAACAGGGCATCTCCACATAGATTTGAGGGCAATGCTGGCTGAGGTGGAGTGAGTTGGGAGAATGCTGGCTTTCCTTCCTGGGGGTCTGAGCCTGGAAGTCTATGCTTTGTTTATCGAAGGACACAGATCCTAAAACCTGGTGCACATATGGGCCAAGAAGCATTATTTAACTACGATTTGTCCCATTCCAAAAATGAATGAATGTAATTTCACCCCAAGCCCTATACGTTTGATACAGTGGTCAATAAAAATAGAAAATCAAGGTATCAAATAGGGACAAATAGCTACACGGCATAGCGAGAGAGAGGAATGGCTGTGACAGGCATTGAATTTCCTGGAAGCTGAAGGGAAAGACAGTGGGTGGGTTATATGATCCGGATGTTCTTCGAGAGACAGACGCCGGAAAACAAACAGAACAGCCTCCTTGATCAGATTCTCTTGTAGGTTTCCTTTCAAGTTACCCCTTCAGCCTTGAATGCCATGAATTATGTGCTCATAAGCCTGCGTATTGATCCAGTTCTTACAGGTTAGCACCAGCTGGGTGGTGCAGTGATAACTCGGAGGTGCCAGCCAACTTCCGTTGTGGTAGAGTTCAGGGAGGAAGAAATGCAGAAAGTCAGAGCCCTCTGACTCTTGGGGCTGATCCACGAAAATGCATGGCTTTTAGATAAATTGTCCCCTTGGTCGGAATTCTCTCTCCTATAAATTTCTCGCATGTTATACATCTGTGATAAAATGTGCAGGTTTTCTCAGGGGAGGAATACAGAGTGGAGCTGGATGTCTTGAGTGAGGCAGAATAAACGTGGGATTTAAATTGTAGGCCTAAGATTAATTTGAAGAAGATGCGGGGTCTCCACGGTTTCCTCTCAAATCTATAAAATTGACGTAAGACCAGTGACTGACTACTGCAAAGGAATATTGTGTTGGAAAAAGAATGCACTGATGTTTGCAGTTGCTTCCCTCGAGGGGTGCTTTGTAGAACTCACAAGTGGAAGCTCTAAGCTTAAAGTACTCATCACATCACTTCTGCTTAGATTGTGGGAAATCAGTCGATTTGAAAGTCAGTGTTATACGTTCCATCCTCTGGGAAAAGAAATGCCAAAGTGTCTCCTAGAGAAAAGAGATGTTAATTTCTCGATGAATTTTTTTGTTTGTTGGTTTTTTGTTCTTTTAATGATGGCTGATTTCCTGCTTGGGTTTGAGTCTTCCCACGTCTGGTATTTTGCACCTGCTGTTCCCTCTCTCAGCGTATAGAATGGCCTCTTCCCTCCTCCCTCCCTCTTGTGGCTGGTTCCTGCCCATCCTCCATCCTTCTTGGAAAGGAAGGAGTTAAATAATAGGGTTCTGTAATAATATTTGGGGGTCTACAAAGCGGCTTATGCTTGGAAAGAGCCTTTATCTCCACCTCATGATCCTAGATGTTTTGTCTGTTCTTCTCTCCCTCCCTCTCTCCAAATTTCTCCCCTTCCTTTCCTTCATAGTACTTAATACCAGTCATGTATGCACTTGTTCCTTTCTTGTTTGCTCCCTGAGTATGTTGGAAGGACCACAGTGTGGGGCCACGTTGTCGCCTGTATGTGTCCGGTGCCCAGCTCCATGCCTGGCACGTAGTAGGCACTCACCAAATCTAGGGCCGAATGAAGTTATGTCCCTCCTCCTTGGACAAAATTGAGTGTTGAAAAGGACAGGCAAGGTGCAGATGGTAACTGGTGCCGGATCCATGCTCTCTCCCAGACTCGGGGGCAGAAACGCAGATCAACAGCCCTCATCTTCCGTCGTGAGAACTAGCATTTATTTGGCATTTACTGCGCGCAGGGGATTTTATGAACTCATTTTTAATTCTCTCAAACCTTCGAGGCACTTGTCCTTTCATTTGGGGCTAAAGGAAGCTCCCAAGGACTCTCGTGTGGCTCAGCTGTTACTGGCTGAGTAGGCATTTGATGGCAAAGCTGAGTCCCTCTGTGTCCTTTCTGCCTTCCCAGGACATGGGTCACCTCTGCCCCTCCTGGACGTGTGCCCTCAAAGCTTCCTTCTCCCAAATGCCCCATTCAGGACTCTCACATCTTGTTACCTATAGCTCTCAAGTGATGTCTGACCTTTTCCTACCCTGGGTCACCAGTTTCTTCTTCACATCACTTTCCCAGGCCTCCCCCATCCATCCTGTGTCTCACCTTACATCATGTTCTTCTTCATACTTTGGGGACTAGCTGTATTGGCGTCTTCCTGTCCCTGCAACAAGCCATATTCCTTTCATTTCTTGGGCCTTTGAATATGCAGTTCCCTCTGCCTGACGACCTCTTTTTCCCAATGTTGTATGTGGCTCCTCTGCCTCACTGAAAACTCACCTCCGGTACTGCTTCCTCGGAGACGTCTTCCTCGCCGCCCACACCCATTCGCCTCACCCCGTGTAGCATTCTTCAAGGACCTTAGTTGTGCTTTTGGCATCATCACAGCCAGCAGTTACTTTTGTGAGCTGGTTTGCTTGCTTTTCTTTCTTTGCCACTCCGATCTAAGCTCCACGAGGTAGGGATGGTGTCTGTCGTGTTCATTGTACATCCCTGGGACCTGCGTGTCTGACCTAGAACAGTGCCTACCCATAGTAAGTGCTCAGTAACTGTTAAAAAGCAATGGATTGTGTCAGCTGTCTGCTCAAAACACTTCAATACTTTACCACTCAGAGTAAAAGCCTTACTCTGGTTTTCAAGGCCCCCCACCCCTATCCCCTTGAATTGGAGTCTGTGAGCTCATCTGCCTCCTTCCCCTCACTCCACTCCAGCTCCACTGGCCTCCTTGATGTTTCTCACATGTGCCAAGCAAGTTTCTGCCTCAGGACCTTTGCACTTGCTGTGTCTGCCTTTGGAACTTTTTTTTATATATATATAATTTTTTTTAGCGATTCTTTCTCTCTCCCTTTAGATCTCTGCTCACATCTTGCTCTCTGAGGAGGACTTTCCCCTACCAATCTCTAGAAATGTCAAACTTTCCCTTACACACCCACAGACTCACTCACTCCCACACATCTCCTCTTCCCCTTCCCTGCCTTATCTATTGTCTATCTGCCCCTACTGGAGTGTAGGCTCTGTTAGCACAGGAATTACTATATATTTCCTTCACTGTTGCATTCCTTGGATCCCAGAATAGCACCTAACACATAATAGGTGTTCAGTCAACATGGAATGAATGGCTGTCTTGGCCCTTCTGATCTGCCCCATTCTTCTTCATGGCCCTCAGAGTTCCAGCAAACCTTCACTGAATATTGCTTCAAAGAATGAATTAATCTGTCACTAGATACTAAATACGGTCCCTTCAAAGAGTGTACCAGACACATTTGAACACACTGCAGATCTTCAGCAAACACTTGAAAGACTTTCAGAGACATAATACTGCAATTACTTTGCAAAGCCTTAGCTTTCTGCTCTCACTGGTGAGTCTGGCTAATCGTGAATGAAACATGATGTCTTTTCTTACCACCTTTCATCTCCTCTTCCTGCTGACATCTCTCCTGGTTCGCCCTCTGCAGACCCTCAGTTACTGTCCATGGAGGCCCATCCCTGGGCTGTGGAGCTGGCTGCCAAGGTTTGGGCAGTCCCAGCAACCCTTGGGGGTGTATAAACTTTTTGGTTTAGCTCTACTCTTCAGAGAGAAAAGAAAAAAGCCATCAAAAAGAGTTGGAGGAGGTTGAGTTTATTTTTCAACCTTGTTTATCCAAAGCGAAAAGCTGCAGTTCAAGAGTTACCTTGATGAGTATGACGTTCTAATCCCTGCAGGTCACAAGGTGTGGGATGGTGGCGCCTGTTTCCGTACCGGCGGGGCTGCGTGAGTCACATGAAGTGAAGTTGTCTGCGGTTTTTGTGCAAAGAAGCAGTCCCTCCTTTCAGGGTATAAGACATTGTCCTTTTGCGGAGCACTCAGGACACTTCCCTGCCTGTGATCTTTTCTTCTTCGGTTCTCTTTCCTCCCTGGGGTCTTCCTTTCTGCTCTGCCAGCATCTTGAGCTGCTCGCCCGTTTCCTCACCTCTGCCCACCCACCCTCATTTACAGGGCTCTGGCGCACAGGAGTAGTCGGGGTTCCAAAAAATGTGCATTGAAAAAATTTCATAAAAGTGTAATTCGCTCTCCTCTTTCCATTAGTGATTTGGATTGCTGACTTTTATTTGCCCTAAATGTGAGGCACCTTCGTACTGCTCAGATGATTAAAGAAGGAAAAAATGTCTCATTTCAGCTTGTTAGGGAATATTTGCAGAATCTGTACTTACCTCATCACCTTGATTTTTTTTTTTTAAAAAAACAATTCCATCTTAGCACAGTTTAAATGCTTCTGAGGGAAGCCTGGTTGGAAATCCCTTCTTGAGAGCATTTTACACAGTATGGAAATTCATGAGCATTTTTTAAGGGTTAAAAGCCATGAATTTTCATAAAAAAAAAAAAACCTTTTGTTAATCAAAAATGTCTCTTAGGCCAAATCATTTCTACAGCCTGCTTCGGAATTTGCTTCTGTTCTGTAGCACTGAAGACTGATCAATTTTCAGAAGTTGTAGGAGAGAAAATAAATTCTGTCTCCAAATGATGTTTATAATCTCAAATCTAAATTAAAACATGTCGATTCCACAGCAATAGTCACTATGGAAATAGAAACATATAGGCCTTGATTCTAAATCAAGAGAGTGTTTAGCTGGGTGGTATGTATTTTCCATCATGTTTTTGAAAAATCTGTTACAGTGTATGCATTTTCAAAGGCTTGGATTTGATAAGCTTCTAAGAAATAGTACATGTGTGGGTCAGATTAGAACTAAATGTACACTTTTCAGATGTGGTCTATAATGTCCTGCCCTTATTCATGGAAGTCCTGTTGAATTAATTATTAGACTTACTTTATGAGACT
Organism: Vicugna pacos; assembly: GCF_048564905.1. NCBI lineage: Eukaryota > Metazoa > Chordata > Mammalia > Artiodactyla > Camelidae > Vicugna > Vicugna pacos. Next base: position 31,676,568 of record NC_133003.1, on the reverse strand, counting down.
ATAAAAAGTAATAAAAGAAACATTTGAAATCCATGGAAGTTTCCGTAGCAGGCAGATACGCCTACACATTATCTCCATGCAAATTCTTCTAAAATTCAAATGTTGTATTAAGAATACCAACAAGTATAGAATGGAATCGAAAGTTTAAATAGAATTGCCACTCACATCTCAATTTACACCTAATTATCAAGCTTTATTTAGCTTTAGAAACTGTTTTAAAATTTATTTGCTGGTTTAAAAAAAATTGTCAGCTTTAAAAAAAAACCCGAACGTAATAATGGAAATCATTTATTCTAAAAGAATATCATGCAACCACAAAAAAGACTTTAAAGTTATTTAGAAGTTTTAGAAATTAGAAAGCCTTTTCCCCTATGTTCCGCTGAATAAGTGTTCATCATTTTCAACTTTTTCTAGTAATCAGTGAACAAATATTCTTTCCAGCATCTGCATGCCTACTGTGTGCTAGGCAGTGTTCTAAAATTGGATTGTCACTTCTCAAATAATATAAAACAAACATATGCTGTAATCATTTTGCTTTAAATAGCATACGTCAAGCATACAACTCCTTTATATAAAATATATAATTCTCATTTTAAGTTTACATCATTCCTTTCAAGGAGCTCAAGATATTTTTGGATATCAAAACAATCATCTTCACATTGCTCCTCTGAACTTAATGCAAACCGAGTTCTCCCTGCCTATTCTTTCGCCAGGAAGCAGAAAGGAGTGTCTTCACGCCTTGGTGAAGACAGTGGTACAGCACCTCTGCCCATTCCTTGCCCAGTAATCTCATCAGTTGCAGAATGAGGGCAGCCTCATTCTTCCCCACAAGGAGATCTGTTGTCAAGATTCAGTCTTCCCTTTTCCCCTCTGTCTCTCTCCCCAAGCCTTAGATTGGACCAGCATCTCTCCCTCTGCAGATACTTAACGTCAGAAATCGCCTCCTTATACGCACTGTGCAGTCCCGTGTAATGAAATAGGTCAGCCCGTCTTGTGTCTGTGTCAGAACTTTAGCCATTTGGACATCTTTTTAAGTGTACAGCTTGTCTCATAACTAGCCAGAATGCTGAGATCTTTCTCAGTAGCAGCTGACACCTTGCAGTCATGCCTCCAAATGTACTGGGGTTGAGGATGTGTGAAATTTAGATGGGCGAGAGTTTATCCCTCCTTGTTTCTAACAGGGTTCTAGTCGACCTTCTGCTCTCTGTTCAGCCTCACTCCGTTTGCTCGGGTACCTCTAAACGTCTCAGACACTTGTACTTTTGGTGTTTTTCTTTGATCCCATCTCAACTTGTGCACTTACTTTTGCTTTTGAGCTGAAATGGCCAGCTGTTTTGGAGTCACAAAGATCCACGCTTTGTTTAAGCTCACAAATTACTTAACCAATAATAGATAAGAAGTGTAGCCTGAAATTCTAGAAAGCGAATGTCTCATTGAGCTCTCTTAGCTGGAAGTAACATAGCAAGTGGCTTAAATGAGAAGGAAATCGATCATTTCACATTTTAAGGAACACCGAAGTCGGAGCCTCAGGTCTGTCTCTGTGTGATTGTCTTAGATTGGCCCTCCTCTATGTGAAGTTTTCCTTGAGGCTGGTCGACAAGAGATGCTGCAAGGATCCCAGACGCATATGCAGCTCTAACAGTGTCCCGATGAACCGGCTTCTGTCTCTTAGGAGCAGGGGAACCTTCCCCAGAAACCCTCCTGGCTGGCTTATTCTCCTATCTCATTGGCCAGAATTTTATCACACACCCATTTCTAAACCAGTCAATGGCAGGGAGAAGGGGATTGGCATGACTGGTTTAGATAAAAGGGCGTCTGTCACCTGGAGCTAACAAGCAGGGTGGGGCAGCGTCCCTGAAGGCTTGAAGATAGGTGATACTTGAATAAAATCTGTTGTAGTTAAGAAGTGGGTGGAGGAAGCATTGATATAAATTGTTCTGTAGCCAGCCAACAGTGTCCGCTGCCCATGATTTTGAGAAAGAAGGCAAGAAAAGTATTCACAAAGTCAGAGTGGATTTTAGAACTGACGGATGATTTCCCCCAGGTTAGCAAAAGGAAGGCTGAGTGTTACATATTTATCTTTTGGATCATGGGTTGTTGTTGTTGCTTTTTAATCTACGTCTCAGCATAATAAAAACACTGGGTATAGATAAATTAATGTTGGAAACTCCCACTTAATGCAAATGCAGAATTTGTCTTTACAAAAATTTAACAGTGTATACAATCAACTTGCTTTGAAAGTTAGCAATCATAACTAAAACCAGAAATGAAACATTTAGTAACCTCTGTGTCCAAAGTGCAAAACATTATCAATGGAGAGAATTAATTAGCTGAAGTCATCTGAATGCATTTTGTAATCTGTTTTCCTCTAATTTGATTTGACATTTATATTGAACCCAGATTTTGAAAAAAAAATATTTTTGATGCTACTTGGCATATCTTTGTACTACATTATGTGTTGCTGTAGAATTTACAAGATCAACATTTAGATGTCACCAGAGAGGCATACGTCCTTGTACTGTGAGAGACAGACATTATCAGGCGCTCCCAAAGGAGCAGCAGCTATTTACATCGAACTGAATAGACAACTATGGAAATGTCAGGAAGCATTCCATTTTTGGAAACATTGAAGAGATTAGGCTTTTCGTTTTTGATCTGCATCCAAGTGGCCAAAAAGTGTCTTTTGTGTTAGAATGATTCCCTATGGGCAGAGAAAAGACCAGGTAGTTAGTGATCTCAAACCACGCGTCCCAAACCTTGAGAACATCATTAAATCAACCTAGGGGCTCATCACCACCATTCTTCTTACCTTCTATTATTTAGTTAAAAAAAAAACCCAGAAAATATCAAAGAACATTATATATAGTTAGGGTAAAAGTAGATTCATTTTATTTGGACTTAATTTTTTTTTTTTTAGGAAAAGTTCAGGCATATGCATAAGTGGAATAGTATAATGAACCTACCCAGATCCAACAATTGTCAAGGTCTGTTGACAGTTCTCGACCAGCTGCATTTCTTTTTTGTCCCATTGTGTTTTAAAGTGAATACCAGACATTATTACTTCAATTCACTCTCATATTTTTAAGAATGTATGTGTTTTTGAAGTATATGCATTTTCTTACATAACCACAATGTAACTGATATCAGTCCTAATAAAATTAACAATTTATATCATGTAATAGCCAATCTCCAAAATACCCAAATATTCTAGTTTCTCCAATGAACTCTTTTTAAAAATCTTTTTTTTACAGTTGGCTTATTTGAAACATGAAAATTCTATTTATGTCTGTGGTAAATCACAATGTGAAATAGATTTCTTAACGTGGGTTGCGATCAGAAGCATTCTGGAAAGTTGCTGCTGAGGGCATTGACAGATTTTTGTTGGGAACTCAGGTACGAACTTTTCTTTTTTTAGGTGAGCAGTTTCTGTAGATGCCAGATAGCATAAAGTAAAAAATTCACCCATTAATTGCATTTTTCTTCTGTGTGGAGCTATGGAAGTGCTTTGACTCTTATTTTTCTTTCCCAAATGAGGTATCAGAATTTTCTTATTTTGTGAACACACAAGCTGTTCATTCTTAAAGGCTATTGATTTGACTGTTGGTGGTGCTTGATGGAATAACTCAGGCTAGAGGAGATATAGCCTCAAATTTGCAGCCTCATCCTTAAGCAATGGATTTAGGGACTTGTCTGCCACTAAAAAAAAGCATTATTCAGGGCAAGATGGCAAAGTCAAGTGTTAAGTTATAGGATACATTTATATTCTCTTCATCTTTTCCAGGTCAGCACATGAGGAAATAGCACGGAGCAAAAAAATTTTTTCCAGCAACTTTGTTCTCAAAGGTCCATTGAAATATTGGCATTCTACCTTTTCAGCCACAGGACCTTTGCACATGCTGTTCCATTTATCAAGAAGAATTAATTTCCTTACCCACTGCTGCCGCTTCTATTTTTTTTTAATTTTCTTTTCTTCCTTTAAGTCTCAGTCTCCCCTTCCCCAGAAAAACCTTTCATAGTTTGAACCTTCTTAAGTCATATTCCCCCATCACGTACTTAAACCACCATGGGCCACTTTTTTGTAGAAGTTATTAGTGTTGCCATTTTACGTTTCTCTGTTGTAATGATCTATAAATATCTCTTTGCTTTCCTAGTCTGTAAACTCCACAAGAGTAGGGATTGTCCTTGTTCATCACTGTAGCCTGAGTACCTAACACCACTGAGCTCGACACAAGTTTGGGTGAATGACATGCTGACTAATAGATTGAATGCTGTCACCATAAAGTAGTTAATTATGCAGGCTGAAAACATCTTTACAATTAAGCATCCTTGTCGTTCCTTCAACTTTAGTTTTTTTCTTGGAATTTCAAAGAAATAGGGCAGGGGTAATTTATTAGGTGCCATAGTGAGCCTTTGTTGGTTTTTTTTTTAATGATGTCTAAAAAAAAATAATGATTTTAGCAGGGCAACATTTGTAAATTGTGAAGGGGGCTTAGAGACAATGACTGTTTGCAAGGCTGCAAGAGAACTTAATGATTTAAAATATGTTAAAAAAATGTGTAAGGTCAATCCTAGTTATTGAGAACTTTCCCAGAGTGCTCAAAGCTATGAATTATGCTAGGGACATGGATGAATGGTGTGGAATCACTGGATAAAGTCCGTGAGACTGAGCCTAGTGCTCAAGCCAGGCAGTTTTCCCCAGGTCCCCTCTCTAGTCTCAATTACTGCTGCTCCTTGCTTCAATCTTGATGCTTCAACCATGTAGACCTATTTGTTCTTCACCTGCGCCAAATGGTTTCTTGCTTTCATGCTGTTAGTTCTGGTCTGAAGACCAACCCTATCCCAATTCACTTAGTTAACTTCCTTGAACCTTCAACTGTACACGTTCTTCACATAAATTACCTGTGACATATTAGTGTTGTATACCAAGCTGAGGGCCCCTCGGACAATTCACTTTCTTTTGTGCCCTCCAACATGCAAAAATATTATTTGCTCGTGAGACGTGTCTTAATACTGTGTGTACACATTTTTAATAGAGATGAGATGGGGAATCATTCTGCATTTTGCCTTTTTTCCTTAAGTGTGTCTTGGAGAGGTCTCCATGTTTTCACATGTGGGTCTATCTTGTTCCTTTTGTAATTGTATCTTATCCCACTAAATGAATAGAGGGCTTTTCTCTATTTCTCTACTGAGGATATTCACGTCGTTCCTAACTTTTTTTTTTTTAATGGAGGTACTGGGGATGGAACCCAGGACCTCGTGCGTGCTGTGCACACACTCTAACCCCTGTTCCTAACTTTCCAAATGCTACAAACCAAGCTTCAGTCAGCATTCCACCAATTCCATGCTCCTCGTCCAACCGTGGGGCCATTTCTCTAGAGTACAAATGGAAGTGTTGGGTCGTATAGGGTGTGTGGATTTGGGGGTTTGCAAAAGCGCCCCGCAAAGTGGCTGCACCTGTTTACATCTGTACCGGCAGTGGAGGAGAGGACATTTCCCCAGATGTCTACCAACACGTCGTGATATCAGACTTTGTTAATATTTCCAGTCCGACGGGCGAGAAATGGTCTCTGGGCGTAACTCACATTTCCCGGATTACTGCTGAGACTTGGCGTTACTTCCTTCCTTGGGTGGCGGCTGTCATTTCCTTTTTTCTGTGCCTCTTTGGCTTCCGGCTGTCCTGGTTCACTGCTGTGGCTTCTCGGCTCCTCTGCTGTTTCTGGCTCTTGGCTGATTTTTCCTCTTGTTTTTGAGCAGGCTTCTATAGGTTTTAGCTTCTTTCTCTTTTAATTTATTCAAAATAGATTTCTCATGCCTGCTGGGTGCCTGGCCTGGGATAGGGGCTGATGGTAGGACAGTGACAAGACAAAGTCTCTGCCATTGTGGGGCTTGCATTTCAGTGGGAGAAATAGACAGCGTATAAATCTGCGTAGTACCATGTCACGTACTATGAAGAGAAGGCTATGATGGGGGTTATAGGTATAAAGAGAGGAGGGTCTTACTTTAGAGAAAGTGGTCAGAGAGGCCCCTACTAAAAGGTGGGGCTTGAGCCAAGACCTGAATGAAGTGAAGGAGAGGAGACTCTTCCCAGGAGATGTGTCAGCACGTGCAAAATCTCCAAGTAGGAAGGATGCTGGTGTGGCTGGAGCTTGGAGGTCAAGAGGCAGAAAGTAGGAAATGATGTTGAATAAAGGCACCCGGATCCAGATCACGAAGGACTTTGAGTTCCGTAATAAAGATTCTTTTATTCCCAAGGGAAGGGTAAGCCTTGGAGATTTGTGGCCAGGACAGTGTCATTTAGGTGACTCTGGTAGTGAGAGGAGAGACAAGTGGGGCAGTATGGAGCACAGGCAGGTGGGTACTGCAGTCGGGTCCCCGGGACCATGGTGATGGAGGGATTGAGGAGTTGTCAGAGAGGGGACATATGAAGGTGGAGCCAGCATGACTTGCTGGTGGGTTATACGTATGTCTGGTGGGACAGGGAAAGGAGAGCTGGGGGTAACTCCAGGGTACTGAGCTGGGCTACTGGAGGGCCAGTGATGGCACAGGTGGAGAAGACCCTGGGAGCAGTAGTTTGAGGGGAGAAATTAGAGCTCTGTTTAGATATGTCAAGTTTGATGTCCTCATTAGATCTCCAAGTGTTGAGTGGCATTAAACTCGAGAAAAGAAGTCAGAATTAAGAATATGTATTCGGAGTTGTTCCCTTAGTGGAGTCATCATGGACTGGGTGATACCAATAAAGGAAGAGAATAGGGAAGCAACCAGGGGCACTGAGCTAAGGACCACTGCAGCATCTAGAAGTCAGGGGCTGGGAAGGAGAAGCCGGTAGATGGATTGTCAGGGCTCTGGAAATGAAGAGAAGCAGCACTTCAACAATGAGGGAGGCTCTATGTCCAGTGCAGTTAAAGGGTTGAGAGAGATGCGTACTTAGGATGAGTTTTGGACGTAGTAGCACAGAGGACATTGGTGACCTCTACCTGACAAGTCTCAGCGGGAGGGCTGGAGGGGGGATCAGAGGTGAGGATGTGGAGATCCCCCCTCATTTATAAGGGTGGGGTACAGCCAGAGAGCAGTCGCCATTGCTTCTCTGCTGTCTCAAAGCTGGAAGTGTCGTGGCCAACTTCTACTTAAACGCTAGCGCTGGTTTCTCTCTCTCTCCCAGCTCCCCTAACCCCACATGCCCATCACCCCCATTTCCCAGACTGTGTTAGCAATCCTTCCTGGGTCGTCTTCTAGCTCTGCTTTATCTGTCACCACAGCTGCCTCCCCAACAGACGAGAGCCTCTGGGGCAGCCCCATTGATGGTCTCCACCCACAAATCCTAGTTCATTCTGGGTCTCCGTGGTAAATATCTGTTGAATTGAACTTCACTTCTGATTCAGTTTTACAAGGGAGGATGGGATAAAGGAAGCTTTGTCCTAGACAGAGGAGAGTCTGAATTCGATGAGCACTGTAGGGGAGTGGATAAAGAAAGTAAGTTGCATCAGATGAGCAGGCAACTCCATAGTCGGATGCCCAAAACGCCACCATTTCTCTTGACATTGGCATTGCCAGAACAGCACAGGAGAGCACTTTGAGGACCTGGTGTATCTGTTTTAAAAAAAAAAAAATTAATTTTGAATGAAGGTTAATACAAAGGTCTTTGCTCATAACCTTTCACTAGTGAGTGACAGTGATGTTAATTCCATTTTGGACCAAGCCTATTAAGTTTATGAAGTTAAAATACATGCTTGGTGAAAGCAGTGTTTCCTTTCAACCTATTTTTAACTGATAATTGCTTCTCTTTGGTTCCTCTGGAGAACCTGTAGGTGTGGTAGTGGGAATGGTGGGGGCTGTGGGGAGGAGAAACGAAGAATGCTGAGTCCCCAGGTATAATAAGAAGGGAGCCCCTGGTGCGACTTTGACAGTCACTTAATGTCACAGTGCTTCCATTATAGAATTTGTCTGTAATGTACTTTTCCTATAAACGGTACTTTGTCGTCACCAAGTATTAACATTGCTTCCTGTGATTAGCAAGGTCTCCTGAGGAAAGACAGACCTTTGATTTCAGTATCCACCTTTTGTCTTGTACCATAAGAAAACCAATGGCAAATTATTTTAGCTGGCTTGCAGCCTCATGCTGTTTCGTCTTTAATAAATGTTCTCATCAAATGTACTTTAATTAAGAGTCTGGTCAAAATACAAATCCCAGTTTGCATATTGATCCAAAAATATTTACAGAACATCTAATGCTCCTAGGCATTGTGCTTGGACTTGAGATTTGAAAAATGAACACACATCTAAATACAACTCCGAGGGAACTATTTTCAATACCTTGTTATGACCTATAATGAAAAAGAATATGAGAAAGAATATGAGAATATATGTAAAGTGTAAGTGAATCACTATGCAGTGCACCAGAAATTAACACAACATTGTAAATCAACTACACTTCAATAAAAAAAAAAAACTCTGGACATAAAACAATACTCTGCTCTTAAGAACTTTTATGTACCTTCTGAAGTGTTGTTGGAAGTAAAATATGAAATGTCGATTAACTATTTAAGTTTCCTCCCAAATTCAGTAATTATAGTCTTCATTGTCAAATATTAGAGTGGAATTTTAAAAAATGCTCATAAAGTTACTGATTCAGGGAATTGCAGTGGCTCTGAAGAATTGTCTGGTTCAAGGCTCTTCAGTAAAATATAATGCAACACCCATATGTAACTTTGAATTTTCTAGCAGCTACTTGAGAAAAAGTAAAAAGAAAATAAGTGAAATTAATTTTAATAATCTATTTAACCCAGTATCATCAATACAAAGTATAATTTCAGTGTCATCAATACAAAAATTATTAACAAGCTATATTCTTTTTGTCCTTACTGTCTTTGAAATCCAAAATGTGTTTTACACTTAACAGCGTATCTTCATTTGGATGCTACGTTTTCATTGATTTCTATTTAGATTTAATAAAACTTACAGTTGAAGATTGTTACAAACATATTTAAAATATTTTCCCATATTTGAAATGAAATAAAAATTTCATTTTGCAGGGACACTAGCTCCGTTTTTAAATGCTCAATAGCCACATGTGGTTAGTGGCTGCCATATTGGACAACGCGGAAATGGACCATTTCCACTATCACAGAACCATCTGTTGTACAACGCTGGTCTAATTCAACCCACTGAGGAAACTGAGTGGCAGTTAGTGGCAGATCTAACTGGTGGGACTAGAATTTTGTTTGTAAGGAGTTTCATAGACATAAAGCCACCACAGGGAACACCACCCTTTCAAAAGGCAGGTGGTCAAATGAATTTGAACACATGGAGAATAAATAATTGTTTAACTATTGATAAAGAAGTTTTCTAGGAGGAATTAACTTGCTTATATATGCTTGGTTGTCACAGATAACGAGATTTAAATCATACAGCTCATACAATGGAAGTATTCAGGTTATGTTTAGTAAGGATTATTTTTTACTGTGGCACCATACACATAATATAGAATTTACAATTTTAACCTTTTTTTTTTAAAAAGTGTGCATGTCAGTGGCATTAATCACATTCACATTGCTGTGAAACCATCATCACCATCTATCTCTGGAAATTTTTCATCCTCCCAAACTGAAATTCTGTGCCCTTTAAACACTAACTCCCCATCGCCTGGCAGCCGCCATTCTACTTTATGTCTGTATGAATTTGATTACCCTAGGTGCCTCATATAAGTGGAATTATACAATATTTGTCCTTTTCTGTCTCATTTATTTCACTTAGCATGATGTCTTCAAGGTTCATCCATGTTGTAGCATGTGTCTGAATTTCCTTCCTAAATAATATTCTGCTTTATAGATAAACCACATTTTAAAATTAAGGTATTGACATATAACACTGTATGTTTCAGGTGCACATGTTGATTTGATACATTTATATGTTGCCTTAAGAGTACCACTGTAGCTTTAGCTAACATCTTTATCGTGTCACAGAACTATCCCATCCTCCCCTTTTTTTGTGCTGAGAATAATTGAGATCTAGGCTCTTAGCAATTCTAAAGTATATAATGTGTTGTGGTCTTTAATCACTATGCTGTACATTAGATCACCAGTACGCATTCATCTTCCAGTTGCAAGTTTTTACTCTTAAACCTCTCCTCAAATCCCTCACTCCACAGCCTCTGGTAACCACCATATTTTACTCTGTTTCTATGGGCTTGACATTTTTAAGATTCCACATGTAAGTGATATCATACAATATGTGTCTTCTGCTGTCTGGCTTATCTTACTAAGCATAATGCCCTCAAGGCCATTCATGTTGTCGCAAATGGCACGATTTCCTTCTTTATTACGGCTGAGTAATATTCCAGTACATATATATCACATTGTCTTTATCCATTCGTCTGTCAGTGAGCACTTAGGTTGTTTCCATATCTTGGTTATTGTGAATACTGCTGCAGTGAACATGGGAGTGTAGGGTTGTTTTTTTTTTTTAAATTATTATTCTATTTTCATTTCCTTTGGTAATATCCCAGAAGTGGGATTACTGGATCCTATGGTAGCTGTATTTTGAATTGGCGTAATCTCCATACTGTTTTCTGGAGTGGCTGAACCAACCTGGCCTTTTCTATTGCATTCTCACCAACAGTCTACAGAGGTTCCCTTTTCTCCACATTCTAACACTTCTTTTTTTCTTGTTTTCTTGTTAGTAGCCATTCCAGCAGGTGTGCTGTGACATTTTTGGTTTTGATTCTCAGTTGACTAGTGATGTTGAGATGTGTACTTGTTGGCCATTTGAATATTTTCTTTGGAAAAATATCTATTCAGTTCCTCTGCCCATTTTTTAAATTGGATTACTTGTTTTTGTTGTTGGTGGTGTTGTTACTGAGTTGTATGAGTTCTTTATATATTTTGGATATTCACTTCTTATTCATTACATGGTCTACAAATATTTTCTCCTGTTCCATAGGTTGCCTTTTCATTTTGTTTATTGTTGTTTGTGCTGTGCAGAAGCTTTTTAGTTTGATGTAGTCCTACTTGTTTTTTTGCTTTTGTTGCTTGTGCTTTTGGTGTATCCAAAAATCATTGCCAAGACCAATGTCAAGGAGCTTTTTCCTTATGGTTTCTTTTAGGAGTTTTACCCTGTCAGGTCTTATGTTTAGGCCTTTAATCCATTTTGAGTTAATTCTGTGAGTAGTGTAGGACTGAGGTCCAATTTCATTTTTCTGCATGTGGTTATCCAGTTTTCCCAACACCATTTGTTGAAAAGACCCTCCCTTCCCCATTGAGTGTTCTTGGCTCCTTTGTCACGTATTGATTGACTGTCTATGTGGGGATTTATTTCTGGACTCTTGACTTTGTCTTATTGGTCAATAAGTTTATTTTTATGCTAGTACTATGCTGTTTTATTACTTTGACTTTGTAATATAGTTTGAAATCAGGAGGCGTGATGCTTCTGGCTTTGTTCTTCTTTCTCAGGATTACTTTGGCTATTTGGTGTCTTTTATGGTTACATAAAAACTTCAGGATTGTTTGTTCTATGTCTGTGAAAAATGCCATTGGAATTTTGACCCCGTTACTATCAAAATGAAACAAATTAAATCACCCCAACTTTCTAAAATAAGAACACTTCAGCGTTTCATCTGTGCAACTATTTATTGATTTATACTGTGGTCATACAAATATTTTTCCTCTTTAGCAGAGTCTCAGTCCCTCTCTTTGTCTGAGACACAAATTAGAGTTTTTAAAATAGTGAGAACTTGAACACATTATTACAAGGTAGGGGACGCAGTCCTTTCTCTCACAAGCAAGGAAACTTGACTCTGAGAGGTAGGATGATGTCCGGAAGCATGTTTTGGCCTCTTGTCTTTGTTGGACTCTTTTTCCTTGTCTTGGATTTTAGTAAGGATATAATCTCAGTTCCAGTTTGAAAGGGAGACCACAATGCCAGGTGTCAAATCCACGAATCAATCCTCTCCTTAATTGCTGAAGTTTGACATGTCCCCATGTTTGTCCCAGAAAACTCAAAATGTTCTCTTATTAGCAGTAGGGAATTAAATTTCCTATGTAGACAAATTAACTTCTAAATTATATGAGAAACAAACAAAAAACAATCACCAGAGAGAGAGAGGGGGGAAGAAGAAAGGCTTCCTTGTTCCGACTTGAAGCTTTCTCAAACTAATTTCTCTCCTCTCCCCCTTCTCCATATTTTTCAACGGACTTTATTTTACTGTTTGAATTCACCATCTAGTTATTACCTTCTCTGAAGAATAGAGTTTGGTTAGCAGCTCTTTAAAAAAAAAAAAGAGAAAAAGAGATAACTTAGTATCCTAATTAAAGTGGAAGAGATCAAAATAGACTACTGAGATGAAGAGTGTTTTAAGCCATGTAGCTATTATGTTTGGGCAGTTCTTGAAAGAGAGCAAACACTCTTTAGGGAGATTTAAAATGTTATTGCTTTAAGTATGAATCTTTTTGTAAAAATAAAATATAGAAGGATGGGAATTGACTTCGAATAGAAAGACAATAGACTAAAGACGGAAAAGAATGTATTTTGTAGATAAGCCAAATTCATGACCTTGTGCATTAAATTTTATACAGGAAAATCCACCTTACAGTGGGTTTAGAGCTTAATAATCTTCCTCCTGTCTAAAACTGGTGATTGCAAACCCTGGTTTTTCACACACCCCCTCCTACTCCTGATCTGCCTCCAATTGTCTCAGAAGTGACAAAATAATCTCCAAGTAAGTTTAATTTTGAATCAAAAATAAATAGACCTTCTCTCTCTTTCTCTCTCTCTCTCTCTTTTTTTTTTATAGAAATGGGAGGATGAGGCAGAAGTCAAAAGGGTCAAGACTATTAAAGATTATTTTATTTCTCATCTAGGTCTTGAGCTAACAAGTTAAAACACCTTGTACATCGAGCAGAGGAAACCTGTCCCTTTTGACATCACTTCCATTCACACAGCTCCCCTGACACAGGAAAAGGCCAGATGTCTGGTTTCCAGAGCATTAGGTTTTTTTTCCTGAGTATCTAGTAAAATTAATTTTTGGAAATTTGAAGAAAAACTGCAGCTCCTTCTGATCTGTAGCATTTTATGGTTTAATAATGTCATATACTAGAAATGTTTCAGCTGAAAATGGGTTTTAAATCTTAGACGCACTTGCAATAGTCTGAGAAAGGCTGTGAAAAATTCTTGGAACAACCTTTATTTTGAAAACTCCATTATTCTAAAAACAAACAAACAAACAAAACCAAATTCATAGTTCTCCTAGAGAACAGTGGGTGCAGTGTCATGTATGGTAAGGACACTGAATTAGGGAGGAAAAGGTATATGGGTAGATTTCTTTTTCCTTGTCTGATTTCTACTAATTGTGTACAAAATATACATGAGATATGTGGTATTTCTCCCCTCTTTACAGAAAACAATATTTGTTAATTCCTAGGTAAAGCTAATTTGTCATGAGGAATATAAAGTCCTTTTGTGGGGTATCCAGGTCCCTTTTGGAAAAAAAATTTTTTAAACATATACCATGCGGTGCAATCTGTTCCAGTCTACAAGGAGGGGAGTGGGGAAAGCTCTGGGGTGGGGGGGCCAGGGATAAAGTCATCTCTGGGAGTTTAACTAGAAATGAGGGAAATGGTCTTGTTGAAGCCTAGAAATATCTTTCCTTCTGCTCTGAATCATAACCCAGGGTACGTTAAACTTATGCCCTTTTTAAAAACTATTTAGCGAGTTAGTCCATTTAGGGGAGCAGAAACCTGTACCTTTCCTGAGATGGTTAAGTTGCTATTCATTCTGTATTTTAATCTAACCTACTGGTGATTTAATTTACAGAACTCAAAGGAAGTGTGTGCTCAAATATTTGAGGACGTTCATGTATCAACCACTGTTTAATTTTGGAATGTGCTTACTTGCTTGACACAATATTTTACCATCTCAACAAATGTTTAGCCTTTTTTCCACTTGACTAAAGAGAAATAAGTTTCACATTGCTTCATTCACCTTCTTATGTGCATATGCTGGGAAAGATTGGATGTTAAAAAAAAAAGAAAAAACTTCCTCATGTTCTCTGTACTACATCTAAATCTGTTTACCAATTCAAAGCTGCTAAAAAGCCCTGCATTCTCCTGCTAAATCAACTGGATGGCTAGAAACCAAACTGCAATGTAACAGGGGGAAAAAAAATATCAATTTATTTTCGTGACAGAACATTCTTGAGAAGGTATAAAATTGTTCTGGTCTCTCTGCCAGTTTTCTTTTTTTTCTTCCTTTCTCTGTCTTCCTTTTAAAAGGGCTTTCGGCTTTTAAGCCGATCCTTTTTATAGTTGTGTAACAGTTCTAATATTTTGTGACATTTTGTATTGTGACACTATAGATGAAATTGTCATCGGACTGACACTCCGTGCTGTTTATTCCTTAATTACAACTGTTAACACTGGAGAGAAGTGTGTGGATCTGCCAGTGCATATTATGAAAGCAACGTTATTGTTACCCACACCGACACCCACTCAACAGGGTATTTCCAAGACGATAGTTTCAAGGAACTTATCAGCACAATGGACTTTGTTATTGTTTGTAGCTTGTCCTCTTGTCGTCTTTGAAAATCACAAACCAGTTTGAAATTGAAAATCTTTCATTGTGAGGTAGACTCCCTTGACTAAGCAGGAGATGCTTTTATAATTAGAAAATTAAAAAAATTTTTTTTGAGTGGTCCAGCAGTGGTGGGCTGGGAAGTCTTGAAGCTCTTGAGGGTTGTGACCCAAAGCTTTCTGACAGTTTGAGAAATAACAAAAACAGAAGGGAGAGGAAAGGGCAGATTTGAAGATGAAAAGATGAGAGAGGAGTTACTTGTATTCACAGGGCTGGCTGTCTTTAAATAACCAAGTGGAAATCCAGTAACCAATACCAGCTCTGATAGGTGTCCTTTTCGAGAACCCAGTCTGAGCTCTCCTAAAACTGGGAACTCACTGAGTGCTTCGTAGTTCAGTTCTTTCTTCCAGAATTCTTACAGGTTCGCTTCCCTATGAGGAGCAAAAGCCTATGAATCTATTTTCTGAGCGATATTATTATACTAAAGCAGTTAATTGTCACTGTCTTTTCATTTGTTAAAAAAAAAAATGATAACGGTGAACATACAACCACTTTGCTCCTGTGCCTTGTCCCCAGCACAAAACAAGTGAAAGGTCAAGATTCTAGAAAATGTAAAATCAGAGCCACTGGTATTCACTGTTTAGATAAGAATGACTGAAAGTGATTAAAAAAAAAAATCACACAACACTCATTTAGCAACTTATTTAATCAGCAGAGTCCACCTTTCAATACTAGTTCTTAATACTTCTGTGGGTTTGGCTGAAAGCAGTTTCCTGATGTTGAAAGAGTAGGTGACAGCCTGCGAGTTGCCAGTAGATTTCCCAGTTTTCATTGTCGTTGAGGGGGTAATGAGACAATGTGAACATATCCGATTCCTAAAGTGACCTGCATGTTCTTGAACACTCAGCTTTACGGAACAGGTTTTTTTTTTTTTTTTTGAAATAGTATGTGAAGAAGCTATCGCTGCGCCTCCTTCTGAATGGTATTTTCTGCTTCATTTTGATTCTCAACACCAATAGGATATGGTGCTCTTCCTAAAAGAAACTGTTCCCATTTGGGAATATATTCTTCTACTGATGCCCAGTAAAGAGTCTGGAAAAAAAAAAAAAAAACAACGTCCAAAAGTAAAAAAGCGTATCAGGCAATTGAACTTGGCTCTTCATAATAGTCTAAATGTTTATTCACTTAAGTGTGTGGGTGCGTGTACACACACTCACACATATACGTAGAATGCACTTCCTCTACAGAATATTTTATGTTAATTTTAGAAGAAAAAAAAAAACCTGGCTACTTACTAGTGTTAATTTTCAAATTTCTCAGTAAAACCGGAGCCTGGCAGAATTACAGGTTTCAGAATTTTATTGTGATTTTACGCGCCCTCTTGTGGCCAGTCTTGTGATTATTACCCGTCGTACTATTTGGGGCTACACCATCATGGTGAGTTTTTGTTTCATGTTCCCGATCCCATAGCAAATGATTAGCCATACTAAAATTATCGCAATGAAATGACACAATAGGAACAACTGTTTTAGAATGAACAGAAAAAGATTTGACCCGGGATGAGATCAGGAAGTGGAGTATAAAGAGGATGTTTTTGGATTCAGGTGAATCGACCCCTTAATTGTATGGGGGGAATCACGTTAAAAATAAGCATCCACTGTATCTTTCAGAAGAGCACTTGATAGGGCATATGGTAACTTCTTTCCCCTCCACCTTTTTTTTTTTTTTTGGTATAATGAGAAAATAATATCAACATCATCCAATTATTTTTAATTCAGATAACTCGGAAGTTGAGATGCTGTGTTACTGGCCTGACCATGGCAGTCTGTACGCTCTACCAGCTCACACCACGGTGCTCTAACGTGTCTACAAGCCTGGGTGGTTTCTAGGTTGAGTGCCCTAAGGAGGCCAAAGAAAAGGAAACTGCCAAAAGCTCTGCATAGGAGGGCGTTTTGTATTAGATCGTCACTATCAATCTCTCTTTGGGAAGTTCAGCCAAAGAGATCACGTTGGGGACACGTGATTATTCCCTCTGAGCATTAAAAAGGTAGGGGGGTTCTGAAAGCTGAAGATGGTGAGGGAGTCTCTGTATCTATGCATCTATGCATGTGGTCTGAGAAATAGCCCGACATGCTTAAAATAAAGGTCAGCCTGCTGTGCAAGACTAGCCAAGAAAAATACCAACCCAAGCCTGTGGTTGGCAGTGTCTCCGCCATTCACGGCTGGATTAACCCCTATTGTGTGGGCCCTGTACGGGCCAGAGGAAGGTATTGGAGAATTCAACAAAGAAAAAGACATGCCCAAGGCACAACTTTGTACCGGAGTTTTTTTCTGTCCTTGATCACTGCCTTTTCTTATTAGTCTAGATGACACAGAAAATTGAAGGGCAATTCTCAGCCTTTAATTCTGAGTCTGTTCACATCCCTGGTTAGGCAGCCAGCCAAACTGTATTTAAAAAAGGTCATTAAATATATGAAATCTAACTCTTCTATATGTAGCAACTTCCCTTTCAGCACAAATACACTCACGTACCAAATATGGTTTATTTTTGCCAACCATCTTCCCAGCCTGTTCTTCAACTGAGCAAAATTAAACAGACAAAAGCCACACTACACTGCACGATAATATGCATTTAAACAGCGTTGGTTGCATTTTTGGTGAAGAGACTGAAGTGCCATTTCTCACATCAGCCATCAGGAAAAGCATTTTGGTTAGGCATGCTGTCGTCTTAAGACTGAGTGCATCTTGTCTGTTGTGATTTAACAAGATAGTTATTTCTAAGTAATCAGGTGAAAAGACACAGGATTTCGGTAACATTTGCACTTGACAGAAATCTTTTTAAAGCAAGATTCTTATGGATTACCTATAGTACGTACAAAGCATGGCATGCTGGACATAGAGCAATCACACACACACTTCTAGTTTATTTCATGGAAAGAATAAATCTGGCTAATATACACACACAACCACTAGTTAATTTACAATGCACTACGAACAGAATAGGATCTCTTACATTTGTTCGTTAAGATTCTCACCTCAAGAGAAACCACCTCAGGCCGTGGAAGTGGGTGAATCCGGGTCTGAAGAGACTTCTCTGCCGCTTCTATATCCTGTAACAGATAACAGCATTTTCAGAACAAAATGTATTTACATGACACGCACCAGTGGCACCTGTAATTGCAATATCTATACCCTTAAACTCTCCTCTGGATACACAGTTGGAACTGATGGAGGGGCACTGACGGAGAACTGATCATTGCTTACTTAACCAGTTTCAAATACAGAATGCAGGGTTTCATATTGTAAAATAAAAGGCAGGGGCTGGGGGTGGTACTTCTAAGTTCTGCCTCCTTCATTTTAAGTAGTTAGTAAATGCCAATAATTCTTGGAAAAAGAACTTCCTCTAAAACTGCTCGGAATACCACGTTAGCTTTAAAAATCATTAAAAAACAGCCAGATGGATAAAATAGTCAAATATTCAGATACTCAAAACAATCAGATACTCAGACCCACACTATGCTAACCTGAAAAGTGAAGGGTTCTAGTCTGTCCACATCATTCCAAGTGGTATATTAATGACACAATGAGGTACCTCAGTTCTCTGCAACAAAAGCCTTTCTATAATACTGTCTAGATTTTTAGTACTAGATTTCTAAGCTAATCTCAAAGGCAAGTTTTATTGCTAGGTAGTAATTCATTCAGTTGATGGCATTCAAGCACCAGGCATGACTTCGTAGTTGGACTTGAAGATGTCTGTATTTGCTCTTAGGGTTGTTCAAACACAAGAGTATTTAAGGTTAATTCATACCCTGGTTAAGATTTTACCTAGATCTGAACATAAAGTGCACGTCCAGAAATGTAGGACTTGGCATGTTGTCACAGAAACATTCGAGCCCTGTTTAACAGGTCAGCACCTGCGTTGTCCTGTACTTCCTGGTGTTTGTCAGGTTCACAGGGGCGTTGGCTGAAGGCCGTGTAGATTTCCTCTGCTTTGAGCTGCGTGAGTTGATAGGAAAGAGGAAGTTCTCTGGTCCCTGTACAAGCACTGGAGCAGTCTAAGTACAGGGCTGTTGGACAGACGGAGAGCGATGGAAAAGGGCGTGGGAGTGGGGTGTGAAGAAGCCAACGCTGAACAGGAGAAAAGAGATAGCAGATGGCAGCGGCGGGAGCAGGGAATGGGTGTGAAATGGAAAAGGGAAAAACAGGAAATTCCCTAAAGGGACTCCCCGAAGTTGCCCAACCATTAATGCACCTGCTGTCTCGAAGAAGGTGACTTGAAGGGGAAAAACAACTATTTGGGGATGTAAAAATCCTGTCTAGTAGCACGTCTATCCCATACCAGAAGTTCACGGTCAAGACACACGCTAAAGCACTTTTGATGCAAATGATACGACAGATACGTGAGACCCAACTCTTCCGATTACGCTGAGATTTTACCAGGACCCGGAAGAATCACTTTTTATTTTCACAAATCAAACAGAATAAAAATCCTAACCCCAATTTTACCGTTACTCTAAGAACAGTTGTGAAGTTCTCCTTACCGGTAGCTCTAGGCTCCACCAGCACCAATCAGCAAGATGAGACATTTTTCTTAAAGATCAGAAAATAAGGACACTGAGTATCTCTTACAGAAGAGCAGCTCTGTAACCGTGAGAGCAGACAGGAGGGAGGTGTGGCCTGTCACAGCAGGTCTCTGGTGAATGACCTGACTGTCATCTTTGCAGCACTTCCACAAAGGGTTATCACCCCTCCAGGGAACTTCCTCCTTAGTTTAACACACCTCTCTGACTCCTACTTCCTTCTCCTTGGCTGGCTCCTTCTTCTCCTGTTAATCTGAAGTGTGGGCTTTCTTAAGATTTGTGACATCTGTCCCCATCTTTTTACTTTCTCTCCCTCCGAGATTGTCTCTTAACTAGCTTCAGTTCTTACTGTAGAGGGATGGCTAACTTTTCTTCCAGCTCTTGTTTCTCAACCTGATAAAACTAAATTCTTCTTTTCCCACTGAATGTGTTGAGTATATCAGAGAGGGGAATGAATTCACTTAGATAACCGTGTTGTATTCACTCTCTCCAACTCTTACTATTTCTGCCGTTTAAAAATTCAATGCTCCATATATTGTTCCTTCAGGATGAATTTCTAGTCTTTCCCTGTTATTCCCTAGGCTATGGCCGTAATATCACACTTAGTCATTCAACAAATACTTAACACTTATACTCATGCCTAGATTGTATCTCATTTTACTTGAATTCATATGTAACATGGAATTGATTAGTTTTGCTAAGAACTACTTTAAATATGTCCTCCCCTAGATTGAAAAAAAAATTGGTACCCACAATACAGAAGATCAAGCATGAATTCCTTGGCCTGACTCAAAATGTTGGCAAATTCACCACAGCCTTCTGTAGCAGGTTATATCCTAACGTTTGGATTTAAGAGCCTTCTCTTTAACTATGTGCTGCCCTGAAGGTAAATACTATGTTTCATACAGCCTTTAAGCATCTGAGCATCTAACAAAGTGCAGGGTATGTACTAGGTACTTAAATATTCATTAAATAAAGGCTGAGGTGTCAAAGTTTCCTGAGTATAAACCAAAAACTTAAAAAACAAAACAAAACAAAACAGGGGTGGTAGGCAGGGAAAAGGAAAAGAGATGAGAGGAAGGAAGTCTAGTTGGCCAGCTTTACCTGGCTATGCTTTGTCCTGTTTTATAGATTCGTCACGAGACCATTTAAAATTTTATACATTTATAGAACAAATGACAAAGCAGTCCTTACAATTTAAAAATAAAATGAAACAAACTGAACTGCTATCTAGTCAGTGGTGTAACCACACGGAGAATAATTATTGCACATCAGGCGGCCTTAGAGCACAGTAATTTGACTGAGCATCCCCAGTGAGGTACACTGGGGAACAAAAAGGGTGGTAAAAAGTATCTGACCAGAAACCAGTCAGCAGTCATATTGGTGGTGAGACCAAATCTTTCTCTGTGCTCAGATACTGTGTCTGTATCACAGGATAAAGTAAGTAAGTTATGTTGGTCGTGGAAAATTCTTGAGGAACAGATTTTTGGTTTGACAAAAAAGTGAGAGGTATAGGATCCATGATTCTAAGTTAAAAGTCTTACAAATTGGAATTTGGGAATTTCTGACATGAGCTCTTTATTTTGTATTTTATCTTTAAAAGATGTATTTTATCTTTAAGAAAAAAAAATGTTGCAATGAACACCATGAGTGCCCAGATTGAGGGCTCTAAACATATTTCCTACCAAAAGGATCCAGGGCTCCCTGGAACAACAGCCAATTCCAGGTCTGAGCAGCACATGCACATGATGAGCCCGGAAGATTTCACCAGACCAGAAAGAAAGGAAGCTCTCCGACTCTTATGATCAGTCAGAAGCATTCAGGAGCTAACCTGAAGAGGCTCCCACTTGGCAAAAATGGGACAATTTGAAAATAAACAGGAATAAAAATTTAAATGGATTGAAACATTTAAAATCCCAGACATCTTAGGAAAAAAAAGAAAAAGAAAACCCAAACCAGCAACACCTAATCAGTCACTTTTAGAGGATACCAGAGAACCAACCTATTATTTTGAAAATTAAATAGAGAATCAAGCACTCACCATGCTTTTTTCTATGTGAAATACACCTCATTGTAACCAAATAACTGACGAAGGGACATTTCTCTTAATATAAATAATCAGCAATTGAAGAAGAAGGAATAAAATAATCTGAATGTTAGTTTCTGCAACCCCTAGTGAATAAGCTTAGGCAGTGATCATCAGTGACAGCTAACATTCCAAAAAAGAGAGACAGCCGGGCATTCTGGAAGCATTCTTCCCCTACACCTCGGAACCTCAGTCTGATCAGGCCTCTGTAGTTTGCACTGTTAATGCAGTATCCCTTAGCTTCATGTGGCTTCTGAGTGCTTGAAATGTATGAGTCTGAATTAAGATGTGCTGTAAGTGTAAAATACACACTGAATTTTGAAGAGTTAGTAAGAAAAAAAGGATCAAAAATATTGACTGACTTTTTATAATATTTACATTTGAACTGTGTTTGAAATTTTAATAACATTTTAAGTAACCTGTTTATTTTGATATTACTAAAAGTGATTACTAGAGAATTTAAAATGACATATGTGGCTTGAATTACATTTCTGGTGCACAGCACAGCTTAAAACTATCAATTATAGGAATTAGGGGAACAGAGGAACACCCTGTAGACAACGCAGTGATGGCTCAGCCATATCCAGGAACTCTACAGGGCAAATGACCCAATTCCTTCAACAGATATATTTAAAGGAGGGGAAAAAGGGTGGGGCGGGGAAATTTAGGAGACCTATCCATCAATTACAAATTGGATTTTATTTGGAACCTGATTGGATATTTGAGGATTTATTGTTCATTTCTTAAGTTGATACTGATATTTTGATTCTGCTTAAAATAGTATTTATCTTTTGGTGATGAACACTGGTGTATGGAAAGAGACATACTGAAATACAGGCGAAACAAAGCAGCATCTGAGGATTAGCTTCAAAATGATCTGAAGCGGGGGGGGGGGGGGGAGTATAGCTAAAACATGATGGGCTGTGACCTGAGAATGATTGAATCTGGGTGATAAGCGCACGGAAGTGCATCCTTCTCTGCCCTCTTTTACGTAGGTGTGAAAATTTTCATAACATTTAAAAAGCATGCTGCCGTTGTGGATGTTACTCTATGGTATGATTCAGGAGCCTATATAAATGAGTTTTCTAGGAAAAGTAAACCATGAGCACAAAAAGATCGCTCTCTTTCCTTCTGTCTACCTACACCACTCCCTCCAACCCAGCTCTGGCCGGGCTGGGTTTAATCTTTTAATCTGCTGGAGGTAGCAAGAATAACATCCTGAAGCGTGAGGTGCAGGATCGCTGGTACAAGGAACAAGTAGGCTTTTGTTAAACTTAGGAACTGGAGCAAGGGAGACGTGTGAGGAGGCGAGAGAAGGGCCGGGAGGTCCCTGGCCATGCTGGGTGGCAGTTGGTTGAATGCTCGAACTGCCAGCTGCCCCATGGAGGCTTCCAGGGTGTTCCTGAGGGAAGCGCTTGCTGTACCTGCAATCGTTCGTCCACACAAGATGACATTTGTTACCAAAAAATTGCCTCTTTGGGATAAATTAAATTTTGTGGAGGGAAAGGTGGGAGTGATGATAGTCTGTACCATGGAAGTCCTAGTAGAAATAAAATCTCCTGTGTCTCAGAAATCCACCATGTTTCTGTTTTTAAAAGGGAGGTAAGTTTCACTGTCTGAATACTAACAGGAAAACCCACTGAGCCTGCTTCCCAAGCCCACTGTCTTCTATGGTATTTACTGACTGAACCCTCACTGTGAGTTTTCTTCACTGCTTCTACTCATGGTCATTCTTTTATTAATATGTTGGACTCTTTGATGGGATTAGTGTCTTTTGAAATAATTCTTCAATATTTTGTGTTAATTTATTTTTTCAAATGCAGTTAGAGAAATTGCTTGTTGGGATTTTATTAAACTGAAAGATGGCTTTGTGACAACTGACTTAGAAAGATAATGGTCTCCCCAGTCAGGATTAAGGCGTACGTCTCTACTTAACTTTTCTCTTCTATCTCCCACTAAAGTACAGTATAACTGACTGTATACCTGGCATGCAAGTCCCTCGTTCGGAGCGTTAAGACAACCCCCCAAGTAAGTGTTTTCTAATTCTCTTGCGAATGGGAATGTGATCGCCATTTTCCAGCTGTATATACAGGATTGCTGTTGACTTCTGTATGTTTATGTTTTCTCCGTGAATTGTACTTAAGTCATAATATGCTAGTTTTAAAACACCTTTGGCTTCTCTAAGTGTAAAACCGTATCATTGAAAGATGTTGTATGATCTTTCTTTCCAAAAGTTAAAGCTCGTGCCCTTTTCGTGTTTGTTACGCCATCGTACTGTACTGTTCGGAACATGTGAGTAAGGTGAAATAAGGGACGGGCATAGGTCATCCTTAGTCTGTTACTATCTTTATAGAAATGCCTCCAAGTTTTAACAGCACCGCTTTAAAGTGCACTCTGTGCTGAAGTACCTATCCTGACAGAACTCAACCTGTTCTTGACAAGGGGTATTAGGAGTCATTACCTTATGGTTTCCTTATCTTTAAAGTAAGTGATTAGCCCAGATCCGTGGTTTGCACAGTTCCTTAGAGCCACAGCAGTGCAAGAAGGAAGTGCTGAATGGACAGGGCTTTGGGCTAAAGCAGGTCCACTTTTATCTATTTTACATCTTTGGAAAAAGTTTTTGTGCTGGGAAAAAAAAAAAAAAAGAAAACCTCTAGATGAGAATCTAATCTATATGCTTTTAAAAGGCTTTCCCAACTCAAATTCTGTACTCAAGTCCTATTTATTTTACTTTCACAATAACTTCTATGGTAGAGCCACTAAAATTATATTCAGAGTCTAAAAAAAATAATATGAAGGAAAGAAGGACAAAAAGCCTGCATATCCAATTATTTCAAGTATGTTTTTAAAAAAAAAAGGGAAAAAACCGCATCTCTAATAGCAAGCATGCATCTGGCATGTAACAGAGGCTTAAAAAATGTTTAGAAAAAGACAAAGGAAATATACAAAAATATACTAATTTCTAGATGGGCAGGATGATATGGGAGATACGCTTTCTCATCTTTGCTCTTTCAAGTTTTTTACAGGGAGTCTATATCGTTATCTTCCTTCTGGATATGATCGTGATTTCTTAGCTACCCTACTTATCCGATCTCATCATTCTTAAAATCACTTTGCATCTAAACAGCAGATGAATCTTTCTTAAAGACCCACTCATATGTTTCTTACATGAGTCTCTCTCTTTTTTTTTTTTTTTTTTTTTGCTTGCTTTCAGTACTGTATTAGCTCTCCATATCAAGTCTCAACTTCTTTAACTGGTCTCACAATACACATTCAACCTTGTTTCCTGTGACTTTCCAAGCTAGTTAGCTCAGGGTCTCATCAACATTAGTAAAGCCATTTATTCTTCTGGTCTTGGCTCTTCTGTAAGAATCCAACAGAATGGTTTTCCTTCTGCCTACTGAAACACAACTCCAGCTTAGCTTCCTCTCTGAGACCTCATAGAATATTCTAGCTCTCAAAGAGGTTTTACACTTATTCCTCCACATAATTAATGTTTGATCATCCATGGTCTCTATCTTGTGTGTGACAACCTTATGTCATCAACTAAGCCTGTAAGCTACTTGCTCTAGACCCTAATTTGTACGTACTTGGTTATCCCCACTTTCTGTCCAGAACTTGCTCAACAGTAAGGACCCCCTGGACCCTCATCAAATACTTGCTCTTTCAAAGAAAGACACTTAATGTCACCTGCACTTGCTGTAGGTAAGGAGCAATCAAGCCTTCAAGACTTCTAATTTAGTTTTTCTGACTTTTCACAGCAAATTCTAGATTATCCTATATATTTCCATTTAAAAATAAATATTGCAAACACCATTGGGCAAGTAAGACATATGGCAATATAGAATGCTTTGGTAGCACTATGGCTGTGACTTAAATTACTGTGGATCAAACTGCCAGAAACTGAGAAGATAACTGAATTTTCCCTCTCCCTTTATCCTCCAGTGAGGACAGAAGATAACTACATCATGCCTATCGATGAAAATATTTAACAATAAAAAACTGAAAACACTGCTTTATAACTTAAATAATATAGCCTCACTACCAAATGTTTTAGTCATAGGATCTCTTGGAAGCTTGAATGGAAGCAAACTTTAGGGTTTTAATTATGGATGAAGCCATACAATTCTGGAAGCAGAGTATAGCAAGCAGCCAAAAATGTTACACATATGATTTTACTCCAAATGGGCACACTGGCCAAATGGCGAGGCCCTGCGCAATCACATACTTTGACCACCTCCTCCATCACCATCAGAGAAGATCTGGGAAATCTGTTATCTTAGATATGAATTCTGTGTGTTGACTGTGGCCCCAGTAGGGCAACACCAAATTGTTCTAAATACATTCTAGGTACTTTACAATGTTTCAGGATCTTCCTACAAGTAAAAGATGGAAGATGGGAGCTGTATCTTGTATTTGTTACTTCTTGCACAAAGGTGACCTTAAAATTCCCCCTGTAGTCATTGATTTTTCTGGCTAATGAAAAATCATGTAGCCTAAGGAAACTTCAAGATTTTTCACTTTAAAAAACGAGAATCCATATGCTTCTTATCCAGCTAACGTGTTTAAAAAACAGATAGTGAGCCATTAATTCTATTTGTTACTCATAACAAAGAAATCATATAAATATCAAAGTTATGAAAAATTCACTTAATCTTTTTGGCAAAAGTGGGAAAAAACTGCTATGCTTAAGTCAGAGAATCTTACCTTTAAAAGACTAAGGTTCCTTTTAAAAGCAGTCTCAGCTGCTTGCATCTGAGATGCCTTTTCCTTATTTTGACCTCCAAGTTTATCCTCCATTTGTTGCAGTAATATTAATCTTTGTGATACTCTAGGAAAAAAATGAAGATTATATACAGTTTTTAAAAAAGGAAGCATTTTATTCTTGACCAATGCAAAGAATTCATTTCTTAATTGCACCTCACTTCAATTCAACCTATTTTGAGATCCAACTACTATGTCAATTTAATAGGCTAGTGAAATTACTATGTCAATTAATAAGACAGTGAAAAACTTAGGTCATTCAGTAAGTCTGAAGTCTGGGTAAAATTATTTTTATTTTTATTTTTATTTTCATTAACATACGCTGTTAAGTACATGCTTGTTTTTGTTTTTGTTTTTGTTTTTTAAACTTCTCTGGTCTTTTGAAATTAGTGTTAAAAATTTTCTAGTGAAAATGCAAGCTGTAATACATATCCCTTTGCACACATACTTATATATACCTCCCCACACACATACATTGATATAACTTGCTATACGGAACCTTCTGCTTAACACTTCAATACCCCTGAATCTTATGTTACACATTTAGAATTGTGCTAAACTTCCATATGTTTGAAGAAGCAATAAAAATATTTTTTCCCTCTTTTTCCAAGAGAAAGATGATGGTTCCATATATGAGTGAGAGGCTGTGTATATACATGCATACTCACAAGGTAAGACAGTAATTTAAGGAAAATGTACAAAGTTGTAATTATCAAAGTGCTTTGCTACATATACTATACTTCAAAAGCTTCTCACAGGTTAAATGCTTATTTTACAAGTTTTTGGTCCTATTAAGTGATCAGATGAGAAAAAAAATACACAAATGGTACACACACCTGTCTAACCGTTTCCCAAATAGTTGAGATTCTCAAGAAATACTAGATTGTATAGGACTGTTCTTGAGGGTAGGACTAAAAACCTAGGTCTCTGAACAGTCATTTTTGTAAGAAAAGTATCTTAGAAGGCCACAGAAGAGGGCCTGGTAATTAATTAAAAGAAAACATGCGAGCCCACAGACAGAGGTTTGAGGAGGAGGGCTCAGTGCAAAATGAAAATGTGGGGGCCATGTTAAAAATGTACTGGGAATTTCAGGACGGCGACATCAGAGCCCTGCAAGTACAGGGCCTGTGATTGCACAGGTCATGGACCCATGAAAGCCAGCTCGATAAAGAGGCTTAGAGAAGTTCGTTCAATACCAGTGTGGAGCCTGGAAAGGGCAAGAGGAAGAATGAATTTGTCTAGATATTAGTAACAAAAAGTAAAAAGACATAAAACATAATTATACCTTTTAATTTTTGTTATTCTCGACAATAACATTCCCTAACATCAATCTCTAAATTGATCCTAAAATCATAAAATCTCTCAAGTGTCATGATTAAAATGACACACTTTTAGTTCACGTTCCTGTGAACTCAGTTTCACTAATAAAGCCAGTACAATTTGTACATTGAGATTAGCCTTAAAAAAACAAAAACTTACATTTCATCATGTCTTTTAGAAAGGTGAATTTCTTGAGTGAACAGAGACGTCATCTTTAATCAAAGCTGCCCTTACAAGCTTTTTGCTAAATAATGAGAACGTTTAAAGTTACTTCTACCACATGTCCTCAGCTTTGCAACATTTGATCATTTCAGCACCTTAACCCATTGGTTGAGTACAACTTGAGCTGTAATAATGTATAGAAGAATGCATTTAAAAAGATTTTTACTCACAGCGCAGTTTTCCATATGCCAGATGGATCCCAGAACATTATGATACAGGTAAAAACATATTTCACATTTTCCCCTCTTTTCTCCCCACACTTTAACCTTCATCAGAATTCAAAACAAACAAGCAGCTGGTACTAACACTAGTAAACATTTTATTGAATCAACAGACAGAAAAGAAAATCTACTCTGTAAAATTTAACACAGGAATACCATCCCTCACACACACAGACATAAAGGTAAACAAGTATGAGAACCAACTGGAAATTCATAGTCTTTTCTTTACTGGAAGACTGCCCAGTTCACCATCTCTCTTCCAAATAGGGAAGTATTTTCATTCCTAACCAAGGAGAAAAGCACAATTAGGTCCTTTCACTTTACCTGGGCTGCTCTGGACTCTGATGTGGGGAGTTTAGGAAAATCCATTTTCACAAAACGCTTTACACCAAGAGCAAGCTCACCTTGGATGAAGTGCCTGGGCCAGTACAGACAGAGA
Organism: Vicugna pacos; assembly: GCF_048564905.1. NCBI lineage: Eukaryota > Metazoa > Chordata > Mammalia > Artiodactyla > Camelidae > Vicugna > Vicugna pacos. Next base: position 31,648,377 of record NC_133003.1, on the reverse strand, counting down.
TCTAGAGAACTACTCTGAAGGCTGTGAGTCTGAAGGCAAATCATCTGGTTGGATACAAGAGCTGAAGGTGCCTGCCCAAAGGGAGACTGCAACTTGAGCTGTTATAATAAAAAACAGGGCTGAAAATTCCTTCTTGGAATGAAGCACTGGCTTTCCTAAATTATGACATTAATACTGATTAACATCTCCTGAGTGTCTAGCACTGATTAAAAAAAATTTTTTTCCCCTGAGCCTTTCCTTCAGCACGCACACACTGTAGGACACTGAGTGCAGCCAAGAGAAAGGGAAACACCGCCCTGCCCTCAACGGGTTTCCTCCTCAAGGCGCCTCTCTGTTTTCAGCACCGCGGACAGCAATCGCTCGCAGGCTCGCCCGGAAGGGGTCGAATTACAGACAGTTTCCCCCGAAGTCACTGCAGGCCAATCCTCGCCGCCTTCCTCCTAGTTTCCAATGCAGCGTCAAGGAAGTCCCGGAAAGTTAGTCCATGGTAACTTCTCTTCTGCTGCGGCCGCCATCAGCACTTCAGACAAACCCCAAGACAAAGTCTGCCTTTTGAATCGAAGATCTGCATCTTCTCGGAGGCATCAGCCCACGGACCACTCCAACCCCCACTCACACTGAGAGGACTCGGGAACTTTCCTCATCACCCCTCCCACCCCCCCACCCCCCTTAACAGCTTGCCCCTCACAGGCGCGCCGACGCTCAGACACTCAGGGCACTCACCCGCGGGCCGTCCTGCTGTCGAACTTCTCTCGCCCAACTCGGTCCGGACCTCTTCCGGGAAGGCGCCGGCGGCTGCGCAGACCTGGGCTTGGACACGCCACCACCTTTGCGCAAGCGCGATGCGACGTGACGTCATCACGTCCATATAAAAGGAGGGCGTCTGGCGCCAAAGGCTAGTGAAGTGACGCGGCTCTAAGAAGGTGAGGGCTGGTGAGGGATGTCGCTAACCCCATAGAAGACCCTTTTGGTGGTAGTTTAATTTCAAGCCCTTTAGAAATGGGACATGCGTATGTTGGAAAGGATCCAGAGAGTGAAGCTGGTTTCTTAGAAGCTAGAACATCGCGGTAGAGTGTGGAAGGGGGAAAAGCACTTCAGAGTCCGCTGAAGTGTCCGGACTTCACAGTCACTTCCACAAAGGCCTGCGGAGTGGCTTCAGAGAGCTTCATACTGGGCATGTGATCTGAGTCGGGCAGCAGAACCCTGCCCGCTTGCAGGGGAGCCCCTGTAGAGAGTAATGTTGATTTTTCATCTCAGGAGGAATTTATCTGTCAGTTGCTGTATTTACGTGGATTATCGCATTCATTGAATTCCCCACAATGCCTGGTGAGATACATGCCATTCTCCTCATTTTGACAGACGAGGAAACAAGCTTGGTCATTTATTTAGGGCTTAGCTTTGAAACCTGTAGAGCCTTGATTAGATTTTCCCACAGCCCTCAGGACACACACTTGGGAATAATCCCTTAGTGCTGTATACTGCGTTCTTAAACATCTTTTTTTCCCCTTGAAATAACTGTGAGTTACTTGGTACTAAATTACAGAGGAAGAAACTGAGGTTCAACACGGGTAATGTTTTTTTTTTCGTAAAGGTTACTGAGCCTGTAAAGGGCACAGAGCTAGGATTCCAACGTAGGTGTTTAAATTTTTTTTTTTTCCTTTTAGAGTATCTGCATAAAATCTAGCTCCTGCTTCAGGACTATTGCACGTTGTTTTCTTTGCTTGGAAAACCCCATCACCAGATACTGACATAAACTGTTTCTCATCTTTTAATGCTACTTCCTCAGTGAAGCATTCCCTGAACCCCCCAGTATAAGATTAGAAGTCTGTTTCTTCACTTTTACTCTCCTTCTCCTGCTGTACTTTTCTCTAGAACACAGCATCATTCCACGTATTTCATAATCATTTGTTCATTTGTTTACCAGTGTTACCCCTGACTAGAATTTGAACTTGCTTTTAAAGGTATTTTTGTCTCTTGTTTGCTGAGCAACTAGAACTGCCTGAGCTTTAGGTGCTTAGTAAGTATTTTTGAATGAATGGATGAAATAATTCCCCTGATGAAATTCCATCATAATTTTACAGGTCTTCAGTTGCTAGGACTTTTGATATAGCTGTTCCACAGCCTTACTTTGTAAAGATTAAAAAAAAATAGACCTCTGAATGGTCCTATGTTCTAGGGAAGAAACGGTGCTTTTTCATGGTTACAAGGCATTCTTGTTTATCTTTCATGAAAGTTAACAAATAAGGATTTTTCTTAAATTGATAGTTGCATGAAGTAGAGAACTGGGAGATGGCGTATTAAAGCATCTGTATGTTGCTTAAGACACACTTTGCTCATCTCCCTGCTTGTAAATTTACATAATGACACATCTGGGGCAAACCCAGCTCTTTCAACTTCTAGCTCAACTTCTTTAAATCTTTGCCTGCCTTAGCAGTGAACTAAGGAATACCTTGGAAATTGTCTTACAATTTTGAGGTGAATGATAGGCAGGGACATCTCATAAATACTTAAGTTACCTGGATAGATTAAGCTTATTTATTTTATAGTATCCCCTGAAAGTATTTACTTCCTACCTCAAGATCTGCTGTGAGAGCTCCCCTCCTCCTGACATAACCCGTGGGTGATCCTTTCTGTGAGATGCCTGGCCGGGGAGGAAGAATTCCTGGTGGTTGCACAGGCCAGCTATTAATGTACAGCTTCTGTATTTATTAGGTAAATTTAGGTACTTTCTGGGGTGAGGTATTCACGGTCTCCCATGCAAATTACCATAACCTACTAAGTAACACCTGGCCCATAATGAGGCATTCTCTAAGTATGTAGCAAAGTTACTGTTTCCTAACCCTAGACTAGTTCTGTCCATTAGCCTGCTATAATTGTCCCCTTTGCCTTATTATTTAGAACTTCTTGTGCCATTTAGTCATAAAGATGTAGTTATTAAACATCTGTAAGATGTAATCTCTGTCCTCAAGAGCCTAGAATCTGGCTGGGCTCCTAAGGTATATGCAAGAAGCTAGAGGATGGCGGTTGACAACATAAAGATAGCTAGTATCTTTTGAGTATTTGTTCTGCACTTGGCACTTTGCAAAAATTACCTCTTCTAGTCCTCCTAACAACCCCGTGAGCAAGGGTGCTGGGCTCTTACTGTCCCCGTTTTTACAGCTGAGAAAACTGAGGCTTAGAAAAGTGACTTCCTTAAAATCACACTGCTGATAAATGAACTCCAGCTTGTTTGGTGTTAGTATTCTAAGTAATTATATGTATCATATTGAAGATGTGTATCATGCAGATTATGAGCATGCTAGAGAATACAGGAGCGACCACTGCTCTCTTGGGATAGTCTCCATGGCATTTTGGGAGACTGAGGTAAGAGTTTGAAAAGTGGGTGGGATTTGGAGATCTGTTTTTGTGATTGGGTGTTTCAGGTGTCAAGTGAGTGCAGCATGAAGTCTTCTCCATGAAGTAGGCAGCGCGTATGTGTGTGTGTGTACATGTACACGCGCACTTGAGAACACACGTGAGGTGAGAGCCCGTGGAAAGGAAACACTGAGAAGAGTGTTTTCTTCTCATTTCCCCCAATTTTGAAAATTTCATTTCTGGTGCCAAAGAATATGAAAATAGAGGTTTGTAATAATAAAGAGTTATTGGAGATGGGACTGGTGTAAGTAATGAATAGAAATAAGGATAGAAAAGAAAGACTTGAGGATGAGAAAGGAAAGACAAGATTTAAAGAAGAAGAAATAATGAAAAGTATTGCAGAATCCTTGACAATTTCAGAGTGCAAATTACTAACCATAAACAGTTATGGCTTATATGAAAGCCGTCTTTTTAGACCTCTTTTGGGTTTCCTCTGGATGGTCAAATATTAAGAAACTGAAGACCTCACGCCTGAAATGAAGTTAGTTTTTCTTCCTGTTTTGGGAAAACCCAGTTGAAATTTGGTAAAGTGGGTCCAATTGCCTGTATTTCTACTTTTCACTTTGAAATAAAATCATTAGAATTTTACCTTTTTCCATAGCTGTGGACTGTCCATTTTACTATGGAAAAATATTCTACACTCAGAATATATCTGAAATGCTTTAAATTGGCCCCTGATGGATTTTGGCCAGAGAGACTTTACAACCAGATACCTCTTTGGGATCTTTGGTCAAAGACTCAGCTATCAGTCTAGGTCCAATCAAATAAAATCAGATAAAACTCTGCAATAGAGGAAACATTGTCACAGCTGGTGCCTACATTGTAAACATTCTTGACTGAGAGAACAAAGCCATGCTGACAAAATTATGCTCAATTCTAGAAATTTCCAGTGACAATTTGCATATGCCTTTTCCTTCTAGGGGGACAAACTAAAAACCTCACCCGTTCTAAAATTTATCTGAGGAAGCATTAGAATTTTAAAGTTGACAGCACACATGGTAATTCTTAGCAAATCCTTTGTATGTTGTATACATAGACATATATATATACACACACATATATACTTGTTACTTCCCAAGTTTTAGTCATTTAAAACGCATCCAGTCCTTCTGTCTTAAACTGACACACTTCAAGCTGTGTATAATTTATAAAGATCTGTCTGTCTATCTATATATCTTGTCTCCTTGATTTTCAATTCATTCACTAGTTTCACTGTAACTCTTAACTCAGGTTTTTCTTGAAGCAGGAATTTTCTGTTTCACAGCTTTCCTGCCTATTTATTTTCTCCGTTTGCCTACTGTTTTGCTCTCACAAATCCTGTAACTTTATCATTAGTTCACTCTTGAGGACTTAGTTAAAAACCTTCTTAAATGCATACTTGCCTACCTGGTAAGCACTGATTCTGCCAGTCCCGTCTTTGTGTGATGCGGTGCAGCTGTGTTTATGGAAAACATTCAAGGCTCTTTGCACCAGTTTTTCATTGTTATTGTTTGCTATCTGCATCCCCTTGAAAGCTTTTCTATACTTTCCTTTGGAAGAATAAGAGTTGCAGTTTTACTGCGTTGCACCATCTTTGTTTCAGGATCTAATGATGTGTAAAAATATTGTCAGCAAAGGCTGTTATGGTTTAATGCGTTTGGGACAGATACTTTTTAAAAAAAAAAACACCCATATCTGTCATGTATATATGAACACTGTGAGAAAATGTTTTATCTAGTTTGGTTTTTTTTTTAAACATTTCGGGTGAATGCATTTCTTTTTTTGCTAGAGTAGCAGATCTTATTTTCAAATATGATTTTATTTTTCTCTTAATTACCTCTTTGGCATTGCTTTTCAGTAATGACTTTCTTACAAGAGCTGAGCAATTTACTGATGGTTTATTCTTCCAAACCTCAGATTTGGAAACGAATGCCACTTTTAACATAAGAATATTAAAAACGTTAATTAAGTATGCACTTGATTCTTGACTAATTTGCATAATCAGATTTTTCAGGTGTAAAAAATGAAATAACTTTTGAATAGCTTTACATGTAAGTCTGTTTTTCTTGGGCGCTGAGAAAAAAATACAAATAGGAGGCTATAGGAATAGACTGAAAATTAATTTCCTTGACGTTTTTAATGTATATCTTTAAGTCCAAATGTGTATTAACTGCTCACTGCTTTGTTCATACAGTCAAAAGTAATGTTTTAATTAGATTAAATGTGAGCCTCACTTTTTAGTCCACATAAACTATTTGTGGCTGGTACAGATGTTAACAGTACTTTGAAAAATTGGATACTTAAGTATTTTACAGTTTTGTTATTTGAAGAATATTTTTTGACATGAAATAGGGATTAAACATGTTGGCCTAAAATTTTGAAGAAGGGTAGTGAAGGGAAAAAGAAATGGATTCATTTTAACTCTAGATGGCAGTTAAACACAGCTAACAAAGACCAACTTGTTTGAAATACAGAAATACAAAAATAGTAAAACACACATTCCGTCCTACCATCCAGTTAATTATATTCTCAAAATGATGTCTAGGATTGACATTACTAAACAAACGTGTATAAAATGTAATTACACACAAATGAGCTAAATAGGGTAGGCCTGTAATTGCAGGATTTTTTTTCAGCTGGTAATGTGACACACACCTATTTTATTCTGTTATTTTCACCAACATGTAATTCAGTGCAGTTTTATCTTATGTACAGTTATTTACCAGTATTGATTCAAACCATATGCCATTGGGAAAACTATTACATATTTAATATCTTGAAATTTTTTAATATAAGCAAACCCTATTTCCATAAAAAATTTGTTCCGTTAAAGTCCACTCCAAAATCTGGCACAGATATTCAAGTGCGTTCATTTGAGATTACTTTTACTTTTCTTTGCTGTGCACTTAAAAATACATTTTTTTTTACATGTAAGTATTTTTAAATCACAATGTTAGCTTATTGCTTTTAGGGTACTAAAATTACATTTCTGGTAATATTTATAAGGGAAAAGAAAAGCTTGTCAGATCGTACTTTGTTCTCATGGCCTCAGCTCTTTGAATAGACTGTCCTTCTGTAGAGGTGGGGTGCAGCCACCTCTAGTTTACGATTACTGTACATTGATACGGTGTCTAGCAAATAGCACAAACAGGACTTAGGGTAGACCTGATCAGTCTCGTCTCATTTGTCAGGTGGCTTAGAGAAGGAAAGGATGTGATATGTTTAAAAAATTTTATTGATCGCAGCTTTTATATGAAATAACCAAATCCTCCTGAGAGAACTTACTGGATTAACTCCCCTTTTTGGTATGTAGCAATGTACGTCCTGTGTTTATTTCCGAACGAATCATGGTCTAGGCAGTAGCTGACGCCCCGGGCACAGGGCCTGCATGTGAGCCCCCAGGCCATGTGGTTCCAAAACCTTGTAGGCGTTGCTCTCGGCACAGGCACAGTCGTTCTGCCTCTCAGCCACAGAGGTGTGGAGGTTCAGGGTAGCCTCCTGGCAGCTGGACCTTGAACCTCTCAGACCCTGGAATTAGCACTTGCCTTTTGAGCTGGTAGAATAAACGTTAGTGGGCTCTCTAGTAAGATGTGATCCCACCGTGGAGAGTTCCTGTGTCCTTGGGGTTATTTCCCTAGACTCCAAACTCCTCTAACAGCAGGTGTTGGTTTATAATAGTTTCTTTTTTCTTTTCTTTTTCTTTTTTTTTTTATTGGAGAGGGGGCTTCGTTCACTTTTTGTGTCTTCACAGCAAAAACCAGAACTTTATAACTGGCATGAACATTTCCATTGCATCAAAAAACAATATACCGAGAGATAACCTAACCAAGGAGGTTTACCTCTACTCTGAAAACTATAAAACATTAATGAAGGAAATGGAAGGTGGTACAAAAAAATGGAAAGATAGCTTGATCTTGGATTGGAAGAATTAATATTATCAAAATGGCACTATTACCCAAAGCCATCTGCAGATCCAATGCAACCCCTGTCAAAACACCTATGACCTTTTTCACAGGACTGGAAGAGACAATTCCAAAATTTGTATGGAGCCATAAAAGACCCTGAATTGCCAAAGCAATCTTTCGTAGGTCTTTTTTCTCTTTCTTCTTTGTGTTCTATTTTCTTATGGTTTGTCCCTTTAACATTTGTTGTAAAGCTGATTGGATGGTGCTGAATTCTTTTAGCTTCTGTTTATCTGTGAAGCTTTTGATTTCTCCATCAAATCTGAACGAGAGCCTTGCTGGATAGAGTATTCTTGGTGGTAAGTTTTTCCCTTTCCTCACTTTAAATATGTCGTGCCACGCCCTTCTGGCCTGTATAGTTTCTGCTGGAAAATCAGCTGATAATCTTAAGGGAGTTTCCTTGTATGTTATTTGTTCCTTTTCTCTTACTGATCTTAATATTTTCTCCTTATCCTTAATTTTTGTCAGTTTGATTACTTTGTGCTTTGGTGTGTTCCTCTGGGTTGATCCTCTGTGGAACTCTTTGCAGTTCCTGGACTTGGGTGACTATTTCCTTTTCCAAGGTAAGAAACTTTTTGGTTATTATCTCTTCAAAAATTTTTTCAGGTCCTTTCTCTCTCTCTTCTATTTCTGGGACCCCTGTAATGCAAATATTAATGTGCTTCATGTTGTCCCATAGTTCTCTGAAACTATCCTCATTTCTTTTCATTCTGTTTCCTTTTTTCTGTTCTTCAGTAGTAATTTCCACTAATCTGTTTTCTAGCTCACTGATCCATTCTTCTGCCTCATTTAGTCTATTCTTGGTTCCTCCTAGTGTGTTATTCATTTCAGTGATTTTATTCTTCAACTCTTGGTGTTCTTTATATTTTCCAACTCTTTGCTAAAAACTTCACTTTGTGCATATATACTCCTCTTGAGTTCTCTGAACATCTTTGCCATCCTTATTTTAAGCTCTTTCTCAGATAGATTGCCTATCTCTTCATCATGAATTTCTTCTAGGATTTCATCTTGTGCCTTGGCCTGAAAGATACTCCTCTGCTGCCTCATACTGTCTACCTTTCTATCTGTATTTTTAGGTAGGTTAGTTACATTTCTCAGCCCTGGAGAAGTGGCCCTGTGTGGGACACATCCTATCTGTCCCAGCAGTGCACTCCTCTCTTATCACCCAAGAGCCAGAGTCGAGCTGGTCCTAGTGTAGAGTCTGGCCTGTGTTTGTGGGTGACTTTCAAAGGCTTTGGGGTTGTTGTTTTCTTATTTCTGGTATCTGCCTCCTGGTGGATGAGGCTGGACTAGAGGCTTATGCAGTTTTCTAGGCGGAAGGAGTCAGTGCCTGCCCACTGCTGAGTGGAGCTTGGTCCTGGGCCTCTGGTGGATATGGTTGAGTCTAGAGGTGTTTGTGGCTCAGGAAATCTGCTGATGAGTGGGGCTGTGTTCCCACCTGCTATGTTGTTTGGCCTGAGGCTTCCCGGGAAGGCTGCTGGGTGGGGCTAGGTCTTGGTGCTAATGATTCAGTCAAAAAGACAGCCTTCAGGAAAGGTCATGTAGATGAATGTTCCGGGAATGTCTGCCATCAGCTTTTATGTCCCCTGGGTGAGCTGCAGCTGTCCCCTACCTCCCCAGGAGACCCTCCAAAACCAGCAGGCAGGTCTGGCCCAGGTTACTATGAAATCACTTCCTCTGCCCTTGGACCTGGCGCATGTGAGATTCAGTGTGCGCATCCCAAGAGAATGAAGTCTCTGTTTACCCCAGTCCTGTGGAGTGAAGTCCCACTGGCCTTCAAAAACAGAAGTCCTGGGGTCTCCTCCTCCTCCTAATGCTGGAACCCCACCTGGGGAGCCAGACGTGGGGCTTAGAACTCTCTCTCCTGTGGGAGGGGCTCTGTGACTTAATTGTTCTTCAGCTTGTGGGTAGCCTATCCCCCAGGGATAATGGGGTCTGATTATATTGTAAGCGTGCCCCTCCTACCTTCCCACTGTGGTTCCTTCTTGGTTTCCAGTGGAGGAAGATCTTTTTTGCTGGGTTCCAGTCTTTTTTTTTTTTCTCCCCAACAGTTGTTTAGCAGTCAGTTGTGGTCTTGTTGCAGTGGAGAGACGAGCTCATGGTCCTACTACTCTGCCATCTTGACTGGAAATCCTTCTATAATAAATTTCTTGATAAATGCATGTTGAATATAAACTTGGCAACATGATACATGCTTTGTTTCTTTTCCTTTTTTTAAGCAACAAAAAGCAGTCCTATATTACTCAAAAATGAAGTAAAAGAATTTACCCCTTTATTTCAGGAAGTTTCTGCTAGAATTCTGTAATGATTGATGTAATTGTTACTCATCTCTAATGAATTGTTTCCTCACATGAATATTAAGTTGTCAGAACCTCTGATTTTCAAGTGAAGACAGAAATTTGGATTTTCATGTGAAATCTTCCAATTTTTCAGTGTTAGCAATTAATTCAAATAAAAAACAACAAAACACACGGATACATGGACACACACACCAGTGGACTGACGGTTTGCAACTTTCAATGTATCTCTCATTTTGTAAATTCATTATTTTTTTTGTAACATGTTCTCAAATGGATTAATTTAGATCTTTTAGTTATGGTTGCCATCTAATCCTACTATTTTGAGGTTACACTTTAGTTCTTTTAAAATCAGATTTTGGGATCTTTCTAAAAAATCTCCCATTGCATTTTCACCATCATTCTCTTGAGTACTAGCTACAGATATCTGCTCCCATTCTTTGCATTTTAACCTTCCTAATTTCATTTTCAGAGAATAACCTTAAATTAGGTTTGGAGAGTAACTTGCCTTAGGTAGCACGTGCCACTTTGGGTCCAAAAATGCGAGTAGTAAAGACTAGTGCGTGGTTAGCCTTCTCCTTACTTTTTCTTCTACTTTCCCCCTTTCTGCAGTCTTCTTTATGGTCAGACTAATTGTCTTCAAAACACAGTTGAAACTTGTAGCTTTCCTCCTCAACCTCCTCAAACCCTGAAGTGGCTGTTCATTGCCCTTCGAGTAAAATCCACGTCCCTTCCCATGGCCCCGCTTGATCCGGCGCTGCTTCCCACTGCTCTCATCTCTTGCCAGCCTCCCCCCGCTTTCACTCTGATATTGCTGATGTCTGCCAAGCTCATCAGGTCCATGCCTCGGGAGCCTTGCACTCATGTTCCCCCTGCCTGGAACATCTTCCACAGAGCTTTTTATGTTCTTCACATGTCACTCCCTGAGAGAGTCCTCGCTTGTCTACCTTGTCAAAAGTAATTCCTTTCACCATCATTTTCTGTCCTCCTTTTTTTTCCTTTTCATATTCTTTTTCATTGTAGGTTATTGTAAGATATGGAATATACCTCCCTGTGCCATACAGTAGGACCTTGTTGTTTATCTGCTTTATACGTAGTAGTTAGTATCTGCAGATGGTGAACTCCCAGTTTATTCCTTACCACTCCCTTTCCCACTGGTAACCATAAGTTTATTCTCTATGTCTGTGAGTCTGTTTCTGTTTTGTAAATAAGTTCATTTGTGTCTCTTTTTTTTTGATTCCACATATAAGTGATATCATATGGTATTTTTTTTCTCTTTCTGGCTTACTTCACTTAGAATGGCATTCTCCAGGGCTATCCATGTTGCTGCAAATGGCATTATTTTATTCTTTTTATGGCTGAGTAGTATTCCTCTGTGTGTGTGTGTGTGTGTGTGTGTGTATGTGTATCTCACATATTTCTCCATTCATCTGTTGATGGACATTTAGGTTGTTTACATGTCTTGGCTATTGTAAATGGTGCTGCTGTGAACACTGGGGTGCATGTGACTTTTCAAATTACAGTTTTCTCCGGATACATGCACAGGAGTGGGATTGCTGGATCATATGGTAAGTCTATTGCTAGTTTTTCAAAGAACCTCCATATTGTCCTCCATAGTGGCTGCACCAGTTTACATGCTCACCAACAGTGCAGAAGGGTTCCCTTTTCTACAGACTCTCTAGCATTTCTTATTTGTAGACTTTTGAATGATGGCCATTCTGACTGGTGTAGGTGATACCTCATTGTAGTTTTGATACGCGTTTCTCTAACCACTAGTGATGTTGAGCATCTTTTCATGTGGTTGTTGGCCATCTGGATGTCTTCTTTGGAGAAATGTCTACTCAGGTCTTTGCCCATTTTTTGATTTGGTTGTTGTTTTTTTTTTTTAATATAGTAGGCTGTATGAGCTGTTTGTATATTGTGGAAATTAGCCCCTTGTTGGTCACATCAGTTGTGAAAATTTTCTCCCATTCTGTAGGCTGTTTTTTTGTTGATGCTATCCTTAGCTGTGCAAAAGCTTTTAAATTTAATTAGTTCCCATTAATTTCTATCCTCTTAACTTATTATTTTTTTTAATACTACTTACCTCTCCCTGGTACATATTTGCATGCAAGTGTGTGTGTGCACACATGTACACAGATATACACATAAACATGTGCATCTGATATAATTGCTTACTTGTTCATTGTCTTTTTCACCCACTAAGTATACATTTCATGAGGCAGGAACCTCGTATGTCTCAGTGATTACTGTATGCTTAATATCTAGAACAGCACCTAGCCCTATTCTGCATAGCTGAATTGTCGAAGAAATGAATAGATAAGATTTAGCCAGCCACTGTGGTACTGAGTGATTGAAGAGAGATGTCAAGTTTGGAAAGGGCCACACAAGCCAAGTTAGGAAGACATTGCAAATTATGACTCTGCTCTCTCAGTAATGTACATTTGACATATTGGCCTATCATTGTAGCCAGTGGTCCCAACAGGTTTTTTTTTTTTTCAGTTTTAGAAATTTGACTTTCTATATTGTATGATAGAATTTTAAAGTGGTGTGTTAAACATGCTGTGTACAACCACATCCTCATAAGTGACTTACTAAATTCATGGTGTGATTTTGCATGAGGAGTTCTATCGTGATATAAAATCTATTGGAAAGTTATCTTTTTTGAATCTGCGCTGTCATTTTAACATTTGACATTCACGATAAAATCCTGGGGATGTGTTTCATAGTAATACTTCGAGTTTCTGTCAGATAAACAAGGATTTAGAGAAATAAGAAGAAATAATTACTTAAATAGTTTTTTCTTCGTTTTGTGTATCATTGTATACAAGTTATTGGTAGAGAAGGAAGTCACAGTAGACACAACATAGAAAATACATTAAATTGTTGAAGTATTTCAGCACTGTTGAAGATTTTCTTGTAGTTTTTGTTGCAATCTTGTTTTGCATGTGAACTTTTCATCTATTCGTGTAAGACGGGTTTTCTGACAGCTTGGAATGCTTTTAATTTTTTTTTAAGATCATTTGTTTTCATTGACAGTTTAAACATAGTCTGAGAGTACTGACAGGACTTTACAGAAAGTTCTGTGAAGAAGGAAACTTTATTTTATGTAAATGTATTTCTCTGCCAACTTTCCTGTACACAAATACATCCATGGGAAATTTCTACCTTGACTAAGAGTAGGTCACCCTTAAACATAGCATTTATAGGAAAAGAAATACAGAAGGAGTCAACTCATCCTCCTGTCCCAGACATGATAGAAATTTTAGCCCAGCTTGTGTTGTGAATTTAACCTAAAGAGTCTGACCTTTCCCCCGAAACACCCTGGAGCCCTGCACTGACACTTGCGGGAGAGCTACTGTGTGGTGAAACCACCCTGTTGCCGAATGAGAACACATGGATCCCAGCTCCAGGTTTCCTACTGAAGAACCCAGTTTCATCATTGGCCAGAAAGGGAAGCTGTTACCTTCGCAACTTCACAGGATACTTACGAGGGCCACATGAAATAATGCATATGGCAGGGCTTTCCGTATTGATAGACAATATGAAATGCGGAGTTTGCATTTTTGAGTAGCATTAATGGTAAAGCGGATCTATTTTATTAGACTCTATCCCACATAGTCTTGTTACATGTGGTTAAAAAAAAAAAACCTTATTATAAATTGCGTAATTTAGGAGATGGTTCTATCTCATGGACTAAGGTTTCCTTAATAGAAGGTCTCTGGTGTATTTTAGTTCATATTTATTCTTTGAATTTCCAGTTCCCATTTTGTCAAAGATAGTATATTCTTTGAAATAACAAGACTTGAAAAGACTGATGAACTCTAAATTTATTTAGCATGTGGATAAAGATATTTATTCACTTATTTAATGTGCAAATAAAGGTAGATTTTTGACACTAAATCTTAAAAGTAGTGTCCTTAGCTTTTTATTTTTTTATTAGGCTTTGTGAACTGATTTTCCTGTGCTTTTTAGACTCAAAAGAACTGAATATCCACTTTTCATTCTGAAACTTCAAAAATCACAGATAAGTACATAATCTAAAATTTAAAGCTTTTTTAAACCCACAAAGTTTCCCAGGAGAGGATTAACAACTCTATTGGACTTTGAGGTATTTCTTGGAAGCAGAAAATTATAATACTCTTTAACCCTCAGATGAATGAAAAAATTCAGTTATTTCTGACTTTCTGTTTAAAAGAGAGTTGCACTATTTGTATTTAAATTTTGCAATTATTCTTAGAGACACTTTAAATTAGAGTGAGCTTTATCCAAAGCTTTGCAAGAAAATTCTGATTTATCTTTCAGAAGAGGTATGTTTTCATGATAAAAGTTGAGAAAACTGATGTGAATCAAACGGTCTGTTTCATAGTCTTTCTTTGGCAGTAACGTCACTGATACCCCTGTGTCCTCAGTGACTCTCACCTTCAGACAAAATCCAAACTCTGTAGCTTGATAATTAAAGTGTTCCATGGCACAGACCTTGTCCTACTTTTCCAAGTTCTCATTTTTTTATGATGAAAATTTTGTTTATGCAAGATTTCCCCCAACATTTAGGTAAACAGAATGTCCTTCACTACCTGTTTTGTCATTCAAAAATCTACCCATCTTTCAAGGTTCAACTAGAGGCGTCATTTCCTTCTTGAACGTTTTCTGTGAAGTCCTGTGGCATTTAGTTATGTTAACAATTCTCCTCTATTTGGGACCTGACGATAAACTGTCATGTATTGTTACTTAATTTTGCGGGTCTGCATGTATTCTTGTACATTCTACCTTCCCGCTTTTTATGTTCAAGGGACCCCACTCCACCGACAGCTTTTTGAGGATGTTGGCCACTTTATCTATTAATGCTGGTTTCTTTTTACAGAGTAACACATACCTCATGACCTTATTCTTCGCCCCCCACCTTTAATGTCTCAGGAACACCATCTGCTTAACAAGGTAGAGAATAGTTTTAGGGTAAGCTGTCATAGCAAGAGTTAAGAATCAAGTGGTTCATCTTCCCATTAGAAGTTGTAGGTTAACTACTGAGAAACAGTTTCCAGGGGAAATTCATCATCTGAACATTGGGTAGGAGTGAAGTGAGAGGAATGACAGGGATAAACATCTACACGTAGGAATGAAAGTGTGGGTCTGTGGATCGGTGAGTGAATAGATTGGAAGTGGCTAGAACAAAGGTGTGATCTGAAGGGAAGAAGAAATAGAAGGTCAGATAAAGGTAGTGTTAAAGGGAGGGATGATGACATATTTAAAGTCAAGAGTTGACATTTGATGCAGTTTAGGAAGAGAACTACTGAAATGTTCTAAAGACGACTGACAAGGTTAAATTGGTTTTTAAAGGAAGATTAATTAACAGCTTGGTACTCGCCTTCTCTAAAACCATCTTTTCAAATACATTCATTAAACATATTCTTTTATCCTTTTTGCTCTGCATCTCGTGGGGCTTGCACATAGCCTGCATGCTGCAAAGTCAACAGTATACTTTGATTTCTTCGGACACTATGCCAAAGTAATTTTTTTTAATACACATTGGTTATTCTCTAATAATGAATTCAATCTTGCCTTTTTGATTTCTGTTTCTCATGCTGCGTAATGTGGATGTAAATCTGAAGGTAGTGTTCTGTGGTCTAAGGGACTGTTTTAACAAAGCAACTTAATCTTATGTTAATGGCAAAAGAAAAGTATGATTATGTAAGAGCGTTCCCTCTGTTAACTTTAGCTCAGTTTTTTTTACTTAGGGATTGTACTAATCTCCTAAGCTTTTCCCTAAACTAAATACATTAACAACTCCTAATTAGGCTTCCATTAAACCAGATTTATGGAACATCACTAGGAAAAAATACCTCCAGCAAGTATTGACCTATATTTGGAAAATAAAAACAGCTTGTAAGGGTAGGGCTCTAAATATAAAATGTATTTTACCCCTTCCCATAAATCATTTTGAAAGAATAACCTATTTACTAGATATAGAATTCTGGGTTGACAGTTTAGTTTTTTTTTCCCCAACCCATTACGTTTGTCACTGTGTTGTCTTAGGACTTGCATGGCTTCTAACACGAAATCCACTGTAATTCTTACCTTCCTTTTCAATAATGTGCATTGCTGTTCTTCGTTCGTTTTGAGCTGCAGCAATTTGAATGCGATGTACCTAGATGTGATTTTTTTTAAAGTTCATCCTGCTTAGTTTTCTCTTAGCCGTTTGTATCTGTGACTTGGTGTCATTAATATTGGAGAATCTAGGCCCCTATTTCCTTAGGTATTCTCCCTGCCCCTTTCTGTCTTCTCCTTTGGGAGTTCCGGTTCTATGTATTGACAGCGTTTGATGCTGCCCACAGTCCTTGGATCCTCTGTAGTGTTTTTTGTTCTGTCTTTTTCTCTTTGTATTTTGTTTTAGGTCCCATCTATTAACCTCTTTTCAAGTTCACTGATTCTAGTAAGTGTATGACCTTGCGGTTTTATGTTATATTTACTTGATGACTAATAATATCAAGCGTCTTTTTCTGTGTTTACTTGCCGTCTGCGTATCTTTGGTGAAGTATCTGTTCAGCTGTTTTTCTTATGTTTAGAATAGTTTGGATTTTGCTTGTCCAAATCATGTTTTGGATTGTTGCACGATAACTGGTTTTTACCTGAGTCGATGCTCCTGCTATTTACTTAGATGGTGGAAGACAGGAGGAGGAGGAGGTGAGGGGCAGAGGTGTGCTTGGGTCATGTTAAATTTAGGATCCTTATTAAACACACAAGTGGACATGTTAAAAAATCAGTCGGATATTAATCTGGAGTTTGGGATATAGGTTGGGACTAGATATATGCCTTGGTAATTATTGACGTATAGGAAGCATTTAATTCTGTGGGACTGGAAGGAATTACCTGGGGACAGGGATATATATTGGGGGAAAAGGCTACTGAAACAGAAGCCTAGGGCAGGCCAACGGTTAGAGGTTGAAAATATGAAGTGAACACGCACGGCAACTTGAGAAATAGCGGGTGTTGAGGTATGAGAAAAAATTATGCGGGTATTGAGGTAAAGGAGAAAAAAGTTGTCTTTAAATCCTGAGTAATTTTCACTCTCCAGAAGTACCTAACGGAGCCTCATTTCTCAGACCCCCACATAGTTCTCAGGGCCTTCTTTACCAATGAGGTAAGAGAAACATCAAAAGAAAAGTCATAGGAAAAAAGAGATGTGCCAACCTCTAAACTTCGTGTTCTTGCTCAGTAGATGGGCCTGACCACTTTATCTGTCTTCCCCCATTTACTCCCTGTGCCCCTCTCTGATTTAGTTTTCTTCTTTGCCCTTTTACCTGCCATTTTATTAAATTTTACTTATGTATTTGTTGTCTGTCAACTATAAGTTCCAAGGGGTGAAGGACTTTATTTCGTGAACTACTTTATTTATCCCTAGTGCCTAGAATCCTTCCTGGTACATAGTGGTTGCTGTGTAAATATTTGTTGAGTGTTGAAAGCAGAAAGCAGTGTGGTCAATCTGGTGTCAAGTGAGTGGAGTTGAAGGTAAAGAACAAGGTGTTTGGAGAACTTTGATAAGAGCTGTGCTGTGGGGACAAGGGAGCCCCAATTTAAACAGGCTGAGAGAATGGAAGCTAGGAATGGAGCTTGTGAGTACGGAAAACTCTTTCTAGAAGTTTTATAGTCAGAGTGAAACAGTAAAATGAGATGATAGTCAACGGAGCCTTGGCTCAAGAGAGGTTTTTCTAAGTTGGTGATAATAGAGCATATTTGTATGATGAATGATTCAGTAAAGAAGTATCTGATTCAGCTGAGAGGAGGATAATGACACACACGAAGTCCTTGAGAGGACGAGAAGGCCTGGGCCGCCTACAAGTAATAGAAGGTGGAAGGGTGGCCTCACATAGGAGCAAGGCTGCTTCTGCCCTATCAGAGGGGAGGTAGAGGTTACGAGCTACAGAAACAGGGAAGTTAGATTTGAGCTGACTTTTGTCTGAATTATTGGGGTAGAGTAGCCCTAAGTCCTTTATTTAAGGTTTCTGATGTAAAACAGAACCCAGTTTACATCAGAAACCTGACAAGTAAAGGTGTCCTGGTATACCATAAAGTTCCAGACTGTATTTCTGTTTGGAGTGTTTTTACAGCGTAAGAAACCATGCCTTTCATTGGCGTTTGTTTTATGAATAGAGAACGTGAGAGGGCTGCTAGCAGTGGACTGCAGCTGAGCGGCCATAGTCCACCTGCTCGAGGCACACCCTTCCTTAGAGACGTGGGTCTCTTCTAAGAGTCTAACACAGCACAGTTTTGTAACACTGAGCAAAGGGGGAGCTGTTGAGGGAGATGGGGGTGGGGTCAGCGGCTGCAGCATTTTATGTTTTCCTCAGTGCTGTTCAGAATTTCAGGGCATGTTTAGGCCCACATCCTTTTGAGAATAACAAGGACTCCTTTATGCTTTTTGAGAATCCTGGGATGATTTTTAAAAGCCAGAGGACGCTCTAGGAACTCTATGGCCTGGGTGCTCACATGCACGCACCCACGTGAGGCCTTTGAGAAGTCGGATGAAGGGGGGCGATAGGACATGCTGTGTCTACGAGAGAGAATATTTGGTTATTGGTATGGTGGCAGCCTTAAAGTAAAGAATCCTGGGCAGCCTGTTGGGAATGCTCCAACGCAAAACCAGTTCGGATATTCTTAACACAATGTGAGAATTTGGTCCCAGCCAAAGGTGTCTTAATAAATAATATTATTCATAAGTTCAGTTTAAATTTGCATGATTGTTGTGTATCTTTGCCTGAAAAATGTTTCATACCTAGTATCCTGTTATAACAGCTGATCCCATAGTATTTTTTAAATTTATTTTATTTCAATTTTACTTTAATTTTTGTTTTTTATTGTAGTCACGGTGTGTCAATTTCTGGTGCACAGCACAAAGTCCCAGTCATGCATATACACACATGTATTCATTTTCATATTCTTCTTCATTAAAGGTTATTATAAGACATTGAATATAGTTCCTTGTGCTATACAGAGGAAGCTTTTTTAAAAACTATTTTTATATATAGAAGCTAACATTTGCAAATCTCATACTCTCAGATTTATCCCTTCCCACCCCCTTTCCCCAGTAACCATAAAGTTGTTTACTATGTCTGTGAGTCTGTTTTGTAGGTGAGTTCATAGTGTCCTTTTTTTTTTTTTTCAGATTCTACATATAAGTGATATCATATGGTGTTTTTCTTTCTCTTCCTGGCTTAAGCCACTTAGAATGACAATCTCTAGGTCCACCCACTTTGCTGCAAATGGCATTATTTTATTCTTTTTGTGGCTGAGTAGTATTCCATTGTATAAATATACCACAAAACTTCTTTATCCAGTCACCTGTTGATGGACATTTAGGCTGTTTCCATGCCTTGGCTATTGTACATAGTGCTGCTGTGAACATTGGGGTGCAGGTATCTTTTCAAATTAGAGTTCCCTCTGGATATATACCCAGAAGTGGGATTCCTGGATCATATGGTAAGTCTATTTTTAGTTGTTTGAGGAATGTCCATATTGTTTTCCACAATGGCTGCACCAAGCTACATTCCCCCTAGCAGTGTAGGAGGGCTCCCTTTTCTCCACACCCTCTCCAGTGTTTATCATTTGTGGACTTCTGAGTGATGGCCATTCTGACTGGTGTGAGGTGATACCTCATTGTAGTTTTGATTTGCATTTCTCTGATAATTAGTGAGATTGAGCATTTTTTCATGTGCCTATTGGCCATTTGTATGTCTTCACTGGAGAATTGCTTTTTAGGTCCTCTGCCCATTTTTGGATTGGGTTTTTTTTGTTTGTTTGTTTGTTATTAAGTTGTATGAGCTGGTAGAACCAGTGTTTTTAATCTTGTCTCTGAATCCAGGCATGATTAGTAGTGACTTGTTTCTAAATCTTAATGTTCTCAAGTCTAAACTAACTGTCAGAAAATGGGATTTTGGACCGGTGGCTTTTTGCACTCTGAATTCATGGCCCCATTCTTGGTAGCAGAAGTGGTTTCCTTCTCTAGAGTTCTGTCCTGGACAGTAACTGCCATGGAGTAGAGAACTGGTTTGTTAATTATTTTGAACAGTCCTAACTGCTGCTTCATGGAAGCATCTTGAGTGGACTTAGAAGCAGTTAGCGATGTGCGAGCCACCACTACCCCATCCTGACTAGCTTCATAGGATTTTAAAGATGGAAGAGCATATTGGTATTTATTTTATAAATTTATACTGAATACTTTTACTGTGCTTTCAGTTCTTGGTTTACCAGCTTGAGATGGAAGATGGTCTCAAAATTCGTATGCAACTGCTCGTCAGATCCAGGCAGGTTAGACCGATAACGAGGAGACATGATGTAACGGGTCAGATGCGGGCTCTGGTGAACTGGAGGGTAAATGCGTCACCGAAAAGGGGCAACAGCCACTCCTCTCCAGCTTGTTAAGACCATGTGAGGACATGAGCCAGGTGTTGTAATACCGCCCACGCTTTTAAAAGGAACTTGAAATCTGAATCGTAATATAAAGGTTTTCATTTTTTTGGATGTTGGAAACTAAGAAGAATTTTTAAAATTTCAGCCTAAATATATCTGTAGCGACTATGATCTACAGGTCATCAATTTGTGACCTCCTGTGGACTCTGTGATACGGAGTATTGAGTCCCCATGGATGGAATGTGAGGAAGACTTGAGTTATATCATTAGAGAGATTCATTCTTTTGTGCTGGACTGGTCTTTCTTCCAGACACCACTGGGAAAGATCAATACATTGTTTCTTAAATTCCAGTTACTTGTGGAGAATGAACTCCCAGTTCTTTCTCTCTATGGAAGGAAAAATTGGGAGCCCTGATGGTAAGAGTTGAAATCCTAATGTGGGGCCTGTAAAAGTTCAGAGAGAACAGTGGGCCCAAACAGCTGCCAAGTTTGGGACCCCTGTTTGGAAATGTCAGAATTCCTCAAAAGTAGAAGCAATTGTAGCGATGCTGTATGTAAGCATTTCATAAATTCTCCCAAAGTCTTGCCAGGATATACCCTTCATCCTACAGAGTAAATGTTAATAGGGAGAAATTGCTACAAATCTAGTTGATAAAATGGAGAAATAATTCTAGTAACTTAGCAGCAGACTCATAAAGGATATAAAGTTTGATTCAATATGCAGGTAAAACTGTGTCGTCGTTTACTCTCTAAAGGAGGAAGAACTCAGAAAAGCCATTTCTTTTTGGTTTTCTGCTTATGTAAAGATGACTACCAGCAATCAATTTACTACCATAAAAACTAAGACCAAGGGTCAGTGGGTATAAATGTGACCTGTTAAGAGAAACAAGTAACTGATTTTTTTGGATATAGATTATTTTGATAGAAATGCTCAGCACTAAATGAATACATCAAAAACCATACTTTATTTTATGTATAGCAATACAATTTACATATTAAATAACACTATAATAGAATGATTTGATATAGTTTTAAACAGAAGAAAAAAGGGAAAAATTTCAGGTTACAAAACCCCTTCCCCCCGAACAAATTAAAAAAAACAACACCACTTTTTCCAAATGGGTCAATGCAATGAATGTATTCAGTGAATAATTATGTCTAATCCTATTGCACAAATGGTCAGTGAAATGAAAAAAACCCAACTTTCACGATCACTGCCTCAAAGAAATAACACACGTTGGATTCTTTTGGAATGCAAAGATGGTTCTTGCTACTTCAATACACAGAAAGTTGAATTCACGTATCCACCACAAAGAAAAAAAAAAAAACTATGACAGAGTTGAAACTAGAAAAAAATTAGCTTTATATGAAAATATAAAATTCTATGATTATATACCATAGATACAAAGTTCCCAGAAGATGCTTATCCAAGCAACAAAATATTTACAGTTTTAATGATTTTAGCTATTTCAAAATGAAGTGAAAGAAACATGAATCAACACGAAGGCTGAGTTTTTTTGTTTTTTTTGTTTTAGAAACCATGGCTGCTTGCTAGTTTCAAATGTCCTAACAAAAAAGGAGTCACTACCCCAAATGTTGGAGAGTTGCGCCATTTTATAAAATCGACTGTCTCCTTTTCTGGAGACGTTTATTTCTTAAAACTCAAGATATTTTTCTTGAAATTAATTATCCTCTGTAGAAAATGCTTCCCTTTGCAAATATTTAACAAAAATACTAAAAACAGTTTTGACAGCTAAGACAAAGTAGAGGCCAAATATCTTTATTACAGTTCCCTCCTATTGGTAGCATGCCTTCTTTCTAGAGATAAGTAAAGCCAGTATTGTATGTTAAATGGCAACGAAGGGCAAGCGCAAAGGGGTAAGTGAAATTACAGCTTTAAAAAAAAAAAAAAAAGCAGGCATTTTCCCTTCATATAAAAAGTCACTGGCACCATTTGAACATAAACTTTAGGAGACAGGAGTTGAAAATGTATTTTCCAGTATAACTGCTAAATTCTTAAGACAAACTACATTTTGATTATGATTTCTTAAATTATGATGAACTTGGGTTTCTGTTTTTCAATTTTTTGCTTAGAATTAGTAATATGTATCTTTGGTAAATTGGTATCTATATTTTAATTTTTAAATACAGTATATATGCATTTAAGAAAAAATTCATAACAAGGCAGTTGTGCTGTGTCATTATAAAACAATTAAGGTTATTTGTTGATTTCAGTATGTCACTCTGGGCTATAAACTGCAACAGCCAGACCTTAAATGCCATAGCCTTCTCTGACCTTGCTGGACTCTTCAACTTGAAATAAGACTCTAAAAAGCTCCAAGGCATAGAAATTAGGAAAACCAGTTCAGCTAATCTTAATCATCTCAAATTTCAGATGTTAATTTTTTTTTTTTTACTATGAAAGACGATATTATGGTTTTGGATGCAAGAAAGAGTTCTCTTGATGGCAATAAGGTGTCTTTTTTGTGATGTCCAGCACGGCCACTTCTGATCATTGCAATTCAGTTTTGAATGACGTGTGTGCATTGTTTACTTAGACCTACACTCATACACCCCAAAAGTTAATTTTTATAAAATAGCACACATTAATTTGCAATCGCTGTCTTTCCTCCTGAGTGCAGGTGGCAATAAACCTTGTTATGCAGTTAAGCAATGTGCCTCTGTCTCAAAGAAAAGGCTATCTTTGAAACTCTCTCTGGAAAGATGCAAGCGTATATTTGCCAATAACAAATGAAGAGTGATAGGATACACCCTGTGGTCAAAGTGAGGAACTGCGCCGTCTGTCTTCAGTGAAGTGTGTTTGGTTCACTTTGGCAAGATGGGTAAATAGCAGTTGCTCATAGCTCAGTGGGTCAGGATTTGTAGACTGGTTCAAGCCTGTGGTAGACACTCAGTGAATGTCTAAGCCATCCTTGTAATGTTTCTATTCTATTTACTGGTTCTCTCTCTTTATCATGATTCTGATATTCATCTAAGAGATGGTCACAGAATTGGACAGTAAGTGAATTGAGCCCTCTGTAAACAGCACAGAAGGGAATACTTGCCATGTGTCTTCTAATCAGTGTTTTGTTTTTATTAAGAAAAAATTACGGAGGGACCACAAACCCCATCTTGAACGTTGCTTCCAAAAGTCAAGTCCATTGTGCCATCTACTGAAAAGAGCTCGTATCAGTACTGTCTACAACTAAAGTAACCTACTTAACTGACCAACATGGTTTAGACCTTGCCACGGTCTGAAACCTTTCCTGATTTCCCTCAGCCACCTGGCAGTTGTAGCGTTGCTTGCTTAAGTATTAGGTGGAATGTCTTTGTGTCCCCTCTGATGGGAGCAGAGGGGTGGTAAAGGTGTCTGTGTCCCCTGGCACATACCATTTAGCAAACTTGGCTCACTTGCGCATCTTTTCTCAGCCTAGCCCACACGGTTCGTTAACAGTGGACTATCCTGTGTGGCTGAAATCTACGTGATGAAAAGATGAGATGAACCCTGGCAAGCTACGTATGAAAACTCTGCTCAACTGGCCTGTGCGTCGGAACTCTCTGTCCTTCGCAGCTTGGGGCCTTCAGCTCCTCTCTGACAGGCTTCACAGAAAGCCACCTCAAGATAAGCAGCATCTCAGTGCTGGTTATCATGAATGTTTCAGTGCCTATCCAGACAGTATGATAGTAACCCATGTGGACTTTTTGTTGAAGTTTATTGACATAAAAAAAAAAACAAACCCCAAACCCTTTTCTTTTTAACAGGCCCAGTTCTGGTGATGGCTTCGCTTCTGACAGACGTTGTCCCTGAAAAGCAAATATGCAGCAGAGGAAGCAGATCTCAGTAAGGAGCTTATTTTTCTAACTGATGCTCCTGATTTTCCCATGATGCACTGCAGGGTGAACACAGCTCCAAGAGGTCACCTCCTTGGTTGGGCTCTGTAATGATGAGCAGCCTCTCTTACGGAAGTGAATCTGCTGTTCCTAAGCCTAGACTACACAGAAGCACACAACGTTGTCTCCTCCTTTTAAAAACCATTTGAAAGTGTCACTATCCCCTTTTACTCAAGATTCTGATTTTCTCTAAGTCTGATTTATCCCTGTGTGGGAGTCTGGATAGTCCCAAGACTCTTGCTAATACGGGATTTTCAACTTAATCCTAAACAGAAGAATGTATACAATTACGAGATTTATTGTGAAACATTTGGTAAAAAAGGAAAGAAAAGAATGTTAGCTATATAGGTAGTTTTTTTTTTATTAGATCGATATACGAGTGATAGGAATATCTTAGAGGACTAGTTTCAAAATTACACACCTGCAAAAATTCTCGTTATTCTACCTGCTGTGAGGTATGGCATTAGAAACCGTGAAGCAGTAATGGAGGCTTCACTAAAGGGTTTCATGACTGGAGGTGTGTGAAATATTGCCATTTCTCTTTTGTAAAAGATGGCCTCGATTTTGGGGTGTAGCTATTTCAGGGAGGCAAAATGGAAATAACACACACTGTCCACATAGCTATTGTGAAAACTGTAATACAGAGAGATCCTTTATTTTGACACAGTTGGGCATTTTTTTAAAGCTATGAATATAAGTTTGTAACTAATAAGTGATGTTCACATGAAACAACTCTTAAACCTTCTAATTTCTTAATGGACATCTTCACCCTCGTAAATGGAACTCCTTCAAGGCCGTGAGGTTGGCAGACCTTTTTAGTAGCTCCCCAAAACCTGCTATTCTCTAAAAGGATAAATGTTCATCCACTCCGTTAAGATACAGAAGGCATTCAGTATTCAACAGTGCCTTAAAAACAAACAAACAAAAAAAACAGGAGAGGAGGACTGAGGAAAAGTACAGCATTGCCTGCTAGTAGAATGCAACTACTTGAGCAATAATAATAATGATTAAAAAAAAATCAAGGTTCACTGTCATAACAAAGACCTTCACTGTACTGAATTAAAAAGTAGCGTGTATGCGGTCATGGAATGTCACATCAGGGCTCGCTTTAGTATTAGATTATAGGCAGTAACACTGATCATATAGTGCAAACTAGGTAAGATCGCGTTTCACCGTG
The DNA here is from genome assembly GCF_048564905.1 of Vicugna pacos. NCBI lineage: Eukaryota > Metazoa > Chordata > Mammalia > Artiodactyla > Camelidae > Vicugna > Vicugna pacos. The sequence continues at coordinate 31,623,253 of NC_133003.1, read as the reverse complement.
TGAAATGAACAGAGGTGCAAATGCTCAGTAGGATACCATTAAGACATAAAATGGCAAAAAATAAATATCAAAACTTTTATCAGTGTAAAAAAGTAACTGGGTTATTGTTATAACCTAGAGTCTGGCAAAAAAGGCCTCAAAAAAGTTCTCAGTCTTCAGAAGGTTTACAAATGAAGTGCCCTTGCAGGGTCCCGATCACACCAGAGACTCCATGCTCTCGGCAGGGTCCGATTCATCTGCAATCAGAACAGCACCGTTTTTGTCCGCCGTCATGGGACCATTTCCGTTCTCTTTAGTGCTGACCAAGCTGAGCATTGCTTTGTAGACAAACTGGTATTGTTCCTGGAAAACAAGAGGGAGACACTTTGAGCCAAAGGACAGCTTCATCACTTCGCCTCAGGTGGAAATGCCGACCCAAACTGTGACCGAAAAACAGACTAGAGAAACAGGAGTATGTGTTCACGCCAAGAAACGTCACAAAGAATCACTGGAATCCTCTGTAATCCAGACCTACTCATTCTTCGTGTCCTTTTGATCTCTGCTACCTTGGAATGAATTCTCAGTGTTGACAGGCCATTGAGATAACAGGATACCCGTGTTTTATAACCTGAGAATGCTGTACTCTAGAAAACAGTTTCTCAACCTTAGCATTTTTGACATTTGGCCTAGGTAATTCTTTATTGTGGAGGGCTGTCTTTTTTAGAAAAATTAATTAATTTTTTTAAATTGAGGTACATCCATTACAGTGTGTCAATTTCTAGTGCACAGCACAATGTCTCAGTCATGCAAATATATACATATATTCATTTTCATATTTTCATTAAAAGTTTTTGTAAAATATTGAATATACTTCCCTGTGCTATACAGAAATTTTTTTTAAATCTATCTTTATGTATAGTGGTTAACATTTGCAAATCTTAAAAGTCCCAAGCATTTAGTGGAAGGCTGTCTTAGGCGCTGTAGGACCTTTAGCAGCATTCAGGGCTCTACTCACTAAATTCCATCCCCACTTGTGACAATCAAAAAAAGTCTCCAGACATTGCCAAACATCCTTTAGGGGGCAAAATCACCCCCAGGTAAGAACCACTGTTGTAAAGGGCGAGCCAGAGTTTCAACTGATGTTGTACAGGGTTCACAAATAAGCAGAGTACTTACAATGTCTGTGAATACTCCAGGCCTCATAAGATTGATCATTTTTGCAACCTGGAAAACATCCACGGCATTTTCATTCTCCAGCTGCTGGGACAAGGTGGTCAGGGCACACAGCATTCCCGCTGAAACTGCGCCGTACCTTGGGGAGGAAAAAAAAATCGATTTCAGATTCACTAAAGGACTGAATACACTGGAGTGAAATTACCATCACATGTGTACATGGAAGGTAAACAGAGTGTATAGAACACAAAAGTGAATGGAATGCGGGGCAAGGGGAGAGACTGAGAGGTGAGTGCACAGGCGACATTTGCTGAGTGTGAAATTTCTCAGACTGGCTTTACCAGACGTTTAGCTTGGTACCTAACATGAAGTGAGAAATTCAAACTCAAGACTTGGGAGGGCTGTAAGATTTACTGTCGGGGACGAGGTGGGTGATACAATAGGAAAAATAATATTTGAGAATTTTAACTAGAGGTTATTGGACAAGTAGAAAGTGGTGGAAGGCTCTGGAAAAAATTTGTTTTAACGATCCCAAGCAGCTAAACTGAACTTCCAGAATATGAATAAAAATGGAAATATGTGGTTAAAAATGCAGTCAGAGAATTCTGAAACCGAGTTTCATATTTAGTAATTATTTCTGGCATTGAAGTGGAACTTTCCAAATATGAGCACCTTCTATAAAATTCTTGGAAAAATATGGTTCTCTTTGCTTCACACCCCGACACAAAAAAACACTGAGCAGGGTAGCACTTTTTCATCAGGCCAGGTTGGCATCTCCAGTTTTTCCCGGAACCTGTGATGGCACATAGTTTCCATCCTACTGATGGGAAAACAGATGGACTAAATGAATTGTTCAAGGTGGTGTTGCTGGCTGGTAGTAGAAATGAGACTGGAATTTAGATGCTTTGTGTCCGCTGTTCTGTTAAAAATGGTTAAATAGTCAGTTTCTAAAAGTACTGTTACGTGAAAATAAAAACATGACAGAGAACAGTACAGAGACGATTAGCGTGGCCCCTGTGATGCAAATGAGGCCGACTTATTTGCCCACTTCAGAGCTAACTTGTCCAAGGGAAAAACTGTTGGCCGTTGAGGTACAGCCGTCCCAGAGCTAGGAATCTGGGGACACGTCAGTCCAGCTCGCGGTTTCACCTGCCGCACGCACACCCTCGTTTCCCCACGGGTGGCCGTTTACGCTCTGTCCTTGCGCACGAGCGGAGCGGTGCAGAGGGGCCCGGCACCCCGCGCAGAAGTAGGCCCAGACGGACCCATTTTCAGTTCTAAAGATGCTGCCGTACTTCTCTGCCAAGTGGCCGTTACCTGTCCGTACTCCTCCCAGCAAGAGAATACTTGTTTCTCTTCATCATTTCCAAGTCTGGCTTTGGCCAAGCTGAGGGGTGAAGAACTGGATTTTCCAGCTGCTTTAATTTGCCTTTCCTTGATGACCAGGGGAGCTGAACGTCTTCTGTGTTTATTGACGATCTGTATTTCTTCTTCTGAAATTGTGTATGAATGTATTTTGGCCGTTTTTCTATTAGGTCTGTCCCTTTTAAATGAATTTGAGTTCTTTTATATTTTCTGTCTTGCAAGTATGTTTTCCAGTCTCTTGTTTCTCTTAACATTGTGATCGTTTCTGTTAAGCTGACGTGTAGCTTAGATGTCATCAAATTTATTGATCTTTTTTGCTCTGGCTTCTTTTGAGACTTGTTTGAGAATGCTTTCTCTAACCCACTAATTAAAATGTATTCTGCTCCATTTTTTCTGTTTTATTTTTTACATTTAATTGTTTAATTCCTTGGACTCTTATTCTTGTTTTGATGTAAGGTTGGAGTCTGACTTTAGTTCCTATAGCTACGGATGACCACTTGTCCCAGTGGTTAATTGCATAGTCTCATCTTTCCTCGTTGATGTGACTTGCATTTTTTATCATATACTCAATTCTCATATACGCAGGCCTGTTTCTAAACTACTTTGGCCCTTAAATCTGCTTATTTTTTATACTATATTTCCCCGCATTTGTTTAAATTCCTATAGGTTTTTAATAAGTCATAATTGCGGAAACTTGCTTTATTAGGTATTGTCTTGGCTGCCTCTACATTTACTGTTTCACTTTCCAAAAATGTTTTATCGAAGTGTAGTTGATTTACAGTGTTAGTTTCAGGTGTACAGTGAAGTGATTCAGTTATACATATACCTACATAAATATTTTCTTTTCAGATTCTTTTCCATTTATGTTATTACAAGATACTGAATATACTTCCCTGTGTTATATAGTAGGTCCTTGTTATACAGAGTAACGTGTGTCTGTTAATCCCCAAGCCCTAATTTAAAAAATATGGACTGCTTCCCAAATTGGTATGTTATCCTTGTGCCAGGGCCATGCTCATCTTCTCTGTATTGTTTGAATTTTAGTATGTGTGCTGCTGAAATGAGCACTGTGATTTTTTTGTACTTCAAACATACATATTTTCATTTTCCACTTGTATGCTTATTTCCATAGACCTCTACCCTTCTACGCTGTCCCGTCCTGTTTCACGTTAATTGTGACACTGGACTGTCAAGGAACACAAAAAGTTTTGCTGGGGTTTTGGTTAGGCTGCATTGAATATACAGATAGACGTGAGGAAATTAGTATCTTTGTGTTTTTCTGTTCATGAACATGATGTCTTTTCTCCATTTATTCAGGTCTTTTAAAAATAGATTTCACAGTTTTCTTCATAGTCTTTACCAATTTCATTGTGAATTCCTAGGTACCGTAGAGTTTCTGTTACTCTGAAGAATGGCCTCTTTTATGACATTACTGTTCGGTTTCAGCTGATATATAGGGAAGTTACTGCCTTTCACGTGGTGAACTTGCACCCAGCCACGCAGCACTCTTTAAGTTCTAATAATTTGTGGATTCTCTCGGAACTTGGCTACATCTTTATCTGCCAATAATGCCACTTCTGTCTCTTTCGAACTTGAAAGCTTCTTCCGTCTTTTGCTTTTTACTGCATCAGCTAGGATATCAATAGATTTTGCATTCTGACATTGTGAAGAGGTATCATACTTGTTCGGTAATGGTGAGGTTTCCAAGTTTTTAATATTGAATAAAAATACTTGCTGTTGGCTTCTGAGAAGTAACTTTATGAAGTTAGAGAGGATGCTTCTGACTTCTGGTTTGCTAAGAGTGTTTCCTTTTGGGGATAGGGACTGTGAGTGGGTGTTATTTTATTGTATGCTTTCCAATGTTTATTGATTTTTTTTAAAGAGAAATTCCTTTCATAGTATCCTGAATTTACTGAGAAGATTTTTTTTGGTACCATTTAACTACTTGTATATTCCTAGGATAAACTGTACTTTTTCATGACGTATGTCATTCTTTTAATGTAACATACTGGGTTTTTTCTGACAGTGTTTTATTTAGACCTTGGCACCCATACTCAGGTAAGTAACACCGGCCTATCTTTTTCCATTCTGTGCTAGCCTTGTTTTTCTTAATCAAGGTTACATTAAATCTTCTCTGTCTTATTCTGTGTGTTCAAATGTGGTCCAAACTCAGTGGGTCTTCACAGTTTGAAAACTCATCCTTTTATTGAGTTAGTAGTAACCACTGATGTGCGCTGTGCTCTGCGTGCCAGGCGCTCTTACAGGTTCCAGTGTGACGCTCAGAATCATCCGATGCTGTAGTGCTGTTATTACGCGCATTTGAGGTTGAAGAGGCAGGGCACATCCAGGTGAAGTGACCGGCCAGGGTCTCACAGCTGGGGAGACTAGAGCTTATGTGTTGAGCTGATACACGTCAGTGGCTGAGAACAGAGACAGTATATACCATGTGTCCACCAAGTATCATTTATTATGATCAGGGAGTGTTATAATTTATTTCTGTAGAGCTGTAGTTTTAAATGTGTTATTTGTTTTAAAATATTTCTATTTTTAACCTTTGATTAAAGAAAATGTCAAACTACACACAGAGCTATCACTTAGAATAACTATCAGCTCACAGCCAGTCTTGTTTCATGTCTGCTTGCTCCCCGTGGATTTTGAAGCAAATCGCAGGTATTTTATTCATTAATAACTTAGTATAAAACTCTAAAAGATAAGAACTTAAATAAACATAATAATCACACCTAAGCAAATTTTAACAATTTTTAAAACATTTGAGAACTATAGGTAAGTGGTAGATTTTTTTTTCTTCCCAATGATAAATAAATTACGCCTTCTCTATTTTTTTCCTTCACCATTTCCCCAAAGTTGTATTTTTGGCTAGACTTGAATCCGTTTCCTCCTTGCCCCCCAATACCATTACAGTTTGCTTTTATCTCTTAATTCCCTGTACTTTTTGTGGATTTATGTGGTTCTTTTGTGGCTTCTTGAGTTGAAACTTCCTTTATAATCTTTTCTCCAATATATGCAGCTCAGATTATACATTTTTTCCTCTAAGTGTAGTTTGACTACATCCTACTAGGTTTTGAAATGCAGTGCCTCCATCATTTTTAAAAAATTTTATTTACTTATCTATTTATTTCGGGGGAGGTAATTAGGTTTATTTATTTATGTGTAGAGGAAGTACTAGGAATTGAACCCAGGACCTTGTGCATGCTAAGCATGCACCCTACCACTGAGCTATACCCTCCCCCCCAATCATTTAGTTTTAAGAAACTGTAATTACTATTTTTATTACCTCTGTACCCCGTGAATTAAATTTAATCTAAGCATAAGGGGACTTCAGTGTCTATGTATAAGGATCTGGGGCCTCATTTTCATTGTTGGGTTCTCATATAATGCATTGTAATCAATGAATGGGGTCTTGTAAGGTATGAGTTTTGGGGGAATGTATACAAATTCCACTTATGGTCAGTTTTTATAAACAAAGCTTTTGTGTTTGGCCATCCCTGGATTCACTTCTTAGAGAATCTCAGTCATTCTTACCTTTTTTTCAGCTGTTACTCCTTCCTCTTTCATCTCTTTTCTCTCTCCATGGACCTCATAAACAGCTACTTCCATATGAGTCTGATTTTGTCCACTCTACTAACAGCCCATCTCTTATTGTTTCCATTTCTTAACCTCTAATTTAGTCCTGCTTCATAATACATGTTTTTAATTCATCTCATACAGTTTTCCTTTAGCTCTCTGAGCATATTATTTTAAAACCCTGTCATGATTGCTTTGTTAATCCTGATCTAATGTATTTTTTGTTCTTGTTCATTATGTTGTCTTTCCTCAGATTCTAGACTGACCTGAGTTTACTTTCCCACTTTAGAATAGCTAGTTCCCCCCCCAATTACTCATATTGACTTTTTTCAAAAGAGGAAGATTTTAACCTTTTAACTTTTGCTTAATCTGTTCTAGTGAAACTGTTTTTTTCTTTACCCCTCGGCTCTTTCTCTGAGCTCACTGTAGCCATCGGATAGGATCTGGTGAGGAATGATGTATTTTATTATGCAGTGTGCACTGCACGGGGAGTTCCTCTGGCCTTTCCTCGGGTTGCCCTTCCTGTAGTTAGCCTCTCTTAAGGACCTAAATGAAAAGGAAGTACAGTAGGACTTTCAACATGACTAGAAACTAGGTCAAGTCAAGCAAACGCACAGATGCTTTAAAGTATCAGTCTTTAAAGACAACCAAAAGAAAAAAAATACAGGCAGGCTGTTCTCTTTGGGAAGTTTAGGAATTAAGTAGGATTGAAGGATGTTTGTCAGGTTTCATGCATTTGCACTTAAAACCACAGGGACTTGGTGAAACAGTGACACAGGTAATTTATAACTTAGTTACAAAAATAAGGGTAAGATAGCAATCCACTGGGTTTGACAGTTTGCCAGTTTCTCAGAGGGCGCTGTTGAGAACAATACTTAAGCAGTGCTGTGAAAACGTATTTTCATCTCCTGTATATGCCTCAGAGAAAAGTACTTCAGTTTCCTGACGGTCAGTAATGGTTCTAAGTGGCTTGTCTATATTCATTTTAAAACACATTGGGGTTCCTTGCATCGTTAGGCTGTATCATACCTGCGGCCGTTTAATTATGCTTTCTACTATTTCATACAGTTAAAGAACTCTTTGTTTTGCTTTTACGATGTTTTAAAAATCATAACTAAGAACGCAGTCCAGAGTCAGCACGTGTCACCGTGCAGGAAGTGACGCTTCCCTCAGGAAATCGGGAGGGCAGAAAAGGAAACAGGAGTCAGAGCTTGAATGTGCGTCCAATGCTGGGGCATAACAGAACACAAAACCACAGGACTTCAAGAGATGGAAACTTCGGAAGTGGATGCGAAGATAAAGAAGGGGAGAAAAAAAACACCCCACAGCCTGAAGACACGAGGGAGATGAGCACAGGAGACCCGGCTGTGAAAGCCGCTGGGAGGCATGTCAATCCCGGGATCAGAGGGATTTGACCGTGGCCAGTGCCGGCTTCCGGGCTTGTCACCTGGGCTGTGGCACTGAGCTCCGCGCTTTTTACTCGGACCGCTACTCAGGAGGGTCCTGCACTTAGTTTAGTGCTCTGGTGCTGCCATCTGGAAATTGTTAATTCTTAATTTTTGAGCAAGTGTTCCTGCATCTTCATTAACGCTGGACCCCACCCGTTATGTAGCCGGTCCTGGCTTTGACACGTACTGAGCAGACGTGTACACAGGCCCTATTCCTTACCGTTGGAGGCCCTGTTTTCTCATACATGAACTGGGGGTCCTAAAATGACCCCCAATGTTTGAGGATTATCTGAGGAACTGAAGAGTTAGGATTTGAGGGTGCCTTTGCGACAGCTGGTACAGAAAGCGGTCCGTGTATTCTGGCATTTCCTATGGACTGTCTCAGGACAATTAAAATGAACATTTATTGAAGGAGATTTGCTCATTTGGACCGTATCAGTGTTTACTGCATCAGGCATCAGAACTGAGAGAATGTTACAACACAAAACCACGCAAGCGCACATTCCATTAGCTGTCAGTGGGGATGTCATCCCGTGTCATGTAGCTCTGGAAAAGGCCAGCGCGCACTCAAGACAGAACAAGAGTGTCTGCAGTAGTATGAAAAGAGCTGTGTGCTCTCGGATCTCCCGGTAGGGCTTGGAGACCCCACTTCCCAACCAGGAGTCTTCGAGATCACACTGAGAAATGCTGAAGTAAATTAGCCCACAATGGCATCCAGGGTGGTGCGAGACAGCTCTCCAGAGCAAAGAATTAACACAAGGTATTTGCACAAGAAACTAGCCTTCGTTCCGCGTGTAGAGGCCTAATCTACTGTTGTCTCATAAAACTGTAAGAACCATGGCTGTGTTCCCTACTTCTGTAGGAACGTAGACTCTGTTTAAAATTTGACAGTAATGACACAGACCAGCCTCCGGCCAGAACTGTCTTGAACAGGCGAGCAAGCAAAGGATGCTGTGAATAAAGCAGTCTGCCCTTACGCTGTACCTGTCCTCAAATAGAATCCGTTTACTTTTTGGTGAGGAAGTTTATCCTTAGATCATTTTACCTAGAACCTTCAACCTCCGGGCACACAGCTGTGAAGAGCAGACAGTTATCACGAAGTGTGCAAAGTTCAACTCCTGGACTTTGAGTTGAAGCACTGAAGCTTTCTTTACAAGCCTGCCCACTTCTGTTTTTGACAGGTAAAAAAAAAACCTTTGGAAATTGGTTTTACGGTTCACAAATGAATGCCAAGCTGGTAAGATAACACCAAACAAAATGAAAAGCAAGGCTCTCCGGGGACAGTTCATATAAGGGTATGTGTCCTTAATTATGGGGTAAGTCATCTGGATTTGAAGCACAGTACCCATTCGTACCAGTATTTACCCAGCACCCACTACGTGTCCGGCAGCGGGCTTCACCCTCTGGAGACGGGGATGAGTAAGTCACCACTGCTGTCTCTGCAGTGTGGGGTGACAGTCCTGTGAACAAGTGGTTATTACCATAGGATGTGATAAACAGGAACGGCCTTGGTAAAGACGTGATGTGTGTGGATGACCACGTTCAGGGTGAGTTAGAGACGGGTTCAAAGAGAGAGAATGACTTCTGCAGTGTGTGCTGAATGTAAGGGCACTCAGAGAAAGACAGTATTTGCTGGGGCCAGGTGGGCTGCGGAGGACGGGGATGACAGCCGGAGAAGTAAACTTGGACCAGGCCGAAGACTGTGAAAAGTGTACCGAGAGAATGGGGTAGTGTGGACAAGAGCCAGTGGCCAGTCAGATGTGGAGGCAAGGGGCACACAGAAGGGACTCTGATGCGTTTCTGGTCTGTACAAGTCAGTGGATGGGAGCAGGCTGGGAGGATGAGGAGTCTGGGTTGACAGATGGTAAATTTGGGGTGTCGGCAGGCCATCAGAAGGTAAGATGGACCCTGAAAGGTAACTGGCCTTCAGAGTGCTGCACGAGAGCGAGCAACTATTTAAAAATTTCAAATTTGTTTGATGTAGAAAACTAATTTCCATGCAATCACTTATCTCTTAAAGATGGTGGATAAATGAACATCTGTCTTTAAGTGGCTTTTAAGCCAGCTCAACTGTATGGTACGTGAAGATCCACTCGTTTAGGGATAATTTGCTCTTTTCTTTATTTAGGCCTGAGAACAAGGTACATGTGATTAATTCTAGCGGAGACATATTCAGCAGGTAGCCTAAAATAAAAATCGCTGAATAAGACAGTATGGAGAAAGGAATCACACAGCTCTGTTCAGATTGTCGAAGTAGCTGGTGATTCCCTTCCCCTCCTCCCCCACCGTGAAGTGTAGCTAGCTGCCTCTCTGACCGCGGGACAGACCCCGGAGTGCTCCTGTCAGAGAAGCGAAACGGGAGCAACACTGGAACGTGGTCTGAATTGATAATTCCAAAAGGTACTTGAAAAGCTAACCCAGATCAGTGGGGTGGGGGAGGGGAACTCTAGAGGCAGCCCCAGCTTATGCTCTAACTGCATAATATGCTCAGTTTCACGGACTAGCAGCAACTGCCGTTATTTTGAGGTTTTGTGTGTGTTATTTAAACACTGCTGGTGGCTGTCACGTTTCCAGGGGTCTCACTTAGGGATTTCACTAACCTTAATTCTTCATCTAATGAAGAAGTAGGTCAACATTTGGAAAGAGACCGTCGAAGTCTTTGGAGGGAGCCAGTAACACGGCTGGCTTCAAACAGAGGACTTGGATCTGAGGGGAAGGCGCTGACCTAGGCCCAAAGTCTTTGTTCACTTAGAGTGTTATAGCGTTTGTTCAAGGAACACAAGACTGGAACAATGAGGTTTACTGTGAAATGTATTAATATCTATGCTACCAGAGCAGCTGGTAACGGAATGAACAAAATGGATGCCCTAAAAAGCTGCTGACCAAGGGAGCTAGCTTGGAACTGAGATAGAGATGAGGGTGTGTAATTGGTGCTACTGGCTGGATGTCTGTGAGTCTGAACTGCGTGGGATTACGCACCTGACTTGCAGGTCGATTCCCACTCTAAATCTGACTCCAGAGATTCATATTCCATACAGGATATCTATACCTTAAGGTAGATAGCACATTCATATACCATAAGTGTATCTGTACAGTGTCTATCGTATCTATGAGCCGTTCCTTCTCATTGAAGGGGAAGTGGGCTGGCTTTGAGCTCCACTTGGACACTCAGATGCTCCGAGTCAGGAGCAAGTTACTTTGTTCTCTTTGAGATTCACAGGCTTTACCTTTAAACCCCAAAGGTTGTGCTGTCAACTACAAGACACACTGTAAGGGGGAGGGTATAGCTCAGTGGTAGAGTGTGTGCTTAGCATCCCTGAGGTTCTGGGTTCAGTCCCCAGTACTGCCGCTTAAAAAATTAATAAATAAATAAACCTAGTTTACCCTCTCCCCCCCCCGAAAAAGACACACTGTAAACTATAAATGTTATCATTAATAATAGTAACTTTTCCACTACGAATCAGCTAAACTATATTTTAAAAGGTTTCTTCCGTAATAAGCATTTGCTAAAATTCAGTGTGAGGATTTAAAATAACTTAATATAAATGATTACATGTAAATTAGTGTAAATATAGAAATGTACATTAAGAATGAACTGTTTCATTTACATTATTGAAACAGAAAACCTCTGAAAGACAGCATGGGACTGCATCTTGGAGGGCTAAGCACTGTCACCTGTCTAGAAGCCTGCCCACCAGGAGAGCCGGAGGCCTTGGAAGCATCTGACAAATTAAAATGCGATGAGGACGACAATGACCTTGTACGTGTACACGTTAGAAATGACCTGGAACTGCCACAAGCCGACAGGGAGAAGGGTCCTGAAAGCTGGCTCCCCGCCCCTCTCCTACAGCCGCGCAGGGAGAAAAGCAAGGAGGAGAGGCATACTCATCGTGCACGATGGTGGGGCCGTCCCTGGTTAAGGCCTCTTCCTTGATGACGTTGATCAGCTCGAAGGTGCTGCTGATGGGGGCGTCCGGGTTGGGCCACTTGGGACACTGGAAGTGCCGGACCTCCAGGACGTAGTCATCCTGCAAGCAGCGCAGCACAGGTCAGCCCCCCCCACCACCCCGGGCGGGCACTTGCTCCCGCGGGCGTCTAGGTGAATGAGGGACACGGGAGCCACCTAGCTCTGTAAGAAAATACCAGGGAGGTCTGCCTGCCACTAAAAAACGGAGGTCGTGGGAGTGAAACAGAGTCTGGTTTTGTCCAGGGGAAGATTTCAAGGGACAACAAATTACAGGAGACTTTATATCCTACTCTGTCTTATCTAGAAAAATAAAGGGAAAGAAACCAAACAAGGAAGGGGCGAGGAGGTCACTATTTAAAATACTGATACACGACAGCTCCCCTGTTGTCTGTGCCTGTAAGAAGGGAGTTAACTATGCATCAAAGGGTTATTTACTGAAGAAAAAAAGTCTTCGTATTACCATCTCTGCAGCTCATTTCAGGGCTTACATTTCTGCAGGCAGAGAAAATACTGAGCTCTAGCGCACTGTTTCTGTAATTAGGGCAACAGGCCCATTTGTGTGCCTGCTCGGTCAGAGGAATTGTGACATTGCATCTTTCCAGCTGGGAAAAGCAAATATTTGATGGAAGCAAAACAAGTCGTTCTCAAATTAAGTCGTACTCGGATCCCCGGGCCCGTCGGAGGGCGGTGAGTGAGTCTGTTATCGCGCAGACGGACGGCGCAGGGCCCCGGGGCGGCCAGGGCCGCGCGGTGACGGTACCTGTGTCGCTTCAAGGATGAAGTCGTGGATGATGATCTGCTCCTCGTTCGAGAGGCACAGTCTGTCTTTGCTGATCAGGGTGACGGTAAAGGCCTCACAGTTCATGGATTCTTCTCGACTTGGCCAGTATACAAACTCGTCTTCAGCCTGTGGGAGCCGAGAATCAGAAAGAGAAAGAAAAAGAGAAAAACTCCTCTACAATGCCGTCAACTGTTTGGTTTTGGATTTTCTTGCCCGATGATTTCTTATGTTTGTCATTTCCCACACCTCTCAAAGCATCTTTTAAGTGAAATTACATCCCTACGTCGTTGTGCTGAGTTCAGTGCTTACTCTGTTATTGTAAATATGCTTAATAGTACCTCTTAGCTAGTGCCCTGCACCTGTCTACCAACCAAAAATGCTCCCTCTGGGGGGCTGTATGAGCCCGAGCTGCGAAATGCTCTGTAATACAATGGTCATAGCAAAAAGAAAAGAAAAAAAAGGAGATAGGGTCTGGGTCCATTAATGTTACTTCACAACTGCTTGAACCACGAAGATACGCTAATTATTGCTTCCTGTGCATTATGTTGGTCACTAATAGTTGAGCTGAGTAGCATTTTGCAAAGGACTTTCCTAAACATTATCATCTTACGTAATTTGTACAGTGTACTAGTGAGGTAAGGGATTTCTGTTTATTTAATCTGTCTTTATAGATGAGAACACAAGCACTCACGCAGACAAGTCCATAAAAAAGCATGTTGGCTGTAAGTAAGTTGGCTTCTTAAAAGGAAAATTAGTCAGTCAATGTTAGATTTCAAAAGCGGGTAACAGAAAGTCTTTCAGCCTTGAATCAGGCCAGCTTTAAATGTGCATCTATTTTAAGATTAAGAGTAAATATTCCATAACAAACAGATAGACACTCCTATACATAAGCTAGATAAGCAACAAGGGTCTATGATACAGCACAGGGGACTATGGTCAGTATCCTGTAATAACCTCTAATGGAAAACGATGTGAAAAAAAAAAAACTGAATCACTTAGCTGTACACCTGAGACTAACACAATAGTGTAAATCAACTATACTTCAATTATAAAAATCATCATTCGGGCTTGGTACTTGGAATGCTATGAAAAGGTAACTGCTGCATCCCGTGGGCTGGAGACTCTGAGAAACAGAGTAATTAGGATGAGCCCTCCCCCGCTGCGCCTTTTTCCTCCTCAGGTCAAATGCGTATTTCAGTTTGGCTGTAATACATAGATTTCAATGGGAATTTTCCTGGAAAGGCTTAGATACTCCTAATGAAGTCAGAAATAGTTCTGAATAATGTTCAAAACAAAGAAGGCTGTGTTTACTCTTCCATTGTTGCATTAGAAATGAGCCAACAGTCCAGTAAGACTTATCACCCTTTCAAGTTTCAATATAGCTTATTGCCAAGCACATTTTTATTTTTAAAGCTCAGCATAAGGAGAAACAGATTAGCAAATGGGTTTAGTCTATACAAAAGAAGTCTCTAAGTGTCTTGGGTTTTAATCTATTTTGTCCAAGGAAATGGAATTAGAGCCCTTTTAATAGATATTAAAGACATAATGATGCACAAGGCCTCTAAATTTAACCAGTATACACAGACTACACACACGAGTGGATCTGATTCTGAATAAATTCATCTAGCTCAGCCTTAATTTCTATCTCTGAAAATTGAGAAAAAAGAAATTGCACACCTCAAAGCACTGTTTTGATAACATGAACTGGAAATTATCTAATTGGCTTGAAGACTGCCCAAGAAACGTTAGTAGTGGTGGAAGCAGCAGCGAGAACTTTTGAATCCAGATAGTAACTAGGGAGTAACTGAGCCTCTTGACAGACTATGACAAAGAATTGCTACTTCTTAATTCAGTGGGCGCTCTGGTCTCACGGTAAATGCTGCTTATAGGTAGGGCACAGGGGCCGAGGCACCAGTGATCAGCGGGTTCACAGAAGCATGGTCTTGTAAAGTTGCAGTAGTAGTAAGTAATGAAGCAACCAAAACCCCAGACACAGTGTCTTCACGAAAAACCACGCACCGAGGAATGTGACTTTCCGCCCCACGGCCATGAGTGCAGACACACACGATCCCAGCCGAGCCTCCCTCGGCCTCAGACCCTGAGATGACGGGGCCGGCCTGCAGCCTCACCGCCCGCAGATCACGTGTTGACTTCCTTGGTCCAGTCCCCCCACTGTCGTCCCCGTACAAATGAGCCCACGGGTAGATGCTTTCGGTGACTGTCCTCTGCTAAGTGAGGCTCACAAAACACTGACTCATCCAACAAATGCACGCTTTAACAACCCTAAATGCCTCCAATTTCCATATGCCACGCAGAATAGACCCCTATTGCCAGCTAATTTGAAAATTTACACTCCAGTTTTTAGCCTGAGATTCTCAACTTTGTTGCCATTCTATCACACAGAAGCAGTCTTGGTATTCTGAAGCTGGAGCAAAAAGCGACAAAGTGAAGTTCCTACTGACTGGGCACACAGTCAAATGCATGTCATCAGGACTAGGGGTTCAATCACAGGCTGTTCTTTCCTGATTAAAACACTCGCTGCTCTGACACTCATGGCGGCAGATCGGTTTTGTTTTTGTTTGTACTCTGTGGTCTTACATATCCTCCCAGTCACTTTCGAAGACCCAACTCGTGCTGCAACTTTTAAGAATGAAGTGAGAGCTCAGCACAAACGCTGATTATAAACTTGCTCGCCCTTCTCTTCCGGGGTTGAGAGACCTCAGTAGGGGAGGACCGGAAGGAGGAAAGGGGGGCAGAAGCTAAGTCCAGGTTTGGAAAAGCCGCACTAATTTGCAGCCAAAAAGCCTTATCTCCTTCCCTGTGATGGATGTGGCCTGCCTACGGGGTGTGTGTGGGAGGCGATAATGATACGTTATTAGTCCTTTCTAAAAAAATACATGGTTTTTTAAGTACTGTCAGTTTACACGTCTGTGTCAATTTCCGGCGTAAAGCACGATACTTCAGCCACATAGGAACCTACACACGTTCGCTCCCGTGTTCTTCACCCCACGCTGCTACAAGGCACTGCATATGGTTTCTGTGCTACAGTATGAACCTTATCGGATTTGGTGAGAATCCGCCTGTACTCGAAACGAGACACCCTCCGCCAGCGGTCAGTGGGTGCTCTGTGCGACTCAGAGGGTTTGAGGTGTCATCCTTGGTGTATTTGTGGGAGAGGGCGAGCGGTGAGTCTCTTGGCTCCATTCCCCATCATTAGTACTTCGGACACTTTTTGGGGGGCAGCTGGGGCACATCTCTATGATGTGGGGTGGGACAAACACAACAGCAAAGTGAGACCCGGGATTCAGGCTCAGATCCTGGCTCCAGTTCTCTGTATGTGCCCCTGGGCAGGTGACTCCCCTCAGTTCTCTCAGCTACTAGGTAGACGGGAGGTCCCTTGTCATAAGTTGTAGAGAGGATTCAATGAGTTCCTACCTGTGAAAAAAGTTATGCTCGATAAATGCTAGCTACTATTACTTGTTTTTCATCACGACACCCAGCAACCAGGGGGTCGGCTCGGGTCATCATCAGTGTAGCTGGTAAAAGGGCCCTCGGCAGCGCCTCCTCCCGCCGCGCCATGCACGGTACAGCTGAGGGCGGGTAGCAGCAGCATTAGAAACCCAGTGGTGGACCGTACGGGGTCAGTGGCGGTGAGACTGTGCAAGGAACCCGTGCAGACGTCAAAGCTGAGACGTGTCCGTTCCCTCCCTGGCGCGCGCAGGCACTGCAGCCCTGTCGCGAGCTAACCGGTGCCTGGGGCCGCACGGGCTCATTAATATACAGCAGATGCGCACTGCTTACCAAGCTCTGGTTGTCTGGCAGCATGACAATGATCTGCGCATTATGATCCCAGATCATTCGCCAGAAATCTTTCGTGGTGTGCGGCAGGGGGTGCTGGGTTATAATAAATTCGTTGCTCCTGTAATAGCCCTGTGGTTAGAAAAGCAAAAAAAAACCCCAGTGATTATGAGAGTTTTTGTCTAACTCTGCAGTAGTGAAATAAACTCATGAAGCAGGAAGACCAGCCCTGTTCTGACCTCCGTGAAATAATCGAAAAAGGCACTTAGTGCCTTTGGCTAATTTTTAGATGTACTTCTGCTGATATGAATAGACAATTTTCTGCCTACGTCCAGTTGACTTCTGCTTACCCCTGTTGTTCTTATATTACAGTAATTTCAGCATTTAGTCCAAGACCTGGTGGGTGAAATTAGCATAAAGTATTTCCTTAATTTGAGCATTTCTGTATCCCCACTGATGAGGTATTTTTGTCAGAGGTCTCTGGATACAGAAATGTCTCTTATTTTGATACTACACATCGAGAAATTATTTGAAAAAGGAAAGCCTCAGAGATGGTATCTGCTCTTCAGCACCTTTCACTTTACGTGACTTTATTTCTAATGAGCTGTTGACTCTCACCATGATATAAGACGCATTAATGTAGTCCGTTCCTTTCATTCCAGGCAACGGTGCAAGGCCCACGCGAGCTCGCTCGGCTGTTACATGGAGAAACGAGAGCACATTTGCCTTGTTACAAACATGAGCAACAGTGCTGTCTGAGATTTACTTGTTGAATAGCATGTCCCGTTGGGTCCCCTTTCTTTTTAAGACTTACCTCTGGTTTTACCCAAGCTCAAGCGTTACCAGCTACGGCAGAGCGTGAAAGGAAATTTGGCTGCACGTCCCCATAAGGACACACGCATTACAGGAACAACTTTGTTCTCTGGGAGAGGTCTTCCCACCAGATCACTGAGAGAATCCTCTGTGCAGAGGTGACAGAGGGTTTCATAATTTTTGACCCTGGTTTGATATGCCTATGATGATACCAACATAGTGCGCTGTGCTTTTTTGCCATCCCTTTACTTGTGTCTGTCCCCTCCGGAAGGGCCTAGAAAGTACTGGCCTTTTCTCCACGGAGACCATGTCTCCAGTGGTCCCCCGTGCCTCTGTCTGCAGCCTTCACACACAGTCCCCTGCTGCGACCCGAGTTACTCACACAGCAGTGTCATGGTGTCAATGGCCAGAAGAATTTAATAATGTAGTTCCACTTATGCAGATTAATCCAGGAGTCTAGGTATTAAAAGAGCATTAAAGCCGCAGGGACAGCGACTTGACTTTTTTCTTTCTAAGGCAGACCCTGGTCTAACTCTTGAATGTCAAGGTGAAAAGAAGCTAGATTCCACGTCCCAGAGATGCGACAGCTGGCTGGTGCTGAGAGGCACCCCTCCTGCTTTAGTTGTCCCGAGCATGCCCTTCCCCCTGGGTACCAGCTGCCTCTGTACACATACAGTCAATTCAGTGAGAAAAGGCAGACAGTCCAGGGGGACCGCCGTGAAGAGCTTACACGGCACGACTGAGGAGTTCCTGTTCTTTTCTTTGTTGCACTCTTTCTGCGCACTGAAGCATTCCACGTATTTTGCGTTGCACTGTGTCACCAGCTGAAAGAGAAGCAGTGTTTGAGTCTTCTTTCAAAGGGTTAAAATTGTGGCTTTGCTAAATCACCAAGTCACTGTGGCAATCATTGTTCTGCATATACATACATAATAAATCATTGTGTTGTATACACCCTCAACTATGTCTCCGTCAAGCTGGGATAAACAGCAAAACCAGAAGAAAGGTATACTTGGTAGCAGGTGCCTGGCGAGCTGGAGGAGGTGCCAATAACCTGTCTGTCCTTGTATTTTGGGGGGGCGGGGGGCCCCAGTAGAGCACAGGGGAGTGGGCGCCTCGTGCCGATGCTCCGTAACTTCTGTCTAGTGACCTGGGTGGAGTTTAAGCTTCTGATTCTGGTTTTGTTTTTTCTTTTCTATTTTAGTTCTAAAGTGGTTAGTGCCTACAAAGGAACACAGTACTTGGTTTCCAATGAACTGATTTCTTTGATGGATTTTTTTTTTTAAAGTATGTATAGACAAATGTTACAGAAACAGGAAAGGCAGAATATTAACAAATAATGGTACTTAATATTTTTTTAGAATTCATACTGAACATTCAAAAAAGGACCTTATGTCCTCCCTTTTAATTGCCTTTAATGGTTTTTAGAGTAGCTAGGGCGTTCGATAAGGAGAGCTAGACATTTTAAACTGCTATCGCTGAACTCGGTGACACTAATCTATTTTTCGTTTCACATCATTTGTTATCATTTGCTTGAGAGTCTCACTGCTGTCAGCTGGGACTCCAAGGAAGGCTTTGGAGTCTACGGACGGTTTTACCATGAAGACTCAAGACGGCAGGGATTCATCTCCTTCTTTCCATCCCGATACAAGATGAACAATTACATGTAGAAAAATGTGCAAAAGAGCCACATTTTGAAAGTCTCAGGAGCAAGCAATACCGAGGAAAGCACGCAGTACTTGGAGATGGCTCAGAGGTCCTGAGCGTAATGACCTGGTATTTCTTACAGTCTCTGTTTCTGCCTTTATGTCACTCGGTGTCATATAAACCTACGTGCCTCTCCCACTTCTTCATGCCCCCATCAAAGGAAAAGAACCACCCCTTGGGGAACAGTTAACTTTTGTCCAGTTTCCTTCAGGAACTCTTTTCTGTGGTTTCTAAATTATCAGCTAGGCATGGCTCTCAAAGAGCCTGGCTGTGGGGGATAAGATGTCAACAAGCAGCCATTCTTCCTGAGGGAGGATAGATTAGTTCTGAGAAAATTCAGAGGCTACTTTTTGGACCAGAACGACTGGTTCAGAGCATTCTGTCACTGCGGTCGGGCTGAGTTTTCTGTCCAGACAGCACCGAAGTGCCCACAAGGCAGCAGCGCACCGCACTGTGCGCTCGGCTCCCAGCAGCTCCTACGTAGGTGGGCACCTCACTCTCCCACGTGCCGCACTGGACGGCTGCACGTTCCTGCAAAGCACACGTGAGCCCCCACCCCAATCCAGGCGTTTCTTTCCTTTCCTGCTTTTTCAGCAAAGAGATGTACTCAAAGCATTACCTTGAATTGTTTTTCCAGTCGTGTCTTTCCTCCGACTCCTGGTATGAGGATGCTGTTAACGTAGCTGTGCAACTGACTGGAAGATACTTCCGTCTCCTTCCCCAGAATGGCTTCCAACAAGGCATCGTGGATGAAAACGTACTGCTCCTGAAAGTACATGGCACTCACTGAGGGGGAGGAGGGCACGAAGGAAGGCCCAGGCTCGCTCGGCTCAGTAAGGGCGTGTCCTGTCACAGAGGTCTCAGGCATCTTGAGAGATCTGTCCCTCTTCTCCTGAGACTGAATCCCCTGTGCAGGGGACAGGAACCCCTTTGCCAGCCCCGAGACTCCAAGCTTTCCTGTAGTCTCTGTAAGGCTCCCCTTCTCGGGTGAGCAGTAGGCCAGCCTCTCTCAGGTGATGACCCTGAATCTTCTTCAGATCTTCAGTAACATCAGGTGGAGCCTGATCTTACTTACTTACTTACTTACTTACTTACAGGAGGTGAGCCAGCTTACTCCCTGAGCAGGGGAGTGAAAGGTGAGCGTGGGGAAAGGAAGGTAAGTAGAGAGAGGTGGTAGGTTAGGGGTAGAGTGTAGGCCTAGCATAGTGAGGGTTGCAGGTTCGATTCCAGGGAGAGGAGCAGGAGAGGAGTAGGAGAGTAGGGAGGGGCTCCCCCTCACCTCCGTCTGGACGAGGTAGTTGCGCTGCGTCCTGATGTGCTTCAGGAAGCCCAGCACGTTGACGGTGCTCTTGTCTCTGATCTGGTGCAGCATGCTGTCTATCACGATGTAGGTGCCCGTCCTGCCCACACCGGCGCTGGAAGACAGGGCCGCAGTCACCTCGCACCCCGGCTGTCGCCTCGTGCACCACGGACTGGAAAGCTCATCATCTACATCTCTAGGGAGCTTTGGCACTAACCCCGCTGTTCTATTCTCTCCGAAGCCCGGTGTAGAAACAGCGCCCACCTAGGAGTTCTGGTCTCCGACTGTTTAAGGAAACCGAACCAGCTCGGAAGACCCGGGTCCGGCAGGGCTGAGGAAGCTTTTGGCAGAACCTCCCCCCCCCCCCCCGCCCCCAGCCCTCTCGCCCAACTCTGCTGATACCCAAGCTCTCTGCGAAGACTTTTGCCTTGATCTTAATGATTCTAAGTGGGTTCGCAAACATGCGCAGTTCTAAGTGACTTTAAACAGAAGACTGGTTCCAGCTTGTGCGAAGGACTCGCTCCATGGAATCTCAGACAGAAATGCCGAGAAAAGGCTGGGCAGCCTGGCAACGCCCATCCCAGACTAAGACCGTGCGAACGCCAAGGTGAAAGAAACCAAGACGTACAAACGAAACACAATACAAGCATTCTTAAGAAATCGCCTACAGTTATTTCAGCTAGTTGAGGGAAAACAGGCTTCACAAGGGCTTTTGAAAAGCTATTTTATAGATCATGTATGAGCTGGAATCCTTGCAAACATAAAGCAGTTACTTGGAGAAACCCTACAGAAAAGCCATATTCAAAACCTCAAAATCTCTAGTGTGCAAAGTTCTACAGTTGTGTTGAAAAGGTCATTTTGTGTGTGTGTGTGTGTGTGTGTGTGTTATGTTATTAGGAGCTGCCAACAATTTCCCACGAACAGTGGAGATTTTATCACTGATGGCGCTATGAAGCCTGGAGATTCATTCTCTAAGAGCAGATGATTTCTTAACGTTAGGGGTATGGATAATTACTTTCCGTAACCTCCTTTCCCCGCCCCCCGGGGCTCCAGGGCAAGTCCCAGTTTCCGAGTCAAACAGAGCAGCAGCAGGGTCGCAAGGCGCGCACCGCCGCTCCGCTCACTGGAAAAGCTGAGGCCCGGCGGCGGGGGGCCCGCCCGACGCCCACCTGCAGTGCACCAGCACGGGGCCCATCTCCGGCGTCCGGGCTGCGGACGATCTCCTCACGAAGGTCAAGACCGGGAGGGCGTACTCGGGGACCCCCATGTCGGGCCACTGCGTGTAGTGGTACTGGATCACCACCCTCTCGTTCTGGCGCCCCTTGGGGTTTCCCTTCTGGCCCTAAGACAAAGGTGAAAAAAGAGGTCTTTAAAGCTGACAGGGGGCATTCTGGATAAAAATCTTGTAAGGATGTCGAGAACATGACCTCTGACCTCGTTCACCCTAACTGCGGGAGCATGACCTCGCTGGACATCTCTTAAGAAGAGAAAATGGTTGAAGACTGAACCAAGAATGAAGGTCGAATACCAGTTTTCTGAGATTTGGAAGCATCCTCCCCCGCCCCCAGCCCCGTTCTCTGTCCACTGTCCGGGTGGGACCCTCAGCACCCAAGGGCTGGTGCTGCTCCGCACTCCCCAGGGACTGTGGCAGGAGCCTGAGTGCCAAATGTCCTTAAGCTCCGGACTCAAAGGCAACCACCAATGTATCTGTCACTTTTATAAATGGATTTCTTTGAGTGGCTGAACTTTTTTTTTTCATGTTAACTACTTTGGATGAAAAATTTCCCCCAACAGATCACTTCCTGGGATGGGTTTTCTCTTATTACTAATACCTCTAAAATTTAAAAAAAAAAATTGATGACTGCAGGTCACTATTCAGTCGACACTGAAGCTTGTAGGGTGTTCGGCCCCGAGCTACACAGACCTGGGATGTCCTCATTCTTCTGTTCTCTCTCATCTTCCCTCATATCCAGTGACTACTTTTGTCCACTTGGCCGTGTGCAGAACACCTAAACTTCCTATTTGACTTCCTTCTCGGACTTAAGCTGTTTCTAAAATACAAGTTAAGCGGGCCATGTTTAAATACTTGAAGTGTTTTCATGAGCGATGGCTTTGTACTCCTTCAGAATTAAGCCAGTTCACAGCTCTCTGATAGAGAACACAGATGAAAGCCGTGCCACTGATTTTCATACACTTCTGTCATTCTCAGGGAAAAAAAAAAAACTATACAACGAAAGTACTGTTCACCTCGGATCACAAATGAACTTCAGAGCCACTGAAATTACATATAAAAATGTGACTACATGTGAATTCTTCTGGGACAAGGGGGTGACAGTTTTACCACATTCTCAAAGATGTCCAAGACTGTTAAAAAAAATTAAAAATTAAGAACCACTGCTACATACAACTGCCCTACCTAAGCCTCTGCAGAGTAATACTTGTCTTAATGACCACGGGTCTGGAGTTCAGTCACCACAGTAGTGACCTGTGAGTCTCGAGGGGACAGGGGATTTTCCACAAGGGACACTGAGGTAACTTGAAAGCAGCATTTCCACAAGGTGTGACTCAGGATGTTAACCCTTCTCTACAGCACTGTTAAGTCGCCTTAAGAAACACTACACATTTCTATCGGTTGCTTAACTCCAGCACTCTGGGTACCTGTGTTTGCTGTAAATTTCTAAGGGGGAACCACGTATCAGGTGGCACTCATTTCCCACACTTGCTAAATCACAGAATTTGCTTTTGGCAGGCATCCTGCACGGCTGGCATTCCTTGGAACACACTTTGAGAAACAGTGCTTTAAAGCTGTCAGAAAATTGGAATTCAAAAGCTCAATCAGCAACCAGATGCTGCCATATTTGCCGGTTACCAAAACCTCAGACGATCCCCCGCCCCCCAAATGAAGCCTTCTTCAGAAAGAGATTAAAGAACTCAGTCAGGCCAGTTAAATTCTATTATGTGCTTTGCCAATATCTTTCACACCATACATTGATGTCAATCAAACGAGTTGTGAAAAAATGCTTCAAAAATACTTAAAAAAAAAACACCCCACCAAGTTGGTTCGAGAGTTGGCCTCGCTTGTACCGTAATTTTCATAGTAGTTTAAAAAGCGATGCCCTGGCAGCCGCCCCGCCCTGCAGTACCTTCTTCACTTTTGTATTTCTGACGGAAAAACGACGAACCGTGTAGCAGGCGTGTACTTTTGTGCTCTTCAGAGTGACAATGATGTTTCCGTACTCCTCACTGTTCTCTGTTGGCCAGTACTGATCACATTTTCTCTGCGGAGGGGAAAAAAAAGTTGTCAATTACAACTGCAATTTACACCACAATTTCACCGTTCATAACACGGTTTCAAGTGACAGTTTTAAAACACTGCTAATACTGCCACGTTGTTTTTGACTGGAAAAAAAAAAAAAGGAAGGGATGGGCTGAAATCCTTTCAGGCAGATGTGGCTGCTGAAGAGGCCAATCCTGGGACACATGCGGCCAAGGTCGGCAAGGTCATTTGCAAAACTGGGGCTAGGATGCGTGAACACCTTTCCGCACGTGATGCGCTTAATAGAGGCGCTAAGAAAACCACCTGTGCGTCTTATCTGTGGGTAAGATATGTCCAAAAGGGACTTTACGTATTCTCTGGAAGGCCACGCTGTGTTCACAGCTGAAAGCAAGCCTCCTGGAACCGCGAGAGCTGTTGTGGTACAACTTGGGTCATCAAAGGCAGAACAGGGACTCCGGGGTCAAAGTGGAGCACTTGTGATTCCGAGTCATGAACCTGAGCCTCGACCCTGATTCCAGCCTAAATCAGCATCTAATGTATGCTCATAATCCAGTAAATTCAAAACATCAGTCACCATCTTAAAAAAAAAAAAAAAAGGTACTCTTACCGATGGCCAAGTCTTTACTCCCCCCATTCTGAACTATCAGCAGTTCCTGGACTACAGTTTCCTTCAATGTCCTGGCTTTTGTTCTTTTTAACCCCTGTTCTTGGGATGTCCCTCCTCTTTTCAAGCCTGTGTAACTCTCCTCTTCCTCCACTGCTCAAAATCTCACCTCTAATGTTAGTTAGCTCTTTTGAAAAAACTCTCTGTACTAGAGGACGCTTTCGTGTGTTTTACAGCATCCCCCTAATTACTGTCCTCTTCGCTTGGATCATCACATTTGATCCATTCTGATAAGCGCTTAGCTCACCTTCCTGGCAAAGAGGACATCCGCATCTGTCTAACTCTTTAGGCCTGGTCAAAGCTCCCCCCTACAGCAGGTACTCCATAAATACTTTTTGAATGAAGGTAGATGATAAAGTCAAGAAGCTCTTACTCTTCCTTTTTCCACCAGGTTGGTAATCATGACAATGATGCCAGTGTTTTGTTCCCAAATCATCCTCCAGAAATCTTCAAACGTAGACTTTAAAGGTCCCTGGGTGGCGATGTAGGCTTTCGCTTTGTTGTAACCCTTCAAAGACGACACAGCACACAGTGAGATGGGAGCGGGGCCACAGACCAGGTCACAGTACGAGTGCCTTTCCCCACTGAGTACCAGGCTGCGTTTTCCCGGGAAAGCTCTGTGCGGCATTAACACACGTTCAGCAGCCTCTGTGGCACTCTGCATTTATCAGAAATAGGTTTATAAAAACATTTCTGACTTACATCGACATAGTTTGCATTAATGTAGTCGCTGTGCTTAGAGTCTTTTCCTGGTAAAGGTCTTAACTTCACCCTACTGTGATCATCTATAAAGGGTAACAAAAAAAAGGCAAAAAAACAAAATGTGTAATTCAAACACTAGCAGCATTCCGAAGCACAAAACAAGGCAAAGAGGCAACACGGCATCTCTCAGAGTACCCCCGACAAAACACCTAAACACTCAAAGATGCAGCACTCAAGTCCATCTGCAAACTACAGGGACACTCCTACCCCACGCTCTGACCTGTCAGTGCCCAAGAAATGCAAACTGAAGTCTTCCTTCGGTCATATGAAACCATTCAAGTTTTGCAACCCTTCAAAATCTTCTCCTATATTTAAAAACCAATTTCCAAGGCCTTTGATAACCTATGACCCCTCCGCTCCCCATTCATACAAATATAAAAAGGTGAATCTTGTATCAAGTCCAGCGCATCTGTTTTGAGGAGACGCCACTGCTCAATTCTGCTGGACTTCCCACCACCCCAACAGAACCTAAGTAAAGCAGGGAACTGGAGCTTGCTTATAACAGTGATCTCACTGTAGGAATCTCAAGTCCTCGGTCAGGATTAAAGACCCACTTAACCTTTGCCAATGAACAAAAGGTGGGCGGAGACATGTGCCTCCAGTTACCTGACAGAACGAGCTTGTATTTATAGGAAGACAAATAAAAGGAAGCTGATGTCATAGTTTTATTCTTCCCCAGTTAGGAACAGAATGGCCAAAAGCCAATTTACATTTCTGTTTATAGTCATGATCATATAAGGCCAGCTCAGAAAGGAGTCCACTGAGTGGACTAGCCTAGGCATGACTGACCTCAGACTCCATCAGGCACTGTTTCAAAGCCCTCCGCCTTCCTGGAACTGTGACTTGCTTTGCTGTGCTGACAAACTCTCAGACTACAGTGGACCTGAACAGGGGCTGCCTGATATAAATGAAAATATTCTCCTAAGGCACGTGGATCCAAACTGCAATGCCTTAGTAATGCCTTAGTAAACACTAAATTGTTCTTTCTCAGAGTGACACGAACACATACTCCTCAGGTAACAAAATTCGTAATTAATCAAAAAGGTAACAGGACTGGCTACAAAGATCACTATAGGAGGTGGCATCCATGTATACTGTGAAAGCTGTGATGGCTCCTGAGAGATGATGCTTCTTACTTGGGTTTCTGGCACATTCATGGGCTACTCTGACTTGTTCTGTGACCTTCCCATGCTGTGCTTTGCTGTACAAAGGCATTAACATGCGGGGAGACCGCGGTGACAGGTGATGTACTGAGAATCTGACCAAGTAGCCAAGAGAACACCAAAACGCAACCGTCTCAACTTATGAACATAAAACGACATCTAATCTGATCTTGTGAAAGTAAAGCCTCAAATGAACCTGTGACATTAAAAACACATCTACCCAGAAATGGTGCTTTTCCAGCAAAACACCATGACCCTTCGGCACATCACACAGAAGTTCCTTTTTCCCCCTCCCTCTTCTCTGTCCCGTACTTTTAGCCAAGGCAGTGACGTCACTAGAAGCAAAGGATGCTCTGGTGGAGAGGATGACGTGTGCAGACACAGGCAAGGCACGTATGTGTGTATGTCTGGCTGACTTACATGGTCAGAAATGAAGTATGTGGATGGACAAGTCGCCACACTCTCAGGAAGGTGAGCCTTGACCGAGCTGGCCAACAAATACTGCCAGAGCCAGCCCGACCGAAGACCGGAGAGAAAGAAAGGTTTGACTCTTCTTCCTTGTTCTCTTTTTCCTCCTTCTCCTGAGTCTCTCAGACAACTGAAACAAATACTCTTGTTCCAAAATGACTTTTGGTTCTCTTAACATTCTTTCTGGAAGAGGGAAAACTGTATTCACAGATGACATGATCCTGTACATAGAAATCCTAAGCCCGTATGTGATGGGTCCACAGCTAACATCACACTCAATGGTGAAGGGCCGAAAGCTTTTGCCCTAAGACCGAGACCAAGACAAGGATGTCCACTCTGGCCATTTTTATATGTCATGGTATGGAAGTCCTAGCCAGAGCAGTTAGACAAGAAAAAGAAATAAAAGCATCCAAAGTATAAGGGAAGAAGTAAAACTGCCACTGTTTGCAGATGACATGATATCATATACAGAAAACTCTAAAGACTCCACCAAAAATCTGTTAAGAGCTACTGAGTGAATTCAGTAAAGTTGCAGATACAAAAATCAGTACATGAAAATTCTGTTGAAATGTCTATACACGAATAATGAACTATCAGAAAGAGAAATAGAGAAAACAATGCTATTTACAATCAAAGAGAATAAAACACCTAAGAACAAGTTTAACCAAGGAGGTGAAAGGCCTGTACATTGAAAACTGTGAGACATTAATGAAGGAAACCAAAGACGACACAAATAAATGGGAAGATACTCCACGCACATGGGTTGGAAGAATTAATACTGTTAACATGTCCACACCACCCAAGGGAATCTACATATTCAGTGCGATCCCTATCAAAGTTCCAAGAGCATTTTCCACAGAGCTAGAACAAACAATCCTAAAATTCATATGGAATCACAAAAACCCAGATTTACCAGGGCAACATTGAAGAAAAAGAACGAAGCTGGAGGAATCTCTTAACTCTCCCAGACTTCAGACAATACTACAGAGCAATAGTAATCAAAAGAGTGTGGTACTGGCATAAAAACAGACACATGGATCAATGGAACAGAACAGAGAGCCCAGAAATAAACCCATAGGCTTATGGCCAATTAATCTTTGACAAAGGAGGCAAAAATAAAATGGAGTAAAGACAGTCTCTCCAGCAAGCGGTGTTGGGAAAACTGGACAGCAGCGTGTACATGAAGTTAGAACACCTCCTCACACCGTGCACAAAAATAAACTCAAAATGGTTAAAGACTTAAATATAAGAGAAGACACACTAAATCTTCTAGAAGAGAACATAGGCAAGACAGTCTCTGACTAGATTTGTAGCGATGTTCTCCTAAGGCAGTCTACCCAGGCAACAGAAATAAGAGCAAAAACCAACACATTGGACCTAATTAAACTTATAAGCTTTGGCACGGCAAAGGAAACCATAAGGAAACCATACGCAGAACAAAATGACAGGCTACAGGATGGGAGAAAATATTTGCACATGACGTGACCGACAAAGGGCTTACTTTGCAGAATATATAAACAGCTCATACAACTTAATAACAACAACAGCAGCAGCAAAAACCAATCCAAAAATGGGCAGAAGACCTAACAAGGAATTCTCCAACGAAGACATACAAATGGCCAATAAGCACTTGAAAAAGTGTTCAGTATCATTAATTATCAGAGAAATGCAAATGAGAACTACACTGAGGTATCACCTCACACCAGTCAGAACGGCCATCATTCAAAACTCCATGAACGATAAATGCTGGAGAGGGTGTGAAGAAAAGGGAACCCTCCTACCCTGCTGGTGGGAATGCAGTTTGGTGTAGCCACTATGGAAAATAGTATGGGGATTCCTCAAAAAACTAAAAACAGACCTACCAGCCATCCCATTTCTGGGTATATATCCCAAGGGAACTCTAATGTGAAAAGATGCATGCACCCCGCTGTTCACAGCAGCACAATTTACAAGAGCCAAGACATGGAAACAACTTAAATGTCCATCGACAGATGAGTAGATCAAGAAGCTGTGGTACATTTATACAATGGAAGACCACTCAGCCATAAAAAAGAATAAAATAATGCCATTTGCTGCAACATAGACGGACCTAGAGATTGTCATTTTAATTGAAGTAAGCCAGAAAGAGAAAGAAAAATACCATATGAGATTGTTCATATGTGGAATCTAAAAAGAAAGGACACTATAAAGTCATCTACAAAACAAACAGACTTGCAGACTTAGTAACAATCTTATGGTTACAGGGGAAAGGGTGTGGGAAGGGATACATTTGGGAGTTTGAGATTTGCAAATGTTAGCCACTATATACAAAAATACGTTAAACGAAAAAAAAAACAAGCTTCTTCTGTAGAGCACAGAGAACTATATTCAATATCTTGTAATAATCTTTAATGAGAAAAGAATATGAAAACGAATACGTGCATGTATAGGCAAAAATATAGCCAAAACAAGTGAAAAACCAAGTAGGTGTCCACATAAGTTTATAATGATGCCATGTTTCCTACTGATGCCTTTCTCTGTACTAAGCAGAGACACTCCAAATGAGTCCACAGATCACATTTAAAACTGTTAATATCACAAATGACTCCACGTCAACCTGGTGAGATGAGGATAAACTCTGTGGACGGAGGAACTCGATGTTAAGTCTCTCAGCTGTGATGTTTCCTGCAGCTGTGCAAGATGTTACTTGGGGAAACCAGGTGAAGGGTGGACAGGCCTCCCTGTACATCAACTATACCTTCCTCTGAATCTATAATTATTTCTAAAGAAAATCTTAAAACAAAACAACAAAAAAAATAAAAAGTTGTGCTTCAAAGGACACCATCAAAAAGTGAAAAGACAATGCACAGAATAAAAGGAAATATTTGCAAACCCGGTATCTGATAAAGGACTGCTGTCTGGTATGTATAAAGAACTCTTACGGCTCAACAAGAGAAAGAGAGGTAATCCAAAAAAAAGAAAAGGGAACAAAAGATCTGAATAGACATTTCTCCAAAGAGGATACATAGGTAGCCAATCAAACCATGAAAAGGTGTTCAACATCACGAATCATTAGTGACATGCAAAGCAAAACCACAGTGAGGTACCACCTCACACTCATTAGGATGGCTAGGATCAAAGGAACAAAACGAACAAGTTATCAGCAAGGATGCAGAAACGCTGGCACCTGCATATATTGCTGGTGGGATGTAAAACGGGGTAGCCGCTTTGGCAAACAGTTTGGCAGTCCTTCAGAATGTTAAACACCACGTTGCCGTACGACCTAGCCATTCTAGTCCTAAGTATATAGCCAGGAGAACTAAAAAACATGCCTAGACAGAACCTTGTACACGAACGTTCAGAGCAGCATTATTTATGATAGTCAAAAAGTAGAGACAACTCACATATCCATCAGATGATAAATGAATAAACAAAATGTGGTGTATCTACACCATGGAGCATTATTCAGCCGGACAAAGGGCATAGCTCCTATCAGTACATCTTAAAAACATCATGCCAAGTAGAAGCAGCCAGACACAAAAGACCACATACTGTATGACTGTGTTGATAGGAAATGTCCAGAACAGGCAAGCCCAGAGAGACAGAAAGTCGATAAGCAGTTCCTAGGGACATGGGAAAAGTAGGAGGTGGGAGTGAATGCTAATGGGTAAGGGGTTTCTGGCCGGGATGCTGAAAATGTGGATTGGATAGTGGTGATGGTTGTCTAACTCTGTGACTGTAATAAAAAAAAACCACTGAAATTCACTTTCAATTCAAATTCTAATTAACTTAAAAATGGGTGACTTTTATATGGCATGTGAATTATACACCTCACCAATGCTTCATAAAAAAAAACTATCTGCCGTGGTGTGCAAATTTAAGTGGATCAATTTAAATGCACCGTGACATAAAACTACGTACTGTGTTCCTTATCATAGTGTATGTTAACCTAAACGCCTGGGCCCCTGCCCTTAATACTGAAGCACAGATTTTCTGCCAGTCACCTGAGCCCCAGTGTCTGTGACAAGTGGCATTCTGGCCACAGAAGCAGCCAGTCCTCCTAGGGTACCCCTGAGCCTGTAAGAACAACACCTGTTTGAGTCCTCAACTTTCAGGACACTCTTGACCCTGGAAATGTGTTGGACGGGACTAAGGACGTGGGCCACAGGGACCTATAAACCAATTACCTAATCTTACACTGCTTTGAAATTCAGCTTCCGTGACTCAATTCGCATTACTTCTATTTGTATTGAAAGACTTGCCTCTCATTGGTTAGAAACAATGTCAAGACAGCCTCGTGATGTTAAAGTTTGGTTCCCAGCATCGGTTATGAAATCACTTCATGTGAAAACAGAGAAGTTCAGAACATCTCCCCTGCATCACCTGATTACTAGGCAGAGGTGTAACAGAAAGATGAAGGGGGCAGAAAATGTGCCCCCTTCTTTGCAGACACTGTTGAAGAAGATGGCCTAGCGAGAGGTTAACTTGCAAGTGTCGCTTTCTCTCGGCATCCTGATTCTGACTGCTTGCCTTTCAGCTTACACCCAGCGTGAAGATTTAATTTCCTCGCAGCTGAAGATAGTTTAAAGTTTATTACTCACAGGCTAAAATGTTGATGTATCTGTTTTTGTGCTTGTTATCTGGATGATTGGAGTGTTCTGCAGTGATGTTCATGTCAGCCGTGCACCGCTGGACTTCCTAGTGAAGAAAACAAACACGAAGATTTCAAAGGCTTTTAGACACGCTTTAGCTTTAGAGGTTTACCAGTAAGGTCACAGAAAGAAAGGAACTATTTACATCCAAAAGCACAAAGTATTTACTCACTCCCTAGCCTCTGGCCACCGTTACCTCCCCAAACTCAACTTGAGAAACACAAAATAAAAGGATTTCATTCTTTACTAATTCATCGACCATCCACTGTATTTCGTATTATGACCTACGCGTGGGGATTACAAAACAGTGTCTCTTTTTGAGTATGTCACAGTCTGAAGGGCGGGGAAAACAGGCACTAAGATGATGGCAGTCAAATGTGATTAACAGAAAAGAGGCCTGAAGAAACTGTGATGGAGGCAAAGAGGACGTAAAGCTTTAGACAGGAGATCACTCTCCCAGGTCTTAAAGGCTGAACAGGAATACTCCACGCAGAAGAATCTTCTCCACCGTGATTTTCAATATGCTGACAGTCCTTCCAGCCTCGTTTTTTTTTTTTTTCCGTTTTGTTTTGATTTTTTTGTTTTCGGGGGAGGTGACTAGGTTTATGTACTTATTTATTTTAGTGCAGGTGCTGGGGAATGAAACTAGCACTTAGCGTGTGCTGAGCATGCGCTCTACCACTGAGCTACGCCCTCCCCATTCCAGCCTCGTTTTGTAACTAACAGACTGCATATTGACAATAAAGACCCAGTCCTGAAATGACATTAATGTAGAACCCACTCAGTTGTCGTATCTGACTCAAATACGTGTGGCTCTGATGCATCATTTGTTAACTCAAATTTTATGTACGTTATCCTTCTTTAGAAAAACAGCACTGGGAGGAGCCACTCTCTCCAGCAAACCTTTGCCATGGATACAAAAATCATTCTTAGCCTAATAGGAGGCTGCTAAAAAGCCACATTTTCCTACCCTGCCTGCCTCAAACACCAGAAAGTACTGGAGCCAACTTAGTAAGGGAAGTCATTAGCAGCGCACAGCTGCGACAGAGAGCAGGGGCAAGTGACACAACATCATTAGGAGAAGCGTTTTCCACGTGACAGATGCACCAGAGTTTACAAGCACGCAGACTTTCTTCACGAGGGACTGGCAATGGCAATCACGGGTGATCTCCACAGCATCTACGTCATGCATAATCAAACATGGAACTGGCTGGCTTTTTATATTCACAAAGCACAGAGGAGGGACTCACCGTTCTCAAAGAACTTAACTAAGGTAGAAAAACACAGGGTCATTATCTAGTCAAAGAAACCACATTCACGGACATCTGATTCTCCGAGGCTGTATATTTAATTTTTCATCACTGTGGGCATTACCAGTTGTCCAAAAAATTTTTTTTTATTACAATACTTAAGCTTTTCTTACTTGTACTAAATGTGATCAACTCTGATGTTTGCTATTCTATTTAAAATGGCTTATAACCTACGGTTTGGGAAACGCTGGTTTCAAGGGTCTGAGGCTGCCTTTGGCTCTTTTCTCTAAAGTAGATGATAAAGCGTGAGCAGGATGCATTGAGTCTGCCATCTTAACATGTCCACGAACAGAAGGACTGCTAGCCGTACTCACAACATTTGGGGGACCTGCCTTTTAGAACTGCCTTGAAACCCTAAGGCGCACTCTTCTGAGAAGTTCCAGGCGCAGAAATCCTTTGCAAATGCATTTGCGTTCTGGAGGACAATAACCCAGTCTGTCCACAAATCCACGAAATAGGCTGACGTGCTTCTGTTTCTGGGTTTGGAAGGCCGTACCTCTGGCAGGTACCTCTTCAGGGCCGAGGTGCTGAGGTACCCTGTGCTGAAACTTCAGCCTTTAGGACTGTAGTTTGAGACTTGCTTTGTTTACTGACATGTTTTTCCCCCATTGTCTGCATCTGACCACACGCTATGGACTGAGGTTGGGCATCTATTACAACATAATGCAATTGACCGGGACGGCTTGGGAGCAGCTGTCTGCGCTGTGTGAGGCGGTCATTCAGTACGGCCAATCAGACCCTGCGTTATCTAAAACCCTTGGTCTGATCCGTTGCCTCTTTTTCACTTTTCCAATTATGTGAATGGCAGAAAACAAAGGAGAGTCATAAATAATGTTTAATCTGATTTTATTAGAACCCAAGGGGCTTGCCTAGGGCCTTCCAATTTTGCCTCGTGGATAATAAATGTCATCTGTAAAACCCTGCAGCCCTGCCCAGCTCATTTAGATGCTGACAATATCATCGGACCCTGGAGTAGCTTCTTTTCCATCAGAGCTGGCATTTCAGAGTTAATGTGATTTTCATAGGTGTTAAAACCCTTTGAGGTGACCCTGGCCACTAGAGTGTGTATAGTAACGTTACTCCGCACTCTTGATAAACAGTTTTAAGAGGTAAGTTTGTTTGTATTTCACTGTCTAACATAACAGAGCTGAGGTTCTCTATTCTGAGTTACGAACAGGCATATCGCCTCAGGTAAGAGCCAACGGAAAGCAAGAAATTTAAAAGGAAGTAAAACTTTAAAAAGGAACAGAAACACAAGAAGCTGATAAAAGAGTCAGAACTCCTAGGAGATGACCGACCGGCTCAGTCACCTCCCGCCTGGAGTTGTGGATGTGAGAGGCTGTCGAAAGGGCACGTGGAGGCCTCCTGTCCTCCCGGGCCGCAGCTCAATTTGGAAAAAAAAAACAAACAAACACAATTCAACCACAACAGATCTGGGAATCTTTCCGATCACTTAGCTTGACAGTGAAGCACGGTGAGAAGAAAATATTTGGGACCTGGTGACCAAGTGTTAGACCGAGTCTGCAGAACATTCTCAGAGCCTGGGCTCAGGCTGCCCACGGGTGTGCTCAGGGGACCGCGCCCCCGAGGACCGCGAGCTCAGCTCACGACGCCCGCTGGGTGCGGGCGTGGTGCCGGACAGACGCAGAGCCGGCCTCACCGGGCCCCGCGCATGGCACTCATCCTCCTGCCTCCGCCCTCCTCCGCCCCGGCTGCCAACTGCTGCCGCGCTCATCTTCTTCAGATGCTGCTGGGACTGGCCTTTCCCTCAGCTGAGCTTTCAAGGTCTCACTCTATCTCCCACCCCCTCCCTTCCCAGTGCCAGGCAGCTTTAACTCTACGGCCCTTGAAAAGACTGAACAGCCTCCTGGTCTTTGCTTCTGTGCCCTTTACCTGGCTAAGAATGCCTGTCCTCTCCCCCACATCCGAACCCGTGTGGCTTCATTTAAATGACGGCATTACCCTCCAGAAAACCAACCCGTTTTTGGAGATTATGTCACAATGTATTGTCCTGCAGCTGGTCTATAAAATGGAATTATTTTTCATGTACGATTTGTGGAACTGGACTAACACAACACACCCTTCTCCTACTCTTCAGAAAAACCTCAATTTAACCAGCTATGATTATTTTCATGATAAAGAGTTTAAAATGTTTTCCTTTAGGACATTTAAGACCCAAACTGGCGTTCTGGCCCAGAGGCTCAGGAAACTCGACAGGCATCATTTTCTGCCATCCTGCAGGACAGAGCAGCCCTCTGTCCAGCAACTCCCATACGTGTGTCGTCAGCAACACGAGAAATCTGCATCTCACATAAAGCCGCTGTGGCCGCTGGTTCCTTGGTGCATGGGCTCAGGTGGACAAAGCTTGGTTCTCTTGATTTAAGATGAGCATCTGGCCCAAATTTAGCTCAGCTGGAGTTGACTGTAATGGACCCGGTTCCCCAAAGGATATTGTCAAGGGGTGTTGGACCTCTGGCTTCATCTCTGCACTCAGCCTTTCAATCTATGATGCTCCTGACCCCCGCCTATTAATTCTGTTGACCCACAGGGCATTTGGAGCTCCCCCTTTTTGTCAAGATTGTATTCTAGCATCATGCCTCTGGGAGCCACTTGGATTATGACTGGAGAGGCTGGGGAAGTGTGAGGTTGAAGTCAGGTAAGGGAGCCAAGGGAACAGTCCTGGAACGCTGTCCTGAGACAAGGACTGATGTTATTTCCAGTGACTGCAAAGTCTGCTAGAGGTGTGACGTCCCCAGCTCTTACCAGCCTCCAAAACTTATCTGACAAGGACAAAAAGCTTGCTTTCAGCATCACCTCTAGACAAAGACTCGATGTTACCAGTGAATCATTTCTCATTCTCCTCCAAGCAGCAAAGTTCTGAACATATGACAGCTATTCACCAAATTTTTTTTTTCCATTTCCATCCAAGATTTTAAAACAAGACTGAGTAGAACAGAACTTTCGTGGAAATACCCAACCAAAGTCCACAGGAGCCTTTCTCCTGTGTACTCCTCCAGTGCTTCATTTCTCTAGTCGCACTTTTTTGGCTTTGCCCCCCGTCTACTTGAGCTGTGTCCACTCTGCTCTTCCCCGGCCCCCACCAGACTGAACCCCTCTCTGTCCGATTCATCGATTCATCTCTGCACCTTATGCAATGTCCAGAGAGCAGCAGGTACTCAGCGACTGCAGGGTGAGTGGCTTTATCTCCCCTTAATGGCCAAATATTACCTGTTAAGCGGTTTTCTCTATAATCTTAAGATTCGCTCTTTGACTACTTTCAGGCCTCAATTCAGAAGTTACGTAAGATTTCTAGAAATCAGATTCTCGGCCCTCTGGGAGGCCTCTAGATCATAAAGATTACATACTGGGCTCCTAGTTCTCTTAGTTGGGGCTGTTTATTTTGACTGGTCTCCTTTTTTTTTTTCCTGCCAAGGAACTCTGACTTTTTGGCCTGTCAGCTGCACGATCGCTTTCAGACAGTCGCTGATCATCTTGGTTACTGCTTTTTGACTTTCGCTCACACGGGCCACGACTTACTTCAAGGAAGCCTGGAGGGCATCAAGGTTAAACATGCGGGCTTGAGTCAGAAAGCCTTGGTCTTAAACCCTGCTGCTGCCACTGCGTAACTGAGCCAGCCAGTGCCTCGTTTCCTCATGGGTAAAGCTCCTCGTCGGTAAAATGGGGACAGTAAAACGGCAGGCACCTCATGGGGTGTTTCTGAGGAACGAGTGAGGTCATCCACGCAACAGTGCTAAGGGGATGCTGGCCGCCACTGTTCCACATAAAAGGATCGGGAAATCTGGACTTGAGGTTCCTGCTCTCTTACCATCATGAAGGCTTTGTTTCAGTCTTGTTAAATTACATGAAATCTCACGTCCTGACCTCTTTTTTCTTTTTTTTTTTTTTGATAGCCTGTTACTATCTCGTTTCTAAAACAGCCTTGATAGTTTCTTATCTAGCCTGTTACCTTTTTTTCCTTTCTAAGCTGAGGTGCCAAAAAGGAATAGGACCACTGTTGTAAAATACTTCAGATTTCCGCTAAATTTGAAGACGTCAGGATGTTAGTGAGTACCTGCACTAACTCACCTGACCCCCTTTACATCGCTGTCTGACTGACCTTTTGGGGAGAAAGGACATTCTTCCTCCTCTGAAAAGCCCTGATTGGAAACCTTTCAAATCAGGAGAGACTGTGAAATAACATCCCGAAAATACCAGCTACTAATACTTAAGCTACAGAGTTCAGTGTAGGCAACAAAAAAGCTTCCAGCCACAGTATTTTCTGTAGGAGAGGAACAGGGTGCAGGTGCCCAGGATCTGTTAACCGGCATGATTCTGATGCAGCAAAGCCCATTTTAAGTCAGATCAAGTTTACAGAGGTGTAGCTGATTATTTTGAATAATTAAATGGTGTCAAAACCAGCTGTGATGAATAGCACTGGGGTCTCAAATCATAAATAATTGAGAAACTGGAGTTGCATTTGATCATCCTGATCAAATTCTGTTCTCTAGAGGATAAATGTTTGTCCTGAATACCATCAACATTGTTAAATGCCTCAATATTCTTGCTCAGTCATCCAGCCAGCAGTCAATTGAACTAAATCACTTGAACACCACACACATTCGCTGTCCTCATGAATACAAAATGCCTGACTTTAAACCATGTTCTTTGTAGTTGGATAGGCACCTTTTTTCGGTCAGCATCTAATAGCCGCATTAAACACTTGACATGTTTTTGTTTGGTCCATGAAACGTCAGACTTTGCAGAATAAATCAGAGGGGACCTTCTCTCTCCCATCTTTGCTTTGCTTCTGCCCAAGAAATAAAACAACAACAAACACAAAAGCTAGGAGAGAGGCTTAATTTAAAACCGGTTGTCAATATGATTGCCTTTAGGATGGCCTTGGGGACCCCAAATTTCCACAGAGATGGGGGCTTCTGGTCCTCTTTTTGTTTCTCATGCTCCACACGGAATGATCGCACCTCCCAGCGGTGTGGCTCCTGGCTGGAGCGCTCAGCCTCCGTTACTCCGTCTGCCTCCCCCATCTCAGCCACCCCCCGAGCCCCGCCCCGCACCAACTGCATAAAAGAGGTGGGCAGGTCAGTGCCACCACCACCGTCTCCATTTTCAAGTAGAAATGAGACAGAGAAAGGAATCGACTTCCCCACAAAGCCAGAAGACAGCTGAGCTGCCATGAAAACTTGGCCTCCTCGGCACAACTCTTGCTGCCAGAGATGTGCCTTAGTTAAGCGGCTCAGTGAAGAAAAGGGCAGTCTGTTTAATAGCTCCTCATTGACACCCTGTCACTGCTGAACTGGCACGGACCCCAGCGCTGGCAGGGTGGTGGCGCTGCTCTCTACCTTGCTTCCTGCACACCAGTGCCTGGAGTCAGACGGCTGCGCCTCCTCTCCCAGGATTGATAATCACGGAAACAACAAGGACCAGCCTCCGCGGGGGCCTGACAGTTACCCCGGCACCTTCAAACCTGCTGCTCGTTCGTTCTTTTTTACCAACTTTGGGGATGTAGGTGACAGCAGTGCCATTGTTTAAAGAGAGGAAACTGGGGATCAGAGATGAAACGACTAGCTGGAGGGTAAGAAAGATCACTGCTAGGGGAGCCAGCATCCCGTTCCTCAGGCTCCCAACCCGCCGCCTCCACTGAAACACCCTGCGCGTCCCGGAAATGACGCGGAATTAGGAGCCGTATCATCTGCATCACGACTGCTGTCCCGGTTAGAATGCAGGTGAAGAGGATCTGCCTTTGCCCCCGTTTTCTGCCACTGAGTCTTTCACAGAACAGACCTTCAGGAACTGTGCAACCACCTCCCCCCTTCACCTCGTTGTTACTGGGAAAAGAGGTGCCTGCTAAAACTCTCAGTGGACGGAAAAGAAATGAGAATCAGTCCCCACTTCCCTCAGTTATTGTTTGTGGAATACGCTCATTTCAAGTTTACAAAAAAAAAATCCCTGTAATCTAAGAGTTAGCTTTCTGGAGCTGAATTTCCCGTTCTGAAACGCACCTCAAAATCCTCGGAGAACCCGTGCTGGTCATTAGAATAGAGCTCACTGATGTGTTTCACAAACTGTTTCACAGGAATAGCTTCCATGTCATCTGCGGGAATAAAATAATATTCAGAGTCACACAGAACACGTCCATGAAACAAGTAACACTGGAAGGGGATTACCAAAGACAAATACTTGATTTTTGCAAAGAGTGATAAAATTTCATAATCTAAAGTAGACGTCCTCAAGAAAAGTCTTTACATTTCTTTTACATTCGGGTCTCCTGATTTTGAGTGCCTACAAGCTGGGTTAAATATGGTTTTTTAAAAAGGCCAGTAAAGAATTATCTTTTTTTTTTTTTAATATTTAAGGCAATTTACATAGTTAAATCACCACGTCTTACTCCTAACTAAGATCCTGAACTTATTAAGGTTACTGATTTGTTAAGAAATTTGATCACAACCTAGGTTTTCAAGTAAATTGCTACTGAATGGGGTCCAGCTTGAAGCTGGAGCAATTAAGTTCCATTTCCAATCCCTGAAGTCTTCAGCAATCTTCATAGACAATTACAGACCGGTGCCACTATACCAGCTGGCTTCGGGTGCAGTGTCATCTATGTTTAAGTGTTCACAATTTTAGTTCGAGACAGCTGTGTCTACACAATGCCAAATAACCCGTCTGATGGAGTTAAGTGGATTTTTTTTTTTGGTGTTGACAGACTAGGTATAGATTCAGGGAAACGCTACATTGCAATTAATTGACTTGGAGTGTTGTCACTTCAAAGGGGCATTTTCCACGCCTGAGCCCAAAGTGTGTTTTAAAACTCATTTACCCACATCCACTCTGCTACTTGGAGTTTCTGCCGTGAAACAGCCACACCCCGCGAACTGGAGCTCCCCAACCTCCTCCTTCCCCACTTCCTGCGACCCTCCCCCGCAAATATTTCCTTTTAAAAATACTCTGCTGAATTTGAGATAAACAACAGACATGACATTTACTTTATTCAGAGTGAAAGATCTTTGGCAAACGCACAAACATCTAAACTGCCACAGATGCTTTTCTTAGCAAAGGGTATGAAGATCTGTATGTGTAAATGAGGTCCTACTTTGGCAAGAATGTTATAGATCCAGGCCTGACAATCTGATTTCTCTTCATCTGGTGACAGTTAGCATTGACTATGTCATTCCTTCTCTACTTTCTCTCGAGAGAGCAAAGCTCTGGGGTGGCTTTCTGCATCTATTGACATTTTCAAACTTGAATCATTCTTCAGCGGAAAATAGCATCTCTTATATACGCTGTTTCAGGAAGGTGACTTATCAACGCCCATGATCCAAACTGCTTAGCGGAGAAATGTTACTTATCAAATAGGTGGTGCTCGGGAGGCACAATTTCTCTCCCTGTGAGCAATTAAAGACCTAATCATTTTAATAGGCCACCTTATGAAATAAAATTGCCAAGTTATTTACAAATATTTCAGGACTGAAGATGTTCATGAATATGCAATCACTTTGCACGCCCAAGAAATCTATAGCTCCCGTAATGATGTAACCGCCATTAACAGAGTGAGGCGAGCCAAACATGTTTCCCCAGAATATTTAGCAGAATGCACAGTTCAAGAAAAATTCCCCAAATTATCTGATCACTTCACTTCAAATGTTTAGAAGTAAGCAAATCCTACGATAATGATCAAGTGGCAAAGAAAAGATCTTAGGTTGAGAAAAGGATTAATGTAAATAAAATTGGAGCCTCTGTGAAAGATTACCCCAAGAATAAACTCATCTTTGGACAAGAGGCAAAATAAATAATACGGGACACAGCGTGGCTCCACGAACACTCCAGCACACAGACGGCAGGCACCTCTCTCCTACTTATTTAGAAATGAGAGACACAACACTGTCTCCAAGAGCAAACTAACATGATTAATAGTGTAATAGGTTGAGGGCGCCATTTATTATGTGACGACAGTTTACAACTGGCGATTCCCAATAAACTTTTGGTGCCGTGATCAAGCATGTGGACTCTAGTTCAAAATAAGAAAAAACACGTCAGCTTTAGAGTCATTTCACTCTGCAAGGTACCAACCACAGTGTTTCAAAGGTCACAGCCCACCTCAAGTCATTAAACAAATGCTTTGGGGTTAATGCTTTATTGTTTTTTTCCTGCAAAGTGCTCAACTGTTCTATCCAAGCGAATGCCACACATGCCCAGAAGTCGGCTGGCCTGCTCCCCCAAAGGCTGGATGCAGCAGAACCCCGCAGAGTTCAGGATGATAATCATGGAAATACATGACTCTCTGGTCTCTCCAGTTTGCTTCTTTATCCAAGGAAGTCTAACCACATCCCTCTGGGTTTCCAGGCACCACCAATAACGCCATAAAACTACCAGACTGGCAGACACACACACACACACACACACACACACACACACACACACACACTCCCATCAGCTACCTAGATAATATATTACTTGTCTTTCAATCAAGATAAATGAAACTGAGGGGTCGTAAATCTTTTTCCCTCAATATTAAGATGAATACAAGGCTATGGCTCAGCAGAAGTCCTCTAGTTTCCCTCTCACATAGTTTTTCTATTACATTTATCTCAACAGGAGCCAGATAATTATAAAATTATGTAACTAGCAGAAGGCCAAGCAATGCTAACAGCATCATAGACCTGATCTGCTCAATTTTTATCTGGAGAGACCCTGTGTGGTATGAGGACACTCATCTGGAAGATGTCATTTCCACCTGCATCTGCCTGCATTTCATGAACAAACGGAGAGACTCCAGCAGCACTGACTAGGTCCAGGCCCTCCTAGGCCTCTGACATGTATTAACCTGCACTCAGGCCTCCCAATAGCCCTCGGAGATAGGAACTATTTCATCCTCATCTTACAGCTGAGAACATAAGCTGAGAAAGATTCACTGCAGCCTGGTGTATGGCAGAGGAAGGAGGGCCACCGACGAGGTCACAAGTGCTCCGACTGGGAGAGAACAGTTGGCATCGGGGTCACAGAGAGCGGGGAACCACGGGGTGACGTGTCTACTGAGCACCTAGGACTCAGCCAGAGATCAGGGAGATGGTGTCTGCCTGAGGGCAGCATTTGTTATGAGGAACGTAAGTGATGGCAAGAACGGTGTGTAATTACATGGTGAAGACGTGTCAGAGGGATGGGTGCGATGACTTGGGTGGAAATAAATGTCACTGACGCAGCGGTGACGGGGGAGATACATCAAGAAAAGATGCTCTGCAATCAAAGTACAGATATTTTCACTGACAGGTTGGATGCTAGACTGTGATGCTATGATAAAATGGTCTAATGGTAGGGGTGATAGAAATGAGAAGAAAGCCACCATTTGTCAAGCCTTTACTTGCTGCCAGAGACTGTGCTAAATGCTTTTCCTATGTTCACCTTCACAAGAATCAGGTGAATAGGACACTGTTATCATCACGGTACACGTAAGGAAACTGAGGCAACTTGTCTAGCGGGACACAATTACTAAGGGGCAGAGCTCAGATTTGAATCCTGGTGTATGAAGCTCAAAGCCTGTGCCCCGATGCACTGGGACACACTGTCTTCATTCTCAAAGCACAGTTTCAAGGAAAACCAAGGAATTAGAGTATCTAGGTGAATCTGATAAACTCTAACTTTATCATTTTGTGCCAATATTTTCACTTAAGAGAGTTTTCAGATACCAAAGGTTTAAAGTGGGCAAAAATGGGACAACTACTGTTATCAGTAAATCACTCCACTATAAGTGTGTTTGATACAGTCAGTTGAGGATCAGCACTGAGAAGTGGACTTCTTATTAAATCACAGTGTTTACACTTTGTTCCAGGATTGTTCCTTTTGTGGCTGGAATTAAATTCGGCATGGAAGAGGTCTTTTCTTTGGGTCAATCCGCAACAGAACAAACACCCTTATGGACCATTTCTGATGAAGCCTAAAGTTAGTCTCTGGTTTGCAGGTACGAAAAGCAGAGCATCAGACGAGGGTGAACCCCTATGGAGAAGAAAGTACGAAAGTGAGAG
This sequence comes from Vicugna pacos, assembly GCF_048564905.1. Taxonomy (NCBI): domain Eukaryota; kingdom Metazoa; phylum Chordata; class Mammalia; order Artiodactyla; family Camelidae; genus Vicugna; species Vicugna pacos. The sequence goes on along the minus strand of NC_133003.1, from coordinate 31,581,034 downwards.
ATTCCAAGGAGGCAAAAAGAGCTGGTTAATGTTGACCTCAAATGCAAAACTGCAGGAACTGAAGAAAAATGCACGTGAATATAAAGAAAAGTTGCTTCTGAAATCTGCAGTTACGTCTCTGTTGTCCTTGAATCTTCAGGGCCACTGGGGGACATCACCCAGGCTGTGGTCTCTGCTTCTCACCTCCTCACGTATCCTGAATTTACCACCCCTTCATCTTCTTCTTCTTTTTTTTTTTTTGTGTGTGTGTGGGGGTGATTAGGTTTTTATTTATTTTAATGGAGGTACTGGGGCTTGAACCCAGGACCTCATGTATGCTAAGCATGCGCTCTATCAGTTGAGCTACACCCCTCCCCCGCCCCCTCTTCATCTTAAGGAACAACAGATAAATAAAAAGGGAAAAACTTAAGCTTCCGTGTCTGCAATGTTTGCTTTGATATTCAAAAAAAAAAAAAAACCCCAAAACCCCCCCCTCAAAAAACCAACCCAGCACCGGGGGCTGTCCCTGCACATCAACCACAGGGGGCGCTGGAGAGCCCAGCCCAGCGCACTGCTGGGTGGTAGGGTCTTTTGCCTGTTACTCAGAACTGTGTAGGCTGTTCTTATCAGCCACCACCGATAGAGTGCCTCCTGTGCAGCAGGCACCTAGAGGTAGCGGTGTGAGTGGAAAAAGCCAGAGCCAGTCCGCCCAGTGTTACAACTTCGCCTCTCTGTGATTCCCTTTCCTCGTCTCTAAAACAGGAATAGTAACTACCTACTTCCTAGAGCATTATGCACAGCACACTAGACAACACAAGTGCTTGTAAGAGTGCGTGGCGTCTAGTAAGTGCATAAAACTGTGATTTACTATGAGGGGCTAATGGCTTAACATCCATGATCCTATGATTCAGGGGCTGTCATTACCCCCATTTTATGGATGGAGAAACGGTGGCTAAGAGAACCAAAGAACTTGGCGAGGGTCTTCTGTCAAGTGGTGGGGCCAGGCTGACCCCAAAGCTGGCTTTTTTCCACTTTATATGACCTCTCTGGACCTTAAATTGAACATACGTGCGTAGAGAGGGCAGAGAACCGGGTAATACATTTAAAAGAAACTTCCCAACAACAACAACAAAAAAAGGGCTGAAGCAAATCGCTCTGACTTTAAGGGTAAGCTTCAGTTCTTTGGAAAATCCACACTGGTGTTCTGGTCACCTTGATGATGGCAGGTAAATAAAGTTGTCATAGTATTTACCATCCTGCTGAGATGCTTCGCTGTGGGGTTGACTGGCTTGAGGTCTGTTCATGAGCATATCCCTGCCTGCTTGCTCTGGCGGTGTGTGGGTGCGTGTGTAATTACTGTTCAGATTCCAGAGGGCCTTACATCACTTACTGCAACCAAGCTCTGTGAAGTTCATTTAAGCCTTAGCGGTTCCCTCAACCCCATCCCAAATCCCAACCAAATCTATCCGAGGGCAGGGAGAACAAATAAAACCCCAGCACAGTACTTGTGCTCAGACCAACCCCCTAACCCCAAATCCCGTAACAGGGCTGTGACCGGGGACTGCTAACCGCCCCTCTAGTGGGGAGACCTCAGTGTTGGGAACTCGGTCTCCTTTTTTGTCTGTCCCTTCGGCCTCGCAGAGGCCAAGTTCAGGCCTCTCTCCGGGCTTGATAATACCTGTGTCGACTTAGGAAGGTAATGCACGTAGGAAATAAAAGATTATCCAGATTTGAGTTCCCTAGTTAGGACAGGACAAAGAGATCTTTGTCTCAATCAGACTCTTTGGATGCAAAGAGTGTTGTGGAGATTGGAACATTTTATTTCCTGCCATAAAAAGAAATCTCTTTTCATTTATGAGACAATGAAGTCAATAAAGAAAGGGCTTCATTATCGTCAAAAGACCAATGAATCTCCTTTGGAGATAATCTCTATATAAATAAAATATGCCAACAAGGTTGGTTTAATCCCAAGGGTTTTAAACTGCATGTTTAAAACCCCATTATATGCTGGCACCCTGCTGAAGCCGGTGACCTTCAAATTATTAAGATGTATTTTAACTGCTTGGAAGGCATGAATCATTTCTGGATTTCCAAGCTACTGGTTAGCGGCAACATTCTGTTTTGTAATGCTCTTATTAGAAAGTTAGATCTTCTGATTTCCAGAGACAAGCATTTATAAGGACATTTGTGTGCGACAATATACACACTTGGAAAAGCTCCTCCATCATGCTCTGCACACAGGCTAATTTCATGAGCTGAGTTCTGATTTTAAAAAGCTATATACAATGAAAGTCTGAAAAAATAACTAATATAATACAGCGAACATAATTCGTAGATGACATATTGTATGTAATGCTTCACTAATAATTGTAGCGGAAATACAATGCAAGCTTGCGCATTCAGAAGAATATCCCCAAGTAAGAACTCCTAGATTTTTCAAAGTACTTGTAGATGTTAAGAATAATACGAATCTTGAAGGACAGAAATCTGTGACCACTTCAACATCTTAGAAGATGGAAAGCTTATAAGGGGACTGACAGCTATGTTACTGCATTCAATTATCCTTTATCAGACTTAAGAATGGGAGACCAGTAACTATGGAACATTTAATGAAGGAAAACTCATCAGTGGAAAATATTGAAAGAGTCAAAGACCCTTTCATTCTCCAACGGAGGTCACGATTTGACTCATCTGGAAGAAAATCCCCTCACTTTTTCCATACATCGTACGTCATACGTGGAGCAGGTACCACAATTCAAAATTTACCTAATAAAAGACTTGATATCATTTCTCTAGAGCTTGGAACGTGACCTCAAAAGCACCTCTCTCCTGCTAGATGGTACTCTTGCGTGATGAGCATTTTCATGCGGCTAACTACACTCAGCCACCATACTGGCTTTGGCATTTTCACGTTTTACGTAAATGTAGGTGAGACCAGGAAAAAGAGGTCTTCAGTCGTACAAGACTGTTTTGGCCAACTAACCCGGAACACACTGAAGACTAAATTCCTACATTCCAAGTCAGCATTAGTAAAACTGCTAACTCAGAATTCCTCAAAAATTCCTATCAACTGCTGTCTCCAAGAGATGGGTATTAAAAGGTCTGCAAAGCCTTCCTTAACCGTTGGCCTATTTTATAACATTTTTTAAAAGTTGGTGTAACTCACTGATTCCACTGATGCTTTCAAGACCAGAGCTGTTTACTTGTGAATTAAGACCACAGCACAATCACCCAAAAGTTGCTGGTTTAGTATCTAAATTTATTCAACATTCAACATGTTTGTGAATTGCTCCACAAGCCATTTAAATCACATAGACGTACTTTTCTGCACAGGGACTGGGGGTATGGGTAGGTTGAGTCTTTTTCTTAGGAAGGAAGAGAATTAAAATGACTAGAAAACAAAGGTAAGAAGAGGAGGGATGTTTTGATACGGAGGAAGCTTCAACAGAAGAATGATGAAAGTCTCTCCAAGAGGAGGAAGGAGCATTTGATGGAAAAGCAAGCCATCAGTGCTAATCGAAGAAGGAACAGATTCAGAACAACAACTCAGAAAAAATTAGAGAGAATATTCACACGTATTTGAAAATGCCTTAATTTAACGAAACAAAATCCAAATGAGGAGGCTGAAGCCTTGAGAGATCAGAACTGTCAGAGCAGTGCGCCAAGAGGGGGCACAGCCATTTCTAAGCACTTGTGCTTTGAAGTCACACAGAGAATTCCAGTGCTAGCTCCAGCATTTATCCCTGTAACCTCACGCAAATTAGATGACGTCTCTCTGAGCCGCAGTTTCTTCATCTGTGAAATGGGGATGTTGACTGCATCTGTTGTGAAAATTTACACAAAGCATGCAGTTTTGATCAATAAATGCTCAATAAATATTAGGTGGTGGTGATGAGGTTTTCTGAAAAAGGTTAAGTGTAAAATCAGTTCTAGGATCAGAGTGTCATACACATTTTACAGTGATGACCCAGGAGCCCTGTTGTACGACAGTCTGGTACCTGAATTTTTAATCTCACCCTGTTGCCCCCATTTTAAATCCGTATAATGGTTCAGTTTACTAGTTGTTGTCTGAAAATAGCTTTAAAAAAAATAATCAGTGATACCAAATGAGGGATTCAAGTGAGAAAATAAGCTGATATATCTGGGGCCCAGCAGTCTTGTTTGTTAGGTTTCAAACACGGATAAACTACAAGTGAGATCTAGCGGGCAGAGAAAGCATTCCATATGAGCTCTATGAATATCCTACTAGCTTTAGAAATAAAAACAATTAGGTAATTCCTAAGGTGAATCACTCAAAATGATCCCAAGGCAGATTCCACTATAGGAAAGTAAAAAAAAAAAAAAAAAAAAAAAAAAAAATCACGATTTTAAAAAAAAATTAGATTGACTTTTCTTATGCAAGACATAGTTATACGGTAGTAGCTGGAAGAAGTCTTCAGGATAAATACAATAATGGATTGTTAAAGTGGAATTACAAAATATTTCACCAATGGAACTGGTAAACAGGACTGTGTAGTTCTGTTTAAGACGACTAAGAAACTGTGATCAAGTTGTAAGATTTTTAAAGACAGGCCATGGCGGGTCCTTCTTCCCAGTTAAGTGAAGGAAGTTTTGGGTCTAGGCGCGCCCTCAGTTAAGGCTGCGCTGTCTACAAAAACCTGCGAACACCGTGGAAAAATAGTTTCACGTGGGGTTTCAGCAGGGTAAGTCCTTTAACGCCACACTGCGTTAAAGCAGCGTGTAAAGTAACTCACGTTTACTAATGTGTTACAACTCGTCAAGGATGCATCTGTTACGCCAGGTGAGGGACAATGGGACACCACAGCTTCCTCCATCAGTGGAGAATGTGAAGACATCTTCCTTCCATGTAATGATACCGCCAGTGGGTAAGAATCAGGAGAAACTCACACTTAAGGAAATGCCTTTGGGTTCTGAGTGTTAAACTTGGTGATTAAACAGGATGCTGGGAACTGAGGCAGGAAACACGCAAAAGCGTTTCTGCTCTAAGACACCTTCTCAGAGGTGTGGCAAGGCAGGCACGGTTGATGGCATTGTCCGAGGATTCTGGGGAATTCAAAGTCCTGAAGCCCAGGCTAAAAAAGCACGTGAGGCCGCTGCATCCAGTGGATGTGGCTTAGTGTTCGGGACAGTCTGAACCTGGGAACCGTGCAAATGCTCTGCTTGGCTGCTGGGATGAACAGTATCATGATTTGGGAAGGAAAGTGTCCACAGCTAACACTTTGGCTTATTTTATGGTTTCCAAAGTGCTTTTACGTGTACTGTCTCATGGGATTGTTAACCCCGCCTCATTTACAAGTAGGGCAGACACCCTGCTCACTTACAGATTCTGGAAACGAAGGCTCAGAGAGGCCAAGGCACTGATCAAAGGTTTCATGGTGGAGGCAGGGTGAGGTCCTAGGTTTTCCAATTCCTAATCCAGTGAGAAAAAAAAAAATCCTAAAAACTAAAAGACAGACCCAGAAGCGTCTCACCATTTAATGTTTTGAAATGGATTTCAACTGCCCCGCTACCCAACAGCTGTCTGTCAGTGGAATCAATTCAGAGGAAAGTGGCTCGCAGGCATTTTCCAGAGGTCAACAGAAATTGCAGGGGATGCAAGAGGAGAGTGATTATGTATACGCTGCTGCCCACATCTGGGAAAGTCAACAAAACTTACCCCGTGTGGATGGAGGACTGATGCCTATCTGCCTCCTCTCAAAGGCAAGAATGCAGTTTCCTCTACTGAGCAGCAAGGGCGGGGGTTAGCAGACAAGAACAAAGGTACCCCCAAACCTGGCCCATCAGTGTGGGAACTGTTCAGCTGCCACAAAATGAGTACCGGTAGGGTACTTGGCCAGAGACTTTTCTGCTACCCCTCTTGTTTCTGTGGGACAGCGGACCAGCATGGAGAGATCGGGGCTAAGTCCAGCCGTATCTTACGACGTCACATGCACAGGCGTAAAGGGCCGATTAAGCCCCCCACCATAACCGCACCTAGAGAAGGTTTGCAAACAACAGAAGCACTCCTTCTTGGTACTCAGAGAATGACTGCACCGCTAGGCTTCACAGCTGTGGCCTTTTAAGAACCTTAAGGAAGATTTGCTGACATTCATTCCATGCACTCACTCTTTCATTTGGTCCAAGACTTAAAGAATGCCCGCTATGTGCTCGGTGTTGCTCTAACCACTTGCCTTTAGGAAGCGCTCACTCTACTTGGGGGGAGACCCCAAAGAAGCAAGTAAAATAATAAGGTGCCGTAGATGACGGAGAAAGCCATTCCGGAGAATGAGGCAGACAAGTGCAATGGGGGACCGTGCTTAGTAAGAGTGCCTCTGATACAGCAGAGTACCATCCAGAGGACGGGTGTATGAGATGCCTGAAGACAGGGTATTTATTTGCAAGTACATGATGCGACCCAGAGGAAGAATGTTCGATTCTGGGAAAAAGGAAGGGGACGCCAAGTAAAAATGGTGGGAGCCATCTTCAAACCCCTCATGCTTCCCAGCACAGTGAACCCGCTACTGAACTTCTCACGTCTATGACATTTGCCAGTTACCAGCGTGCCCCACCAGTCCCTCCCCCTGGCCGGGACTGTTTGTACCAAACACAATGGAAATACCAAGCCCAGGACCCTCTCCCTAGACTTCCACACAAACAGCCTAAGAACCAAAGCTTCCAACACCGAGGCAAGTATTTTCAGAGTACCTTGAATCTTAGGGAAAAAAACTTTACAAAAAAAAGGATTGCAAATTGCGATTTTTTTAAAAGCAAGCACAAGTTGCCTATGAGAACAACATTCAGTCCAAGTGGATTGCAAAAACACCAAGTTTTCCCCTTTTTTCTACTGTTCCTTCCCTTCCCGGCGTGTGAATCTATCCTACAAGAACTCAGTTATTTGTTCCTCTGAAAGATGATTTCATTACGTGGCAGACGTGTAAAGGGGCACAGATTTCATTCAGTTACCCTTAGTTAAGGCTCTCTCAGACCGGGCCAGCTTTAAAAGGCTGTAAAAATAATATTTTGTCACGGCTGTCACATAGCACTGAGGACAAAAGGGAGAGACAGTTAGCCCAGTGGAAACAGGGGCGGGGTCTGACTTACCCGGAATTGGAATGATAGGAATACTTTCATTGGGGACCACCCGAGGTGAACTGCTATCTTCCACGTAGAAATGAGCTGTCTGAAAACATTTTCTGTGCAGGAAAGAGAAAAACACGCCAACGGTGAGAGCAGAGAAATACGCTCCGTCTGAGCTCATCATCTTTCAGTTCTTTCACAGACCGTCCCAGCTTTAAATTTCACGCAGCACTGACTGCAAACCCACGGGCAAGTAACAAGACACAATCAAGACAATATGCAGCACATGGGCAGAACCCCACGGAGCTGGAGATGAGCCACCTTGCGTTACACTCTGCCCGCCCTGAGAGTGAAAGGGGAAAGGCTTAGTTAACGAGCCACTCAGACACAGGAAAACTTGGCACGGACTGAGTAAACTGCTAGGATTACCCGACAGTGTTCCTAAATTCGACCTGCTCCACAGGAAGAATTTGCTATTTTAAGCTCCCAGCACCAAGTTCAAACCACACCGCGAACCCCCTCAAAGGCGTCCCCCACCAGCCCGGACACTCAGCAGCACCACGTTGTCAGTGCTCAGCCAAGGCCCCCGGAACCCCAGACGGCTCCTGCAGGGGATCAGAGGGCTTCCAGGGGCAAGCACTCAACACCCGAGGCCCTGGCCAGACAGCACTGGAGACGAGGACCCGACGCCCTCCAGGGTCAGCGGCTTGTGTGGGGGCCTGTTTCGTTTTTACCTGGACTTCAGACAAAGCAGGGAGCACACACTGGTCATCACAGGACAGGCAGTGAACAGAAGAGCCATCGGCAGCTCACTCAGCCTCTCCTACTGATGCTGGCCGGCCCTCGGCTTTCCCGCAGCCACGTCACTGCTCAGTGCGGCCCTAATGAGCTGCCGGAAGCGCCGGCTGAATATTTAATGAGGCTGCTCAGCATGAATGGCTATTGTGACCAGAGCAGGGTCCCTGTTCATCTGGCGGAGGGGCTTCACAATAGCCGGCCCTGCTGCTGGGTCTTTCAGCCAAGCAGGCGGCATCCTCCTGGTGCTCGGTGCTCCTGGGATCCAGCCCGCTCCCCTGGCGTCTCCCATGGAGCCCCATTTATACATTCCAGCCTCGCTTCTTTGGGGGGCCTGATTCCACCCACTGGAGTAAGTCAACTTCTCCTCGGAGCCGTCTTTGCTCATCATCAGCTCAAGAGCACCCTGGGATGATTCTGCTGGGTGTACCACGTTTCTAGGAGGGGGGCAGAGGGGTTGGAAAAATCATGGAATTCTAGAGAGCGCAGGGGATCTCAGTGGGAGGAGGAGCGCTCCAAGTCACCCAGATCATTCCCCCTCAGCTTTACATGTAGCTGCTGTAACCAATCGAGTGTCACAGTGGTAAGTGTTTCCCTTCAAGGGGTGCCTGTGCTCAGGTGGGAAGCAGCTCTAACCAACTGTACACCAGGCACCGCTCTAGACGCGATTGGCATGGCTGCTCCGTGCCATCAGGGGGTCCTGAACACAAATCACTCCCGCTCCTGGCACATGTCTCATGGGACTGCTCTTGCAGGGCACTGAACAATGATTTTTTTTTCCTCTGATACTGCTTGGCATTTGTATAAATAATACAACAAGTTTTCATCACTCATTGTCTAGCTGCCTGTTCCTAAATGTGGATCGAGCAGTCAGTCAGTCCGTCTGACTTAACGCTATGTGGACATGAAATGCACAAAGTATTTTAGGGCTCTGGTGGCAACAGGATCTTCTACTGAATGTAAAATAACGGAAATACACGTTAAAAAAAAAACAATCCGTGATTTTGATGCCTGAGGTAATAGCTCCTTTCGGTTTCTAAGCTGGTCATCAAATGTTCTATTCTTGGGATTCCTCCTCCGACGCCCCTGCCCCTAATTTGCATAGATTTCCAGAATGTAACATCAGGATCAGGACTTTACCAACTGGCTTGAACCCTACCTACCCAGTGTCACAGCTAAGGGAAATCTGCCTTTGTTAAGATATTAGACCAGCGAGGTAACTGCAACCCAAAGAGGCACGTTCGACAGTGAAACAAATGGCACGCAACTGACCGGGTCAGACTTTAACGAAATGAAGAAGAAGAAAAAAAAAAAAAAGGCGCAAAAAAAGATGCCCCGCAACAACAAGGAAATAACTATTCTATTTTTAAGACCATGATTACCCTACCTACTGAATATTTAAAATACAAGGCATTAGTAAAAAGAATCAGTATTGGCCAAGGTACTGTTAAGTCAGGTGACCTGGATGTGGTAGATTCTTTTTCTGGAAGAAGAGAGGCTGACAGTTCACTGGTCTCTTAGTTTCATGCGGAGTGAGAGGCGTCAAACCCACGTAAAATCACTGTCCCGTGCCCCATGCGCTGCTGTTTGATGATGGACTTTCCCTGGAGCAAAATAACCCTGGGATTGCCAAAGAGCATGGGACTGGGGATGCAGGTCAGAACCCCAGGGCTCACAGCTCCCTCCACCTGCACCTTGATGCAGGTCATGTGGCCTCTCCTCCCACACGGGACACGGGTGGGCACCCGACCATGGGACTTTGGGGGAAACACCTTCCCTTAAAGGTTTCAATACGCCTAGCAGACATTTATTTGGCACCCACTGCACAGCAAGGAGCGTGCAGATAACACGTTCTCTACAACTGCCTGGAAGCCTTCAAAACACTTCCTTTAAGGCTGGCCAAGCATTTAATTAAGCCAGTTAGAAAGAATTATGTGTGGATGTAATCCACGATCTTTGCAGAAAAACTAGGAAATACAAATGAGTAAAAAGAAAAAAATCAATTAAAATTACCCCATCTTTCTCTTGGTAATCATCACTATTAATATTTTTGGGTATATCCTTTCTCACTTTTCTTCGCTGACTATTTCCTGACCACCAACAATGAAGGGCTGGGGGCAGAATGATAAACAAGACTGACCAGGTCCCTGCCCTCAGGGCGCTTATGTTCTCTTGGGGAAATCAACAAACAAGTGAACAAGTAATAGTAAACAATCTAGAGCTATGAAGAAAATAAAACAGGAGGCGCTGATAACTGATGCAGGAGGTGAAGGCAGGGACCCCCCTAACGAGGCAGCCTCAGGGCTGAGAACTGAGTGAGGAGGACCAGCCACAGGAGGGTGTCTGAGAAGACTATTCTAGACAGATCAAGGAGTTGGTGAAACAGCCTTAGAGCAGAGTCAGTTGACATGTTGCTGGAAGCCAGACTTAAGAGCCGGGAAAGAGGTGGATCCAGAGCCAGGTCATGCCAGACCTGAGGACATAAGCTCCACGGGCGTCTGCGAGCAATGGAGAGCCAACTGAGGGCTTTAATCCGCCGACCTGAACAGCCTCACTCATCGCCGTGAAGTGCTCATTTCAGCTGCTGTGTGTGGTGGGTGGAGCTCAGAGCAGCAAGAGTGGAGCGAGGAGCCCTGGCAGGGGCTGCCGCTGCGAGCTCACCCAAATGCAGACGGCTGAAGACAGTTTCCCTTTGTTTCTAACAAGATGAGATCATCCTATACGCATCTCCATGATAACAAATAAGAACTGTCACCTTCACATTATTGTCTGCTTCACCTTCCACTTCATGGATGCACTATGTAGTCAGATATTTAATTTATTATCCCTTTAACTACTGACTGGGGGTCTACTTTGGACGAGGGACTCATCAAGGTGCGAGGTTGTTGTCACCTTTCCACCACCGTTGACCACACTGAGACAAGCCCTCTTGAGTGCACACTTTCTACACTGTGGGTTTAACACTTCAAGCGCCTGGTGCAGAGGCGGATCACAGGACATTTTATTTTACTTACTCATTTCAGAGATGTCACGAGAGGTTTTTTTTTTTTTTCCCCTTGACCTTCAGCAGGGTCCAGGAATAAAAAAGCAAAGGCAGTGATTTTGGAGAAGAGGAAAAGAAAACGCAAGTGTAAATGCCTCTAAATGTCTCCACTGTGATGTGTTCGGAGAGGCAGTGTTGCCTCGAAGTCTGAGCTCAGGAAAATGGAGATAAAGTTTCTGAAAATGCCCGGCTGCATCACCAGGCACACATTTTTGGCGTTCTGTCTAGGTCCAACCCGCCTGCAGGTTCCTGACTGTCAGATCCCTCCTTGAATGAAACAGATTCTAGGCTCATCAAGGGCCATTTTCTGAAATTACCTCTTCAGAGTGAGCATTTGTTTATGCCAGGACCTTAAAAAGGGGAAGCAATGAAGTGGATCATGTTTGGAATAAAAAAACACCTTTACAAGTTTGTAAGTACAAATTATGGTCCGATGGCTTCCTATCATGAACTTTGTTTTCACCTCTTCTGCCTTCCTTTCTTTCTTTCCTTCTTCGCTGCCCCCCCCCCCATGTATCTGCTTTAAGGACTCAGAACAGATTCTATTTTTTTCTCCACTGACCCTGACTGGCTTTGTGATGCTCCAAATTAGTTATCTTTTACTTCTCCTCATCTACGTTTCAGGATGTATTTTCCTGACACTCTGAGGTTCCCAGTTTAGGTATTTAGGTCCATCTTAGCTTCAGAGGGTCCTGAAGTCAGACAGTCAGCTCCCCAATCTCTCTCTCTCTCTCTTAAACACACACACCCTACATACGACTGAAGTTGCAATCAAATGGTGGTTATCATCTGCCAGCACCTGTCTCCTCCTTGGCTTGGGCAGCTTTTAAAATCCCCGTGCTGGATGAGCCCCACGGCTGGTGATGCCAGCTGAGCAGGTCCAGGGGTGGGCACAGGCCCGGGTGTTCTGGAAAGACCCCCCCCCACGCCCTGCCGTGAGCTTGTGTGTGACAGTCTCTGGTGAGGGACCCCTGCCAGAGAAAAACGGTTCCCAAGAATTTCCAGTGGTCTCACTCAGAGAGCCCCCAAGAAATCAAACCATCCTGAATGGCAGCCACCTTAAAAATGCCCAGAGAAGACTCCAGAATTTAAAGGGTCCTCAACAACACGGTATTAAGAATTCAAGGATGCTAATGTGCTCATCTAAGAAGCAGAAAGAAAAACTGTGTTGTATGTACTTGAATAAAAATATGAAAGGTCTTCTGCTTTGTTTTCTGTTAGAATCTAAATTCTCAGAAATGGGATGGAATCCTCTCAGCTGGGGCCCAGTGTGCTGCCACTGCACTGAATGAGAGTCTTCTCAGAGCACAGAAAAAACATCTGATTTCTCAGACGTACGTTTTTCCTCCTTAAAACGACCTTTTAGGCCACCTTTGTGGACTGCTCTGCTTGTCTGCCAGCAGAATAAATTTTAGTTTCCATGAAGGAATTGAAATTGTCGATATGAACTTCAATACTAAGCAGTTCATGATGCTCTGACGTCCTGAATTCTGAACATCCCGCCACATGAACAAATTTGAAAACCGCTGAGTTAGACGGCTTTCTGAAATCCACCCCCATGAAGGAAGTACCAAGGCAGTTACAATGCCCGTTCACTGAACACTCCCAGAGGGGAGCAAGAAAGCAACACCCACCCTAGTTTGCATGAGATACTTTTCCTCAGTTCAGCTCGAGGGGGACACGGACCAGAATGAAAATGAAATGGGAGACGTGAGTCTGCTGGTCCCACTTCTCATGTGCCTCTCACACTGAGTGAGAGCTTACTGTTCAAAGGGGTGTGTGTTTCATACAACACAGGCCCTGAACACAAGCCAAATGCTCCTGGTTCTTGAGCAAAGATGGTCAACTATGCGCATCTCACAGTAAGTTCTAAGCAGCAAAATGAAAACAAGCTTTCTGTGTTGCTCTCCACCCATTCACCCCTTTTGAGAAAACCAATGTGGGCTTGTGCACTTTAAGACGTCTAAGAAAGGCGTGATTGGAATTAAAGGATAATTTGCCACACCTTCTCCGGCAGCTGGTCAGATCCAAGTGGATCCTGGCGAGCAGTTCCTTGGTCCCAAGACCGTACTCCACAACCTGTGGTCCAGACCCAGCCACTGTCTGAAGGCCTGGTGGCAGGACTGTGCAGCTACGGGTCCACTTGGCTTCTAAAAAGCCCACGGACACTTGAAGCTTATGGTCCTGAACAATGGGCCTGAGACTGCAATTTCTAAAACTAACTTTCTATCCTTTTGAAGAAGGTAGGTATTTTGAAGAGAGACTTTCAAAAATCAAAAATTCTCCACTTGAGAAAGCACAGCACATGTCTAAGTACATCTTCTAGCCGGGGTGCCGGAGGTATAGACTGAGATCTGTAAGCCATCGACGCCAATTCCCAGAGCTCCCCACCGAAACACACGCTCTGTCAGCGCTGGACAGGCTGGTGCGCTTAATTGGCTCTCTTGACTAATGAAATATACGAACACACACACACACAAACCCTGCAGCTGCTCTGGCTGTGCTTTAGAGCTGTTAATAAATACTCAAGTTACAGAAGCTTCCTTCCTATTCAAACGAAATGACGCAATCTAGGAAGATAAGCAGAATTCACTAGACGCTCCCTCCTTCCCTCTCATTTCTTTCTAGGAATCTGACACATCCTAACGCACAACACCCAGAATGACCGAACTTCCGCAGAAAGGCTTTCCTTTCTGCAGCTCCTGTCTTCCCAGGGACCCGCTCAGAGAACCTTCGACGTGTCCTAACACCTTTCTTACTTCGGTGTCTTTCTGCCCCTCTGATGGGAAGCAGGGAATCATTTAGGCGATGGGTACTTTTCAAAAGCAGAGTGCTGCCCTCCAGTCCAGGGAGACTGACTGTTCCAAGCATCTGGAATTCCACTCAGCTCCTTTCTGTCTTGGAGCTTTTTGGGGGGTGGGGCTGAATGTTTTATTTCAACAGACATCCCTGGTTTAAAAAAACAAAATAGGTGGAGGGAGAGGTCAACAATTCATCACACCGAACAGGGAACAAAATTCCTGTCCAAGGACTCAAAGCCCCTTCTGAGGCATCACGTGAGTCTTCACTAGCTCCGAGACAGAAAGGAGCTGAATTTTTCTTTCTTTCTTTTTTGTTTCACAGTGGACTTTATTGGGAAAAATCAGCGTAAAAAACATTCAAATTCATGAAGTTTAAATAAGACAGTAAAATTATACCTTGTAGCCACAGTAATCGCTACAGTGATCACAAAGAAGGTTAACTCTCCTCCAAAGGCCGGCACCCAGGCCTGCGGACAGGAGAGGGGGTCCTGAGGTCTCTAGACACCTGGGTCTGAAACGCATATCTCTTCGGCAAGCTTGAGATGTCGCCCTGGTCCCATCCGTGGTCCTTGGCTTAGAGCAACACCTCCCTCGGCATCACTATGACTGATGGGGCAAGGGCCGGAGCAGGGGCACAACACAATTTCTAGACTCCATTCAGAGAGCCAGGATTACGAAAGAACTAAATATTGATATACGGGGATTAGAAACCAAGTCACTGTCTTTAAATTAAGCTCAATGGTTTCATAATCACATTGAAGTGACAAGGAGTTTGTCAGCGGCGTGCAGCTCAAAATGCTAATTGCAGGCTAGAATGGGCAGTTGGCTGAGCTGCTGCTGAATATTAATTAAGTAATCTTGACTGATTTATATACTGCCCTCATTTAAATTTACGGTGGCATGCTGCTAATAATCCCGTTTATTCTCTTGCTGTCAAGTACAGAAATCACGTTAATATTTACTTTTGTAAATGGAGCTGTTGTAGTAAACCATGTACGAATAAGAGCCACTTATAAATACAAAGTGGGAACACATTCGCATGCCTTCAAGGGAGATGATCGAGGGCTACGTTAAAAAGACACGGATTGATTTATTAGGGCAAAATGTTTCAAGAAATCGAAGTGACAAGGACAACAATAGAAGGAAAAGGCCGTGGGCATCATTGCGCTTTTCCTCAAAGGGGACGGTCTGCTAGCAATAACTCAGGGGTCCTGGCTTGGAAAAGGGCCCGTTGTAAATTCTAAGCTGAGATGTTTCATATGCAACCACTCACTCGCGGGTCACGTTTCCCTGACTGCATGTTAAATCACTGTTGGTGCAACTCAGTGTATACTTGTGGTATCTTTTCAGGACGGGATCTTCCAGAAACAAGAATTCAAAGCTGTGCGTCTCATTTGCATGGTCTCCAAACCATCACAGGGACGTGGGATCAGACAAGTACCCATGTACTTTGGGGATAATTTACATCAGAGCTGTCCCGGAAATCCTGAGACACAACGGCTGTCATACCTTGGATGGTAAGTGGGGCCTGCCAGGTGTTGAGGGGGAGAGGACGGGAGGGAATGGAAGAGAAAAGCAAACAAAACCATGTTGAGGATTGATGAGAACATGTTTCAAGATATTTTGGCTCTCACATGGGTAGGAGAGATGTCCCAATCAACTCTGGTTACAGCCGGAAGTGACAGAAATCTGATTTCTGCAGTGAGAATTTTATTGGAGGATGCAAACTGCCGGTAATGAACATCTTAGGAAGATGGGAGAAAATTAACAAATTATACCCACGTAAGTGGTCTCAAGGCAACACACTTCCTGGCTAAACATTAAGTTTTGCCAAGAAACCCTTGCGGACACCCTGAAGTACCAGTACGCTTTCCAGGATGGTAAGAGAGAAAGGTCATTTTGGAAACCACACTTCGGCAAGACCAAGAACCTGCACAGAGCAGTCCTCATGTTCCAGCTGGATTTAGGGAAGTGAGCTCCACACAGTCCCTCCCAGTGCTCCCAGCTGTTACCCAGAAAGAAGGCTTCAAGCCGGCTCACACTGAGTTAGGACCCTGGCCAGGAATGTTCTCAATTTTTGAACTGAGGGTTCAGAGACTCTCCACAACCCATCTTGCTGCTGTTTTTTAAGGCACTCACGCAATCCCTCACTGGCCGGGGATGCTCATGGGGACAGGGTGGTCCCACTCGTTTTAGACAAAAGCTTGGAAATGAAAACTCACATTTTATTTACTGCACATATGATTCGGTATCTGTATCATAAAATGGTCTGGTAAAAAATCCTTTGGCAACTACTTATTTCATTAACATACTGACTGAACTACTTTCGCTGTCAGACTTTTGCTGTAAGAGTGTTATTTTAAGGATCTCGCGAGGTATTACGTGCCTTTTCACTAAACAGCCCCAGATTGTCGTACTTTTTACATACTTGGGACCATCTGGGAAAAAAAAAAGTTGATTCAGACATCACACCCCCAACCAGGTTAAATTCCAAATGATTTAAGAATTTCATGTTAGATTTTGAAGCCATAAAAGTACTTAAAAAAAAAAAAGTAACCTCAGAATGGAGACAGACTTTCTGATGATGACTCAAAACTCAAAAACCAAAAAAAAAGTTTATGGATAAATTTGATTATGTAAATGGCAAAGCAGCGGCATAAACATAAATGGCAAACCACAGATTAGGGGAAGAAATATTTGCAATCCACACTGCTGACAAGGGATCTCTCTCTTGATGAGGAAAAGACCAACAATGCAAAGGAAGAATGAGCAAAAGATGAACAGTTAGAGGGAAAGAAACACAAATGGCACAGACATATTAAGACTACACTGAGATAACCACCACCCCCCCTTTTTTTCCACCTATGAGGTTAGCAAAAATGCCCAAGTTTGACAACACACTGTATTGGAGGAGCTGTAAGGACACTCATGCTGGTAGACGCCCATCCCCACCCGGTGACCCCCTGGGCAGGGCAATGTGGCACCATCGTAAAAATTACTGATGCACGTAGCTCGTGAGACAGCCCATTTCTTGCACTGGTCCTACAAACAGTCTTATCCGCTTGCAATATAACACAAAGTTTTCCACCACACTATTGTCTGTTATAACAGAAGACCTGGGAACAACCAAAATGACACCCACGGGGGACTAGTGAAATAAATTATGACACATTTATACAAAAACAGTACTGGGCTTCTATAAAAATGGACGAGTAAACTACATATGCACAGAGAAAACTCACGCTGTGTGAAAAAGCAAGGTTTATGACAGTGCATGCAGTCTTCTCTGTAAAAGGAGGTGAGGGGACACGGACTCACATACACATATACACACACGTACGAGAACAGACAATTAACTAGCAGTAGTGGTTACCTATTGCGAGGGGGAAGGAAGCAGGGTGGGTGGATAGGAGGTGACTGGATAGAGATCTAGGGTTATATTTCATTTCATATTTTTTGATTTTTGCACCATGTCAAGTATTACCTATAAATCAACAACTTTTCTGAAAAATTAAATACTTGGGTCTGATTTTTACTGTCTTTTCTTCTCCCTTGTCGGGGGATCATCAGCGATCACTTCTTACAGCCATCAGCCGGCTCTGGTGATTCTGTCCACCCTGGGACTGCACGGGCCCCTCCCTCCCGCCGTGGGACAGGACTGGTTAAGGCCAGTGAGGTGGGACAAAAGGGCAAAGCGGGGAGATGGAGGGGCTGGTGGAAGGGCAGCCTCCCGCAGCAGCCTGGGAGGAGGGGAGCCCCCTGTTCTAGGCAAGGCTTTTTTTAGCAGCAGAGGATGGAACTGGGTCAAAGAGGCGCCACTAAAGCTCCTGGGGTGGGGAGGGATGGGAGGGCGGGCTGGCTGGTGGTCTTCAGGACAGAGCCCTTGGAGGAACACGGGTCCACAGCCAGCAGAGGGAAGAGCAGGGACTCGGGGGCGGGACCGTTATCTGGCCTGTCTCTTCATCATGGAGTAGTCAGTGGGGCATGTGGGGCAGGGAGGAGTGGCGCCGCTCAGGACTCAGCCCCCAGGGTTGGTGGTCCCCAAGCTGCCACCTGGGGGGGCGGGGAAGCCCAGACAAGGAACTTCTCAGGGCCTCAGTTTCCTCGTCCTCTCAATGGGGCAGTGTATTTCACACACTAAGCATTTCACATATACTACCTCATTGGATTTTCACAGCAACCCCATGGAAAGGAACTATCATTAGACCCATTTGCTAGACGAGTAAATGGAGGCTCAGAAGGCTTCCGTAAGTTACTCAAGGTCACAGAGCCAGGGAGAGGGAGAGCTGCAGTTAGAACCCACAAATCCCTGAGCCAAAGTCTTTCTTAGCTGCTATACTATAAAAAACCCAAAAAAGTAAAGTAAAATCTATGATTCACGAGCAGGTGATTTCTATAAATACTTGTAGTTTTCCCAAGATGGTTCTCAACTTCTAGACCTACATAAAACTGTGCGTCCCCAAAGCTCCTGGCACTCAGAAGTGGAGAAGATACCAGAGGGACTGAGTGCTCTGTAACAAAACATAGCCTCTCAGGATCTAAAAAATGTACTTATAATGAGCCCACTCCCACGTTTGGGGCCAAGTACAAAAATAAGAGTTAGTAACAGTCCGCCTGGCCGTGGCATCATTTCTGGAAAAGGACTTAGAAACTGGATGAGCACTTATCTGTGTGCCGTCCACGAGGTAACGCTCGCTTTTGTAAGCGTTAGTCAAAAAGCACATTACATTTCTAATGGATCGGCATGGAAGTTAGGCATTTAAGTGATGTTCAAGGTCTTTCTCTTAAGATTAGATCTTTGAATCTAAAGCTATACAGAGGGGTTTCTGTTTCAGGTTTTACCCTTGGAGTTTTGAAAATGGGACTGGAAACTACTTTTTTCTGTAAGTAAAAAGAGATCATGGAAAGTGTAATTGTATTACTGGCGTCAGCAGTTACTGCCTTCCCCTATGAGGCCAAAACTGCACCGCTCAGCTTAAAAGAAGACAGGTCACAGAATTTCTCATTAATCTTCCACAACTCATGTACTATATACCCTCTTAGGTGTCCTAGCTACCCCTGATCACAGCGGATGGATACTTACAATTTCATCTTAATTATCTGATTTACCCCCATCCAGTAGAGACAAAAAATTTCACGTAAAAATACCGATGTAAACGCAACTCAATCAGGTGGCTCACTGAAAGTAGTCAGGGACTATTCACAACATAATACTGATTAGTGAATTACCCTAACTGGCCATTTAGTAGTAAAGTATTAATTGCCATATTAAGGAGAGTTTGCCTACATAAGCGTTAGAGAAAGAGTACTCAGAGGTTCACGTGTGGTGATTAAGATACATAATCCCAGCTTCTAACGGTTTATTATGCATCTTTCCGGGGCAATAATTTTTCAAGTATGAACACTATCTAGGAGTTTCATTTTTTTTCTTTAAAAATTTTACCCTTCTCAGGGAAAAAGCCCACGATACAACCCCCTTTGCCCACATCTCCCTTCCCTTCCGACTTTTCTCCCCTAGCTCCTCCGTAAATACAGGTTTCTCAAAGATATTTTTCACTTATAAGGTTAAATGCATGCATAATGTGTTTTTTTTTAAGCTCTCTAACATGCAAACATCTGAAATTTCGGAAAGGAAATGGATGCAATAGACACACAAACACAGACCACCCCGCCCCCCCATCCCAGAAACAAAAACCATCCCCCCAACAGCAAAGTCAAGCAAAGCAAGCACACGCAGGACGTACGTTAACTGCTACCAGCTACCCGCAAGCTGCACTGGTATTTGCAAGTCTTACTTTGGGGAGGTGGGGTCCAACAGGTGAGTTTAGCAGCGCTGCGCGCTGACGAGAGGACTTCAATCCCCAAGGCAACAGAACAAAAATCCGGCAAGCCAGTCCCCGCCAAAGAGACCCCCCACCTGAAGCTTGACTGCCCCTCACCTGCTCCCCTTCTCTCCTCTCTCCCCAGAAGAAGGCACTTCACGGAAACGTCTGGGAAAGCCCTTGGACTTTATTTTGTTACACCCTCTAAATGGACAAAAAACAAAAGAGAACAGGTGTAGAAGACAGTAATTTCAATTGGCCACCAAGAGATCACCAACACCCTCCCTCCCATCTGACACAGATGGACCCCCCCTGCCATCGGGCCTCATTGGGCACATGTTTCAAAGAGAACGTTTACACATAAAGATAAATGGGTTTATTAAGGTTTTTTTTTAATGCTGAGGGAAGAAATATGCAATGGGAATTCTGCTCTTAAAAAGCTGTCTTTCCATATTAGAAACCTGTTTGCCCCTGGTGTTAACGGAAGGTCAGGACAACACAAACCCCAGAACGATCTTTGATCCTTCCGCCTCTGACATGCTCCCCCGGAAAACAGGAGGGCTTAAAATACCACTGCGGTAAGCAGAACCCGGCAGGAAACTCCAGGGTACTGCCTGAACCTCCCTTCTGCCACAAATTTCTCTGTACTTGATGTTGTTGGACCAGTCTGGGGTTCTGTCTTTGCCGCACGCAGTCCTCTCACCTCTGGACAAAAACACTCCGCTGATTCACAATACAGATGGGGAAACACGTACCAAGGCACCGCAGTTAAGGTGCGGGGAGCAGGTGGTGGCAAGTCATGACCATACACTACGTCCAATATTTACCTTCCCCTTAAAACTTAAAATACAAAAGCGTTGGAGACTTGGCTCTAGCGTTTGAAAGATGCTCTTTTGTCACAGAGGAACCTTGGGAAGTATTTATTTCATTATATTTAACCCCCAAACCAGTTGGGCTATAAGGACTTCACATGGAAAGGATTCTTATCTTTTCCAAATTCTGCCAACAGAACAGTCAAGGCAAACCTGGATACAGTAAGGTTCTCTTTTTAGGAAGTTCTATGGAATCCCATGCAGAACTTTGAGTTCAGGTATGTGATTCCAAAGACCATGTGTTCCCTTCTGATGTACTTGGTGGCTTTCTACTTCTAGGAATAAATATCCTTGAATTTGCAACTATTAGGTTTTCCTTCCCTCTTCATACAAGCTTTCATTTATTTGGATAATTACTAGACTCCACATTGGGTAAAAGTGCTTGGCACAGGAACCAAATTAGGGATGAGTCAAAAGTTGGGAAAATGGTTAAAAGGTAGGTGGGGGGAGAGGGGAGGGGATGGGACGGGATGAGAAGGGAGGGGAGGGGACAGTGCTATAATCCAGAACTTCTTGTCTCCCTCTGTTGAGTACATTCTGGAACTACAACTGTCCTCAAAACCTCACGAACATACTCAGTGCGGCTACCAACATTAATCCGAAGAAATCACGAGTGTGTTGGAGTGTTTTTGCAAATTTTCATAAGAACTTGAAATTTGCAGCTTCCTAAAATATTTAGACTTCTTCTCAACCCTTAGCCCGACTCTGAGTTCTGCCAGATTCACTCTTTCGGGAATTTTGGAGCCGAGCCGGCTATCTCCGCAGTTTTTCCTCACACACAATCACAGGCGCTTAAAACTCCCCCCCCCTGTAAACTGACAACACTTCGCTGAGAAGCACATGCCATAAAACTAATATCTCGAATGATCGAGGGGGCTACCTGGGCCAGCCTACAGGCCAGACCCCATCAGCCCGGGGAGGGAGGACGTTTAATTCTGAGAAAGGTGGTGTTTGTGCAGTAGAGACTGAACGTTATCAGGAGGTTCCCTTTCCTGGAGAGCCAGCCTGGTTTAAAAATGTATCCACTCACTTCTTTGCGGAGTCGGTCCCCTCTTTTGAAGTATCACAGAGCATGTTTGAATGGCAACCTTTAGCAGCGCGTCTCTCCCTGCTTTTGTCTGCATGACTACGAGTCCGCCTGTTCCGAGCGCTTCCCCCGGCATCTCAGGGCCAACTCGACAGCAGGGGGCCGGTTACTATAACAACTGACGGTCCTCGTGAATTCTGAAAGGCCCCTGAGTAGCCATTTGGGAAACAGTTATTGAGCAAAAAGTTGCCTGGGATCGGCCGCATTAGCTGCCACGTGACCCCGCTCTGCCTGCACACAGCTGCGCAGAGAGAGAAAAAAAAAACAGGTGCCCGTCTCTAGGACAGTGGGGTCTCTAAGGGCTCCCCATGCCCATGCCGTTTAGCATCTCAGAGCAAGATGTTTAACGCCACAGTCTCATCAGAAACTCAACCCTCCGTGGCAAGCCATGTTTGGTATCGTGAAACGTGCTTTGTTTTTCCCGCTGGCTCCACACATTGTCAGGCTTTGAAGAGCTGGATTGTACCGACTGAGTAATCTAATGATCTTGAAAAAAACACAAAAAACCCAAAAAAGCAAACAAACAAAAAACCCCCTCAGAACTATGGCCCCAGGCACAGGTTCTAGAAGGACATGAGTGACATGAGCAGTCACCAGTTTATAAAAGAGAAAATGATGCTGGAATACAGGTGGTCCCATGAGCGGTCTGTTTGCAGGAAAGATAAAGGTGATCACACAAACCCATCAAAACGTAGGATTTGGAAGCTTGGATTTTTCTAGGTGAGTACGGTTGCCTGTAAACCTGTCTTTTGATTCTCATTCCCTCCCTCACATGAGATGCAGAAGAGGAGCTGGGGCCGATGCGATGCGTCTGTACCTGCCCTGAACCCCCTCGGGAAGGATCTGATCCTACCCCAGAAGCAGACTTTCTTTTGCAGAGAGGCAGGGCAGTCTGAGGGCGCCTTTCCTGGGGTGGGCGGTGCACTGGGAAGGGGACTAAACACACCATGAACACGTGCCTCGTTGTCAGCTCTAACGCAGCTCTCTCTGCATTTGTCCTTTTTCTCTGTTCTGTGAAAATCACAGCCAAACATCCTCTCCTCCAAGAAACCTTCCTTGACGCGCTCCTGCCCCACTCTGGTGGTGGTCCAGTCTCTCCCAGAGCATGGTCCCCCTTCATCACCACTGACCTTGGGAATGCACGTTCTAGAAGAGGACAGAGACGGGCAGTCTGGCAAGCAGGGGGACCGGGCTGATGGGCACAGTCAGCTCTGCACAGCTCATCAGTGCCATAAGGCAATGTGAGAACAACTGATGTCACATCTCCCTGTTTATCACGAGAACGCAGACAGCTATTTTCAAAATAATTCCGATTTTTAAAAAACAAGATGTCAGCTACATAAAACTGATCTGGAGGTCACCAGCTTTTGACCTCTATTTGGGATAACCTTTGTTTACTGGCCCATCTCCTCCATTAGCCTGTAAGCTCCTTGAAGACAGGGACTCCCTCTCCTCGCTGCAATTCCAGGGCCTGACACTAACTGGATGCTTAAGAAATGTCTTTGAATAAACAAAGGAAGGAAGAAATGAATATGCCAGCTGTAAACGGTGTTAGGTCAACAGAGCAAAACAAAGCCCTAGGTGTGAGTAAAGCTGACCCTCGAACAACCCTGGAGTTAGGGGGCCGATCTTCCAGGCAGTTGAAAACCCTTGCGGGATGCAGCTGGCCCCCGTACCCACAGCTCCTCCACATCCGTGGTTCTGCGGGATCTCCCGAACACTGATGAGGCAGGACTGCAATATTTACTGCCGAGAACAATCAGCTTGTAAGTCGACCCCTGCGGTTCAAACCCGCGTCGTTCAAAGGTCAACGGTCCTTCCAAGACATACTAGCTTTGTGATCCTGGGCCAGCTCCTCCCCTTCTGGACACCGTTTCCTCCCTTGGGAAAAGGTGATGCAGCCCTGATACCCTGGCCACCACCCATGATTGCTATGTCGATTAAACAACGCCAGTTTGCTTTGTGTTCATTCACCATTATGGGCTGTTGTGATTGGCAATGTTTCCCCCTGGCTGTCTGTTCAGTCACCTGCATGGGAGAAATCATTGCTCTGGCACCCGCCTCCTTTGTGACTCTCCTGGGGTGGAGGGGGGGCAAACGTCTAAACCAAACCCAGACATCAGAGGGTACACTTGGAAGCGCCGGCTGCCAGAGCAGATGGGCGGAGAGTGTGCGTCTGGCTCACAGCAGCTCTGAGTGTCACTGCTGTGACCAAGTCCAGGAGGGAGCCGCGTTCACTGGTCGCATGTGGCCAGCCATTCCTGGAGCACAAGGGGTGTCCCCACATGCCCATGCTGGACCTCACACACATCTGCCTGTCTGCCGGAGCCTCCGTCATGCCAACTCAACCCCAGACACACATGTGTTCTGTGTCCCTTCACACTTACTACACCATCTCCCCCGAACACCCAGGGAAGAACAAAACTGCCATGTCAACAAGACGCACTTGCTTTCATGAGCAGCATTCTTAATGCGGAGGCATCAACTCAGGAGCAAAACTTCTCAAAGTCTCAAGATGAGAGTAAAGGACCTTTTCCCGTCTGCCTCTGGAGCTAAATTGGTGTTGATCGGTTTTCTGCAGAATTTATAGACGGCTTGGTTATGTGTTGAAGAGGGACGTGAATTTCGCAGATCAGAATGTAAAATCTCTCTAACGTCAAAACTTTAACAAACCGGGTGAGCTGTTAGTTACAAATTTTACTTAGAGTTTCCAGTTTTCTGTTCCGGACTGGCTCAGCTCTACCTGAATCTGAGAAGTGAAGCTGTTCTATTCTTCTGGAAAGTTCTTTTCTAAGCTAGAATTATGGGCAATAAGATGCTCAATTTGTCACCAAGGTAAGATAGTACTGATTAGATGGGACTCAGGACAGATAGGTGACATTTAACATCAACATCTATCTGGCTTCTAAAACACATGAAAATACAGTTGGTCCTCAGTTGTTCTTCTTTGTGATTTTTGGCAAATCCAAACCACAGGGTCTTTTCAACACACAAAGACATGCTAGAAAAACAGGCTGTGGCAGGAAGTAAGTGCCTCCAGGCATGCTATTCCTCATCCAGGCAAAATGATGTGACAATGAACACATTGGCGATGAAGTCAAGTTGGCTGGATTCAAATCCAGAATCCACCTGAGAGTAACACTGTGACTTGTGATTTTACTAAGCCTCAGCCTTCTGATCTGCAAAATGGATGTAGTCATTCCTAGGATGTGTGGGCTTACTTAGGTGGCCAAGTGGTCCGCTTCACATATGCGTGATATGGTGAACACTCAAAAAAAGATTCTTGGCTATTTAGGCCTTGAGATACGTGAAGCCATTTCAGGGTAAGACTTTCTGTGCTCATCAGAGAGAGAGCAGAGCTACCTTCCAGGCAACTGTCTTCAAGATTACTGGGAAAAAAATGTTTAAAATATCTTCATAACACTCGCCATTCTAAGTGGATGCTAATGTCTTGTTCACGGCTGCTAAGCTAGTCTGTGGAACAAGGGAAGAAATGAACAAGCTGCATGCCCTAGCATACTGACTGGCCGCCCTGTACACAGCTCTTTTCCCAGCTGTGTTTTACCTCGATTATGCAAATCGCGAAGAAACCTTCTCCAAAATTTCCTCTTCTTTCTGAGTGGCAGCAGCTCTGCTGCTCCAAGTCCCTTCAGGAATGTCAGCACATGAGTGCCACATAAACAGCCTGTCTTGGAAGACAGGGAGCTCTTGGAATGCACTTTCTGATGGTAGTCATTCAAAACGTGCGTTCTGTTACCGTCTTCAGGAATAAGGCCCAAACGGCACACTTCAGAGGGTACTGCATTGATTTCCTCCCTCCTTTCAGTAAGAATGACTACCGCTCTGCACCATTACATGCTGGTACGGATTCCACTATTTAAAAGGCACACACAGGGCACTATTTACTAGAGGAGGCAAATGGTGTGTGTGAGTTGATTTCTCTGGATTTTGTCTTTATTAGCTGGCCCAAAGTGGTTCTGTTCAACAGGTTCACCTACACGGATATTATATGTAGCTCCAAACAGGTGACTTTCAGCTATTTTGAAGATTAATTCTTTGCACAATGGAGATCATGCGAAATAATGAATTCTGGAAGGAAATTCCGGAAGTTATTCTCAAAACATGTTTTAAGCAGCGGACACAGGACTGGGAAGCGTGTGCAGCTCTACAGTAAGATGCCCTTCTGGGAATCTCATTTTCTTTATTCAACAACAACAGCCTCAATCTACAGATTTAATGCGATCCCTATCAAATTACCCAGGACGTTCTTCACAGAACCAGAACAAACAATCCTAACATTTATATGGAATCACAAAAGACCCAGAACTGCCAAAGCAATATTGAAGAAAAAGAATGAAGCTGGAGGAATAACCCTCCCAGACTTCAGACAATACTACAGAGCTACAGTCATCAGAACAGCACAGTATTGGCACAAAAGCAGACATATGGATCAATGAAACAGAACAGAGAGCCCAGAAATAAACCCACAGCCCTATGGTCAACTAATCTTTCACAAAGGAGGCAAGAATATACAATGGAGAAAAGACGGTCTGTTCAGCGAGTGGTGATGGGAAAACTGGATAGTAGCATGTAGAAATTAGAACACCCCCTCACACCATGCACAAAAATAAACCCCAAGTGGCTTAAAGACTTAAATATAAGACAAGACACAATAAATCTTCTAGAAGAGAACATGCTCTCCTAGGGCAGACTACCCAGGCAGCAGAAATAAGAGCAAAAATAAAGAAATGGGACATAATAAAACTTATAAGCTTTTAGACAACAAAGGAAACTATAAGCAAAACAAAATGACAACCTACGGAATGGGAGAAAATATTTGCAAATGATGAAACTGGCAAAGGCTTAATTTCCAGAATATATAAACAGCTCATACAGCTTAAAAAATCAAACAACCCAATCCAAAAACTGGGCAGAAGACCTAAACAAGCAATTCTCCAGTGAAGACCTACAAATGGCCAGTATCATTAAATGAAACGAAAAAATGCTCAATATCACTAATTATCAGAGAAATGCAAATCAAAGCTACAGTGAGGTATATCACCTCACACCAGTCAGAATGGCCATCGTTCAAAAGTCTACAAATGAGAAATGCTGGAGAGGGTGGGGAGAAAGGGAACCCTCCTACACTGCCCTGGGAATGTAGTTTGGTGCAGCCATTATAGAAAACAGTATGGTGATTCCTCAAACAACTAAAAACAGACTTACCATCTGATCCAGCAATCCCACTTCTGGGTATATATCCAGAGGGAACTCTAATTTGAAAAGATACCTGCACCCCAATGTTCACAGCAGCACTATATACAATAGCCAAGACATGGAAGAAACTTAAATGTCCATCAACAGATGACTGGATAAAGAAGTTGTGGCATATTTATACAACGGAATACTACTCAGCCATAAAAAGAATAAAATAATGCCATTTGTAGCAACATGGATGGACCTAGTGATTCTCATTCTAAGTGAAGTAAGCCAGAAAGAGAAAAATGGTATCACTTATATGTGGAATCTAAAAAAAGAAAAAGGAGAAAGAAAAAGGGACACTAAGAACTCATCTACAAAACAGAAACAGACTTGCAGACATAGTAAACAATCTTATTATGGTTATTGGAGAAAGGGTGTGGGAAGGGGCAAATTTGGGATTTTGACATTTGCAAATATTAGACACTATATATAAAAATAGATTTAAAAAGAAGTTTCTTCTGTATGGCACAGGGTACTATACTCAATATCTTGTAATAACCTTAAATGAAAAAGAATATGAAAACATATGTAAGTATATGCATGACTGGGACACTGTGCTGAACATCAGAAATTGACACACTGTAACTGACTGTACTTCAATAAAAAAAATTAATAAAAGCTGTGTGTTAAGGGAAAAAAAAAAAAAAAGAAAGAACAGCAGCCTCTTTTTAGGCACAGCAGTACCCAGAATTATGTTTGTAACTAATCCCTCATGTACCAGGCACTGCAACGAGTATTTCCCGGAGCTCATACCTAATCTTCACGTGAAGCCAATGGCACATTCATTTAAACTCGGTTTTGCAGAGAAGGACACTGAAGGTGGTGGAGTCTTGTCTAAGGCAGTGTTACTCCACCTTTCTTTCCAGGGGCTTCTCGCCTAAGGGGCCTTTACAGCCTAGCACAGCATGTGGCAGGAGCTCCATAAGAGCGACATGAACAGCAGCTGCAAGGGAGCCCAACAGAAGAAACAGCTTTCTAATTTCTTAAAAAGCAGAACACTTAACTGAGCCGTCTAAACGCCAGTACGCGCTCTCCAACAATCCTGCAACTTAGATGATGAACGCGGCCCTCGTTTTCCCAGGGCACGGGACATGGGACGCCAGAGCACTGATAAGAATGCCAGGCTGGCCGTGCTGAGCTCCCACACCCACCGTGCTTCTTCCCCACTATTTACCCGTGGGCTTCCCCTGCTTTCCAAGTCTGAACTATCCTTCCTTGCTTCCAATTTCCCAGCTTTTGGAGGGGACACTGCCCGCTTCTGTCTGCATGATCCCTGCATCCAGTCACCTTTCTGGGTCTGGATGGTCCTTAGTAGGACCACCCCTTGTCCAGGTCAATGCATGTGGTTTCGATGGCCAGGACCGCCTTTCTGGGTTCCAGAGTTACACAGAACACCAGGCCTGACAAGCCTTCACCCCGCTGGCCGCCCCAGGGCTCTGCGAATGGACAAATGACCCGAGTCAGTCCTAGGAAACATCACCTGGAGGCTTAACTGGCACTGTTAGGGGAGAGAAATCCCCTTTGCGCTGGGATGGGGAGACAGAAGTCCAACACAGGCCAGAGATCACCACACAGAGGGGCCTTCCCAAGAGAAGAGACGGGAGGGAGAGGGGGAGGGTGTGAGCAGAATCCAGAGGCAGGGAGAGAGAGAGAGGCACACAAAACAAGCCAAGTTCTTTTTCCGTCTTCCAAGAAAAGCTGGGCCTGATGCTCCTGAACATTCAGTGTCATGAGCTGACAAACTATTTTGTGTGTGTGCTTAAGGCAGTTTGACAGATTTCTGCCAGCTGCAGGAGAAACGGTCCTGACCAACAGTGCATATGCGTGCCCACTGCTCAGCCCGCAGTGGGCATTTCAACAAACATCAGCTCCCTTTCCCTTCCCAGGTCAAAGAAAGCAGGTGAGTTTAACTGCAAGGCGGTGGCCCAAAGGGCTCACTAATCCCAAGTCCGCTTGACTTAGCTCAACCACCGTGATGCTCGGTCTTCCTGGCACTGAGTACAGTACACGGGATGTGTCTCAGGGGCTAGATATGCTAAGGGTTCTGGATTAAACAAATCGGGTCTCCACTCACTGCACGTGTCTTTCAGTTACTACAGGCCCTGGGATGACTCACGTGACCTCCCTGAGCTCCTGGTCCCTGGCTTCCCAAGTGGGGATGGGAACGGTCCTACCACACAAGAATCACGGGCTAAGAATCACGTGAGAGGGTGCCTGGCAGGTGCTGTGGCACAGCCTTGCTACTACGAACGACTCAGCGAACACTGGCAAACACTGAAGTGGTAGGGGGGACGCTAGTGGACAGAGTTCAGAGTCCTCAGCTTCCATTTCCTACAATTTCACGAACCCACAAAACTGCAGTGCCAACGACTCCAAGCGAGCATGCTCAGAAACCAGAGCAATGGCTGCGGAGGACCAGCCCTTGGCTGGAGAAGCTGCCACCACAGCGGGCAGGTCTGAGTCCCCGGGGTCAGGCCTGCCACCTGAGGAAATGCTCCAGAACGCCCTGCCTCAGCGTCTACTTAGGGCAAGTCTGTCTGTCTGCCCATCATCCGCCCCCAGGGCGCCTCACTGTGCTCAGGAGCACTGCTGTCCTGGCTTCAGAGCTGCGTCGCCAAAGAGTGACACCCGCCTCTTCTGTGTGGGCTGCCCAGTGCTTCCTACCCTCCCATGAATTAAAAAAAAAAGGACAGAAAAAAGGTCCTTGTCCCCTCTAGGCTAAACTCATCCATCCTGACGCTAACTCAGTTTCACCTTGCTTGCTCTGTAAGGATTTTCTCCTTTGTGCTAACTTTGGTGTGTCGGCATCAGGGGTTCGGTCAAAGCTCCTGGCCAGAGGCTGCTGGATGAAGTTTAAAACTCTAGTAACTTTAAACCAAGCTCGGAATGGGAACGTAATATTATTTATAGACGCGTCTATAAATGATAGACATAAAACCTTATAGATACATTCTCAACAGGAAAGAATGTATTATTCAGTACATATTTTGTGTTTGGACTCACTAAGTTTTTCAGAAGTATTAACAGTTGTGAATTGCTAGTGGGAAAATACACCTCGAATGGACGGATTTTAAAAAGCTCTCTTTACTACCTTACATAGCACCTTCCTACAAGCAGCTTGCTGTTGACATGTGTGTTTGGCCAGCCTGGTAACCGTGTCTGCTTGGCAAAATGTCCGTGTCTTCCTTGCACCGTGATCCATTCTCAGGTGGGCAGAGAATCACGGTGGACCAATTAAAAACAACACTGAGGTTTTTGCTAGAATGATTTGGAACAGGAACTTTTTCACACTGGGGCTGCGAGGGTCACCCAGCTTGGGGCAGCCGTGGGTCCTCTCTGCTCCTTCGTGGGGAGTGTCTGCAACTAAAACCACACAGCACCAAACAGAGCCACGAGGAGGGTGTGCAGACCTTTTGTTACTTCCACCTGCTCAGTTAAACCCACATTAGGCAGCCTCCACCAACCAACAGGCTCCAGACAAGTTTTTGTTTGCAAACCGCTTTATCCTGGAGAAGTGATGGGCAGGGAGGTTAAGTCTAGCATTCCTAGGCTCCCCCCAAAATACAATGTAGTGCATCATCTAGCTGGTCTGCAGCACTGGCAGTGCTGGGGTTTCCATCAGGGGCCTGGGGAAGCCTCAGGTGAACCCTGTCTTATTCCCTTGTTCTTTCCAATTAAGAACAGAGCCAAAGACACATGGCCTATCTGTCAGCAAATTCTGCTGATCCCACCTTTGGAACACATCTACACCCAATCGGTTCCCACAGCCCACACTGCTACTACCCTCATCTGAGCCACCAGCACCCCTTCCTGGAGCAGTTCAGTCGTCCCAGCTGGTCTCTCTGTTTCTGCCCCTGCTTCTTCAGTCTCTTTGCAAGACAGGCAAGTCACCCTGAAGTCAGAACACAGCACTCCTCTGTACCCAACCCTACTTCTCTCAGGGTAAAAAGGCAGTGTGTTTACAGCAGCCCACCAGGCTGTACACGACCTGACCCCCTTGCATCCTGTTTCTTCCTGACACTCTCTCCTACCACTCTTCCCCATACTCAGCTGTTCCAGCCACACCTCTTGGCTATTCTGGCAACATACGAGGCACACTCCTGCCTCAGGGCCTTTGCATATATTGTTTTTTTTGCTTGGAATGTGTCCCAGATGGAGCCCATTGGACTCCTCCTTTACCACTCACCAGTTAGGCATTCCCTAACCACGCTGACCGCTCACCCCTAAGCCTCAGCAGCTCCTTCCACTTCCCAGATTTACTTTTCGCCATTACACACTCAGCTCCATCCTAGGTATTACATATTTCACTTCTTTGCTTTGTTTATGGCCTGTCTCCAGCACTATAAATGTAAGGTTCATGAGCGGAGTGTCTGTCTGGCACACAACAGGGGCTCAAACTTCATCTGATGAGTGGGAGGGAGGGAGGGAGGGAGGGAGGGATGGAGATCCGAGACCTGTTCGTCACTGACGAAGCCTGTTAAGAAGCTTCCTGTGATAGTCTGAGAGGCGAAGGCAGCCAGGCCAACCGCGCGGGCCAGCCTGCCTCACTGGTTAAACCGCTTAGGCTGAGACAGTGCAGCTGAAGAAATATGGAACTTTCCAAAAGAAGCTGCAGTGGGCTTCCTAGGGGAGACAGTGAGACCCTGTCCAAGGATGATGGTAATAAAAGGAGGGCTTACCACCAGTCATTTTTATCTTACACATATTAAATGCCACATAATATGA
This sequence comes from Vicugna pacos, assembly GCF_048564905.1. Lineage (NCBI taxonomy): Eukaryota > Metazoa > Chordata > Mammalia > Artiodactyla > Camelidae > Vicugna > Vicugna pacos. The sequence continues at coordinate 31,549,571 of NC_133003.1, read as the reverse complement.
TACATGTTTTCCTATCACCAGATTTTCAGCAGAACACTTATGAAAAAAATTTTAAGGTCAAGAGGAGCTATCATGTGCCTACAGCTGAAGCTGGAAGCCCCATAAAGACTGGCAGGACCCTAGGCAGGGCCACTACTCTCCTGCCAGCACCATCCGGTGGTTCCCTGGCCCAGAGGCTCTCTCTTTTTGCCTCTGAAATGGCTTACTTACCCCTAAAATTCTATTGGTTCCTGAGCTCACTTCTGATTGGTTACTTCTTTCACTCCTGATTGGCTCATTTCCCTAATGCCTGATTGGTCCATTTGTAGTGCTTCATTTGCCTGGAGCTCACTCCTGATTGGTTATTTCTCACTCCTGACTGGTCATTTTTCTCCCTCCTGATTGGTCCATTTCTACAAAGCTTGTTCCTAGTCAACCTTCCTTATACTTCATTTGCATATGATGTTGCAAAGTGTTAACTGATAGCCTATAAAACCCAGTGCAAACCTACAGACAGGGTCCAGAGCTTGGAGTGTTAACTCCTCTGGGCCTGCTGGGATTGTAAACCTGAATTCTCCAACTCTCCGAGTGCTGCCTGGTGTCTCGCCCAGATCCAGGTTGCCGTCACAACTGAGCTGTAACACATTTTTCCACAACACAACAAAGTGAAGCATGGTCTCAGAGAACCTGGAAATGCTATGAAACTTAGTCACTCATTGTGCAGGTTTAGAAACTGAAGTTCCAAGTGGAAATGGGATTTGCGGCCAGCAAGTAGCAGAGCTGCGATGCGAACCTGGATCTCCCTGATTCCCAGGCAGAAAGCTCTTTGGCACTGCATCCTAGAAGCTCATCCTAAGTGCGTTCATCCCAACAGTGGCTCTGTCCTGCCGGCTTCTCCCAGATGGTGACACCAGAAATACCCTGGCTACCTTACCTTTCTGCATGAGGAGGCCACGGGCTTCCCCTCCCCTCCCCCACCCTGGGCAGCATGTTGACAGCAGAACCCAGCCCCCACGTCCTCCGTCAGTGCTCCCTGGTGGACTCACCTCCAGTAAACTAGCACGGCGATGAGAAGGACGAGGCACACAAAGGTCAAGGCGGACACCACGATCAGAGGGACGATCCACTCCATCCTCCCTGCAGAAGGGCGGCTGACCATTCCAGAGGTGTTCTTTTCTGCTACAAAGAGGAAGCATGCCAGTCAGAAGCCAAGAGAACAGCTGAACGGGGGAGCTGGGGAGCCAGACTGGGGTGTGGAGTTCTGCTCCAGTGTTAGGTGGTTCTGGAGAACTGGGCCACCCGATGCCCGCACCATTCCCTCCTGAGTCCCAGCCCACATTGGGCCTTTCTGCAGGCTGTGGTCTGTAATCGCCATGGGATGGACTCGCAGATAGAGTCTGAGATGTTTTTAAAGAGGGCTGCACAGCAGACAGACACCCAGCCTTACTCCAAGCACTAAAGAAATGTGCTCAAGTCTGAATGCAGCACCAAACTTGCCTCCGGAAAAGGGCAGGGGCGCCTCACAGGTTCAACTACCAAGGGTATGTATTCGTCTACTGAGCACCTGTTGCCCCTTCCTCTAGTAACTGCACCCCAATTCTGCCTTGCAAAACCACTTCTCCCTAAGAAACAGTCATGGCAGGACAACTGCTCAAGTGTACCCCACCTCCGCCCCAGCAGTCTCCTAGCCAAGGGTGGGAGCAGGATTTAAGCTAGGTCAATGGTACTCGTCTGACTCTGGAGTCCCAAAGAGCTACTCAAAATGGCAACAACAGCATATTCCAGCAGGAGCACCTGCTTCTGCCCCTGAGTGCCCACCACCCAGATCCCCAGAGATCCTGGTTTTCCTCAAATTCAGCACTAAAGCTTTTCCGTGGGTCCCATTGCCCATCTGCCCCCCTCCCATCCTTTTGAAAGCTCTCAGACAAGACTGGCAGCCATGCCTCACTCTGCTCCCAGCGCACGCCGGCCTCTAAAAACAGCAGCCAGTCCAGAGATTAAAAGGGGAAGCTTGTGAAATGGTCCAGGATTCTCTCTAGTCAATCAACACCTCTTACCCTCGCAGTTCCTCCTTCCGTCCCCCTCGGGCCCCGAGTATCCTCACAAGTCCCCCAGCAGCCTCAGGAGAGAACCGAGTCTCCCATCCTGGGGGGTGGACGCCTGGAAAGCTCCAGGTGGCCCAAATAAAGCTCAGGTGCGGTGCAGGCTGGGAAGAGCACAGGTGCGCAGAGGCAGTCACGAGAGGCGGGTGGCGAGAGAGCAAAGGCTCCCCGTGGCCGCAAGGAGAAACCCTACCAAGACATGCAACGCTGGCGGCCGGCTGACTGGTAGCTCAGCAGGGATTCCTCCTGCTCTGCAAAAAACGAGGCCAGCAGTCAGCCAGCCCCGAGTGTCCCTCTGCAGGACAGACTAAATGCAGGGCTAATCAGGCTGGGTTTCCAAGAGACAGAAGGTGGGCTGAGCAGGAAAGAGATCATTGGTCCCGGGAGCACACTGTTAAAGAGGCAAGGTCCCGGACTGAAGAAGAAGTGTGTCACAGGGCTCTGACTGGGTTTCTTCGGAGGTAGTTGACCTTGGTCACCTCCTCTGTTTCCTGCACAGGCAGGGCCAGACTGCTGCCCAGCTCACAGGTCAGAAAACAGAGGCAGGCAAGCGAGGCACACTCGGATTAAAAGCCACAGGAGAGCAACTGGCTGCTCACTTGGTGAGCCCACTTCTCGTGACCCCTTGGCCCCACAATTTTTCATTGGGCAGCTATCTGCCAAGCCCTGACCGAGTGCCAGGCATGGCACTAGGGGCTGGGAATGCAGCAGAACGTCAGGCAGGAATTCGAAGGAGGAGAAGCAGACACAGGAACAAGCAACATGAATCCGGTGAATGTGACGCCAGGGGAAGCACAGGTGTAGGGGAACAGCCCAGGGATTGTGCAAGGGCTTCCTAACTCAGGGTGCGGGCCGAAGGATGAAGGGGAGTCAGCCAGGCCACATGCAGGGGAAGCAGTGTGTCCTGGGTGTTCCAGAAAGAGCACTGAAGTGGCGGGGGTATGTGCACAAGGTGGGGGTTGTGGGGGTGAGACAGAGAGGTAGCGATCACCTCAGCCAGGGTTTCTAAAAGAACTGGCTTTAGGCCCCAGGGCTTGCAGGGGAAAACACCGCAAGACCGAGCCATAAGGCAGACAACCACTGGGGACGCAATCTCTCCCTTGATATATAATGCTTTACTCGCCAGGCTGTGGTCACTGGCCGGAAGACCCAGTTGCAAATGAGTGTAATTTTGCAAGGCTCCAGCAGGGGGCAGCCCAGCTTGGTAATTATCTGGCTGGTGGTGGGGAATCTCAAAGCCCGAATGGTCCTGTTAATGGAAAACATGGCAGGAGGCTCACGAGACAGGGCACACGTCCAGTGAACTCTGTTTCCACCCTGGGAAGCCCTTGTGTACCCAATGTCTTCTTTCTTCCCTTCCCTCCTTCCAGAAAAGGATCCTTGCCCGGGCTCCTGCATGGTGGACAGGGGTGGGGAAGAGTCAGAACGCAAACTCCAGGTCCTACGCAACCTCCATCACGGAAAAGGACCCTTGGCCAAAATGGTCTCTCGCCTGGAGAGCTCTAAAATGGAGTCCCTGGAGAGGCCGGCTGGGTGGGATTTCTGCCATCCTAGAGCCAGTGAACAGTGGCCACTCCCTCTAGCATTTCTGGGCCTTAGGAGGGGCTGAGGAGGGACGGTCTGGTTGTGAGGGTCACTGCTACATTACCGTCTCCCTGAGATCCCACGTGTTGGCGATTATGCCCGTCCCTCCCGCCTCCCCTACAAAGTGAGGGTGAGGTTTTCATCAGATGCTCAGGGAGCTCCAGAACCCCCAAAAGACTGTGGGGGACCAATTCGGACTCCTTGTCACCAGGAGAGAGAATGCAGATTCTGGCCCAGGCTGGTCCAATCCAAGTTCCACGACTGAGTCATTTCACCTCTCTTTCTAATAATTCATGGCATTTGTGTAAGCTTTTTTTTTTTTTTTTTTGAGGGGCTAGGGGAGTAGCCACCATCCGAAGTCCCTCTCAGGACAGCCCCCAAGTCCCCAGGTGGCGGTTTCGGGGGAGGAGCACGCAGGCTGCCAACAGCTTGTAGTGTGCGTGAGAGACCTCAGGAAACTATTCTGACAGCAGCCTGATCTCAGCCTTGGCTGGTGACAGGCAGCTGGATTTGCCCGGGTCTTTTACCGAAAGGCCAGGCAGAAGCTAGCAGTGCTACTGGATTCCCATGTGAGCCTGGGAATGTTGATTTCCTATTAAAATTCGCAGTATTGCTTTGTCTTCCCAGGACCGGGAGCCTGGAATTTTATCCTGTCTCCACGCCATCATGTGAAATCTGCCCCTGTCCCTCTCCTGAGGAACTCCACACAGCCCTCAGGGACAGCGGGGCCCTTCCTGAGTGGGCCTTCCCCGACCCCGTCATCTCCTGCCACCCCCCGCGATGTGTTCCAGTCACGCCCACGCACCCAACGACCATGCTGGGCCACGGTCCCACCCCTCGGCCTCCGTCCCTGCTGATCTGACCACCAGGAACGCCTTCCTGTCCTGCCCCCAGGAGCTCCCTTTGATCCCTCATCCTGGTCCAGGTGCTACCTTCTCTGTGAAGCCTCCCCAAACCCTCTGTTTGTGCTCTCTGCAAGGCAGAGTAGAGTTAAGGTCACAGGTTCAAATCCTGCCTATGCCACTTTCAAATTCTGCCTCCGAACCAATACCAGGAATCAGTTTGTGCCTGGAGTTCTTGACCTATAAAATGGGATTAAAAAAACCTACTTCACAGGCGCGGTGGGAAAACTCAAGATGCGTGTGGAATGCTCGGGAGTGCGCCTGGCGCTGAGTAAACGCTAAGTAAATACTACCATCCTCGTCCTGGTGGTTGTCATCATGCACTTCTCTTGCTGCACACGTCACCCTCAGTTATAAGTGCTCATGTTACTTACTCTAAGGTCCCCCAAAGCAGGGCTGATTTTCTCTGTATCTGGAAGAACAGTAATAAAGCTCTGTCTCCCACTAGCTGTGCAACTCCAGGCAAGTTACTTAACCTCTCTGGGCCTTAGGTTCCTCATCTGTAAGTGGAAATAATGATACGGCCCACTACATGGGCGGTGTGAGGGTGACATAAGATAATACAATATAAACACTTAGAATGCTGCCTGGCAACCATAAGCACCTGCTGAACGTTATCAATTGCAATGATTATCATCAGCACCCACAGCATCACTAACTAGCATCATCACTGCCACCATCCTCCCCCTCCTCAAGCCCCTAGCACCGCACCAGGCAGATGCCGAGTGCTCCTCTGGTGTTGGCTGAATCTGATTCCCCTGTAACAGGTGAGTGCACATGTGGCAGTCACGCCGGACCTCAGACGTGTTCTGTGGGCATCAGAACTGGGGGCTGCCAGGGAGGAGCCAGAACCTCAAAGTTTGCCCTGAGACAAGACTGCACTACACTACTTGCCGCCCTTCAGAAGGAACGCTTGTCTGACTCACTCAGCAGACCCTCAAAGGACAAAGGATAAAAGACAGTGAGCTACTCAAATCTGCTAGGAACACATAACATGCTGCCTGAGCTGGGGACCTTCAGTCCCCCAGAGATCTTTCCCACACCAAGGACCCCAGAGATTAGAACATACTATAAACTTTTCAGAGAAACCACTATCCTGCCTACACTTAAGAGTCAGACAAACCTGATTACAAATTCTGGCTCAGGCCTTTCCAGCTGTGTGACTTTGGGTAAGTGTCTGCCTATCTCTGAGCCTCTGGTCCCTCTTCTAACCAAGAGAAACAGAACGCTCACCTCTCAGAGGACTCAGAAGGATTAAATGAGATAATCCATGCGAAGCATTCTGTGCCAGATACAAAATGAAATCATGAGGCTTCTTGTTCAAAAAAGATTAGAAGTGTTTCAAGACGGTGAGAGCAAACCATGGAGGCGTGCAAAGGGCCTGTGTGACAGCCCGGCTGCATCTTCCAAAGCTGGCCCTGACCAGTCGAGCATTAAGCACAGTGCCTGACACAAAGGCGTCCGAGAATGTTCGTTTTTTCTCTTCTCAGTGGAACCGAGCAGCAGCGCTGACGGTGTGGTAAAATGTGATGCTCCCAGCTGTAGGAGCAGCTCACTTTTATTGGGAGCTTCACATGTAACCCAGCTGCCTCCTGAAAGGTCCAGCAGAGCTTGGCTGCCCAGCTCCTGGAAGGCTGGCCTATTTTTCTTGTGCCTAAATCCGGACACCAGGACACGTGCAGGGCCTCTGGGTTAATGCAGCTCCTTCTAGCCCACATCTCTGATTCAGGACTAGCTCTGATTCTCACCTGCCATGGGCTTTGTGAACTGGCCACGCACAGATGTCTCTGGCTCGGTACCCCTCCCTCTGAAATTATTAATTAAAGTGTGAGTTACCTGCCAGCACTGAATAAGCAAGAGTTGACATCAAAATCAAAACATGTTTACCAAACGGAATCTTCTCCCGGAAATGCTGAAGACTGGCAACAACGGCCTGAATTCCCACATGGCAAACATCCACTGGGACCAAACAGCATACTCTAAGACAAGGTATGGCTCGTGATTTGCCACAGTCCTCACTGCTCCCTAATGTCACACCAGACCTGCTTTCTTTACCCTGACTCTTGCTGCCAACTCCCTCCAGCCAGTCTACTGTCGGGCAGCAGGATGGCATGCTGACCCAGGAAATCAGCAGGACAACACATGCTTGGGGGATTTACAAAGGCCTTATAAGCAAAAGCAAAAATCAAGTTTTCACAAACTCCTGACCAGGAATCTGAAGTCACTAACTTGGCCCAAGAGAAGAGGCCGTTTCTGTACAAGGCAGCTTTCCCAATTCAGTATCTATTTTCCAAGAGATTTTCTTTTTCAACCAATTGGAAATGAATCAGAGAGCTGCTCCATCTCTACAATGTGGGCCACTGGCCTCCATGAATTTGGACCTCTTTCATACTCTTTTCCAGGGCTGCATCTTGCTGGTCTGCAGGTAAGAGGGTAAACATGGAAACAGTACCCACATTCACCCACCTCTCCCCCATGGATGTGATGGGCAGACGAAGGGCTGCTGGAAGGGTCAGAAGACGCGAGGCCAGGCAGGGCCGGGACTCATTGAACAAGCCTGCTTCGGAAGTGTCTTCCAATGGAAATTTTGAGCAAAAGGCTATCTAATATCTAACCCTCTCTGAGCATTTGCCGGAGGGAGGTAAGAGTTAATGACCTTCCGCAGCTCATCCTCCTCCCAGCTTTATTTCAGCATCCACCAGAACTGGAGTAAACTGCCTCCATTCTGCTTTAAAAAAAAAATTAAAAAAAAAAAAAAAAAAAGAAAACAGTTTTCAGTGGCATATGTCATCACTGAATTAATGCTGTTTGCCTTTTACTGGCTTGGCTCTCATCCCAGTAGAAGCAAATAAAAACGGAGTACAATGTACTATAAATGCTACGGCAGCGAGCGATACATCAGATGGACCCGTCTGAACGCCTCCCACCCCACCGCGAGGGCTCAACCTCTGTTTCAGGACAAGAGCCCCTGCGTTGTCAAGACTAAAACGAACTTGGATCCGAGAGGCCGCTACCTGGAGTTCTTTCACTTTTCAAGAAGGATTAGGAGCCGGACAACCTGCCCACTTGGAAGCCCACAGCCTGCTTCAGTCGTGTACCGCGGGACTGCGTTTGTTCTGATAACGCCACTCATTAAAACCACCCACCGCTGTGAATTAAGGCGCTGCCTTTAAAAAAAAAAAACTGGCAAAACACACATAGAAGTTACCATCTTAACCATCTCTAAGAATAAAGTTCAGTAGGGTTAAGTTTATCACACTGGTGTGAAACCAATTTCCATAATCTGTTTTTCATCCAGAAAACTGAAACTCTGTATCTAGTAAGTAACAATGCCCCATCACGCCCAGTCCCTGGCATCCACCATCCTACTTTCTGGCTCTATGACTCCATGTACCTCACAGAAGTGGAATCATATATGTATCTGTCTTCTTGTGACTGGCTTATTTCACTAAGCATAATGTCCTCAAGGCTCATCCACACTGCAGCATGTGACAGGACTTCCTTTATAAGGCTGAGTAATATTCTACTATATGTAAGTGCCACATTTTGTGTATCCATCTGTCATTGGACACTGTCATTTTCATCCCTTGTCTACTGTAAATAATGCTGCGATGAATGTGATCTTGCTTTCAGTTCTCTGGGGTAAATACCCAGACGTGGGATGGCTGGATCATACGGTATTTCTATTCTTAATTTTTTTAGGAACTTCCATACTGTTCCTCAAATAGCTGCACCATTTTACACCCCCACCGGCAGGGCGCCAGGCTTCCAATTTCTCCACATCCTCGTCAACAACTGTTATTTTCTATTGTGTTTTTTGCCCTTTGGTTTTTGTGGTATCCTCCCCTAATGTGTGTGAGGTAAAAAGCTGCCTGCTTTTTAACAGGGCTACAAAATTTGTCCTTATTTTTTTTGGAGCCCTGGCATTCGCTAAACCACTGTTGTAGAGATGTGCCTGTGGGTTCCAAATACATATATCCCCCTGCAACGGGATACTGGTTCCATGTCCCCATCACCATGTCTGAGCTGGACTTAGAGCATCACGTGTTTCTATCTGTATCAGTACCAGGAGTTCTCGTGAAGAAGCCTTCCTTGCCGATTCACACCGAGCTCGCCTCATCAGACTCACAATCGAACAACCACCTGCCACGTGTATTTCAATCAGGCGTTGGCAAGTTGAGAGCGTTTGATAAATCCCCATTTAATTCCAAGTCCCATATACATGGAAGGTCCTGACCTACCCAGCCGGCACCGCAGACACCTCAGGGCAACATCACTTGACTCGGCCGTCAGTCGGGACAGAAGCTGGAACTCCCTTAAGTCAAACACGCCACCTGAATCCCTGACTCCAGCCTCTCTGAAAACCTACTGGTTCTCGGAGGGGTCCGGTTTCCTATGCCAAGAGATGTACAATCTGTCCTAGTTCAAAGGTCACTCAGTGAGGGGCAGAAACTTCCAAGGACCCAGACACCTGCTGGGAGGAAACTAAACCACAGTGACGCCAAAGAGCCCCGTCAGGCCACCCGAGCCTGCAGTCCCCAGAAGCTCCCAGGAAGACCACAGCCAAGGGGCAGGGCAAGCAGAGTTACGTAGACAACCTCTCCCCACCAAAAAGGAACCTGACCAACAAAACTCGCGCAGGCTGAACAGTGCTACGGTAGTCCATACACGGGCCCGTTCTAATTTATTTTAAATAAGGGATGCAACATTTTCATACCTCCACACACTCCATGTCACATTCAAGATGGCCCTGTCTTCATGAAACTGTATTGCTACTTATTTTTGACCTGCTATTCATTACCTTTTTCCCCCTCATGCAAACTTCTTTGAAAAGGAAACTTTATATTAATACTAAAGGTCAGAGTTTTCCCACCATGGCACTATCAACATTTTGGGCCAGGTCACTCTTTGTTGTGGGGTTGGTCTGTGCACCGTACGATGATTCGCAGCGTCCTTGGTCTCCACCTGCGAGATGCCCACAGCAGCCCCCTCCCTCCCCGGTCATGGCTACGCCCACCCTGACATGTTTCCAGATGCTGCCAAACATCCTTGCAGGGCAGAGGGACAAAATCATCTCTGGTTGAGAATCTCTGCCATAGCTGAGAAAATGGTATCTTTTTAAAAGCTCATGTTCAAACACTTACTGAATAATTAATATCTCATCGTGTGCTGCCCATGTGGGGAACCAGCCCCCAAGTCAGGAGGCGGGCAGCAGCACGGCGGAGTCAGGGCCCTTGTCCAAACCTGTCTTCCCACATCTTGCCAGAGGTGCATTCCTGAACCTTCCGAGCCTCAGCTGCCACACTGTTCTAACAGCAACAATGACAAATGTTAACCATGACACGACGGTTTCTATCATTAGAGCTGAGATCCTTAGAGCTTGAGAGTTTCAAAGAGGCACCTCGGGGTTTGCACAAAGGAGTGGGGTGGCCGGAGCACAGCTCCCTCGACAGAACAGCAGCCCCCGGTCCCTGACCAGCTCAGTCCCTTCCCAGCTCAGGGGCAGGAAGGAAGCCGGCCGTGGGCCCGACCTGGCCTGCAGGCTGTATTTTCTTGACCATCTGAACTGGACGGTCTCTATAGCACCTGCCTCAGGAGCTGACCGGCAGGAGAAGTCGGGAAGCTTTCGGTGAATGGGACTTTACCTGGGGTTCTGGGCAAGAGTCAGTCTGAAAAAGGAGTTTCCCTGATTTAAGGAAATAAAGACGGAAATCCCAGCATGAAACGATAAATCTGTAGGCTATGCCCAACCTGAAGTGCTTCTGCTGGGGCGTGCTCGACTGCATACCACCCCGAGAACACTTTGCTGCACCAGGTGGCCTCTGGGGATGCCCACACCACACTCAGGCTGTGGCTCCTGAGGGAGGGACCATGTCGGACTTCCATGCAGCACACATCTAGCTGAGGGCTCCACACTGAACAGGTGCCAGCAAAGGGCTGGGGGAGAGAGGCAGGGCCTGCCCCGAGCCTTCTACTCCTCTCATCAGCTCCCAGGATAGTCACAACTGCAGCAATCAAGCCTACAGCAGCGGCCAAGCACTGTGGTTCCTGCCTACCTGGCACAGGGGTGCATTTACCCGGCACATGTTAAAAAAAAAAAAAACCAACTGCTTTTAAATCTTGAACTCACTTAAAAATTGGGAGATTCTGCACAAAGACCTGAAATTATTTCTGGCTCTCTAGGCACTGTCACCGGAAATAGTTGAAATTGCGTGAGATGGGCCCTCTTTAGAAAGGACACGAGGCCCCCCAGTTTGCTGCAATCCTCACCACTCCCTAATGTCTAACCACCTGGTCCTTTTTTTGCGTGGGTATCACCTACCTGATTTCTATATGTGTCTGAGTTTACCACTTCTTCTAGAAGATTCCCTTCTCCTTTCCGGGCAAGTTAATGCTAAAGTTACTACTTACAGGACTTAAAAAGATGTTCTCAAACATCAAGGGAGCTTAAACAAGCCTTCTGGGGATGCTGATAAAAATTTAACAGTTTGTCACTTTAAATGTTAATAATGCTTCTTTCAGAAAGACTAAATATCGATTGAAAGAATTGGTTTTACTTAATGTAAAGAAAAAAATAAGTGCGGAACAGGTTTGGACAAATGTACCCTCAAAGTCTTTAAAAACAGTCACTACTAATGTTAAAATGATGGTGATTTCATTTAAAATGTAAACACCATGGAAGAGGCAGACAGGGGAAAGGACGGGATGAATGGCGGTGAAGTGAGACCCTGGGGGTCACGGACTGATGTGGGGTTTGTGGGTTCTACCCTCAAGTTACTCACATCTTTCATTAACCAATGGACACACACGTACGTCTGCTTAAACCAGGGGCTGGCAAATGACAACTCACCGATCAAATCAGACCCGCTGCCTGTTTCTGTAAGCAGAGTTTTGCTAACACTCAGTCACATCCGCCCATGTGTGCAGCCTCTGCCTGTTCTCACGCTACCTGGCAGAGATGAGAAGTTTCAACGAAGCCCTGTGGCCCGCAGAGATGAAAACGTGACTCTGGCTGCTTGCAGAGCAAGTTTGCTGATCTCTGGCTTAACCAGCCACCACCACCATCGCCACTCTCAAACTGGAACTGCCTGAAATTCTACAGGAAGACCCCTTTTTGCTCTTTGGAAGAAGAGGACTTTCCCACTGAGCTGACGGTGGTAAGGGAGACGCTCTGCCTTACCAGTGTTGGGGATGGACTGGAGCTCCTGGAGGTCGTTTTTAATGCCAGCCCATTGGGGACCATAATCCCCACATGCTCTTTAATGTCCAGGGATGACCGCAGAAGACCCACAAGGGGCCTCCTTGTAGTGACCACTGGGACTGTGCGGCCCTTGGGCTGCAGAAGGCTCCTCTGCCCTTGTCACGAACAACAAGAGTGACTCCATTTATCTGCATAAGGTCTACAGTTATCCCCACTTTACAGACGAGGAAGCTGAGCAGAGGCCGGTCTGAGAACCCGGCATGAATAAGGGGCAGAGCCTCCTGGGGGGATCTGACTCCAGAAGCTACTCTGCCAAGACGGCAGCCACTCCGATGCCTGCAGGGTTGAGGCTGGAAACCCACACGCCCTACGCGTGGAGGTGGGAAGCCCCAAAGACCCCCCCTTTCCTCGGACTCTGGAACTTGACTGCAATTGCAATGCCTTGTTTCCACGTACCTGGACCACACCCCAGGTCCCCACTCCTCACCATCTCTCAAGCTGCAACCACTCCCAGCCCAAGCTCTCAGCAGCCATACTTTCCAGGGGCGTGCGCCAAGAGATGTTTAATAGGAACAGGCTGGGAATGCTGCTTTGCAGGAGCCCTGGTCCAGGGCTGAACCGCTCAGGCTGGAAAACCAACTCCAAGTCCACCAGTTGTTTCTGGAGAGCCCACACTGGTCCAAGCCGCCACAGCCATCACCCTCTAACTCGGCCCCCTGTGTGCACGCTTGCTTCCCCAAAATGTCCACACAGAGGCCCAAATGACCTTTTGAAAAAGTGAATTAGATGAGTAACTCCCCTGCTGAGATGCACCACCGGTTTTCCACATCAGTCAGAACCAAATCCTTGGCATGGCTGGTGAGCCCCTCCCTGATCTGCGCTCTGCCTTTCTTTGCACTCACCCTGTATCCCTCATCTCTGTGGTCCAGGCACACTGGTCTTCTGATTTCTCCTTGACCGATCCAAACTAGTCCCCACTCGAGCATCTCTGGACCTGCTACTCCTGAAGCCTAGAATGCTCTCTCACTGCAGAGCTAGCTCATACTCACCGCCTGGCTCCCCACTCAAAGGCCATTCCTTGACCTCTTGAAGCTACAATGTCCCCATCCCTGACTGTAGCACCTGACGTTACGCATTTGTTTACTGGAATGTTCTCAAGCTTCCCCATTAGAACGTAAACTCCAGAAGAGCAGAAGTCTGACTTAATCTGTGGTCTATTCCCAATGCCTAGTCCAGTGCCTGGAACACTGGGTACTCCATAAATATTCTGTTAATATCTTCAAATGCAAGAAATCCAACTTTTCCACTGCAATTCTTAGAGGGAATGTCACTGCTGATGCAGGAATAGCCTCAAACAGCCTCACAGGTGGCTCGGTATTTCCTTCACTCGAGTCCACAGAAGGCTACTCTGCACCATCCCCTAAAACCAGGAATAAGTGAGCAACGCCCGCCCAGAGGAAACCCACACTTCAGAAAAACGAGTCCATACCAGCGCGAAGGAGAAACGTAATTCAAAACATGAAAATTTATTCTAAGTTGTATCTTAACATACGAGGTCTCAGCTTTAGATGAATTTTAATGTTTACAAGTGCAAAAGCAAATAAATATTTACCAGTTGCTTTTTTTTTTTGCACTCTTATAACTCCACAACAGCTTCGATGCAAAAAAAAAAAAAATTGTTGCTAAACATCTTGTAGTCTGGCAAAAGAAAGCATCTCTTATTAAGAAAACCCCCCACAACAATGACAACCCCGCATGCTCAGGGCTCCCTCACAGAGACCATCAGGGTGGTTCATTAAGATCTGAGTGCGCGATGGAGCCACAGAATTGCCAGCGGTTAGGGTGACGGGGGTCACAGCCAGTGGAGGCCAGACCAGCCATGCCCTGTTCTGACTGTCTATAAACTGTGTAATTCACAGAGCAAATGGGGCTCTGAGATCGAGAGCCCTGTTTCCTGGGCCAGGATCACGGGCTAACGCCAGCTCTCCCCACGCGGGAGTCTCCGTCTTTTCAGTTTCAATGTAAATGTCACCTCCCCAGAGTGGCCTTTCTGAGTTAAGAGAGCTCCCTGCCCTCTTCCTGATTATTTTCTTTGACAGCACCCTGTTTATTTCCTCATTTATTACCGTTCCTCAGTCTCCAAGTTGAGCTAGCCAGTTTTCTGGCGGCCAGCACACTTGCCTGCTTGCGTCCCAACATTCCTGCCTGACTTCCCTGCGTGCGTCTAGCTGGCTGCCGTCATCACTCTCTGTCTTCTCCTCCACGCCGTGAGCTTCAAGAGGCAGGGGCCGTGCTCACCTGGGTGAGCACCCAGCCCAGGCCTGGCACCAAACAGGCCGTCCAAAATCACAGGTGCTGAATAAGTGAATAAGGAACGAAATCTTAACAATAACCTTCTTAAGATCGATTCATTTACTTCCATGGTCGACACGCTTGGAGTTACTGCGAGGCAAGTCGATTTAACCAGGAAACAAATATCAAGGCAAAACTTAGTCCAGCAACAGTAAGAGAGTAGGTTATTCTTACTAGAATACAATGGAGACAGACAGACACACGCGCTTTTCTACCAGGGACACACACGATTCCAGGAATGTTAAGCACTTTCTGGATTTTCACCCTCTAAAAGCTAAATATTTTTCCAAGGGTAAGACTGTTCACAGCAGCATGGAACCTTGAGTGAGGTGCGGCCGCTTACCTGGATGGACCGTGATAAATCTGCTGTCCTCGGAGAACCGGTCCCCTCGGGACACAGGCTTCTTGGATGGGGTTCCGGGCCTCCTGGGGTCGCTCTCTGCATCACGCTCCTCTGTGACTGTGGGGGGCACTTGGGTGGGGGTGACTGAGTCGGGGTCCAGGGCCTCCTCGGGCCGGGCGGTGGGGACGGTGTTGGGGTCCCACGGGCGCCCAGCTCTAGTCTGATGCCCACCCTCCTGGACGGCGCTGCCGGGGGACGCGGGGGCGGGGGTGGGCCCCGTGCGGCTCCGCTCCCCGGCGGCGTGGGTCACCCCGCCCCTCTCCTTCTTCTCGGAGTCCTTCTCGCCCTCCTCCTCGTGCTCCCGCTCGCCGTCCTCGCTCTCATTCTTCTCATCCTTCTCCCCCTCCTCGGCACCCTCGCCGTCCTTGGTCGGGGCTGAATCGCCGTCGGGGCCCGGGGCTGCCAAGGCCTCGGTCGTGGCCAGGACGGGCCGGACGGCCTGTTTGCTGGCCGAGGCGGCGGTGGGCAGGCGCGTGGGCCACACGGTGCTGGGGAAGGAGGAGATGCCACCGCCGCTGAAGCCCAGGCCGGCGAGGAGCGTGCTGGTGACCACCGAGGCCACCGTGGCCTGGCTGCCGCTGGATGATGGGCCCATCCCAGTCGCCATGGAAACAAATGAGAAGGGGATGCCGGAGGACGTCCAGGTGGAAGACCCCGAGCTGATGGGGGCCATGTCGGCCGAAGAGGCGGGAGACGCTGTGGGCTTGAAAGGGTCACCGGGGGAGGTTGGAGGAAGAAAGAGAAAGGGACAGTAGAGAAGTGTCAGTCACTAGGAGTGGGGAAGAGGCCCTGGTTATTACCCTCCAAAGCTCTTACTCGTCTTTCACTTTACTTGCGAGGTTTCCCAAAGTAAGGTGCCAAAGCCGACACTAGGGGGTCCGTGGAAGACCATCTCTGCTCTCAATGGTTTGACAATTAATTAAAAATTGTAAGCAGGGTATCAAACCCAACTTTTCACTGACACTGTTCAGGAGGAGGCCGAGTAGCGCAAAAAAAAAAAAAAAAAAAGTAAGGAGCATTCATGTTGTCTGAAAGACAAATGTCAAACAAGCAATAAACTGGCAACATCGGATGGTCACCTGTCAGCGGAGTGACAATGGAAGAGGCGGGGAGCCCTGGGTTTTTTATACATCGCTCGCGCTTACGGAGAACACACAGCTCTGAAGTCTAGAAAAGCCGTCTGGGATCTGGTTCTGCCTCTCAAAGGGAGTAAGTGGATGGACAGAGGGACGCTGGCCAGCCCACATCTACAGTGGCCAGGTCAGAAGCGGAAGCCACAATCTCCACTGCAAGCTTTGGAGCTGGTTTACAGCCGGCATCTCCGTGTCGGGCACGACACAGAGCCGTACCTTTCAGACTCCTTGGACTTATCCATGGCAACTTGATGCTCACACAGCTGACAACAACTCGAGTTCCCCTGAACAAGCACCAACTACGCGCCGGGGCTTCCCATGCTACCCTGGAGACACACAGAGTCCTCACCCCGTTTTACAGGCGAGGAAAATGAGGTGCAGCGAGGTGAAGGGGTCGAGGCGGGGCTGCCTGTGCCCGAACCTCAGCTCATTCTTCTCACCGTACCAAATCAGGGCTCACCTGGGGGGCTGTATTCGCACATGGGATCTTGGGAAAATCAGAAGTGTTGCCCTGAGTTGTCCGTTTAATTTTAGTCCTTGTAACCTGATGTGCAGAACCCAAAATTCCATCTCACCGTTTACGCAGTTCCAAACTATACAGCCAGAACAACTTAGCTTTCCTCATTTTTATCGCCAAGTTTCAGTTTGAAAACATGTAGTTTAAGGATGCTCAAGTTAGCCAATGTGGAGGTCTGAGGTTGGTTAATGAAACGCCAGATGCCACATAAGGTAAGGCTCAGCAGACAGAAGTGTCAGATGGCCTGGGCTTGAGCCCACCACCCCTCATGTGATCTCTGGGAGACGCTGGGTGCATTACCGCAATTCACTGAGCCTCTTTGTTTCCGCATCCATAAAATGGGGGTAACAGTAACACTAGTCTTGTGGGAAGCTGTAAGGCATAAATAAAATAGTAATTTGTGCCTGAAGCCCAGGAAAAGCTTAATAAATTTTAGACTTCTACTGTTACCACCAACACTCTGATGAATATGAGGATTACTAGTTGCACTAGAAAGAGGAAAACCTGGATATTATTAGGCCCCAGAAATGTGGAAATCCATGTAACCTGGGGCAAATGACAAACTCTTGATTTTAGTCATATATCTACTCCTTCGTGTCCTTACATCACATGATCCCACAAATAAATAATTTAAAACATGGAGAATTTTTTACCTTGAAAAAAATTATAACACTTATTATATATATATAACACTTGTCATAATGTTGCACACATATTATAACGCACTGAACTGTAAGGAGTGAGTAACGTAATTTTTTTGGTATTTTAACCTCTTCACATTGAGCCGTTTGACAACATCATACTGCCACCTCGTGGTGACAGTTTTAAGTGCATGCAAATTACCAACAAAGCGTGACAAGCAATCCCATTCTCTACTTACCACTCCTGTTTTGACAATTCTGGTTCCTTGGAATATACGAGTGGTATTAGCTGAGAAATAAAGAAATTACATTGTAAACAATATAACTCTGTTGTTGTTCCAACAAAACTGTACTTACCTACAAATCTGAATTATGTATAAATTTTACATGTCATAACATAAATATTCCTTCTTTAGATGTTTTTTCCATTTAAAAATCTAAAACCCTTCTTGGCTTGTAAGTCATTAAAAAACATGCAGAGGGCCAGATCTGGCCTATGGGCCATAGTTTGCTGACCCTTGTCTTAAGCTATTACAACTTAAAAAAAATTTAACTGTCTTCTATTTTAATGAGGTAAAATTTACATACAGTAAAGTGCACAGATCTTAAGTGTATAGTCCAATTAATTTTCACCTCTGTAAACACCTCTGTAACTGCCTCCCGCATATTAAGATCTAGACCCTCTCCAGCACCGCAGGTTTGCATGTACGCCCACCCATCCAGTCAATACTCCTTTCCCTAAGAAAACCACCATTCTGACCTCTGTCAGTGTTTTGTCTATTTTTGAACTTTGTATAAATGTAATCATATTATTCCACTGATCCTCTCTACTGTCTTTTTGGTTATAATTTCTTATATTAGCCTTTCAGGGACTATAATATGCACCCTAAACTTATTACAGTTTAACTTTAATGAGTACTTTTGCCTCTCCCTAAAAATGTAAGTATTGTACAACAATTTAATTATTTGCATGACTCATTTTTGTATATTTATATCTACTTAAGTATTAAAACCCCATAAGAGATATTGCCATGGTTGCTTTAAATGGTCAGATTCTTCTATATTAATCACAGATTACTCTTCCTGGTGTTTGTCCCTTCTGGTAGTTCTGTATACCCATGGGTTATTATTAAACAATATGAAACTATGCAAAATGTTTAACTGTGGAAAGTTACACCTAACACAAAACTTACCATCTTCAAGACTTTTAAGGGTACGGGTTTGACAGTGTTCAGTGTATTCACATTGTTGTGTTGCAGACTGCCAGAACTTTTCCATCTTGCCAAAGGCAACTCTGTACCCATTAAACAACCCCCAGTTTTACCCTCTCCCCCCAGTTCCGGGCAACCATCCTTCACCTTGTTTCCTTAAGTTTCACTGCTCTGGATAGTGCATCTAAGTGGAATCATCTCTATTTACCGGTCATTCTGTAACTGGCTTATTTCACTTAGCATTAAGTCTTCAAGGTTCATCCATGCTGGCCCATGCATCAGGGTTTCTTTTTTAAGGCCGAGTAATACTCTACTTTCTATATGTACCATGTTTCATTTACCTACTCACTGTGGATGGACTGTGCCCACCTTTTCTCTGTTAAACAGCATAACTGAAGAAAATACATCAAACTGCTTCTTTGTGCTTACCTCAAAAAATAGTGCTATATAAATGAAAAGTTTGCTTCATTTATGGCACTGAAAAATTAGCAAACAACGTTAAATCCCCAAATAAATACTTGTACCTGCTAGAGTTTTTATCTAAACCAGAAGCAGCAAGTGCCTGGCACAATTTTGTTGGTTTGCCCTGCAAGCTTTAAAAAAAAAAAAATTTGCTGCCAATGCTATAAACAGCAGCTTTCACCAAAAAATCCCAATTTCCTGCTCATCCTAAAAATATCACAGTATTTGGCAAAACTGAGATCACCTTCCTGCGGGGCCACATTTGGCCAGGGCTGAGTATCTGTCATCCCTTTTTGATGGGCGCGTATCTCCAATATCCACTGACGGTCCTCTCCCGATTTGCACATGTTCCCTGCTGGGCCCCGGGGCACCTGCCTTTGCAACCCCCAACTGAACCATATATCATTTTGCACAGCTGGAAAGCGGAACGTGTGAAGAGACAAATGCGGAGAACAGACTGATCGAGATGTCAATACAACCAGGTCAAATAAGGCAGCCAGGAAGCAAGCGGCTCTTCCTGGCACTAAATATAATCCACCGCCACCAGTGAGTTGCTCCAGGATCGATACCGTACTGCCTCAGACAGGTGCACGCACCTCCTTTTGTTAAGACAGGAAGAAAGCTTCCTAGGAGACGTGCTTTCCCTGCCCTTTACAAAGGCCTTAATTGAAGGCCAGCAAACTCGGTAGCCACTCCATCACCAAGCCCGCTTTTCATCGATCTGGAACAGTTTCCACCGGGGTCAGTTCCAGCCGCAGTGACTAGGAAGTTTCTATAGGACCTTTCAGATCAGGAGCCCCCAGGCCTGATGGAATTCAGGGACGGGGGGAAAGATGACACCTGCCTTCTCACGAAGCTCTCACTGGGGTGCAACCTTGTCCTTGCGGGAGGAACGCAGGCTCCGAATCTCAGCTGCATTCACAGGAGCATCCTGCAACTCTCTCTGATTACAATCACGTATTTTCCCACTGCCTTAAGAGTTGCGCACAGCTCCTTCGGAATATCACTGAGGTTCCTCGCTACTCAGAAAGCACAGTTGCTAGCAGACCCCGCCACTTGTCATTTGATACTTTCATAAAAGAAGTGCACAGATCACTCCAGCCCAAATTTGTTCCTTTAAAATATTTTGACAACTGTATTTGAACGTAATTGGTTTTCTTTCCTATGTATTTTACTGATTTATTTGCAACCATTCTGAGAGAGGATCTTGTTGGCTTGGCCAGGCTGCCTGATGGGTCCGTGACTCCAGGAAAAAGCTTAAGAGCCCCTGTTTCCCATAACTGTTGGGAGCTGCAAAAAGGCTTTCGAACACTTAGTAATCAATCTTTTTATCCGTTTATCAAAGACCAGGGACACAGGGTAACAGTTATGCTTTAGGGGTGGTCCGTTGCTGGGTATAAACGATCGGGCTTTGGAATAAGAAATCAGCCTCAGCTGAGTAGCCAAGTGGTTTTTTTGTTTTTTTGTAGGTTACTTGACTGCCTGCAGTATCATCTCTCCCTCCGCACAGAAACACCTGCATTACAGGCTGCCCTGAGATCAGATGATATAACTTACGGGCAAATGTCGTGTCCCTGGGAGCCACTCTACAGATACTGCCTACCAGTATTACTGTCGTATTTACCACACAGTAAGGTAAATATAATGTACTCATCCCATTACAGAGCATAAATATTGTCTTATTTACTATAATAATGTAAATGTTCCATGTGGCTTCCTCATGCTCCCAAACCAGATGGAAACTTTATCCCTGGGAAACTGAATTCTTCTGAACAAGGGGTCCTTAAAACTCCCTAAGCTTTTTCTCTTTCCCATTTAAAACGTCAGTCCTAACAGTTGATGAGTTCTGTACCCTGGCCTCTACCACTCACAAACTCTGAGCCAGCTCCCAGGAAGAGGCGCGCTAGCTCACCTGAAGATTTTGTTTTCGCACGACCCACTGGAAGCTCTAGGGAAGATGCTAAGGCCATTGTGGGGAGGAGTGAAGGACCTGTGTGCCCCTTTGTCAACATGCAGGACAAACCCAACGTAGAAAGCGGGTACACACAGGGCCACCTCTGAGCAAAGAAAGTCTGCAGATGAAGGAATGTCACTGTGATGAGATGTTTTAAATATTCTGGGCTTGGAATTTATAGCTGATGAAGCCTTTTGGAATTACATTACATTACAAACATTTAATTTTTCAAAGTCCGTGCACAAGCCAGCGAGCTCAGGGGCCTATTAATCAGGAAAGGCAGTTTTGCAGATTCCGGGCTCTTAGTCAGAGTACAAAGGAGCCCTAATCGTGATTTATGTGCCCAAAGTTCGGGACCCCGGCCTCAGCAAGCTCCCACTAGGGCTTCCCAGGATCTCTCCCCTGGGCCGGCACGGACCTGGCCTCAGCCTGCAGACACTCCTCAACACAGGCAGACTGGCCGTAAGTACCTTCAGGGCACAGGTGGACACGGCGAGCATGATTTATATGTGGGGGAAAAAAAACACAGCTGTGCTAATTTCAATTACTTTAAATGGAAGGATGAGATAATGTGAACCTTAGCAGAGAACATTTCACTACTGAGTGCGAAACTGCAAAGCTAGAGGGGGTCCTCGGAGGGAATCCAGGCCGGAGGACTTCTCACCCTGGGGTGCATTCTTTATCATTTTTTATATCAAAACAAATCTTCAGGGGATATTTATGGTTGGTACCAGGCTCTGCCTTAATACTCAGCAGGCATCATATCATGTCATTCTACAAGGACTCTGTGAGGCATATTGAAATAGAACATATCTCGATGACCGAGTTTCCTGGCGCCCCCTTTAAATTCTGCACCAAAGTGAATGATCCTCTTGCCCCGCCCAAGTGCTGGCCGGGATCTTTCCACTGGACTCTCCATCAGCTTCCCGAATCGTGCTAAAAACCCAAAGGTGGTGTCCTCCACATGACCTGGAGGCAGTTATGCGATCTGACACTGTGTTGGACAAATACTCGGTTCCCCGTGGTTGGAAAAGAACAATTAAAAAGATGATCCACACTTTGCTCTTCTAGCCCCCTCTGGCCTGTGAAGTACCCCTCCACCGCCACTAACGGCCAGGCCTAAGTTCCTGCGGCTTTTTAGGTGTGACTGCGAACCCCGCAGGTCCCCAGGCCAGGCCTGTGTCCTTGTTCTGAGCACCTGACCGGGAGAACAGACAAAGCACGAGGGAGGAGGGGCTCGGGGCGGGCAGGCCAGGCAGGCCGGCCGCCGCCTCACCTTGGAACAGCATGGTCTGGCTGAAGTCGCTCCTCATGTCGTTCCGACACACGGCCTGGACTCGGAACAGGTAAAGGCTGTCAGGTGAGACGTGGCTGATGGTGGCCTTCTGCAAGGGAGGGAAGAACGGGCAGTGAGCTGGTGTGAAGGGCACCCCTGATGCCTAGAATGACGTGAAGTGTCACTTTTAGGTTTCTGGGCACCACGGCGAAGCCTGACAGACACGATGCGTCCCCATTGACCGAAGGCTTGCTCTGAAAGGAACGAGTGTCCAGAAGTGTCCCTGCCTGGGAATCGGTTTTCTACACAGAAACGTGTAAAATGAGAGAACAAAAATCAGTCTTGACTCAGGCTGACTCTGGCTTGGAAAGTGTCTTCAACCCTCTTTATGCCCAGAAGGCTGGACTTCAAGCAATTACAAATGCAAGAATGATCTACCCTAGACAGTCTCCAGAATTATCAAGCACACTGAATTTCCAGAGCCAGGCAGAGCTTAGAACAGCCACGACAAAATCTGTGTGTGTGTGTTTCTTTGCAGTTTAAAGGTCTCACTGAACCGTGACCTTGGATAGTATGGGGCACAATGCTAAAAGAGCACCTGACTACAGCTCAGACAAGAGGTCGGCCTGTATCATACCACCCACCAGCTGTGTGACCCCAAGTCAGTTGCTCAATGTCTTTTGGCTTCTGCTACCTTCGTTGTAAAACGGGGAGAGAAA
The DNA here is from genome assembly GCF_048564905.1 of Vicugna pacos. Classification (NCBI taxonomy): domain Eukaryota; kingdom Metazoa; phylum Chordata; class Mammalia; order Artiodactyla; family Camelidae; genus Vicugna; species Vicugna pacos. The sequence continues at coordinate 31,527,135 of NC_133003.1, read as the reverse complement.
TACTTCCCTCCCAGGGTTCTTGTGAGTGCTGTACAACACAGGATGGACAAACCTCGTTCACAGGCAGCCCACACCACACAACGCAAAGAATGCCCCTGGTCCAACAAAGCGGGTGGCCAATAGCCCACAGCTCCAGTCCGGCCCGCTGTTTGGTTTTTGTAAATAAAGTTTTATCAACACACAGCCACACACATTCATTTGCTCGCTGTGGCAGCTGTCACCCTCTGATGGCAGAGGTGAGCAGTCATCCACTGAGGACAAAGAGCACTTAAAAATCTAAAATCTTAACTCTCTGACCCTTTCTAGAAAAAGTCAGCCAATCTCTGGTCAAACGTCACCAGCCAGGTCCAGATCCCTAGTCCTCAAAGCTTTATTCCAAGAGCCTTTAAAAATCAAAATCTGGACAATACCTAAAGAGCTGGGAGCACTTGCTTCCTGAAGAAATAAACAACAAAAGCAGTGGATTTTCAGAGACTCCCTAATGGATGAAGTGTCTCGTCATTGGATCATGAATTTGGAGCCGAACACAGACAGCAGCTTGGGGCGCTTAACCACCGAGTGGGTTTCCCCTGACGCAGCTACTGAAAACCTCTGGACAGGCATTAAAATGCACACCCGCTGGCTAACAAACGGGTTCCCGGTGAGAGCAGGAGGTGGGGGTCAAGTCATTCACTTTAGAGCCTCATTTCTTGCTTTCGGAAAAGGGACGCACGGACACCTGTCGCACAGGTTTGCAGTGAGGGTGAGAGAGAGAGAGAGATGAACGCTGGAAAATGCCGGGAAAACGCTCAGTATTACTTTTAGGTTTCGGGGCCCCAGGAATCGTAAGTTAGAGGATAGTTTTGCTGCCACTGAGCCAGCACGCTCAACTGCTTGAGGAATTGAGAAAATTAACTTTGTGTGTCCCCAAAGAAAATAACTACCCCTAGAAATTCTTATAAAAAAAGAACTTGCTGTCAAAGCATGTATTTTGCCCTCTACATCTCTTTCTCTGAAACTAATTTATGCCTCCTGCTCTAAACCTCTAACCCCATCTTCTATTCAGAGCAAAATCTTCACCCCAGCTATGCAGGGATTTACTGGAATTCACTCCAAGTCGGTATCTATTCATCTTCGCGCATTTAATTATTTTCCACTTAGAATAAGAAACCGAACCAACACCTAGTTACTTTCTGCTGATGAAGGAAGCCATCTTTACTTCAGAAAGAGACACATCCTGTATGGACTTGCAGCCGTGAGAAGAGAAAGGTTAAAACACAGCATAACCTTGGGTGCCTTTCAGTGGATTCCTCTCTGACTTCATAAAGCTCACTGTCCCCTAATGTGACCCAGATACCAATGTCTGGTGGGGAAATTGAAAATATAAATGGAAATGAAGTAAGAGAATCTCCATCTAAAGCAAAATGAAAAGTTATTATTCTGTAACTGACTGAATGGGCCCTGGGGACTGACTCTGGGTTGGGAGGAAAAAAAAGAAGTGATAAAGGTGTTCAGAATCCCACTCGGCGCTATTACATTTTTCACGTGCGCAGAAGATCGTGCGCCCCATTCTTCCAAAGCCTTCTTTTGATTAACAATGAACGCAAGGCTTTCAAACCCAAACGTGTCACTCTGAGTTTCTATGCAAAGAAGTCGAGAGCAGCGCTTGTTGGAGCCACTGCTCTTCCAGGGGAAGAAGCCAGCTTCTGCAAACAGCTGTTCTGAACAGCCTTGCTGGGTGCCGGCCACTAAATATTTAGGCACACTTCAGAGGAGAAGGTGCATCGGGCATGTGCAGCTCGATGTGAAGCCAGGTGTTGCAGCGTCTGAGAGCAGAGGACAGCGGTTAGAAGTTACCTGGTCCCGGGGTCTAGCAGGCAGGCATGGGTGAGGCAGATCGAATGGGACGAAAGGGAGTGGCGGGGACTGCAGACAGCTGCACGGTGGGGGTGACAGGAGTAGCAGCGGGAAGGGGAAGCGGAGGGTGATAATTGCAATAATAGGAACAGCGAGGACCGACATCGCCCTTGCTCCGTGCTGGGAGGATGCTGAGAATGCACGTCTGTACACCTCGCTTAAATACGGACAGTCACGCTATCAGATACAAAGGGCTTCATAGAAGCTTTCTGGGTTTTTTTAATAATGGAAGGAAAAGCAGTCCATTCTGAAGGGCCAGCTATGAAGAAGCTAACTGGCTTCTCTCGGTGGCGGAGCCGGCCAGCAGGAGGGCAGGATGCCACAGTTCCTGCTGTAGCCCAGACCCGCCCTCAGCAGACAGCGCGGGGCTGGCACAACACAGACAGAACACCCCGGAGAGGCACCCGGGGCCCCTCTCACAGCTGCAGGGGGAGCAGACACCCCGAGCGGAACAGGGAGGTCTCACCAAGTCCTTGTCACTGTCCTTGGTGAACGTCTTCTCCTTCTCGTCCTCATTCTTGGTCCAGCTGTAGGAGATCATGTAGTTCATGATGGGCGGGTGGTAGATGGTCTCGGGCTGACTCCAGGACACCTGCAGCGCCGTCTGGTTCAGGGGCTGCACCTTCATGTGGATGGGCGGAGAGCTGCAAACTGAAGACACGCGGCCAAGCTCAGGGCCTGCCGGCACCACACGCCATGCGACCATCTGCCCCCTCCCACCCGCGTCCTGCAAGACTGCACCCTCGGCAAGTCGACACGGTGGACGGGAAACACCCAGACTCCTGTCACCGAGATCCACCTGCTGCTCACAATTTGTCACATCTGTTCTCACCACCCCCAACTGCTTTCTACACACACTCATACACATGCTCAACTGTCTTCCTGTGAAGTCACGGAAAGCAAGTTGCAGACATCCTGAACTTCACTCCTTAATACTCCAGTCTGTGCTCCTGATACGCACTTTCTCCTGTGTAACGGCACGGCTCTGAGTGTCTGTGCAACCTCCAAATTCGTATGTTGAAATCTAACACCAAATGGGATGGTATTTGGAGGTGGGGGCCTTTGGGAGGCAATTAGATCACGAGGGTGGAGCCCTCGTGAATGGAATTAGTGTCCTTCTAAGAGACCCCAGAGAGAGATACAGTGAGAAGCCAGTTGTCTGTGACCTGGGAGGTGGGTCCTCACCAGACAGTGAATCTACCAGCACCTTGATCCTGGACGTCCCAGCCTCCAGAACAGGGAGAAATAAACTTCTGTTGCTTGTAAGCCACCCAGTCTACAGTATTTTTTTTTTAATAGTAGCCCAAGCTGATTAAGATCGTCCCCATAAAACTGCTTTCATGCCTAAGAAAATAAACACTAACGTGAAAATGCTGTGATATATCGTCCCTATTAAAATTTCCCCAGATGTCTCCAAAAGATTGTTTATAGTCCTTTCTCTCGACATCACACATTGTATTCGGTTGTTAAAAGGCTTTAACCTCTTTCAATCCAACACAGTCATCTGGCCTTTTACTCCACAATGGTTTTTTTTTAGAAGCCAGGTCATTTGACTTGTGGAACGTCCCAACTAACTGAAACTATAGATGAAATTTTATTGATCAGAGTGTAAACAAGTACAATTTAAAATGAGACATTAAATGATTTTAAAGGCAAAGGCATCAAAAACCAGGAGGACGTTCTCTGGACCAGCAGGACGCTGTGTAACTGTCCTGCTGTGGCGGCGTAAGGAAAAGCCAGGCTAATTCTGCTTACACCTTGTGGCTGGCAGGTGTGAAGGGAGGTGGTGGTTCCACATCTATCTACGGACAAACCCATTAAAGAGCTGAGAATATTAAGTCAGCCTTGAACAGGGACATTTTGGACCTCCAAACGTGTTCTTTGCCAGAGGCCATGGTCCCTGCCTCCGTAGGGCTTCCAGTCTAAAGCAGAATTTCTCAACCTCAGCACCACTGGCCTCTTGGGCCAGACGATTCTTTGCTCTTGTACTCGTGTACTGGCATCTTTCTGTTCCTGCAACAAGCCACATTCCCTTCATTTCCTGGGCCCCTGAATACACAGTTCCCTCTGCCTGACGCACTGGGTTGTCCCAGGCACTGCAGGATGGTGAGCAGCATGCTGGCCTCTGGCCACCAGATGCCCAAAGCAACCCCTCCCCCAAGTTAAAACCACCACAAATGTCCCTGGAGGGCCAATCACCCTGGATGAGAACCACTGGTCCTAAGAGGGAGACGGGGTTCATCAAAGGACGGCAGGTGTGGAGCTGCTATTACAGGCCAGGATGGGGAGGGGGTCGGGGGAGCAGGGCTATATCTTCCGAGCAGATTATAGAAGATTTGACTCACGCTATGGGGTCCAGGGAAGATGCCTTTGAAGAAGGTACATCCAACTGAGAACTGAGTGGAGATGCACTCCGTGGGAGTCAGGAGAAGTGGGGGAGAGCAGGCTAAGGAACCAGGGGAGGGAGAAGGCCTGAGGCGTGGAAAGGAAGGCAGTGGGGCTGGATCAGGGCACCAGGAACAAGATGGGGGCCAGTGGAGTGGGAGGCCTCGCAGGCCCAGATGAAAATTCTGGTCTTTACCCAACAGCACTCAGAAGCCACGGGATCTGAACCGGAGAATGACACAAGCAGGTCTGCACTTTACAAAGCTCCCTGAAGCGTCAGCTGAGCATAGAAGAGCCCTGAGGGGCTAAGAGCAGAGGAGGGAGGCCCGCGGGGCGATGCTGCAGGACCTGGGAGAGACCAGGGGGAGAGCTGGTTCTAGAGCTAACAGAGTTAAGAGGCCCGGTGACGTGCTGAGCAAGGAGGGGGCGCGAGGGCAAGGGAGGCGGTGAGGATGCCGCTGGGGTCAGGAGAGCAGGCGGGGAGCAGCACTGTAAAGGATGGGCCAGGAGGGGGCCAGGGTTTGGTTCAGGCTTCTCCCGGGAGCCCAACCACATGCGAAGCAGCCCACCACGAACCAGACTCCCCTCTTTGCTACTCAAGAGCCCCGAGCCCAGGGCAGCCCTGGGGAGGACGGCTTTCCTGCTGGAAGCCGTGGATCCAGCTTTAAGGAGTGAGCTGCTGGAGGAAAGCGGAGATTGGTTATGACAGGGAGGCATCCTTTTGCTCTTCAACTGCCAAACCCCGCTTCAGTTGGACAGATTTGCTTTGTGCGACTGAGATAGGAAGGAAGGGATAAATTAATGAGGCATTCCCACTGCCCTGCGGAACCCCGGGAGGCATTTCGCTGCCTGCTGCGCAAATGCCACCAGAGCAGGGACATCAAACAAAGAATGTGATGGCAGGCTCCCAGCAAGACAGGGGGGGTGAAACGGCAGAGTGTGGACACTAGGTGGCGCCAACAGACCGTTTTAAAACACTGACTTCTGAGTGTTTTACAGCTTCTTAACCCAGGGAGGAGAGAGGGGAGGTGGAAATCAGGAAAGGATCTTTCCAAACACGAATAACGGACCAAGGAGGTTTATATATTGGGGAGTGTCTGTTTCTCCCAGTGATGACCAGGTCAGATTTCCTGACGTCTACATCTTTTCTCACCTCCTACCATGTTCCTACTGATCTCCAGGATTCTGAAGCCATCACTTCCCGGCTCCAATTAGCCGAGAGCTGTACAGGGATGCATGTATCTCTAACAGTTACATCATAACCACATAAATAATTCCATCACCCACATGTGGATGCAACCATTCTTATTTATTCTTTGAAATTAAAATAGCTGGGTTTTTCTTGGCTGATTAAGATGATTCATGTTAATGTGTTTCAGAAGAAACCCAAGTCGTCCAAAAAAGTAAAGAGAAGAAAGTTAATTTAAAAAATCATCCAAAAACCCCAGTATCCAGAGATAACCACTGTTAACTTTCTGCGGATCCAACATCCAGATCTCTCTTCATAGATGTGGGAAAAACACATACACACAATTTGATATAAATGGGATATAATGCATCACGGCCCTGTGAGTGAATCTGTTTTACTCAATACGTCGGGGAAATATTTCCTTGTCAATAAAGAGACCTCAGTATCACTGTTTTGAATGAAAGGACAGAACCCCACTGTCTCAATGGGCTAGAAAATATTGGGTTAAGTTCACAAAGGAAGCAGGCCTGGACCACCAGCCAGGGGAATTCAGTAACCGTGGCACCTCCAAAGGCCCACACTTGTCCCAGGCTCCATGTGGGAGCACTGGGCCCCTGTCTGTCCCAGCCTAAGGGAAGAGCAGCAGGTGGACAAGAAATCTCCCTTCGGGGTTCCACCTCCCTGAGCAAGGCTGGGGTTTCTGGGCCAGGTTTGGTTGAGGCACCTGCAGGTTACTAGGGGTGGGCACACTTTTCCTGCAAAGGACCAGACGGTCAACATGTCTGGCTCTGCAGGCCACAGACAGGGTCTCCGTCACAACTACCCAGCTCTGCCTTTGAAGCCCGAAAACAGCCGAGGTCGCCTGTGGCTGAATGGGTGTGACTGTGCACCTGTGAGACTGGTCACGGAGCCTGCATTCCCATTTCACACCATCTCCACGTGTCATGACATCTTTTGTTTTTTTTTTTTTCCCAACTGTTAAACATATCAAAACCACACTCAGCTCCTGGCTGTAGAGAGGGTGCTGGTGGGAGAGTTTGGCCTATGGGTCAGTGGCTGGCTGATTCTATAGACACAGAGAAGAAAGGGAAGCCAAACTTTTCTTTGAAACACGTTTACCAGCTGCACTTGTGTTCTTAGCGCCGAATTCTGCCCCTCAGCCCAGCCTGAGAGCCCCACTCGTCCACAGAGCCAGGATTCTCCCTGCTCTAGTGTCCCTCGGCCTTATGCTTACTGACCTCGTGGACCACCTGTAAGGAGTGATCACACGGCCCACTGGAAGGTAAGGCAAGCTCCACGGGGCTGGCTGGCAGCACTTCTGTGTTCTTTGCTGCATATCCTTGGCGCTAACTCAGAGCTCTCTACAAACACGGAATGAAGGAACGGCAGGCTGGGAAGACGGAACCAACTCCCTAGCCTTGCCCCTGGCCACAGGTTCCGCATGTCGGGACCCCCTTCCATGTCTCCAACCTCATCGCTCCCCACTGACCCCTCCCCAGCCAGGCCCCACCCCAGTCTCCTGGAAGCCCAGGCTTCCCCCCAGCAGGTCTCCCCCGTGCCCCCGGGCCCCTCTGCTCCCTCCTCAAAGTGCTCCTCAGGCCGCTGGGGGAGGTAAGGCGGCCAGACATCCTCCAAAGAGCTCGTGCCGTGTGCTGCCGAGTTCTGCTGGCAAACAAAACCTCCTTCAAATTCCAAGTATGAAACAGACGAAAGCGGCACTGTGGTGTGTAACACAGAAGGGACAGCTGGGAAGAGCTGGCATATAGGAAAGTGTGGGCTTTGAAGCCAGACTCACACAGACCCTTGTGTTCTCATCTGTAAAATGGGTGGCTACTACCTGGTAACACCCTCCTCACAGGCTTGGGGTAAAGGTCACGGGGAACACGGCAGTTCAACCAGACTCTGTGGGCCTGAGGCCCAGGGGCACACACAGTGTTTGAAGAATTGGTATGTTTCACATACAAGGCTGGCTTTTTAAACTGGGCCTGCGTCCACCCATGGCAATGGTTTCCCGGAGCAGCGGGTGCAGTCTCCCCCTCAGATGGGACAGGGGTGGGGGATGCTCACGTTTGCCACAATCCCCACCATTCCCCACCGCCCTCACCCACAGCTGCCTGGCCCCCAGGCCAGGTGAGTTCTGCACTTGACCTAAAATGAGCACCAGGAGGTGCCCGACACCCTTGACAATGGCTGCGGCAACTGCACTCAGCACAGGGAGTTGGCCAGTCATCTTGACACATCCTTTCGCACAAAATCGAAACCCTTTAACCCTGCGGGAGGCACCCCACCCGGCTCTCTAAACAAGCATCCCCTATGAGGCGCTCCTGACATCAGACCCCCCCTTCTCAGGGGCCTGATTACCTTCTCACGGGCGTCTGATTGCGTTCCACAGGCATCGGGGGTGCTGCTCGGCGCTGGCTCCGAGAATTCCTGCCTTCATTCTGCACCACCTTTAATTATGATCCCAGCCTTTGTTAAATAACAAAGAGGCTTCTTGCAGAGCACCCAAGGTCCTCTAACTCGTCATCAGTGTCAAGGATATTTTCTCAGTGGGTCCACAAGTAAATGACAGATTCCCCCACGCCCTCTTCATCTGGGGCGTTTTAGGTAAACGGACGGGATACGTTCTTTGTGAAAGTCAGGGTAACTTCCAAGTGCCTTAAACTCTTTGGATTTTAAATACTCCCCGGGGCCGCCTCCCAACCACTGGACCCCTGGGGCCAGGAGCCAACTAGTGATCATGAATCAAAGAGACAGCACGGCTCAAGTGCCGTGGTTTGTTGCCGATCCACTCTCACAAAGCTTGTCGACAGAAACCAAACTGCCGGCTCCCGTGGGGTGGGGGGTGGGAGGCAGAGGTGCAGCATCCTACACCAGCAGGGGACTGGACCACGGGGGACACGGATGCCACCCGTCCGCCAGGGGGCGGGGGAGAGAGAGCAGAAGTGCCATCTCCTCCTAACGCAGAAGGGAACTTTTCAGGTGAACAGAGCCAGCAGCCTCGCCTCAGACAGCTTAAATGCCCATCCTTTCTTCACCATCCCCACTTAGCTGAAGAACCCTTGAATACACAGTCCTTTCGGGATAATTTTCAAAGAAATGGTCTTAGGGAAGGAGTTACCTTTTTGAAGGGCTGTATCAAAAAGGCCTAGGTCAGCACAAAATCCCCCAAAGTAACCACGTGGGACTTCAAACCTGGAGTCTTGGTGCTCCGGGGGGGTCACCTCCCCCACCCCCACCCAAGAGCTGACAGAAGGGAAACTGCAGGGGCAAAAGGGCCACAACTGGGTCAGCTCTGGCATTTTGGGGACTTACAACATCCAAACTCTATCCAGTTGGAGCTGCCAGCTGCCAGCTACCGTGGGCCAGGCTCCTCGCCTTCATGTCAGATGGTCCATGCAAGCATCCTCTTCACTAAGGGTGAAGGAGGACACTGGGGTCCTGCGAGACCAAGTCACTGGGCTGCGCCAAGGACAGGGGAGTGGGAGGAGGGCTCAGAACTGGAACCTAGTCTGTCATATTCCACACCAGCGGGGGAAGGGGGACATCACGTGCATTCTTTCCACAAACGCCGCCTACGTTTATTTTCTCATCTGCAGGACGGTAATAAAGACGTCAGAAGGGTTGCTCCAAGTGCTTAAAAGGTGAGAACGGTCTCACGCACACACCACGCGTCACTACTGCAAGCCTCAGGTCTGCGCTTCCTCCACGGGTTAACAGTACTCGGCACAAAAAGCTTCCTTCCTGCTCTCTCTGCCTCCCTGGTCTTCTTTGTTCTCAATGGAAGACGAGAGTGTGGGTCTCCTGACAATTTCCAGAGCAGCCTCCAGCTCCTTTGAGGCCCTCCAACTGGGTGCAGTTCAATTACCATTGTCCCCTATCAGAAACACAGGCTAAGCCTGTGGTCCCCCAGGCCATCACGGGGATGCTGGAAACAGAAGCGGCGGAGCAGGGTGCAGAGTCCTGCCTGAGGGGGCTGGCTCTGGGCCGAGTCAGCGTGACTCACGCATCCTGCCATCAAGTTCTCAGGGTAATTCTGCAGGGCTGATCAGTGATGACCAGCGCCATCACTGCTTCTGTTTTAGAGTCTAAGCTCCAAAGGGGTCCTTGATTCAAGTTTTCACTCTGGAGACGCTACTTCGGTTCTGCACACACCAGCAGTGTGGTCTTGGATAAAGTTTGGGTGCAAGCTTCAGGGACAAATGCATGAAATGCACAAGCACGTGCTGGCTGATGTGCAGAAAGGATGCTGTAAGGAGCAGCTCTTGTTAAACATTTATTGAGCATCCACTGTACGGCAGGACCGTGACCAGGAACTAGGGGTACATGAGAACTCAAGCTGACATGGTCCCTGACCTCCTGGAGATCACAACCCAGAGAGAGAAACAGACATCGTTGCTTTAACCACCTAAAACAGAGTTCTTAATTTCGGGCTTCTTGAGGACTCCAGATAGAATGCACAGAAATTTGTTAACTTGGATGGGAAAAAATACATTTTACTTTCACTGATCTCTAACTAAAATTTAGTACTTCCTCACATTTCAAATGCTGAAAACAAACCACGGTAGTGTTAGCAGAACCTGTGTGACATCACCCACAGAAATCACAGATAAATTCCTATTCGATTATTGTTATGGCCAACATCTCAAATTTTCCTTCATGCCCATCATTATTTTAAAATCGTAATAGTTATTAGAGCCGCTGCTAGATTTTATAATTTAATGCCTTCATCAGGAAGCAGATCGATTACTTTATTACAATTAAAAATTATTTTCATAGTATCCAAGGATAATTGGCTTCTCTGGTAATCTATTTTATTTTATGCATCTAAAACCATCAGTATGAATCTGTGGGATTCACCAGATGGCTAAAAGAGCCCATGGCACCAAAAAAGTTAAACACTCTGGGCAGTAAGGATTACGTGACTACAAGCTTTGAAGGCAAATATTAGAGTAACTCTGTAAAAAAGATTTCTTAAAAGACTCTGACCTAGATTTGAGGGATTGGTTACGAAAGATTTGCTGAGCACAGTGAACTGAACTGAAATCCAAATTTCACAATGATTAGGTGTTTATAAAATGAGCAGAAAGGAAGGAGGCTTAGAAATGTCAGACAGAAAAAACAGCTTGTGCAAAGGCCCTGCAGTGAGAAAACTAGAAAGGAAACTAGCACAGCGAGGCAAGCGGAGAACGAGGAGGATGGGCAAGACCAGGTCTCGAAAGCAGTGTTTGGAGCTGGGTTCAGCTCTGACCTGAGGCCAGACGCTGCCGGACAACCACGTTCTCATTATGTGGGAGACCATGGGGCACAGCTGCCCTCAAGTTCCGCCAAGCGCTAGGACAACCGCTTTCAAGTTTTAAATCTACAGTGTCTTAACTAATGCAAGCTCCAACCTGTTATGAGATAACAGAAAATACATACACACTGGTCTCTGCTGCAGGTCCCTGGCAGAGAGCTCCTAAAATTCTTGTAATTTCTCAGGTGGTAAGAGCAGTAACAGTGTCTTTTATTCTTTTTTTTTTCCCCATTTCTTTAAAAACCTATTCAATTTACTTAAACTAACAACCAATCAAAAAACCAGTTCACTCCTTTCTCCCACCCCTCACCTCTGTCAGTTCCCTGTTGTCTATGAGCTTGGTTTTTGTTTTGTTCTCACGTATATATAGGATCATACAGTATTGCTCTTTCTTTGACTTTTCCACTTAGCATAATGCCCTCCAAGTCCACCCATGTTGTTATAAATGGCAAGACTTTATTCTTTTTTATGGTTGAGTAATATTTCATACATACATACATACATACACACACACACCATGTCTTCTTTATCCATTCACCTATCAATGGACACTCAGGCTGTTTCCGTATCTTGGGTATTTGTAAATAATGCTGCAATGAACATGGAGGGGTGCATATACCTTTTTTCAAGTCAGTATTTTTGTTTTCTTCTGATAAATCCCCAGAAGGGGACCTGCTGGATGACAGGGAGGTTCTGTTTTTAATTTCTGAGGAACCTGCAGACTACTTTCCAGAGTGGCTGCACCAATTTACATTCCCAACATCAGTCCACGAGAGTTCCCTTTTCTCCACCTCCTCACCAACACTTGTTATCGCTTATCTTTTCGGTAACAGCCATTCTAACAGCTGCGAGGTGCTATACCTCACCATGCTTCTGATTTGCATTTCCCCGATGGTTAATAGTGCTGCACATTTTTACACGTACTTCTTGATCACCTGTACGTCTTCTCTAAGAGTTGGCTGTTGATCCCATCTCTGACTCAGAGCTCCTAACACCCCTGTAAATTCCTAACTGACAGGCGCACTAGGAGCATCTTTTGTTCTAATGAGGCAGCTCTGGGTGGGTGGGCTCTGGGACGGCAGCTGGCCACCAGAAAGACAGACCAAGATGTGACAGGAAGCTTGGAGTTTTCAGCCCCACCCCGCTCCTTCTCTAGCGAGGGGAGAGAGGCTGCAAACGTAATTAGTGATTGATCATATCTACCCAATGAAGCCTCCATAAAAGCCCCTAAGTACAAGGTTTGGGGAACTTCCAGGTTGGTAAACACATCCATATACTGGGTGACGCACCACAACTCCACGGGGAGAGGAGTTCATTTGTGTCTTCTGCTATATCCTCTAATACACTGGTAAACATGAGTTAAGTGTTTCCCTGAGTTCTATGAGCCCTTCTGGCACATTAATCAACCCAGAGGAAGAAATTGTGGGAGCCTCCAACGTGTAACCACATCGGACAGAAGCCGGGGGTCATTTGGGGACCCACCACTCCATGACGGGCATCTGAAGTGGGAGGGGGCGGTCTTGTGGGACTGAGGTCTTACCTTGCGGGATCGGACGCTGTCTTCAAACAGACAATGTTAGAACTGAGTTAAACTATAGGACACCCAGCTGGTGCTGCAGAGAACTGCTTACTGTGGGGAAACCCCTGTCCCCCACATTTGGTGACCGGAAGTGTCAGAAGTAAAGGATTCTGTGTAGAAGTTGAGGAGAAACACACAGGAGGTGGAGAACCAGGTTCTTCCCTACTCAGGAGAAAGAACTAAGCTTTCCTAATACAGCTGGGGAGTCTTTTCTACGCTCCCCAACGGCTTCCCCTCCACTCCCAAGAGCAAGTTCTGGTGTGCAATTCAGTCCCTCGGCCAACAACTGAGTATTAGGAGCTCTTCATGGCAATCACCCTGGAAGACAGGGAACTGGAAAACTTTCTTACCCCATCAGCTGTCTCCACTGTGCACATAATAGAGCCACCTGATCAAAACACGACGGCGGCAGCCAGTGTCCGGGGAGGCAAAGGCAGAAATTCAGCTCTCCAGCCCTCGAAGCACGTGGTTTAGAGTTTCTCACGTTACGCTACTGCTGACCTCTCCTACCTCCTTGGAATCTTTTTCCTATGGGATATCCCTCTTCCCCAGAGAGCTAAAGGCCACAGGAGGTGCCTACGTCCTGTGTGTGCAGGAAAAAGCATTGTTCAGCTCAGCACTAAGGGAGGTGGGCAAGTTCAGGGCGGTGTATCATTCCAGCGCCAGCTGAGAACAGCTGCTTCTCAGACACTGGGTGGAAGGCTGGGTTCCATGTGCCCCCAAGCCCTTCCCTCCCTTCCAACCTCAAGATGCTGTGATTTCCTGCCAAAAGGGCACAGTGGACCCATCTCACTTTACCTGAGCACAGCATCCTTTCTACGTGGTACCTCTCCCACTGCCTTGCTGTAGAGTGTAGGTCTGAGGTGGACAAGTGCCCTGTGCCCTTATTCTGAAAGTGGGTTTTCTCTGGATGAGTCTCCAATTTCCCTCAGCTGAGACGATGTTACAGCTTCGTTTATCATGAAGAAACACCCGGGTCATTCAGACTCCTATAGCTGTCCTCAGCAATTGGCCTCTGCCCCTTCATTTCAATTTGGCCCTTGAAATAATTTTTCTCTTGGAATTTGGTATCACCTACGCTTGGCACCTACTATATGTAAAAGGAGCATTGTGGCTCTTGCCCTATATTCACCTTATTAGCTTTGAATGTCGGATTTTCCCTTGGCACCAGCCTCTCTTACTTACTGGTTCTGCTTCAGGGAAGCCATTGGAGGGGCGCCACTGTTTGAATTCCACCCGTGTTTCAACCACCAGATGTGGTATCTGCACCAAACAGTCACTTGGCTAGGACGGCCCTCTCTGGTATGGCTCCCTGGTCTCCCATACCGAGCAACTGGCCTCCAGCAGCCCCTCCTGGGCTCGGTCAAGAGGTCCCAAGAAGAGAACAGGGAGCCTGCCACTTGCTGGAGAGACCAGGCCATGAACAACAGGGGCCCCTGCAGGCCCCAGGCAGGAATCCCCTGTGCAGCGCTTGCGAGGGAAGGGGCCCCCTCGGCCTCTGGGCTGCCGCGGGCACTCAGATCTAGACTCTCTGAGGGGCTGGGCTTCTAGCTGGCTGGTGAAAACCAACAGTTTTAAATGCTCAGTACACTGCTCGTCGAGAAGGCTCCTCTCTTCCTGGAAGCCTCTGTGTCGAAACCACAGGGCTCCGTGCACTTGGTAGACGGCACCTGTTAGCATTTAGGGTCAGACGTATAGACAGAGCCTTCTCAACACAGGCACAGACTGGAAACGGGACAGCCAAGACACTCATTTTGGTCCAAACCATGCTTTGGAATCACAAAACCTATCCAGAAAGGGCCCAGGAGTGAAGCCAGCAACGTGACGACCGCTGGCTGCACGTGGAAAGAAAGTGAGAAAGACGATTCCAGAGGGTGCAGTGGGGGCTCCCACTTCTGTGCTTTTGCCGACAGTTTCAGAGGTTGGGGGAGGCGAGACCATCGCTTAGGCCACGAGAAGGCCAAGGATTTGGTCCATGCTCCTTGTATCTAAAGAAAAACAATCTCAACTAACCTGGGTTTGTTTGTGGAATAAACAGTGGCATGAATGGGGAAGATTTACCATCTGTCTCCCATCTACCTTCCTCCCGTGACTCCAAGGAGACGCAGCAAACATCTCGGAGCCCCCTGCTTCACATGCCGTGAGCGCTAGTTAGCCACAGAAAGGGGAGGCATGTCGCTCTGGGGAGAAGGATGCTGTTGGTCTTTATTAATTTCCAGATTGCTCTTCAGGAGACCACGGTGCTTGCACAAATAAACCCAATGTCAAGGAAGATTCCTCCAGAGGGCAAAGAAAAGCTGAAGCCGGAGGAGGATGGCTAAGTCGGCCCTAAGATCAAAATCTGCCTCCGCACCTGCAGACGGAGGATTAAGTAATTAGGTGGTATTTATAAAGTGTGAAAACGGTAGACGGCCCCTGGCATCTGTAATCAAGATCAGCTCAACAGCTCCTGCGCCATAAAGCGGCTCTGCCTGGGAGCGTCCTGACACCCGCACCTGGCACTTCCAGCGTCTCCTTTCTCTGCTTTTAGGTGTGGTGGAGTGGTTGTTCCTTGGGACAGAGAGAAAAGCCCTCAAGCCACAGTTCTGTTTTTGTTTTTTTTTTTTTTTGATACAAACACTACCATCCAAGTGGCTTATGGTCAAAGTGCAAGAAGGTTTCCCAAATCCTAGGAGCCTCTCGGATTTCAGATGCTGGGAGTGGTATGGAGTCTTACTTCCAATGCCTGGCCACACTCCTCCTGTCAGAGCACCGAGCTTGGACTGGATCATAAATGTGTCAACTGTGCCAGCTCTTGTGGCAAGAATCCTTTTTTACTCCCGGTCACCTGACATGTGTGGGTCGTCATCATCCATCCAGCCTAATAATCACTGAGTAGCCAACAGTGAGCACTGCACGCTCTCTCAAATAAAAAAGGAAAAAAAAAATTCTAGTTTTACCACAGAGATGGAGCTTATCTGGTAGTGGGAGAGCTAGATATTAGGGGAAAAATACATAAATGCATGGAAAATTTCAACGTTGGTAAGTGCTCCAACAGAAAGGTGCCGATGCCCTGACACAGTGGCCGGGGCATGGTAGTTCCGAAACTTCAAGGGTTTGAGTTGAGCCTAGATGGCTGACAAGGACTCCACTGTGTACAGCGCTGGGGCCAGCGCCTTCCAGGGAGCAGCCTGCCGGGACTGCAGTACAGGATGCTAAGAAAAGTGAAGTGCAAGGTGGGGCTGCTGGGGATGGGACAGGACATGTGGACCAGACAAAGGACAGTGGGATTCACTGGAAAGGGTTTAACTCTTTCAGACAACCTGGCTCTGCACTTCTGCCGGGAAGAGAAGGTGGCCCCCTTATTCTGAAATGTGTTCTCCAGTGATCATGTCACACGTTAACAGGTTGTCCTGAACATACAAAGATGCCACTGCTGACTTACAGACAAGGAAGTAGAATTATTTGCAGAGTCCTTTCCATGTCCCGGGCTCTGCACTATCTACTCCCTACATTGTCTCATTTAAAAGATCACAAGCCAAGGAGGGGCATGTGATTCATTCATTCATTCATTCATTCAATGACTGCATAGCCATTGTGTTTTAGGTACTGTGTTAGGTCCTGTTGACTCAAGGATGCACAAGATCCTCCGTCCAGGGGGCCCCACCTTCCACATCAAGTGGGTGCCCTGACCCTCCCAGGGACCAACTCTGTGATCATGGCCTCAGTAACCTCTGCCCTGAGGACCCAAGTTAACCCCCTAAAAGCAAGCCAAAGAGATAAAGACAGAGCCGAATGAGTCCTTAAGGAAGATACACTTAATCTTTAGGAAGAGCACCTGACTGCCTTAAGGACATTTAATCTTAAAACTCCTTCATTCAGAGACAGAGTAATAAACTGTGCTGCTCCAGCCACCTGATGACAATCTAAGACAGAGATGGCCCCTTGTGGATTCACAGGGAAGCTGGAGTCCTTTGGCAAATGGAAAGAACGCTGTATCTGGAGAGACGGGGATCTCGGTTCACATCTCCGCTCTACATCACTTCCCAGCTGGGACTCTGGAGGACCACTTCCTCTCTCTGAATCTCAGACCCCTCATCTTAAAGAGAAACAATAATACAGCATTTCTTTCTTGGCTCACTCCCACCCATCCTCCATCCAAGCTGTTCCTAAATCTCAGAAGCTCTATTCCCAAGTCCATCGCTAAAGGATCACTTCTACCTCCACCAGGATCCCCCTCAACCAACCACTGTCATCCTGTCGGGAATACGTCCATCAGCCTCCTGCCGGCTTTGCTGATCCTACCCCAGGTCCTCTGCAAACATTCTTCACAGAACAATCAGAGCACTGGGTTTCAAAACCTGCTCAGATCTTGCCAGAGCCCTCCTTACAGCCTTCCAAAGGCTTCCCACTGCTATAACAATGGGGTCTTAACTTCTTACCAAGAAACATTTTTTTGAGACTTCCACCCTTGCTAGTTCCCATGCCCCAGGACCTTTGCAAATGACCTTTCTGTCTCAGAACTTTGCACAGTTGGCTCCCTATCCAAACCAGGGAATACCCAATCCAGGGAAGCTCTCTTCCCCACTGCCTCACCACACTCTACCACCCTATGTGATCCGCGCAACAACAGCGCAGCTCTGTCGCCGGTTGACTTGTGTGTTTGTTTCTTCCCACTCAAACTTAAGACACTATTCTCTTTATTCATCTGTATTTCTAATGTCTAAAACTTGTTCATAGTAGGTGCTCAGCAAATATTTTGATAAATGGAAAGTGAATCCTTCCAGGGGTTGTTTGGAGGACTAAATAAAACACAGATGAACCGAGAAGGCTAGCATAGCACCTGGCCCACGAAAACCCCTAGGCAGCCTTTTTAATCATAGGTGCGCCGGGCACGTCTCCTCAATGTGGCTAAGGGGCCTGACACATGAAAAGACACTCACTGGCTACAAAACATGAACCCAAAGCAGTTAATGGTGCAATAAATGTCTAAGAAATATCAACCTTACGTCAACCCATCAAAGGCAACTTACCAGACTCTATATATTTACGCAAAATTGTAATAATGGTGGGAGATCTGAGCATTTAAACTGACAGAACATGGCATGACCTTCAAAAGCGTGAGAACCCAGGATGCTGGAGAGTCTTACAAAACAGTCCTACTTACTGTCTTCTTTCCTAATCACTTCCCAGGCTAAAAAGTAGGAGCTAGTAACAGTTCTTTTTAAAAGAAGGGAGTGTTAAACACTCCATGGGGGCTGCATTAAAGAATGTGTTTTCCTTAGCGCTGTCCGGTGTTGAAAGTTTCTAGAGGTGCTGAGGTAACTTTCTGGAAGAACTTCTGGGAGGGCAGCTGCCTACAAAGGAATTAAGTGCTCATATCAGAGTTTCTTTTATTAAGATCAAGTAATTCAAGCTCAGTAATTTGGTGAGTAGAAATGATTAAACTGAAAACAGAACATTAATATTTTCTCCCAAAACAGCAAAAAAAAAAAAAAACCCGCATGATTTCAATGTCAGATGCTTTGTGAAAACTATTATGGATTTACTTCTTTGTTGGCTACTTTGGGTGGAAAATTTGATGCTCTTTCTCAATGTCTTCTGATTTGAAACAGGCTAGTTACTCAGGCACTCTCACACACTGGTATATGGCCTTAAAAACTGCTTTTCACCAACATAGGAAGCCGTCTTTAGCACTGACAATGTAGTCAACAAAGAGATCCCTCCATCAGCAAAAGGAAAAAAGTATTGTCCAAAAAACACGGCGCTGGCTTAGCAGACTGGAGGGGTACACAGGCAGCCCAGTGTCCTCTTCGTTTCCTCTGCTTTTATTACATTATACAGTGTCACTTTAATTAAGCCATCAAATCGAATTATCAGATCAAGTGGTTTTGATTCCACTGTGGTTTGAACAGGTTTCGTTAAATTAATAAACCATATGTTTCATGTTGTTGGAAGGAAAGTTGTTTTCCTCTGTTTGCTGTTCCAAAAGTCTTCACAATAGACTGTATTCAGCACTTAATCACCAAAATGCTCTTCCATGTGCCCGGGATGTGTTGCAGAATAACTAAAATGACAGCCCATTAAATCCTTCCGTCTGTCCAAGTTATTTACCGACTAAGGACAGAGTAGTGAATTGGATGTCCCTTGAACAATCCACCGAGCCTAAATATCTTTTCCATTTACTGGAATCTAAAGCTTTATATTTTTTTACAGATGACATCCGTTCTAAGTCTGTCTTCGGCAACAATACAATGTTAAGATGACCTTCCCCCCCTTTCTTTCGGTGTCGTACACTGCCAGGTGTTTCACGCTTGGGACTGAAAGGCCAAATTCTGTTTCCTCTCTTCCAGTGTATCCAGTCATCCTGACAGAAAGGCAGGCACCCGCCACAGTGCTGCAGGTAACCATCAGGCCAGGGGCCGAGGGAAGTGGGCTCTGCTGCACTTCTGCTGCGGGACAGCAGCAGACCTTAAGGTGGACGGGTGAGTGAACGGTCTCCAAGTTAACAAGCCTCTAATTGGTCCTAGGATCCTGTAGTGTCATGGAAAAGCAGAGCCAATCAATGGACACTTTCAAAGTCACGGCCACTGCCAACTGTAAGACAGAAAATGCCTTAAAACAAGCGTAAGATTGGGTTTCTCCATCTTTTTTTTTTTTTTGAGCCATCCCCTAGAGCAGGGGTCAGGGAACTATGGTTCCCAGGCTAAATCTGGACTACCACCTATTTTTTACAAATAAAGATTTACTGGAAGACACTTTCTGCACCCATTCATTATATACTGTCTGTGGTTGCCTTCAGGCTACAGCAGCGGATCTGAGTAGCAGCAACATGAGACCATATGGGTGAACACCTGGTCCTTAACCAAGAAAGTTGACTGATTCCTGCCCTATGGAATTAATTTATTTTTCTTTCTTCTGGGACAATAGCCCAACACATGCATAGCTCCAGGCTTGCCATCATAGCTTTTTTAGGCACTGAGAGCTTCCACTAATGACTGGACAGAGGATGCCCATCAGATAGGGGTCATTCTTTCTGAATTACCTGAAGATTACAGAATCCCATCCTCCTTTTTTTAAGTTCTTTTTTTTTTTTTTTGTAGTAGACTGGAGAAGAGAAAGGGTCTCTTCCTTTGTCTTGGCTTTTTTCTACTCAGATCTCTGAGGTCAATAATCTCAGCTCTCCAGGTTGCCTGATGATCCGCAGCATCTGTGGCTGGCTTGTGGCCTAGGGTGCCACGGAATGACCTGAGTTATTGCAGGGAATTCAAGGAGGAGCATTTGTTCTTGTGGACCATGGTTCTATGAAGTTGAAAACTAAGAGGAACATCATTTTAAAATAAATAGGGAAGAAGAGGTAAAATTGTCACTATATATAGATGACATGAAACTATATGGAGAAAACCCTAAAGACTCTACACAAAAACTACTAGAGCTGATAAATGAATTCAGCAAGGTAGCAAGATACAAGATTCACATATGGAAATCTGTTGCATTTCTTTACACTAAAAATGAAATATCAGAAAAGGAAAGTAAAGAAAAAATCCCTTTTAAAACTGCATCAAAAAAACAAAACAAAACAAAAACAAAAACTTAGGAATAAACTGGTCAAGGAGGTGAGAGACTTACACACACAGAACTATAAAACACTGATAAAGGAAACTGAAGATGATCCAAAGAAATGGACAGATACCTCATGCTGTTGGATTGGAAGAATATTGTTAAAATGGCCATACTACCCAAAGCAATCTACAGATTTAATGCGACCCCTATCAAACTACCCAGGACATTTTCCACAGAACTAGAACAAATAATTCTAAACTTTAAATGGAAACACAAAAGACCCAGAATTGCCAAAGCAATATAGAAGAGAAAGAATGGCGCTGGAGGCATAACCCTCCCTGACCTCAGACAATATTATGAAGTTACAGTAATCAAAACAGCATGGCATTGGCACAAAAGCAGACACATGGATCAATGGAACAGAACAGAGAGCCCAGGAATAAACCCACAAACCTACAGTCAATTCATCTTCAACACAGGAGGCAGGTGGGAAAGCTGGGCAGCTGCATGCAAATCAGTGAAGTTAGAACACTCCCTCAAACCATACACAAAAATAAACTCAAAATGGCTTAAAAATTAAGCACAATACAGGGCACCACAAATCACCTAGAAGACAACATAGGCAAGACATTCTCTGACATAAATTGTAGCAATGTTCTCCCAGGTCAGTCTAACAAGGCAACAGAAATAAAAGCGAAAACAAACAAATGGGAACTAATCAAACTTAAAGGCATTTGTATAGCAAAGGAAACCATAAGCAAAACAAAACAACAAACTACGGAATGGGAGAAAATATCTACAAATGATGAGACTGACAAAGGTTTAACTTCCAGAATATATGAACAGCTCATACAACTTAATAACAAAAAGACCCCAAAACAATCCAATCAAAAAATGGGCAGAAGACCTAAACAGACGTTTCTCCACTGAAGACACACAAACGGCCAAGAGGCACATGAAAAAATGCTCAGTATCACTAACTTTCAGACAAATGCAAATCAAAACTGCAAAGAGGTTATCACTTCACACCTGCCAGAAGAGCCATCACTAAAATGCTCATAAACAATAAATGCAGGAGAGGGTGTAGGGAAAAGGAAACCCTCTGACACCATTGGTGGGAATGTAGTTTGATGCAGCCATTATGGAAAATAGTATGGAGAGTCCTCAAAATACTAAAAATGGACTTACTATATGATCCAGCAATCCCATTTCTGGGCATATATCCAGAGGGAACTCTAATTTGAAAAGATTCCTGCATCCCAATGTTCACAGCAGCACTACATACAATAGCCAAGACACAGAAGCAACCCAAATGTCCATCCACAGATGATTGGATAAAGAAGCTGTATGATATATACACAATGGAATACTACTCAGTATTCACTTACATGTGGAATCTTAAAAAAGGATTCAAGTGAACTTACTCTCAAAACAGAGACAGACTCACAGACACAGAAAACAAAGTTATGGTTACCAGGGGGGAAAGTTGTGGAGAGGGATAAAGTAGGAGTCTGGAATTTGCAGATACAAACTACTATATATAAAATAAACAATAAGGTCCTACTGTTTAGCACAGGGAACTATATTCAATATATTTTAATAACCTATAATGCAAAGAATGTGAAAAGGAATATATATGTATAACTGAATCACTGTGCTGTGCACCAGAAACTAGCACAACATTGTAAATCAACTATACTTCAATTAAAACCAAAAACCAAAAAATAAATATGGACATAATTAGTCATTAGGGAAGTGCAAATCAAAGCTACAAAGAGATACCATTTCACACCCACTAGGATGGCTAAAATAAAAAAGATGTGAAACAAGTGTTGGTGAGGATGTGGGTACATCAGAACCCTCCTACATGGTGATGGGAATGCAGACTGGTATAGCTGCCTTGGGAAACCAGTTTGGCAGCTCTTCAAAAACACAAACATATAGTTACCACATAACTCACCAATTCTACTCCTAGGTTTATAGCCAAGAGAAATGAAAGCATACGTCCATATGAAAATGTGAACACAAATGTTCATGGAAGAATTATTCATAACAGCCCCAAAGTGTGATCTATCAATTGACACATAGATAAGCAAAATGTGGAATATCCATACAGTGAAATAGTATCTGGCCATAAAATGAAATGAAACTCTTGATACATGCTAAATAAGGATGAACCTTGAAAATATGATGCTAAGTGAAAGAACCCAGAGACAAAAAGCCATATATTGTACGATTCCATTTATAAGGAATGTCCAGAATAGGTTTATCCATAGACACAGAAAGTACATTAGTGGTTGCCTAGGGCTGGGGAGGAAGGAGAGGCAGGAGAAGAAGGAGTGACTGCTAATGGGGGTTCTTTTTGGGGGGTGATAAAAAGTGTTCTGAAGCAGCTAGTAGTGATGACTGCATAACTCTGTGAATATACTACAAACCACTGAAGCATACACTTCGAAAGAATGAACTTTACGGTATGTGAATTAAATCTCAATAAAGCTGTTTTTAAGACAAGTAAGCATACTACTGAGTGATAAAAATAAACGAGCTAGTGATACATGCTACGCAATGTGGATAAAGCTTAAAATCCTCATGTCAAGTGAAAGACAAAAGCAGGTCAGAGGTTGCCTGGAGTTGAGGACGGGAGAAAGAACTGACTGCAAATGGGCCCCTAGGAACTTTCAGTGATGAAAATGTTCTCAGGCTGGAGTGTGATGGTGCCTGCACATTCATATTGTTATTAAAACTTACTGAATTATACATTCACAACCGCTGGATGTTATGGTATGTAAATTATGCCTGAAAAACGCTATTAAAAATAGGAAACTTTCGTCCACTGCTGGCTGAAGTGTAATGGGGTACACGGAATCATTGGGGAAATGGCTCGGCAGAATCTAACCCAGTCTGAACACGTACGTGTCCTCTGGCCGCAGTCGTTTTACTCCTGGGTGCATACCCAACGGAGACGTGTCCATGTGCTCATGGAGAGGCATGTTCAAGAATTTTCGTGATTATCAAAACACGAAAATAATCCATGTACTCATGTATACTGAAATGGATAAATACGTTCAGGTACAGTCTTACCGTGAAATTCAGCAATAAGAAAGAACAAACCGCAACCACACGCAATAGCACAGATGACTCTCAAAACCAGTGGGAAGCAAAAGATGCAAGACAAAAAAGAGGACACACTAGGGGGGGCGGCAGTGCTGGTAGGATATAGCTCAGTGGTTGAGTACATGCCCAGCATGCATGAGGTCCTGGGTTCAATCCCCAGTACCTCCATTTAATAAAACAATAATAAAAAAAAGCGCATATGCTGGATGACTCCATTTATATGAAATTGACCAGAAAGCAAGGCTAATTCATGGTCATGGTTACCCTTGGGAATGGAGAGTGACTAGGAAGGGGGAGAAGGAGAGGCTTCTGGGAAGCGGATGATGTCAGTTTCTTGATCTGGGTGTTTGTTACTCAAGAATATTCACTTTGTGAAGATTTATCAAGTTGTGTGCATACTGTGTGCGCACTCTTCTGTACGGCACACTCCAATAATACGTTTAAAAAGGAGAGAGGGTATCTGCATCTCTCCCTGCCTCTAGATAGATCACAAAACGTTTTCATATTCACACATCTTAAGAGCAACGGACACTAGGATAATTGTAACCTTGTAAAATGGAGAACCGACGCCCTATATTTAAGGACTGGGTCCACAGATCTGCTCAAATTCACAGAGAGCCTCTGTTCAGCGGAATATCCCACCCACTTTGACAATTTAATGCAATGTGACCCATTATCCTTTCCAACTTCCTTGGGTTAAGAAGGGCTGTGTATACTATTTGCATGGCTGATGGATCATACGCTCAGGTCATTTATTAGGAAAGAACTTTGTAACAGTCATAACCTCAGCAATTCTGAGCTACCAGATCTTACACTCACTCATGACATAAATTCCTCATTCCCTTTATAGTTCTTTATAGTCACCTGTCACAGAACAGCCAACCCTAAGAGCCCTCCTCTCCCCAGGCAAGATCTCTCGGGAGAAAGCTTGAGAGTTGGCTTGTTTTCATTTTTAACTTGGACTTAAAAAAAAAATGGTCCAAGTGAGGTTTTCTACACCAGCTCAACCCAAGATATTTTACAGGTCCACGTGCTTCTTAACCCTCCCATTGTTCCTAGTCGATAAACAATGCCCTTGACAAAGTGTCAGCCCCCAGTTACCTGAATCTCAAGTATTTCTTGACGGAACCTGGCCAGACTAGCTGCTTCTCACCATCCTCAGACAAAAATCACATGGACAGGAAGGAAATGATCGCATTCTTAAAACTCCCCTTCCTCTTCTTTCAGCTCCTTTTCAGAGGTATGAGCCTGGAAAGTGGGCTCATTCTTCTCATCAAAGGGCACGTCAATGCAGTTATTTGTAGAATATAATCTCATCCCCCGACCGCATTCCTATAAAGGTCATACGCCAGTCCTTTGGTCGGAGGTGGGGGCTCTCCTGAAACACAGCCTCCTCATGTAACTTACCATACTGAAAATAACACAGTTGGCTTCCAGTGTCCATAAATGACAAGTGCTTCCCAAATTCCCCGAGCTCACAATTTCAAAGGCGAGCACTGGCCTGGGAAAGCTCCATCTCTTCACACCCAAAGGAAATTCCTTCTTATTCCTTTCTCCCTTCTAAATACTAAGACTTTGATGAGCCTTACTCCTCTAAGTGTTTCCTGAGCTCCAAGACACGATTATGATAAATCACAGAGCTTGAAGTTTGAGTTGTGAGGGTAGAATCCATCTTCCCAGTTTCCTGGGAGAAAAATTCACGGCCATTTCATATGAGAAAGTAGAAATGGAAAAGATGAAGATATCTGAAAACTGATGTTTGTGGGATATGGGAACTGAACTGTTAGATGAGACTTTTAAAAGGCCACCTGATGTCTAGTGGGGGCATCTGAGACCTGGAGAGGGGTTCTTGCCTGGTATGGATGTTAGTAAGACAGCTGCAGATTGGGACAGGGGAGCAAGTCTGAGGTCCAACTGTTTAAGCTCAGAGACAAACACTAGATCGCAGCAGGCAAACAGTTAACAAGACACCAGAAAGCTTTCTTTAGACATCAACTAGTCGGTGTTGATGCCACAAGGTTAAATGACAGAGAGAAGGACTGATCTCTTACTAGTCAGAAGTGCAACTTGGAACCTATCTATTTAACTCAAATTATTCCCACAACTGCTTCTATTTATCATCCAGACCAGTCTCTTTCAGCAGAGAAACAGATGCTTTTAATGCCAAGTTCCAATTCTTGGCTGGTTTTGAACTCCTTTTAATTTAAAGTAATTTATGATAAGGAATCTTCCTCTGGGCAAGGGCACTTAATCCAAATGTACCTTTAGAGGCTTCTGTCCCCAGCGGGTTGTCTAAGAAGTCTGACACGTCGTGGTTCCAGGCGTCGCGGACGGCAGACTTGGACACCACTCTGTCGTTCAGTTTCTGCTGTGGCCGAAAATTATTTCTCAGATACTCTACAGACTTGACGTGGTCTTGCTGCTCCGTGGTGAAGATGGAATAAAAAGCCTCGAGCTGGACAGAGAACCAGAAAAGGGAGAAAAAAAGAACACTGGTTAGGAAGCTAAGTGGTCCAAAGCCAGAAGGGGTGACAAGAACACAACATGGGAGGAAGTGTCCGATGCCAAGTGGGACAAACCCAGCAGGACACAGGCTGCCTGCTGGGATCCCTGCCACGGGGCTTATCTGGCTGTGCTTTCTGTATCGCCAACTAACCAGGAAAACACTTCCTTTGAGGGTGGACACAGCTCTTGCGATTTGTGTCTCATAAAGAGGTCCCAGGCTTTCTGCAGGGCCTCCCGCTGCCAAGAGCTCCAATACCACAGGAAGAAGCCCAGAGTTACGGTGAAACTGGTAGGTTCTAGAGCCAGATGGCTTGGGTGGAAACTCCAGCTCCACGGCTCAACCGCTCTGTGACCCCTCTGTTGCTCAACTTCTCTGAGCCTCAATTCTTCCTCAATAAAACGGTGAGAATTATAGCAGCATCGACCCCACAGGGTTTGGGTCAGCATTCAATGAGATAATCATTGTACAGTGCTTCAAACAATTCCTGGAACGTAAGTATTTGCAATTTAACCCTTACTAAGCACCTTCTTACATACTAGGGATCTAGTACAGCACTTGCTAAGTCACAAAGTTGCTAAATCCACGGTGCGCAGGTTAAACTGCCCAAGTTCAACATTAACCACATGAGCAGTCACAGCCAAATTATTCAAGCTTTCTGCAACTCAAGTTTCTTCCTCTGTAAAACAGGTACAGTACTAGTGCCACCTGTCTTAAGGCTGTTGAAAAGATTAAAATCCATGTAAATTATTTAGCGGCCAGTAAGCCCTTAGTAAAGATCAACTGCTCTCATCATTATTAATATTATCAGTAAACTTTTTCCACAAGACTGCTGTCCAAATTTTTATGGAAACATGAAGAAAAAAATTCAGGACTCCAGGATCATATTTCTCCTGTCAAAAAAGATTCTTTGTGGCTTTCAACATTCTGCTTATTTAAAAAAACAAACAAACAAACAAAAAGGTCATTCTGTTATATAAGAGGAACAGAGCAGAGGCCGAGGGACAGAGACTCGTTTTCAATGGACCACAAAGTTATTCTTGTCACCAAAGAAATGGAGCGTAACGTAAAATGCCCAGCCACCAAAAATACCAACTCCCTGAGCTGGGGGAAGAAAATTAAATAAAGAAGAGAGAAACTGAATGAACTCCTTCTGGTCCATCTGGCTCCTTGAATGTTAAATCAGAATGTTTTCTGTAGGAGGGCCTGATGAGGTGGAGTGGTCCTAGAAAAACGCTTCCCAAGCAGGCACTGAGCGGCTACCCTCAACCTCCGGGACCAGGACGGGGCTAACACCAATGTATAAGATAAACCAGAGAATCACACTCTGGGTTTCCAGAGGGGCATTCTGAAGCCTGGACTAAAACCAGCGTTTCCCAAACAGCCTCAGAGAGTGACACAGAAAATGGTCTGCTTCTGGTGCCAAACTCCTTGTTTATGTATAACGACGGCAGAAAGGCAATAAGGAAACTGGGCTGCTGACTCCGTCCAAATGGGAGCCACTCGGATGGAAAGAATTAAAGGTGCTGAAAAGAAAAATCATCTCACCCTAGCAAGGTGTACTCACTGGATGGGACTACCGAAATCAGAACTGAAGGCATCCGAAAATGAGAGAAGCTCTCATGATGTTCTCAGAGAAAATAACTTCCTAAAGTTACGTGAAAGGAATTAACCAAGACCCTCTGGAGATTGTCTAGGGGAAGACCAAGCCAAATGATTAAAGGGACGGAGGGAAAATGCTGTGTGGAAAGGTTAAAGGAAGTGGAACTGTTTCGCCTGAAGAAAAGGCGAGTAAGGAGTAATTTGATTAAAGGCCTTGTTACGTGGAAGATGCTGACCAGCTCTTCTCCACGTCCAGAGAAGGCCAAATAAGAGGAAATTGGTTTAAATTAAAGCCTTAGAGACGTGAGTTGAATAGAGGAATTCCTTAACTTTCACAGTGACTTTTTTTTTTTTTTTTTAGAAAAATGAATGGGGCTGCCATCCATAGCAAGTTAGACCGGAAATTTTCTGGAAGAGACAGCCATCTGTCCTAAAACACTTTAATCTCTGAGATGCCAGGAAAGGATGGCCTGGAAGACACTCCGCCAGGCGACTTGAAGGCTTGTTTATTCTCTCCAAAACTTGCTTCGTTCACAGCTAGCATTTAGTTCTCCTAAAAAAGTTTATTTCTGATGCCTCAGGAAAGAATTAGTCATAGAACTGTAAAAAGAGGCAGGTTCTGAATTTAACACAAAAATGCTTTTGCTTTAATTGCTCTTACAGCTTAATGACGTGCTATGGCTTAAAAGCACGGCCACCTCCCTGTCATTAACTCAACTTGCCCAAAGATTTCTCAAAGGGAGAATGTGACGGCTCTGAGCGTGAACTGATGACCTGGACGATGTCATACTGTCACCTGCAGCACAGCTTCCTTTGACAGGAGTGTAAAAGAAGAGGAAAACGGAGGACAAGCTTAGCAGACTCATCAAATGTCCCTCAGTAGGCTGGCGGCATTTTTACTAAAACATCGTCATTCCTCTAAGTTGAATGAAAATTGCCAGTGGCCTCTCTTGTTGGTAACTGGGATGCTTGGCTCTTGAGTGGAAACCTCCATGATCCCTGGACTGGCAAGGGGGGTCTATGCTTCTCATTGGGGCAGGTGATCAGCGATCATCTGGCCCAGAAATTTACCGATACTCATGACATAGCTGCTTCAGGGTCTGTCGTGGTCCTTACCCCTGCCTTGTAACCCACGCTTGCTAACGGTGACCCTGAGCATCTGGACCTCCACTTTGTTGGATTCTGAGGGATGCTATTTAGAAGGAGAAGATGCCTCCCAGAGCCGTGCAGCATGGCTGCCCTGTGCAACACCGGAGCCACTGAACAGACTCCAGAGTTGTGTCTCTCTGGCCTCTGACTGTCCACGTGTTTGGTGCTCAATCTGTCTGCCTCCTCTAGATCTAGTTAACAGCCACACAGCCAGTGATCCTTCTAAGATGTACATCGGATCATGTCACGCACCTCTGTCCAATGCTTTTCAACAGCCTCCCATTCTCACCATGGAGCCCTAAGGATCTGGCCTGAGCCTTCTTCTCCAAATGCAAAACACTTACTCTCAAAACTAACACAATTCTGCAGATCACCTACGTGTCAATAAAAAAAAATGTTAGAAACAAAACAAAAAAAGCTTACTCTCACTAACTTGGTTAAAAACCCTGTTTTAAAACCCCATTTGCTAAACATGTGACCTCAGCCAAAGCATTTACTGTTTCTGAGCTTCAGTTTTCTTACGTGTATAATCATTACCCATCTCAGGTGCTTTCTGTTGCTATCAAATGAGTTACTATAATATAAAGTGTTTGGAATAACTCCTGATACACGAGAGGTGCTCAATAAATTTTACTGTCATTATTATTATTTTTTTTTAATTTTATGAGGAATGTGGTAATTACATTGCACGCCAGGCTTACAACAACTGTCAGATGCTCTACAGCTCCTCCTGCCTTTTCTTCCTTAAAATTTATATACGTATATTTACAGTGACCATTCTACATACATAGGTACATTATACGTGTGTTACACATATTATTACAGTACTTGTAATCCACGTTATACATATATATTATATACATTATACATGTGTAATGTACTTACTATATACGTTACACACACGTAACGTATCTAGGTTTATTTATAACCCGTATTTCCACCTTACAATGTCTAGTTATCAAACCCATTATGTGCCAGGTACTTTGTTAAGCACTTTACAAACACTGTTTTGGTTTCCAGCTTACTCTTAGCTCAAAAAAAAAATCATTAAAGTGACATTATTAATAATATTATTATGACATCACTAGCACTAGTAATGAATATTTACTGAGCCTTGATTACGCATGAGGCAATGGACTAAGAGTGACAGATGCTGTCTCTTAATCCTCACGGAAATCCAGTGATCTCGGCGGCATTATCATATTCTTATTATTTTTGGCTGATGAGGAACCCGGGCTTAGAGACATTAAGCAACTTGCCCGAGACCACACAGAAACTGAGAGGTGACGTGAGGATGAGAAGCCCGGATCTGCGTGACTCTGTTTTTCATGCTCTCGGTCACTTTAGGCCACATGCGTAACAGGGCCTCAGCTTACTCACTGGAAGAGCAAGACTGTGGTGGAAAAACCGAACTGGATGATAGAGAAGTTCCTAACCAGTTCCTTTTTGCTGACCCCCAAGGCCCCGCCACGCAGGGTGCCCACCACTGCTGCTTCACTGTCGGTGATACCAATCCATTTGCACTTCTCTGCACTGTGGAAAGAAACAACCCAACATGAAGAAAAAGAAAAAACAAAAACCC
This sequence comes from Vicugna pacos, assembly GCF_048564905.1. Lineage (NCBI taxonomy): Eukaryota > Metazoa > Chordata > Mammalia > Artiodactyla > Camelidae > Vicugna > Vicugna pacos. The sequence goes on along the minus strand of NC_133003.1, from coordinate 31,497,298 downwards.
AAGATGGTAACCAGAACAAGAAGGCAAGTGTGAGGAGAAACTGGGATCCACCTCACAAGGCCTGTACTTTTTGTTCATCTTTCAGGTAATACACATACTCGGATTTATCTTTACTATAATGAGTGATGATTGCATCATTTATTGAAAACAAATGAAAGTTTTTTTTTTCTTTATTTCTTTAATATTAAATGGACTTTTTAACTTTTGAAGTGAACATGTAAAACATTTCCTTCTTTCATCCCTGCTTGGGGAGTTGTAATTGCATTTTAACTGGTGCTGTTTCAAGAACAATTTTAACCTTGAATTGCAAATGTGTTGGCTGGAAGTGTACATAAATCATTTCAACTTAGTTTTTATTGTAAAAATATTACAGAGAATAATTAGTTTTTAATCTGTCGGTCTGAATCACAGGAAAGTTGAAATCTATTCATGTCATTTCTGCGCAGCAAGGGCTCTGGGTCACAAGATGTGGGGAGGGGATCATCATGGCTGAAGGGGGGAAAATGAGAGAAAATCAAAAGTAATATAATTATGAACCACTAAAAGGCTGATGTGCACAGTATTTTACAGGATGGGTATAGAACGGCAATTAAACAAGGCCAGAGTCCATTAAAAGCATAATAATAACCTCCTGAGAAAACACCAGAAACTATCACATCACACCCAAGGTCATGGGGACACATGAGTTCCATTACACATCGGAGGGGTGATTGGACAGGCCCCGCTTGGCTGCATCATTAGTAATCAAGACGATAATGATGGAATGTTAAATTCCCAACAGCCTGGAGCATCCCCAGTTTTACTTACTAAACTCCGGCGGCAAAATAAAATCTGGGAAGAGCTAGCTAACTACAGGTCCGTGTCGTCCCTGTCACTACAGACAGCTTTGCATGAAAGTGATGACAGAAAAGCCCTCTACAGAAAGAAGACGGTTTAACCGTAATTAACAATGAAAGCTATCTGCTGTGGGTTATTAATAATGGCATCTTCACCCACCACTTAAAAAGTCTTCTTTATTCAAAGCACTGCATGTTATGTAGTGTTCGAATAGAAACCTTCCGAATTAAGTCATTCATTAGTTGTTATGGCCTTGAAATAAACGTGAGAGATGCGACCACCAGTAGCCTTACGGTGATTCCACTAGCAATGCAGCCAGTCCTACCTGTTAAAATGGTAACTATTTTGGATATAGTAGGTTAGATAATATATATTAAAAGTTAGTTTCATCTGTTTTTCTTTACATATTTTAATGTAGCCACCAGCAAGTTAAAATAATGTATGTGGCTTGTTTTATTTCCATTGGACAGTACAGCCCTAGAGGCTTCAGACAAAAAAACAGCCACAACGAGAAACACCTAAAACCCTCTGAGCACTTCCTGTGGTGCCAGACACAAGTCTAAGCATTCTACACACATCCCATCACTTCATCTTTATAATGACCTCGTAAGATGCGTATGATTATCATCCCCATTTTACAGATGAAAGCTGAGGCACAGAGTAGTAAAGTAGCTAAGCAATTCGGATGAAGAATGTAGCCAAGAACGGAACCTAAGCAGTTTGGCACCATATGGAACATGGTCTTAATTCAAAAAGGTTGCTCTACTCTTTATGACAGTGATAACATTGGTTAAATTAAAAAAAAAGAAAAAAAATTCTATGCACTCTAAAGACGTTACACAAAAACTATTGAAAGTAATAAAGAAAGTTAGCAAGGGAGCAGGACACAAGATTAACATACAGAAATCTGTTGTGTTTCTTTACGCTAACAATGAAATATCATTAAGTTTTAAAAATCCTGAATAAAATGTCAAAAAACATAAAATACCTAGTAATAAACCTAACCAAGGAGGTGAAACACTTACATGCTGAGAACTGTTAAAACATTATAAAGGAAAATGAAGATAATCTGAAGAAATGGAAAGATACCCCATGCTCTTAGACTGGAAATATTAGTATTGTTAAAATGGCCACACTACTCAAAGCAATCTACAGATTGAACGTGATCCCTATCAAATTATCCAGAACATTTTTCACAGAATTAGAACAAATAATCCTAGAATTTATATGGAACCACGAAAGACCCAGAACTGCCAAAGCAATCCTGAGGAAAAAGAACAAAGCTGGAGGCATAACCTTCCCAGACCTCCCACAATATTACAGAGCTATGGTAATCAAAACAGTGTGGTGCTGGCACCAAAGCAGGCATACGGATCAACAGAACAAAACAGAGCCCAGAAACAAACCCACACACCTATGGTCAATTAATCTACCACAAAAGAGGCAAGAATATACAATGGAGAAAAGACAGTCTCTTCAGCAAGTGGTATTAGGAAAGCTGGACAGCTGCATGTAAATCAGTGAAATTAGAACACTCCCTCACACCATACACAAAAATAAACTCAAAATGGTTTAAAGACTTAAACATAAGACTCAATACCATAAAAACTCCTAGGAGAGAACATAGGCAAAACATTTTTGGACATAAATCGTAGTAATATTTTCTTAGCTCAGTCTCCCAAGGCAAATGAAATAAAGGCAAAAATAAACAAACGGGACCTAATCAAACTTAAAAGCTTTTACACAGCAAAGGAAACTATTAACAAAATGAAAAGACAACCTAGGAATGGGAGAAAACACCTGCAAATGATTCAGCTGACAAAGGGTTAATTTCCATAATATACAAACAGCTCATATAATTCAGTATCAAAAAAAGAATTAACTCAATGAAAAAAATGGGCAGAAAGCCAAAGCAGACATTCTCCAAAAAATACTTACAGATGGCCAACAGGTGCATGAAAAGACGCTCAACATTGTAGGTTATTAGACAAATGCAAATCAAAACCACAGTGAGGTAACCCCTCAAACTGGTCAGAATGTCTATCGTCAAAAAGTCTACAGATAGTAAATGCCAGGGAAGGTGTGGAGAAAAGGGAACCCCCCTACACTGTTGGTAGGAATGTAAACTGGTGCAGCCACTATGGAAGACAGTATGGAGGTTCCTTAACAAACTAAAAAAGAGAGCTATCATATGATCCAGCCATCCCACTCCTGGGCATGTATCTGGAAAAGACAGAAACTCTTCACTTGAAGATACCTGCAGCTCAATGTTCACAGCAGCACTATTTACAACAGCAAAGACATGGAAAGAACCCAAATACCCATCAACAGATGACTGGTTTAAGAAAATGTGTATGTATACATATATACACATATACACAATGGAATATTACTCAATCATAAAAAAGAATGAAATAATGCCATTTGCAACAACACAGATGGACCTAGAGATTATCATACTAAGTGAACTGAGATAGAAAAAGACAAATATTATATGATATCACTTACATGTGGAATCTGAAAAATAATACAAATAAATTGACATACGAAACAGAAACATACTTACAGATACAGAAAACACATTTATGGTTACCAAAGAGGAAAGGAAGGTGGGGGAAGAACAAATTAGGGGCATAAGATTAACAGATACAAACTACTACACATAAAATAGATAAGCAACAAGGATTTACTGTGTAACACAAAGAACAATATTCAACATCTTATAATAACTTACAATGGAAAATAATCTGAAAAATATATATAACTGAATCACTCTGCTGTATACCTGAAATTAACACAATATTGTAAATCAACTATATTTCAATAAAACTCATGCAAATAAAACAAATACACTAGCCCTTTTGATATTTATTTCCTTTTTGATAGAGCCTCCAAGAATCTCCTAAATAAAGCTCATGTTAGGAAAAATTATAGGCAGTGTCATATTTTAAACTGCAAAAGCCAACAGTTCTGGAAAGGGAAGGCTGGGATAGTTTCCAATGGTCAAAGCAGCAGCATCTGAGAGTCACTGTTCTAGAATAAAACACATCCTAGCACACTGGACTAAAAATGACCATGTTCCATGACTGATCACAAATGCATGGCAGGCACCTGTCTTACTGGGCTCCTCTGACCTCCTCTGCCAGGACTGAGGGTGCCGCCATTTTGTTTAGGTGACAAAATCCTGGCACGACTTTTGCCTGATATTTACAGTAAATGTTTGGTGGAGCCACATACGCCATGCTGACTGCTGACCGACCAAGCCGACCCATGATTCCATTTGTGACACCGTTTTGGTCCAGACTATCACACAAGCTGGGGTCAGAGCTCGCTGGCTGCAGGGTTGGTCTGAATGCCCAAGGAGACTCACAAAAGAGGGAAAGTAAGGAGTTGCTCATATTTACTCTGGAAGACTTCAAAGAAATCCACATCTGACAAGACAACAGTGTGTGCTGACCATCATACTGTGGGGTGAACGAGCACTCCTGTTCACTGCTGACAGGTACCCATGCTGTGTAAGAGGAGAGAAGAGCCTTTGGAGAAAAGGAAGGATGGACAACTAGGAACGTTGCTCCTTCTGGTGGAAGCAGACATGGAATCCTGTCCACTTGGCTTCTCGGAACTGGCCGTCCGCCCTTCTGAAATGAACATTCTGTGCTCCCTTCAGAAGGAATGTTGGCAGGGTCGGGGTGGGAAGGTCTGAAACCATAATACTTGGATGGTTAAATGCTTTCCTTTCTGAGGCCTGACACAGCTGTGACCTCCACTCAGCTCACAGCAAGGACCTAGTTTGGCCACAGGAAAATGAGCTGTTTCCTCCCTTGGGAGAGAGAAAGGGATATACGAAGCCGTGTCTGATAAAAGTAAAGTATTATCTAAAGATGGTTTAGAGTAAAGAAACTTGGAGGCCAAGATGACTAATTTATTCCTTCACTATTTTCTTCAGACAGTAACACTTAGAGAGATCTTGGTCATATATTGGAAGTCACAGAGAACAAATCTTCCATTATTTCTCTCTTGAGTGTATGGCTGGCAGAGCAGAAGAGTAAAAAAACGTTAATAAAGCACTTTCTCAAATGTCAAAATACTTCTAATTGACAAGCACTTGACAAGACATCCAAGCCTCAAACTCTGCCTTTTGTTTAGATACACTAAACTGTAATAAAACACAGTATGTGTTAATGGTTCTATTTTTCCCCTACTACACAATTACGGGTCTATGCCTCCCCCTCACAGGGTATCCTACAAAAAAAAAAAAAAGAAAAAAAAGAAAGGAAGAAAGAGAAAGGAAGGGAGGAAGGAAGGAAGGAATGGGGAAAAAAGGAAGAAAAAGAAAGAAAAGACAAACTTGATTTTCTTAACCTCATTATCAATGAATACAAAAGCATTTACCTTAATCGACAAAAAGGATTCCTTTTCAAAGCCCTGTTCCCCCATGCTTGAGGACATAACTATTTGGGTTGCAGTTTCATTGTATTTTAATAAAACATTGCTGGCTTCACCATTAGGAAGAAAACTCGTTTCATATTTCATTATCTCCTTAAGGCCAACACATCCTATTCAGCAACCAAACTGCTAGTCTTTCTTTTTTCATCACAATGGAATTAAAAGGAAAACAACAACCTGAAAGGAAAATGTCTGCCAACCGCAGTGAGGCCAAATAAATGTTCCCCCTGAACCCACACCACCTCCTTTGTTAGTGGGGTGTCTCTCCTGCACTAGCTCCTTCTAGATAACCTGCTCTGTTTACCCCCAGAGCAGGGAGACCAGATGTCTCAGGACACGACCAGCACCTCTGCCGACCTATTAACAAATGGACACATGACCCAAGGCCAACCAGCAAATTGGTTCAGAATAGCAAATCTATTCAGATCTATCTTCCTGAATACTTGACACAAGACCCAGACTATTGTCAGCTGGTAGCTGGCCGTTGAGTTGAAGGGTCAACTGGTATTAGAGTAACAATATCGAGCCATGCAATCCCCTCCAAGGGAAACCGCACTTGAAACTGGGAGAGAGAAGGAGCCAGTATTTTGCAAAAGTACAGACAGACTCACAAAGCAGAAACTCAAAGATCTTAAGGTCTTGCATGGCCCCTCAAAGGCAGAGACTAAAGCTCATGCTCCACTTTCTACTTATAGGCCTGGTCATGAGGGCCTCCCTCGCAGGATGCCCCTGCTATGGTTTCTTGAAAACACTCCTCCTACTTAAGCCACTTTTAATGGGTTTCTGTTTCTTACATCCCCAACAGCCCTGACCAGGACAGCATCCAACCCTATTTCCCCTTCTCCCTACTCTGTGTTCTCTACCCTTGTTAGGAGAATCTCTGGACGATTGCCCATGCCAGCCAGGTTCGTCGTCTTGTTGCTTGTCTTCTTCAGTTATATTACTGATATTTATCACATAATTTCAAAACTTCCCCCTTCTCAGCCTTTACAGCCCTAGCTGTCAAATTCTGGAGAGGCATTTCTACGGATGGCTCTAATAAGAACCTTCCATTTTTAGACAGTCCTGGTTAATGGCTCAAATCCACGTTCTTACAAAATCCTACCCGCTGTTCTTGGCCCTGTTTCCAGAAATTATGGAGAAGTCATCTATCTACTCTTCTGTCTCAGGGCATGCTGAATTTCTAAGCTTTTACTTTTTTTTGTTTTTTGAGGAGGGGAGCGGGATGTGATTAGGTTTATTTATTTACTTCTTTGTTTAAAAAAAAAACCCTTTTTTTAATGGAGGTATTGGGGATTGAACCCAGGACGTCGTACATGCTGAGCATGTGCTCTACCACTGAGCTCTACCCTTTCCGCACATGCTGCATCTCTGATGACTCACGTGTCCCCTCTACTTTTCCCGTCCATCTATTATTCTTCATAAGGTGATTCAAGGCCCCTCATCCCCGGGTAGATCCTCTTACTCTGACGTTGCTCCCAACCCCTTCTCCAGTTCATCAAATCCCTACCCACAGTTAACTGCTCAGCCTGAACCCACCTTCTTATGATGTCTGCCAGGCCACACTCAGGGAGGAGTGGTAGCTCAATGTAGACGTCAACACACGTATGTGAAATCGGACAAACCCAGGCTTGGCTTCTGGCTTCAACATTCACTGACCATGAGTCCGTGAGCATGTTACCCAGTCTCTCCTTGCCACCATGTCCTTATGGGAACCGTCTTACTGCAACATACCCAACTCTCAACGCTGTTGTGCAACAAAGTTGACCAGATGTAAAGTGCTTATCACAGAAAGAAAAGAGCTCATTCAATGGTATTTTTTTCTTTCATTTCTTCACATACACAAATTTCTCTTTTCTGAACTTTGGGTAGTATGCCCTTTGGGATCAGACACCACAGCTTGGAAACCAGTTGTTATGACCCTGGGCAAGTCACCTCACTTCTGTTGTCTCTCCTCTCTAAAACGTGGGTACAAACAGCACCAACCTCATAAGGCTGTTGTTCATGAAGATTAAACAAGTTAACATGCATCGAGAGCTCAAAAGAGTTTCTGGCACAAGAAATCATTGTCTCACAGGATAGCTGTTACCTCCTCAGGATTGAATACTTACAAGATACCTGATTTCATGTCTGCAGTTCTCCTCAGCTAGTTAATTTGCAGCTGAGAAATCATGTTTTATATTTTACAATTCCTGGGTGCAAAAACATGTTTGTTGGAAAAAATGAGAAGAATCAATGAGAAGCAACTGATTAAAAAAAAAACAAACCCTCCTTACTGGTATACTCTAGCAGCGTCAGATAGTTAATGCAACACGAAACAAGCAAAAACAGAAGCCCCATCGGGGGCTAAACAGCTACCTGACGGTAAGAGATGGGGACTGGCCTCCGGAAGACTATCCACTCCACAATCTCGCTGCACGGCGGGGTAGTCAAAGAACCCATGTACCGGTAATAGCTGCCCAGGGATGCAGGCAGGAGGTCCCGGAGGATGAAAGGATCCAGAAAGGTCTCCTTCTCTGTTTGGGGGAAGAGGGGAGAGAAAAGCACCAGAGGTAAGTCGTACTACACTGCAGACACCGTCCAGACCCTCGGCATGCGGGCGCCACATCGCAAGTCTTGTGTTTGTTTGCATCCTGAGAAACACCAGCATTTGTTGGCGGGAGACACATGGAAAACAAAGCAGTGCTTCCAAGGGTGTGCTCTGAGTACTGCGCTGGATTTCATGAAAAACGGGTTCCATGACAAGCAACGCTGGGCAGCACTGCAGACCCTTCGTCTTCCCCCAGGAAACAGACAAAACACTAGCCTAGTAAAGTCACTGAGGAGTCCTGCAGAAAAAGAACAGACTTGGTTTTGCTTCACCTGTCCTTTCTTAAACGTGCTTCATCGCAGACCTCTTCTTCATTTAATACAACGAACTAACAATCAGGGGAACAATCTCTGAAACGCTCATGAGACACTTAGTGGGAAAGGAAACGTGTAAGCCAGCAGAAAAGCGCAATTCCAGTTAGTTACACTGCATTATGGTTTCACCCTGCGCTTTCCCAAACCAAAGTGAAACCTAACCAAGGCATGGCCCTGAACTTGCAAAATGATGGGTCTGAAAACACACTTCCTCTTTTTACTGAAGTAAAGGCATCTTCCCTCAGGTAGAGAAATGACATTTAAGCTGAGACCCAGCAAGGATACCTCACAATAACTCTATGAGGAAAACGAGGTCTGGAAGGGCTTATGCCTGCCCAAGGTCACACAGCTCCTCAGTAGCAAAGCTGGGATATGAACCCAGGGATCTTGACACCACAGTTTGCGTAATTCTGATTCAGCTAAAGAAGGACCTGAAACCATCTCAAGTTGTGCGTAGAACATGTGCAAAGGTCATGAGGCAGAAAGAAATAGTGCACCAGAGATTAGTGTGCTGTATTATTACTATTTTGTATTGATGTATAGTTGATTTACAATGTTGTGTTAGTTTCTGGCATATGGCACAGTGATTCACTTATACATATATATATTCTTTTTCATTATAGGTTATTATAAGATACTGAATGTAGTTCCCTGTGCTATATAGTAGGACCCTGTTGTTTATCTATTTTGTATATAGTAGTTTGTATCTGCTAATCCCAAACTCCTAATTTATCCCCCACTACCCCTTTCCCCTTCGGTAACCATACATTTCTTTTCTATTTCTGTGAGTCTCTTTCTGTTCTGTAAATAAGTCATTTGTATCATTATTTTTAGATTCTACATATAAGGGATATCTGTTATCTTTCTTTCTTTGATTTACTTCACTTAGTATGATAATCTTTAGGTCCATCTATGTTGCTGCAAATAGCATTATTTCGTTCCTTTTTAATGGCTGAGTAGTATTCCATTGTGAATATATACACTACCTTCTCTATCCCATCATCTGTTGATGGACATTAAGTTTGCTTCCATGTCTTGGCCATTGTAAATAGTGCAGCTCTGAACATTAGGGTGCATGTATCTTTTCGAATTAAGAGTTTCCTTCAGATATATGCCCAAGAGCGGTACTGCTGGATCATATGGTAAGTCTATTTTTAGCTTTTTAAGGAATCTTCATACTGTTTTCCATAGTGGCTGCACCAAATTCCATTCCCTCCAACAGTGTAAGAGGGTTTAGGGCACTATATTATAATTCTCCCAAGCAAGGTCAGTAGATTACCCAGCTTCTTTCACAGATCAGAGAAGGTTTCAGTGACTACCTGCGTCTTGAAACATCTAGCTCTGAACTTAAGTCTGGAATTCCTCCCTCATTCCTTCTAGGGATGTAAAAAGGCTATTACAGTCCTGAAAATGGCTTGCCTTAGCTCCTTGATGCCTTCCTCTGTGGGCCCCTGGACATTTCTCTGGGAACTCAAGGCTCCAGGTTACTTCATGGACACACCTGTGACTTACGGGAACATTATTCTCAAGCCTCATACCTCCTCCCACCTCTTCTTTCATGCAGAACAACCAGTACAGGCATTTGGGCAAATGTGCATCCTTAGACTAAAGAGGTCTATGTAACTGGGGGATGATGAGAAAAACCAACAGAAATCAACTATATTAGAATAATGAAAAAGGTAATTTCTGTTTTATAGAGATTTGATGAACAAAACTTAGTATTTATGTAGCTTTTACCATAGGCCAGGCACTGTTCTGAATATTTACATGCTGCAAACACTTGAACATCTCTTACTGTAAGCGCCAGGCCCTGTTCTAAGGGCTTTATAAAGATTGATTGATTTCATACCTAAAAGAGTCTCATGAAGTCGTACTGTTATCACCCCCACTTTACAGAGCTGCAATCTACAACCAGGTAGCTGAGCCTGGATTCATTGTTCTTATGCCATCACTCTGCCCCTTCACACCACAACCCGATGGAGCATGTACCCGTCACGCTCCAGTTCCCCAGATGTGGAGCTCAAGGGGTCAAATTACCACGCCCAAGGTCACGAGTGAACAGTGAAGGGGCAGCAGTCTTCATGAGGCTGATTCTCATGCTTTTCATTTTTTTAAGAGGAAGACTTAAATATTAACTAATAAACGCAGAAGTCTTCAAATCATAGGGTTCTATTATCAAAATGATAAAAGCAATTTCTGTTGGACAAAAGGCTGGGAATAACAGAATTGCCCCTCCGCCCATTGGCAAGCCTGGGCTTTAATTTAACCTGGTTCCCAGCGGCCTAATGATGGGGGAAACCTCTGCAAGCGTGCTTGGCTGGGACTGGCTTGGCCAAGGGGAGGAAAGATTTTGGCCTTTGCTTGCTGCCTCTGCACTTCCTGGGCTGTGCAAATAGTCAACAAAAGGCGCCAAGCAACACAGGGTGCACAGGGCCGAGTGTCACCAACCACAAGGTCACCATCTTCATTTCCCCATCATGCAGCAGGTGAACCTGGCATTACAATGCAGCACAGCAACCTGACTTCAGATCAAGGGCTCCAGACCGAAGGACCAGAAAATCTTTAGAGTTTCCCCCGAGGGGCCTGATCCAATATTAGGGGTGCAGTTAAGCGTGCTGTATGCAGACAGGCAGTAACAAGCCAGTCCCTGCAAGCCTGCGGCGGCGAAGCTCCCGTCTAAAGCACCCACTTGAGGAAGATTGCTGTGGCTTTAAAGAGCAGAGAAAGACAAATCAGAAACACTTGCCCCACCAATCTGAGGCGGCTGGATTTCACAAGTGAGTACTGTTTCAGCAGGAGCAGGACTCTCGTATGAGTTCTTGGACGGGCTCTTGGATTCGCCAGGGATGGACGGAAACTGTAGGTGTGACTGTTTCTACAAACACAGAAGGGCTTCTTGGTCCTGCATCTACCCAAGGGCTTCAGACCTGGGTTTTGGCTTTAACTGATTAGAAGGTGCCATCAGATGGGGGAGGGGGCGGGGGGGGGAGAGCTGGTGAGGGGGATGGGGGGGCGGCTTTACTACTTGCTGGTTCCACCACCGTCACTACCATCACTAGACTAACTAGGTCAGTGCCTTCGGAGCCAAAGAACTCTTTCTTCAAAACAAAACGTTACACGGAGCCAGGCAACTCAAACGGCTGAAACAGCCAGCGTGGTTGAAGCTGTGCTGGGAACCCAGGGGCACTCTGAAAACCCCCCATTTTAGTCCAATTCTATAATTTTATGGCTGGGAAATGGGAGACCAGGGTGAAGTAATGGATGGACCCAAGGTCAAAAGCTTCAGGAGAATATAGACTCGGGTGGGATTCTTTCTTCAGAGAAACCACTTGGGCTCTGAAACACTGGGCCTGGGAGCAGGAAGTATCACCTGGTATCTGCTGAAAACCCAACTCGAAAGGCTGCCTCATTAGCACCTCATTTCTCCATCCCTACAGGGGGTGGTGACGAGAGCGGACTCTCAGCCTGCTGGGTTCAAATCCCAGCGCCTCCACCTGTGTGAGCTGTGAAATCTTAGTTACCAACCCTTCCTAGGCTGCTGTGAGGATTAAATAAATCAATACAAGAAAGGGGTTCAGAAAGAGCTTGGAACACAGAGCATCTCATAAATGATAGATGTGATGCTTCTTCTAATTCTTATTACTTTTATTATTGTTATTTTTATTCCTCTAACCATCAGGAGCTAGCCATGTACGTCTTATACGGCCATGAACTTCTTTCAGTGTTTGTGTGCATGTTTTATTTTTTAACTGGATCAGCAGTGCCTCAAAGGTACCCCATGTCTGACATATTCCCCATCACCCTGAGCAGTATAGGTTAGCGTTTTCTTTCCCAAAGCTCTACCGTGAGCTTGGGAGCCAACTGATACTTAATAGCTGTGTGACCTTAGGGAAAGGTCTTAACTTCTCTGAGCTACTTCCCTTATCTGTCAAATGGGAATATCGAGACTACCCATCAGGGTTGCTGTGACAATTAAGCAAGCTAATCAGTGTGAATGTAATAGGGAAGAACAAATCTGACTCCATAACAGATCTGTTCTTTTAGCTCTAACCCTGTGCTCAGTCATGCTAGTTCTGCACCTTCTGTAACAGAATGTTGCCTGTAGCCTGAAATACACAGGAGAGCCCATTCTCAAGGCTCCGACCTTAAAGGGTATAACACTTTTCCATTCATATAGAGATAAAAAGTTGCAGAATAGAAAAAAAGAAACATTTGTCTTGTTGGGGGTTTACAGGGACACCATGACCTGACCCACGTGGACAGCTGCAAGAACAAAGGATTCGGACATCAAGAAGTTTCCAACAATCAACCACACCCTCTCCCTTTCTTAGGATAAAAAAGAACCTGAATTCTGACTTGGGGAAGATGGTTCTCCAGGACATTAGCACCCCATCCCCCATCTTCTTGGTCTGCTGACTTTCCAAATAAAGTCATCATTCCTTGCCCCGACACCTCATCTCCTGATTTACTGGCCTGTGTGCAAGCGAGCAGAACAACTTTGGACTCGGAGACATGAGGGGCTTAGGACAGTGTTGTGAGCCCTGATTTATCAAGGCAAGCACTTGACTAAGAGCAGGCCGGCTTATGCTGTGTTTTAAGTCAGCGATTCGCAAATGTTTTCTGTGAAATGCCAGACAGTAAATGCTTAAGGTTTTGCATGTCAAAAGGCAAAAGTAAAGTAAAGCAAAGCTGCTGTATAAGTACCTATATAACGAACATTTTCACAACCTTATTAACGACATTCCAAATGCTAATAGCAACTGAGCGCAACTTTAAAAATACACATCTACTAAGGAGAAGAATGGAATTCTCTGCGGGGTGGGAGGCAGATAATATTTCGCTTAATTAGGGTTCTGAGTTCAGAAGCTGTACAAAAGTCAGTCAGTGGAATGGATGTGGCCATCAGGGCCACGTTGTGCCCTCCCGATTTCAAGCCAAGTGTTGGAGGGTAGGCGGGCAAGTGTTAGAAAGTCATTTTGGTTGACTGAAATACACAGGATAGCCCATTCTCAAGGAGCCTCCATCATTAATGCTTATTTCTTTTATGAACATTCATTACACAATCGACTCGAGTTGTTTGCCTTCTTCCTTAAGTTCTCAGAGTTCAAAGTGAACATTCGTTTGTGCTGATCTTTCTGAAAATTCCATTTCCTGCTCCGTCCACAAGGCATGCTCCACTGACAAATGGGGTGCTCATCAGGCTTAACTGTCAGTCAGGAATAACTTTAGAAATGGTACCCCGTGTTCCCAGCACTGCCCACAAAGCCTGCACCAGCCACAAGGCACTCAACTAGCGGACCCAAGACTGGGAGTTCCCAAGTACGGCCACGGAAAGAAGGACGAATGCACCTTTCAGCTAAAAGCTTGACCTCCCCAACTAATAAAATCTTAATAAATGTACACGTTATAAAGTAAAGGGATGTGCTAGAGCCAGGTCCCTGGATTTGAATCCTAACTGGCATCCTGAAACGTCTGACCTAAGACAAGCTACTTCACCTCTCTGTAACTATCTCCTCATCTGTAAAATGGGATTATAATAATATCGACCTCATCTGGAGGTTTCTCTCATCGGGAGAGCTTTTAAACGAATTAACAGTAGTTAAGGGCTTAGCAGAGTGTCTGGCACTGAACAAGCACAGATAAGTACTTGTTAAAGGAAGCCTATTATAACAGGACAGTTTGATCCAAACCCATCCTGATCAGAGCACTCTGCGCCGCAGCTTTTATCCTAATCAGTAATTTGAATTCAAGATATCCTATCCCAGACACTTAACTAGTTGAGAAAAATATTTGAACCACTACTTATCCCACCATTCATTCCATTATACCATAATAAGCAGGTACTGTGCATTACTAGATAAAAGAATTGAAAAGGAATGAATCTCATATTCCACTTTCAAGGATCCCAGTGCTGTGTGCAGACAATATTATATTTTAATAATTAATTGTTCATCAAAGGAAAAGATGAGGAACAGGGATGCTAAATTCAACGTTATTCAAATTGCAAAAATGAATAATGTATGACTTTTATATTAAATACACACTGTATTAAGTAGTCTACATTTCACCCAACTCTGTCTTTCATTTTGCAGCATTTTGAACGACAATACGAATAATCAGTTGGGGGAGGCTTATTTAGAAAAAGAAGTACCTTATTTGAATGCAAAGGGAGTGTATCCGAAGGTGATTAAATTTTTCTTATCAATTAGAAAATTTTGTATGAGGGCTTTAAAGTCACGGTCAACCATTAAACCCAGAGCGGCCCGGTTATCCTTGCAATTTCCTTTCAACATTAAATTATATCTGGCTCGATTCTGTTCAATTTCTTATTTCTGATAGCAGTGCCAGGAGGCAATCTTTAATTAAAGAAAATTTGAAAGATTCAAACATGCATAATTGGATTAAAAATGTGATCATTAAAACATTAGATGATAATCATCTGATTGATTGCATTTTTCAGTGTGTTAATAACCTAATATTTTCAATGCTGTGGTTATATATGAAGAGAGAAAGCCTTTATAAAATACGATGAACCATCAGCATAGAGACAAGAACTGTGCAGTGATCAAAAATTGTGGAATGATACTGAACCACTCCTCTGCCCCCGTGAACAAAGCATTTTGGACAGAATGGGGTGGTTTCTAGGGGAAGAAAACCAGTCCCACCCCTCAAACAAGGAATCAACCAATTTTAGGGAGGTACATAAAATAAACCAAGAATAGAAAGCCCAAGCTTTGGTATTTAGCCCAATGACTGTTTGGTTTCTTCAAGGTTTCCCAAAATTTTCTATAAGGAAAAGCTATTCACTCTTCCTTAAATGCTTAAAATCACTGGGGTAGGACGGGCCTTCTGCTTCATAATTGGGGAAGATAGCGAGAGAGTGACTGTGGAAAAACTGGGTATTAGGCCACACTAAATGGGAGAAGATTCATGACAGTGCTGCTCAAATTTAATGTGTATGCAAATCACCTGGGAAGCTTGTTAAAATGTAGATTCTGATGCAGCCAGTCTGGGATGGGGACTGAGATTCCGCATTTTTAGTAACGCTTGACCACACCTGAGAAGCCAGTTTCTACCAGGACTGTCAGTGGGCTCCTCCACCCTCTGCAGCCTCACCTACTGCTCCTGTAAGATTCTTAGGTTGAGCCTTACTGACCTCTTTACTGTCTCATGATCACATTACCCCAGGGCCTTTGCACTGGCTCTTTACTCTGCTTGGAACTTTTTTTCCCCCACTGCTTTATTCATGGCTGGTTCGGGACCAAATGCCTTTCAGCTGCTAACAATTAATGATATTTGAATGACACATTTCTCAATGTGGTCGCCTCTGACCACTGCTTTGGAAAGAGCTTTTAAAGGGCAGGCTCGTGGAGATGGAAGCATGTGATTGAAAAACCTTAAGACAGAAGCAAGTCATGTGGTACCTGGGGAGGCCATTCCAGGCAGAGATACAAGACACTACAAAGGGATTCTGCCTGGCACATGGCTGGAGTTGAGTTGACAACTCCAGCCATGCGAATCTGACAACTCTAGGAGGAAAAATTTTAGCTGCTGGTTAAGGAAAATCAGGAATTTGGCTAAAAATTGTGAAGAGGCCAGAACACTAGACACAAGAGTCAGCAGCTCTGGGTAGGTCTGGACTAGCCATGAATGGGCTGCATGACCTGGGAGGGCCAAGGGGTCTGACAAGCAGGTGTCAACAGGAACAGGAAATGGGAAGTAGGGATGGAAAGAAAGAGCCTGAGGGCCAGAACCCAGGGCTGCGGAGCCTGGCATCTGAAAGCCATCAGGGAGGGCAGAGAGCACCACATTATAATTAAGACGGTGGCAGAGGCCTCCCAGGGGGCGTGGAGGAGCTGATTTTATTATCTAAATGTAAGAGACGAAACTGGCCCTATCTGACTGGCTGCTGACTATCAGACCTGTCATCTCTCTGTCATCAGTAAGGAGGATGAACGGCAAAGATGGGGCAATGGAAGTGGGGCTGGCCCATTTTCAAGGTGTGGCTGTCTGCAAGGCTTCCTGATAGATGGTTTTAAGGAAGAGGCACTATGCTGAAGTCACAACAAGGGGCGCCTGGGGAAGTCACCCGAGAACCACGGAGAACTGCGGGGTTCCAAAGCGTTTCGAAGGATGCTAGTCTCCATCATTTACAAATAAGGAAAATAAGGTCCAGAGAGGGAAAGTGGCTGAATGAAGATCACACAGTGAGGTGAGGACAGAACATGGGTCTCCCTGTCTACTACCCGACTCCTCATCCCTGGGCTCTGGGTTCTTCGCCCGCAGCTGATATAAACATGATCAGGGGAGGAAATCTCTCCCAAGACTGAAGAACTTGTTTAGCTTTTTAAACATAAATCTAATCCTGACCCCGCCCAGCTCAGAATCTTCCAGTGGCTTCTCATTTCATTTAGAATAAAATCCAAACTCCTCACCAGGTGGCCTCTTCCACCCTCTCCCATGTTGACCACCACCTTCCTCCTCCCGTTTCTGTTCCCTTTGCCTGGAGTGCTTCCTCTGCCCCCACCCCTGTTCCGTATGTTAAAATCTCATGAAAAAAAATTGTAACCATGTGCAGTGATGGATGTGAACTAGATTTATTGTGATCATTCTGTAGTATATATGTATATCAAGTCATCATGTTGTACAGCCAAAATGTTATATGCCAATTACACTGCACTAAAAATATGAAGAAATGAGAGCAGCAGAACTGGTGAAATAGGATATTGATATAATTTAATAGGATTCACATCGAAGGTCCCCATCAGCTTTCTGAGTCTACGAGAAGCTGGGTCCAGAGCCTGTTCCATGACCACCGTGAAGGATGCTCACAGCGTCAGGCAGCAGCAGACTCCATATGGACTGGATTCTCTGGGCTCAGTTTGCCCTCCACTGACCTGGTCCCCAGACTCCCCTCAACACTGCAGGATGTCCTGTAGTTCGTATCTTTTTACCAGTTCACATTTACGGTGCATGAACTCGGTGCTAGGACCTGCTGTGGCCTTTGTCTCATGGAAGTCTCACAACTCTGGGAAGTAAGTATCAACAGCCGGATGAAGGCTGATACTTCACCAATGTCAGAGCTGTACATGCCCGGGTCTCATTTACAGTGTATAATTGGTCAATTATAGGTTTACTTTTGTGTGTTTTTTTTAAAGCAGATTGGAGGCTCCATTACATCAAGACTGTGGCTCCTTACTGTATCTCCAACACTCAAGACAGTGCCTTAGAGAGTAGGTCCTTTATATATGGTTGAAAAAATTGATCAAACTAAGTAGCTCTAAGTCACAAGTGGGGAAACTGTAGCCCAGTGGCCAACTTCAGCCTTGTACCTGATTATATAAATAAAGTTTTATTGGAACACAGCCATGCCATTGTTTACTGTTTCAGGCTACAAGTGCATAGTTGAGCAGGTGCAGCACACAGTGTACAGCCGGCAAAGCCTGAAATAGTTGCCATCAGTCCTCTGCAGAGTGTGCTGACTGCTGCTTCTCCGTGTAGGGTAGGATATTTAAAAATGGTGGCAACAAGCAACATTATTCAAGCAAGAATGGAGCCAGTACATGGGGACACAGGGGCGTGGGGCTTATTTCTGCCTCGGAAACACTCTGTACCAGCATGCAGAGGATCTAGTCCAAACCCCTTGGCCTTCCCCATAGGCACAGTCCAGACAAAATCAGAGAGCCTACGTGGTGCCCTGTTACTGCAGGGTCTGAGCAAAGAAGGGTCTGAAGTGGGAGAGCGGACCTGATTAATCAGATTCCTATATTCAAGGATGTAGGGAGGGGCTCCAAGGTCATGAAATACCCAAGTTCAAAGACATCTAGCCTCCTTGAGTTTACTGGTGGTTTCGGTTGGCCAAATGTGGCATTTGATCTAAGGGCTGATGTTTGACTGAAGCATATGTCGACATTAATATTTCCAAAGAGGAACTACATGAAGAGCACAGAGCCTTGTCAACAATTAAGGAAATGAACATGACATTTAAATTACACAGAGTTACATAGTGACGAGAGCCAGTATTATCACTGAACAGTTCCACTGCTTGCCTTTTCTCCCCGACATGGTTCTGGTGGCCATAACTGGCATGGTGCTATTATTTTATTATTTTAGCTTCCTTTTGATGCTCAATGACCTAATTGACAGAGGCACACAAGAGTTAAATGACTTTGACAATAATCAGGAAGTTAGTCAACGCTGGAAACAGACACTGGCCCAGCAGAGCTGCAGAGAGAATGCATCTAAGTCCAAGACAACTGGGTTCAAACCATCGCTCCACGGCCGTGAGCCGGGACACAGCAACCTCTATGAGCCTCAGCTTACCCTTGTGTCCCCGTGCTGCTCCTGAGATTACCCAAGACTATATGTACAGAACATCCGGGCAGAGCTGGGCACACAGCCAGGGACTGAGAGACAAGAGGTTACTGCTTCTTCCTCTCATCCCCTCTCTAGTCCCTGGTCCACCATCCTCTCCTCTGACCTCAAAAGGACTGGCTCGCCCAAATCAGCTTTATGACCACCGTCTACATCCCTTCCTGCTATTTTTATATGACCCGAGTAAGTCAAGCAACATACATTCTATTTCGATAGCCGGGGACTGAGTGGGCAGAAATCAATCGTCACCGCAAGGCCTTCATACGCATATCGATAAGTAACAACAACAGTGATGGTAACGCTGCTGGGGGGGCAGTGGCAGCAGCTGGCACTGCGTGCTGACTGTGCCCCACACAGGCATGTACCGTAAGCCGCTGACTCCCCAGGACTAAGCAATCAGGCTGGTATCACCATTACCTCCTCATACAGCTGAGAAATGAGCCACAAAGAGGTTAAGCAACTTATGCAGGTTGTACGACTGGTCGAAAGCAGAACTGGCACCCAAACCCGGAGCCTGCGCTCTCGGCCACGCCACGCCAGGGCTCCTCCTGTACCGAGGTGACGCATGTGGGTAAGAGCGTCACACCAGGGCGCCGCCCCAAGTTCCTCACCGAGCACGCTGGCAGCAGGCAACCGGAGACATAGTTTTAAACTCTCTCTTTGCTTCCCATCCCAGTGAAACAACCAGAAAACAGGTATTCCCCTGGGCTCCCATAATCCTGTTCAAACAATCAAATATTGACAAAGAAGGCTGCCTAAATGAGAACTCGCCTCAAATTCAAATCCAACCTAAAAGGAATCACGTTTGAAGTCTTTTTCTGTCTTAACGTGATGGTTAACAATGCTATTAGCGATCAAATGGAAGCCACACAGCATTCCATTTCCTGGCTTTGGCTACGAAAAGAAGTGGAAACAGCCCACATCTATGGTGGTGGTTCTGACACACCGAAATCCAGGAAACCGTGGAAATGGTTTAAGTGCGCCTGTTTCTAGAAGATTTTGAGATCAAAAGGGTTCAGATAAGCATCTGCCCTTCCTGAATCTGTAACAGACATGAGCCAATTAGTCCAGACCAGAGTGCTGCATATTTAAAGCACACTTCAGGAAAGTTCCAGGTAATTACATGCTGCAAACATAAACTTCAAAGGGGAAATTTTGTCGCCTGTTAAGAGTGTTCAAAACCATCAGTGGCCTATAAATGACATAACACAGGGTTTCTCATTCAAAAGGGAGAAAATCTGAAGGACTTCTTTCTTAAAGGTTAACGTTAAAACAACCCTCTTTCAACTCCACTGAAATGCATTTGGATTACATGGCAAAAGCAAAACTGAGGCCCATCTCTATAAAGTGTATCAAATGGTAAATTAGGACCTGAGTTGGGTGATTACATTGTCCAAAAGGAAACACAACACTGCATGAAGGTAACACTATTAGCAGTGCTACCTTTCAGACAAGGCAGGGTTGACAAATTTTCCTGTATAGAACCAGAGAGTAGATATTTAATCTGCAGGCCCTGATAGTCTCTGTCACATCTGCTCTGCTCACAGACAGTGGGTAAGTGAATGGGCGTGGCTGTGTCCCAATAAAACTTTATTGACAAAAACAGGCAGTGGGCCAGATTTGGCTCACAGATAAATTTCCTGACCTCCAATTTTGAGGGCAGTGGACACACACCAGGCACCCTTCCTTCTTGGTATTTTCCCTGTCTTAAAGCATTTAGCATTCATACACACGAGGCAGGTATTTTCATAATTCCCATCTTCCTGGGTGGAACCTCAGGGACAGAGCGAGCCATCTATTTCTACAGAATCACACAGCTCCCGAGCTGGAGAGCTGGAATTCAAACCCTGGTCTCCGGAGCACTGGTCTAGAATCCTTGTTCAGTAGCGTTCCCGAGAGTCACATTTCAATGAAAAGTCACGAAAGTCCATTTGTCTAGAAGTATTCTATAATCCAGACTTTTAATAAAAATTCATTCCAAAGTTTCAACTGCTTTATTCATGTGAACTCATGAGATTTCCCTGCAGGCAAGTAACAGTCTACTTGACCTTCACCACCAAGAATGGCAATGACCACAAAAAAAAAAAAAAAGAAAGAAAGAAAGAAAAGAAAAAGAAAAAAACCAGAAAGATTGTTCATGACATTAAAACTTCCCAAAGGCAGGGGAAATCTCATCGATCCTCTTACCCACAACACCAGAACTAGCACTAAAGAGGCACTTGATGGATGGAAGGACGGATGGACTCCGTGAGTAAAGAAGCTTACGGTTCACTTACACTCAACAGGCAAGACCCCTTCAAACCACGTCAGCTCACCTCTGCTCAACCTTCCTGCTGCTGGATCATAATAGCAGAGGCTACCATTTCTGCCTAATAGTTTAGTTTGTTCCATATGTCCCCTGTTCTAGGATTTGTCTTCTTCTTCCAATATCCATGCAAGAGATCTTTCAGAAGTTTTAGCCCTTTTAGCCTTAGACAGAAAGTTCATGTTGAGACCTTGAGCCCCAGGGGTAATCAACATGGTGCTGGAGTGATGATGAGAGAGTAGGGTCCTGTTAAGTATTTCTTCACTTGTCCCTTCAACCAGTCAATATGACAAGCCTCCATCAACTGAAAGATGCAGATGGTAACCCTGGCAGAGAACAGAGCGGGGAGACCGTCTGGGAGTAACAAGAGCCAGTCTGAAGTCACGAAGACCTTGGTTCAAGTCACCCAGGCACTGCCTGCTTCACTTGCCTTTCTATATAATGAGGGATGGGATCGCTGTATCTTACAGGGTTTCCAGAGGATTTGTGGTCCCTGCTGGGCTAATTACACCCTGACCTTGGCGCAGAGGCAGCGTGCACCGCATAGCAGCAGCGAGGAGTCTGTTTTCAGACCTGTCACCTGCCACCCCATCTCCTTGGTTTCTCATTTCTTTTTTTTTTTTTTCTAAATTCCACAAGGAAGTAATGGCTTCCAAATGATAGAATGCCAAAGCAACCACAGTTCTTTCTTTGGTGTGCAGTCGATTTGTAGAGAGAACAAACAGCCTGTCAGGGGTGCTTATGGTAAAAAGTTCTTAAAAACAAATGCTGTCACTCCCTCCTCCGCTTGTTGTGACGCCACTTTGTACTTGACATGTCCCAGAGGAAAGCACTGTCTGAATCTCTCACTTTCTAATGCTAATCATTGTCTTGATTGTGACATTTAACACCATGCAGAAAGGTATACAAACATAAACATACCGTTGACCAACAATCCTGACGTGAACCCTGGTGTGACCACCACTCTGAACAGGGGGAGATCTGCCCCTCCTCCTAGTGGCCAGGTCCTCATCACTTTCCCATCCCACCCCTGACCGCAGGGAGTAACCACCATCCTCTGGTTTTAAATAATCTTTCCTTTGCTTATCTTGTAGTTTTACCACCTACACATGCACTCCTGAACAACAGAGGTTAGGTTTTCCCATTTTTTGAACTTCTTCTTGAAGAATAACTTGTGCATTCTCCAGACTCTTGCTTCACTGTACGGTTTTCGGATGTGCCCATGTTGGTGAGAGCCCCAAGATTCCACTCCTTTTCATCGGGCTGAAACGTTCTGTCGTGTGACTGTATTTATCCAGCTTGCTATCAATAGGCATCTGAGGCATTTCTGGGTATGGGCAGTTAGAAAAACCAATGCCACGGGCATTCCCCTACACATCTCATGGTGCGCCTTTTTTTTTTTTAATTGAAGTATAGTTGATTTACAGTGTGTTAATGTCTGTTGGATAGCCTAGAGATTCAGTTTTATACACACACACACGCATTCTTTTCCAGATTCTTTTCCATTATAGTTTATTGTATTAAATATAGTTCCCCGTGCTATACAGTAGGTCCATGTTGTTTATCTGTTTTATATATAGTAGTGTATCTGCTAATCTCAAACTCCTAATTTATCCCTCCCTCTCCCATTTTCCCCTTTGGTAACCATAAGTTCGTTTTCTATGTCTGTGAGTCTGTTTCTGTTTCATAAAGTTCATTTGTATCGTATTTTAGATTCCAAAGATACATGATATCATATGTTATTTGTCCTTCTCTGACTGACTTCACTTAGTATGATCATCTCTAGGTCCACCCATGTTCCTGCAAATGGCATTATTTCATTCTTTTTTATGGTGAGTAATATTCCATCGTGTGTGGAACACACACACACATACTACATCTTCACTGTCCAGTCATCTGACAATGAACATTTAGGTTGCTTCCATGTCTTGGCTATTGTAAATAGTGCCGCTATGAACACTGCGTGCATGTATCTTTGTGAATTAGAATTTTCTCTGTATTTATGCCCAGGAGTGGGACTGCTGGATCATACAGCAACTCCATTTTTAGTTTTTTACGGAACCTCCACACTGTCTTCCACAGTGGTTTCATGGTGCGCTTTTATCTGAGTTTTTCTAGGTGACGTACACAGGAGTGGGACTACTGAGTCAACTTGACTAGATACTGTCAAACCATTCCCAGGAAATCTGAGCGTTACTGGCATTTATATCCTCGCCAACACCTGACACAGTCAGGATTTTCAATATGTGACTATCTGGTGCATGCTGCTAAGTTATTTTTGAGGTTTTTCAATGCACTGCCTTTAAGAAATTAGCATATAATATACATGGGCCATTCTTTAATATGCAAATAGTCAAATGCACAAATCTAAGGGGACAGTGTGGTGAATGTTTATATTATACTTATGTGATCTAATCATCTTCCAGATCAAGATCTATAATACTTTTTTCTTTAGCCAGTTCTTAATCGCTTTATTAACATTAACTAGTATCCCCAGGAGATGAATATGACTGAGCTAACAGTTTGGTTTGGTCTCTGAGCAAATGAGACATCTCTGAGATCTCACAAGAGTGCAGTCAAAGCAAAACAATATGGAACGCCTCACGAATTTGCGTGTCATCAAGATATACAGTATTTTTATCACCTGGGAAGATTCCCTTGAGTCCTTTCTCATTCAGTGTACATACCCTCCCACTCCACTCTTGTGACTTTTATCACTATAGATTAGTTTTGCCTGTTCTTGAACTTGACATAAATGGAACCATGCAGCAGGATGCGCTCTTTCATTTTTACGTAAATCAAGGTCGTCATTTTTAGCTACTGCACAATATTCTGCTGTATGAATCCACTACAACCTGTATATCTAGGCTCCTCTTGGTGGGCAGTTGGGCTGTTTCCATTTGGGGGCTATTCTAAGCAAAGCTCCTGGTATGAATGAGTCTTTCTGTGGACATTTTCTCTTGGGTATATAACTACACGTGGCATTGCTGGCTCAGAGGGTAAGACATGCATGTGACTTTGGTGGTAGTGGCTACACGGCTTTTGGAAAGGATATGCCATCTGCATCCTCACAGCAGTCGTTCTGGAGTGCCAGCAGTGCCACACCTCAGGGTCTCGATTACAGAACCTGAATCCTAGCAGGTGGGGTGTAGAAAAAAGAACAGATGTGGACACACCAGCTCTCACCACCCAACGAAAACACCAGGCTGGGTGGTCACATGCGTTTGCAGATTTCCTTGACTACCTCCCTTTCTGCGAAATGCCTGGGCTGACTTACTATTCTAGGACTTGGCCCACAGATCTGGCGAGCTGATGATGAGTATCCCAGGGCGGGGGAGAAGATGGGTAGAAAATACCTGCAAAGTGAGTCCAGTGAATAAACTAGTTAGTTGTGGGGAGCTGTTCTGCAAAGACAGTTTTGATCTTTCATAGACCCAACTTCCGTTACTAAGTTGTGTAACAAGAAAAGCTTGCAAGAGCCTCATTTTGTGACATCAAGGGGTGTTCTCAGGTGATAATCTATTTGTACTTTCACTGCTAACCTTCTCAGAAGAGCCTGGGGGTGGGGAGGACAGGGAGAAGAGCCAGTTCACTCTGAGTGGTGTCTGAGGCCATTTCTAACTGTCCCTCTCATCTTACTGTGAAGGAGGAAGATGCCTTCCTGCTCGCTAAGGTAGGACACGCAGCAGAAGAGAGAAGTGATGGCCAGGAGGGGGATGGGAAGAGAGGAACAGACAGTCTAAGCTCTGGAACCAAACCATCACTACTAGCCCACTGCCTTTCAAAAATAAAAAAACTGCTCGCTCTTAGATGACTGACATGTGAGAGTGGTTAGTGTTTCAATGCCTTTTCAACAGCCTCCTACAACATATACACATACAGTCTGCTGGATTTCCTTTGGGTAGATATTATGAAAAAAGAACAGAAAGTACGTAATTCAAAAACTTGAAAGAAAAATAATACTTTTTAATTGATAGAGATATAATGTACATTTCTCAGCACTGGTCAACTGGGTACAACTACTTATAAGGGAATTGGGTTTTTTTTTAAACAATTCACATCCAAGTTTATTCTTTTAATGGGTTCTGAAGAAATGAGAACTAGACTAAATTCTTTGACACCAATTACTTCTCTTAGGTGTGGCTACCTGCAAGTCCTGGTTCTTGCCTACAAAAGGCAGCGCAGATTACCGAGCCAGTGTAGCAGCATCCAGTCTCTCCCTGAAGCTTTCCTCTCTGGGGGATGCCGGTGGGAGTGTAAAGAAAATATCTGATTCGATACATTTTACTGCTTCCATTTATTGCTCAATGGATAGAAAGGACCAGAGTCAAAGGCAAATCACCTCTCAACATTCTATTTATATTCCTTCATGATTCTTGAGTTTGTATAGATCACAATTTACAGAGAAAAAATGAACTCCGAAGAAAGAACCGTTTCTGCTGCCAAGACGTTGCTAGGTGTCTCTCTCCAGTGTTAGAGAAGCAATTTCTCGGAGCTCAGGGTCTCAAACGTGTCGCCTCTAGACTGGTGCTGCTTGAAACCTCACACTCCCTTCTCTGCCTGAACAACCTCTATGTACGCTTTTTAGGTCTTAATGGTCCACTCCGAGGTACCTTCTCTACACCCCCAGGTCGGAGTTATAGCTGCTGCTCCCTACTCTGTAATGTCACTGAGTACTTAACCGTACGTCTCTCCCAAGTGTCTATAAACACTTGAGGGCTGGTCCATGCCCGCTGTGGTCTCTCGAGGCTCAAGGCCTAGCTGCGTGGTGCACTTAGGTCAGGCACCTAGTAACGATGCGTAAGAGGAGCGAGCGGTATCTGTCAGAAGCTCCAAGCATTTCAAAAATGGAAGGGCCAAGTCAAAAATTTTTTGGTAATCTGATTAGGAAAATGCCTTTGGAAGGGAGATGTGAACCTCTGGGCCAGCAAGGGGAGGCACCCCGAAGACCTTCCTTCCAGAGACTGGCTGCTGTGAGGGGGCCTGTTAGCTGCAGTGCCTCCAGGCTCCATCCCCGTGCGCATGAGGAGGACACACTGGCTGGGATGCCCTGCCCCCTGACTACACCCGGGGCGGGCGCGGACACTCCTGCCTGCCCAGGACTCCTGTCACAGGCGGTCTGGGCTCTGGGTTCTCCAATGGCCCAGATGCGACCTCTTTGGAGCTGCTTCAGCCAGTCCCCATAGCTTCTCTCTCCCTTCAGGGGTGTCTGGCCTGCACTGGGGCTTCAGTGCTCTCCCCACGATTCCTCCTGCTCCTTCTCCACTTTTTCAGTTTGTTCGGTTGGTTTTTTGGGAGATGGAGGTAATTAGGTTTATTTATTTCTTTATTTTTTGATGGTGGTACTGGGGATTGAACCCAGGACCTCATGCATGTTAGGCATGCACTCTACCACTGAGCTATACCCTCCCCCTCTCCCTTTTCTCCTCCCCAGGCAGTCCCTCACCTGCACTTAAAATGCCATCTTGGTATCTGCTTCACAAAGGACCCCAATGACCAAATGCCAGTGGCTGGCTGGTAAGACCAGATGACTCACTGCCATTTCAGCTAAAGGAACACATAAGATTTTCCCTATTAAAAACAATTCACTTAATGAGGAATTAATATCCTATGATATGACTCCCAGAGCTGAGGAAATAGAAGCCAATTCTGAGCTGTAACAGAAATCCGTATGGATTCTTTGTACCCATCTCTGTCATCATTCCCCAGCCAGAGATTCTGTGAAGGGCATGACTGTGTACGTCCCGTCGTATTAACAGACCATTCAAATCCCGCACAGGACCTTCAACTGAAAACGCTTCTAGTTCCAACAAGAGTTTTCTTACCGATTTCAGATGTTCATTCTCTTTTAGAAGAATGACAGAAGGGATGAAGGTTATCAAAAGGAGAGTCAGCGATGGCTCTGGAACTGAGGTTAAAATCAGATTTCCAGGGCATCATCTCACTTCCTTCTCTTCCCAAAGCCAAACCCGAGTGGACTTTAGTTCCTCCTCCCCTTCTTTCAATTTTATATTTTGATATTTTCACTTATTTGTACATTTACTTGATTCATTTGGCTAATATTTACTGAACATCTCTTAGGTGCCCTAGGCAGGTGGGTTCTGCCCTCAGGAAGCTTACACTTTGGTAGGTGATACATGAGTAAACAAACAAAGTTATTACAGATACTTTTAAGTGCTTCAAAGAAAGAAACCTAGGATGCTGTGACAAGGAGTGATAGGGGTGGGGAGGCACTTGATTGGCTAATTAAGACAGAATCGTCTGAGGCGGCGAGATCTGAACTGAGACCTGAAATAACTCGACGGAAATATCCTGGCTATGAGCAAAGGGAAGAACTTTTCTGACAGAGGAAACAGAAACAGCAGGGGCCAAGGGGTACCCTTCCAGGCAGGCTGGAGGGAGAGCGGGCGGCATTCACTTCCTTCCAGGTCCCTGAGGGCTGGCCGGTGTCTGTCTTCATCAGTGCACCAACCCCGGGATGACACAGAGTGGGCGTGTGACACTCCTGCTGAATAAAGGAGCGAACTTCCTTAGCAAGTAATTATTTTTTGCGGGTCTCCTCTGACTTCTCAATTAGGAGTCTGAGCTGAAACCGCATCCCAGGCATCTCTGCCGCCCTCCCGGTGACAGGTAAAGCGTATGCCTACACGTAACAGCCTTAGAAGGGAACTGCAGATGATGCAGATGCGTAACACGATTATGCCAGCACACAGCTCCTGAACTGAATGATCGCAGTGGGTTTACTGAGATGTGGGCACATGGGGGCTAAAGAATGCTGCTTCTCTTTAACATATAGAATCTTCTTCAATTACCCTCGTGGAAATCGGGTCACACAGACCTCCTGAAATGCCATAGCTGATGGAGCGCTTCCTCTCAGCCTGAAGAAGTACTTGTTTTGAAGATTCTTAGAATTCCTCATGGAGCATTTGTATTAAAACAGGAAGAAGAGATGGGGGAAGGAAGATCTACCCATCATTTAGCACATTTCAAACCTCGAAATTCTGTCTGCACTGTGCACTGGAATTTCAAGGAGGTGTTCGATCAGCTGGGTGTTTGAGGAGCTCTGGGAAAGAGCTCAGCGTCCACAGCGTGGCTGCCCGTAACCCCAGCCTCCTTTGCCCTTTGAGGCTGCCCAGAGCACAGCGCAAATTTCCCGACCACACACGCCCAGCACTCTCACTATCATCATCAGATCACAAAGGGGCAGACGGCAGCAGTTCTGGCAAAGGTGTTCTCTTCCCCAGGGGAACTGTTCATCCCACCCCTCCCAGCTCTATCTATGGGCTTTTTTTTTTCCCCCAGAGACAAACTGACATGGAGAAGCAGCAATGGAAACTTTCTCTATGGGGTCTTTTCAGTCCCCTGAGTTTCCTACTAGGTTTATCCTCGTTACCTGCTACACGATTAAATAGTTATAAGAGCAGAACAATTAAGCCAAAATCCTACTCGTTTCAACTGAACACTGACAACTGGTTTTACTTCTCTGAGAGAAAGAGGGGAAGGTGTTTGTTAAGCTCTGCAGAGTTGGCTAATGTCAAAAGACATCCTCCCAGAAAAGGTGTGAAGATGTTTTATCACAGCCACAGTGATGAAAGGGAGATTTATTATGGTTACTAATGCTAGTTCTGTCAATGTCTTTGGAATTCTAATTAGATTATTAAAACTTTGCAAATCATTACATTACCTCCAGACTCCACACCTCCCTGTGACAAGGGTACTTTTGAAATTAGAGGATCCTGATGTCACAGGTAATGATGCATCGCTGATAATAAAGTTGCAGGGAAATTCCTCCAATAAAAAACAGTTGGGCAAGACAGAACCCATTTATCTTACTTTCTCTCCCAGTTTTATGCCCGAGGATAAGACGTCTGTCGCACAGAACACAGCCTAGCATTTACCATTCTAGTAGATGATGCCTGCTCACATGCAGCCAAGTTTAATGACTTGTCACGGCTACTGAAATTTTCCCCCCTAAATCTGAGAGGCAAATCAAGAAATTTATAAATGAAAAGTGACTTGAAAGAAGAATAATTCTAGGATAGATGTGAGGCAAGTGGCAGGTTCAACACATATGAATGGCGCATCTTAGGGCGTTCTGATTTATAACACATGCATTCCAAATGGTACCTGAAGAGCAACAAATGGCTTACTGTTAACCCAGATGCATCTGCAGGTAATAAATGGGTGTGCTCTTTACCCATCAAATAATGGCCCTCATGCCCTTCAACATCCGTGGAGGAAGAATGGGCATCACTCTCCGTCCTCTGCAAGATAACCCCATTCCTTGAGGTGGAGACATTAGCCTTCACATCCTATCAAAAGGAAGTGTACGGAGCTTACTTACCATGATGTACGACGCCCTTCAACCCATGGATAATAGGATCCAGTGCAGAATTGTCCCTTGGACTGACCTACATGTAAAGGAAACATGATTGGTTAAATCTGTTCTAGCATCAGACACAAGAGCCTGTTTAATGTTCTAAAGAGAAAGGGGGAAACAGATGTTCTCTAGCAAGCTACTTGGGTCTCCCATGCACCAGGGCTCTCGCCAAACACAGATTTACGACATAATAAAATCAGGTGGGGAAGCCTAAATCAAATCAAAGAAACTTCCCAGAATACATCAGAACAGGAGAGAAATACTGTAGTCCCAGCGAAATCTTAAAATGCAAGCGGACGTTCCTCTCGCTTTGTTTTATTAAAAGTAGGCCCCAACTGGCTAAAAACTCATTGAAAGTCATCGGACAGCAACCCATCACTAACCGAGTATTTCAATACCTTTTAGTGACTCTGTTTTTTTCCTCTTCCTTGGCTCTGTTCCCTGCCAGCCTACTCTCCTTTCTAAGGATCCCCATCCCCTGTGCCTTAACTCATAAGAGGCATTTCTAAGAGTCACTCAAGCAGGAGGAAAGTAGGGAGGAAAGGACCTCGAAGAAACAGCACCTCCCAGCTTCATTTCTCCCTGGAGTTTTTCATCCCCCAAAACGTCAAGCCTCTTTGATCGTGACCCTCACCCTTCTCCCTTCACTGCTGATACTACTCATAAATTCTCATTTTCGTCCTTCCTGGAAGATTAAAATTCCACCAGCATAGTATGATTTTGGTTTTTAAGTTCTTTCTTTTAGACACATATTAAAATAGCGACAAATGAAATGATCTTACTCCACAATAACTCAGTGGAGAGCAGGGGAAGTGAGTGGGGTGCAGCTGTACCAGGACTGGGCATGAACTAATCATTTATAAACTTAGGTGATGAGTACCAGGAGCGTCATGATACAATTTTCTGTATTTTTACATATGTTTAACTCTTCCCAAATAAAGAGTTTTCCAAAATCCATTATCCGTGGTCAGCATATCTCCTGAAATTTTTGTTTTTTTTGAGAGATGGAATTTACATTCAATCCACTTCTAACATAATGAAGTTGAGATACTGATGAGCCTTTCAGTGTGTAGTAAGCCCCACCTTGATGCTTCCTGGTTAATTCAGAGGCATCCGGGGCCATCTTAGGGTAAATTTTAAGGTAACTGAAAATTTTCCACACCCCTGTGGAGAAAGTGGAACCCTCCTACATTGTTGGTGGGAATGCAGTTTGGTGCAGCCATTGTGGAAAACAATGTGGCGATTCCTCAAAATACTAAAAATAGACTTACCAATATGACCCAGCAATCCCACTCCTAGGTATATATCCAAAGGGAACCTTAATTCAGAAAGACGCCTGCAGGCCAATGTCCATAGCAGCACTATTTACAATAGCCAAGACATGGAAACAACCTAAATGTCCACTGACAGATGACTGGATAAGGAAGCTGTGGTATACTTAAACAATGGTACATTACTCAACCATAAAAAATAATAAAATAATGCCATTTGCAGAAACATGGATGGCCCTGGAGAATGTCATTCTAAGTTAAATAGGTCAGAAAGAGAAAGAAAAATACCATATGATATCACTCCTATGTGGAATCTTAAAAAAAAAAAAAGACAAAAGAACTTACATATAAAACAGAAACAGATTCACAGACACAGAATACAGACTTGTGGCTGCCAGTGGGGAGGGAGGTAGGAAGGGAGAAACTAGGAGTTCGAGATTTGCAGATACTAACTGGTATATATAGAATAGATAAACCAGTTTATATTGTATAGCATGGGGAAATATATTCAGTATCTTGTAGTAGCTTATGGTGAAAAAGAGTATGAAAATGAATATATGTATATCCATGTATGACATTGTGCTGTACACCAGAAATTGACACAACATTAATTAACTGACTATATACCTCAATAAAAAAAAAATTCCACACCCCTTCCCCACTTACAGATTCTCCCTGTCAGGCTGCCAATCCTGGTTTGCTCTGTACTAACGCATACTGCACACATTTCCTTCTCTCTTCTGCCTCAGTGTCTCCAGGACACAGCAGCGGTTCTCAGCCAGAGGCATCTGTACTTATCTCCCGCTTTCCATTCCCTCCCAGGGGACATCTGACAGTCTCTGCAGACACTGTAGGCTGTCACAAGGAGGGTGGAAGGGGCGGGGCCACAAGCGTCAAGTGGGTACAGGCAGGGCTGCTGCTCAACATCCCATAATGTTCGGAAGAGCCTCCCACAGCAAAGGATTATCTGGCCCACAATGCCAATGATGCAGAAGTTGAGATTGAACCCCCCCCCGGGTGAGATGTACTGTGAGTTAACAGTGAGTACATATTAATGTCTGGAGCCCTGTCTTACGACTAAATTCAAACACAGGTGTCATTATGTACAGGGTTATGATTACAGACTAATAAAATGAGGTGGAATTTGGTACTAAATAGTAAACACCACAGATATAACAACAGAAAAAAGGATCAGTGAATAGGAAGCCAGTGTATCAGGTCACAGTGGTGCAATTCTGGGAGCTGCCATGAGTGCATCACCCAAACTGCCCGAGAGGAAGCTCAAGCCAGGGGTTTAACACACCGGATGAAGCATGAAACTTTCCTGAAAGACGAACACCCACTGTATATACCAAAATGAAAACAAAGTCATATTTACACCATAGCGTAGACGAATCAAAAATTTTTAATCATGACCAAAGATGGAATCACAACTCAAGAACACAAGGTAAGAGAGTCTACCCATAAATGTGACCAAATTTCAAACGTGACAGAATAAAAGAAGAGCCCACAGAAACAGCCCACAACAAACTGAAGGTACAGACAAACACGCGGTCTCCCTTCTCCAGATTCGGTCTGGCCGAGGTGTTAATGCCAGTGCAACCACCTGAAGCTACTCTGACATACGTGAGAGATGGCACAATGGTCACCAACCCCTGCCCTCCCGGGTCACATGCACCGTGGCAATCGGATTTGCCACTCCTCCCATCGAGAACGCGTATCAACGTCTCCACTCGCTGAAGCTGGGCTGGATCACGTGACTTGCTTTGGCCAAAGGGACATTAGCAAACATGACCCAGGGAAAGGCTTACGGAGGACTCCGATGCACGGATTTGCACTTCAATGTCTTTGAAATCCTGAAGCCTCCCGGTGAAGAACGCCAGGCTAGCCTGACTGGAGGGTAAGAGACCACAAGGAGCAGACACATGCTGTCCCAGCTGAAGCCACTCTAGACTCACCAGCCTGCCAACTACCAGACAGGAAAGTGAGTCCATTTGACACCATCTGGCCTCAGATGAACCACCTGCAGTCTGCAGAGACCAGCCGGCCAAGCTGGCCTTGACCAGAAGAACTGACCAACCAACCTGGAGAATCAGAAAGGAACACAATAATCGTTTTAACTAATTGGGATTATGTATTCCTGTGCAGAGATGGAAGACGGGCGACAGGTGATAATACCAATAATTTTCTTAACCAATACACTCTGCTTATTTATGGTTTGTCTTGTAGGTTTCTCAACGAGATGCCACATCACAAGACAGTTATTTATCATCAACCTGATCAACTCGTGTCCCGTTACTCCTCCTCTGCCGTGGCAACATTTCATGGATACTCTGATTTTTTTATCTCAACTGTGGGGGGATGTTTCGTACCCAGGGGGACCCTTTGATGCATTTAGTATTATCTGATGGTGTTAAACCTCAAAGGAAGTGCTCCTAAACTTCCATAACTTACATCCACGAATCATGTAGCCCACGCAAACCTAATCCACGTGCAGTTTTGGTTGCTTCTGACTTCAGTATCTGTGGGTCTAATTACTCAGGCTTGGTCTCATCTGAGTTCAAGGGCCTGACCTTAGATTCTAAGCAACCCCGAAAATGAAAAGCCTTCTACAATGCCCATTTAGGTCCACGGCCTCCACTGCTGGTTTATAAAGGTGGGGGTGAGAGGACGGATGGAAAGAGGGAGAAAAATGGAGATCATCGGTTGGTCCAAGCAACTTACTAATAATACAGAGCCTACTGTCTAGTCCCTGTCTTGGGTCTAAAACTCACAGTGGCAATCCAAAGAGCAAGTTAGTAAGTGGGTTTGTTACAGTAAGGCGTAACACTAATCTGAAATAATCCCGACCACTTGCGGCTTCAATCAACTTGTCACTTTAAAAAATTCAAGGACATAAATGAAGCAATCTGGGCAGCTTTGAAATATGCCTACAGAGAAGAAGGCTGTATAAGCAACCTGTGTTTACATTCTGGGGTCTCCACCCAGGGTAGAGGAGGCCAAGGGGTGGGGGAAGAAAATGGACTTCTTAGAGCATCGGTGTCCTCATCTGTGAAATGGGGATATAATCTCAGTGTTATGAGAATTGAATGTGTCAAGCTTGGAGTATAATGCTGAGCACAAATGCTACATCCAGTAAGGGCTGGGTGTGACTGGGCAGCAACTTGACCCAAACGTTCAAACGTAAATGAATGTCGAACAACAGCTATTCTATCCCTGAAACTTCTCAGTGCACTGGGGTCTAAAAGCAATACCTACTTGAGTTCAAATTTCAGAAGATCCAGATTTATGTTTTATTTGACATCCACTCAACGTTGTAATATGCTGCTCCTGCTAAGGCCACACGAGGAATTTTTCTGGGTCTTAAAATTTGCTTCCTTCACTTTAAGATCAAAGCAGCGATATGGTAATACTGAGAGGGCCACAACTGCACAAACGAGTTTAAAACGGACTAGAAGAAATGGACACCCCTTTTCCAGCAGAGATGGTGCGCTCACTGCAACACGTAGCTTAGGGCACTTCCAATTTGGAGTGGCTCTCATGCCATTAGTCATCTTCAAAAGGATGGCATACAGACGTGACAGAGGGCTCTGAATTAAAGCTTTTAAGTTGTCTTCAGATAAAACCGAAAGACACAGAGGCATCAGCAATACAGAAAACCACGACATACAGGTTTGAGCAGAAGGCTCGACATACAGTGATGAAATCTAAACTTCATAAAATTTTCTTTCCAAATAACAGCCAACTATCAAATTAGTAACCAAGTTATCGATAATCTCTAGAGATGTGTCCATAACCCAAGCTCTACAGGAGGGCACGCGTTTATTCTTGCTTGAGACAAAACGAAATGGAGGCAGAGAGACCCCGCCAGACTGTGTGTACCTGCATTCAGATCTGTGCTGCCATTTACTTTTTCCGTCCGCCATGCCATGTAGCCCTTGACTTGGAGCCTAATAATCTTCAATCTATCAAGTCCTGGCCATCTGCTAAATAGGATGGCCAAGACAACCTACTTGCCTTGAATCTGACATCGCCAGCTGCTTCTTTGGTCCCATAAACGTCACATTCAGCCAATATCCTCTTGTGGGAGAAAGGATTTATGCCTGTCGAGGGTGAATGGCTACACTGTTAACCACGGCTGTGGGGGAAAGTGACAAACAGCAGGACCAGAGACTCCGCGTGTCCTTCCCGAATTGCAGAGTGGATGGTCCACCCACCCTGACGGTTAGCAGGTAACTGTGTATTCAGAAGCTAAAGTGTCTCATCAGGACAAGGGCAAGCACTTATTAGGAGATCTGATTTCAGACCCGATTCTTCTCTTCTTCCATGGCTCTCACCTAAAGAGCCACATAGCAAGGATGCTGCAGCTTCTTTCATTCTGACTCCAACATCGTGGGTACCACTCACCAGGTTTTAGTTCAAGTTGCTGTCAAGCACTTCCCAGCAATAAGCATTCATAACTTGGATTTTTTTTTTTACAAAACTACATTTCAGTTAGGACTCCTCCAGAGACAGAGCACTGACCGGATTCCTTTATCAATAAATTAAACACTTGTCAGTAATTTCGGAAATGTGTCATTTTTCAACAAGATAATAATAGCATCAAACTACTAACCACTCATCTTTATGGAAAACATCATTCTCTATTTGGTTCTTCTTAATCCTCATAAATATGACGCCTCTTCTTGCATGGCCTATCGTCTGAGCCTCTAACGGAGAAACTGCTTTTTTCCCCTTGGCATCCCAAAAACTTCTTCTGTTCTCTCCAGACTGTCACTGCTCCCAGTGGGATTGCAAAATGCGGAATAAGAGGCCTTGGTGCATTTAACACCCCAAGCTGCCATGGAGTAAAGTCAGAGAGAGAACAGAGATATAGTCCAGAGGGAGTGATGGCCAAGGAAGCAGCAGCTCTGTAAAGCTGTAGGACCTCTCATGAAATGAAGGGTTTTCATCTCCTCACCAACTAACCGCAAGGAACCAAGTATGGATTTCTGGCCAGGAGGCTTGGTTTAACTTCAAATAATAAATTTCCAGCATCGTAGTTAAGCCTGATCTAACAGATACGCAAAACATCACAGAGGCCATCTCACTGGAGAAGGAAGAGCTCCTGTCACAGAGGAAGGCAACAGCCCTGTATCATCATCTGTTCTCCAGCACTTGACGGGACACACTCCTGGGACTGGTCTCCATCAGCAGGTGAGAAAAGCCCTAATTCCTCAGCCATGGGAAGGGATTAATATGAAAGAGCAACATAATTAAAGACGCTAATAGGATTCACCCTCCCACCTTCAAATAGAGCTTAAACACAGACAAGGCTTACTTCCTGCTAATTCATAATATTAGTGGAAATTGGTCAGTTTGCAAGTCACTCACCTCTGGAGAATTCAGAGGCACGGCCAGAGAATGCCACGGAGGAGATGAATTCAATGTTCTTGGTCCACTTGAACTGACCATTCTCTATCCCTCTGCCTCCATTTCTTCAGTCCACCAGAGGATTTACCACTCAATTGACAGACTTGGCTTGGAGAAGTCTACTACTGGAAGCAGCAGCCCAGAAAGGTGACAGCAAGGCCCAGCAGCAAATCTGCACAAGTGTAAGTCTTGCCAGCAACAGGCATGCCTGTTGTCAACACAGGTGATTTCTCATTTTCAGGAGGATCAGGCTGTCCCAGGCTGGGTATACAGTGCCATTTGCTCTGGCTCTGGACTCAACCCAGTGTTCAATTTCAAAGCCAAAGCAGAAGAGAGGGAGGGAGTGGGCAGACTGGGGCACCTGGCAAATGGAACTTCCACAGGGGCCCACGTGGTGATTTTTGCCCTTCTTTGTCTTTTTAATGCATTGTGTTTCAAGAGCCAAAAAGGTGGTGGGGAAGCCTTCACAGCAGTTCAAGACAGGGAGGGTCCCAGAGCCCGCCTGCCCCACCCCTGCCAGCCGTCTCAATGTAAAAGTTGCTCATGAGCTGGAAAGAAGCAAAAAGGAAATTCCAACCTAGCAAAGTATGACCTAGAGCCTTAAGCTACAGGGCAAACCATTTCACACAGATGTTGTCATGACCTTTGATTTAAAAAAGAAAAAAAAAAAAGTGGGGAAGCCTGGGGCAAGAGGAGCTTATTTCAGGTTCAGTGACTTGCCTGCAAGTTTCTCTTGAATCGGTGTGGCAATGCTGGACAACGTTGACTTCCTCTTGTGAATAACCCTGCCACGTGCTAAAAAGCCGCAACAATATCAAAGGCTTGGGGGAGAATGCCGAGCTGTTCCCACACGTAGCTTTGACTAAAACGCTTTAGAGGTGAACTCTCACCCTTGATTTTTCATTCCCTCGAAGCAAAACACCCTGCTCCGGGCACTCCATTTACAAAAGACTCGGAATCCAGAAAGCATGATGTGGGGGACTGCTTTAAATCCCCACCATGCATACAGCAACTTAAGAGACGAGGCATATCGGATCAGAGGGGTCGCCAGATTGATCCTTCCCCTGAAAAAATTCCTCTTTAGGAGTAGGTCAGGTCATCATTTTGGATAAACCTGAAGTTCAGTAACCAGGCGTCCAGGTGGCCTTATGAAGGATGGGGGACGACCATGTAAATATCATGTAGATATCGTACATAAAATATTAAAACAAAACTTGCTCATCTCACAGTTACGGAAAGAGTGTGTGATGGGGGAAAAATGATAATGGTGTCTTTTGCCCAAATCATAAGAACCCAGTTCTTAACACTCATTCACTCAACAAATAAGCACTGAGTGCCCACTGCGTGTTGTGGTGGCTGACTCTAGGATATCTCCCTATGATCCCTGACTCCAGGTATTCAGGCCCTACAAATCTCCACCCTCTGAGGGTGAGTTGATCTTGTGGCTTATTTTAAACCAGCGAATGCAGCAAAGGCAAACGGAAGCTACGTCTGTGATTAGGTAACAGGAGATTCTGATCTCCGTCTTGCTAGCAGACGCTGACTACGGCCTACCTGGCTGGCACCCTTTGGTGAAGTAAATAGCCATGCCAGAGGGGCACATGTGGCGAGGTGCTGAAGGGAACTGAGGTCGTCAGTACAACGGCCCTGGAGGAACTCAATTTTGCCAGCAACCTAAGGGAGAGTGGAAGGGGGGGTCCTTCCCCAGGGGTACTTACAGATGAGACCCCAGAATGAGTCTAGTTCTAGCTCCTACAGAGGGGATGAGGGCCTTGGCTTCCATAGAGAATCCATTCATCACCACTGTCCTCAGTCTGTGAAGGCAGTTCCTAGCCTTCTGAATAAACACTTAGCCCTCTTAGACCTGAGCTGCTATGTTACATCATAGCTTGTAAAGTTTGACAGGAAGCAGTATGTTTAGAATCTAACTTTCGACTAGGAAAAGGTGGTGGAAATTATCGGCGATCCCCACATGGAGCTGATAATCACTGATAATACATTCTGGGGCAGGCAAAGAGTTTTCAGTGGCTTCTATGTTTAAACAAACATAGAAAACCAGTACACTGCAGCATCAAACCTAACACCTTCTTAATGAAAGCTGCCCCTGGGCGAGGGGCAGAGCAAAATGCGCCAGTGTGAGCAGCCTTTGTTTCTGATTCATAGCAAGCAAGCCAAGTGCAAACTAATTACACACCCCAACGCTTGTTTTTTTGGAGGGGCTATTTCTACTCTGTGCTTCCTCTGGGGCACTGAATGATTGCTCCCACAGTGTAGTCTCTGAAAATTGATTAAGTATCAATCCACTCTCCCAACCAATACCTCACAGGGCATCCCCTATTCCAAACCACACACTCACAGGAGGACTGTAGTGCCTCATACTCTAAGGGGAACTTAAGCTCCCTGTCACTGTCCTCTAAAATCAACCAGTTAAAACTCTTCTAAACATTCTACTTCATCCACCAACAAACCTACAAAAATGGTTTTCAGCAGACACCACAGAAGCTGTCAGAGTGTCTGATTTAAGAGATTTCAGTAAACAACGTTTTGGAGGATACGAAAAGATTACTTAAGTGGACAAATGTCTTCAAATTAGACATTTATTAAATTAAAGAATCATTTTAAGTAAGTGACAAGCCTAACAAAAGCCAGCCCCATCTCAAGGAGGACACAAGATTAATGCTAACCAAACAGTTCAGCTTTGTATTTAAAATGCACCTGAGCTCAACAGAGGATAAAATTAAACTGCAACAAGGAAAGACAGAATCTGTCCCAGCAGGCCTTGACTGATAGAACGTGCCATTTGTAGCAGAACAAAATGGAAAGCCAGGAAGTTTGTTTCCAGCAATCATTGCCTCCCTGGGCCAACTTTTTTCTCCTCTGAGAAAATAGTGCAACTTCTTCACAGGGCATGCCATCTACTTATTTAAGCAACAGTACGCAGGATTTTTCAATTCCTCCAGCAGCTCAGTTGGAAAAAATGGGCCCAGTGGGATACAGGTAGGTAACATTTAACCAGAAAAAAAAGCTTATCTTATAAAAACTGCTGTTGACAATAATGTGAGAATAAGTCACTCCTTAAAAAACAATGCAGAGGGATTTCCTGTAGGTGAATGTGATGCACTCGCTGGAAACAGCAATTTGGGTTTCTGAGACTAGCACAGTGGTTCAGTGCAGAGTTTTTGAAACCAGGTTGGCAGACCCGGGTTCAAAACCAGGCTCTTCCAGTTAACAGCTAAGTGATCACAGGACAGTTCATTATAGTCTCACTGTGCCTCAATTTCCTCATCTGTAAAATGGAGAGTACTCCCCCTTAACTGCATAGGGTGATTAAGAGGATGAAATAAATGTTAAGCACAGTGACTAACACATCCAAGATTCTTAAAAAATGTAGCTACAGACACTCTGTCCCCAAAGAGGCACAGGCATGTCTGCTGGGACACAACCAGGAACACACAAACACACACAAAGATATAAACACACCACTACT
The DNA here is from genome assembly GCF_048564905.1 of Vicugna pacos. NCBI lineage: Eukaryota > Metazoa > Chordata > Mammalia > Artiodactyla > Camelidae > Vicugna > Vicugna pacos. The sequence goes on along the minus strand of NC_133003.1, from coordinate 31,457,882 downwards.
TCCGGCTACCGACAGACCAGGAGTTTGGGGGGTTCCAAGCCAAATCCAGTCAATCATGACCCTTCCACCTCCAGGCCAAAATTTCATTTCAATACAATGGTTATCATCTTTCAGCCCAGTAGACCAATCCCCCAAATTTCGAATTATTCTGATTCTTCCCTTTCCTGCCACACTCATATTTGATGCATTAGAAAGTCCAGCTGATTCTAACTCTTAAGCAGAACTTGAATGTGTCCACCACCTCTCCCCAGCTCCTCCCCTCTGACTCTAGCCCAGGCCACCACCACCTTTAACCTCAGCAACCTCTGATGGTCTCAGCTAACCGGTTTCTCAGTTTTCTCTGCTGCGCCCTCCAGGAAGTCCTCCACACAGCAGTCAGACCAGTGGTTCTCCGCTGGCTGCCCGCTGGGGTCACTTCCTAATCAGAGTAAAACAGAAACAAGGGACAGCAAGGACACACTGTTCTGACTGAGCTGAGGGGTGGCCAGGCATCTGGTGTTTAAAAGCTCTCCAGTGATTCTGAGAGTGAGAGCCACTGAGTTAGAATGGTCTTTGAAAAGTAAATCCAATCACAACACAGGCCTGCTGCAAAGTTCTCCTGGATCTGTAACCAGGCCACCTGCAGATTCTTCCCGCACAGTAATAATTATAATAATAATTCTCATGATTCCCAAGGTTCACTACAGGCCAACCCCATTGGCCTCCTACCTCTTTCTCTTCCTCCTACCTCCTCCCTCCCCTTCCTCCTGAGCGTTTCACTGCCTCCGGTACTTTGCTCTGCTCACCCTTCGGAGAGAAGTTTCCTCGTTCAGTTCTATGCAGAAGAGCGTCTCATTTTTCAGACCTCAACTCAGTGTGGCTCCATCAAGAAGCCTTCCCTGACCACCCATTCGAACTTGCCCATCCCACACATCTGCTAACCATCACTCTGTTTAGCTCCCTCCAAGCACCAACCTCTGCCTGTCAGCACCTGAAGGTCAGAGTAGAGGGTAGCCCAGGGGATCAGTGCATAAGAGGCAATCCAGGCTGGAGGAGCCTCAAAGATTAAGCAGGCCAGAGGTCCTCATCCCCTCCAACTGTCACCCTGGTACCATCTAAACCACGTGCTCTCTCTTAGTGCTGACTACATGTCCATGACCTATTTAAACACCTGCCTCCTGACTGAGCTCAGAGCTCCCTGAAGGCAGGGCTCATATTTTCAATGACAAATTAAAATGATAATGAAGTAATCAGACTTCAGGCCCACAGAAGTGGAATCAGGCTGTCACTGAGGATCTGGTCTCACACGTGGTCCTTGCACCACTGAGAACTTGAACTTTCTGTGGACTGTAACAGACCAAGGACACCCCCTAGCCGTACATTCAGACCAACATCTGCCAGCTGCAACCCGATGGTCTCAAGGTCTCCCCCTGTAACTGCGCAACCATTTTGGATCCCAACCAAACCTTACTTAACAAGCACCCTTACTTCTTGCCAGCTCTAATTATATTCCTGATAAACAACCTATGTAACTGTAACTTTATGGGTTTTGCCTTTATAAGCCTTCCCTGTTTCACAGCCCAGAGGAACACAAGTCCAGTGTTTCTTGAATCTGTGTCTCTCAGGCTGCAGTCCTAACAAACCCCAGATGAACCTCTTTTTATTTCAGTCAAGTCACTGTTAATGAAATTTTGGTTATCACTTTATTTAATTGGATTTTATATTGCCAGCTCTGTCTTCAAGCCGACAATAACAAATGTTTGTTTTCTGAAAAGAGTAACAGGCACCTATTGAAGTGGTGGAAAAGAGGAAAGAAACAGTGGAGAGAAAGTTAAAACTTTAGTCAGGGCATCTAGAGAGTTGAAAGAATTCTGAGTTTTACGTCCAAAGAATTTGATTCAAGTCCTGGCTGTATACTGGCTGTGTGACCTGAGGTGAGTGACTTAATCACTCTGGGCAAGTGGATGATGACACACTTCTCAGAGTGGACCTGCAAGGGAGAGATGTAAGAATGCGTCTGATAATAGGTCTTACTTCCCACAGCTTACAGACCAGGGGATATTACAGTGAGATGGGCTTTGGTTTTATTTTCTTTGAAGGGACTTCGGAGGTTTTAAAAGAGAAAAGCAAAAAATAAACAACAACAACAACAACAACAACAATAATAATAGAAGGAGGAAGAGAAGAATAAATTAAGGACTGCTGAAGTGAGTTTTCTGCTTTTTTAAAAATAGATCTTAATTTGCTCCTAATTAAACACACAATCTTCAAAGTCATGTTGTCTTGGTTCACATCAGAGTCCCACCACTGATGAGGTGTGACAGAGGTCAGCAGACTACGGCCACTGGAACATTCCCACCCACTGATGGTTTTTGTAACTAAAGTTTTACTGGAACACAGCCAGACCGCTGGTTTACATACTGCCCGTGTCACACAATGACAGCATGGAGCAGTTGGGACAAGAACTGGAAAATCCAGAAATATTTAGTATTTGGGCTCTTTCTTAAAAAGTTTGCCAATCCCAGCTTTAAGGAAATAAATTGCTTAACATCCCTTAAGCCTCAGTTTCTTCAGTCTGTGAAATGGAGATAGTTAAGAGTATTTCCTCAACAGAACTGTTGAGACAGTCCACAGAAATGAGATAATGCACACAGACTACTTAGCATAGTGCCAAGCATATGTGAAGATTTTATACATTAAAAAAATTTTCTTCCTTGTGCCTCTGGTATTTGCTCATTTTCTTTTTTAAAATTATTTATTTATTTATTATTGTATTATGTAATGGTTTTATTTTGGTGGGGGGTGAGGGGAGGTAATTAGGTTTATTTATTTATTCCTAGAGGAGGTACTGGGGATTGAACCCAGGACCTCATGCATGCTAAGCATGTGCTCCACCACTTGAGCTGTAACCTCCCCGCCAATGTTGATCTATCAATGTTTTTGTTAAATTATCAGTGATAAACTCCATCCCTTCAACCACCTACCCACCCATTCATTAATTCACTAATTCACACACTCAACAAATATTTACTAAGCACCTAATAAGTGCCAATGATTAAACTAGAATATATTTGACTACAGACATATCTATCAGATGAACAAGAGCCAAAAAAAGAGAGAATGAAAATTTTCTCTCTGTACTGTGCCCCAAGCCTGTAAATTTATCCCATAAGACTATCAGTAGTTACAGTATTAACATTATGTCAACTAGACTTTGAGTTTTGTTTCCATAGGCAGGGTAATAGGAAGCCCACACTAGGCCTTCAAAAAAACCTTTGGAGAGTGACTCGCTGACTGCAGTTACAGAAGGCGCAACTCGCAAGCAGAGAGACTTCCCATGACGGTGAAGAAACTGCCCCAGTTTTACGGTGTAGTAGATGAACCGTGACTATCTGTAAACATCACATGAAACCCGCCCTCAATGCAAAACAGTTCTTCACAGGTGGTGGGTTATTCAGATCTTGGTATCATTGCTAAGGTAACTCCAAGGGGCTAAGAGTGCACCGGGAGGTGTGAGAGTCATTTCCGAATGCTAATCTGCAGAGTTCAACACTGTCACGTGGGGCGCAGGGCAGTAATTCTGTTGGTGGAACAGTGTGGAGGATGACCCACAGACAGCAGTTTGTCGGTGAACTTGGAGAGGTCCCCTCTTGGCTCTCCAACTCTCTCACCATTTCAGATAATACCTTTTTAAAAGGTATTTGCCTGCTAAATTATTGCTTTTTCAAAACAATCTAAGCCTCAGTAAATGATTAGAGCTGGTCCTTTTGAATAATAAGGGGGCGACCAGTTTCTAATAAAGCCAAAGTCTTGGGATGTATGCAACCAAGCGAAGTGTCACTAAAAGTCAGAACCCTGGAGAGTTCTCCTGCGAATACAGAACGTAAACGCTTCAGCGTAAAGACGCAGTGAGATGTAAACTGTTAACTCGGAACCTTCAGAATTATTTTTAGATGACTTGCTGCGTATTAGCTCCTCAAGACTGTCAGATAACCAACCCACACGTAAGCTGTACGTCAGTAAGAGGTCTCATTAGGCATCAACTCTGAGATGCACAGGTCCTTAGATTAAATGACCCCTCCCCACAGACACTGAGGCCCTGGATGAAATGAGTGTTGTGATTTACTTTTTATGTCAATGTTTAATTGAGATAGAACATAAAATGATAAATTACATGAACCTTAAGTATACAACTGTAAGAATTTTCACAGATGTATATACATAGACATACACCCCCATGCAACCTTAGTCCAGATGAAGACAAATATTTCCAGCAGCCGAGAGCTCCCTTTTGATCCCCTCCCAGGGGACATCCCCATATTCCCCACGTACAGCAACAGAATCATACACTGGTTTCCTGTTTCACCTACTTTCGCTCATCATTGTATCTGTGAGATTCACCCAAGTTCCAGGTAGCAGTGGTTTGTTCTTATTCGTTGCTGTAGAGAATCCAATCATACGAACGTATTATGATTTATTTATCCAATCATTTGCTGTTTTATTGCGAAATGATTTCGCTTTCGGTCATATAAACCATCAGCAATTTGAGGCAGTTTACGGAAAGGTTTTCAGCCAACAAAGCACATCAGGGCGGCACGCAACGCCTTAAGAAAGCGGGCAGAACAGCAATGACATTGAATCTGACCCTTACTCAAAGGTACCAGAAGTCATGGCAACAGATTCTCAATCAGCTTCATGACCCTTGGAGTCAGGAGAGCATGACTGTCAAGTGCAAGGACTTTAAGTCGGGCGGATCTTGAGGTTTGAGTTTTGGCGACCTGGCTGACTTTGGGCAAGTCTCTTCACCTTGAGATTCATTTCCCTCAACCCTGAAATAAAGCATCAATAGCCCTCTTATGGCTGTCATGAAAACTGATACAATCATCATTTATTGCATAAGCACCCCCAAACACTGCTATTTCTGTATTATAATAATATAATACATACAATACAATATACTTGGAAAAACTGCTTTCCATATATACAAACTGTGATTAGCTAATTAAAAACATCATAGCCTACTTTTGAACAACCTTCCTCCTTTCATTCTTTCTCACTATTATGTATCTTGAATCAGTCAATACTGTGCCTGGTACAGTTACACTCTATCATCTCGGCTGAAATCCTTAGATAATAAAGACAAATGAGGAACACTGACTTCAAGCACCTCTGTAAGCGACACACTCTCTTCTTTGGGCTTAGCTGTCAGTGAGGAGCCAACATGACTTCCACAGGCTTTGCTCCATTATCCATCACTTTTCACAAAGTGGGAACCCGCCTGTGTGTATTTCCAGCCCTTGGAAAATCTGTTGACATTCAAAACTACAGAACAAAACTTTACTGGAAGGTCTGCGCCGAAGATAAACATTATCTTTCATCTCCTGGGGGAAAGGAAATTTTTTGTTTGTGATTTTCAGTCATTTGCATTAGTCTCGAGAAGATAAACCAACAGGACGTTTATCTGTGAATTATAAATACTATGTATACCACCTACTACCAAACCCAAGACAGACGAAAATTCCGTCTGGTCATTGGGGTAAGGAATAATCAGAAGGCAGGACGATAAGAGAGGAGACAAATGTGATGATGCCTGAAAATCTATATTTTCCTGATGGCCTGAAAATCTATGAGCTTTGACTGTGCTTCTGTACAACTGACACATTCAGCTGAATCCCATTCTAGCAAAGTTATGTCCACTAATACTAGCCCAGGTGTGTAAATTGCCATATTTATTTCAGGTTAAAAATTAGTTTCCTTTTAAATTAACTTGGTCTGTTTACAGGTCAACATTTCTTTCTTTGTTCCCTATTGGCTTTCTCATATAACTTAAACCATTGAAGTATGTGAAGAAATTAAGCGATACAGATAGAAAGGAGGAGGGATGAAATTCAGTAACAGCACAAGTACTCACGACCTTCAAATAAAAAATGCCCCGTGTTGACAAGAAACTTATCAAAGGAGCACGGACCTCCTTGCTAGGGTGGTGTCATCTGTGACAGCCTTTCGAATTGAACACTGGGCATACTCTTGACCCAGGAAATCTGCTTCTAGGAGTTTATGTAAAGAAGAATACTTGGATACGTGGATGAGGGCAGAAAGATGTGGATACAACACTTCGGTGTTGTTCATTATAAAAAAAAAAGTTGGAAACAACAACAACAAAAATCCATTAATAGCTAACTAGTTACATGAATTACTGTTATCACCATGCAGCGTAACACTACAAAGTGGTTAAAAAAGGATGAGGAAGGTCTGCATCTTCCAAGATCAAAACGTGACTACGACACGTTACTAAGGTAAAAACCACTTTATGGCAGAGCTTCATCCTCTTTGGGTGACGCTTATTTATAAATGCTTTTAAAACTTCTGACGGCAGACAGAGCAAGCATCAGCAGTTCTCTCTGGAGGTTGGGATCAAGGGCATCCCATCTCCCTTTCTCCTTAATGGACCCTCATGCTGCTTGAAATTAGTACAACATGATTATTTTTAGAACCAGAAAAACGCATTTGCGTTTTGAAAAAAACACTGTATTTAAGTGCTGATATATTTGTATATATCAACTTTGATAAACATGTATGTATTTCAGACGTGCTATGTGTATTTTGTGATTTTGATTTGCATACATATCAAATTTGGTATGTTTATATCAAATATGCAAATGATAAATGAATAAATTCGTGTATGTCTATATTACAGCAAGTGACAAAGACAAGCCAGGGGATGGGAGCAGAAAATGCCAATATTCAATGTCTCAGTGGACTGAGCAAGCGGGACCTCCCCGGGACCTGGACAAGGAAACAAGGAAATGTTTCACTAAGAGTAAGACACTGTTTCACCCAAAAGGCCCAGAGTGAACAGACCGAGTTCTCAGACAGGAGTCATCATTTTTCTCCTCTGAATTGTGATGCATGGGATTCTCTGTAGTGGAATAGGGTCTGAAGTGACATGGTTCACACTGAAAGGCAGGGAAGAGCTGAAGAAACACACCCCAAAGTGACTTTGGGAAGAGCCGTCACAGCAGAGGGGACGGGAGTGGACATGTGAGGCCAGTCTGGAGGAGTAGGTTGAGTGTGAGCTGCTGTTTCTTTCCCATTCCTCAAGGAACCCTCCTTAGAGACATCACACCCACACCCACCCACCCACACACACACACACACACAAGTAGGTGAAGGCGTCTATGAAGAAAGATAAGCAGCAACAGCCAGATTTCCTAATTCATACAGGGGAAACTATTTCGGTGGGAAAAAAAGGGCAAAAAGATCTGGGGTGGACAATATTTCCGGAATACCATGTTGGAAAATTACAGTTGTTTTCATTTCAGGGCTTATCCGAGAGCCCCTGTGATGCTAAACCGCACTGTCCGTCTCTGAGAAACGGAGGGCATTATAAACTAGATGACAGTTCCCAAGGTCAAGCGTCTTCCGGGAATAGCGTTCCTCAAAGCACATGCGGGAACGCCCCGTCTGGCCAATTTCAGAGCGCCACCTTCTGTAACGGTTCAGAGCTCCACACAGCACTGCCTGTGTGTGTGATTTAAGTTCTCTGCCAGCACTGCACAGAGAAGGGCACACAATTCCACTCAAGGGATTCACTAGTACAACTCTGGGATGACAGCATCTTAAACATTACTCTGCAGCGTGGACACATGTGAAGGAATACCAAACTCTCAATCTGACTCTGTGAATCTGGCCTGCGTGGAGGGTCTGCATAGAGCCCTCCACTCTCTCCAAACCAGTGAGATTCCACAAAGTACTCCTGCCTCATCCTGCACAGCTGGCTTTCAGTGATTTATACAGTAAAAGAAATGCTTCGCAAAGTCCCAAAGTGTGCATCTTCAGACACCATTTCAAAGATCTGGTGTCATGAACTATTTTCATGTATTACAGAGGACCTACCAGTTTGCAGCCCCTGAAATTCATACCAGCAAGTATCGTGCATGGAGGGTAAATGGGAAACAATTGAAAAGACAAATGAATTCTCACGCGCTTAGAAATGTGAACAGATCGCACGGAACAGGATACCGGTGTTCTGCAACATTACTTAGTCTAGAAATATGAAGCAATACAAATGCTAATGCAAACTCTATTGCATTGTTCGTTAACTTTTCACACACTCAGGTCCTGTCTCCCTGACAAACTTGCAAAGCAGGGCTTGAGTATCATTCCTTTTTTTAGCACCTACTCCAGTGCCAAGCACGTCGACAAGGCTGAATAAATCTCTGCTGAGTGGATAAATGCAGTCATACTATAAAGGCATAAAAGGGTATTTACTTATTTTGTACTCAGTGCAGTAATGCTGGTGGGAATATTCAGCACCGGATTACGGACTGTCTGATGTAATCCATACTAAAATAAAATCAGTTACTAAGCAGAAATATCAAAGAATGTCAAAGAAAATAGGGTGTTGGTCACAACTTGGCAGTTCAAGAGCACTTAATCCTTTTTGCAGGTGGATTTTGTCTTGTCCCCCTTTTTTTCCCCTTAAGTCAGGATCCATTTTGGAGACAGAAACCATATTGGTAGTTTGAACAGGGAAAATTTAATATAAAGAACTGCTGTCAAGTAAAAGGTGGTTAACCACCAAAAAAGGCATGGGTGGAGGGTGGGGACAAAGAGCTGTCAGGGGAACAGGAGAAGCAAAGGCTGAAAGTGGCCACTAATTCTAGAACAGAGAGGGAGCGAGGAAGAAATTAAGAATTCAGAAGGCCCTCCCCACAAGGCTGATACTGAGACCTCTTTGAGGAGGATGTGGATGGCACAGGAACATGACCCTGAACCCAGAGCATGGGACTTGCCAGAGGGTGTGTGCTGGTGATGGTCCAGGGAACTGGCCCACTGGGCAGCAGAGAGCCCTGCTGGTGAGTGAGAGCTGGCCGGGGCACACGCAGAAGAGTGGTGTGCTGGATGGTGGAGAAATTTACCAGAGAGCCTCGGCATAGGACAGACGAACTGCTAAGCATGCAGGTAGGCTGGAGGTGGACTGAAGGAGCAGCCCGCCCAGTGGTGAAGCGGCTTGCCGGAGGATGTGGGCTGGAGCTGTTGGGAGGGCTGGCAACATGAATGCCACTGAGCCACCCTCTTGCCACCCAGCTGCCAACCACTCCCATCCACAGCTCACAGAAGCAGCCGGGGACGCTTCAACCCTCTGCAGTGTCCCGCTGCGCCCTCTACTGACAAAGCTACCATTTGGAAGAAGTCTTTGGAGGGTTCGGCTCCAGTATCCCAACAACGGGCAGCGAAGGGTCGGTTGCAACTGAGAGGCAATCAATGGCTAACTGGTACACTTTCTGTTAAGGCAGTCTGAGTGAGAATGCAAGGGTTCATCCATAAATGCCAAAAATTCTATAAAGCACCGACTAAAAGCCTTCTCTGCAACAGGAAAATCAGGAAGCAATAAGCACTTCGTACAGTGCCTGATGCAAGTAGGTGCTTGATGAATGTGTAAGCAATGAATGAGTGAGTAAATGAATGAATGAATGAATGAACAAATCAGTGTTTTCAGCGTTTTATCTTTGACCAGAACTCTGGTTAGTTTGCCACTTTCCGGAGGGCTTATCAGTATTCATACACGGGAAAGTATATTTTGCACTTTTTCTTTGTTACAAGATAAGCCAAGAAAACTTACTATCATACGTAACTCAATTTCACATGGAAAAAAAAAATCACAAGAGAAGTCTTAATCCATTTTATGTTATTTATAGCTGACATAAACATTTCTTCAAGTTAATAGGCAATTGCCTGGGACTTAGAAACATATTGGTTGAATTATTTAAAAAACTGCCTTTATCATCACGGTATATGTTGTTACAATATTTCACACACATTTTTTATGCTGTAGGCATGTCAGTATTCCTTTAGTGGCCCAGAAACCTCCTTTTTATGAAAACGTGGGGGACACAAAAAATCAAAACTGAAATTTGGAGGTGATTCATCATTTTATAGGAGTATGCTGTGTTGTATGAATAATTTACCACACAAATCGTTGGAACAGTGAGCTCCTGTGATGCACCTAAGAATCTAATTCTATTGACAAAATTTTTATTGAGACATAATCCATCACAGGCACGTCCACTGTGAAAAGTGAGATATAACCAACCTCAGGTCTGCAATTTCCATTTCCACCACGAGCTGTTTCACATTTCCCTGGTTCTCAAAATTAATTGGAACACCTTCAGCACCTCTAATTTATAGATGAGAGAGAATACGGTTCAATATAGGAAATCAAGTGCTTAATGCTGAGAGCAGCCTGGCATTGATACTTCTGGTGAAGGTAATCAAGAAAAGAGACAGCTACTATTCTTCTTTTCAATAAGGTTCTTATCTTAGTATTAATTACTATATTCTTCCCAGAAAACCGTATGAACCCTTAGAAAAGAGACTGGGCAAAAGCTGTACACATCCAGAGACGTTCAGTACTACAGAATGAAAAAAAAAAAAAAGAATGTAAGAAGATCTTTTTCAGATCTGTTACACTGCAAAGAGCGGTGCTACATGAAATCCATCAGCCATCTGCTTCCAGGGAAAAAGCACAGTTTTACTAAAGATACTGTGAGGCTTTCCAGTGGTTGAGGGGGACCAAATAAAATCAGGACTAGGACTGGACGAGAATCACGTACTGACACCCCTGGAAAGACAACAGTCAGTCACTGAATGTGGAGTTCCTCGTGGAGTTCTACACCCTCTGATCTTACTTCCTGCCTGAGTTAGGGCTCTTCGGACTTCTCTGTTCTGTGTGTGGTGTCTCCCAAGTCGGTCCACAAACAGGCTAACTAACTCTGATCCTAGAATCCACTTTACATTAGAGAGAGAAAAAAAAAATCACCCACCATGAGTCAGTGATATCATCCCTTTCCCTGCTAGAATTCCACGTCTGTGTCCACGATGGCGAAACTGTGGAAGTGGTAGAAAATCCACCTACATCACCTCCTTCTCAGTGTTGGTACAGAGAATGTAATTTTTCCTGGGCAGAAGATATTTTTAAAATATTATATAATAATGAGACTCATTAGGGTTACCATGAGAATAAAATTCAGGAATTCTATTTTAAACATATGATGATAAAGATCGGTTACTGTCATATAACCTTGACACTGATAAGGAAGGTGGCAGTAACCCCTCCATTTGTCAACATTACTACAGAAGATAATTGTGCCAGACGTCCTTACCCTGAAGCTGGAATTGCACCTGCCACACTCACTGCTGTGTCCCAGGTGGAGCATACAGGGCAGTGCTCACTGAATGTTTATTAAATGAACAGATTAAGAAACTTGAGAAGAGCCCTAAGTTGATGTGTGATGTGTGAATGACGGACAACTTGCTACTAGACAAGTGATGTGTTCCTGATGACCTGAAATACATGCCAAGGGTTCCACGTCACCCCCAGGAGCTGCAGAACCTGTGACTCATGACCCCTAAGTGCCCAGACAAAAGATGCTGAATCCACCGATAGGGGTTCTACTCTATGCTCCTTAAGCTCTTTTCTTTTTCCTTTTTCCAGCTGTGACTCCAGACAGGATCCAAAGAGGAGTTCTACAATCTCTTCTCTGGGTTCATGGAGACTTATTTTACCCTTCTGTGTTAGCCTCTTAAGGCACTGCGTCAGCCTTAAAAGGGCACAGGAAAGGGAAATAAGCTCTTTTCTTTTCCTTTAAATTAAAGCATAGTTGATGTCGAATGTTGTGTTAGTTTCTGGCGTGCAGCACAGTGATTCAGTTATACATACATATATTATTTTTCATGTTCTTTTTACTATAGGCTATTACAAGCTACTGAATACAGCTTCCTGTGCTAGACAGTAGGACCTTGTTGTTTATCTTTTTCTTATAAAGTTGTGTCTCTCTGCTAACCCCAGACTCCTAATTTATCCTTCTCCTTCTTCCCTTTCCTCTCTGGTAACCATAAGTGTATTTTCTATGTCTGTGAGTCTGTCTCTGTTTTGTAAATAAGCTCATTTGTGTTATTTTTTTTTTAGATTCCATATATAAGTGGTATGACATGTGGTATTTGTCTTTCTGTGTCTCACTTATTTCACTCCTTAAGCTTTTTTCTTACCCACTCAGAGGCAACTCAACAGCCTTCTCCAGAAACTACTCCCAGAAACTTGTGGTCCTAAATGCATCTTTAGGAAGGTAAACTGACACACAGTCGGAGAGAGTCGAAAATTGAAAATGAGCCTTCTGACACTGCGTCCATATTAGGAAATCTTCACTCCCATTGACAGTGTGGGTTTATAGCTGTTGATTCCAGTTGTCCAGATGAGAAATTCATTTGCAGCAAGACAGTTAATACCAATCTTGAATTTTCTCAAGTTTTATTTGCTGAGGAAAAAAAGTCACGCCAAAACCTAATAAAACTATGACAGTAATTAACCCACATCACACACTAGAACATTAATATGCTATTCGGCCACTGCTACTAATACAGATGCCCTAGACATACAATGAATTTCTCCAGTGATGACAACTAAATCACGTTCTTCGTCTTTGTGGAAGTCTAGCCATAAATATCTGGGGAAAACTGTTGCACATCCCCCCACCCAGTTCCATTGTAACATGTTCCTACAGCTCTTAGTAGAAAATAAGGTACGCATAACTCCAAAATGACCACACTTTTTTAAGTGTTTCCCCTGCAAACTTTAGTTAAAATAATTATTTCTTTATTATAATCATCATTAAGACATGTTAATTGCCAGAAATTTAGAAAATACTCATAAGCCAACTAAAAAAATCAAAATTAAAGTTTGTCCCATCATCCAGATGTAAACAGTAAGGATTTAGTATACAGATGTCCAGTCTTTATTCAGTGCAACAGCCAGTCATTATCATAGGTTACACTTACTATGTGCCAAGTACTGTGCTAAGAACTTTATACAACTTATCTCAATTTTCACAATGACCTTACGCAACTGATGAAGCATTACCATTTTATGGATAAAGACAGGCTTCTACCAGACGTTGAGTGCTCACCAAGGGTCACAGAACCAGCAGCAGGGAAGTCAGAGGTTCAGGTGCCCCCTGCACTATCCTGTTTCCCAAATGTATGAAAAGTAATGGGCAGAAGACCAAACAAGCAATTCTCCAGCAAAGACATGCAAATGGCCACTAGGCACATGAAAAAATGCTCAATATCGCTAACTAACAGAGAAATGAAATCAAAACTACAATGAGGTCTCACCTCACACCAGTCAGAATGGCCATCATTCAAAAGTCCACAAATGATAAATGCTGGAGAGGCTGTAGAGAAAAGGGAACCCTCCTGCACTGCTGGTGGGAATGCAGTCTGGTGCAGCCACTATGGAAAACAGTATGGAGAGTCCTCTAAAAACTAAAACTAGACTTACCATATGATCCAGCAATTCCACTCCTGGACATATATACAGAGGGAACTCTAATTTGAAAAGATACATGCACCCCAATGTTCATAGCAGCACAATTTACAATAGTCAAGACATGTAAACAACCTAAATGTCCAACAACAGAGGACTGGATAAAGAAGCTGTGGTGTTTTTATACAATGGAATACTACTCAGCCATAAAAAGAATAAAACAATGCCATTTGCAGCAACATGGATGGACCAAGGAGATCGTCATTCTAAGGGAAGTAAGCCAGAAAAAGAAAGAAAAATACCGTATGTGGAATCTTTAAAAAAAAAAAAAGACACAAATGAACTTATTTACAGAATAGAAACAGACTCACAGACATAGAAAAAAAAAACTTACAGTTACCAGGGAGGAAAGGGAAGGAGGAGACTTCGTTATCACAGGGGGGAAGGAGGTGGGAAGGGATAAATCTGGAATTTGAGATTTGCAGATACTAATTATTATATCTAAAATAGATATCATGTTTCTATGTATAGCCAGCGGACTATGTTCCATATCTTGTAGTAACCTATAATGAAAAAGAATACGAAAAAGACACAAAAACAGTTTTATTATTCTGGGTTATTAAATATTCCTCAACATTACTTTCAGTGACTGCTTATGATCCTACTGCACAGATAGACCATAATGTGTCTCACCCTTCCTACTACTGGACATACGAGTTATTTTCAACTTATCACTATTAATATTTTCTAAAAGTTTGAATGAACATCTTTAAGACTATATGCACATCCATGTTAATTTCCTTAGGATCAACCTCCAGTAGATTTTCCAAGTTACAAAAAATACGTAAGCCTCTACAATTCTGGACTCATGGTCACAGGTGGCACTGCAGACAATTCCAGATTTCACTCTCACGAGCAGTGTATGGGAAGATCTTTTCCCAAAGGAGTATGTAAGTGAATTCTGTCCCCCGTCAAAAGCAGGCCTAACAAAGAAACGGAGTTATGCTCAAGTCCACTCGTTTAACATGGTCCTTGAAGCCATAAACACAAGCACCACTCCATATTTCTCTGCTGAACACTGATACTGCTATAAAATAATCTTAACAGTGCCTGGTGCCCATTAGCTCTTTCATCATAATTTACTGAGTGAATGACCAAATCAGCAAATGAATAAAGCCAAGATAATTACCAAGAAAAAGACAATTTCCAAATAACAAGGCAAAGGACTGAAAGCCCTTTAGGTGGGACTTCTCCGTATCATGTAGAGTTGCCACTTAATTTTGGCTATTAGAGCGTGATCCTGGAATTTCCAAAGCTGTAGGGTTTCATACCCCCATCTCGTATTTGGCTCACAAAACAAAGCAAATGAAGACAGTTAACTGCACATCATGGGAGCAGGAGAGGATGAAAGGAGAACGAGGCTCTCGCGCTGTCATTTCACCATGCCCCTGCACCCGACTCCAGGAGCTGGGTGACAAAGCACCATGACGACGTCCCGCCATGTATAACAACGAAAAACAAATCCCTGAAAAGGTCCAAAATGGTGTTGCCATAAAGTGCATTGTGTTTTGGTAGGAAGCCAAGCAAGGAGGGCTCCCTCCCACGTGGCAGAAGGTGTAGGCTGTGTGGCATGGTGTGCCCTGAAGCAGAGGACACCATACGAAGGGTGACTGGACTGAGACAAGGAAGTCACAGAGGTCCCTTCAGATTCAAAACCAGGACAGGCCTACTCCCTGCCCATACGGTGACGTGAGTACAGGGCCGTGCTGAATCGGTGTTGGTCCTGCTGCATCTGTGAGAGGGGATGAGCTCCAGCTCCTTCTGCTCTGCCATCTTAGAAGGACGTTTCGGGCTCCACTTTTATCATATGAGGATCCCTAGTTACAGGGGAGTCTGGTGGTCTGCTTGTGGGACTTAAAAGGGATGTTCCTGCCGGTCTTCACAAAAATCTCAGCACCTAGCGATCACCAATAAAGGTTATTATGTGACAATGCAACCAGATAAAGCAGCTGATGTTAGTCCAAAGCCTAACCAGTTCAGGCTATTGGCTTAAGTTTTTAAGAGTTAAGGGGGAAAAAAAGAGCATTAAATACCAGGATGAATTACACATCCCCTCTGGAATAGCCTTTCACTATGAAGACCTAGAATGAACCAGGGGCCAGAAGAACCCACGCTGAATCAGTTTTACCAGCTCAAGCTGGAAGAGCTTTGCTATAACTTGAGAATCTTAGAGTGGACCACTGGTGGCGTGCATGAGGCTAAAATTACACATACACGTAAATGAGAGCCAGAGACAGACAGACAGGAATGAGGAATACTGGAGTATGAGGAGGTCAGCAGACAGACAGCTGATGACAGAGAAAATCCAAGCAACTCTTCCTTTCTTTGCCTTGTGTCAGAACAGCGTATAATGTCAAGAGGTCAAAGTTATCAGCGCTTCTGTCTTGACGCTACCTTCCAGGATGTTAGCTTGGCAAGAATTTAGGGACAGAACTCTGCTAGTGGATCATTTTCGGTTGGATAGTCCAACTGACTAGAAAATGACATGCAGCCCGGATAACAGACATATCTAGGGGCAAAAGTCCAACTTACTCTCCCCCAAAGCATAGTTCTGGGCAGCTATGCTGGAGAATCAAAAATATACCTAATATTCTAGAACCTGAGCCAACAACGCTGGTTCATTTGAGGGAATGGCACACTGCTGACTGCACTCCTACGTCATTGATGGTTTTGTTGCCACAGGATTCTCCACCTGATGGTGAGAAAGTCAAGTCGGAGAAAACATGATTTAAATTATGAGAAACTCCTGTATTATGCAGGTTGCTTAAAAATTTGAATCTAACTGCAAAATCACATCAAAATTATGTTAAGTTTCAAGACCCCAACACAACTCTTAGCTGGTGGGCTTTCCAGGCTGCCTACTTCCTCTGCCTTGTCCCCGGACAGTATTGCAGTCCACATGCCTAGATTCTCCAGTGACAGGTGTCATCAAAATGCAGACACAGACCCTCTGCCACCTGGCCTGGGCTCACTGCTTTTATTCACCATCTGTCACAAAATGACATCAAAATGAAAAAAAAAGAAAAGGAGAAAACATCACAGGCTGGAATTTCTTCATGGGAACAGACGAGGTGGAACAAACGGGGTAGTGGTGGTCATTAAATCATCCCTTCTAGGACTGGCCTTTCTATGTCCACCTCAGACTATGGAAACAAGAAAGATATTTTTTTTTAAATGAGAATGGAAAATGGCAGGTGTTCGAAGTGTATCATTCTTCCTCTACTCCTTTAGAAGAATTAAACGTAGACTTGTGAGGGAAGAGAAGGCAAAACCCTGCTTCACACTGTAACTGGTGGGGAGCTGGCGAGGTTGAGAGCTACAAAATCTCATTAAGAGTTTGATTTAATGGAAGTCTTACTCAGCACAGCCAGAATGCAAAAGACTGGCTTCCTTGTCCAAGTATGCTGCAGAAAGATCACAGTCTTCAGGCTGAGTGTTCAAAAGCTAGAATTACATGATGAAGGCAATTTGATGAGAACTAGGACTTAGGAGAAAACATTTACTAAAAAAATGGTTTCATAGGACCAGAAATCATGGAGGAGTGAAGGGAAGCGGGATACTCCAAAAGATGGGATAGTAAGACACAACAAAAAGGATGGTGATTTAACTCCTGATTTTTGGTACCAAGATTGGGAACAGGGTAAAAAGAAATGCCCCTAAAATAATCTAGAGCAACAAGCTTAAAAGAGTCTTCTGAATACTTAGTATGATTAACAAGTCTTCAATTTCGGTGATGGCAGGAATGCAAGAGAAATTACTGGTAAGTGCCATGTCATAGGTCCAATTTTCAAATGTCAGCACAATACACCTCCTTTTGCTACGTAACGCTCCTGGGATCGGGGGCAGAGCTTACAAGTCAGAAGGGCAATTCTTCCTGAGTTATAGCCACTGCTCTTTCCGATCCCTCCAGGGGTCCCCTCTTGGGAGTAGCGATGGAAAATGTTGGTTTCCTAGCAATAAATATTGAAGAAATTCCTACTCAAAATGGACACCATTCTACCTCGAAATGGACATTTTGGTTTTTTTAAAAGAAAGATGTTAAAATGTGAAAACAGATTATTTCAGTACCTACCCTACCCTGCACTAGGCACAAGACCAGGTACTGAGGGTGCAAAAATGGGTCAGATAACAGAACCCCCTCAGAAAGTCTACCTTTGACCTCAGAGAATGAACTTCTATCCTGCCGTAAAGTATTACTGAATATGATAGAATACAATAGAGTATGACAGTAATAAAATAGGGGAAGATATGAGTAAGTACATCTTACAATAAGCAATTTTAAATGGAAAAAATACAATAAATACATTTTAAATGGGGGGGGGGAGAACGTCAGTGAAAATGTGAAAACTGTCCACTCTGACAATTTTCAATAAAGGAGACTTTTTTTTTTGGACTATCGTATCAGGAGAGATTTTGACAAATAATGACACCCACTGTTTACTTCTCTATGGTGGAATGGGCACTGCTGTACACGTGGGGATACAGCATGCCACAATTATTTCAGAAGACCATTTGGGAACAAATGATCAGGAGTTTTTAAATAGTCCATTCTCTTGACTATGTGGTTCCATTTTTAGGAAATGGTTTGTAGTAGAAGAAATCAATCTGCAGGGGTAGGTCTGGGCCAGGCTAAAACATCTGGGTTGTATTTAGAAATCCACTGCCAGTTCCAGACAAGGATGAGGAGAAAGGAAAAATGGTACTAGTATCGAAGGGGCATGGAGGATGGCTTGGGGGTGGAGAGTCTGAAATCGAAGTGAGCGTTTCAGGTACTTTGACAAAAGCCCAAGACCAAGACAGTAGTAAGAGTTTACAAAAGGCTTAAGCTCAAAAGCCATATTTAAACATATCTAAATCCATTAATACTATTATTATAAAATTAGTTGAATTGGAAAAAAACAGTCAAACTATTCTTTGGCATGGATAAACCTTATCACATGCAAACAATGTGATAGACTGTCAGAATTTTTCACATTTCAATTGCTTGTTGTGGCATTTTACAGACTAAAGTTCTATGTAACCTCCCTGAAAATTTCCCTTTCAAACTAAATTTGTTGCGTTTTGTGATGCAGTAGAATTGCTGAGAGAGCAGAAAAGTGTCTGCTTCATTTTTTTTATGATCAATAATTTTCAACATAAACAGCAGTAGAGAGAGTAGTCTCAGGAGCTCCTGTGTACCCATCGCTTTAGCTTCGTGACCAATCTCCTTTCATCTCATCCTCACACACCTCCAATTATGCCAAAGTAAACCTTCAATCATATTTTATTAGTAAATATTTTCATATGTAGTTTTTGAAAGTAAGGGACTCTTTCAAATGTCTCTTAATAGATTCCTTTAGCACTTGGGGTGATACTTTATCACTGCAAATTACTTTATAGAGGCAAATATTTAAATACGGTTTAGGAGAGAGGTAGAGAAAAACAACAGAAGAACGGGGATTCTACGCTTCACCAGCAAAAGAAAAAAAAAAAAGGCTGTATTTGAAAAAGCACAAACAACCCATCTGTCCATCGCTCAATGGAAACAGTGCACCATTTGAAACTGCCTCCAATTATTTACCCCACAAAGTCCTTACTAGTATTTATTCCATGGCTCAAATGTCCACGCCTTTAGCCAACTAAAAAATTATGAGATGGGAACTGAGGGATCCAGAATTCAGATCAGACACTCCCATGTGCCCTTTGGATTTTTGCTCACGACTGGAAAACAGAAAAACATCCAGGCAAATTAGGTATGTGGCCAGACTCACTCTCTGACTGAAGTGATGCCACATCGTGGTACAGGAGGCTGGCCACGGTGGTCTGACTGCCCGGAAACTGGAAGACATGGATGTGACAGTGTAGGGGATGGGTTTTCACTCAGCAGCAAGGAAATGCTGGGAAATGTAAAGAGACTCCTATTTATTCACGTATTTAAAACTACATTATGGTCTAATAACTGAAATATCACATGCTGTTTATAAGATACAGAAAAGGAATAAACCACCCAAACTCCTACCACCCAGGTTCCCAGTGCTGGAAATTGGGTCACATGCCTTTCTAAATTTCCCACACACACATGAACACACCTGCAGTACAGATGAGATCGCTTGTTAGGAACATCACATTGGGCAGAACAGTAGCAATGGCTGAGTCAGGGGTCTGAATCCCCATTCTTCCACTTACTAGGCGTGTGACCTAACATCTGGACACATTTCCTCATTGAGAGATGAAGTGACCAGATGTACTTCCTTCTCAAGTACTGTATCTGCCTCACAGTGCCTTGACATACACGTAAAGAGCTTAGATGCGCTCCCAGTACCAGGTATCATGTGGATGCTTGCTTTCCTGAATTGCTTTGTTCGCCTATGGTACTGACATTTTTTTAATCAAAGTACAGTCGGTTTACAATGTTGTGCTAATTTCTGGTGTACAGCATAGTGATTCAGTTAAACATATATATGTGTATGTGTGTGTATATATATATATTCCTTCTCACATTTTCAATATAGGCTATTACAAGATAATGAATATAGCTCCCTGTGTTACATAGTAGGACCCTGTTACTTACCTATTTTATATATAATAATATCTGCAAGTCCCAAACTCCCAGTTAATCCCTCCCAACCCTACCCCGCTGGTAACCATAAGTTTGTTTTCTATGTCTGTGAGTCTGTTTCTGTTTTGTAAGTAAAGTACTGGCATTTTATGAACAGCAGTATTAAGTAATAATGTGACTTACGTCATCAAAAGTCCCCATACAGCAAAACTTTTAATGGCTACACAATATTCCAACTCCAGGGTGGGCCTAGTTTATTTAATCATTTCCAAAATGTTGGGCATTTGGGTTTCTTCTACCAACTTTCACGATCAGAAATAATGGTGTAGTCAACACTTTGGTGTCCAAAGGCTTCCCGAAATTTGAGTTACTGTCTTAGGTTAAATTTCAGCCCTAACACACCATTTAGAAAGACTACTGCATGTAGTGATAGGTGATAAGGAATGAAAAAAAAAAAACCACCAGATTCCACATGAGGGTTTGTTTATATCAGAATTTGTAAAAGCAGAAAGATGGTTATGAAAATCCTAACCTAACCCAACTGTGAATTATAGCACATAGTACCCTGACTCACAAGCACAAGCAAATCCTCTTTACATAGTCAAATCCCACACAAGGGCCCCAATCTTATCACCAATGGTGAGAATTCCTAAATGTGGCAATTTTAAGAGTAAACCCGAAAACACAGCTATATTTGTAGGCTGGCAGCCATCAGAGGCACTTCCTGTCTCAAGCAACTCAATTCTACATTTGCATAGAAAGCCAGCATCTCAGAATTTGTTTGTCCCTGAGATATGCACTTTTGTTTCTAAGACCTCTTATGTTTTTCCTCTCCCCTCCCTAAAGTCAGAATACAGTCTGTGGCTGCAACCCTTCAAGTTCAAAATCCAATTCAGTTCCTAGGTCAGGAACTACTGAAGATTGCTATCTTCCCGAGAGCAGATACGAAGATACTCAGCATGCCTACCCAGAGCATTCAATCAACCTGTCCATCCACGGAACTCAGAGAAGGCCACCAGCCACACACCCGTCAGCTTTCTTGGAATGCAGTAAAGAACACAGGCATGAAAGCTAAAGGTCTGGATGTTAGTTCAAGCTCTGTGACCTTGGGGGCAAGTCACTTAACCTCTTATCTGCCTTTCCCCAAAGCTGTTAAAAGAAAAAAAGTCAGGAGAAGAGAAGCTGGGGCCAGGATGAAGGGTGTGATGACATCCACAATGCCTTATTTACCAGCTTAAGGATCAAACAATACAAATAAAGGCACATGATAAATTGTCATGCCCTCCAGAAAGGTATACTGATATTAAAATATTTGTTCTAGTTCTTTTACCAATTAGTCATGTAATCTCTCAAAAGCTTAGTATCCATAATGAATACAATCTCTAATTAGGATTAGTAAATCTCCAAAGAGCGACCATTCAGACCTGGGAAGATATGATGGCAGTAATTATTATTCTGAGATTTACTGCTTACTTTCATGATGGAAGCTAATTTCCTAGCATTATATTGTGCATTAAAAAATTTTTTTTTATTGAAAGTGCTTTTGAGAATCTCAAATGCCTCCTCTTCTGGAGAGCTCTTCATGAGATAATAATGTTTGGCCATGCTTGTCATCCCACTAAAATATTTCTAAAAACATAAATAATATACTTTGTGTACCTTATAAAATAATAGAAAATTGAAAGAGGACTGAAGAGGAAAATCAACACCATTTCTCTGTACTAAAAATACATAAATTTAATTTCACCCAAGTTTAACAATAGAAGACTATAGTAGAAGAGAAATTGCATGAAAGAGATCCTTTGGGGAAATGAATCTCTAGTTTTCAGGTATTTTCTGACCATATTAGTGATATTATTTATTAAATACATAATTGATAATGTTCATTATTATTTAATACACACAATACAGTGAAGTTAATTATTGGACTGTTGGAGTTTGTGGAAATTCTATTTTCCAAGCATTTTCAATACAGAGAAAAGACTGAGTGCAGTTTATTTCCTACAAGGAGTATCATCTAGAAATTTGTTTTTAAAATAGAGCCTACTCTGCCATGGTATTTCCTAATTTGGGGGAGTGTTGGAGACGGGTCCTCTTTTGCCCTAAGCGAAGTGTGTCCCTTTAATTCACATTCAAAGACCAGTAACAAGAGGGTGTCAAAAACACACCATTACTCATGAGTGTTAATTTATTTGTGTGGAAATGCTCAGGCCAGGAGCCCTGCAAAGAACACTAGTGCTGTTGTGTGGTTTATTTAGGTTTTCCTTTGCTGGAACGGTCCCAGGCCTGGAGTAACAGCGCCTTTGGCAGAACATCCTGAACTGACTTAGCAGGACGCACATTCTCACTTCTCGGCTGGAAGATTACATGAGCAAGACCTAAGGAACTGGGAAGGCCATCCTTCACCAACTCCATTTTACACCATTAGGCCTTGCAACCAGTGTCTCCTTTACAGGACTAAGTGGAACAAGGCAACCAGCTACAAAGAGAATCTGAGTTTGCCCTCTGCTTAAACGCACAAACTCAGTAACAGTCGGCTGGGGGCTTCCTCATGTTTCTGACAGTGGGTTCCTAATGGTGTTCTCTTAAGCCAGCTCAGCCCCACAATTTCATGTTTAAGATGGGTGGCTTTTCACTTTGTTTTTAAGGGGAGCTGGTAAACTGTGCGTGTTTAAAAATTCTTCTGTGCTATAAACGAAACCTAGACGGAAGGTCTTTGGAACTGTAAATTCTAACAGAGCATAAAATGTGACCGGCATTAAAGGCCACCGTAGCTAGGGACCATCCAGCTAATTTGTTCTTTTATTCTGATAATTATAATCAGGCTTCAGCCTGGTCATCAATCTGTCGTTAAACACAGAGGGTGGAGAGATAATATAATACTCTGAATGATGACTGTAATTTTTACATATTAGACATCGAAGGACTATTTGCAGAGACCCACTAATGAAACCCCCAAGAAGTTCGATTCCTGGGTTTATGGGTTGTACAACATGGCTGCAGAATTAACTTTCACAATGGAAAGCAGTCAGCTGTATTTGCAGAGACAGCGCACGGCAAAATGCACCCATAAACTGATAATCATAATCACACCCCTGTCCAGCTCTCCAAAATTAAAATGGAACCAAACGAAGACAGAAGGCCCATTCAATACACTCGCACGATGCACATAAAACAAGTAAAGACATAAACACAACAGGAGAAAACGTCGAACGCGAAAAGCAGTGAAAAATGAAGCACAGAAAGATTGCCAGCATCAAAACAACAGTGAGGATGTTGCTACAAACCTGATCGTGAGCAGCATTTATAAACCCCCTTCTGACCCGCTTTCCCACCCCAGAAGTGTTATTTTCATTTGTCACCGAGTTGCTTCAAATGCAGCCTCTCAGAGCCTGAAACTAATTTTCTCCCTCCTACATAAGAACATAAAAATCCCTACAATCTTGGTAATAGAAAGAGATCATTTTCCCCCAGGTCCCAGCTACCACCATCTCTTTTCTTTATGACAAACGGATGACATCGCATCCTCCTCGGCTTCTCTCCAGCGTGGCCCTCAACCACAGCCTTCCCGATCTGCTCCAAAATGCTAACCAAGTTAGCCTCCTTCTCCAGCCAGTCTCTCAGTGGTTCCCCCATAAAAGTCCAGCGCTGATGGCCTTCAAGGCTTTGTGGGGTCTGGTTGCACCCCTGGTGGCTTCCTTCCAGGTCCATGGATGTTCTGTTCTTCCGCCTTGGGAGCATCACACACGCTCGCCTTTGGAGCCTAGGTCACTTCTTGACCTAGAGAAATTCTGTTCAACCATGTTTTCTTCAGGTGGCCTCTCCTGACCCCTAAACTGGGCATGATCCCCATGAGGGGCTCCAAAGCACTGAATGTCTCTTCCCTTCAGTGGACGCAACGTAAGTTTAACCCAGCATCTACCGCACACTCATAGGACTAATAGCTATTCTCTACCAGGGCCACGTGGGTATACCCCGACCAAGGCAGCCCCCGTGCCCCGCAGGGCCCCTGGAACACACCGGGCTGCAAGGCATACTCGGTTTAATGAAAACTGAGGAGGGTCAGCTCATTCTACACACATAAACTGGAAAGGTCTAGACAGTAACACTCTGCTTTCATAGAGAACGCAGGATGGTACATGATTTGCTGTACTGGGGCAATGTCCCAGTACTGCCTTTTGTATCCAGAGGAGCCCTGGAAGTCCCCAGACACCCAAACCTAACGGCAAACACCTCCTCTTACACATCCTTCCTCTGCCTCACTGCATCCACACGGGGGATGTTGCTCTGACATTCTCCATAACTGACAGCATCACTGCTGAGCACAGTCCCCTCTGACACCAAGACTGTCTGCTTAACAACTTGTGATGGTAAACACTGCTCTCACTTTGCTTTATGGCCCAAGAATTTTTAAATGAAGCTTTTATAACAAGGGTGTAATTGAAGGCACGGTACTTTGCCGGAGATCCAGGCTGATTGTACACACGTGCCCGATAGAAAAACACTGTGCCACATTTATAAAGCCAGAGAGGAGACGACGATTATGCAGGGATGCTTCTGGCAGATCAATGCACTGAAGGTGGATTATCATTCTGCTCGGCAAAGGCGGCCCGTGGACAGACGTGCTCCCTACAGCAGGGACAGCCTCCCTGATCCGGGAATGTCAAATATAATAATAATAATAATAATAATAATAATAATGCCTCTTGGCAGAACACTGCCAGACATGAGCAGAACTGCTTCAGGGATTCCAAAAAGTTTTCAGCAGCAGCTGAAGGGTCCGCCAGCCAACTGAGGACTCCCTGAGCCTCCCTAGCCTCACAAGACAAATGCTCCCCTCTCGGCCCAGCGCATCAGTGAGTTCTCAGCATCGGCCCTGGACAGCCTCAGTGGGGACACTGGGCCAAGGGGAGGCCTGGCTTGGCTACTGAGATCTCCATCGGGTGCTGCCCGTGCCTGGAACATCCTAGCACAGAACATCCAAAATCGTTTACTGAGCTTGAAGCTAGGTTCCACAGGCGGCCAGTTAAAAATCACATGCTTCGGAGGCAGGTAGCGGAAAACCCTTAGCTCTCACAACCTTAGCATCATCCAAACTTTGAGAGAGCTGCTGGCAGGAGAAGTGGCTCAAAAATATGTTTCCCCAACACAGACTTTTCTTTAAAGCTCTAATTGCCTTACGCCCCAGGTACTGTGGGTACCAGGGCACCCACCCCAAGGGGTAAGCTGAAACTCTTTGAGGGTGCCGGCCCCACCAGCTGGTCCACACTCTTGGAAGAAACAGCAGAAGGATGGGGCTTCCAGGATGGCAGGAGCATCCTGGAAGAGATCTGAGAAGAGAGGAAGAGCCTTCAGAGTAAGAAGAACAGGTTCAAATCCTACTGTTTTATAGTCATGTGACTTCGGATAAATCATCAAGGACGTCTATTCCCTTATTTCCTCAATTATGGGCAGAAGTTCCTCCTGCATGAGTTTGAGGCATCAAAGGAGATCATGGGTATGGACTAGCCCAGAGAAGCATAAAACCTGCCTCCCTGACATGAGCAGAAATAGAAGAGCAGAGAGGGGACACACAAACTCCCTCTCTCTCTCCCACGTTCCCGCCTGGGTCATCGGAAGGAGGGACTTGTACAAACGCACATTTATTTAGAAGTCCTTGGGGAGAAGCTAGCCTCTTTTTCTCTCGGACTCCTTGCTCCCAGCTTCCCTCCAGTAGCCCCTCTCCAAGTCAGGGAAGTCCCCCTTACCACTGGGCCACTCCAAGGAAATGTCAGCTCAGCCCTTTCTTTCCCCTGGAGCCGGCTCCCCAGCTCCCCTGGCCACACCCCGGCCAGAGGGGGCGCGTGAGCCTCCAGCCTCCAGCGCTGAGCAGCCCCAGCTGACCAAGCTGAGACCCCAGTCCTCCCCCTCGCACCCAGGTTGGCCAGTCAGGTTGGCCTCGCTCTGCCCGCTTATCTTCTCCAGGGGAAGAGGCACGTAGACTCACGGGAGCCTCTGGTCCCAGTCACATTTTCCAGTCCTCCTCATTACTAACAAATCTTCCATGTGAGTTTCTTCTGGCTCAAATTAGGAGGTGGGAGAGGTAATGAGGCCCCCTCCACCTATGAGATTATTATCTTGGATAATACAGCAAGGTGGTGTCACCAACAGACAGTGGCACATCCTGACACCATTCACAGCAAAATGGGGATGGAATCGGACTGGGACTGGTGTTACCCTGAGGGGTGGAGGGAGGGAGGGAGGGTCATTGGGGGTCAGCAGTGGGGAACATACTCTTTCAGGAAAACGAGGACACCACCAAGGAAGACCCAAAGGAATCAAGAACTGCCTGAGCCAGATGGGAGTGGGGGGTGGAGGACAATTCAGGGAACCCAGGAGAGCCCCGAGCGCCGGTCACGGGCGATGCCAGCAGCTCTCAGCCTGCACTGCACCTAAGAATCGCACGAGGAGCAAGAGCAAGGAGACGGACTGCTGCTCCGGCCACCTCCCAGACCAACAGCATCTGAACCCCGGGAGCGGGACCCAAGCACCAGGATTCTCTAAAGCTGGCTCAGGGGTTCCACTGTGCACTCAGTGTTGAGGACAAGCGTTCTATGCTCTCGCCGCTGAGTGTGGAGAGGAAGAGGAAAAACACATCACAGATAACGGGGCACGACCCCAGTCCAGGGGAAAACGCCTTTCCCCTCTCACACAATGCCCGTTCTTCGCTCTTCCTTCCGAATAACTGCTGCTCTTGGTGACTAATTTTTGTCGCGGCATAAACGACAATACTTGCTATCACTTAAAGTATGAGAGCTCACATTTACTGAGGACCTACTATGTGCTGTGTACATGTTCATTTCACCTGTGCTAACTGATACATGCCTCACAACCACCCGCCAAGGTTGGCCTCTTACTAGTTTCTCCATTTTCCAGATGGGAAAACTTAGGGACAGAAAGATTATGCATGTAACTGAAGCTTATTCCTGCTGGTGGGCAGAACCAGGATTTAATCAAACAACTTAGATCTAGAGTCTTTTCTTCCTTAAGCAGATTCTCAAGCAACGATTCTTGCTTGCAATCAATACCTCTGTGGTTAAGCATTGAGATCTTAACACCAAACAAGCAGAGGTTTTTTGTCTTACAGGTGAGTGTGTGTGTGTGCACATGTGCAAGTGCGCATGGAGTTACTTCCTTGATGACAGGGACCACGCTCGTTTCAATTCTCTGGACACTGCTGCCCACTGAATACACTGCAGCTCTGCAAAGGGAATGAACAAAAAAGGCATCGGAGGGGACACAAGAGAGAAGGAGGGAGGGGCATGTGTATGGGTTGATCACATCTCTCCAGACGAAGTGGAACACAGTCACAACCGCCAAAGTGCAGGAGGTAAAGCATTCCCCCCTCACAACCCAACCTTCAGCCCACACTGAACACGGGGGCAGAGGAAATGCATCGCCAGCACAGGCAATCATTCACATGCCACGGGACTTAAAAATCTCTGACGATCACACCAGTATTGCTGGCAGTGCCTCTGACCTGACAGACGCCAATAAGGAATCCTAGAAAAGAGGATATATTTCCAGTACAAATCAGGCCACATAAAGGCTGCCTGGCCGACAACTTTGACACTGGAGAGAAAGTCTCTATGAGGAATTAAGCAGTCACTTGGAGGCCAGGGAAGAGCTGATGGGGCCCTTTTACTTCCAAAGCCCCCTTTCCCAGCCACCACGTGCAGGCATCTGGGCTCACGAGGTCAACGTGTTACTTGTTTCTCTCCCAGCTGACTGGCTGCTCCAATTAAGTAACTATTTATTTCACCATCCAAGGTATAACAACTCATTACTTCAGCTCCTCTTTAAAGTGGTAAGAGAGACTTGTAGATGCTCCTTCAGGAAATCTGAATTTGGCTACCTCCTCCTGAATTACTGAGCTACGGCACGAATGACGACACTTAGACTTCAGAACCTTGTCTCACTGCCAAGGCAATCAGACAGCTGAAGTACCCTCCGCCCGAACGCAAGCAGACTGGGAGGAAGCACACACCTGACGTACTCAAAGTAACATGAGTATTTTAACGTGTCTTATTCTGGGCTGGGCTTCAGGATACAGGGAAGTCATCATTCAAAGTATTCCCCCTTATTTTAGCATGTGAGCTCTCATTGTTACTTATTATCAACATCATCCAAATTACTATTTATTTACATTGGCTAGAATATGACACATTTTACAGCATGGTTCAAATTCTGCTCCATAGTGCTTTCATACACACGATTTCAAGTTCACACCAAACCAATGAGATAGGGATATGCCCATTTTACGGACAAAGGAACTGAGGCAGAGCAGAGAGGGAACAGACTTGTTAAAACAAACAAAAGCTAGGTAGTGGCAAGTCAGAATTTTAGCATGGAAATTTTCACTCCAAAACCCCAACCCTTTCCAACGTCTCTCCTAGGCACTGACTGCATAATCAAAGGGAATTTAAGCATCTGAGGGAAGTTCTGGAATCAGAATCTCCTTCTCAGAGGACTGTTATGAGCATTAAATAGGACAGTGCACGTAGAATGCCTGGCGGAATTGGCAGAGGGCCTGCCTCCTGACCAGGGTTCACAACTACCACCTACAGTTTTTGGTCATTGTTCATTTTCAAAGAGAATTGAAATTCTTTTTTAGAAGACTTGGGGTTTTACCTGTCTGAACTATTTTAGTGGGATGAGGACATCTTTCACCTGCACAATACAAAATATAAAGGAACTAAAGCTTTAGGCTGATTGCCAGTTTAAAAAAAAAGGAGGGTAGCCAGGCTCCCGAGTTCAGATGTGGCCCTAAACATTTATTTCCTTTCTTGAGCGATCTAGTAATTCACTTTGTGTTAGTTAGCCGTTTGCATTTCTGAGACATCTGGTGCTAAACCTTATCGTCGGTTCAGTTATGAAAAAAACAAAAAACAAAACAGAACTAGTGCCTAGCAGCCACCATTGGAGAGTGCCTAAAAATAGAAATAATTCACTGAAACCTCATTAGAACGGTGCAAGGATGCCACAATACCGGGGAAATCACTGCAGAATGTCGAGTAAGACCTCAGAAATATTCAGATTGAGATGTCGCAGGAAGTGAATTATCTAAGAATCCAAACTGGGTATTGTTTCGGAGATAAAGAATTTCATTTTATCATGTATGGTTCACGCTAGTGTGATCTGACGAGTGTCCCTCACCAAACCCACTTACATGATATGGAAGAGTTCTCTGTTAGAAGCAGAGGACTGATATCAAATGAATGCGACATAAAATTGGTTGATAAGACCCAGTGGATGCCCGTAAATTAAGCGATCCCTCTCACGGCAGTGCTGCCTGCGGTACTGATGTGCCTAGATCATGCTTTCCTAAGGAAAGTAAGTCCCAGCTTACCTCAGCTTTGGACAAACCCAAATTCCAAATAAGCAAGATCTGAATCAATTAGCTCTATTTATGACTTTACATATAGCTACCTAGGAACTTTCACAGACATAAAAATCACGTAACACGTATTCAGAGAAGACAAGGGGCTTAAGGAAAACAACAGAATGTGCGTCCCGGCGAGTCAACGCATAGTTACGTGTCCTGGCGCCCATAAAGCCCAACACGGGGATTCAACGCTAACATTTTTCTCAAAAGCCAGCTAGGCAGTCCTAATAAAGAAATAATGTAAGCCCCAACTGCTGGGTCTTTTACGGCATCACATTTGGGCGCTTACTTGTTGCCAGTTAAAAGGCAGGAAGGATGAAGTGTGAACAGAAGTTCTCCCAGTAATCTCTGTCTCCTTCACAAACCGCAGGATTGCTTCTGTGAAAACCACCACAGTTGGCCAGTGTTACCAAGATCGAGGTACTAGAGGAAGAGGTGGGTAACTGGGGGAATCAGGAAAAGTCTCATAAAGGTAAATAAAATTAAAGTCTCTTCCTGGTTTGTTATGACGTCATGTGAAAATGGCTGAAAGGATTTCCACCACACAGGAAAGATCTGTGCAAACTGGTCTGTCTTTACATTAATCCATGTGGGGCACAGGACATGTGCTTTGGGGGTATGGGTCAGAGATACACCAAAATAGCCAGGAATCGTCCAGAACACATTGAGAAAAGCTTTGGGTTTCAAATAAGGACAGACATACCATATACATGAAGACGGAACAGACAAAAAAACAAACAGCAGTTTTAACGTAAACCCGGAAAACAAAAGAGAATTGCATGCTTCTCATGTGGGCAACTTAAAGTAGCAGGTGAGTAACATCAAGATTCATGCAGCTCAAGATGGTTCACCATCCCTCTGGGACACTGCCTAGATGGCCAAATGGTAACAAGCTTTCAAAAGAAGTAATAACAAACCTCTAAAATAAAACCAGCATTAGTAGCTTTAAAATCCTGCCCTGGGAAAATACTTCAAGGACACCCTGGGAACAAGACAGTGCTGTGATCGGCGGAGGCAGATTCTCCTACAACCTCCACAAGGGAGTTTCATTGATCTTTTGAGTCTTTCAGACCGGCTCCCACTGATTTCGAGTTCAAAGGCATCTGCACATGCTCTTACATTCGTTTACTTTTCTATGTCTAAGTGAACGTTCTCTTAAACTGGTGCTTGTTTCACAAATCATTGCGGTGTCTGGGAACAGATACCCTCCGTGGACTCTTAAGCGGACCGTGAGGTGAAGCTGAAATACTTAGAAACAGGGTTGATTTGAGTATCCTGGCATGCACGTCTTTATGCCTTATCTCAGACCCAGTTCACTAAACCTTGTTTGGCCAGGGACTGGGGGAATTCTCAGGCAAGGGATTATTTAGTTATTCCTACGGCCACCAGCTAGCAGATAAGCCGAACAGACCTCAGTGCCCCCATCTATAGAGATCAAATCCTTCTGATGTCCTCAAATACAGCAGGGTTTCTCAATGTCA
The DNA here is from genome assembly GCF_048564905.1 of Vicugna pacos. NCBI lineage: Eukaryota > Metazoa > Chordata > Mammalia > Artiodactyla > Camelidae > Vicugna > Vicugna pacos. Next base: position 31,427,076 of record NC_133003.1, on the reverse strand, counting down.
GCCCTGGCATTTTGGGTCAGATAATTCTGTGTTGTGAGGCTGTCCTGTGCGTCATAGGATGTTGAGCAGTATCCCTGGTCTCTGTCCCCTAGATGCCAGTAGCACCAGCCCCCCAGTGTAGCAACCCAAAGTCTCTCCAGACATGGCCTCATGTCCTCTGGGGCCAAAAATCCCCTGCACCCCTCCCCCATAAGAACCGCCTCCATTAAAAAAGTTAATAAGTGACTGTCTAAAATGTTACCCTGTTCACTCACAGTATCCTTATCTAACCATACCATCCATTCAATACTCTTTATGGCCTCCGTATAAAAGAAAAAAAGCTGCCATCAAATCTATAAAATAATTACAGGCACAGAGCCTAAGAGAATTTAGGATGAGATCAAAGGAATTACAGGCAAGAAGAGTAACACAATTTCAAGTTACAAGAAAATAACTCTTCAGGTAACCAGCAAAATAAAGAAAGGTCCTAAAACACACACGTACACATGATAACGAACGGAACCACTTACACGTACTTCTTTCTCTACCGTGTCCCAACAGAATATCCAACTTTTCTGATTCAGCCTAACACTAAGAGCACAGAGCCTGGAGATAACCTGACACTGTTGAAATACTGGCTGCAACATTTATGATGTGATCTTGGGTAATTTATACTGAAGACATTTATGCCTTCAGCTTCTGTGTCTGTAAAATGGACACAATAAATACCTTGAGGGGGTGGTCCCTGTGAAGATGAAGTAAGATGATGTTTAACGTGGACACTTTTTTTCAGCATTTTATGTGAATCAAGTCTGCAATAAATGGTAACTTTTATTAGTAGTATTTGTATTCTATTTACAAGCATCTTCTCAACTGGTGAATCTAGGGGAAGGAGAAGGAGGAGAGGAGAGTTGTCACTCGCTTCTAAACTCGCGATGCAAAGTGCTTTGTGTGCAGAGTTCTCCCAAGAGGTCTAATTAGCTAAGGCATCTCCAAGATCGCCCTCCAGGGAGATCAAAGCTAAGAAAAATGAGACAACTGGACTGGGAGTCACAAAACTAGAATTCTCAACTTAGTAGATTTCAAAGAGCTATGGGACCATCGTCAACCACTTAACTCTCAGGGAGCCAGTCTCTCTTCTGTCATTTTAATGGAATCACTCCCGAGTTCCCAGTAGTTTATCTGAGACTATGACAATCAGATTCAATGACTTACGTTAGAACTAATGGCCAAAACAACTAAATTCCAAACTAAATGATAGATTCTAAAACATTATTTAGTGATGTACAAAGGCAAAGTTCTTCGTAACCATCCTTGAAGTGCGATTATTTAATTAAAGAAGATTTCCACATCGTCTTTTTTAAAGTTTCTTAATTATGCAATGCTTCGCTAATTATTTAATAGTCCTCTGTAATGTCCACTAAGAGGAAATTTGAGTTACAGGCCATTTGCAGACAGGAGATGTACTGAAAACACCTGATAGGCTATAAATTCAATGTTGTACATCCACAAATCTATTCCAAAATTGCATCTGAATATTAAAAATGACCCTGGCCTTCACTTAATGGTAAGTCCTATGAAATCAATTAGCTGTTAAAATAGTTTAATTGGAACATATGTATTTTAATTTGTGTGTGTGTCTTAAAAAAAAAGTCTTCTTAATCAGCCTAAAACATTCTGAAATTACACTTCTAGGTAATGTAGTGAAAGAATTGAACTTATAACTGGATAAAACCAAGGATGTGGAAAATGTGAGAAGGATGATATTCAAACAGCGGCAACTGGAAAGGAATAAATTAAGAATCATATTAGTTTACTTCAATTATCCCAAAAAGCAGTCTAAGAAGGAAGCTGTAAAAATCCATCACCAGTCCTCAATACAAACTCACATATTCTAGGATTCAAAATTAGTCCTTGGGTTTTTTGAGGGAAGGAGGGGTGGGGTGTTTGGTAAATGGGTATAACTACTATTTTCTCTTTTCTTTCCTCCCTCTCTTCCTTCCATCCCTTCCTTCTCTTCGTCCTCTTTCTTCTTTCTCTCTTCATCCCTATCCTTCCTTCTCTACCTTTTCCTATGGAGCAGGGACCCTTGTTTCACATGGCCAACAGGACCAGTTAAAAGTGAAAAAAAAAAAAAGTTGAAATTATACCAATGATAGAACATGTATTCTTCGTTAAACAAAGAAAAAATTCCTCAGGATGGTTAAAAACATGAAAAGATCAATTTAGGTCACCACAAATAAAAAGGATGATTCATACTTTAAGAATGGGTTTTTTGCCTTGCAGAAAAATGGAAATGTTGATCACTTTGAAATTATACAGATATATAACGATGTTAATTCCTGTATTCGTTGCTTGATGTTTTATCTGCCTGACCTGACCTGTCCTTCCCCATCTCCCAGTGACAAAATCATGTTACTAGTTAAGAAAGGACTCAAAGGTTAACTCTTTTCAAAACTTATGGGTCCCCAAAGACTTTGAGGGCAGGCTACAGTTCTGGGGATACATTTGCTGTGTTCAGGAAGCACGGCACAGAGGGGGTGCTCAGTAAGTACTGCACAATGAGTCAGTGAGTTAGCCTATGAGTGTGTGGATAAGTAAATGAGAAAATGTTACACTTTCTTCACTTACAGAATCTGAAGGAGAAATGGGGAGAAAGAGGAAGAAAAATACAGATACGTAAGGACTAGCAACAGCAAGAAAAAAACAAAAAACATACAAACAGATGCACTGAAACACACTGAAACTAACCCTACGAAGGAAAGTGCACAAGAAAAAGACAGAGGCAAGCTAGAATGAAAAGTAGCAGAATAATCCAGAATAATCCTCCATGTACTGAGATACAACCATTTTGGTGGGAAACCATAGGAATATTCTCGGAGATACAGCTAGATATTCTTGGCACTGAAACACTCCTTGAAGGATTCTGAAAGCTCTACACCTTTAAGACGTTTCAAGCCCCGATGCTTTTTCCCCAAGCACAGGCATAAATGGAGATCCAGCCCTTTAACAATATGTTAGACCCAGCGGAGCCCCAGGTCAGAGCGCCATCCTCAGTGAATCAGGATTTTAGAACCTTCATGTTCAATGTCCTTCTCAACAACCTTACACTTCTGTATAACCACCTCCTTTTTGAGCTGAAGCTTAGCCACTGAGACATATGCTTTGCCAAAACCCAAATCATTAATCTTGTGGTAGGATCCTGAAAGGTTTCCTATAACTTAGTCCAACTCAGTACATATTTCCTGAGCAACAATTGAGGTCAAGACACTGATGTGAAGGCTAGAGAAAGATGGATGATGGGATAAAAAGAGGAACAAGGCAGGGACCTCCACCTGGAAGAGTTTGTGTTCTAGCATTCTCAGGTCCTGTGCCTCCTGGTGCCTGTTTCTAATACTCCTTAGCTCTCAGGTTATCAGCTTGTTCCTTTCCAATCAACGCCCTAGAGCCTAAGTATCTCTCCACCGAATTCAGTTAAATATTTGCACAACCAAGCCACAGCGGGAGTCACTTGCAAGAGATGCAGTTAATGAGTAAGCGAAGCCCCCCAGTCCTCAGTGATCTCACAGTACAAAGGCAGAGGAAAGCAGGTAGAACAACAGCTTTCAAGCAAGATGGGAAGCTAAGAGAAAGGAGGGGTTAAAGGAAGGACAAACCACGTCTCCCCTAGGTGGGGGGAGGGAAAGTGAAATCCTCGGGGTGGAGGAAAGGGCTTCCTCGCCAGCCCCGGATGGATGAGTCATCAAGAACTCCTCCTGCCTTCGCAGCGTCTATAAATAATCCCAGGTGCTGCCATTTCATTTAATTACTAAGCTTCTCCAGATGGAGAAAAATAATTAAGCAGTCTGTACCACCGACGTGATATAAAGAATGGGTTAGCAACTTTGGAAACATTTGAGTTTTGAAGTTTGCTTTCAGTGATGAAGACAAGGCAGAGTGAAGACGGCCCCAATGACTGACTGACAGACCTGAGGGAAGACCAAATGACAGCAGTCAGATAGCGGGCAGGAGTTTAAATAGGAAAAAAAAGTGACTAGTGCAAAGGGGCTCAATCCTCCCCACAGAAGCAGAACAGCTAACACTGGATGAAGAAGCCTCAACGGAGTTGCTGAAGACGGGTTGTCAAAAAGAAATACTTTAAGACAACCTAGAAGTAAATCAAGATGCAATTTATTTACTTCCTCAATGTACAAGAAATATGCTGTTGACTGGGCCTCTGGATGCAGACATGAAGAAAATTTTACCTTTGTGTCTGATGCAAAGATTCAGAAGTGACTACACCCAGAAAAGGTCTAACAAGGAAGCTGGAAAAAAAAAAATGACATGAGTAAAATTTCTAAATACAGATGCTCTTACAGAACCATGCATTTGTAATTCTGAAGTTCAGTGGAATCAGGAAATACAAATAAAATGCTGGTATTCAAATAACAACGGCAAGTGAGACTCCTTCCCCATCATAAATTCACAGACAGCTGTGTACTTCCTGGAAAAAAAAAAAAAAGAAAAAACGCACAGTAATAAAACCTATAAAAACCACAGTCATCAAAACTGTAAAAGTTTGGGGATCCCAAACTTCTGTGAGCATCAGATTCAAAGCCATTAAGATGGTTGCACAGTTAGAAGGCATTCTGTTACTGATGGGAAAATGGAGGGAAGTGTTCAATGAGGAATGGTGAAGAAACAGACTGGAAGAAAGAAAAACCGAATCAGAACCCAATTCAGAGGGTGATGATGGAGTATTCTTGATCTAAAATAACACAGGCCAAGTTAAAGGTGAGGTCATTCTGAGGACTGAGTACTCACCGCCCTATACAGATGGTCCCTGACTTACAACTTTTTCCCCCAACTTAACAATGGTGTGAAAGTGACACACATTACTCTGAATCTTGATTTTTTTCTGAGGCTAAAGATATGGTGAGACCCTCTCTCCTGATGCTGGACGGGGCAGCAAGCTGCAGCTCACAGTCAGTCACGGGAAGACGAGGGTAATATCCAACACATGTACAACTATTCCATACCCAGACAACTGTTCTGTTTTCCCTCTCAGTACAGTGTTCAATAAATTCCATGGGATAGTCAAAACCCTGTGTTAGTGTTGGGGTAGGCTTTTTGTTAAAATAATAGGCTCTGTGTTAGGTAATTGCGCCCAACTGTAGGCTAAGTGTTCTGAGCGTGTTTCAGGTAGGCTGGGCTAAGCTATGACATTCGGTGGGTTAGGCCTATTAAAAGCAGTTGTAATTGAAGTACAGCCAGAAAGAGAAAAATGCCATATAATGTCACTCATATGGGGTATCTAAAAAAAAAAGGGACGTTATTAAATGCATTTTTGTCTTAATGATATTTTAAACATACAAGGGGTTTATTAGGACATAACCTTATCGTAAGTTGAGGAAGATCTGTTATCTTAAATCAGAGCTAATTAAATCTTTTTTGAGTTATTTTCAAAGCAAAGTATCCTTCTACAAATTGCCTAATCATTCCATTGTCATTTCAACTTTCCTATAAACATAGGTTTTCATATTTCTTACTTCTTTATAAACACATAACCCATGTATAATCTTATCAGAATGATAGAATATATTAAAGGAGCAATTTAATGACTTTTCATATTTTACATTTTCAAGGGAGGGAGGTAATTAGGTTTATGTATGTATTTTTGGGAGGAGGTACTGGGGATTGAACCCAGGACCCTGTGCATGCTAAGCACATGCTCTACCACTGAGCTATACACCCTCCCCCATCCCCAGTAATTTTGACAGGAACTCACATGGGACTAACTAACTAGTAAAGAACAGTGGAGGTTCTAGTTTAACAGAAAATAATTATTTTAATTTTTGTACTAATATAAATTACTAGATAAGCATTTATTTCTTCTCATTAGTTGATTAACAACAAATATCTCCATTTTATTATTTTAACATATTTATTTCTTATTTTAACGTATTTATTTAAAAAATCCTTTAAAATCGAACTTCATCCTTCCTTTCCCCTATATCTTTCAGAGGGTTGTTAGTCACTAATGTGTGTGAACTAGAAAAAAAAAAAAAGGCGTTCCTTTCACCAGATGCGTTACTAACGTATGTTGGAAAGCTGTAATAAACATTCCTCTCAGTGGTGGCTATGAAGCGAATGCACCTTCTAGAGGTATGTGCGCCCAAGTGCGTACAACCATGTGTGGCTGCCATGATCTGTCATCTCCCATACACAGAGGTGATCCCTCCTTTACTGGTGTTCACACAAAGCACTCAGAGAAAAGCTGGCTCGCTGTATTTCAGTATTGAGAATGACCTTCAACTTCGTCTGTAACCAACAGATGTTAGGCACTATTTAAAGTTACTGGGGTCCAGATTGGGGTCGAGATCTCAAGGCTAAGTTGACATGAAGTCATAAAGAAAATCTCCTGGAGATTGTGTTGCCATGGAAAATCACACTCTTTCCAAAGTAGACAGTCACTACTCAAGTCTTGACCTTTACTACATTGTCAGGAATTTTATGTAAAATCTTCCACATTTAACTGAAGAAAAAAATTGTGAACACTATGTAGCTATCATAATCATGGCCATGAGACACAACAGGACCACCAAGCAGCAGGCAGCCTCTTGTCTTGCCCAACATACGCTTCCTTGGTCAACCATATGCCTGCTAGGTTTGTGCTTGTTTCAGTGTTTTGGAAACATAGGAACCTCATCCTAACTTACCACAGCAAAGACAGAGAGCCAAAACTACCCAGAGCAATAGGCGCATGATCAGGAAGAAAAAAGAAACAAAGATAATGAAAGATTTGAAAGCGTCAGAAAATTATTCCAGTGTACAGAGAAAGATGGCACCAAGGCTCTAACATCTACACAGAACGTAGCCTTGCCTAGAAGTGTCCTCATGGCTCATTCCCATCCTGTCACTCTGGATAATGAATATGTGAGTTTATGAGCACCAAGTCAGAGCACAGCCTCTTTACAAGTAGAAGAGTTTCCCCTTTCACCTCTTTCTAGCCATTATCACACGGGACAGTGACAGCGAGGTCCTTCTACCAGACAGGAACTGACTACATTTATCACATATTATGATATATTATTATAATAATACAAATATGTTTATATTTATATTATAAATTTATAATGATATAAATATATTAAATATTTAATATAGCAATTGGTACCATACTGGCACTGAATCAGTGATGAAAGAATGATAAATACTGCTTCAATACAAAAGTTGAATTTCAATTTGAATTTGAAAATAAACATCAAGATTTCTCTATCTGGGGGAGAAATACCAAACTCTCAAGTTCAACATTCTCATAGAAAGATTCAAAACACAAAAATCTCAAAATATTGGTTATAAAGAGACTGCCAAATAAAAGTAACAGTAATACTGTCTTCTTTCCACTGCATGACACAGTGTGAACTCAGATGCATAAATGCATCTTACAAGGAAAACAAAGAAAACAGTTCAACACAGCTGCTATCTAAAAAGAAAAACATCTATTCTATTTTATATTATCTGCCCTCTATTTTGTGTCTACAGAACAGCAAGCCAAAATCTGGAGAAGGACTTACAAGGAGAAACATACATTAAATTTCTTTGTAAGTGAAGTACTACTCATGTCCTAGAAATACTTTAAAAATCCAAAACCTAGATTTCACATTGAGGTCTTTTTGCTGATTTGTATACCAATGTTCCTTGCCTGTCCAAGATTTTAATTGGTCTTCTACTTAACAATGAGTTTATAGGGCTGGAAAAATAGAAAACTTTTACATAGAACGTGCTGTGAGCTAGACTTTCTGGCACTCATAAGAACATTCTCAGTGTTTGTTTTCCTAGAAAAAGGGTGACCTATAAAATAGAACCTGGTGGGACAGAGCATGGGTTGCCCCAACAGAGGAGGAGACAGAGGCAGGAGTGATGGCAGGGCTACAGGCGTACAGGTCCAGCAACAAGAGCAGCAGCTTGTCAAGAGAACAAAGGTTAACTGTGTAAGTGGAAATTGTTTAAGAATGCAAGTTCAAGTGACCCCAGAGGCAAAAGGGGTCCAAACAGAACCCAAGTGAACTTCCAACAGGGTGGTGCCTGTTGAACAGACTTCTGTTCATACAGTGAAGACATATACACCACAGGGACTTCATCCCAAAGAAACAGAGATGGATGGATATGAATACATGTTTTATCTAGCATTTACTAAATGTTACTCTGTGCCAAAACCCACACTGGGACTTCATTTAATGACTACAGTCTTGATGATGTAGAAGCTGCTATCCCCATTTCACAGATAACGATGCTATGGTTGAAAAGTTTAGACAACTGCATCGCCATTATGCAGCTGTGAAGAAGAAAAGGGATTCAAAGCAAGTATTTCTGACTCCACTGAATAAGCTCTCAGAACACCATGCTCTACTGTGATTCATGCAAATAAACAGAGGAAGAGATGTGTGGGCAAACAATGGGGACGATGGGGAGGCCAGCATAATGTGGAGCACAAACAGATGACTTCCAAAGTATCTGATCATGACCCACAATAAGACCCACATTTCATATCATGAACCAATGTACACCTAGTATGCATGTCTGTGTATAAACAACTAAAAAAACCAAGCTCTACGAAGATATTTACCCTTAGTATGTGTGGGACACGTGGGTATTTTCTGATTATTTTCTGTTCTATATTGTAGTATTTCTTTATTTAAAAAATGCAGGTCAGAACTCACTGAAATGACTTCATGGCTCACTAGGAGGTCAGAAACCAGTTGGCAACCAGTGTCATAACCAATGCTGATGACCACCACTCTTTACTGTTTCTGAAGTTTGGATAGGAGATGAGGCTTCTTAACATTTCATATATAATTTCTCACTGGAGCCTTTATCCAAGAAAGAAAAGGGAGAGAGGCAGTTAAGAGGGAGAGAGAAGCAGTGGAGAGTGTCAGTCACTAAAAAGGGGTAGTGAAATTAACATGCTCCAAACAAGAATGGCTTCATCTCCATGACAAAGAAGCCTAACCCAGAAGACCCCTGTTGAGGAAGGTTCTGAAGTCTTTAACAGTTCCTTGGAGTTGTCAGAAAGACCATATCCCAATGACTCACTGGTAAAAGGAACACCTGTATGTAGTCTTTATGCAAATTTTAAGACTGAAAGACAATTCATACACCTACCACCCAAGGCACCTTCCCACACAGATAAAGCACCTGGCCTCCTCTTGGGTATTTGCTGAAGACACTTCACGAGCAACACTACTTTCATTTGATTTGACTTACTAAAGAGCCTGGACAGCATTATCCACACAAGGATGCAAGCTTCGGCTTCTAGGTAAGGAACCAACACGTGAGCCAGGAATACTCATTAGTACAAACACAATAAAGACGACAAAGAAAGGCTGGGAGATCATAAATATACTAACTTGGAAATGGTCTCAATAAAAATTTTAGTTACCATGGGGATTATCTGGGGGGAGAAAACAAACGAGATCTCTTTAGAGAAGTGACTAATGCTATTTAGTAATCTACTTGCAAATAAGATCAGATTTTAAAGTTGCTCCAAAGAAAACCACCTTTTATTTTTTTTACATCAGCCTCTTAATATGCTGAACAAACCTGTTCAAAACGCTTCAGCAGTGAAGTAACTTAGATGATAAATGTGTTCTTCAATCTGTGCACCAGTCAAGTAGCAATAAAATCAGAATAATTCATGCAAAAATTTTCATTATGTTTCTAAACATACTTATTTACATTTTAAATCACACATTAGACAATATGAAATATCTTTCATTTAGACAGGTGTGAACTAGAAAACAGATGCATTCATTAAACATGGAACAATTCGGTGAATTAAAAAAAAAATACTCAGAGAACTATTTGGTTGAAGAACTTGAACCACTGCTAACTTACCTGAAAAAATATGGCCATGGCTCCGATTATTCTGTTTTCAGAAATTGCGGTTTGAAAGCTGTCAAAGTCATCTGGATTGTAAAAGAAAATCTGCATCTGTAAAAGGACAATTAAAAAGTGTATGAGGAGAAGACATTAGGAAAACCTACACACAAGTGGACAGAACAGTACAGCCAACCCCGATTCCCCAGCATACTAAAATTTTGTCAAATGTATTCATCCATCCGTATTTTTTTCTTTGCTCAAGTATCTGAGAGCAAACCTCAGACATCACATCATTTTACCCCTACACACCTTCAGTAGGTACCACTAAAACACACATCTTTTCACTTAACTACAATGCCTTCAGGCCACACAAAACAAATAACACCAACACCTTCTTATTACCTAATACTTATGTCATGGTGAACGGTCCCTATTAAGAAGCAAACGTTTAGTGGAGTTAAATACCTTCAAGTAGAAAACAAAGCCTGTGACATTCAATCCACGTGTTGAAATTATAAATGCTTAAAATGGGCACATCTTTACAGACAATGCCCATTCTGACGATGAGAATTTGAGAGGGTTTCAGGAGTTTTATGAAATAGCCCAAATAGACTATTTTAGTCAATCCACAAAGAAATATAATGGTAATTATAATAATAATGCTTTATATTTTACAGTTTGCAAAAGGCCATCTCATTCATGATTTCACTTAATCCATCTAACCACCCCTGTGAAGACTAGGCAGAAATGATGACGCTCAGTTAATAGTGCTTCAGAAAATTAAATGCTGACTTTGTTAAAATCAGTGGAAGAGTGTAAAATCCAGGTGCTCTCATCCAAACCTTAAAAACCTTCTCTTACATTTGGCAAGGGTTTCTTATTCAAATAGCAGAACACAGATAAATCAACTTAAAATCATGATACAATTTTGATGCCTGAACATTCCTTGATATTTAATACAATTCAGAGAACAAAAACAGACCTCAGAGTACTCCTGAGAGACTACATATGTGAGAAAAATAAAACATCTGGGCTCCTAGTCAAGCTTCCTCGTTCACTTGCCTGTGAGACCTCAGGCAAGGAAGCTAATTTCTAAGCATCAGTTCTCGATGTATAGAATCAAGCATGTCTCCTTGGTGGGATGGGTGTGGGGATCAAATATGTCAGTGCAGTGTAGGGTGGGTAGCCTACTGCCTGGACCTGATCGGGGCTAAACAAATCGCCATCATCAACAAGCTAACATTTGGCAGACATCTTAAGATTTCTAGTAAGAATATGATTCCATTGAACCTTCTAGAATGACCCCTTCTCTTTACAGAAAATCATATCTCCTCTATCATTAGCTCTCTTCCAAGACCTCTACTTTCCCACTGGTCCAAATGACATGATGCTATGTTCTGAACAACCACACCCTCGATGGGGTTTGGAGACTTGCTGTTCAATCATAAATTCCAAGCAAGGAAAGGGAAGTCAGAGAGATGAGCTGAAGTACAGGTCAAAGGTAAACAAGAGTCCTGCTGACTGAATGAAGTAAGATGCTAAGAACAAGGTGACATTTCTTCTCCGAAGGGTGGAGTCAGGGAGCCCAAGCCAGGACACTTTCTAGGAAAAGTCAGATACCCAAGTGGACAGGAGAAGGACAGGGGGATTCTTTTGGAGAATATTCTTGTCTTATGGCGACTTATTTAACTTAGACTGTGAATTCCCACGGATGCCGGCAGCTTCTTACAAATGTGTTGCCTTTATGTCTGGACAGCGATAGACATCATGAATTTACTCTGAGAAAAATCCATTCAATGAGGTGCAGATTAAAACAGTTTAATACTGGGCGAATTGCTTCGGGTACAATGCTTCTCAACCAAGAAAGAAACTCTGCACAAGTATATTCAGAAAATTACATGTCACTTTCCTTTTAAAACCCAGGCCCTCAAATGAAGGAAGTTCACAGAAGGTTTTCTTATTCTTCGGCCCATGAACAGGGGCGGCATTGTTTAATGCATCACCTGAATAGTGTGTGATACAAAATACTTTAAGACCTCTTCAAGGGCATTTTCATTTACAACTGGGTGAGGAAATTCATTTTTAGAAAGTGTCTTTGAGTCCTGGCTCCACCCATCAGGGTAATAAAATGTCTCGTACGGAGAACAGCAGCATAGGTCTGAAATATCAATTTCCCTTGCTATTTCTCTCGGGTTGTAGCCTACTGAATTACGTTAACTTTGAAAGCTATCTTAAATATAAGCATGAGTAAGGAGATGGAGTTTTGCTGAGTGAATTGGACTTTAAATTATTCTGTTGTTATTGGTGATGAGACAAATTTAGGCACAGGCTGGAGATCTACTTGCCAGAAACATCTCTGGAAGGGGGCGGGGTGGCCACTTAGTATCTTGAGTAGCCCGTCAACTCTCTGCATCTGCTCCCAAGAGCCGTGCTCGGAGCCTTCCGTCAGCATTCCCCAAAGTGTGTCCTTTCTCACCATGTGAGTCTAAGCGTCGCTTACTATACAGCAACTCCTCTCCTGAAGAAACATCTATTGCTGTTCTGTACAGCCTTTATCCAGTACCACCAATTATTTCATTCTACCCATTTACATTCTCCTCGCTCTCTCTCCCCACTCTCCTCACCATTATTTTCCCTGAATCATTTGATAGTAGGTGGGAGAAAAATATGCCCCTTTACTAATACATATTTAGGTGTATAATTTCTAAGAATAAGAACATTTTCTTATATAACTACAGCAAAGTTATTAACATGAGCACATTTCACCTTGATACAATAGTATTAATCTCACTCCCAGTCCATTTTCAGGTTTTGGCAAGTGCCCAAATCAAGTCCAGTACAGATGGTTATTTTGGTTCTTGGTCCAGGAATCCAGTCTAGGATCAAACTTTGCCTTTAGTCACCATATCTCTTTATACTGACCCCTCCTACCCCCAACTTTCATCCTGGACAGCTACTCAGCCTTTTCTTTGTCTTTATTTGGTAGTTTGAAGTGTGCAGGCCAGCTACTTTGTAGAACTGGGTGGGGTCAGCCTCATGGTTTCTCATGATCAGATTCAGGCAGTACGTTTTGGGCAGGAGACCACAGTTGTAATACCTTGTCTTCACAGTGCACCGTATCAGGGAACATGTCAAGTGGGCTTATTCTAATATTAGGGGTGTTTAACTTGATCACATGGTTAAGGTGATGTTGGCAAGGCTTCTCTCCTTTACAGGTATTAATGTTCCTTTTGTAATTAAAAAGTACTCTGTAAGGAGATGTTTTGAGATTACATGAATGTCCCGTTTCTCATCTAACTTCCATCTACTAGTTTTAATATCCACTGACGACTTTCTAAATCCACCAATTCTTCTATATGCATTAGCAGCATTATAGTGTAAGGAACAGCTTTCTCTTCTCCAGTTTTATGTATTCATTCATCGGTTGATTTATAGCAGTAAGACTCACTTATTTTTGCCTTTATTTTATTCAGTGGGTTATAATCTGTTACTACCAGTATTTATCTTTATGCCCAAACCATCTCAGATTTGCCCGGTAGGAGACCCTTCAAACAGATTCCTTCATCACTCTGCCACATCCCCATCATTTTTCATTTTTAGCACCTCCTTATTAGCTGGCACAGAAGTTACAGGCTCCTCTTGTATCTTCCCTGCTCCAGCCCTAATACTGGCTATTTCTTGAGTGACCCCTGGTTCCTTTTAGAGGAAATGGTATTTAAAGACCAAAACACCCTTAACTCAGTATTTTCCAAATATGTTTGGGATTGGAACACTCTGGGTTTTCAAGAAGGCTCTGTAAGCCTATTCCAACCAGGACCCAGACAGCTGAGTCAACTTTGTGCAAATGAATGTCCCTCCATCACGAAGGGTGTTATGAGGTGTTGTGAGTCTCCCCAACAACAGGAACAAACTGCATGAAGGTCAACCACAAAAGCCACGGGGAGACTGCGGGCACCAGGGTGCAACTGAACAACCAGTTCCATAAAATCTTTCACCCTTATGAGCAAGAATCGCAGGCCTGGATTGATCATTCAATTCTACCTGGCGGAATGGCTAGAGTGGAAAAATCTCCAGAGACTCTTCCGGCCAGATCAAGGTGATAATGTGGAATAAACTGTGGCATAACCTGACATCTAGACAATGGAATTTTACAGGGGCAGAAACCCCATCACTGAGCAGGAAGCATGTGCTAAATTATAGATATGGAGAATGCCTGAATGAATGGCAACACTCAGGTAACAGGGGGGAGACGCAATGGGTTCTCTGAGCATAGAGCTGACAGCAGTCAGTGCTCTGTGTTTCAGGGTACTAGCATGATGTATACAGAGTTACCCCCCAAATGCCAATTTACCTTTCCTTGCTCTATTTTTTCTCTTACATTTAAAATTATTCTAGTTGCAGTCTGATTTAAACCTATGGACGTGCCAGGTTTCCAATCTGTATCACTGTGTTATACCGTATCAACAGAAACCAGCAAATCTGAAAATTAGTGCCATTTATATTTTTATTAATGTTGTTATTTTTAAAATATTTAGGGAGTGCCTACTGTATGTCAGGCACGGTACTATCACTCATTAACATTTAGTGAGGGAGGTACCACCATGATCATCATTGTACAGCCAAAGAAATTAAGTGTTTCTACAATTACAAAGCTCTTAAAGAAGGAGGGTGGGGTTGGGATAGAAATCTAACTGTTTCAGTCTTAATCAAGGTCTTAATCACCGTGCTTCCTTCCAATAGCAAAAACATTTGCTCACTGTCTATTATGTATAAGGCACTATGACAGAGGAGGACACAATTTGTCCTTGGAAAGGCTAAAACATCAGTAACAAGATAAAGGTTGACCTTTTTTTCTTTTTAGATGCCAAAGCTGAGTCATAGGTAAATATATCTCAAAAAAGCACAAGGCTATAAACGGCTCATGGTCATGTGAGGCGTATCTTAAGCTAGTAATAAAATAATATACGCAGGGGGTAAGAGGGGATATTTTCTTGAAGGAGGACTTCCCGTTCTCTGATCTTACAGTTGTTTGTGTAAGCCAGCTCTCACATATCTGTTGTAATGATGGCAACAGGAAATGACCCCAACATAAGAGTAGAAAATCCAACAGTACTTTCTTCGGTGATTTAGAAAGCTCCACATTTTAATGTCCTTTCAAAAAAACTTACTTTCTACAGCGTGCACCTCCTTCCCTTGGCCCCTACATACATGGCCCAGGAAAAAAATTCACCATGAATTAAAAAAGGAAATGGCATGCAGACAGCTCGGAGGAAAGGCAAGATACTGACAGATCCATTAGACATTTCTGGGATACTGTTGTTCATCTTTACCACAGAGGAAGAACTTACAGGAAACGCTACAGGAGAACAGATGAGAGGTAAACGTGATGAGAGAAAGATGTGACTAAAAAGGCAACAGCAGAATTAAAAATCACATAGGAAGCAGGAGAAAACAGAACTGAAGAGGTCAAATGTGTATTTCTGATCATTCTTGGCGCTAACCTGTAGCCAGTCAGTTGAGAACATGGTGGTGGACAAGAATCAGTTGCCTTAAGAATAAAAATGTGTAGTGAAGGCAAAGTAAAAATCTAGACTTCATTAATGATCGGCTGGTTCCATTTGCTGGATGATTTCCAGAGGCTGATGTCAGAATTAAGCTTTTTGTACAATAGGTTCTTAATGTAACTTGATTTTTAGATTATGCTGGACCCTAACTACCATAAAACCAGATCACACACACTCAAGACACTAAATTCTAATTCTTTCATTTTGTCATTGCATCAGACGGGCCGACTGATGCAGGCAGGGAGGCTACCTGCCTAGTTAAAGGCTGTCTTGCACAGTGCTGTTATACTAGTAATTTATTTTTGTAATGAATAAAATGAGTGGGGGCTCTGTTAGCAAAGACAGTCAAATGATAAAGTCACCAACACTATAAAGAGGTTCTTGCTATCTCCGGAAATAAATAACATAACAAGGTGAGTAGCAAGGAGAGATCAGGATACTAACAGAACGAATGGATTTAAACTGCTGGAGAAAATGTTCAGGAAGGTGCACATACAAGCCAGAAGCACTACTAAATGGCTAAGTGGCCTCAGATATGGTTCTACTAAACACAGATTATGTTACTTTCTCTTGAATCTACAAGGAATTTCAAACCATTTTCTACCCAAGCAACTCTAGCCTGAAATTTTTATGCCCCAACAGAAGAAAATCTATGCACTTAAATTATGGAGAAAAATGATAAATACACATTATATCTATATTATATAAAATACATGACACAAACATTCTGAATTCAGAATGGTGATAGGTAATGATAAGTTTTTTGTTTTGTCTCAATGAGCAGTTTTTATTCCCAGGTACTTTTTAAAAGGATCATTATTATATTTTTACCTCCTGTGGTGGTTAATTTTATGTATCGACTTGACACTGGTTATGGTGCCCAGTTGTTTGGTCCAACATTTTTCTGGATGTTGCTGTGAAGGTTTTTTTTTTTTTAATGTAATTGCCTTTTTTTTTTTTTTCACTACAGCCAGAGTGGTACTCTTTTTGTTGTTGTTTTGTTTATTGATTTATTTATTTTTGGTTTGCTCTTGGGGTTGTTTTTGGAGGTGGGAGGTAATTAGGTTGGTTGGTTTGTTTATTTATTTACTTCAATAGAGCTACTGGGGAGCTACTGGGCCTCCTGCATGCTAACCATAAACTCTACCACTGAGCTATACCTTCCCCCTGTAATTGCTATTTAAATCAGGAGACTCTCAGTAAAGCAGATTACCCTCCATAATGTGGGGGCCACTTCCAATCGGCTGCAAGCCAGCGGGCTCCCAGAGAGAAGGGAATTCCAGCGCGAGGCTGCAACACAGAAATTCTGCCTGAATCTCCAGCCTTCAGACTGAAGACGGCAACATCAACTCTTGCTGGAATTTCCAGCCTGTTCTGCACATTTCATACTTGCCCACCTCCACAACGGAGGCAGCCAGGTCCTTGAAATCTCAATTTCTCTCTCCCTGTCTGTCTCTCTGGCATATGTAATTCCTGTTGGTCCTGTCTCTCTGGTGAACCCTGACTAACATACTCCTAAATCTCACTACTGATTTTACGCAAAACATACCCAGATATATGTGTATGTGTCTGTGCATCACATATAAACCCATTCTGTAACCTCGTTACTTTGAGTTTCCTTGAGCTCTGAGCTCTGTTCTCCTCATTCATCTCTTTCTAACAGGCTTCTCCCCTGGAGAATGGAGCTCCTATTAGATTCCAGTTCACACTCTGTGACTTAACACAAAAATGTCCATGAAGTTGACAGACAACACAACTGGGTGATATTAAAAGAAGACCAAAGGACGTGGGCTATCACATCAGGCCTGATTTGTATACAGGAGACACCTGAGATCTCTAAGGCTCAGCGTCCCCTTCTGTCAAACAGAGGCAATGTGTACCTCATGGGATCGTGGTAATAAAGGTTCACTACTCACATGCTTCAGAAAAGTAGGAACAAACTCAACAGCTCTCACTGTTTATTATTATGTATTTCTATTACTTTCTTTATGACTGGAGGGGATATGTAAATTAAGGCGAAAATAAATTGTTTCCATGGGCCAGCCAACATCCCAATGTGTCATGCCACAAGGTGCAGCAGAGAAACCTGTGTGTGGGCTTCACACAGCCTTCACTGGAAGAGTATTTTTAGAAGAACGGTGCCCCAAAGAATAGGAGGTATTCAACATCTTTGCGGGCAAGGCACCATTTAAATAAGCATTCTGAAACGTTCGCTTTACACAGTATCATTAATCATGGAGTGCACTAATCCTTAATTATTTCCCTGTTCCCTCTCCCTCTAACATGGAATTATCTTCAACTCTTTACAGCAGGAATCCAAATTCTGGGGGCAGAAGAGCCCCGGTGCACACTAGGGCTACGACTCACACACAACTAGGTGTAGGGGTGTTTTGGGGATCGCTTTTAAAACTCTGTGTGTAACTTGTTTATGCCATTATAAGTCTATTTATTAGCTGATTTTCGGAATTTCTGGTTCAGTGATGCATCTGATTAGTCACATAAGCATTCAACTTTTGCAGTTGTCTCTTGGTAGGGAAAAGTTCAGGCTCTTGCTTCCAATAGTAAGGGATTTATTTACTATATATGATTCATTAGTTATTTTTTACCATTCATCATAGGTTCAGACACAAATGAGGTTGGTTGATGATCTGGTCCTTTATTGGCTAAGATTCTCTTACCCTGTAGTCACCAAAGAGGTGAGTAAGCCATAGTGCTCCCACTTAACAGCTGTGTGACCTGGATGAAGTCAGCCGCCCTCTCCGGGTCTTAGCATCCCCATGAGGAAACTGAGGATCAGAAACACATCACTGGGCTCCATTGGGGATTATATAAAATAACTCAAGTAAAGTACCTTCCACAATGTCCGGCATACAGTAAGCCTCAGACCAATCCACATGTCTTTAAAAATTAGTTAATGGGGGGTAAAAAAAGAAAGCAAAAAGTATAAATAAGTTAGTGAAAAGGGCTGTCTGCAATAATCCTGACCTGGACACTGCATTACGCAGAAGCTCATCAATAACGGAACACCTCACAGAAGCCCCGCAACGGCACGGAACGGTGCAGACGAGGCTCACAAGCAAGGCTGAGGCACACAAGATTTGTTTTTTTTCTTTTTTAAAGGATATACCGTGTGATTCTGCCGGTATGAAGTACAAAACCAGGAGAAACTCTTAGAGTTAGAAGCCAGCACGGTGCTTACCTCTGGGGTGGGGGCAGGAACTGGGAAAGCGATGGTGGGGAGGGTGAGGGGTGAGGAGATAGGGCTCTTTCCTGATCTGGCGCCTGGTTCCAAGCGTGTGAAGATTTGTTCAGCTGTACACTGATTATTTTGTGAATTTTTCTCTTTGCATGTATTTCAATAACAAATAAATAAAATCAGTGAAATAGCTGCGCTTTTGAGACTGGGACAAATAGAACATAATCTTCTCGTTATCACGGAGCAGGACTGAGGTTGCTTCTTGGCTCTGCATCCGTTCAATTCAACAGAGAGGCTGCTCGAACCAGGAGTAAGGCTAGAGATAGCTGACCTGCCTGACAGAGCGAGTTAGGGTGGCTGGCCCGAGGAGGGGGGGGTGCAGAGTCACGCCAGCCTGGGACCAAGTGACAGTGACACGGACTAAGCCCTGCTTCTTTCCACCCTTTCCCTTGAGGCTGATGCTACAAAACGAGAGGCGGCTGCGGAGGGCTGCTTAAGTGCACCCACTTCCTATGAAACTTTCCATGAGTTAATCCCTTCAATCCTTCGGGGGGTAGGTATTATTATTTCCCCCATTTTATACAAAAGGAAATTAAGGCTGAGTTATTGGGTCTTGTTTAAGAAGTAATAAAGCGAGGATTCAAACCCAGGCATTTGATTACAGTGCTCACACTTTAAAAATCCTCTCTGTGTAACAACCTCATCAGAATTCCATTAGCAAAGAGAACTCAGCTGTTAGTTATCACAGGCTCCTAGTACAAGGCTTCCAGAGCGGTGGTTCTCCACCAGGGGTGGTTCTGGACCCCAGGGGACACTTGTCAGTGTGGAAGCATTTTTGGCTGGTATAACTGGGGGCGGGGGGGCAGGGAGGCTACTGAACACCCTGTAATGCACAGGGCAGCACCCCCACCAAAGCCAGTAATTACCTTGTCCAAAATGTCAACAGGGCTGAGGTGTAGAAACGCTGCCCATATCCACTGCCGCATGAAGCCTCGTCTATGAATATGGAAGAGCACTTTGTTTTTCTCTCTTTCCTACTACTGAACTTTCTGGGAGGAGGAACAAGCCTGCTGTGATGGGGCTCAGAGACTGGGGAGTCTTGCCCTTACCCCATAACCCAGTAATATCAAGACCTCATTTACCTACTGGAGTTACTGTAATATCCTTCTTTTCTACTAAAACAACCTTTCCTTGCTGCCATAGCTATTTTGTACACAAGCTTGGTTCTGAAATGCAGTGGAGCTTAACACCTTGGACACAGCGGAGGGGGAGGGGGATCCCTAGGTGCATCTGGAACTCATTTGGATTTCAAAAACATGAAAATAACCACCGCTGTGTTTGTGCTCTTTGTAATACGAAACTTTTTAAAAATTGCTTTGTACTTGGGAGTAACAGCCACATGATTCACCATGAAATGAAGTCTGGAAAATCATTTTGGATAAATGGACCTATAAATTCAATAGAATTTCCATGACAACATAGACTGCAACACTCAACCACAAATAAAAGGTTATAAATCATTCCAAACCAACTAGGAATCAGCAATATGTCTTCCGTTTTGAAATACGAGAAACCCGAAATACAGTTTATTTGTTACTTACTCACCCAAAGTTCCCATTACAGTTCTTTCCTCACTTCGGATATTGTATTTTCTACCCCATAATAGGTTTTGGGAAATAAATTTGCAATTAAGCTAAATAAAATTAACACAGGTATAGAGCTGGCTGTATCCCTCACTTTCCCCCAGCCAGAAGCCTGCAAGAAACCTCATGCTCAAAGACAAGTTATGCAGTTTTACCCAAAAAACTGCATTGTGCCCAATGCTGCTGAATGTTGCCATAAGAAAAAGGTTCATGCAAAACATTTCTGAGAACACAGAGACAAGACAATCTGGACACTTCCCCAAAGCTTCTGAGTTCTATAAATCAAAACCACACCTTCTAGTGTTCGAAGGGCAATCACCACAGGAAGACATTTTTTTTAGATTATCTGCGTCAGTCGAACTAGAACATCTGTTGTTTAAAACAGCTCTTCTCTCCTCAGGTCATTTGCTTAATTCTGGTGGAGGTGCCCTTCCAGTGGACTCTTCTAGGTCCAGTATGCTGGGACGTCTTCCACTGGGTGGTGCTGGCCCAAGACCAAGCATGTAGAAGGTACTCATTGAAAGACTTTATTTACAAAACAGAAACAGACTCAGAGAAGCACAAAACAAACTTACGGTTACCAGGGGAAAAGGGGGCGACAAGGGATAAATTGGGACTTTGAGATTTGCAGATACTAACTACTATACATAAAATAAACAACAAGTTTCTTCTGTCTGGCACAGGGAACTATATTCAACACCTAGTAGTAACCTATAATGAAACAGAATATGAAAAGGAATATATGTACGTATATGCATGACTGAAACATTATGCTGTACACCAGAAACTGACACAACATTGTAAACTGACTATACTTCAATTTTTTAAAATGGAGGAAAAAAAGACTGTGGAATGAATGAGTGGAAGGAAGTTATTTCTCTGATGGGAGGAAACACATGCATGGCATCGCTCACTCTATTTAGACCCTCTCTGATTTTAAAGTCTCCCTTGCAGTGAGCAGCCTTGAGTAGATGAGTGGTAGAGAAGGGAAACCAATTTATGGAGCTATGGACTCAGCTTCCAGAAGGGCTACACATCAGAAATACTGAAAGGTTGCACATGTGTGCACTGACAGCATCTACCACTTTTCATCAGGCGGACTCTCATGGTCCCATCTACTGCCACATGCTGAGAACTCTTCAAGACACATTCTCACCCCTCATCTCCTGCGGTCTATGGCTTTCATCAACATCTTCAAGGACTCTGCAAGCCAGAAAGGTAAGAATCACTACTACCAAAAAAGGTATGTGACCATGCCTCTATGAGCACAAAATCCTTTTTCTAAGATAGATCCCTAGAAGTGGTTCAGACTATCCCCCGAAGGAGGAACACACAGGAACACACCTTTTATATTCTAGTCAACGATCTGCCTACCACTGCTAACACTGGATTTACGGAGCCTTCTCATTTTTCACACGTTGGATGGGACACTTCTATTTTCATTTTTTAATTTTCCCAATAACCAATAAGAATGAGGATCTTTACTCATTCCCCCCACCCAAAGATCTTCCTTTTTATAACTGAAGGAGGCTCTGTATTCAGAAAACTAAGGCTTTGCCACAAGGGTTGCAAATACAAAGACAAATATACAAGTACCCTTATTTTGCCCTACCATGGTGGGTATCGGGAAAAACCTGACATGCATGGTAGTTAAGAGAACTGGTAATATAACCTGTGGTGGCAGGAGTTGGGGGGAGAGAAGAAACTGACAATAGGCACTGAGATTGAAACTTCTTGATGATATGCTGCTAATGGATAAAGTCAAAATGCAAAATAAACACACATCTAAAATGCCACACAACAAAATATTCGTTTGATATGTATTGGCAAAGATACACAGAACTAAGGAGAGGATAGAAAAGGCTCTGAAAACAAACTAGTAACACAAACTAGTAACAGTGGTTTTCTCTAGGGAGGGGACTTGGATTGGTTTGGGGCCAAGAAAGGTGGTTTGTTTTACTATAGCTGTTTAAAATACTTGCTGGTTCTAAACAATGGTTCATCTGGAGGGAAAAATAATCTCCTTTAAAATGAGGGGCGAAAAGAGAAAAATTAAAAAATAAAAGAATAAAAATCAAAACCCCCACCACTACTGCAGAGGGAGAAGGTGAAGCTAACGGATCCATTTGGGGGACTCCACCCAGAAGGCCAGCCTTATCAGCAAAGTGCTCCAAAGGAATGAATCCGTCAGCCGCGAGGGACAGACAGTGCAGCAGCACCCAGGCTGCGAGCCTGCTCTGCTCCCGCCTTCACTTTGACACGATTCACTCTTCATTTATTTCTGCCTGCAGTGAAACACACAACTATTCAAGCTCACTAACACTCCAAAGGAGGGAGGGGAAAAAAGAAAAGACGGAGCTACTATTCCTGATCTACACAGACTATTCAATTCACGTAACACAGCTGCTCTGTTTAAAAAGCATATTTATTTAGACTAATAGTTTCCCACCTCCCTAGCCATAAAATTACAGTGTGCACACCTAGTAAACACAAAGTACTAATTCTCCCAGACCATATCTCAGGTCAGAAAAACACCAGCGAATTAGGGAGCAAAACAAGGCTGCCCGAAGCTGGGCAGAGCCCCAGCTTTGCCGATGTACTGGGTACAGCCTGAAAAAGAAAATTTACGAGAAGCTTTTAGGAAGTGGTTGAAAGACTTAGTGGTGAGGAGGACAGAGTACGGCCACCACCATCACTTTGATCGTAGTTCAAAATCTTCTTGGCTGATGGATCCTCTTTTCCATGAATTCCCCAGAGTTTACTTTTAAATTGCAGAAGCTTATCATCGGAGCAAACACACAGTGGCATAGCAAAGAAAATCTAAGTTCCAGTTTGAGCTCTGCCTCATCTGGTATTAAAATCGAGGGCAAATCACTTAATATTTCTAGATCTCTGTTTTCAAACATGGAAAACTGAGATGATGTTATTAGGTTAGTTGGGATGATGACGACTTAAAAAGAGGTTTGATGACTGACTATAAACATACAGGTTTGGTGGCAGAATTAAACACCACAGGGAAAATAAAAATGCCACAAAGCCTGTGGGATGGTATCAATATTATTATCGTCCTCATTATTACTATAACTATTATAATTATTACACGAAAATTATTTTCAAAAAATAGATGTCTATGTTCAACTCACTATGCAGTTCTAAATTCACTAATTGTATGACTTTAGATCAAGTCTTCTATCGATGAGATTTTCCCATTGCCTATTCTGTTCCACATTCCTTTCTCCCCCAACATTTTAATATGAAGAAAAAGAGCAAAGTTGAAGAATTTAACTATGAATTTAACACCTATATATCACCCCCTAGATCCTATAATTAATGTGCTAAGAAACTTGCTTTATCAAATAACAATCCACTCCTCTATCCATCCATTTTATCAGGTACTGAGTTTTAAAGGGAAAAAAACCCAACAGCATGCCCCGACAGCCAGCCAGTCAAACTAGTAACCTCAACATGAAGAGAAAGCAAGCAATGTTCTTCAGGCTTTGGGTCCCAGCCAGAGAATGTCTTGCTGGTTTGCTTCAAGGGGGTTAATAACTTCATTAATGAGAACACCTTGAGATTATAGTAGCTACGTCTCGGCAGGGAACTGTTAATAATTTGGAAGAAAGACAGAGTTTAAGGGATGGAACAAAACCAACAAAATATCTAAGCTACGGCTTTACAAAGCCAAGAGTCTAAAAGGAGACAATGTCCGCGAATAATGCTGTTATTGATCGGCTTCACTCACGCCCCATCTTGATTACCTAATATTAGAACACACGCAGAGAGGCACCACATTAAATACAATTGTGTTCAAACACTCGTTTTATTCGTCTTGAACTTACAATATGTAATGTAACAGCAAACACACACAGAAGTCTATCTAGGAAGTTTGGTTCATAATCTTCACATCTGAGATTCATCCTCAAAATCCTCAACCAAAGAGAGTCATCCTTACAAAATTCCAGCCCCAGATCTTCCTGAAGACAGTATTTTAAACCAATAGAAGCTTAATCTGGCCACCTTATTTGGGATTCAAGCAGTGTCATGCATGTTACTAGGGAGACTCATGGAGTTCAAGAAGCATTGTTTATAACAGCAAAATACTATAGTCAAATTCACTGTCAATCAGTAAGATAATGGCTAAATAAATTGGCTGCAAACTATGGAATATTATGCAGCTCTTAAAAAGAAGGATATTGATTCTATATCTGATATGCAAGGATACCCGTGATATACTATTGAGTCAAAAAGCCAAGTTATAGAACACAATGTACATAATTGTCTCATTTATCAAGTAAAGGAAAAAATAGAGAAACGCAAATAGGGAGGGAAAAATAAACTGGAAAAATTTATGAGAGATGTAACTATGGTTACCTCTGAGGACTAAAAATGCAGACATAGGGATGAAACAATGGCTTCAATTTTTACTTCATATGCTCGGTACTGTTTAAAGGTTTTGCAAGGAGAAGAATTTCTTTTGTAAATATTTAAGATAGTAAGTAAAAGACAGCAACCACAAAGAAAGACTAAAACAGGATCAAACAGCACATGGATGACAAGATGTGGTATCAAAACTTACCAAGTACTGACGTGCATACAGAACAGTGCACATTGTAAATGCACTTGTAAGTAACCTTGATGAAGTTTCCAAGCGAGCAGGCCTGTAACACTTCTGGAACTCAGACGCCCCACATGCTTCCATCCAGTCACTTCTCTCAACCAAGACTAACTGTCTCCTGACTTTCAACAGCAGAGATTCACTCTCCTGATCAGATGGCTTTCTAAGCTCATTCTAAACAAGAGATTCTATGATGCTTTAGAGCAAATCCTCTCTGTCCTACCAGGCCTCAGTACACATTCTTACAAGGCTGACAGCTGTAAGACCAGTGAGTTCTTGTTCTCTGGTTTGTTTTATGGATGATGGGGGTTTGTAGGCACATGTCAGAGTCTTCAGGGGCAACCTTGTGAGCTACTTTCAAGGTGACTGCTAGGAGGTTATCCAAGGTTCCACAATTTGAGACACACCACATTTAGAAATCATAATCTATACTTCTGTGAGCTCCACTTAATGAAACAGCCAGTGGGCCGTGTGCTTTACAAAAGTAAGGGAACGTTTTCACCATGACAACTCTCCCAGGGACCTGCTGCAGTTGTCCTCAGCTTTCAGACTGGAAAAGGGAGCTATAGGAAAAGTGTAGGAACTGCTTCAAGAACAGACTTGCTTCTCCCCAGCAGAGCAGACACCTGGGGATGCGCCCCATGGGGTCGATCAGATGCTGGAGGATTATTCACTTCCGCCCATTGAGAGCGGGGTTCTACTGTGGAGCCCTCAACACTTCCTGGGGTGATGGTCGCTCATGGGCAAAGGGCAGAGCACACATCCAGAGGACACGAAAATGCAGTTCAGAGCAGGAAGGAGCCTTGCTTTGGGATCTCAACTTGAGTGGGTTCTGACCCTCACGGCTGTTTTCATTCTTCAGGGAGCCTGGATGTGGGTTTTTTTAATCAACACCTGCTTTGGTACAATACGAGGTCCTATCTGCTTAGATGTTGTTAGCACTCAACTCAACCTGGTCCCCACTCCCTACTCAGGTCACATTAGCCAGCAGCACGGGGGCATGTACACCCCAGGACAGACCCACTTGGCACACAAAATCCCCGCAGCCATGAGCACAAGGCAACAAAAGGAACCAGAAGAGTCCACAGGAGATATTTCATGGATGCTAACAGGATGGAGGTGAGGGAAGGGCTTTAGAATCAAAACAGACACGTTGAAACTGAACACCCAGATGTCATCACTCTGTCAAGTGCCCTTTTCGCCATAAGGCAGACTTCTGCCTGCTTCCGAGGTGGAGGTTAGGAATGGAGTTGTACAGACAAGGCACAGAAAAGGAACACAGCTTGTGTGGAGGACTAGAGCTAGGGAAACACAGTTCTCCATCCTGCTTTCTGAAAGGCTGGATCCGGGGGATCTGCATGCTGGGGAAGCACATCCGCACATGCACTGTTCTGCTGTCAAAGGGGTCGCTGGTAGGGGCCATATTTTTACTCAGAGCACTGTATTCCGTTTTAATACAGCACAAATCCTGGCCTAAAGGCTGGAGGATTGGGCTTTATCACTTCTTCCAACACCTACAACTCAAGTATTTTTAACATGCTAGCTGTCTAATTCCCACCCACAGATTCCTCCACATGATTGTCTATTTGTGCTTCACGGAAATACCGTGTCTTTTCGTTCCCAGTCTCAGAGCATGGGGTGGTGTAGAACATAGAGCTCTCTGAGTTTTCTGAGTCTTAAAAAGCACGTTAAGACCCATCTGGAGCTCTTGGGCATTACCTTTTTGGAACATTAACCGCACAGCAGATGGACTTTTTTCCCCTTTTCAAAACCATTCTAGTGGGCTTCCAGGCCATCAACACCGTGGCTCCTGGAGCTGTGAACCTGTTCGGGCACTGCTCTGGCAGAGTTATCTTTGTCAGTTGGCACTCCTTGCAGTAAAGCTCTGAGTTCATTTTCCAGTTTTGTGAACTGTTACCAGTGCACACAGCCACGTCAATGGTTGGGGACAAGAGAAAACGCACTGACTGCGGGGCATGATGACGCCCTGGGGTGTAGATCCCCAACACAGCTCAGGAAACAGAGTCCTCTGGGTGCCCTGGCAAAATAACCCACAAAGAAGCATTTCTCCGAAGGGGAGAGCGTCTCCATCTTCCTGAGCAGGACTAAACGGCGTAAACTGGAGGATGAAGGATGAGGTGAGCCTTAAGTCAGAATTTCCCGAGAATGTTCCCAGGTCCAGCTTGAGAATGGCTACGGCTTCTCACCATACAGAGCAGCGTAAAAACCTCCCAACTGTCCTGCAGGTATGACCAGGGTTTACCACCCTCCTTTTGAAAACCCTGATCTTGGGAAGGGGAATAGCTCAGTGGTAGAGCACATGCTTATTAGCATGTACGAGGTCCTGGGTTCAATTCCCACCTCCATTATTAAAATTAAGAAAATAAAAAATAAATTAGAAAAAGAAAAAAAGAAACACCCTGATCTTAACTGCAAATACTTCCCCAAACAGTTAAGTAAAAACACTAACTTCAGGTCTGCCATCAGAATCACTTGCATTTTTCTGGAAACGTGGATAATCCCTCATTGTTCAGATGAAAGATCTTTACTCTGATTTCAAATGTATTCTGAATCCACTATCTTGCTCGAAAAAAAAAATCACATTGTTCAGAGAGCTGGTTTAACATGCTCTGGGTCTTTAACTCTCCATTCTTTCTGTCGTCCTCCTCCTCATGTCCATGGACACCACAGAGCCTCGAGTAAATTCAACAAAAATAGCTTGTCTCCTTCACACTCCCCACTGGCAACCACCAGTCTAGGCAAAGCACAGCAAGAGCCAGGCCAGCACGGTTCAGCCACAATGCCGTTCCTCCCTTTCGAAATCAGTGATTTCCAAACAGGGATGACTCTGCTCCTCAGGGGACCCTTGGCAACTTCTGGAGACATTTTTTGATTGACACCTTGTGGCAGGGGTGCAACTGGCATATAGGAGGCAGAGGCTTAGGCAGCTACAAGGCACATGACACAAAAAAGAATTATCCAGCCCAAAACGTCTGTGCTAAGGTTGACTTGCCCTGTTCTGTTTAGACTCACTGGACGACTCAGAATCCTCACACACAGAATATAGCACATAACTTCCATCTCAGCAGAGAGCAAAACCTTCCCATTTTATGACACCTGGGCTCACATTTCTTACCTGAGCACATTCCCAAAATCAGTCCTGTCTGGACAAGATGCTCACACCACAGTGTCTGCCTACGGAGAGCTGAGTTAGGAAGCACACGATACACTTGGGTATGAACACCGGGGCCACTACATCATGGCAGGGCCATTATTTAGAGCCGTGGGCTATGGAGTCACACGAACCTGAGTTCGAATCCTGTCTTGACTGCTTTCCAGCTGGGTGAACTCATGCAATACTATGCTTTGAACTGTGTTCCCTAAAAAAAGATGTGGTCCTAAACACCAATACTTGTGAATGTGACCTTACTTAAAAACAGGGTCTTCGCCTATGATCAACTTAAGATGAGGTCATTAGCAAATATCATATGATATCACTTATGGGTGGAATCTAAAAAAAAAAATTTCACAAATGAAATTAAAAAACAGAAGGAGACTAACAGACACAGAAAACAAACTTACGGTCACCAAAGGGGAAAAGGGGGGATAGGGATAAATCAGGAGTTTGGGATTAGCAGACACACACTACCATATACAAAATAGATAACCAATAGGGTCCTACTGGATTGCACAGGGAATCCAGTATTCAACTGCTTGTAACAACCTATAATGAAAAAGAATATGTATATACACCTGAATCACTATGTTTTACACAAGAAACTAACATAACATCATAAATCAGTACTTCAATTAAAGTGAGACATGGTAAGTCTCTCTTGCTTCAAGCTCCCCCATTTACAGTAACTTTGTCAAGGCAGCCCTAGAAGAGAGGCACACGGAACCTGGCGTGGGTCTTAGTTTCCCATATCTGTTTAACAGGATGGAACATAATAGTGTCTAGGTCTCAAGGTCACTGTGAACAGCCGAGTGACAGAGTGAAGCCGACCCACCAGCCGCGTTAGATGCTCGACAAGCGGGAGCGCGCCTGCCCTCAGCCACTGGAGCCGTTTTAGCTCCACTTCTGCTGCACCTTCAGCCTTTCTTTTTCTAACACATTTTGCCATTCTAATCCCCAATGCAAAAAAAGGAAGCACAGTGACATCTTTAAAATGAGCGTAATGCTATAATCATAGCCCTGTATTAATGACTGCTTTAAATTTTGCAATGCAGTGGAAGCGTGGACTCAACTGCGTTAATACTTGAAACATAATTGAGCCTTAATTACAATATTAACCACAATAGCAATTTATGATGTGCTTGTATCAATTCAGAACAACCAGAAGCAGGCAAGCTTTTAGATGTAATTCTACCTGGAAAACTCCTACTCATCGTCTTTCAAGATTCGAATTAAGTGTTACCCGCTATGTGAAGTATTTCCTAACCAGTAAGCCTGATGGGGCTCCTCATAGGATCCCGGGGGCAGGGACTACTTTCTGCTCCCAACATAGGCTGTAATTCAGCCTTTAAACGTTGCCTTAGAAACTTTTTTGGCAACAGACATGCCTCTGCTGTGCAAGCACCGCATGGTCAGAAACCACATCCTTTTCATCTTTGAACGCCCTGTCACATGCTGTCACGTAGTTAATAAATGAAGAAATAATGCAGTTCAGTTAATACTGTGAAATGTGATTTTTTTTTAAAGACACAAACATAAGAGGGATTCCCATTTCGTTTCCATTTCCATTAACCTGAGACAATTCAAATGTACCAAAGAGATGTGTGGTTAAGCGTTTGTTCCAGTCTCCACTGTGAGCCTTCCCTCTTCCTTATGGGGTGTTCTCAGGCAACCAGGTGAAGCCCACCGACACCAGAGGAACCACTGACTTTCCTGCTTCTTCTCTCTTCAACACATTACCTGGCCTCATGTCTTACTCCAAGGAGGCCCCCTCCCGTCAGGGAACAGCAAGCTCACCAGATCAACTGAGCCGCACAAATAGGTCTGGGGACACTCGTATGTTAGCAAGCTGCTCTGAACAGGTACCACGCATATGAAAGGCCAACTGGAGAGAGAAGAGAAAACCATGATCCAAAATAGTAACACCACTGAAGGCCTACCAGAAGATCCTGAAGGCAGACAGGACTTTTCCCTGCTCAGAGTGATGGAAGTTTTAGCGTCCCAAGAAAAATACTCAAACCCAACAAGAACTAGGACAGCAGCAGCAACTATCTGAGGTCATGAACAGGCAAAGGGGGACAGAAAAGGACCAAAGTCAGCACAGGGAGCGCTCAGAGGTGAAGGTGAGGCATTAGGGAGAGGTCAAAGGTGACACAAATATTTCACATCTTGATCTGGATGGTCGTTACATGGGTGTCCACATATGTGAAACTCATCACATCTTACATTTACTATGTGAAAACTTTAACTCTAGGTATTGCTGTACCCCAAGAGAAAGTTAAAATATTCAGCACTGTCTGAACAGCTGGCTTGACAGAGCTAGGAAGCCAAATTATCTAACCGCCAGTTTGAGCCTTCTGACCCTTTAAAAGCCCCGAGGGTGCGGAGGATACTGGGGATGTCAAGATTTTAGTTTACATTTAGATGAGAAGCAACCTCAGAATGGAGCCCATTCCCTAGAGACCCAGCAAAGGGCCCTGAATGTAACTCACTGCACACTTTTATCCCCAAAACCACAGGTGTGAACCAGAAGTCATGCTTATCTTTCCTTACAGCAACAAATCCTGCCTTCAGAATATTAAGCACCAGCTTAGAGAAGTTTCAAATATATTAAAAGCAAGGTAGTGAAGTTGAAAATACAGATAATCGCTTACAAATTACTGATTTCCTTTGGAGAGCAATTACATTTATAAATATGAATACAGTCTATATTAAACCAAGAAAAAATGACACTCAAATATCTGTCAAGAGTCTGATGTACCCTAAGGAAAAAAAAAATTTTGTTTCAAAGCCAGAGAACGCACAGGAACGCATCCTTTTGTCAAATGGTCCTGAAACTGGAGAAGCAAATGGATTCAAGAGACTCTGATCTAAAGAACAGTTTAAAAATTAATGTGTGGTATGAGCTGATCTGGCCACTCTGGGTATCTCCCTCTATTCTAGCAACAAAGCAACATGCAAATGATGCTGACAGAGTGAAGGCAATTTAGGAACATGTAAATACAGATAAGGTTTTTTTTTATGGTTTAAATCTAACATTAAACGGCAGTTTTATTTTTCCTTCTCTTTTGTCTTTTTAAAAGTCAAGCAATAAGGAAATGAAAGGCTAACCAAAGGTACCATAACTTGGGATCCAGAGCTCCAAAGAGTGGCCATTTATTTTTCTTTTCTTTTTCCTGCAGAGAAGTTTCTATTTTTTAGATCACGTGCCCGCCCCAATGGTACAATTTTTTTTCTGTGCATGCACTTCCACTATTTTTGTTTACTGATAACTTATATACTTATATTACTGTACTAAACATCATACATTCATTCTAAAATAGAACAGTAGAGATAAAAAAATGAATGCATTGTAAAATGATTATAAATCCATAAAAAAGGTTTAAAAAATGAGAAAAAAATGGATGCAGTAGAGTCGAAACAAACATTAATTTCAAAATATGCAATCATACCATTTGGTAATACTTTACAAAATATATTTCAGGTGAGATTGATGGTTAATGATAAGGGACCTAAAAGCATTTACAATTTCTATGTCAGATCTGATTGGATCTTCATTAAGTTTTACCCGTAAGATGGCTGATGGAGAGCATGATGATTAAGCCATTTGTCTATCTGGGGAGTGGTGATTCAGTTACAAACGTAATATTAACATGTAGATTCACTTATATGGGCGTACATAAAATGCAACTGATTGCAATATGCTGAAAGCAATTGAATGCTCATGTATTTTGGCATTTCTCTTCTTTCTACTGGGTATCTGCCATGGAAGACACGTGACCACCTGGCACCCGGACCACGTGAGGGTGCCAGCTGCCATGGCTATATCAAATATTAATAAAGCTTTCTTTTAATGGACAAAACATAAAAACAACATTCTAACAAACACTCTTTCTCAACCCCCATGGCTCAATGTTATACAACCCATTCTGGAGAGTAATTTTATCATGTATCTGAATTCCCCTGGGAAGCTTAAAGTAAATACAGATTCCTAAACTCATGATCAGAAATTCTGCATTGGTCCAGAGTTGGTGGGGTTCCTGAAATCTAAAGAGTTTAACATGGTAATTCCAAGTCAGGAACTCCGTGCTTCTAGCTTTGAGAAATCCATGTTGGTTTGCAGGTGTAACAGAAGTAATCCACAAATGACTCTTCAGAAGAGATTTATTCACATTTAGAACACTCCTTCCTAGCACAGTTGTCCCCTAACCTGGCTGCACATCAGTGACATCGGAAGGCTTGTTAAAAGAGCACATTTCTGAGGTCCCATGGCAGCAATTCTGATCTGGTGGGTCCAGAGTAGCTGAGCCAGACAAACCCCATGGCAGCCAGCTCTTAACACCAGTGCCCTAGTGCCTCTCCAATCCACACTGGAATCAACTTGATAGTGAGACTCTTGTTACTTTCTATTTCTTGCTCATGGATGACATAGAATTATTTATTGGACCAATGGTCCCACTGGAAAGAATGGCAGCCTGGAAGTGATGCCTTAGTTCTGTCCCTACATAGCTTTATGTGCCACTTTCAGGACACTGGTAGGTTTGACCCTGACCTCTGGTAACCAAGTCCTGCCACTGGGCTGTCTCTCAAGCCCCTGTCACATCTGTATTTTTATTATTTTCTACGCAAGTCTCCACTGTATTTTACTTATTGTACCTCTTGTAACAATTCCCCTATTTAGTTACTATCCTTTTTCTAATACTACTGATATCCACTAAAACACTCAACAAGCTTAAATATTCAATCTATCAGCTTTAACAACCTCCTTGGTGTCAATTTTATCACACATTCAATTATTTCTAATATTCCCCCAGTTCAACACCATTTTTTGATGTTTTTCAAGGTTCAGGAAAAACAAGTGCGAGAAATTCTATAGAAAACCACATGAAAGTGACTTTTTTTTTTTAATAGAACCTTTCTTTTTTTCCAATTCTTTTGGGGGGGGGTAATTAGGTTTATTTATTTATTTAATGGAGGTACTGGGGATTGAACCCAGGACCTCGTGCATGTTAAGCACACACTCTACCAGTGACCTATATCCTCCCTTGGGAAAATGACTTCTGAACCACTTCAACAAATTTTAGCTTTCCTCAGAATTTATCTCTACAGCTCAGAAGTATTTTCCTTCCTCCTTGGAATTCCCTTTGATTTATTGTGCAAGGTTGATTTCTGCAGAGCTCCACATGTTCCACACGTAAGTTTCCCCAGAAGCGTTCCCATCAACGTGTTATGGTATTTCCAACTTATGTAAGTCCAAAAACAAATCCCCTCCCATCATCTTTTGCCACTTATCTCGCTGTTCCGTTCCAGTCAATTGTTTTCATGGGAACAAGACAATGAAAATCCTACACGTCACTTGGAAAGTTACCGAGAAAAGATGCATTTGATTACATGAAACAACAAACACTTTACAAAGTAAACTTTCATTCTACATGCACTGCCATGCTAATATACCAAATGGGAAAGACATTATTACCAGACTGGGGTTTTCAAAATTATTTCTGAACAAACCTTCTCTACCCAGTATACCAAATAGCTACACACCTATTAGTTTATTTGGAAACGGAAAAATTCTATAAACCAAAACTCATTTTCAAAGCAAAAGAGGCTTGCATAATCTGGGTTAAAACCTTAAAAGATCTGCACACATGCTGCTCCTATTACGTAGGTCTTAAATGGACGGGAAACAGCTTGAGTCCCGAGTTAGCTGAAGGGTTACAAAAGGAGAACAATGAGAGCTTTTTCTTTTCCCAGATTCTGGCTTTTTTTTTTTTTATACTTTTTAGGATCTTCACCTTCTCACTCTCTTTCAAGGTTATCAACTTCACATTTGTGTCAAAGTCATTTCTCCTTTTTTTTGTAGTCCTCATTCAGTTCAGAAGATCTTCAGTTACACATTGTATCCCCTTTGAAAAGGCCAGAGAGAGAAGCAGGCAGCCGACCACTTGTTCAAGCTTATCTTAAATTTCCTTTATGCAGAGCCTTGCATTAAAAGAAAGTTATGTGCCTTCGCTGGACTGACTTTTGAATTATACATATTCTCTGACTTCGCTCCTTGCAGGAGGAGGAATAAGAACATGTTCACCTTTACAGATCAAATAATATGTGATGACACAGCAATTATGTGGTGCAGGTAACCTGCATGAGTCTGGATGGAGAATCAAGGGCCACAAACATTTTCTGAAGATAGTCACAGTCTGCCAACACGGAGTTTCCCTCCTTGTCAGTCTATAAGCGTTCGAGGGACTTCCAGGCACTTAAAAGAGACTGGGTGGTAAATTTAAGAGGTGGTAAGAAGACTTGAGTTTATATAAAAGGTTGTCCTTCCCGTTGACAACATCACAGCTTTTCCTGCATCGCGACTTTACAAGAGGTGATTAATGGCTTTTGTAGTTTTCCATTGCGCAGACAGAGGATTTCCTTCTTACCTATCTTGTCTACACTCAGAGGTCACAAAACACATCTCTTGGGAGAAATAAGGATATGCTCTAGACTTGTTTTGTTCTCCTCACCCTAGCCCCCTAAGAGACAAAGGCAACTAGCAGAAAAGCTACAAACTGCCACACAGGCAGGCTACCACAACCCACCTGAACCTGACCAGCTTTTTCTGTCTTGTGTAGACACCACCTCAGGTGGCTAGGTCTTTCTTACTCCTGGGAAAGAGCAACACTCCCTTCCACTTTCTTGTCTCTCTTTTAAAATTTATTTATTTTTAAAGCAGGCTTTTATCATCAGTGTACAGTTCACCCTCCTTTCTCCATGAAACAGCATTATTATGGTAACATGTTATATTAAATATGAAACACTTGGAGGTGGCTTGCAGAGGTAATTGTCTTCCTTTCAGCAGGCTTCTAAGAAAAGCAAGCTTTGCTTCCCAATCTGAAATATAGTAATTAATGGAGTGTCAGGTTACTAATGCACATTTTTAAAAATATGAGCGAAATTAGCCATGCATCCCACTGTTTTAACTGCAGACGGGAGCTAAACAACTGTGCTGGCTTTTTTCGTATTTGTGTAAATCTAAACCTGAAATGTTTTAAAAAGGCAAGGGAGGGAGCAGTAAGGGTAGGAAAAGAGAAACGCTTGCTTCCTGCATTTGTGAACTCAAAGGCCTGTGCTGGAATGATCTGTATCTGGGACGAAGGGGTCCTGCCGTCCTGAGGCATGTACTGCTTCGGAGGAACTCAGCACTGACACCAGCACGGAAGAGAGGCGGAAATGCATGTTACATAAGGTGACAGCTGAATGGGGTAGAAGAGTCTTATATAAAACTTGAACTTCATGCAAGTCTGAAACTATGAGCAAGGCATCCAGGGATACTATTTACATACCAAGAAGTTGTGAACCAAAAAACCCAAATAATCCCTGCATTCTGGAAGCTGCTTTCAAATTCAGCACAGGGCAATTATAGAGGAGGAAATGGGGTTGTGTCAGACAGCATATATTACATAGAAACATTATGATTTAAATTTGAGATGAAACTTGCAAATCCAGCAGATATGGATTCTAACTCTGGATCCTACTTACAGCTCTGGTACTTACGTGCTTGGGCAAATTACCCTCTCCAAGCCCCATTTTATATCATCTGTAATATGGGATGGTAATATTACCCACTTAGCACTCATCTGTGAGATTTAAATGGCATGATGTTCACAATGAGCTCAGCACGCAATCTTGCACCCAGTAAGTGCCCACTAGAAATCGTAGTCATTATTAACAGCGTATTTTCTAAGGCATATGGCATTCTTTAAGGAAGAGTCAAAACAACCCAGATAAATAATAAACATCTACCAGTAAACTTAAGGATAATCTTCCCCAAAGGTTTTTTGAATATTCTTCCTTTGAATGAAATCATACAAAGATTTTTTGCTTGGGAAAATTTGACTATTTCAGATTGTCGGTGATACATGAATTCTGAAAGTTTGCTTTAGAAAAAAATCAGCACATAGTAGCAAGAGACAGAAAGTTCCCCCAGGCTGAATGCAGGGAAGAAAAAGACTTGAACTTTAAATTGAAGGTAGCAAGTGGGTTTCATCTAGCACAAGAGTGCTGGTGATGGCTGCTTCGAGCAAGATTAGGAAATCCGATCAGACCCAGGGGAAGGGATTCTATGATCAATTAGTGAAAACCAGCATGGTCTCAAAAGGTATTCACGCGAGGTATTTATTATTCCTTCATTTTATACTGCCGTTATCCTTCCTAAAGAAAGAAAAGGTCGATGGAAGGTGGACAGTCACAAGGGAGATAAACTGAAGAGATCCTGTAGGGTTCATCTCCACACATACCAAATGGGCGCACACAAGGACATCCTTTGGGGAAGACAGTTCAATATCAACAATCACCAACATCATCCAATTAAAGCTTTACTCCAATTCCACTCTTAACTAACAGGTCATCACTGGCCTTCTGCAGAAGGTTTCTAGTGGGGAGAAAGTGCCCTAGTGAGGTAAGTGGAGTATTCCAGAGTTGACAGTTACAGCCTTCAATGAGAGTGTGGAAGGCAGAGAGCAGAGCACGTCTTGGGCGTCAACCACTGCCAGTGGAGAGTCTGCGGACTTTGGTGGTGCAGCTGGAGCACTGTCCTGGAGACGCCCTGGGTGAGTGGTCACTCGGTTTTTGGCCTCACTTAGCCCATCCAAAGCGCAACTTAATCTCATTTCAAACACGGTGTCTAAGAATTACTGCAAAGCTTGCATTGTAAAAGGCAAAGCCTGAGTACAGAACACTAGCCCTGGTGGGAGGAAGGCGCTCCGAACCACGAGTTACACAGGGCATGACCTACTAAGAGAAGACCTAACACATTTCACTCAAGGTAATGACTAGAGAAGGCTAAGTGCTGAGTGACTGTTACCGTCCATCATGTATTAAACCGTTATAACTCATTATTAAGAACATTTGATATGGTGCAGAAAACAGCAGCCCTCAATGCAAATGCAATCTATGTACACATGCCACTTACGTGCTTTCTAATTTGCAGAGGTTTAAATCTAAAAACTGGACAAAATGAGGCTGGACTTACATAATTGAAATCTTTCAAAGAATTGGGGAAAAAAAAACAGCCCAGTGATGAGAAAAATGCATCAATTTCCTTTTCTGTTTCTTGGCTAAGGGACGTGCAGCTAACTTGACACCAGCTTTGGAGCCTCTGAGTGGGTAAATTTAAATTTCCTTCAGATAAATGTTTTCCCAAATGAGAAAATGCTATTTTTAATGAAACCAAATAGCCTTAATTGGTTGTGATGGGAAGTAAACGCGGAGATAAACACTGCATAAATAATTCAAGGCTTTCCATCTAGGGGAAACTTCTTCCTGAATTGGGTAACAAATATTCGACCTAGGACAGAGTTTGAATCACTTGAAAAGCAACCACCAAAATCTAAGCGAACATCCAAACACATAGCTAAGAGTCAAGGTAGCATCTGGGACAACTCTTTTGAGTTTCAGGAAATAACTGCCCTCACCCAGTAACACCACCCCCTCCCTAGGCCTATAATGAAAGCAAATTAAAACACAAATCCGGGTCCCACGCTTTGATCCTCTCCTCTACCACAATGCTATTTAACTTAAAATAATTACTATGCTCAGGCTTGATTAAAAGGATGGGTGAGAAATGGTCCCAAGTTTCCAGGACATACATAACAAAACCCATTAAGTATTAAGGACTATAATCAACACACAGGAAAAGTAAATAAGAATGCAGAAGGTAATTCATTCCAATGGGTGAAGAGGGAAAACGTAATGGAAGGGCTGGCATGCAGGCTGAGCAGTGACATACCTGAGATTAGAAAGATATTAATAATAATGACAATATGGCTGCATAATGTATGTCACTGATTACTTTTATTTTTTATCAATAGCCACAGCTAAGATTTCAGGAGTCTTTACTGTGTGGCCAGTGCTGGCCTAACTGCCTTAAATGCAATAGCTCATGAATCCTACAACAATCTCAAGAGGGAAGCATCACTATTAACTCAATGTTAAAAACTGGGAAACTAAGCTCAGAGAGGATGTGTGACTTGCTCGACACTGCACAGCTAGTAAGGAGCAGAGCTGAGAATGTGCATTCATGATCAGGTTCTGGGAATCCCGTCGCTGAACACAGTGAGAGCTTGAAATGCGGTAGTCAAGTAGAAAGGTTCCAAAGAGAGAGGTGAAGGAAATGGGAGGCGCTCACGGCCGAGTAGAGGGTGCTGGCTCTGTTATTACTGGGAGCAAATTATCCTCCAAATGCCTTACCCAAGAAAACTGAAGATTTCCAAGTTAATCTTCCATGCTGCTTCTAGTTCTTGATACGTATTAACCATCTGTACTGGCCCACTATGGTTTTTGAAAAGCTGTTCTGTTTTCCAATGGCCTCAGATGGAGATTTCAAACCTTTTCACTGACAATTTTGTTTTCTCTTTCATGTATTTTCTTCCCAACTAAATTATACCACTCCTTGGACAGGGGCTGGGTCTTTTACTTTTTAGGAACCCAAGAGAGGCTGTCAGATCCCAATAATAAAACTGGCAGAACTTCAGAAAAAAACTTAAGCCTTGACTCAAGCTTGCTTTTCTATACCTAAATCAAGATGCCTTAAATCCTAAACACATGCTATAATCCACTGATTTGCCGAACTGTAAAGAGAGGGCCAAAAGGACCTCTTAAAACAGAGGACAAGATATTATCTGCCCTTTAAAACCTAAACAAAACCACTGTCCTTTTCTGCTGTCTTTATTATCTCATGCAAAGTCTTCTGCAGTGATTGCATAAGAGGAAAAAAAATTTAATTGCATTATCCCAAGGCAGATACAAAAATTCTTTAATAAAATAAACACCGCCACATTAAAATCATTCCAAAACTGGCAGAAAAGTCATTTGGTGATAATTGAATGTTGATTTAAAAAGTCTTGATGTGTGCTGCTGGAGAGAGAAAATAGGATATGAAAATAAGCAATATTGTACTTTGGATGACAGAACACTGGCGGTATATCTACAGAGTCGATTCCACAAAATAAACAGACACGCCTAATGGAGAAACATATTGGGCTTCCTTGTATTTGTTGAGATAATTTTTATATGATCAAATTACACAGAATAGGAAAATGAGTTTTGCCTTTCCTTATGCCTTCTGTCTGTTAAAAATGAGAATTTCAAACTGATGAACTTATTATCCACACGTAGCCTAATAACCTCCTTGACACGTTGCTCAAAAACAAAGTGTACCCTGAAGAGTACTGTCTGATTGGAAATGTGTTTTTACTACACTGTGATTGATTGCATGTAAGCGGAGAATTGGACCCTTTCTAGATGCAGGTCAAAAGACAGAAGATCCAATGCCAATTCCTTATCCCATGCTCCCTGATGTGGTTCTGAGACATGACGTGAATTCATTCAAGCAGGCAACTCATATTGACTAAGCCAAGGCATGTGCTAAATGCTGAGCACAGAAAGATGAACAGATGCCACGAGAGTCAGCATCTCCAGGAAGCTCACGGTCTCGGAGAAAGACAAGGAGGAAATAAGCACTTCTAGCACCATGTGATAGAGGCTACGGAAGGAGGAGTGAAGTTGCCACAGCAACACTTGAGAGAGGCACCAGAGTAGGAAGCTGGAGGTCTAAAGGCTCCTAGGATGAAGCAATTCAGGTGAGACCAGAGAAAAACCAACAGTAAAGACTGGCCATGCGGGGTCGGGGAGAAGTGGGAAGGAAGTTCCAGGCAAAGGAATACCATGCTTGAGGATCAATAACACAGAAAGAGAGCTCAAGACCTGGAATAACTGTCAGATGATCAGAAAGGCTAAAGACAGCAAGGGTTGTATCATAAGGACACACTATAGGAATCACAGCTCTTTAAAGCAAGGACAGTGAGCCACCTTGTTCCGAAGGCACATGGTCACTTGGATCCCAACTTCAAAGTTCAGGTTTATTCCATACGAGGCCCTGGACATGGCTTTAGGAGAGACCATGTTAGTGTTGGGAACTCTTCTCACATCTCTGTCTCCATAACTGGAGAGGAAGCTCCAGGCCAAATTTGCCCGTCTCTGACCTTACCCCTAATTCGAGAAGCTCCAGAAGGAACTGGCATGCCAGCCATGTCAGATTGTCACTGAACCTCTAAGAGGTGTCACTCGTAGTAGGGGCTGAGGTTCTGACATCAGCTCACCACACCCAGGAAGCTCTGGATAAACTAAAGCCTGTCCATTCCAGAGGGATGATGATGAAACAGGATTAAGAGACTATGGAGGTTAAATGAGATAATGCAGGCCAGGTACTTAACACTGTGCCCGTCACATGGTAACTGTCAACACAAAGGAGCTACCATCTCCATGTTCACCACCATCACCAAGACCACCATCATCCCCACTAACTACATCATAATCCTTATCACTACCACCATCATCACCAACACCAACACCTCCATTATCTCCATCACCATTAACACCACCATCACCATCACAATTATCACCACCACCATTACATCAGCACCACCACTACACCTAAAGGAGGATTTTGCAGGCAGAAATGAGAAGACCCTTTCGGCTCACCACATTAATCCAGGAGAATCTACCGGAATGTGAGATGCGGGAGAGAATGGCCAAAAGGTGAATCCTAAGCACAGCGGGAGAAATCTGAATATGCAGAGTAAGGGGTCACAGGTTTTATCTGAAGGAAGAGATTCTGGAGAATTTCCTTGCATTACAAAGGGGAAGAAATCCAAAGACAGCCTCAGTCCTTTGTTAATTTTAGGCTGAGAGTCCCATATGTTTCTAGAATTCAAGGGAGGTTATCACCCCAACCTTTTAACGCGCAACTGCTCACACATTAGGAAATATACCAATGTTCTTCAAGTCCTATAAAGGGACAAAGTTCTGTGATCTGGATTTATCAAATTTTGGCAGCCGAAGAGACTTCTAAGTCTCCAAGTCAATCCTTCTCTGAAGCACTGCTGCAAAGAATTAACTCTGCTATTCAACTGCACAAAAAATAATATAAAATAGTAAATATTTAATGAATACTCAATATATTACAGGCGATGAGCAAAAAACCTCAATATGCTTCATCTCATTTAATTCTCACAAAACCCACAATAATCAGGTATCAGCCACATTTTACAGAGGAAGAGACTGACGTGCTGAGAGGTCAAGTGTCCCGAGTCAGACTCAGCTAAGTGGGCAGAGTCAGGCCTCAAAGCTTGGTCTGTCCAACACCATCACCTGTGTCTCCTCTCTGTACTTGCCTCCGGCAGCACGTCAACCTCAGAGTTTAGCCTAAGTAAGCTACCCCCATCCAAGCTGGCAAAATTATGGAAACTGCTATATAAGCAGAGGGCACACTGTAGCTGTAAGAGGCGTACACTGCAGAGGCCTGGCACGAAGCTCCCTCAAAACAGAGATCCAGGTGTGGACCCAGTTCCACCTGTGGTCACTGACCAAGCTCTGAGTTCCTATGCTTCACTGCCCTGTGTTTCACTTTAAATCTCTACCCAGGAGAACCATGTGCAACTTCGAATAAACTCTGTGAAGACAGACTGACTTATCTGTGCTGTCTCAGAGAGCGTCCATGGGAAACAAAATTATATGTCTTAATCATTACCCAGACTCCCCATAGGTACTCAAAGCTCGATAAATAAATTTCTTCAAGTGCGCCATTGTGTTTGGCATCTTACAAGAGATTAAAACTGATATTTGGGGGGGGAATTGTCTGCAATTTGTGAAACCTGGTATCTACTTTGGTATATGAAATATAAACATGCTTAGAAAATGAAAATGCTTTCTTCTTATGTTCATTAAGAGGGAGTCTGAAAATTTAGAAGCAATCCTCATGTTATGTTTTATACGCAGACGCACCAAGCAGCTATAAAAGCAACTTTTTAAATATTGAAGAACTTGGAGCTGGTTGTCAGCTGGAAAAGTAACTACCTATAAAAATTACTTAACACTGAGAACCATCAGAAACCAACAATTTCTTATTAAATCTACTAAATGACAAGAGTGTCTCACTGAGTGGAATAACTTTTTAAAATATTTAACACCTAGAGTCACTTGGAGGCTCAGATCTCTTTTTTTTTTAATTATTAAACATACTTAATGATTAGCGCTGCTTTAATGCTGGGGAGAGAAAAAGCAAATACTGTATAACTATGACAAAACAAAGGCACCAGGTGTTCACAGCTGTGTCGTCAGCAGACTGAGATCGCTACAAAGCTTATTTAAAACCCAACAGCTGTAGGAGTCCCTAAATGGCAGATCACCCCAAACGTATCCTGAAATCAATTTAACACACAGGCACGTTTGTTTAGCTGTGATCTATGAAATTAATTCCTCAGGATGGCCAATCACAGTTCTGTACTGAGACTCTCTTCAGGTCCACCCCAAAATGGATCTGAAGTTCACATCTGTGTACAAGACCATAATTTGCCTTCAGTGAAGGAAAATATGGGACAAACACCTAAGTATTTGGAAAACATTCTATGCTTTCACGTTGCTATTACTCATCTTGTTTCCACAGTTTACTCATCTTGTTTCCACAGTTTTATTAGAGGAAAAGAGATTTTTTTTTCCTACTGCATGAAAACACTGATTCTTACCAGATTCGGTAAAGAACTTTCCCGAAGTACATCAGCTTAATTTTTTTTTAAACTTAAGTAGTAGATTTAAACCCTCTTACTCTTCCCCTCCTCTGGGGATTGGGGTGTGTGTGTGTGTGTGTGTGTGTGTGTGTGTGTGTGTGTCTCATTTCAGTCTGTATGACACTTGCGGTGACTAACAGCATAATTATTCACTGCATAAATTATAATACATTTAATCATATGCTCTGCAAAGACCATGTACCAAGCGCTACAAACTTAGTTTAGTGTGTGTTTCCAACTTTGAAGGTGCGCCTGCATCACGCACCTAGGGTATGTATGGAGACTTTTGGAGAGAAAAGAAAAACAAAAGTTTCTTGCCTATTAAAAATTAGACAACCTAGGATAGACTGTTTAATTTAATCTCTAAAACAAGTCCATGAACAATAGTTTTATGCCCCTTTAGCAGGTCAGGAAATAGGATAAAAAGAGTTAGATAACTTGTCCAAATACTAAGCCGGGATGTGAGTGACCTCTTGTCCGACTTCAGGCTCTTTCTTTATCCTCCTAACACAGCAAGGTTCAGTGCTGTGGACTGAATGTCTGTCTCCCTCAGATTCACATGTTCACACCCTAACCCTCAGCGTGATGGCATTTGGAGATGGGGTCTTTGGGAGGTGATCATGGTAGGATGATGTCGTGAGGGCGGGGCTCTCACGATGAGATTAGCACCCTTATAAGAGGACACCAGATAGCTTGTGTTCTTTCCCTGAGTGCACAAAAAGATGACATGTGGGCACACAGAAATGGCTGCTGCCTACAAGCCAAGAGAAAAGGCTTCAGAATAAAACCTACCTTGTCACAACACTGGTCTTGGGCTTCCCAGCCTCCAGGACTGTAAAAAATAAGTTTCTGTTATTTAAGCCATCCAGTCTCTGGTATTGTGTTACAGCAGCCCAAGCCAAGGCACTCAGCCACAGCTGAACAGGACTTAGATGCGTCAGAAGTTTGACTAGGGATGAAAAGTTTGATTTTGGCACCTGAGAGCAGACTGACGTAAACTGAGCAGCTAGACCAGAGGTTCCTCAATGAGGAGCGATTTTGCTCCCCGAAGGGCACTTAGCCATGTCTGGAGACATCTTTGATTGTCAAAACTTGTAAGAGGTGCTGCTGGCATCTAAGTAGAGGCCAGGGATGATACCAAACATCATGCGAATCACAGGTCAGGACTCCGCAGCACAAAATTATCTGGCCCCAGATGTCAGTAGTGTTGAGTTTGAGAACCTACACTCCAGAGCACTGCCTGGTACGTAACAGATCCCGGATAAGTACTACTGAACGAGCATGTGGATGAATTCAACAAATGCTTACTGTGTTCTGCCAGGCACTGCCAGGGGCTACAAAAGAAACCCAGGTATTGGTCCTTCTCCATGTACATTTGTATTCAGCAAAAGGAAATAAGATTTCCCAGAAACACTATGAGAAAATTACAGCAGGAGGTGACCGGCTTTAACAAGAGCTACAAACTCGTCAGGCTTTTAGAGGAAGGGGCGGGACATCTTTGTAGAGAGGGCACGTGGGCCAAGAGAGGCAGATTAAAGGTGAGAGGGTGAGGACTGGAGAAGTTAGCTTAGCCAATCAGGAAGCACAACATCAAGGGACAAGTTCCATCAACCCTACCATCTGGCGTCATGTCAGTTAAAAGGATTTACCTGGATGTAACTGAGTATGTTCTTGCCTGATCTCTGGGGCCAGGCTGCCCGGGCTCCCACCCTGATCCCATCCCTTAACTAGCTGTGTGTGCGAGGCATCACTAATTTAACCACGCAGGTCCTCAGTTTCCGCATCTGTAAACTCAGCATTCAAAACAGCACTCCTCTAACAAGGTTACTGTAGATTAGATGATGCACTGGAAGATTTCTATCTTTAAATAATTACCATAACTGACTTGTGTGCATCAGGGAACACTAGTGTGTGGTACCGAGGGTGTGGGGAAGTAGTGGCAATTAAGCCCACGCTATCTGAGTGCAGAGCTATGCGCGTGTGTGTGTCATCCCACTGCCACGACAGAGCGGAGCCGAGGTGCCCCGGAGGCTCTGAGGATTTGCTCATGGCCATTTAATCAGAGGATG
This sequence comes from Vicugna pacos, assembly GCF_048564905.1. Classification (NCBI taxonomy): domain Eukaryota; kingdom Metazoa; phylum Chordata; class Mammalia; order Artiodactyla; family Camelidae; genus Vicugna; species Vicugna pacos. The sequence goes on along the minus strand of NC_133003.1, from coordinate 31,382,362 downwards.
GTACAAATTACCCCACATCTGTCTTCTGGCTCGTTCCTGAGCACACTGCTGTAGCTACTGCTTCTCTTGTTTATTTACACTGTTTCTTTTTGGACCAAAATCTCAGTAAAATTGCTCTGGGGACATTTTTATCTTTTTCCTTCCCAAGAAGTTGCATACATAAGTGAACCATTAGAACTGAAACAGGTCAGTGAATCACACTGAATGCCAATAAAAGTGAGGCCAGTGTATGCCTGAGGCCAACACCCTCCATTTTTTTTAACTCATGAATGGATCTCATGACAGTCTGTGAATATCACACACAGATGTTATACCCTGAATTCTTCTGATTTCATCCCATTCCCATTAGAGGGAGGAGTTGCAGGAGGGTGGGCCACTGTCCCCAAAGAATGCCAGGGCTTAGACAGAGGGGAAGAGGATTCAAGTTGAAAAGAAAAAGGGGGAAGCATTTTTCAGTCCCAATAGCCCAGGATTTACTACTCTCCAACATGGACATTTTTTGCTCAACTAATCTGGAATTCCTTGCGACAGTTCTGAGATATTCCAGACCAGATTCACTTCCTTCAGTGCTTTGCTTAAATATCACTTTCTTAATGAGATCTATTAAGCTGTAACCCTCAAACCCCAGGCCCAATGGACTTCTATTAAATGTACTCTATTTTTCCCCCAGATACTTTTCACCTTCTAACATACGGTAACTTCTGTTTTTTTTTGGTCTTCCTACCCCTTGCTAGAATGTTAAGTTTCACGATGACAAGAATTTTTGTCTATTCACTGACACATCCTGAGTGTATTTAACACTGTCTGGCATATAGGAAGCACTTTAGTAATATGTTGACTACATCACTGAATGAACATGACATCAATTCTTCACCTGTAATATCTGTAGTTAAAAATTATTAACAGTCCGGGTTTGGGGGGAGGGTATAGCTTAGTGGTGGAGGGTATAGCTTAGTCCTGGGTTCAATCCATTAAAAAATAAATAAGTACATAAATAAATAAACTTGATTACCTCCCCCCCAGCACACGAAAATTATTAACAGCACTCCCATCAATTTGCTGGACATGCACCCACAACTGTGTGAGGCTTAAGTATTATCCAGTGCCTTAGAGAACAGCTACTCTCAGTAAGGGCTGCATTTAAAATGAGGAATTTCGCATTGGACACACCCGCCAACTTTCCACCTAGAAGCTACAGCTCCTCCATTAGAGAATGATAAATGTCATTGTCATAATCAGAAATTTTCTGTGGTTTTCAATGTGCTGGCTTTTATGCTGAAAGCCAAAGCATTAATAAAGCAATTGAAGGAGTAGGATTAGAAGTCTATGAATGTCAGTGGCGAGGTTTCACACATGTCACTTTGCAATAATAAAGGACTTCAGAGAGAACGCCAGGCACTGGGCAGAGCAGGACTACTTGCACTGGGTTTTTGTTTTTTTTTTAAATAGAGGATAGTGAAGACAGGACCAAAAGCAAATAAATGAGAAAAGTGAACGCAAATTCAATTAATCATTCCCCTCACTGACACTTCAATGCATTATTGTTACAATTACTCTGAAATGTCCTGGAAGAATCTTTACACCTTCTCACCCCGCCCCATGCCGGCCATTTTTCAGGGCATGAAAGCTGAACCTTTCTGATCGGCTTTTATGTTCGAAGGTCCTACCTCCCTGTTTCCAGGTGCAGCTAAGATTTGTGAAATATCAGGGCTGCCCAACAACCAGGAATGCATGTCACTGTTGTAGCTTTGACTTGTACTTAAGAGAAGAAAAAATAGACCCCAAATGCAGAGTCTGAAAACAGGGCTGCTTTCAAGCTCCAAGCAGAGCCTTGATGTTCAGATTTCAACTTGAAATTTACCCCAGGGCTCTGCCGTTCCCATCTGGTGGCACGAACTCACTCAAAGGTGAGGGGTCTGCACAGGTGGATCCCCCGATGCAGGGCTCCCATTCTGCCTCCGAATGCTTAATATTCTCATCCATCACTTGAATCAGTATGGTGCAGTCCTGCTCCCCAAGAATGAGCCACGGACAAGGATAGCCACATGGACTAAGTTAATTTAAAAGTAATAGAGTGAGATTACTCCCATTACATTTATCGAACCGGCACCTCCAGTGACTGGCCAAGTCCACTGCAGACAATCATCCGGAAAACCCAGCAAAGCTGTGACGTTGATTATATTTATTTTGAAATCATTTGTAGTTTTCTTCTGCTGGAAATGGGTGTTTTTAAATTTCTTTTTTTTTCAGGGGAGAGCGTACCGACTGCTAGATTCCTTTCCCTCAATCAGTTGACTGGTTTAGTCACCACCCAGACAGAAAAGTCTACATTAGCTGTTGAGAACTGTAATGGATGTTGACTGCTAAGTGTTAACTTTGACAAACTTGGACCTAAAAAGAGAGGGGCTTGAAAGACAAACCACCAAGAGACTCAGCATTTAGGCTTAGAGCAGCTGCCTTTCAAAAAACCCTCACCATCAGATCTCACAAATGAAGCCACACGAGGGTCTGAACAGCGTCACTGCCACTCAGTGCATTTACTAGTAGGTGACTTAACCTCTTTGTACATCAGTTTCCTTATATAACGTACAGGAAGATGATATCGACATCGCAGGGCTCCTGCGAGAGTTAAAATAATCCATATGCTGAGCGAACAGTGAGCACCCATAACACATCAACTTCTATCATTTCCTCGATGAGAATCATCAGTTAACAACAAGGGTCAGGGGACCCTCAAGAGGAGTCAAAGTGGTCGTTACCAAATTCTCTCCCTCATTCCCTCACTTCCTAGTGTGTCTTCACTCAGAAAAGCCCCCACAGGGCTACTAGAGTAAATCACAGGGATACTAGAACTCAAGGAAGGAAATGAGAGAAAAGGCTTCCTCCAAAAGTGACAAGATAAACTTAGACTTTTAAAAAGGGGAGGAGCCTGCTCAGAGGTAGGACAAGCCTGGAGAGCAGGTCCAAAGGTCCTGAGGCAGGAAGAGGCAAAGCCCTTGGAAGGAAAAAAGTCCACTGAAACTGGAGTGGAAGGAACAAGGGAAAGAGTATTTCCAGATGCGGCGGGGGTGGGAGGCAGAAGCGGGGTCATGCGCACATAATGCTTTCATAGAACGTCTATTTCAGCATGTCACAGGCAAACTGAACATCCAGTGTGAGATTAAAACAAGATGAACTCGTCGTGTCTCTGTCTCAGAACTAGGTCGGTCATTCAACCATTTCAATATTATCTTGCAGGGGCGAATTTATAGATAAGCCTGTGCAAATTCTGCCATCTGATTCCCCTTAGCATTAATAGTTCTGCCTGACAAAACCATCTGCACCGGCCTAACACTCCACTCCTTAAGTCTCTTACACATGAAGAGGCGTCATGATTTTTCCCTGATCTGAAATTAAAATTTCCAGCCATAAAAAATAAATTTAGATCCAAGGCTACATGTCACTTCTGAAATCCTGTCATTTAAATCACGTTAGCCGTTGAATGAGATATAGGTGAAATTTAACTTTCACTGCATTTTAGTCTCGATCATGGCAAATTTATAACCCAGGAGTAAATCTTGCTGTCAAGGAAAATGTCTTCACTAAATCAGATTTGTTGCTTCCCTCCTTCCTTCAATACTTCTGTGAAATTGGGATGCTCTTCAATAAAACCCAGTGGTTTCCTTCCTTCCTGGCCACAAAGGATCTGTTGGTGTTGCTGGTTTAGCCCCAGGAAACTTGAGAACTTCCTGTGATAGTACACTCAGTATTCAGGTTGGGTCAGCGATGGTTGAATCTCTCTATTTAAATCCATACTCACTAAATCTAAAGCAATGGTTCGGGGGAAAGGTCACTGGTAAGCTTTCTTTCTGGCAGCTGAACTCCATGGGGGTCCTTACCCCACGCTGAGGGAACGCCTGACACTGCTGACTGCTCCTGCATTTCCCCAAACACACGTGGCCCGTTCTGTGTGCGCTCAGGCTTTCCTTCAACTTCTCCAGCTATTCCATCTCCACCCTCTCTGCAGACCCCTCTTCCCGAGGTGTCTCCTAAAGGCTGGTCTAACTCATGGCTCAGGAAGCCCCGTTCTCACCCAACCCCACTGCCCCCAATGGCTCTTGTCAGCACTAAGGCAGTCATTTCCGCCTATGTGCAAACCCCTCTCAAACCTTTATTTCCAGTTCTGACTTGTCTCCTGAGGGGCAGATCCATTCCACCAACTTGTTTCTTAGACCTCTCCAGTACGTCTAAAACAGAATGCAGCCCGCCCTTTCCACAGGGCTCTCTGTTTCAATGGAGCACTGCCCTGGACCCACTTATGCAAACCAAGAACCTCGACATCATCTTTCTTCTCTCCACACCCAACACGTAAGACTTGTCAACCTCATTGCCCAAATATCCCTCCAATCAGTCTACTTCCTTCCAGGATCTGCCTCCAGTCAGATCTAGATGAGTAACCATCATCACCTACCTGCATTACTTAGGATCCTCCCAAAGTGACCTCAAACTGCAGGCCTCCTCAATCCACTCCAAAGTCCTAGTCACCACCTAATAGGTAACTCTGGTCATACAGCTCTGCCCCTTCAGAGCACTTTCAAGGATTTTCCTTTCCCTTAGGATACAATTCAAACTCATTACTGTCAAATTCCCTGTCGACATCTCGAGTCTTCGCTCTGACCATGTTTTTCAGTCTCTACTCACTGGCTATCCTGGACTTTGCCCTCAAAGGTGCCATTTCCTCTTTAACCCCTTGGGTACTGACTTGTTCTTCCCTCTGCCTGGAACATCCCCTTCCCCAGGTCCCCCTAACCACCTCCTCTACATTCTTTACGTTTCAGGGAATGTGCATCTTCTCTCAGGAAGGAGTCTCAGAGCTTCTCGACTAAATTACTCATCTCATTTTCTCCCACCGTAGCCTGCAGGTCACCTGTTGTCCTGCAGCTGCAGTTAGGGTACTGCTTCTGCCCTGCTCAGTCAGCACACAGACTGGCACCTGGTCAGTGCTCAGGGCCCCTTGGGTGACTACCACAGTCACAAAGGCAGTGAGTGGGGGGTCAGTCTAAATTAGCCTTCATCTCAAAGAACTGTATGATAGTTCCTTGTCTTGTTCAGACCTGTTTACAATAAATCCCACTATAGACACACTCATCACCTCCCTGGATTTGTCTGCAACTCAACATTCTTCATCCTGTACTGTTTCCTATTCGTTAACTGTCCATGAGTGCATCCTGTACTCCCAAAGGAGACTTCATGATTTATGAATCCCCCACCACTTTAAGACCTATGCCTCCTCAATACTCACTTAAAAGTCAACTGATTGATCAATGATGGTATTTCCAGTAAAAATCCAATTCCCTTTACCCGTAATTATGAAACATGCCCAAGCTGACAAATCCCTTTTTAACCACAATTCTACAATAAATCCCTAGGCTGGAAGTTTTAATTTATAGAAATGTTGTACCATCTATTAAAAAATACTAATTACTTTATGTATATTTTGTCCTCTTACCTACTTTGAATAATTCCCTAAAGAAATATTTCAATCAGACTGTTTTTATAATTAATTAATTTGAGAATTTTGACAAGTTGATATTAAGTTACCACATTAAATATTAGTAACAACAAAACCATTTTTAATAAACTAAACACGTTAAGTATCAGTAGCAACAAAACATTTTTAGTAAGCTAAACTTTGATAATGTGTCAAAATAGACTTAGATAAAAGAAATGCAAAAAATGACTTAACTTTAAAAGCACAGGGAAATTTTTTCCATCATTTTAGAACTACAGGTATACATAGAACACGTATCTGCATAAAGTTAAACCTGTGTTTGGATACACATGATTCCACTGAAAACCTCATGCAATTTAAAACCGGAGTAGCTCAGAATACACAAATGATAGAAGCAAATTGTAAACAATATTATTTACTCATCAAACTGATATCCTTTAACAGAACGTAAGGATAGTCATAAAAGCAATTTATGAAGTCATTCAACCAGAGCCACAAAATGCAAGCTGGAAAATCAGATTGGACAATGCCTTGTGACAGGTGGAAGGGGGCCAGGCAAGAGGAAATTCACTGTGTTATTTTAGGAATGTTACTCTAGCACGGTATTTGTAATTCACATTTTACCATCACCTGTAATATAAAGTTTAAAGTAAATGCAAGGTCTTATGAAGGAAGAACTGAGCTCACCAAACAAACAGGAGCAGATATATCTCTGTGTATGCATTTCCCCTTCCCCACCCACTTCTTTCAGTACAATCAGAACAGGAAATGGCTGGCTGGCAGAAGAGGGGGTTTGAAGGTCACTCGTGTTGTAGTCAATTTGCCCTGGATTTTAATTCATGTGTTTTTTAAAATGTGGACAGCATCCAGATGGTAAGTTTTCCAACGGAGATGGATAAATTAATAAATAAATAACCCAGGCATCCCTTCGGAGGACATGCTGCTATTCTGACTCGTTCATAAATAATACCTAGTGTTTTAGCAGTTCTTAAGGGCGTGCCAGGAATGTGAATCGTGGGTAGGACACCCCTGGTAACCTTTAGATAATGAGCCAGTCTTTAAATAATAGACACCTTTCTCTTCTGTACTAGGAGGCACATCTGAAGCTGCTGAAAACGGGAGATGGATTTGTGGAAACGAGGTAATAAGCAGTGTCTCCTAATCTGCTTGCTAACCCGTCTTCAGGCGACACATGGAGACTTCCTGCGGGACCACCACTCCTGAGATTTGATGCTGGCCCAGATACACAGTCTGTGAGAGGTGAAAATAGAAAGGTTTTAGTGTGTGAGAAAAGGGACATTTTAGGGACTCTGCCAGCCATGTTTTCTCTAGAAACAGCCTCATGGAGGATCACAGGAGTAGAGCCAGGTCTGCCACATTTGTTCTGTACTTCAGGGCCACAGTCACCTGGACCAGGTATGGACCTCCTGACCCAACTGGACCAATGATGTTGTCCTTCCTGGCTCTTTGGTATTATGCCCAAAGGATTGTTGGTGAGTACCAACCCATCTACAATACAAATTCAAAGACTATCAAGAACCTGAATGCATCACACAGACTGAGAGAACCTATTTATTAGCAGAAGATACAAAAGAAAAAACCATGAAGACAAAAATTCCAGCCCCTTTCTATGCCCTTGAATTCCATGAGACACTCCTATGTCTTTATAATGAACTATCCTATATGTTTAAGCTGATTTGAGTGGGTTTCTACTCTGTGCAACCCATAAGTGTTAACAAAATGACCGTCTATGACAAGGTTCTGCCTTCAAATTGTGGGACGTCTGCCTTTTTGGATGCTCTCAGCCAACACACCGGGGTATGGTGGCAAGGTCTGACTATGAACAGTTAAGTGAGGCATAGTGGGAAACGCAATCATAAAACCTCGGCCCTCCTGTTCCCTGATTGAACTAAACAATTTTCTTCTGACTGAATTAACAACAGGATTTAATGAAACCACATACTCCATAATGCGTTTGGTCATGCATTTCAGTTTTGTTTGGAATCAGACTCACTTCTCTCCTAGAATATGACAGATTAAACTATTAAAAATGTATAGGCAGTAATTAGTGTACCGTTGCCAGAAACACAAGAATATATTCCAGTATAATGTGGATGTCAGCACAGAAAGATCATTTTGAAAGAATTCCTTATAATTAAAAAAAAGTGTATCTTTCAACAGGATATTAAAAGGGTATCTTTAAAAGTGGTTCTCCTTTCTATGGAGGACTTTCTCCCCTTCAGAACCACGCAGATTCCGACTTCCAGTAAACCACTGTCTTATCCTTTCAGTAATTAATGGATGCTTTGATAGCAAAGAATCCTAAAGAACATTTTTCAAGCCTTAAATGCAGGCTGGGCTGATTCACACATAGCGCATCTAAAAAGATCTGGGGAATAAATAATCACGAGCTGCAAACACTTGCCCAGAGCATCTGGGCACCGACCAGATTTCCAACAAGGGATGTGATTTTTTTTTTTAAACAAGGAAAATTACTTACTGAAACACAAAAATGTGTCTCTCTTTTAACCCCTGGCCTTGTCCTACAGATGCAGACACACATTTCCCCAGTGATCATTTAGCAAATCCTTTTTTAGAAAGATCACATTGGCCCTGGGGCACTTTTTTTTTTTTTTTTTTTGGATGGATGGATGGATTTGGAGATCTGTGCTCATGAAGCAACTTTATTTCTTTGGCTAGGCCTATGACTAGGTTAAAATCTGATTAAGCTAGCCTACAGGTAAATTTCTGTCAGCTGCTTGGCTTAAAATAGGAGTCGGCGCTTGAAAATACTTGGAGAAATTAGAGTTAGCATGGCGTAGAGGCTTTTTCAGGTAAGGGACAAAGTGTTTTGAAGCAGACACTTGCTTTCGGCCAGGATCCAGAACATCTAAGACTCTGCCTGCTACATGGGTGTCTGAAGGGCTGATTTACTGTGACACAAGCCCACTGGGTAGAAACTGCATTTTCCAGCAGAGAGGGTGGGGGTGGCAGAAGGATCGCTGTGACCAGGAAACAGGAGTGAAGCTGGCAGTCACCTTCTATGACCAGACCCCAAATGAAGCTCAGGCAATGGAGGCCAGTATAAGCGGGACTGTTCCCAGGACAGCAAAGTGCTGGAAAGAACACACACATCCTTGCCCTCACAATGTTCTTCGGCACCGCATCTGCCCAGAAGGTAAGTCTTCTCTGCCCTACTCATTAGTGATTTAAAAAAAAAAACAAAAAACTCTTCCGCAGAGAAACACTTTGGATGAACATAATGAGCTGTACTCCCAATATACCCTATGAAATAGCCATTAGGGGAACAAAAAACTACGATAAAGGGGAAAAAAAAAGAAACCATGGAACAGAATTAATTTTTTTCTTCTTCCTCAAGAGAATATAAAACTTGGGGGCACTCTAAATTATTACTGTGACTAAGTCTTGTTTTGACTCAGCTGCAGTAATAATAATCAAAGCAGATAATAGTAGTTACCATTTATTTGCCCATTATGTTAGGCACTCTGCCAAGTGCCATCAACACGTATTTCTTTTGTTTTGGACAACAATCTTCTAGGAAGGACTTTCATACCCATTCTCAAAATGAGAAAACTGAGGCTTGCAGAAGTCAAGTTCCCTGCCCAGGTCAAACAGGCAGGAGTGAAGGGGCTGGCATTCAAACCCAGGCACACGTGTTCTAGTTCGATCCCCACCTGCTTCCTCACCACACTAGCATTATTCTTTGTGCTTCTGAGATGAGCACAGGGGAGATGGCCACAGTGCGGTAACTATAATACATTACCGAGTTACAGAAAAGTCAGGAGACATGCAACATAAGGACCTGTCTAGGAAGTAAAACCAAAGATAAAAGTAGTTAATGTAAAAAATGTTTAAATGTTAAAAATACTACCTTTTCGATCTTTAACCATGAAGTTCTGAAACCTCTGTATTCAAGAAAGACTAAGACTAATTAAAGGCTAATTTTTAAAACAGTCATCATCAAACCCTTGTATGTGATAAAAGCTGCTCCACCCTAAGAGATCAATTCCATTAAGGCTATTTACGCAGTGACACTATTAAATCTATGAGAAACAAACCGGCCTCACTTACACCATTGATTACCGAGCCTTAAGACAGATGGTATCGCATGCTTTAATGCATGGGTTGCAAAATCATTTTTCTCTTTAATAACACACGCTTTATTGAAAAAGAAATCATTTACGCATCACAACAATGAAGCATTGCAATTTCTATTAACCTTCTGAAAAACTTGTGATTAGAAATGTATCAGTAAAATATGAGAAAGAATATAAAAATGGTTTTGCCTTCTAAAAGCCAATACTTGAGACACGGCTTGAGGTTTTTCTCCTGTAATTCTGATCAAAATTAGTTAGGTTATCACTGAAGTCTACACATAGCCATCCCAACAGTTTTTTTTTTTAACCAATCAGATTTAAAAAATCAGTTTTTATTGTGCCTTTATGCTAAAACATTCATACCTTTCACATTAGTTCAAAAGAGAGTTGTTTAGGAACTTGGTGATCTTTAAGGACAGGTAGATACTCAAGGGAAAAACCATTAGAATAACTGAGGCCAAATGAAAAGAATTCAAAGGGAAAAAAATTACTCAAGAATAGTTACATTTTGTTTGTTAACAGAGCAAAATCTTAGATCCTTTTTGAAATCCTAATAACTTAAAACCAGGTGGTATAAACTCAAAAATATGGATGAAAATTTGGCTACTGTAATGAAGGAAAGTCATCTAAAGAGCTAGAAAAATGATTTTCCATTATTGAATTGAGAATTACTACACACACACACACACACACACACACCAGTCTGAGTCCTTCACAGTCCTTCTGCCAAGGCTGCAAATGTGTATTCTCAAATGCCAAAGTGAAACGTAAAGCAAGGTTCCCCATAGTAACATCAGCACGTCTGCATCAACGATATGTGTGTTACTATATATAATATATATGTATTATATATACACATATATATATTATACACACACACACACACACACACACACACACACACTAGACCTGTAATTTTTTTTTCTAATGAGTTCTCTTAAGCAGAGAGGTGGGTAGTGACATCTAAGACACCACATATTAAAAATTTCTAGTGCTTCATCCCACTCTCTGTTACAGTGTGTAACTCTGACTTCACTGCCCACATAGAAACGCCTTCTGGTCTACCTCCCAGCCTATTACATTAGTGACTGCTTTCTAACTGAGGTCACAAGCATGTCTTCCACACTCCAGAAAGATAACTCTCACATTAATAAACAACAGGAAATTGCTAAAGTTAGATCAAAACGACAAAGGCTGCAATCTGCTTTTGAAAACAGATTATTACTGAAAATGTAAGTAACTTCACATTATCTGATACTGGCAAATGGGAAAATCTCATGTCGAATAACACTACAAAGTCCTATTTATGGTCATAAACCTAGTAACATGAATTCAACCCTAAAGTATCAGAGCTACTGAGTTTAAATCCATTCTTTAATGAATCAACCTTTACCAGTCAGATAGCACGTCAAGGGTTAGAGAAGAAAGACTCGCATCCAAATGTTTTACTTTCTTTCTTCAAACACTCATTTGATATAAAGGGTGACAAGGGGTGAAATAGGTCAAAAAGGTTCCACAGAGAAGTAAATAAGCTGGAAGATCCACCCAAAGCTAATACAACTCAGGTCAACTCGGATTTCAGTCTACGTTCCATTCCATCTCTGCTTAAGCGCAAGCAGTACAGGCTTCTAAAGTCTGAGGAAACAGAAAATCAAAAACAGAATCAGTGACAGCAACAGAGTCAAACGTTCCTCAGAAGCTGCCTCGCAGAAAGTCGTTCTATACTCTCCTCTAGACTAAACATACCACACGGGTGAGAAAATGGACATTCATTATAACTAGAACCAAAATAAATGACATTATGGGAAAGGGAAGACACAGAGGATCAGTCAGAGCAACTTGACTGAAAAAGAAATTCATACATTACCACCACCAGCTTGAGTAACACCGAAGTACAGCATTAAGGCAAAAAGGACTTAGAAAAGGATGACAATGAGTGTCTGAGTTGGTATCACTAAACAGACACTCTCAAACTAGCCTGCTTTCATTCGTCTTTCCAATAATGACCAACGCTAGACTTCTTTCAACATCTTTGTATCTGAGAAGACAATTACGGTATGTCCCCAGATAAGCTTTTCATTGAAGAGTCAAATATTCCCCAATAGGAATGCAAATAATAACACTGCTATTGAAGGATTATTGCACCATGTCTTGTAATCTCAAAACAATCTGTCTCCCTGGATTTCCGAATTAGTAAAAAAAAAAAAAAAGATTTTGGATACCTTTAAAACTCAGAAAATTTAGTCATATTCGGTAACATGGTTTCTTTGCTTGTTTACTTATATACAGAAGTAAGCAAGGATGATGAAGAGAGAGAAAAGTAATACATATTTAAAAATAATACTTGGAGAAATGCATAGCAATAAGAAATATTCCAAACCAGATGGACCACTTACTAATAACCTTAGAATAACAATGGGTGGAGAAATCCCAGCAAGAAGGTGTAAAAAGAACTGGAAGAGACAGGGGTCTTCGGCTGAAATTTCCAAGAGGCTCCACACTGGGGAAGTACACATTTGTATTACTAGTGCTAATGGACAGTTATGGTAAATGTCATCATGCACCATTTTTGATCAATTCCACTTTCAGCCAAGGAAAAGTTCTGATTTCCTAATGTTTTCATTATGACTATGAAAGTAAAAACCTCAATATCTGCTTATTAATATATTTAGATCTGAAATTGATTCAGGGTTACGTGTAAATATAACATATAATTTACTGAACAGATAATAGGCATTGCGATTCTTTTTCTCTGTTTTATTAAACTATTTACAACAGGTAATTTAACCACAACATATGTAGAAGTAAAATTAAACTGCCGCCTTTGGAGGTTAAATTTAATTAATTAGTCAAGTATCTTCCTAAGTAATGAGTTCGTTCTGGTCTGAATTTATTTATCATAATATTTCAATAAATATGCAGTAAAAAGGTTGAAGAACAAATTTTTTACAAAGAACAGCCAACAAAAATAAAAGGCTTCATATAAGCAGTATATTACCAAGAAATCAATTACCCACTTTTATTAATTAAAATACTAGCTTTTATTTCTGTAGAAATAATAGTTCTATGGAAAAGCCACTTACAGATGATGTACAAAATACCTCTGAAACATGAGTGCCACTAGGTTTGTCATCTTAAGCTGTCACTAGGTGAACTTCAGACTCAAAAGGTGTATCATTCTAACTCTTTGCAAATCGATGTACTAATCTAATCCATTCAAGACTCTATCTATCCTGGAGCCAACTTTTCTACCTATCACCAAAACCAGGGTTCCATCCCCATTCATAAGAACATTAGATATGTCAAAAAAAATTGAACGTCCTATTCAAATCCCAGCTCCCTGCCAGTTTTCATCTTCTCCTCCATCGTTCACACCATAATCCACTTATATTGAACAAAGCCGGTTGTGTAAGATCTGCTGAACTTTCCATCCTCTCCGGAGCCAACAGAAGGTGACAAGCATTGTGCCTGCCACTCAGTGCGTCAAAACAAAACGCCCAGCAATTCTGATTCTGGTGCGCCAAGGGCCAGCTGGACTACAACATAAAGACGTTTTGTGATCCAGTGGCTGTAAACCTGAGCTGGAAGACTCCTTATGTCTAAATCAGCCAAGATAAAGAGCAATGGATTCATTCTTCTATTTTACAAAAGATTTAACTAGGTCACCTACAATGTACAAGGTTCCGTGCTTGGCACTGAGGCTGTAGAAATTAATGAGACAGTGATGGACCCCGTCAACTGGACGGTGGTAGAACAGTCACTTGTAGCAGTCTTCACCGTGAGCTTCAGAGCACTGGGAAATTCATGAGACTACTAATGATACCGTGAATGCAATTTTATGTAAATTTTATATAGTCTGTACATTAGAAAGTAAGACAAATTAATCCTACAGAAAAAAAACCTCCTCTCCAGATTCTTTACTATTTTAGGGGTGGGGGAGGGAGGATCAGAAAATAATACTAGAGTCTGAACGCAGCAGCACTAGATTTAAAAAAAAAAAGGTAGTGGGCAGGATATACCTCAGTGGTAGAGTACGTGCTTAAAGTGCCGGGTTCAATCCCCAGTACCTCTGTTAAGTAAATAAATAAACCTAGTTACCACCCCCCAACAAAAAAAGGAAAAAAAAAAGAAAGAAACCTTAATGTACAAAACTTCATATGCAATTTCAACAAGTTTATTAGTCCTATATTAGGAACTCTTATATTGCATTCTGGTGAGGGAAACTAATAATAAATATGATTACGATTATGTCTATTATTATTATAGAGTTTCAAAAAATATATTTAAAGCCACATGACATAACATTAAACTGACTTAACTTTTAGTATCCTAAACATTCTTCATTCACGAGTGTAAATGCAGACAGTAAGCTGCAACACAAAGAACTTTCGCTCTGAGATTAACATTCTAGATGTGAAACCCGGTGGATCACCACTTCCAGCCCACTAGTAAGCTGTGAAGGACAAGGCCGTATATTTTACATAAAGAGTGTAGTATCTGTATAAAAGCAGGGATTTGGGCTTTTTCAAACAGAGATTTCCAGCTTCTTTTGAAAAAGCCAGAGGTTCTGACTCATGCTGGTTTACAGCCCCAAATGTCAACAAGCCAAACAGCATTTTCGACAATTCCTGCGTTTTCACCTACATGTCCTATGACTGGTTCCTAGAGAACCTGCATTTATCCCAAATAGATGCTATACAATAGCTGTGATGTTTATAACAGGGGAAAATGGAAAGAGCCAAAATGTCCTTCAACAAGGCATTGCGCTAAAGTAAATCATGTCACATCCACTATGGAGAGAAGCAAAAATTTATCTGTCACCTACTATGTGACACTAGACTAGGTGGTTTATAAATATTTCACTTTGAATTCCTCCAAAAACTCTCATCAGATAGACATCAGTATTAAGTGTCAGTTTACAGATAAAGGAACAGGTTAACTAGATGCTGAAAAGCCAGTAAGTGGCAGTGATGGGATCTGAACCCCAGTAATCTCCTGACAAGCCAAGCCAGGCAGCATTTAAATGCCATGGTGCACATAGCTACATGCTGACAATGGGAGATGTCCTGGTCTAGTTAAGTGGAAAGGAGCCAGTAAAACTATGCACAGCATACTGGCATGTCTAGAGTGCTACGTGTTGGCAAGAAAAACAAGCGCTCTCTTCTTAACTCGCATGTTGTCTGAATTACTTTATAATGAACGTGTATTACTTTGAAAATCAAAAGACTATGAAACAATTTGCATTTTCGAAAAAAATTATTTCTATGCTTTCAATATGCTGCCTTTGTACTCGTTTCTGCTTAGCAAAAACAAGGTCTCAAGAAATGACATTAAATTAGACTCACTGTTTGGTTATTTCTTTCTTTCTTTCCCAGATCTTAAAAGTAAAATGCATCAATTATGAAAAGTTCATAGAATGCAGCAAGGTACAAAGAAGAAAATTAAATTTTTTTCTTTTTGAAGGAGTGAAGACTATTTCAAAATATGGAAAATACAATTTGTGAAGTGATGAAGTAGGGTACGATTGTATTCACTTTGATACTGACTATACTTGCATCTCTCCCCCACCGTCTCCCAAATATTGGAAGGAAATTAGATCAAAATGATTGCAGGGACCGTTCTGTGATCAGTAGAAAATGTCACTAAACTCAGACTCCTAGGCTCCTTATATGGTTTCTACCAAGACAGGTTTAGGCTCTCAGAATGACTCTCTTATCTCATTTTTCTTACCAGAAAGACAAGAGATACTGGTTATTAGCTGCTGTTTTTATGGAAAGATGTTTTGGATAAGCGATGATTAAGTGACAGAAGGTGTGAAGACTGCTCTAAGGACATGCGGTAAGTACTTTTTGAAAAGTTAGCCAGCACTATCACCCCAGGAGCGGTTCTGATAGCAGAACCACGCGGGGGAATATCTATTGCTTCTCAACACCTGATGCAGGAGGCTCCCCAGAGGGTCCGAGGGAATTTGATTTTGAAAAAATCTCCCCTGAATTACGTGAAGCAGAAGAGGCTCTAGAAGGCATGCTGCCGACCCCCAGGGGCCGAGCCTGAGCTGGAACCTGTTTCTTTGGGAGAGTCTGTTTCCACAGGTCCTGGTTCCATTCTGGGCGCCCAAAGACTAAGCTGGCCTTTCTTCTGCAAGAATCTCTTTAAAAATATCGAGACACACTGTCAAGCTCTGTCCACATCCCGTTGTTGATTCCAGCCACCTGCTGTCCGGGTGAGGCAGCTTCTTCCACTGCCAGGTTAATTTCTGCAGCATCTAAGGCCTCTCCCCAGTCCACACCCCCATTTGCACTGTATCTGGGCCCTCTGTCCTCCACAGGAGGCGTCCCGTGCAGCCATGCCCACAGGTGTTCTCTCTGTGCTGACCGCGTATGCATCTCATCGCAAGAGATGCCCTGCTCTTCACTAGCTACCGCTGGAGTTTCATTAATGTGCCCAAGAGATAAAGCTCTCTTATTTTTGCTCCTTCTCTTCTATGAGCATTTGAAGAGACAGCAATATCTTAACTCAGATGGAGGAATTCAAGGCACATTTGAGACTGACTTGGTGACCCTCAATTATTCAGAGAGAGTGGTCTGCTGGAAAGAGAGGGGCATCACCCCCAGAGTCTACAAATCACCTATTACTTGACTCCGAATCCAGTGCCTGCCTAATCTCACAGGCTTCCAGTAAACTCTGCTAAGAAAAGACAGCATATGGGCATCTGAACACAGGGGAGAGGCATGGCGTTCATATTAAAAAACACATCATTTTATTTGAAAGTGGAAAAACAGACTTTCAATGGAGCACTTTTGTTTAGTTTGTTTTTTTTCCTCATTTATCATTAATTAGGAATGAGTGGAAATCACTTGAACTTGGTTTTGGAAAATTAAAAAATGCCCACTCGATTTTGATGTACATTCTGACTAAGATGCACTAAGCTCTCTGCTGGTCTCTCAGGTGCCACGAAGTCAAGGGGTTTGTTTGTCCTGCTCACTAGGAAATCCCCAAACGCTCACCCCAATGCCCGGCCGTCAGCGAACACAGAGGCAGGCACTGGCCTGGGGCGGGGTGGGAGTGGGGCAGAGGGGAGGAACGCGGCAAAGCTCACGATCCTTGTGTATGGGCACTGGAGCACCTTCCAGTGAATGAGCGGCAGAGAAATGCAGCACGTAATTCTCAGGGCTCTTGCTTTAGTTCATGAATGAAACTGGTAATCGCCATCTACAACTCCCAAAGGCACACCTTTTAACTCTGCTACAGTAATTGCTCATGTACATATTAACAGCTCTCAAAACCTGGACCTCACTGACTAATTGGAACAATCTGTCTTGATACACAGATGCAATGGTTGTTAATGTAAGCGCTCACTCTGGAAGAACAGACCTTAAAAAGATCATTTTGCTGTATGACTAGCCCTCGGCCTCGCAAGCGTGAGAAAACAGAACGAAGGTGTTTATTTATTTAGGAGTGACTAATTTATTTGGGTCTTTCACATCCTTAATGTAAGAGGTAGTTTGTGGGGCAGGATTTGCTTCTTTAAACGACCTTTTTATGAGTGAATTGAGAGTGTTCATTCTCGGGGATTAGAGTTCCTTACCCTTTAAACCACTGAGAGGACAAGATGAAGACTCAATATGAGACTTTCGGTTTCTTAATACATAGGAACGCTTACCCTTTTACGGGGCTGTATCCATCAGCAGCCAAGATGCAGCAGTGAACAAGACAGACAGACCTCTTTCTCCTCCAGAAGGTTACATGCAAGGGGGGTGCGAGAGGGGGAATGAGTTAACAAACAAGTAAACAAATCAATAAGCAATTTCAAAAAGCAATGGGTGCTATGAAGAAAATGAAGCTGACTAATAGGAAAGAAAGTGGCAAAGCTGGGAGGGGAGAAAGCAAGCAGTGTTCTAATGGGTAGGATTAGGAAAGGAATGAGCCAGGAGAAGGGACAATCAGGGAGAGAGGATTCTGGGCTGAGGAACCAGCAGGAGAAATGAGGTGGGCAGAACGAGGGGTCAGGGGAGTAGGAGTCTGATCAAGGAGGGCTTTGTAAGGCGAGGTAGGAACCGGGGATTCATTCAACATGGGATCAGAAACCACTGGAAGATTTTAAACAAAAAAAGGTAATGAGATTCAAGTGTTTAAAAGAAAATGTTGGTTACTGGATAAACAGTGGACTTGGGGGGGGGGGGCGCGCAACGAGAGACCTTTCAGGAAATTACAGCAGTGATCAGAGTCAGAGACAGCTATGGCTTGAATGTGGGTGGAAATAGTGGAAAAGAAAATAAATGGATGGATGGAGGACCCGGCTGCTTCATGTAAGGGGAGGATTTGGACAGATTAATCATGCAAATACTGAATAAACTCTTAGAATATGCCAGCCCTGCTCACAGTGCCCTACATCTAGGAATTCAAATGAAGCTTCCAGAAGGGGGCTTGTTTCATCATTGTCATGTTTAATCACTTCTCTGTGCTGCACTGTTCCTTAGTGTATAACACACAGTAAGTAATCAAAACTGGTATGTATTGCCAATTATATAAATACAATTTGTATACTACATCATCAAAGATTTAAAAGAATTTTTAAAAATTAAATGCTATAAAATATTACAAACTGGTCAGTGATCCACAATTTCCTCTCCTCCATTTTTTTTCCTGAACAAACAAAAAATGAACGTTATCAACCAAGATAACGTCAATATCGCATCTCCCTTGATCAGCACATTCTTCCCTCAAAACAATTAGAATTCAGCCTCTTCCTATGGTACTCATCTCTGGCACGTGTCACCATCACCTCTTCTGAAATATTACAGTCATCTTCTGACTCCTGTTCCCTACGTTCAAGTGCAGCTGGAAGGATCGTTCTAAAATATAAGCTAGATAATGTTGCTCCTCTGCTGAGAACATTCCAAAGGCTTCCCATCTCACCTGGAGTAAAAGCCACAGAGCTTTCGAGGGTCCAGAAGGCCTCGTTAGCATCGGGACCTCGACCGTTTCGCTGACTGCACTCCTGTCATTTGGGCCCTAGCTTGCTCAAACAGGAGAGGCAGGTTTCTGCCTCAGGGCCTTAGCACCTGCAGAAATAAAGGTCCCTTGAGGCCAGTGCACATTGTGTCCCATGCACAGAAGGCTCTATTCATCAACTGAACGAACACACACTGTTGATCATTTAGAAACGTGGGAAGAGTGTTAGGGAAGTGACGGAATCGTGTATACAGAGAGCGTCAGGTCATGGAAAAGGGCTCTCCCAGAACAACTTGATGGAGCATGTCCCCGTGTGTTCTTCTCATCAATATTCTCACAGGAAATGCAAATAAAAAGAGTTCCAGGGCCACCTGAGATTAGGAGAATCCCGGTTAAATTAAAGTTAAGCAGGTTTCTCTACTGGAATAATTCTCTTAAGACTTTTTACCACATTAGCTTATTATCAAGCAATAAGAGGAAGACATATGATGCAGCGTTTCCTAAATATATCTGGCCACAGATCACTTTTTACTAAAGCAGAGTATTTAGACCCAGGAACAAGAATCCAGAAAATAGACCAAGGTCATACTCTTCTGTGGGCTATGTCTCCACAACCACATACAGTGATTATAATATTTCAGCCCATACTTTCCCTGCCAGAAGATAAACATAAATAACTAAAGTAATTAAAAAAAAAAAAGAGAGAGAGAGAATGAGACAGAGAGACAGAGCCAGACAAATTCAAAGGCAGATGTAGGCTGAGAAACGTCAGGAGATCATGCGATGAGTTTTCTTCCACCCCAAGCCTTCCTTGGTCAGAGAATGGTGAACCCTGAGGCATAAGTTAAGAAGATTCCCTGAATATTGAACTTTATAAACCAATGCAACAAAGGTTGTATTTAATAGGGAGATTCAAAAATTGAAGCTCTTTCTGTAGAGTAAGAGCTGGGATTTGGAAGTTATTTTACTATTAACCCAAGTATCTTTCATGCATTAACCTGAGTTTTAAAGCCCTGTCTTCTAAGACATCCTCAAACATTCAAGAGATAAAATTTATATTTTTAACTAAAATAGGGTTTTGGTGAATCTGCCCAGTAGGGCTCTGTGAATCGCAGAAAATGTACCCAGAGCAATATCTGTGCTCAACACAGGGCCAGGCCATGCAATCCAGCGAGGGAAGCTTTAAGAATTTGTTCCCATTCCATTAAAGGGGGGGGGGGCACCATGAAATTCTATGCTGCCGATCTAAAGGAAAGAGAGGAAACAGACTTTCTTTTAATCTTGACTTCTTTCTTTTCCTTATAAATCTTTCCGCCTATCTTTTCTGAGTGACGGTGGCCCTAAAGAACTTGCTAAAGGCTTTAGATTTAAGGTGGCTTGAAATTTTGATAGGACCAAAAACAAAAAAGGATGTGTGTCGGGGGGTGTGTTTCTGAGCCAGATGCCCATAAATCCTCCTGACCTGAACTTACAATACATCTGATCTGGCCGCCTGAGGTCCACCCCTGCCCTCAGTGCACAAAGGTCTCCCCAGCCGGCTTTATCTGAGTTCCTTAGCCTGGAGATGGATTCTGAGAAGAACAGTGTTCAAAGCCCCAGGAACAAATGTAGAAATAAATAAATAAGTAACGGGAAAAATCCTTAAAGCTCATAAAAGGAGGGGGGAAAAAAAAACCAACAACAAAAAACCTGTATCATATCCAGGTGAAGGCTCTTCAAGTCAGATCCCAATACAAAAGTAAACTACTTTGTTGTTGTTGGAAGAGAGGTGTGAAAATTTCCACAAATTCAGTATAAAGATTCCCCATAAAAAATGTCTGTTAGTTACTCTTTTGGCTAATTTATTAAATAAATTCAATTACTGTGGAATGGAACCCTTCAGTCTGCGTGTTTTGAATGCAGCAGCCATGAGATGCATGTGGGTTTTCAGCCTCTGAAATGTGGCCAGTCTGACTTGAGATGAGCTCCCGGTGTAAAATACACACTGATTTCAGAAATGGTATCAAACAAAACAAAACAAAACAAAACAAAACAAAAAAAGAATGTAAAGTATCTCAGAAATAACTTTTTATTTCATTATATGTCAAAATATTAAAAATGTGAATGTATTTGGGTAAAAATAAGAGATGATTAAAATTACGACAATTTTTATTGCCTAATATAAATTGTATAAAATAAAATAAATTAGTAAAATCAAATCAAATCACTTCTTTTTTTCTTTTTACCTCTTTGAAGGTAGCTGCCAAAAATTCTGAATTACAATGTACGGCTCATGTTATGTTTTATATCAGACAGTGTTCTCTGCAGGATAAAAAATAGACTGAAGTGATCAAGTCACATAATATGTGTAGTGTTTGCTACAGAAATCTGGAGGCAAAGAGATGATGGCAGTTTCTGTTCCCTTCACCTCTCCTCTTTGTATGTTTCAACTTCTGGTTCAGCCATCTTTGAACACTGGAAGCCCTTTGCTTTGCTTCCTTCCTTATTACACAGTAAACAGCGGTTAAGATTACAGCAAAATTATTTCTACTGCATTGGTGATTCTGAAACAACCTAAAGTGATGACCCCAAAACAAGCAAAACAAAACATACAAAAACCAAGGGAATAACTTATCAAATAAAATGAAGGCTAGTTAAGATTCTGGAGACACTGGAACCCAGATTCTGGAGCAGTAACAGTGAACCTCAGCCAAGCCGCTCAGTAAGGTCCCGAAAACTCAGTTGTGCCGCCTGTGGGATGGGTATGTGCCTCTTTAATGAGGCTGGTGAGAAAATTAAATGTGGTAACATCTGAAACACTCCAGACATGTGTAACTCTCATTAAATGGTATCATCATTACAATTATAACCACATCCAATACCATGATGGCTCCCGTAAGCCTTCTTTTTGGTTGTCCAAGGGCCCCCATGGGGACATCAAGTTTCAGTATTAAGAATGTCTCCAGTTTAACGAAGGTTTCTTTTCAGAGTGTCATCTGCTTGTCTGTGATTCTCGGTACAACTCCATCAGTTACCAGCACCCCGCATACTGGCGACACACCATCACACAGCCCTGAGTTGAGTTCACATCTCAGGATGACTTTGTGTCATGAGGACTGTCAAGACATCATGGGGCTTCACTCCGCCAGGGACAAGGCTGCTTCTACCTCACAAAACCCACTCCCTGGCTTTGCACACCAGGCATTATCTTCTCCACTGAGCACAGTCTAAGTACTGGGGCCTCCTGAAATGGTCTTAACACAGGACATAACACGTAGAAGATTATCCAGATGGAAATTAAGTATTTCACTAGTAAAGGATGAAACATTCTGCTCTCAAATAGAAAATTTATTTCAATAAAGTCATTAATTAAATGCCAACCAATTCCCCTGCCATTTGATGGGAGCCACTAGATAAAAAGACAGTCGGCTGCACCACAGAAGAGCCAACACCAGACAACCAGAAACAAGCTCTTTCACATCTCCACGTTCCACAAGGGGCAGCACAAGGAGACCAGGCCCGGTCTTGTGCCCCATCGACTTAGGACTCTCTGCGTACAAAGCAACTTTTCAGAGAACCTATAACAATTCCAGGAATTTACTAAGGCACAAGGCAGGGCCAGAACAAAAAGGGTGCTACTGCAAAAGTTATTTTTAATAGACAATGTCTCAATCTCCCTTTAAAGACAGAAAATGTCTTTCTCTAATGACAAAGCAACACAGTATAAAGTTCATAAAGACATTAAACAAATGTTTCATGAACAAGCCTAGGCTGATTTCATTATTTTCAAAATAATGGAGATTCAAATCATCATTGGTGTCCACTGAAAACATTTATTTGAACAGGACTCCATTTCTTACAGGACTATGGACTAAAGGAGAAGAGAACAAAATGATAAACCTCATTTCCAGAAGAGTGATGTTGCTAATTTACAATGAAAAAGGTGGGAGACAGTGGTTATGTTAAGGTTGGAAAAACGCTGAGTTAAACAAAGGTAAACAGATTTCCCCAACGGAGGCCTCTTAGAAGGCTCTGGTATGCCAATGTATAAAGTCAGCCTTCAAGAAGGCATTTCAGGTGTCTACATTTATTTCCAGCAGAGAAAGAAGGGATGTATGTAAGACTGTCAGGCAAACTGTACTAGGCCCACCTAGGCCGTGCTCTAGAGTGTCACGCCAATGAAGCCAGGACTCGGCGCGGCCAGTGGAGAGAGGCGGAGACCGTGAGGCCTCTGTGTGTCACACCTGGGGGAAGCGGGTCACCTGGACATAACCTCAGGGTCCAATGCAAGAGAACCATCTACCACGTTACAACCGAAGCGTTGGAAGAACCCAGATCCATGTCACAAAATGGAAAGCAAATCATCAGCATGACTCTGGGCAGGGAGGTAGGGGCTGGGTGGACAGGAGGGAACGCAGGAGCAGGCCCAGGTAACATACCCCCAGATGAGGATACTGCAAGCAACTGCAGGCCCACACAGAACGTTAGAATGGGAATGAGTCACAGAACAAGGGCAGCCTAAAACTAGCAACTTCTTGACCCCTGGACGAACTTTAACTTCGACTAAGAATGTTGTATGATACCTTGGCAGAGCAGGGAGCAGGATGTAGCGGTACCTGGACATACCCATCCCATCAGGTAGACAAATAATTCAGCGTGCTTGTGTCCCAGGTGGAAATAACCTGTGCTCTTTGGAACACAAACCAGCGGTACCATGGATCCAGTTTTAAAAACACAGGTCCCATAAATCCTTTATCAGTGACGGTGAAATCTCAAAAGCCTCCAAGATCAAAGGTGTTCTGCTATTGTTGTTATTTATGATTTTGGTGCAGAAACTAATTCAGTAGTAAAATCTGATGTGAAGAGACGTGAAGCTGTTCAGAATATTGATATTTTCCCCCCTGGTATGAATATTCATGTACATGCTGCAGAAACAGGAATGCATTCAGGGGTACAGTCCCAGACCCCACATTGTGTCCTCTGTAAATACATATGGAATATGCACCATCATGCCTTTCTAAAAAAGATTCTGAATTCTAAAACATCTGGCCCTCCAGGGTTTCAGCTAAGGGACTGTAGACCTGTACCATATGGTAATATATACACGGTATATATTAGGAAAGATGGCTTTGCTTCTACTCACTTGCTAAGATGCTCTGAACAGAGCTGAAATGAATTAGCTGTGAGTTTTACTGGAAAGGGCATACACAATCAATTTGGATCATTCAAGCTTATTGAAGACTTCAACTCATAAAGCACCAATATGTCTGAATCAACAACTCCTCCCATCTCTTATTGTCATAAACAAGATTTTAATTACCTCAGACAGCAAGCATGCAATGAACCTTCACTTTAATGGTCCTCTCAGAGGGTTTTATCTGGAGATTTCTCTTTGCATTAACTCCAACTTCAGTTATTAGTGGAAACACCGCAGGATTCACTTTCTGTTAGTGTTACGTGAATCTTTATTGAAAATAGGGAATGAATGTGGGGTAGGGAGAAAATTTAGGACAGGCAGAAGCTGCTACAGATAACTGTAATTGGACAGATAATTCCAAGTGGAGAAGCTATGGAAGAATTCAACAGGACACTCTAATACCACTGTTTTAATCACTGGAATATTCTGAGCCTTTTGACTTTAGGGATATTTAATCACATCTGCAAAGTCCCTTCTGCTGTACAAAGTAATATATATGTTCACAGGTTTCAGGGATTAGTGACTGGACATTTTTTGGGGGTGGGTATTATCTTGCCTATCAAAGCCTCCACTGATCTCTCTTTATTCCTTAAACTTACCAAGTATCATCTGCCTCAGGGCCTTTGCATATCCCTTTTCTACAGGCAGGCTCCAATTAATCTCTTCCCTCTTAATAAATATCTTAGGTCCTAATAAATATTTGTCTCCACCAAGGTCTTCCATCTCATGACAAAACATCCTTCTCCTTCAGAGACTAAATCACAACTGATATTACACAGCTGTTGGTGTGACTGCTTGGTCAATTTCTGTGTTATGACTAGAGTATCATCATCTTGAGGTTAGGATTCTCTCCCTGGTTCAGTTCTGCAACCCAGCACCTACATGACAAGACAGGAGGCACTCAAGAAAAACTTGCTTCCTCGACAAGCGACAGCACTGAATAAGAGGGGGTGAGTGCACCCGAGGGTCCAAAGTGGGTCCAGCCTCTAAGGCACGGCCTTGTCATCTGATTCTCACTTTCTCTTCTGTTGTTAACTGAGCTGTACAGAAAGCTATCGAAGGGCTTTTGTTTTGTTTTCATAAGGACATTTATTTTTCTGCTAGACTGGATGTTTTTAAGTGTAGGAACTCCAAGACTGAGTCCAGGATTTCAGCCAGGAAAGTGTGGAGAGGCTTAATTTCTGGATGTGTACAAAGCTGTTGTAGATGACCTCAAAGAATTCCTGGGAAGCAGCAAAACCTACAAAGTTGGGCTTGTTGCAATTTACCCTTAGGGAACAGATCCAGAGCCTTGTGGAGCATACGCTTAAAACTCAACCTGCGGCCCTGCAGCGCCCAGGCAACGGCTGAAATACCCAAGGTCATGACTTTATCTCCACTGGAATCTAAGGGAACCAGGACCAGCAGTGTTCTGATCCGTAAGGCAAGGTACACTTCCTCTCTAGAAAACACAAGAGGATGGACAACTCTGTAACGAGTCCTCATTATTCAGATCTACTTAGAACAATGCCACACGAGTCAACAAAGGCTGGATTCCACTAAACCTACTGCTTTTTCTAC
Organism: Vicugna pacos; assembly: GCF_048564905.1. NCBI lineage: Eukaryota > Metazoa > Chordata > Mammalia > Artiodactyla > Camelidae > Vicugna > Vicugna pacos. The sequence continues at coordinate 31,357,062 of NC_133003.1, read as the reverse complement.
CCCCACAGTCTGCCAAAAGTGACATCTGGGGCTGGAGAATTCTTTCTCATGGGGGCTGTCCTATGAACTGGGATGTTTAGCAGCATCTCTGGCCTCTACCCGCTAGACTCTGGTAGCACATCACTGACCACAGGAGTGACAATGGAAAATGTGCCCAGAAAATGCCTGATGTCCTCTGAAAGAACAATGCTGCCTCCTGCTGAGACCCAACGCTCTAGTCGGCCAACCTCAGCCCAGTCCTCTACAATGACTCGTCTCTGACTCTGTGCACATGACAAGGACGTAATGCTCCCAATGCTGATAAATGACTACGTGGTACATTATAATTTTCTTACTTTCATCTAACTTCTTGAAAAGCAATGTAGTTATGTAGGAAGAAATAAACCAAGCCTAAGATGTTCAAACAGCGTAAACATCTCAGGGAGAGCTGGTGCTAATAAGGAGCTCAAATAAAGCAGTTTCACATAAAATGCTACAGACACGTTTTGCGCAAAAGTGAGTGACTTTTCTGTGCATATTCTGAAGTCAAATTTGATCCAGTTACCTTTGATCTCTGAAACTCAAGTTCCTCCAAATATATCCACTAAGTAATTTAACATGTTTATCACATTAAAAACAAACAAACAAAAAAACAAGCTATGAACCAGATGGGTTTCAGTGAGGAACCTCATTAATACAGGCAGCCTGACCATCTGACATGACTTAAAAGAAAGAAATTCAAATCACTTGGTCAAACAGTAAGTCTGGGCATTGTAGCTGCCACTTCTAATTAGTTTCTGAATTTCACAGCACTCTGAGTTAAAAAAAAAAACAAACATTTAAAGTAGTAAGTTTTCGAAAGAATATGCATCTAGTCTATGCATTTTGCCAGAGTCAAAAAGGGAGAGGAGACAGACCTACCGTGGCATTAGGGGACGTGCCTGGGAATGAGGCAGAAGTCCCCAAGTCCTGACTCCACAGTTCTTTCGCAAGGCAGCTGTCAAATTTAGTTTTCAAACTTTCAAGCACAGGTCTTTTATTCGGAACAACATTAACTAAACAAACGGCAACCCAATTCTAAGACGCTCTGGAGCAAAGCTGGCTGGACATAGACTTCCCCTTCAGCTCACACTGCCGATGCGATTGGTCAGCAGGAGCGAAAGAGAAACCCCAAACTTAAACATCGGATGTAACCGTGCTTCTAGGAATCGAGTTTTCCAATTACAAGTAAAAGCTACGATTTCCAAGAAATGATTGATTCAATACAAAAGGAGAAAGAGAGCCCATGAAGGAGAAACCCTATTCCTAAGACGTACAATTAATGTGGCTAGGACAGGGAGACCCACAGATGGAGAAATCCTAATAAAGGAAGAATTTTTCCCAAGGCCAGTGAGCCTATTTTACATGACCTTTTTTTTAATTTGTTATTGGGGGGGTGGGTAAATTAGGTTTATTTGTTTATTTATTTAACCAGAGGTACTGGGGATTGAACTCAGGACCTCCTGCATGCTAAGCACACACTCAACCACTGAGCTATACCCTCCCTTTAGGAAGAATTTCAATACTGAGAATTTGTCAGCTTAATTTAAAGACAATTATGCAGCACTTTCTAAGAATGGCTATCTGTCATTTCTCCAGCAATCATAGGTAAGAAACAAATCTATCTGTGAATATAAGCGTCTATTAAAAAAAAAAAAAGAAATACTATTGATTTTCTCATCTTGGAGGGATTCTTCACCTAAACCTCAGGGTTGCCTAACGGTCCCCAGATGGGCCTGAGGAGCGAGAGCGATGAAACTCTAAAATTATGCGCAAATCTGTGTTTTCTCTATGGAGAGGCATCACAAGTTTTCATCAGATGATAAAGTAGGTCACGACTTCCACAAGTTGTAAGGCACTGACAGCTGTCATTCTATATTTGAGTCCAGCCACAGGCCTGGATACAAACCCACTCAGTTCTTCCACAAACTTGTAAAGCTTACCACACGGGCACCCAACCAGCCAACAAGCACGCTTGTCCCAGTGAAAGAATATTCACATAAGGTTAAACGCAAGGTTAACAGTGGAAGGGATGTGCTGGCCCCACCAGACATTAAAAAAGGACTTTGGAAACTTGCTCCCTCCCTCCCTCCCTCCCCCAAAAGACACACACGATCTTTTGCACCCACCCCTTTCTTCTATTGAGCAGCATGGATCTTTGAGAAAACTAACACAGAGGCGGCAAAATGTCACCATCAACCCCAGCAAAGTTAACAATGAGTCATACGACCGGTGGGCACAGCGTCTCTCCCAACTGCAGCTAGGAGCACACAAACCTTAAAACAGCTTCCCTACAGAGAGACGGTTCTGAGACTCCTCTTCTTATACCAACTACCCTTTTTCTCTTTTCTAAAGGGTGAAAACCAAGTCACCAGACTTCCATACACCAATTCACTTTTAGAAAGCAGGGTTTCAGGAATGGACAAGGAAAAGAAACTGTGTCAAATGACATAAATGATTCAAAAATCATCGACCGGAGTTGAGTCTACTCAAACCACGGCGTCCGTGGCTTCTATATGCTTCACCAGGTAAACAAAGATGGGACACTGGAGGACTGGATATCCACCTGTCCTGCTGTATATAAAAGATTTCCAGACAAAGGCAGGGATGGTACCAGTTTGACTTGCAAACTGACTGGGTTTCGGTAAAGACAGAGCATCTCATTAACGCCAACACCCAAAGCACAGCTCCACGCCGACATCTCACGTTTCTCTCACCTCCACGGGAAACCGTCTGCCGTTGATGCTGTGTTCAGAGCCGGCAGAGCCATTGCTGTGGCCCCAGTGAAATTCCACCTTCTCGGCTTTGAATCTGCCAGGCAGGCCAGCACCGCTGACAAAATAGTCGTCTTTCAGAAGGATGGCAACTGTGTAAAGCAGAAGGGAAACAAAATGAGTTTCAAAACCAAACTTGACATATTTCGGCTGCTGCTTCAAATATAGTTCATGCTTACATGATGCGAATTACGTCCTCATGTACCTGTTAAAAAGCAAGTCAAAAACACTAGTCAGAATAAATGAGCACATTCTAGCCGTAGAATGCTCTCAATCCCTGGCTGAGTCTAAATCATGAAAATTCCTAGGGAACAGTCTCAGAATTTCTTATCCATTTCACAGATTGAAAAAAAAAAATGGGAGACAAGGACAGAGTAAGTTGCTCTGAATCAGGGTCTCCTATATCTGCCTGACGACCGAAGTTATCTGGAGAGTGGGATTTTTGTCTTTTTTAAAAACTGATTCCTGGGGCTACCCCAAGACTCAAGGTCTGGAACTAGACAGGAAATAGACATAAGCTGGATGCGAAAGACATGTTTCATTGATCAGAAAACTTACACAAGGTATCAGAAAATAAACTGTGCAGGTACTACCAGAATTCAGGCAGTAACAGTGGGAAGGTAAGTAGGATTAAGCATTGTATTCATACTTGATAATGGTGTTTCCAGGGAAGTGTAGTGAAAATTCTACTCATTAAGTCACCCAAATAAGCAGGTAAGTAGATTGACTTTCCTATTTCTTCTAATTCCAAGTAAAAGAAAACTTTGCTTCGCCCATCCGAAAGAACACATAAGAAGTCCTTAACGTACAGACTTCTCAATCAATTCAGTTCAATTCAATCAATTCAAACCCTAAATTTCAAAATCGTATTTCTCTTCCTTGAAACCTGGAAAAGAGAAATCAAGGACAAATAACTTGGACAAAAAAATTATTTTTTCCAAAAGGAATGAAATAGCCAAGTGGACAAAACAGAGATTTTATTTTATAAGTGATACATTTCCTCCACCCCTCCTTTTTGTTGTTGTCTAGAGTGGAATCATTCGTCCATTCGACAAACACCTATTGGCTGCTAAACAAGCACAAGGTGCCAACCAATACCCTGAAGGGTTTGTGATCAAAAGCCAAGTCTGTTTAAGGCAGAGAAAAGCTTCTGCATCCTCACTGTCTTCTGTTCCTAAAGAGATCCCAGTTCAAGCCTTGCAGAGAAAGCCTGCATGAAAATTAGGTCTCCATAAAAGACAGGGACTAGACTAATGGTGCATTTTGCAAACCGTGCAATTAGTTTCAGCACTTCTCTATACAAAGGAAGCACTAAATTAGCGAGTGGAGGAACCCTGCTTGTATAAATCCCTTTTTTATTGCATTCAAAGGCAGCGTTTCTCCAACTTCAGAAAAATACCCAGTGAACGTTCAATTAGTGGGAGAGAGAATTTAAGGACGGAATGAAGTCAAAGCAAGTGTTTCTCATGCTGATTTAACACGCTACAGCATTGTTCCACCTTTACTGGGTGCTAGGCATGGCTTAGAACAAGGGTTGCCAAACTTTTTCTGTAAAAAGTGAGACAGTAAATATTTAGGGCTTTGTGGCCCTGTGGTTTCTGTTGCAACCACACAAGCTAGTCTTTGTAGCACCGAAGCAGCCAAACGCAATATGTAAATGAGCAGGTGAGGCTACGTTCCAATAAAACTTTATTTATCAACATTAAAATTTGGATAGAATTTTCACAGGTTGTGGAATATTCTTCTCCTTTTGATTTTTTTTCCAACCATTATAAAAATGTAGGAACAAGCAGAAGGGGTTGTCATTTTGTGCTCCCTAGAATACAGTATATTTTAGAAGATAAACTATTATATGAAACCAATCATACCCCTTTAGTTTCAAAGCCAAAATACCAATGAATCAGCTCAGTAGTGTCTTAAACACTGTTGATTACTCTCAGCTTGTTACAAAGTCTACACATACCATTTTGCATCCAAAGGAGGAAGGTAAAGCATTTTGAGTGCATCTGTTACAATACATCTAGGGACTCAGTAGCATCTTATAAATATTTGATTTTACCTAAATCATTTATTTCTCTGCCAGGGGTCATTTTACTTGTTTTATATGAATAATTTAAGGCATAATTAGGGAACTGTACAACCTGAAACACTAATCTCATTTTTCATTTTGCAGTCTTTCTCACGAGAGCACAAAGCATGCTACATGCACGTACAGCCCCCGCCTTCCGGAGGTGGCTAGTATTTTTGTTTACATGTATCCCTGTGAAGAGAGAACCTGCCTGGCCATCACACGGCAATCTTCTGATGACCACTGATGACACGGCTCTGTTGCAGAACAAAACGTACCAAACGTAAGTTGCTGCAGAGCAGGGAATGTGTTAAGAGCCATGAGCTCACAGGATGGACAGACCTGGGTTAGAATCTTTTCTGCCACTTGACAGTGGTGTGGCCTTGGGCAAGTTACCTGACTGCTAGGTGTCTTGGTTTGGTTTCCACCATTATTCAAATGGCAATAACCATGCCTACCTGGTGAGGCTGTTTGGATGCCTGACGGAAATCACACAATGAAAGCACTTCACACGGGGCCAGAAATCCAGCCAGCACACATTCAATGCGGGTTATTGTCAAACTAATTTCGAGAGTCATGGTCTTATCTCATGTGCACCACAGGAGGGTGACCATGCAGATGTGACTCTCTGTTTCAAGACAGAGTTCCATTTTAAAGCAATACTGTCGTTCCCACAAAATAAAACATGTCCTTGAGCAAGGACAATAACCAGCAAAGGTAGGTGTGGCCCAGATACTTGAGACTTTCCATGTTAAGAGCAGCTGCTCTGAATTCATTAAAACACTGAGTTAAAAAAAGATACTTCCTCTTGACTATTTCTATTCTTTAGGTCCTATCAATGAGGAAAAAAATCTCAATTAGATGCTAGTATGCCGTCCACCCATCAACGACACTCATTCATTTCCCCCTTTTACCCAAAAGTAAATATTTACGCTAGAACTGAATAACTTAAGTACTTATGATTTCTTTCTTTGATTGACGGACTACAGACATAATGTTTTACACAAGTCTACCCATGTTAAATAGCACTGGTTTTTGCATTAAATTCTTTGTTAAAATTCTTTGTTTTAAAATCAATTCATTTTATTAAAATAAAGTGAGTGAACTGAGAGAAAACTGGTAACTAAATGATACAGCAATAGTAATAAATAAATACAATTTAAATTTTAAAACAATAGCACCAAGAGTTGAATCTGGATATAGTGACACTTAGTAAGGCAGCAAGCAACAGCTAAAGACTGGAGAAAGATGGGCTAGGAGGAGAAGGCGGGAAAGGCACCTGGGAGCAGACTTTTCTAGAACGAGAATGACAGAGGAAGTGGAAGAAGCCAGGGGCTTCAACCTAGAGTCCAAAGTCCAGAGCAGCAGCCACCCATGGACCTGGGGGTCCACACCCTCCTGATACGGCAAGTAAAACTCTGAGCACCGGTGTGGAAACCGAGCCGGACGCTGGAGCCAGCTGAGTCTGACCCTGAGTCCTAGACCTGCCACCACCCAGTTGTGGGAAAGTTACTGCACTCCTTCCTGCTTCAGTTCCCAGTTTGTAAAACTGGAATAATACAACAGCGACTTCAAAGTCTATTATGAGACCACAAGAGCTGACATATGAAGAACGCCCAGAACAGAGATTCATTCACGACATAACAGCATGGAGACGGCATTGTAAAAGCCCAGAAATAAACCCACACGTGTACGGACAATTAATTTACAACAAAGGAGCAAAGAACACACACTAGAGAAGGGATGGTCTGTTCAATACATGGTGTTGGGAAAACTAGACAATCACATGCAAAAGAATGAAACTAGGCTGCTCTCTTACATTCATACATAAAAATTAACTCCAAATGAATTAGAAGCTTGAATGTAAGACCTAAAACCATAAAATTCCTGGAAGAAAACATAGGTGGTAAGCTCTTTGACATGAGTTTTATTGATGCTTTTGTCGATCTGACTCCAAAGGCAAGGGAAAACAAAAGCAAAAACAAACAAACAGGGCTACATCAAACTGAAAAGCTTCAGCACAGAGAAGGAAACCATCCTCAAAACCAAAAGGCAACCTGCTGAATGCAAGAAAATATTTGCAATTCATATATCCGATAAGACAGAGGGTTGATATCCAAAATGCAAAGAATTCATACAACTCCACAGCAACAAAAAAATAAACAACCTGACTGAAAATTGAACAGAGGATCTAAACAGACATTTTTCCAAAGAAAACATACAGATGGCCAACAGGCACATGAAAAGATGTTCAACATCACTAATTAACAGGAAAATGCAAATTAAAACCACAGTGAGGTATCACCTCATACCTGTTAGAATGGCTACCATCAAAAAGACAGGAAATAAGTATTGCTCAGGGTGTGGGGAAAAGGGAACCCTCGGGCACTTGTGGTGGGGATTTTACCACCCTGGAAAACAGCAAAAATATGTAGGCATAGAACTACCACATGACCCAGCTATTCCACTTCCGATTATTCATCCAAAGCACATTGAAACTAATTTGAAGACATATGCACCTTACATTTGTTGCAGCATTATGAAGACAGCCAAGATATGGAAACAACCTAAGTGTTCATCAACGGATGGATAAAGAAGATGTGGGCTGTGCATGCACGTGTGCATGTGTGTGTATGTACACAACAGAATACTTCTTAGTCATAAAGAAGAATAAAATCCTGCCATTTGTGACAACATAAATGGGCCTTGAAGATATTATGCTAAGTGAAATAAGCCAGAAGGAAAAGGATAAATATCGTATGATTTCACTTACATCTGGAATCTAAGAAAACAAAGGAACAAACAAAACAAAACAAAACAAAACAAAACTCACAGATACAGATATCAGATGAGTGGTTACCAGAGGAGAAGAGAAGGGGGTTGAGGAGTGGGCAAAATGGGTGAAGGGGGTCAACTGAATGATGATGGATGGTAACCAGACTTGAGGTGGTCACTTTGTATTGTATACAGATGTCAAACTGTAATGCTGTACACCTGAAATTTATATTTAAAAAATAGATAGCAATGTATAAGTGCTGTCTATAAAAGTCATGCTGGGGAGAGGATCCCCAGCTTTCAGAGACTCCTCCTGTGTCCAGAGCTCCACAGAACGTAAGAACACTGTGCACAGGAGCAGGGGCAGACAGGACTCACACCGTGGATAAGGAATTACTTTTCTCCCGAGCTTGAAGGGATGACCGAGTACCTGCTCATTTACCACATTCTTTGCAGGACATCCACCAACTGTTTATAAATTAAACTCAATGTGTCTATATAACGCTGGCCTAAAGCAAATGTTCACACTAAAATCTGATTACACAGAAGCAGGCGCCAAAAGGTTAAAAAAAAAAAAAACTGGATGAGAAGGAAAGCAAGCCTCTTACTATCTTTCTTCCACCACTTCCCAACCAGTTTTCAACACTGTTAAGATGGGAAAAGACCACCATTATTGAATTGTTAAAGTGAGACTCCCCAGACTCCCCATAATATCAGTGTCCATTAGGGATGCTTTGGGGTTCTGGAGAGAAAGGGAAACCACTCTGGTCTGGGAGTCAAGAAATACCACCTCTAGTTCTAACCTCCTACCAACTTTCCTATAGGCACTGGTATTTATTTTTTTCAAGTATTTACCAAGTAATTAGTGGGGAAGAAAAGGTACGTAAACTAAACATAAGCTCCTGCCCTCATGGATTGCACAGTTGGTGGGAAAGACAGGCCCCAGTAACTAAACAGACAACAGAAGGAACCCTGTAAGTGGGACAGGTGGTGACAGATGAGCATCCAAACCCAGTAGAGAGGGTTTCAACAAAGACTGACAGGAAGGACCAGAAGTGAGAGGTCAGCTACGCTGGAAAAGTGCTGAGAAGAGGGGACCACAGCAGGAGGAAAAGCTCATGCAAAGGCCCTGTGGTAGGTGGAGCAAGTGGAGGAAGCCAGAGAGACTGGTGCTCAGAGTACACGGTGTGACATAGAGGCTAGAGAGTGAAGAGGGGACAGCGAGTAGCCTGTCTTCATTCCCGAGAGAAATGAAAAGTCCTTGATATCACTGAGAGAGAACAAGACAGAAAGAAGGAGAGACATACAGGCATGATCAGATTAGAGAAATAAGATGACTCTGGCTACCAAATGGAGAAAGTCTAGTAGGAGAGCAACATGGGTTGGTAGAAACAGAAGTCAGGAGGATACTGTATTCACCCAGTAAAGAGACACAGGACAAGGTGAGTTGGACCGAGAGACGCCAAGTCATGGGATTATCCTGGGTCTCTTGTTAGCTCACTGCTAAACTGAGCAAGATCTACCATGTGGATTAGTTGACCCTTTAATCCTACAAAACATGGCGGATGACAATCTAGCAGAAGGTTCTGTGCCCTAAGAAAGAATGGCAGGCTTCAGAAATGACCCTCAAAATTCAAAGTTTACATTGAGTCTAGTTACGTAAAATAGCACTGGTTTGCCAATTCGGTAACTGGTAAATTAGGCTTCTGTCCACCTGGAAACTAGTTTCTTCCACCTGGGCGCAGGGTCTGGGGCTGCGGGGATAGGAGAAAGGAAATGGAACTTAGCAGACAGGAAACAGCTTATAGTGTGGCTTGCCATAGACAGACGCAGGGAAATAGCTCCAACCTGAATTTCAGGCAAGACTGACTAGTAATAGGCTGAAAAGGACCCAAGAACGTGGACATCTGAAATAGGAAAAGCAAAGAGCCACCACACATCTAGCAATTCTAAAAGGAGAACACATCTTTTTTAAATTACACCTAAATTTTCTTTTTTGAGCAACCTTGAGCTAACCAGAGGTGCTCTGGGGTATAACGAAGTCAGGGTTGGGCATGCCCAGTATAAATGGGGCTGAACACCCAGATGTTTCCAAACATCTGTCTACTTGGCTGATGGCATGTTTTTAATCAGAAAGCTTGGCAGCCTCTTTGCAAGCAAAATGACCAATTTGTTAGCGGCATAACAAAACTCAGAGCTTAGAGAGGAAACAGGATCTATGGACTGAGGTTTCCACACTGGTCCACCTTCAGCGCCCACCTTTACACCTACCGAGGATCGTTATGATCACTCCAAGGGGATGGGGGTGAGAAAATCAAAATAACTTAATGATTTGGTATCAAGCAAAACTGGAAACGCCAAGAACATACTCTTGTATTTCACGTGTCCAGACCCTTCTCATCAATGTATCAGAAATAGGGGTTTTACTGAAAGGAGAACCTACTCAGGCTTTCAACACCGGCATCTCTACGCCGTCAACAGAGCAAGCAAAAGCACTTTTCAAACTGGTTCTCATCTATAGCCAGCTGAAAGGAAGACAGGCAGAAGGGAGAGAAGGGGGCCAGAGCTGGGAGTGAAAACAGATCACCAGGGGAGGGCCAGAGGCTTGTTATGGGGGAAAAGAAATTCAGGGAAATGCGAGAAGAAAGGAGGGAGGGAATGAAACAGCAAGAAAGTGAAAGCTCATGAGAGAGAGACATCAACAGAACAGAGAGAACAAAAAAAGAAGAGAAACTGAAGAAAGAGAAAGCCCAAACAGAGATAAGAAGACAGACACACAAAGAATTCCTAGAACCTTCCTTACCGACCTCAGGATAGCTAAAGGCTTCTCTACGCATGTTACACCTGGACAGCCGTGCTGGTACCACAGAGGGACACCCTGAATGGCAGGGGGAAGCGTTCAAATCCATGACTTTGGGGAGAAATTAAGCGTCATGAAAACCGCACTGGAAACCCTGTGCGGAGCCCACAGTGGCAGCCCGGTGCTGACCCTCCGTCACGCTCAATCACTTCGTCCACCGACCCGGGGCCGGAATGCTGATTCTTCAGGGCAGCCCCGAGGCAGCAGGCAGCCTGAGCTGTGAACTGCAGTGACCCACAGAACACGGAGTGACTGTCTAGGTCGGACCCTTGCTTCCTCCCCCGCCCTGGAAGCCTTGCCCTGTGGGCGGGCAGAGCAGCAGGGCCAAAAGCTCCTCTTGCCCTGAGCTCGGGTCACGTGCTCAGGGAGGGACGGAGCAGGTGGAAATGACTGCATTTGTGAAGATTTTATTTTTGTCTTCATACCAGCCTGCAGTGAGGTCGTTCTTTCCTTAGTTGAAGTCTGTGGGGCTTTATGGTGCTACTTTACCATGAAAGCTCCAAGAGCCAGATAAAACAAAGTGGACAGAACAGCCTCCTGACGCTTGTCTGAAGTTTATGGGCTCAGCAACATATTAGGACATCGTTTCTGACCTACTCTCCCCACCATCGATCTACTTTTATTAATTTAGCAACTATATCTTGAATCCATCTATGTCAGGCACAGTGAGGTGTATGTAGACAAATGAGAATGTAGGCAAAGAAAAACTACAGTAAACCAATACAAAGTGTGAAAATGGAAGGAACACACATTGTGGCAAATGCATTTACTATTTGTCTTTGGTGTGGGGTGAAAGGAAAATGGGAAGAAGCCAAAAAACACCCTCCAAATACTTAAAGCTCGTAGAGGACCATGGCTTATTAACATACATCAGAAGCACAGTCTAAGTTTTAAATTCTGATCAGTTAGCTAGAAGCTAATGCTAGGAAAAGCCAGATTATCTGGAAATGTTCTTGATGAATGCATTATCTCTTCATTCAACCAGAATGAAAGAAAGGGAAATAACTTTAGATGAAATCAAATGAGAAGTGGCACAACAGACAGTTATGGCTCTTCGGGAAGAAACACAGAGATGCTATCTGTCTTGTAAAGATATTTCAGACAACTTTCGAGAAGTGGGTTAGGTACAACCACATTGCTCTACTGATTATGCTGGATTGGATTTACAGCCTTCTCAGAGGGTTCAGACAGATATGAACATTAAAACTGTTTTATGGGAAAGTTACGGTCTCCATGTAACAGGCTGCTTTAAATATTAACTTTCTATATTCATATTTTAATATCAAAAAGACAGTCTATTTTATAGATAAGTGACCTGTAAATTTTCATCAGAAAAAGAAAAAAAACAAATACTCCTTCCTGAATTTATTTTTTAGAAGTACAAGGTTTAAGAAAAGACTTTGGTGGAGGAAAAGTAAGTGTTGCTTAAAAATTCATGATTAAGGAAAAATAAGTTTTTTTTCTGCTCTTAGGTATGCAAGTTAGACGTAAAATGAATGTAATGAAGACAGACAATTTAGCTCATGACACATGGGGGTGTTAAATTAAACTTTTAATCTTTCTAATAACTACAGGTCCACGTGAAGTTGTAAAGAAATAATACAGAGGTCCTGTGTCCCCTTTATCCAGTCTCCCTAAATGGTCACATCTTACAAAACTATAGTACAATGATATGCATGTTTTTCTAAACTGCGATTATCCAGGTTGTCTATCAATACTATTCACTGTGGATACTATCAACTCCCACCTACAATTCAGACACACAGCACCCTGCACTGTATTTCTACCGTGTCCCATGCAATTTATAATCCACGTGTAATAGACAAAGCAACCAAATCTTCATTTCTCTAAAATACTGGAATATTTATGAGCTCAGTTGGCATTTTAGGAACTTCAGAACAAAAGAAGTTTCTAGGATCATGCTCATCCCCTCCTCCCCAACCCCCCCCAAAAAGAACAGCACAGCAGGCTGGCTTCTGCACCCAAGCTTCTCAGCCACCACAAATCGAAACACCTTTAAAAGAACAGCAAAAAAGTTTTCAAAGTTCATGCCTGAAATCGCATATATATGGCTGGCACTTACTAAAAGCCGATCCTATAGAATCATGTCAGATTAGCCTATCTGGTATGATGTCATAAATTTTGTAGCAATAAATACAGTTTGGGAAGCAACGAGGATTTATTTCTGCTTCTCAGAAAGCAGTGCTTCTGAAATTTCAGAGACAGAGGTGTCCATATTCGGATGGCTGTGCTCTCAAGTCAGGCGCACGTGCTCCCTGACACGCAACAAGTTGGGGATCGCTCTAGGAAGCCAGCAGAGTGACGGAGACTGATAATCAGCTTCTAGAAGACCAAGGTCATGAGTCAACCTGCATCAAGTGAACCCTCCACTCGTCTAAAACCTGTCATTGGAGACACCAAGCTGAAAGCTGTCACTGAAACGTGTTATCTTTGCAGAAGGCTGTTGAGTGCCACAAATCAAGTAGAAAACCGTATTAGAGCCTGGCGTATTGCCTTTGGCAGGCTCCCGGAACGTGGCGGCGGGGTGGCCCTCCACTGCAAGATCTGGTTACCCCAGTGTGGCAAAGCGTCTGTCCACCACATTCAGGTCAACTGCGGGGTAAATATTCCCACCCAAGTTCTCCAAAGGACACTCATATTTGAAGTAGACAGCACTGGCAGAGAAATTCTGAATTATAACACAAGCACACCATCTGTATTGGGGGAGGAGAGGGGAGGGTGAAAAGGCGTGTACAAGTAGCATCACTGGGATACAAGCTTGTCCTGAGCAGCTGCTCAAATGAATGAATCAGGCGCAGGAGAGGGTCACCTGCTCTAAGGCACGAAGGACTGTTTATGGGGCAATTATGAAAAAGCCCAAAGCTGGGAACCACTGTGCTGAGTGAGCGGGAAGCAATTCTAAGAACAAATCAGGCCAACCCAAAGCAATCAGCCATGAATACTCTCAGAGAAATAAATGCTGGTTTGGAGAAAGAATGGACCCCAAAGTTGTACGTGCAGCCGGTTAGATTAGAGGGGAAAAAAGGCAACTCAGTGACCCACAACACGAATGGGACCAAAGGATAGAAAATGAACTCATTTGAGCTCAGCATGAGGGCTTCAGGCAGCCAAGGCTCCTGAAGGGATTACTAAGAGTGGTTTGTAGTGACATCCTTGGTTACAAAAGGATCATTTTAAAAAGACAGAGAGACAGAGACAGAAGGAGGGAGAGGGCAGGGGAGGGAGAGGGGCACAGAGCCAGCGCTTGAGAGCATTTTAATGGGTTAGGGCTATAAGAGTTCAAAAATAAGATATGAGAAATACCCTATAAAAGGTTTTTGGGGGTTTTTTGTGGGGGGTGTGCTGGGGAGGAGGTAAGTAGGTTTATTTATTTGTTTATTATTTTTTAATGGAGGTTTTGGGGATTGAACCCAGTGCTAAGCATGCACTCTACCACTGAGCTATACTCTCCCCCTGTAAGAAAAGTATCTGTAGCACCAACAGAATCCCAGGCAGTACTGGGCACAGATGTAATATAACGCAATCTACAACTGCTAGTTGCACAACAGTGACTAAGAGAAAAGTAACTCTGTGTAATGGCAATGCTGACGTTTCACATCCTCAGATCCCAAGTGACACGTGAGGTAGGTAAGAGGAAGCAGGAAGACCAAACCGCTGGTCTGCTACGTGAAGGGATGAGACAGGGCTCATCTCTGTCTAATAAAATACCAAATATTCTACACATATTCTAATATAATAATAAGTATTAACAAAGCAAATTCTTAAGGAAGGTAAGAACTTTATTTCCATTTGTGCATTTGACACAGTGCTGTCCAGCAGAACTTTTAGCAATGATGGAACGTTCTTTAGCTGTCTGCCTGGTATGGGGGTAACCGGCCCTGTGTGGTTACCGAGTACGTGCAAAGTGGCTAGTACAATGCTGGTAAAAGCAACCTACGGATTCAGTGAAATTCCTATAAAAATTCCAAAGGCATTTTCCACAGACATAGTTAAAACAATCCTAAAATTCCTATGAAACCACAAAAGATCTTCAACCAAAGCCATTCTTAGAAAGAAAAACAAAGCTGGAGGCATTATACTTGCTGCTTTCAAACTATACTACAAAGCTATGGTAATCAAAACAGTACTGCTCAGGCATAGAAAGAGACACATCAGTCAATGGAATAGACTCTGAAATCTGAAACCTAGAAATAAAATCATGAATATCTGGCCAATTAATATTTGACAAAGGAGCCAAGAATACTCAATGGGGAAAAAACAGCCTTGTCAACAAATGGTGTTAGAAAAACGGGATATTCACATTCAAAGAATGTAGTTGGACCACTATCTTAAGCCCCTCACAAAAATTAACTTGAAGTACATTAAAGACTTAACTGTAAGACCGGAAACTGTAAGAATATTAGAAGAAAATACGGGGGGAAAGCTCCTTGACATTGACTGTGGCAAGGATAATTTGGATATGACACCCAAAGCACAAGCAACAAAAGGGAAAACAAACAAATGAGACTACACCAAACGAAAAAGCTCTGCACAGCAAAAGAAATAAACAGCAAAGTGAAAAGGCAGAATGTCATGTATCAATTACATCTCAATAAAGCTGGAAACAAAAATACATGAATAAATAAATACATAAATAGTGTCCCCCCCTAAAATATCCCCCAAAGTTCTGAATGTCTCTCTCCTCTCCTTTCAAACACGACAAACAGACAACCCAACAAAGTCGAAAACAAAACAGTATGTGGCTAGTAAAAATGAGGGAGCGAATTTTAATCTTACTCAGTTTTAATTAATTAAAATTAAAATTTTAATATAACCATATATGATTAGTGGCCACCATGTCAGACAGATTTCCACAAGTCCATTCTATATACTTTATGTTTACTGACCTATTTAATCTTTACAACAGTGTAAGGCTTCACACAGAATGGATATGATAGGGAATTTCATTATCCATATACATATTTATTTATATCTTCATCCTATCATATTTTTAAAATCTGAGGCACAGAGTGCTTAAGTGAGTTGCCCCAAATTACACAGCTAGTAAAGCAAGTGGCCATTTCTCAAATCAGGGGCCAGTTCCAAAGCTGTCACTCACTTACATGTTCTCTACAGCAACGTGCACTGCTAATGGACAGGTTGTGGTGAAGGTAAACACCCAAAACATCCAGAAACATTTCACATCAGACACGGGGAGAAGACACGCCTACCTGTCTTCCCTGTGTTTTTCATCCAGGTTTTATTAGAAGACTCATTGTCGAAGCCATCGAGTTGCAGCTCCTGGTACTCTTCACCGACACGCGCGTGCTGGTCTAAAATGTCTACGGGCGACTGGTTTCGGCCCCCACAGCTGACACTAGACGTGACCCAGTGCTCGGGACCATACGCACCTGTTAAAAGAAAACAAGACTTCAATCCTCATGGCTGAAGGGTCAGGGATAGAAGGAACCAGACGTAGGAAAGCCAAGCCCTGCATCTCCTAACACACATTTTCCTGTATGGCCCACTCCAAAGACTTCCGTGCACTGGAAAACCATGAATCCAAGCCACTTGCTTGCTAGGGCAAGAAAATTTAAGAAAAGATACGTTACTTGAGATAGTTTTGTTTCTTGATTTGTAATCAAACATTTGCTGACTTTCTCTGTAATCAGACTAAGGGAGCTGAGCAGAAGGGCTGTCAGAGAGTTGTCCATACTCTTTAAAAAAATTTAAGCAAGTTTCCTAAAATAAGGAGAACACTTATTTATTCAGGAGAAAACACCTTAATCAGTTTAGGAAGGTCTGCTATCGTGAATAATACTACACTGAACACAACTTTCTTCTATGCTCCTGAGAGTTTCTGAACTGGAAAAGGAAAAAAAAAATCAAAATTAAAAGCAACACAACATTGGATGAGAGTCATTATAAAAAATGTAGGCAATGAAGCAGGGTTTTCCTTCTGGGTAACCGTGAGAGATTCTTCAGCTTAATCAGTTTGTACAAGGCATTCACTTCTCTTTCTCAATCCTTCTGTCATCGGATGGGGGGGGGGGCATAAAGTTACCTTCAGACTGGACTCTGCATTCATGTAAAAAAAGACTTTGGGAGACATATGGCACAGAAAGAGAGGAAGAGAATGTTGCTGTAACACATAGCCCCGGATGCGCACCAATCAAAAACAGGCAGAGGAAACACACTGCAACTGCCCTACTCGGAAATGAAATACCCCAGGTGAGACGTCTACCAAGTTGACAACAAGCCCTGTAACTTTTCCCCACCCTACTTCTAACCTTCTTCACATGACAAAGCAGAAGTAGTCAGCTGAAAAAAGAAAAAAAGTCTTTTGCTAGAATTAAAGATAAATTTCTTTTTGAGAATCAGATGCAGAATAAGTCTAAACTGTATGATTCTTAGAAGATAAAATTTAAGCTTCCCAATCAATAAAGTTTAGTGTGTGTATAAACAAATATAGAAATACACTTTTTTTTTTAACCTTTAAAATCAGATCAGCTTTCAAATCAGATAAAAGAGAATTAATGGCCAAAGTGACTTTAGGAGACCAACCCATCCATGAACCCGTATTTTTCTGCCTCACTCTATACCCAGCCTTGTGTGATGCACAGGACACTTTGGGGTAAATCTCCTTCCTACTGAAAAAAGAGTCCACACCTGCGCCCAACCCACTACCACACACGCGTTGGCCACGGCTTCCCCGTCCCCGAGTCTGACACAGCTCCCAGCTGATATGAACAGAGGTACCATGAACAAAGGGACAACTGCAGAAAATTTTTTCGGTCCTAGTAAAGGATGCTTCATGGCTGCAAAAGTAACCGCCGAAGCTCCTTAAAAATGATTCACATGCTGGTTCTTTGGCAAATAACTCGGCCTCGCTCTATTCCTGGGTCATTTTCCCAGTAACATAAAAGAGTATCAGAAAGGACACGTTCGCTGATTGGCAGAGACTTAGCAACCTCGGGGCACTTTCGAAGTCACTTATAAATGTCCTAACACTTCCTAGAAAACGTTAGCATCACCAGTGCCTTTACTGTAGGACTCCAACTAAACTAGGCATTGTCAAGGGCTCTTCCCTCGTGTCGCTCCCCCTCTCGGTCAGATCCCCTAAGACCGCAATGAGTCACAGAGGAACAGAGCGAGCATTTGCCTATGTTCCAGCCAAACTTTATTTTCATCTTTCATCAATATATTTGAAGGAAAAAAAGGAGGGGAAAGGGGACAGAAGGAGTGGGTCCAATTATCCCATCCGCTCTAAATTTTCTTCCAGATGCCAAAAGAATCCATTGAACAATTGAATAAAGGGCTCGTTGATATATTGGATGGCTGACCAAACTGTAAACTGTGGTTAGCTACAGTTGGGCTTGCATGCTTGAATTATGGAAACTCATGTTTTAATATGGTATTTTAAAACCATATTTAAAAAATATGGTGTGTGTGTGGGTAATGCCTTTTAGAAACTCACTACTACAATGAAATTACACTCAATGGGGAAAAAATGCATGGTAAAATCCATCCAAACACATATGACTCCAAAGAAATATGAAGACAAGCCAACAGTTGTGAAAACACACAGACATCTTGTAGTTATCCTACTAATAAAATTAAAAAAAAAAATACTCTGTTACCTCTGAAAAGTACTTGCCATTCACATCATTTCTCATAATCTTCCAGACAGGGGTGAAATATACTTTAGCACTCTTTAAAAATATTATCAGGGTTCAGAGCAGTGAGATTCATTTATTCACTGGTAACAATCTGAAGATTTAAGCCAACTGCATGCTTGCTTTCACACTTCTACCCAATATACGTTCAAGCGCAATTTTAATTGAAACTGATCTTCCACTTCAGATTTTAAATTAATTCTTCTTTGGAGTGCTTCATGCTCCAGACACCCTTGCCTTGCAAAAACCCCTATGTCATTAGTGCAGGAAATAGAACACTTTTTCCAAGCTTGCAAGTATCGATTACCCATTCTCACACTGAAGCACCATTGCCAGTCCACACTGTATAAATCTCTTCAGTGTTAAAGACACTTTACAAAGGACTGAGAATTACACTATTAATCATTTCCAGTTGCACGAGGCAGCAAATGCTTTGTTTTTCAGAACTTTGAATAAATGCCTTTAAGTAAAAAACATGACACTAAATAAAGACTGTGGTTAGCTTACACCTAGTTTTGAGGGGAGTAAAAACAATCAGTAAGAAGCCTTCCTCTCTCAGGCCTGACATTACTCACCTGAAAGAAGAAGAAAGAGACGTGTGTGTTTTAGTTTCCTCTTACTGACTCTTTCTTCGAATACGTGCATTTTGGCAGCTGGACCCATTCTGAAGAGCCCACCAAGGCCAACAGGACAACCTAACATGCAAGGCTACCTTCTCAAAAGGGAGGCACAGGGCTCAGGGGTAGAAACCACAGGGCGGTTTGGCTGCCAAAAGTAATTTCCCATTCACCTGCTGAGAGTCTGGGAGGAATGAGGTCTTGATGGACACACACACTGCCGGCATGTTAGTACCACGGAAATCTAACAGCCATTCTCACTCAATCTACGATGAAAAATATTCTCTTCTGAATGAATTCAGTGAATGCATGTGAAATTCCTGGCTGAAGGTCTGATCTCAGACTAAATGACTTCTAGTGAGGGAGGCTTCCATGAAAAATACACCAGGTTGTGTACTTTCCTGGCAATGGGTTCTTATTTTCCTATGGACATCTTATCACGAATATAATTTATTCTTTACTCCATTAACGTCTGGCTTCCCTACTAGCTCATTTCTCTATGAGAACAGGCTTCATCTTTGTCTTGTTCAACTGTATTCCAGGACCCAGCACAGAACCCTACACACAGTGCGTCATGGTTATGTGTATTTTTGGCACAAATGCATGAAGTGGAAGATGAGATTAAAGGGTCTTCCATAGTTCTGGCTTCTAATGACACAACACTACAGCATGTTTTCTGTGCACTGTTTGGGTTTGAATTTTATACTTCTATCTGCTGACTTCTTACTAAGACTTTGCACTCCCCTGGTCTCAAGAGTCAGGATGTCAACTTCAGAAGGAAGTATGCCTTCCTTTCTTTATTAATACGTTAAATTAACCTGAACAGTGATACGACAAAATAAGCTACAAATACGTGATGTGCATGATAGAATCTGTGTGCAAACTTAACAAGCCCACCAAGGGCAATTATGGTTTCTAAAAGAAAGGAATGTGATAGAATTTAGCTTTCGGTGCCCTTTGGGAAGCACAGTTATTTCTAAGACTGAATTTTTCTTCCTATGCTTTAACAGAGCTCTCTAATCAAAGAAGGTCAATCAAGAAGGAAGACCAGCCTCGTTCATCAAGTCATCACAGTAGTCATTTCAATACTGACTCAACACTTGCTCGGTACCAGGCTCAGTGCTAAGAAATGCGTGTCAGGGGACAGAGCTGCCACACTTCCCTTGGGTGACTTAAGCTGCCTGTGGCTCAGTGGAGGAAAATCAGCGGTGTCGGTATCGACGGCGGGGGTTGCAAGGGTCATGTGAGAGAATCCACGTACAGTACTTAGAACAGCACCAAACAAAACAAACTCCGCCAGAGGTGGCCGCTATGATTACTGCCATCATTACTGTGTTCTAGAATATGAAGCAACCCTCTGAGAACCTGACTATACAGTGGACGAAACAGCAGTGCATTCCAACCGAGGACTAAGGCGGGTGGCTGCAGGCATCTTGTGATATACAGAGTGAAGGGCCCCTCACCTCCACAAAGATAGGACTTCCAGAGGAGATGACATCTGAAGGAAATCACTCCCTGAAGATTAGAGGGAAGTTTACTAGGTCTAGGCACTTCCCCCACTTGGGCAGAAGACAAAGAGTCAAAAGTGCAGCTGACCCTTCACGAGGTGAAGTTCAATCCCAATGCCCGAAGCATTTAGCAATGAGCTTCCAAAAATGGAGTAGAAGATGACAAAAAAGGCAAATTCCCAGTGGAGCAGCCCAGTAAATAGCACCTTAGCCAAGTGAAGGTTTATTTGTTTGTTTGTTTGTTTATCATTGTATTACTTAATTATTTTTTATCTTGGGAGTGGGTAACTAGGTTTGTTTATTTTTAGAGGAGGCACTGGGGATTGAACCCAGGACCTCGTGCATGCTAAGCATGCGCTCTACCACTTGAGCTATACCCTTTCCTGCCAAGTGATGAAGGTTTACCCCATGTTTGATAACTCAGATTGTCATTCACATCCTGATAGGACATGAGAAGAAGGGATTCTTTCTAAAAATCCATAACCCCAGACTGATCTCGAGGAAAACATCAGACAAACCCAAACTAGGAACATTTTATAAAATACTTGGCAAGTAACGCCTCAAAAATGTTGAGGTCATGAAAAACAAGGAAAGACTGAAAAACAGTTGAATATCAAAGACAACTTAGGAGCCATGACAGAAAAAGCAACGTGTTATTCCGAGACTGAATGGTGGAACCAAACATGGAAATTAGTGAGAAAATGCATGAGCTCTGATAACGGCTGGAGTCAGTTAATAGTGACCAATGTGTTTCCTCGCTCATTTTTGTCTGTAGGGTCATTGTCATTCTACTGTGGTTCCTCTGACAAGATGGGACATATTTCTGAAACTGCACAGAAGCCAAATGAAATCTAGGTTTTGTTAAATGAGTTACATTTTAACACCCAGATTTTACTGGATTTACTGTTATATATTTGGAAGCAGATCTATGGCCTAACAGAAGAAGACAATGGACACTGATTTATATGTAAGATAACGCCAGGATTGTTGTCATATTCTCTTTGTAGGAAAGGAATTTGCACAGAGCAAAGGAAAAGAGGGGTGGCCTAGAAAACACAGCAAGCTTGTGGGCGACATTTCATTATTTAAGGTTACATAAAAACCTTATAAAATTGGGAGAAATTCACCTTTAAAAATAATGCTTAAGGAACAACATTATTAGCTTAATTTATGGCTCATCTGTGCATTAAAAGAACTCATTCTTACCTCCTTGGTGTACCATTAACACGTCATTGTATTTTTCTCATTTTGAGATGCTACAATTCAGTAGACTAGAACCAGGAAGACGTATTTCTACAGCAGGGTGAATAAAGCACACAACTGGAGATTAATTCCAAGTGGCCTGTTTAAGGCAGACAATTCCCCACGTGAAAATAACAGCAAATACTGCAAATCTGGGCTCACATCTGAGATCCTGCCTGATGTTGTGTTTCTTTAAGGCAGATTTAACTTGAAGAACTTGGCTGACATGCATAAATTCTGAACCAAAACTAAGTCACTGTGTTCAAAGAAGAATTCAATAAAAATGTGAGAGGAACAGCTCAATTTTGTCCCCCACCTCCAGCAATACTACTTGAAAATTCACGATCAGCAAATACAACTGGTCAGCAGCAAGACTTTTCTACAGTTTAAGTAAACCATCTCACTTCTGTGTATTTCACTATTAATACCTGACTTGAGAAAAAGAGATAAAAGTGCTGTTTTTATCGCATATAAATCATACTTTTGTCTGAAAGCAAGGAATTTCAAATACCTGTCTATGATTTGTATTCCAAACAATGGTTTCTTTAAATACCTAAGAGGTTCCTTGCAGAAAATAAGCACACACCTTGAATTTATTTTACTGTAATACATCCAAATAACGGTTTCTTTTCACTAATGAAAAGCCATTAAAAATAATGAATTCTGTCTAAATCTAATTAAAAACAAAACTAATATACATGTTATGTGCTGTTTCTACTCAAATATGCTTATTAATGCCTCCCTCAAGGAATTTATATTAAAAATATCACCCGGATCCAGGGTTATTACCCTGCATCTTGGTGTCTACTTTTAACTAAGAGCAACAATCCAAAAATATGTGTATTCATTTTTTTTTACCTAACATTATAATTAATGGTTTTTCTCCCAAATCTAAAACACATCTTTAAACTATTCCATTTTTTAATTAAAAAGCTTTATGGGACTTAATGATTCTTTTGCATTTTTCACTCCCGATTGCTTAAATTATCTTTTGTGCATTTATTGTTGTAGTTATGAAAAAAGGAAAAAGTGCTAAAAAGCATTCATATTGCTGATCTCTGCTGTTTTTCACTTTATTCATGTATAGGTATGAAATTGTTCAATGCTTTGACAGGAATTTTTGAATTTTTAAGCCAATTAAGAAAACATAAATTCACCTTCTAGGCAATAAAATAGTTTGGCACATATTTTGGTTTTAAATTTTAGGTATAAAAACTTCATTCCTCCATTTCGTACCAATGGTGTGTCTTCAGGTAACTATCAACAGCTAATCATAATACCAGAATATCAGAAAATAACACCAGAAATGGGAACGACTTTATTGATTTTTTAAATATCAACTGTTATTTGTTTAATTTCCCAGAATGTCTATTTTAGGACTAGATGTTTCAAATGGATTTCAGGTAAAATGTGAAACAGCACAATCTCTAAACTGGGGGTCCTAGATGCTGAAGGTCTCTCTGGAACCTATTTTACTGTTCTGAAAAACGAGGGTATTACAGTGAGTGAAGATGCCAATCATGACTACCTGGTAGTTCTGAGCCACAGACCTCCAGGCTGAGCAGAGGCTAAAACGGGTTGACTGACTGACTGACTGACTGATGCCTGCATGGGTGTGTGCAATGACAATAGTAAAGCCCCCCCGAGAGCACGCATATAATTCACGTACTGGAGGATTCTGAAGGTCCTTCAAAGATAACGTCTGGAACTATGTATGTTTAGTGTACCTGGGATTAAAAACTTGTATCTTTCAGGTTGAGTCTACTCATATCCAAACAAGCAATCAAAATTTTACTACTAATTGGAATGGTTTATTCATTCAAAATGTAACTAATATTGTTCAAAGGTGGGCCAACTTTGTTTCTGCTTCTTGTAGGCACAACATGGAATTGGTTACAAAAAGCATCTGAGCTATTAATAAAAAAGTTAGTTCTTACTGTCCAATGCCAAACATCTCAAATGTTTATAAACTCTAGGTAAGTTGGTTCTGACCTGAAGTCTTCAACCTTCAAGTCAAGTGTGTCTTCAAGCAATCAGCACTCTCCATAAGACAAAGATCTGCTCTTTCAGAATTCTGATTGTTCCCACAGAACAACATGAACAATTGTCCAGAGACTAAAAAGGTCACATGGCATGGTGGAAAGAACACTGGGTAAGGAGACTTGCCATCTGAGTTCCAGTTCAAGGATGGCAAATCAGCTTTAACCCACGTGTTAGCTCCAAATGTCTGTGCAATTACTTACCAATAAAGACAAGATCAATTACCAATGTCTGTCAAGAGTGCCAGAGGGACAAGTGGTGACAGGTCACAAATTTGCTCTTTTCATTCCAGTTTCAACTCTGCAAAGTGGAGCTGAATGTGGCAGCGGTTGAGTCTTATTGTGATTCAATTTCCTTACACACAAATTGTATCAGATCATCTCTAAAAACCCAGAGTTCTTAACTCTTTAAGAACACTTCCGGGAAGAATCACGTAGGCACATACCATTCTCTGGGATTTCAGCTATCATGCACCCTCACTGGATTCATTCCTGAAAGTAACTACAAGGAAGTGGTGAGGATTAAATGAATTATGACGTACAGCGCACATCCAACAGCACTCGGTACGTGCTGAGAGTGCTGAACAAACACGACTATCTACACTTTCTTCTGGGAACCACATTCAAACCCTAAACTCTAGATGGTGTGACCTGCTCCTGGCTCCAGAAACAGAGCCTGACTGGTTATTTGGCAATTACTTTAATCCCATCCTCTTTGATAAGAGACTGACTAAGGAAGGGGTGTCAACCCAGGAC
This sequence comes from Vicugna pacos, assembly GCF_048564905.1. Classification (NCBI taxonomy): domain Eukaryota; kingdom Metazoa; phylum Chordata; class Mammalia; order Artiodactyla; family Camelidae; genus Vicugna; species Vicugna pacos. The sequence goes on along the minus strand of NC_133003.1, from coordinate 31,332,729 downwards.
TAAGCCAACCAGCACCAGGGATCTCCCTGGTCAGAGGGGATGGCTAAGAGGTTGGTACCAGTCAAACAGAGCTTCTGATTTTCGCTCAGAGCCTGTGAGAAAAGCCTACCCTCCTCCTTGAGTGTGAATGAAGAAGCAAGGAGTAAAATGATTTGGAACCAAGAGGGAATGAGCTAGAAGCCAAAGCTGACAAGTAAAGAGGAAGGAGCACACCCATCCCCCACCAAAAAAAAAAAAAAAAAGAAAGAAAGAAAAAGGAAAAAAACAGAGGTAGGACCTGATCAAACCAATCCTGAAATTCAAATTTTACCTCTAGACGACTCACTTTTAAAGTGTCTTTATAATCACAACAGCTTCAGGAGTCTTTCTGCTATTTGTGACTAAAAACTATGGGGGACAATCAGAATGCTGGATTAAAGAGGCCAACAGTTAAATCATTCAACACCTTCAACATTCATTATTAAAACAAAATGTCAAATTATAAAGATAAGAATCAGGAACACGTGCTGGGTGGAATATGGCAGGATAACATCTCCTGATTCCCCTGCCTTCCTCTGCCTCTCTCTTCCTTTCCTCCTTCCCTAGAGGAGAGGATAAACTTGGGAAGGGTTTAAAGATCTCATTTAGACAAAAGGAGAGGGAAAAGGCTCTGAAGTCCCCAGCTGTAAATTCTTAACTCTTGGTAACACAGAGGTCACAGGACAAGAATCCCTGAAGGTCTTCGTGGGAACAGCTGCCTCTCACTGAAGTCTTCTGCCTCTGAGACAAACCACAGCACAAGTTACTATGTTGGGAAGGCCCACTGAGATGACCTTGTATTACTCCCAAAGGTCAAAGTCCTCTCTGAGGGAGGGAAATAAAACAGACAGTTAAGGTCTGGTTCAGTCTGGTTCAGACAATGCTGGGACTTCCCGTCTTTGGAAGGAAGGCCTTTTTCACACCATTTCTCTCGAAGGTCAGGACCAGGCCCGACAGAGTACAGTGGAAGGGAAGTTGCTTTGGCTCCTGACAAATCCTAACCACGAGCAAGAAAAAAGGAAAAATCTCCAGAGTCAGAATTAAGGAGCTTGGTGTTGGCAAGGGCTATGTATAGACCAACCCCCCAACATAAGGGCTGAAAGGGAAAGAACGAGAAATTAAAACCAGTTTTATGAGGCGCTCACTCAACAGCTGAGGGGCCTGGTGTGGCGGGAGGGAGCCTGTGGGACTGGGAAACACTTCAGAGGCTGCAGACAGGATGATAAACACCCTTCCTGTGACAACTATAAAAGGAGGAATGTATGCTCCTAAGTGTATTAACTATTAAACACTATCTGGGGAAATGTCTAGACACACAGCGCCACACCGATGGGGGAAGCCAAAACAGCATGATGGATCCTGCGTCCTCTGACACACTGTGAACCGCTTGCTTTCACTTCTACTTCTCTCTACTTCAACACATTTACAGTGTGGGTAACTTCCAGTAAGACAATGTACAAAAAAAAACTGGAGAAATTTAGCAGAAGCAACAGTGACCAAAAAACAAACAAACAAACAAACAAACAAACACAAACAACTCCCTTCATTTCCCCAAATCAGAGGATGTGTTAACCTATTTGAGACAGGCCACTCATCCATGTTGTATCTCCTTAACTTTGTTCATTTCTCTTTCCCGAAAATGGTCCATGAGAAAGTAAACTCCACGATGTCAGATACTTGTCTGTTTGGTTCACGCAGCAAACAAAAGGCATTGGAACTGGCAATAAAGTAAATATCCATCAGGAGGGACTTGCTAAGCAAACTACTTCCATCACTTAATACTATACAATGGCTGAAAAGTAGATAATCCTACTCTAGGAAAAATTTCAGATGGATCCAAGATTTAAATACTTAAAATAAATAAGTAAAGGCACAAGAAGCAGTTGCGGGGAAATTCAGAGGAGGGAAAACACTTCTACCTACTACGGAAACCCCCAGTCAAAAAGACTGAGAAAATTAAATACAGTGAAGAAATATTAATTTTCTGACAGCAGCAGGCACCATAAGAGACATCGAAAGACAGATGATCTTCAAAAATATCTGTAATTCATCCTACAAAAAGGAAGGTTCTTTAGTCTATCAAGAGAGTCTAAAAATCAATAGACCCCAAACCCCATTAAAAACAGACAACAGATACGAACCAACAGTTCATAAAAAGGAAACACAAATGCAGCCTTAATACAGGAAAAACCGCAGTCCCTCACAAATTGTGAGAAACACAAAATAAAATTATATAGGTGCATTCTTTCACCTATTAAATTTGTAAACATCAAGAGGTTCAATTGTACACTGTTAGCAAGGATGTATTTAAATCAGAACTTTCATTTACAAAACTGAGAGACTGACAGTCTTTATGGAAGAAAATTTGGCAATAACTATTAAAATTACAAATCTGCACGCCCTTAACCCTGCTGTTAATTATACAGATATACTCACATTCATACAAGGTTAAGGTTAGTCAAGGCCGCGTCACTGCTTGTATCCAAAATCAAAAACAAAATAAATATCCATCACCAAAGGGCTAGTTCACTAAACTTGACAAATCAATGCAGTGGAAGAGTGTGGAACTTGAGGGTGGGAGGAAGGAAAGAAAAAGAAACCTCTTAAAGCTAAAATGATCGAACTTTCAAGTTATATTCTTTAGTGAAAAACTCAACATTCATTATAATATGCTACCACTTTCAAAAATGAGAAAATAAATGGCGATAGATAGATAGATGATAGATAGATAGATAGATAGATAGATAGATAGATAGATAGATAGATAGATAGATATAGACACATATATATTTACTGTATGGACATGAAGTATCCCTGGGAGCACATTCAAGAAAGCATAAAGGTAGTAGATGAGAAGAAATAAGAACAGATTTTTCACTACTTACTCCTTTATACTCTTTGGACCATACTAATAAGACCTATTTAAAAGTTCAATCTGAAAGAGTCATAGGAACAGAAAACGGAGGAAGGAGTATCCGACATCACTCAGTGGGGAAAAAGCCAGTGGCAGAGCAATGATTACAGAATTATGTCATCTCACGTAAAGAAAAAAAAATTCAAAATTAAAACCAGAGACAAAAAGTACACACAGATTAAGAGGAAGCTTGCAAAACTGTTAATGGTGGTTACCCCTGGGATGGAAGTCAAAAGATGCTTTTAAGATCTAGAAAGATATTTGTTTTGAGAATACATGTAGTGCTTCCGCAATTAACAACAGCAGCAAAAAACATTTAAAAATTTCAGACATGTATTTCTGAGATCTTAGCCTAAGAACTTTGCTGATGAACTCTGGAACTCCTGAGTTCTTAATACAGTAACAGGGGTTCATTGCCCCATTAGGATGAAAGTTTGTTCTTTGGGGCAAAAATGTATTTCTATTTTCATCTTAAAAGCACAGACACACATAAAGCACGTAATCAGATATACAGTCTATCAATGGTATTTAAATTTCATGACCTGGGGGTTGCTGGGGTAAAATGTCTACAAAGGCTCCTTAGGGAGGGGGCAATAATAGAAAATAAGGTTGAGAAGAAAAGCATCATGGAATTCTGTGGGCAAAACAGATCCTCAGGTCTTCTTCATGTGACTGTTAAAAGTCTGACCCATATTAAAGGAGGTAATTCTATTTTAACCTTAATATGGGATAACTAGAAAAAAGCCAGTATTACCGAGAAGTCATTAGTTCCTCACTGTGATTTTACATCATAACCCCACAAGGAAACCCTGCAAGCTACTAATATACCCATTATTTCAGGTGGAAAACAAACTCACTTCCCAGGAATGCAAGCACTGAGGCTGTGATCAAAGTCTGTACACCTCTTCCACTTGGCTGCACTACCTGTTGCTTCTCTGCTACATCATATTTAATTTTAACCCATCATTCCTGCCCCTCAGGAGCTGGGGAGATCCTGATATTATCATCTAATTTCAGACCTAGGCCCTCCCGGCAATGTGCCACTCTCAAATTTAATAAATCCATCTCCTTTGTCAGGTTGATGATAAAAATGCTCAAAAGGCCAGGGCCCAAGATAGAACTCTTCATCATTACAGTGGTGCATTATCCAGAATTCCCTGGGAAGAGTTTTTCAATCTACCATGAATCCTCATTTCTCCATCTTAACTCAGAATATCAAGAGATACCCTGTCAAGGCTTCTCTCTGAAACCCACATACCTGTGTTGGTTGCACCTGAAAATCTAGCAATGTTGTCGACAGAGCTTTAAAAAGGGGCGGACAAGGAGCTTCCCTACAGAATATCAGAACACACTGCTTTGAGGACAGGGACATAACTTTCATTTCCTCACCCTTGTTACCCACACTGGGAAGAGCAGGCACTGGATGACTATGGGTTACCTGATATAAATGGGGCATACAAGGGGAACATAATAAAAGAGCAAATCACTGAAAATACAAAATAGTCAGCTTTCTTATTTTCCATTCAGTCAGAAATTTGTGATCAAAATAAGATACCTGATGAAAATCGTCATAAACCTTAGGAATCACTATTATATTTTTAGGGACTAAACTTACAATTGATAGAGAAGAAACAAATGCAATTGTAAGAGTTACAGATGGGATCTATTCATATTGACAGTAAAGAAAGTGGTCCCCATGAAAAACAAAATTCTTTAGAAAAACATCATGGATTTTATTTGTAAGTGAAACACACTTTCACTTCAGGATTTAAAGTGGCCACTGATGGCTATGAATGATGGAAACAGTGGTTCCGAAATGCTGAACCAAAGGCCCGGGCAGGACTTTATGACTAGGAAACTTGTTTAGAAATAAAATCTGTATTTCTGGGTACCCGTATCACGACCTCCAAGAGTGGGAGCAAGGAAACTGTGTTTTGAGAACAATCAAAATAGCCACGAACAGTACTAAGAGCGGACGCTGAGTACTAACTGTTACTAAAGGCACAGTACTTTGTAAGAATCATCTCACTTAATTCTGAAATCAACTGTAAACCATGAACTGCTCTATCATTCCTACTACACAGATGGGGTACATGAGGGTCAGTGTGTAATCAGCTCCAGACCACTGCCCTAGTAAATAAGCAGCTTTTAAGCCCCACTTCACATGCATTCTTAAGTACTAATGTTGTTTATAAAACAGAAACAGGCTCACAGACATAGAAAACAAACTGATGATTATCAAAGGGGAGACAGGGGAAGGGATAAAGTAGGAGTTTGGGACTATTATATACAGAACAGACAAACTACTGTATAGCACAGGGAATTATAGTCAATAGCCTGTAATAACTTATGATGAAAAAGAATATGGAAAAGAATATAACTGAATCACTATGCTGTACACCAGAAACTAACACAACATTGTAAATCAACTATACTTCAATTTAAAAAAAAAAATCATTTACAGGTCCATGGGTTATCTTATTTGCTCCTGACAATACTATCTCCAGTTTATGGATGAAGATACTATGCTTAAAAAGGATAATTTATTTGGTATTTAGGTCCCTTAAGCAAGTAATGGAGCCAGGATTCAAACTCAGCTCCAGAGACACCTCCCACCCCCGCCCCCACCCCACCCCACCCCCATTTTAAATATCCTGCTATGGTAATATTTAAATGGATGGATATTTCTGGGCAGTTCCAATGTTAGCCATATCTGGAGGTCAACGTCAGCATGGGCTGCACGTCTAAGTCCAAAAATCTTCTCCACAAAGGACAGAATCACTCAGCCAGGGCGACAGGTTGGGGAGCTTTGACAGCTAGCTTTGACATTGGCATTTCATAACCAGCAAAGAAAACGTTATTATCAAAATACTAACATTTTCAATAAAACCTTGTGTTTGCTGGTGGGGCCCAAAGCTAACCGAGCAGATGAGGAAAATGAAACGAGTAACCATTTGTTATGCTGTCTAACGGCAGCTACTCACAGAAAGGCAGAATGTCCCATAACCAGCCTACTAAATTTGAAAAGAATAATACCATGAACACTGCGAGATTAAGATGGAAGGAAAATCTGATGGGGAAATTACATGTACACCTAATTAAGATCACACATCTTTGTGTAACCAAGAGTTTCTGCCCTGTTTAAGGTAACAAAAGGATTTAAAACGTTTAAAAGCAGTATCAACTCATTTCGAAAAACTCACTTTAAAAACAATTATCAACTCACTTTAAAGCCATGAGAGCAGGTAACTTGCAGTAAATACTTAAATGAAAAGAAAAAACTTTGGCTTAAGGTATGGCTCTTCAGTGTTGGCTCTGTAGTTCTTGAAGTATCACTGATATCATTAGAAAAAATTATTCCTGACTACATTTGAGATCTGTTATTAAGAAGACAGAGCACAATTTGACAGTTAAATGGGGGACTCCTTCATGGATGGAACACTTAAAGACAAAAAGAAAAATTATTTTTTCAGACAATATAATGAAGAATCCTATTGGCAAGATGCGTAAAAAACAGGACTGAAAGAAACTGAAGTCAGGAATCATTGCTTGTGACTAAGCGGGAGACAGAACATATATTCTACCTTCTGGATTCTAGAACTCCAGCCCTGGATGGTGCAAGCATATGTTGAGTCCTGGCCACCATATTGATGGACTTAGCTGGAATTTCGCAGTTCAGGAGCTCACATCCCAGAGAAAATGTTTAGTGATTCCCAAAACAGTAGGATCCTGGTTGCGGAAAAACAAGTTCTCTAATTAGCAAATTAGAAGTCCCTTCCTTGCAGATAAAACCGCTAATGCAGACAAAGCCTCAACATTAAATAATCATTTTCAGAAGATGTTGGACAAAGAAGAGGAAATGTGCTGTAATCAGCTTCCATTCTCTTTGCAGCCTTTATACTCAACAGTGGGACCACTTTTTAAGGGGGAATTTAGACCTTTCGAGTATCTAGGAAAAAGAGCTTGTTTTCATTTATTAGCATTAAATTTTTTCCCCCAACTCCCTCCAAAAACACCTAAATCGGGGGGGGGGAGGGACAAAATTTTGAAAAAGTATAGATATTTCTTTAAAATGCTTCCTGGGTCACATGACCTAAACTCTAAATCACTGTGATTCTAAGCATCATTTGTAAGTACTGTACTTTAATATTTCATTCTGAATTTCCTTTGCAGTAGGTCTAACCAGTGCCATTCCCACTCTTTGGGTGAATCCCAAAGAGAAGTAAATTTCAGGACAGCGAGTGGCCTCAACCAAACTACTCCATGGCCGTTCATACTATATCAAAACCAACAGTGAGTAAAACTCAACACCCACATTGCTCTTGTCTCAAGTTCGCATTACTCCAAAAGGTCTTGAATGCCAGTGGGCACGTGTGCTCCTTCTGAGACTGGGGGTAGATGAAGGAATCGCCAGTAACCTCAGCCTAACGCTTCTCTGCAAGCATGAAAGGCTACTGTTCTGAAAGGGTTAACTGATTCCAACCCCTCAGGACATAAGGGGCAGAAGCCTCAGGCCCTTGGGGACATCTGATCATAAAACCCTTGTCTTGAATCAGATTTTACTTGTGCAAACGTGAAATTCCCACTCCTCCTTCTATCTTGAACTTGACACAGTGTGGTCTGTACCACCTTATGGGCATCCTTCAGTGCTAAGGGCAAAAACCTTGGTGGCTTCCCCCACTTCTTTATCTTATTCCCCAGACTCAGCAGCAAACCCCAGCCTGTACCTTCACAGCAGACCTGGAAGGTCACTACTTCTCCCCAGTGCCACTTGCCACCACTCTGGCCCAAGTCGTCATCTTCTCTCCTAGGGACTGCTCTGACTGTCTCCTACCCTGACTTGCTGACCCATCTTTCCATCCTTCCGTCTAATATCAACACAGCAGCCAGTGATCCTGTTAAAACTAAGTCAGATCATGTCACTCATCTGCTAAAAACCCTCCACCAGCATCCTTCAACATTTAGAGAAAAAGCCAAAGACCTGGAAAATAGTCTGCAAGACTGAACACATCTTCTCCCTGACCCCAATTACCTCCCTGATCACAGCTCCTACTTCTCTCCATATTGGTCCCTCCACGTAAGCCACACGGGCCACCTCACTGTCTCTTGAACATGTCAAGCATTTTCCTCCTGTCTTATCTAGGGTAACGACCCTTCACCTCCTTGAGATCATTACTTAACATGTCATTTTTTTTTTACAATGCCCTGCTCTGCCTCTCAAATTGCATCCTTCATCCCAATGTGCTTTCTTTACCTTACTATTTTTCCTCCATAGCACTCACCTTCTAATATTTTAACATCCTTATTTGTTTTACTTATTGTCTGCTGTCTGCTCACCATTCCTGCTGGAATTCGAACTCCGTAAGAATAGGGATACACCTGCTACAGGCATTGCGGTATATGCACAAAGATACCGAAAACAAATATAAACAACAAGGTAGTCATGGTATCAAACACAGAGGGGTTTTAACAACTTGATTGAGGTACAACATATATGTTTAAATTCAACCATTTCAAGTGTACAATTCAATGATTTTTTGGGAAATTTATAGAGTTGGACGACCAACATTGCAATCCAGTTTCAGAACACTTCCATTACACCAAATGATCTGGAGAGGAATTTTTTTTTTAATTGAAGTAGTCAGTTTAATTTCTGGTGCACAGCATAGTGATTCAGATATATATATTTTTTTCCAGATCCTTTTCACATGCTTTTTCATTATAGACTATTACAAGGTACTGAATACAGTTCCTTGTACTATACAGAAGGACCTTATTGTTCATCTATTATGTATAGCAGTTAGTATCTAGAAATCCCAAACTTCCATTTTATCCCTCCACCCCTACTTTCCCCCATAGGGAACCATAAATTTGCTTTCTATGTCTGTGAGTCTGTTTCTGTTTTATAAATAAGTTCATTTGTATCATCTTTTTAGTTTCTACATGTAAGTGATATAATACAGTATTTTTCTTTCCCTTTCTGGTTTACTTCACTTAGTATGACAATCTCCAGCTCCATTCCTGTTGCTGCAAATGGCATTATTTTATTCTCTTTTATGGCGGAACTGTATGTGTGTATGTATGTGTGACGCACACACACACACACATATACACACCATGACTTCTTTATCCAGTCATCTGTTGATGGACATTTAGGTTGCTTCCATGTCTTGGCTATTGTAAATAGTGCTGCTATGAACACTGGGGTGCATGTGTCTTTTTGAATTAGAGTTCCCTCTGGATATATGCCCAAAAGTGGGATTTCTGGATCATATGCTAAGTCTATTTTTAGTTTTTAAAGAAATCTCCATACTGTTCTCCATAATGGCTGCACGAAACTGCATTCCCACCAACGGTGTAAGAGGGTTTCCTTTTCTCCATGCCTTTGGAGAGGAATTTTTAACTGGAAATCCAACTACAACAAATCTCCATTTATAAAATGCAGTCAAACTTCCAGGAACAGGGTTTGTGAAGTAATTTGCTCACTAGTACTCATCAATCTACCACTTCCTTTTGTTTCAGAATGCTTTTTTTTTTCTTTTTTTTTTTTAGTTCAAACACAGTACCCAGCACACCAAAACCAATGGAAATAACAAGATGAGTAGAATTTGGGGATTCTGCTCTTTAACCAGAGATACTGGGTAGCTTACACAGGGACTCAACAGACAAACACTAACTTCCTAGCATGACTACCAAATGGGAAAAAGATGCTGTTCACTGTATGGCTTGACGTAGTCCCAATGGGACCAGGTTCCTCAACGTCTTTTGCTTGGATATGCCCAGCTACATCATTCTATGACAGGGAGCCTACAATTAGTAACCCTCACTCTTGTAAACCAAGTGCTCCTTGAAATTACAATTCACTAATATTCAAGGCACCGTGACACTTTAATGAACTAATGACAGGACAGACAATAAATAAAAAGTTAACCAACGTTGCACTGTTAACCTCAGGGTTTTAGAACGGAGCACGAGTGGCAGGTATGACTTCCCAGACGTGAGCTAATTCGGCTTACATTCCTTTATGGAGCATTTTCTTCCTAACTACCATAGCAGTCCTGCCAGGTTCCAAGCCAAGAACTGACTATGACTTTACATGTAGATTCAGATACTAGAATTTTCAGCGCATGTGCAAAATAAATTCTGAACATCCACCTTAAAAATCACAATTAAGACACCACTACTAATCTACAAGACACCACTACTAATCTACATTTATTAATTATGTCAAGCAATTCCTTCTAATCTCAAAGGTGTTTTTTCCCCCTGCATACCTTTGGATAATCTGTTACACAGTAACAACTAAATTCCCAAAGAAAAACACACTGGATGTCTTTTCAAGTATTACTTATTATTTGCAGACAAAGCTATTAAATTAGCTTCCCCAAAGTAGCAAACATCAAAACCCAATCTGAAGATAAGGCAACTATGTTTTCTTCAGGCCTCTTTAAACAGAGACGTTCCTCTCTGTTTTCTGTATTTCTTTGTTGCTGATTTTTAAAAACAAAGAAAGGAAAACCGCTTAAGTGTGGCCTTCTTCCTAACTCTAAAACATAGAAATCAGGATTTAACTAAATACAAAGGAGTTAAAATCATTCTTTCCATTTCCTCTTGAAAGATGGGAGTTTCTCAACACCATCCAAGAAGTCACCCAGATACTCTATGCTAGTGAATCAAACTAACTTAAACTGACGTTATAAACATAAGCAACTGGAAGATTTACCACACACTGTTGCAAAAATGTGGCATTTCATTAACTTGCTTTATAGAACATTTACAACTAAAGGCAAGTGAACCATTCATTAGCCACAGTAAAAAAGAAATGATAGGAATCTATCTATGGGTGGAGACAGATCAGCCTCAAAATTATCCCAAACTTACTTTGAAATGTAATCTCAAAAACGACCTCAATTGTTTCATATTAACTTGCACACTCACGCAAATAAATGTCTGTCCCACAGACATAACTGAGAAGGCACACGGGCGAGTTCCATCTCCCCACTGCAGCTTCCTGAGGGGGAAAACGCTATTCCTGGATCTCTCCTCCCCCATCACAGCCACGAGGCACGCTGGGCCAGGTGCTTCGCTCCCCAGGCTGGCCAGCTGCAGCTAGAAGATGCCACACGTCTTCGTCCTGAATGTCCAGATATGCTCACCGGGGTCCACATAACCCAGGCAAGATGCAGGAAATCAAGGACACTAAGTCTGCAGCGTGTGTGTGGAAAAATCAATCTCAGTGCTGTAGTCTGCAAAATACAGACTCACCTCACTTCCTCACTGGGTTCCCCGAGTGCAGCCCACTCACCGACGTGCCCACGACCTGCCCCTCTACCTGAAACCTTCCCCGTCTTCTACGAGACTCTTTCAAAGGTAACTTGATCCACACAATTCATTACTGGACTCCTGCGTGCCCAACTGTTAGTTTTTTTAAATTTAATATATTTAATTAAAATTCCCCAAGAAGAATAATTAATTCACTCACACCATATTGATAATCATCTATTATTCCTACTAATGCATTCATTAATGCAAATATTCATTCAAGGTTTTTTTTCTCCAAGGCTCATTTTTCCTGAGCTCTGTGTCCACGGGAACACTGCTGAGGGACAAAGGTCTCTGCCCCAGTGGGGAGCACACTCTTGTGCCCACAACTACTGCCACTCCTGCTGTGGCTGCTGCCACCTACCATTAATGCACCCTTTCCCAGGCCAGGTACGTGGCCTGTCGTATTTCGTTTTACTGCACATCCCATGCTGTGTCAAATACAGTACTACATTTCCATTATCTAGACGTGGAAACTGACACATGAAGAAGTTAAATCCCATGAGTGGGAACACAAAGTCTGCTGAATCAATTTGGTTACAATGCTTGTTTTTTTTTTGGTATAATCCCCTAAAACAGCATCATCAATCCCAGGAAGCGCCATCACACCATCATCCTTCATCACAGCCTTCCTCTCCTCCCATTCCACAGGGGAGGAAAGGAAAGTTGAGAGGGCTTAAATGGACAGCCCTTGATTTTACCATGTTCAGAATCTTTATCAAACACATCTTCCCACACAAGGAACACCAGTGATCCAAGCACCAGGGTGGACGTGCTCTCAGACAACAATGCCAAAGGCACTACAGTGCAGCACAAATATTCTGGGGAAAATTCTCATAATATGTACAACACTTTAAAACAATTTTCACATTTAAATACAATGGGTCTAGTCTATAGGTGGGACTCTAAGAACCTAAAAAAACCAATTCAGTAAAGGAAGAGGGTGATGCACAGAGAGGCTGCACATCCTTGATGATTCTTGATGTCGAAAAGGAAGTACAGACTTCCTGTCCCACAATGAGAGGGTGTGCAGACTCGGCAGAGCACAACATTGTCTGAAACTTAGCAGGTAAGACCATTCAAAAAAGGAAATGACTATGAAAAGCAGACAAAAGCAGAATATGAAGTTAGATATCCATCATGATTATACCAATAGCCACAACCACGGAGGTTTGACATAATAAAACCTTTTACACTTACAAGTTTGGACCATTTTATTCACTAAATGGAGTACTTGCTTAGGACCAAAATGACATCAACCATTTAGTGTTAGGCCTGAAACAATTACTTCATGGACGAATAAGATGTCATGGTGAGAGAATTTCTCCTGATTCAGAACCAACTTCCAATGGGCAACACTTGATATATTAATATATATTCTGCACTCCCACCACCCCCATGGAAGAGCATGATATAGCTAGTCATATGCTATTTTTATTGTTATTGAAAGTACATCTTTTACATGCTCACCGAGATTTCAGAGAAAACCTAAAAGCCATTTGTATATATACAAACTCATGTGTATTTAAAACACATATACACATTTTGTTTATAAAAACATCTATAGACTCTGACCCAGGAAATCCACTTTGAAGAATGTTTTCTTAGAACATTAGAGTTAGACACGGCTCCCTCCATCAACATGGAAAGCACTGTTTAAATTAACTCAGTTTATAGTCAGTGTCTGGTGGCAGTTATGTGCACTAAATCCGGGAGAATGCCATTCATTTCTGATCAGAATGCCATGATTATCAATTATAGTATCATCGGCCCCTTTATTTTGCTTTTAAACTACGTACCTTCCCTTACAAGTAAGGGAATGAATTTACACATCTAAAACGCAGCTTAGGATTCTGATGCATTACTAACATTCGAAATGAGACTTGAGATCATTGCTGTCATGGGTTAATATTTCTTACTACTTCTGAAAAGTAGAGCAAAGATTAAGGAATTGAAAAAGCTGAGACGAACTGAGGGTCCTACTGATAAAATGAGTAAGAACAAAGTTTTTCTAATGGAGACTTTTAACACCCCCATTCTGCCTAGTTTGTTTAAAAGGCTTTACAGTTCAATGGGAGAAATCAAATCACAGATCATCTGAAGTCCCCGCTGACAGGCCCACTTCCCCCGCCAGGAATACGGATACAGGTCAGCCCTGTGATATCGTGGCAGGACTTACGTCTGGTGTCCTAGTGGCCCAGGTCACTAGGCTCTGTGTCACGTGTACAAGTTGCAGGGAAGAGTCATTTCTTCAAGGAATTCTTCCTCAGTCCCGTATTCTAAGTCCGCTTACTTTGTCATCAGCTGCAGAAAACCACGCTGCTTTCCTCTGCGACCATGACTTTTAGTTTCATTCATTCTCCTGAAAAAATCTGAGCCTATGTTTTTTGTGACAACTCCTACCTCCCACCAGTCCAACTACAAGTTTCACGGCAACTGTCAGAAATAGCGTGTAGAGACCTTTGCCCATGGACCTCCCCAAGGTTGCCTAAATAAACATACTAAGTAAAAGCAAAAGCTAAGTAAAAGCAACGTGCTTTGCTCTACCAATGATGCTGCAAGACAAATCCCACTAGCTCCAATTTCTACCCAGGCTGTCGCTGCTGAATCTTATATAGAAACTCTAGAGCATCAGTCCATCTGGCTCCCCGTTGCTCCCACTGAGGATAGCAAAGGTATCTGGCACGTTGTTGGCACCCAGGAAATCTTTCTTGAATTAATAAATTGAGAAATTAATAAATGAATGGGAACTAAGTCAACGGCTCTAGTCACTGGAAGACATGGTTCTCATACGGAACTGATGTGGCGTTATAAATGCTAAATTCCTGTCGTACAACCCCACCAGTGCCACCAGAAGTCAATCTCACATCGGCACACCTGCTTAAAACAACGGTCTGGTTCACTGGCTAAGCGGTCCATGAGAACAAGGCCATACCTGGTCTTCCTGACACTCTCCATTCCCTGCTCAACAAGATGACTCATTAACAGCCCAATCTCAGGGGTCTCGCTAGGGGCTGCCCGTCTGCAGCATTGTCCGCTGTGCACACAAGTAATTAACTTGCAATGTTCCACTGGCTCTGACACATCCCATGGCACTGGAAAATCCACCAGCAGGCAGTTAAACATGTAAGCCGCTTCCCAAGTTAAACTCGATGACCAAATATCACAGGTAAGCGTCAGTCAATATGGAAGATCTCGCTGACAAGCAAGTCACAAGTCAGGTGAGGAGGCATGGTACCTATGGTTAAACCTCATTCCTTTAAAATCCATTCATTTGGATCCTGTGACAACGCAGACAGAGCTAGTATAAACACTTGCTTTTTGCTCTGGAAGAAAAGTCTGGTTTGAATCCCGAAAATAAAACTGTATGGATCAGGTTCTACCAGAAGACAAGTTCAGTAAGGAAGGAAGCCACGCACAGCCTAGGGATAAAGCCCATGAACTCCAGAGCCAGACCACCAAATCTCACCCTTGCCACCTGGTAGGTAAATGACCCTGAGCAGGTGACTTAAACTCTCTGCACTTGAGTTATCTTGTTCGTAAAGAGGGGATGATCACAGTACCTAACTCACAGCACCATACCGAAGTGAAATGCTTCAAATGATGCCTTGCAAACACCGAGCATACTGCACCTTTAACTATTAGATATTACTACCTTGAGCATTATTATTACCCAATACTGAACACACTGTAGGCCCCCAAGATGACTGACTGAGCATAATTAAAATCCTATCTCTGCAGGTACTTTAGAAGGAACCCACTTACAAACTCACACATTCTGCACTCGTGAATACCGATCCCTCCTGAAAGCATTAACTTAACATTGTATTTCGCCCAGATTCTTGACTAACTACACAATTATTTCATTTGACTTGGATTTCTTAAGAAAAAGAAAAAAGAACAGAAAAGGCTGAATAATTCCGAGACACTAATCTAGACTGCATTTTCTTCTAAAATTCTAGGTCAATGAGACGGGAGGCAATCAAATGACAATAGCGTGGGCTGGAACCACCCAGTGACTCATCAAAAAGGTTTTTCAAAAGCTGAGAGAACAAAGCCTTCAGCTCAGGCTGAGCCACGCGTGTAAAGCCGTGACACGGCAAGGACGGACAAGGGGCCACAACAAAAAGTGGAAGAAAGGGGCTGAGGCAACAAAGACAAGAGGAGATTCACATGAAAGGAGAATTATGGGCTTTCGAGGCGCCTGGAGAAACACAGAGCAGATCCTATCAAGTTCCCTTGCAGCGAAGGGCGGTGCGGCCGTTAGGAATTCAACCACACTGGACACGGGATTTTGATCTCCAACTAATGTTTCACTACGGCGAATGCAGTGGGGGTAGGTCATTAACTCCTAACCCCGTCATAAATAAATGCAGGACAGTTGACACCATGGAGGGGGGTGACCATCCAAGAAACTCCCCAAATGTACAAACATAACTTCCCCTTGATGTTTCCCACCTCGTTCACCACTTTATACCCCAGGGATGATTACTGATTAATTTCATCCTAAGTCTGGGTTTATGTTATAAAGCCACCCTTCCAGTACCTCTGGGGAAGTCTCCAAACGATGTTAGTGACTGTAGAACAGAACTGTCCTCTCTGTCCCATCTACTTAGTTTTACATCCCTGAGAAGATGACCCATCAGCGTTGCGGTCTACTCCTTCGGAAGCAGGTTTCACGTGACACTTGCAGTTGTATGTACACTAAGAAAAAGTTGGTTTCCCATCAGATTATATGATCCTAAATGCATTAAGTGAGCTACGGCCTCTGAAGTGCTATAAACAATGGAATCTGAAAAAAGTGAAATCACAAATTCATTTATTCACATGCTTGTTTACTATCCTTTCCTTCAGCAAAATGGAAGATGAGCACCATCAACGCGTGCGTGTTGTCTGAATAGTTCTGTGTTGTCCTGGCTTCTACAACACTGCCTGATACCTAGTAAGCACTCAGAATACACTAACTAAAAAGTCACATAGGGTTTATTAAATATGTGACGCTGATTAATCAATAAATAAGCTGACCAATGTTGACTATACCTCTAAAAGTCTGTGTTTGTTCTTCAGAAAAGCCTTATTGTGAATATGAAAAACAAACCCTGAAGTTAAGAACTTTCCTATATGCACATCACTCAACTCACACCATTTGTCTTTCAGATAGGGTGTTATCATACCCATTTCAAAGATGAGGAGAGCTGTGCTTGGAGAGTTTAAAGACACTCATTTCAGCCCTGCAGTTTAAGGAACACAGCTGAGGTTTTGCAACCAGGTGCACCTGATTCTAAGCCCAAGCTTTCCAGTGCACTTGACAAGAGCTGATTTCCCTTATATGCTACAGAATAAAATTAATACATCCCTTTTAGACAGTCTATTATCCTGATCTTGTCTTGAGAGTCTGTCTACACAGCTGTCAACAGTCTTCCAGTGTTAAACAGACTCTTAGAGAAACATCCCTCTCACCGTGTATTTCTTACTCAGGCTTAGAGAAGCTCAGGGGACTTAAAAGCTTAAGGTGTCAGATCTGTTTGAAGCAGAACATAAATCAACATGCAGACAACCAAACTCTAAAATCCAAACCAGTCCCCAGACAAAAATGCCTCAAGGTACATGGGGGACCATTCAACCTAAGGAGTGGAGCTTGGTGAATGACAACAGGGAAGGGTGGGGACTACAGACAATTTCAAACCATAAGTTCTGTCCCAAATAGTGCTTCTCAAACTCTAGCTATGTAGGCATCCCAGAAGAGCTTGAGAAAAGTCTCTGTGCCCATCTCAGGATTCCTCATTTAGAAGCTGTGGGGTGGGACCTGGAGATGTGTGTTTTTCACATGTTTCCAGGGGATGCTGATGTCACTGGTCCAGGGACCACACTTTGAGAACCACTGGTCTAAAGAGAGCAACTTTCAGTCAGCTCCTGCCCTTTGCTGAAACTAGAAACACAGATCCAGGAAACCTCAGTATTTTTCAAGCAAGACTGGATTTTCTCATTAAATTTTTATTTTTAAAATAGTGTGCAACTCAACCATAAAAAAGAATGAAATAATACCATTTGCAGCAATGTGGATAGACCTAGAGATGATCAAACTAAGTGAAGAAAGTCAGACAGAAAAAGACAAGTATCATATGATACCACATATATGTGGAATCCAAAAACAAATGAACAAAAACAAATGAACTTCTTTACAAAACAGAAACAGACTCACAGACACTGAAAACAGACATGGTTAACAAAGGGGAAAGGGGGAGGGAAGGATAAATTAGGAGTTTGGGATTAGCAGATACACACTACTAGACACAGATAAACAAAGATTTACTGTATAGCACAGGGAACTATCTATTCAATATCTTGTAATAATTTATAATGAAAAAGAATCTGAAAAAGAATGCATGTCTGTGTGTGTGTGTGTGTATATATATATATATATATATATATAAAACTAAATCACTGGCTGTACACCTGAAACCAACAGAAAATTGTAACCCAACCATATTTCAAAACAACAACCCACCCATACACATACACACAAACACACAAAACTGTGCAGATCAAACAGAACAAGACTTGAGCCAAGAATGCCTAACTCTTGAGGAATGATACGCCTAAACTTTATTACTTAGAGGATGAAACAAAGCATTAAGCCACATTTCCCCCAATGAAACAGAACCCAATCTGACATAGACAATAAAGTAAAGTACAATGATTTTTTTTTGCTTTGCCTAGTCAAGCAATTTTTAGAATTTTAAGATGCCCACGTGCACCTCAACCACAAGGTAGTCCCACTGCTGAGGGAAAATGGCGCACAGGCCTGTCCCTGCAATCAACCCCTAAAGAGATCTTTCAGAAACAGCAAGGAAAGCTAAATCCCAAGCAGTAAGTGATACATGAATCCATGTTTACAAGTATCTATCTTGCCCAAGATAATGTCTACATGTGTAAGTGCCACCTCTCCCCTTCCCGGCCCCCTCCCAGGTAACATCTGTGCCGCCTGTCAAGGACGTCCTGGAGAGGTGACAATGATGATGGTGAGGCCAAAGTTTACCCAACCATCTGTCTGGCTTTATGATGACAGTCCACATCATCAGAATGATTCAACTAGATCCCGGCACAGACATCATTATTATCATCCCTATCTTATAAATGAAAAATGGGGGCTACTGGAGTAAATCATTTGCCCAAAATAACACAGCTGATCAGTGAAGAGGCTGGGATTTGAACCTAGTCTGTACTGTGCAAGCCCTTCACTGTAAGATTTTAGAAGCTGGGGGTCCCTGAGTATGGAAGACACTAGTCAGAACACAGAGATGTCCCATGACCAAGCCGGCATACCTTACCAGCAAAAGCCGACAGGCCAAAACCATCTCATTCTGTGATGCAGAAGCTAGGGGGACTAAACTGCTTACCTTGCTCATCAAAAAAAAAAAAAACAAAACCCCACCCTTGTCACATCTGGACAATTAGTCCTGCATTTGGGAAGCAAAAACAATGACTCTAGGTGGCTGTCAAGCGAAGCGTATTAAATTTCTTGTTCCTGAGACAGATCCCATTGATCTGTTTTACTTAGACTTAGTCTCTAGAGGTGACTTCATAACTTAAGTTTATGACTTTATCAAATGATGCAGAAAAACAACCCCAAAAGCTAAATGATTATATTATGCACATTACAGAGGGCGATGTTCAGGCAGGGCAGCTGACTACACAAACAGGGAATTTATCATCCTGATACAGATGGCCTAACGCAGGGTTCAGTTTAGTTGTTCCAGAAGAGGCTGCGTCGTACCACCGGGAGATGTATGACAGCCGGACAATTGCTCATTAAAGAGACACTTACGGGGCTCCCACTGTACGCCAAGCTAGAGGATTCAAGGCAAACAAAGCAGAGGTGGCCCAAGCCTCTGAGAGCTTACTTTCTAGCGGGGGAGAACGACACCAAACCAGTAAACAAGCACACACACATGGAACCACACCTTATGGAAAGGGTATGAGATCACTGAATGTGAAATACAGCTCTTGGGGGGGGGGCTCTACACAATACAGGGGCTCTTGAGGAGGTGACAGTTAAGCCGAGCCCTGATGGATACATGAGATGAGGGAGGGGCATCCTGGGCACGTGGAACAGCAGCAACAGAAGCCGCAACGCAGAAGACAAACGTCCGCACAGCACAGCGAGGGAGCAGGGCAGGGACCAGTCCAAGCAAATGTGAGATGAGTGAAACGTGTGTTTCTCTAGAAGTGTGAAGAAGAGCAAGATCATGCTGGGCTCTAGTGGTCCAGGAAGGGAAAGGGGTCTAGAGACAGAGACCACCTCACAGCAGCTGAGATCAGGGCACAGCAGCACCATCAGGTCAAGAGACAGACAGACAGACAGTGAGTAGTGGAGCTGGTTCCCAGGATTCTCCCATACATGGTCCTTTTCCCTCCTAAGTCCTGGCTGAATGTACTTTTCAGCCTTGGGTCTGACAGACACACCCGTGTGCTCCAAATAAATTCCTGCCTACACCCAAAGAAAGTTGATGGGGTTTCTATTCTTGCCACCCAATGATCCTTGACTGGTACAATGAGGCTTCTCAGGGCATTTTGTCTAAAAAACATTTAACTATCTGCAATCTAACAAGTAATTATCAAGTGCATACTCTGTTCTGCAGAGCAAAGCAAGGATGAGCAAGAGTCAGTTCCTGTCTCGGAAGACTCTGCCTTCCAGTAGGAAGACAATCATAAAAGCAACTTGTGCAGGACAGGTTCATAAAAGAAAATAACAAAGGAAAAAACCCATAACGATGGAGGCATCCAAGAGAGGGCGATTAATTTAAACTAAGAGAATCATGGATGGCTTCACAGGTGAGGCAGCATTAAGAACCCCTGACTCTCATCTGTCCTCAAATACAGGCAGCATCACTATGTTGTTATTATCTTACGAGATTCAAGAAAATTCCTTTAATGTTAGTAACCAGCACAAAGACATGCAGAAAGAAAATAGTAACACAGTCTACAATGGTTTGCTTGGGGGAACTGAAAGTGTATCCAACAAACCAGCAAAACACGTAAACCTCGTTAAGGCAAATCCTCTAAGCCAGACAACGAAGGGAAAGTACAAGAGCCACAGATTATTAACCGGCTACAGACATCTGCTTTTAGTTTAAGAAAGAGGTGGCCAAACCACCTAAGTGCCATTGTTCCAGCCCAAAGACCCTATCTGAGGCCTTCAGGTGGGGTAATTCAACAGTGCGAAACTGGCTGCTGAAAAAATCAATTAAAATGGAATTGCATGAAGATGGAGCCTCTTCACAAACAGATGCAACAGCAAAAATACCAAAACTGCCTGCAAGATGCAAGGTGCAATCCTGTTGACCAGTCCCACTCCAGGAAAATACGGAGTGAATTTCTTCCAACCTTCTGACAGAGAAGCTACTGACTGCCACACGCACTGAGAGAGGAGACAGGCATCACGTTGCAAGTCTACTGATTACCTAATCGTTCCCGGGGCTGGGAAAGAATTGGCAATTACCTACCCCCAGAAGACTTATGCTCAGTGATTACATGTTTGCATGCTCTCCGTAAAAATGCTGCATCCAAGTCAATAAATTTGTGGAGTGCATTATACAGCACAGTGCATCATTCACCTAGAACTGCACAGTCAAAGAAGCAGAGCAGATGGCAAGTGAGAAAGAAATATTGATCACCATGAATAATTTTTACTAAAAAGCATATAAAAACTGGATTTTAAAATATTTCAAAATAATTTATTCACTGTGGTCTCACTGTTCTACATTTCTGTTTATAAATATTTACAATGCACTTGCTTCGTAAAATGATTATTATTCAGTGTTCACAGTAAAGAGAAAGGCATCGAAGACGGACTGACTGTGAGGATGCCTCTGCTAATCTGGGTGACAATATTTTAATTTAGCATTAATTTTCAGCTCTTCCCAGTTAAACATACACGGCTTTATTCGCTCTCCATTTCAGGTGATATTTATAGACAAGCAACATGCATCATAGTACCAGTTTTTATTTGTAATGATTTAGTGATACAAGGGAGAGACTTCAAAGTTAATATTAATGTGGAGTACTAACATGTTTTCAACCCAGTTTCCTATTTACCTTAAACAAGTCAGCAGAATAAAAGGAGCAATCACAGGGATGGGTATGACACAAAGTCAGGTCAGTAATGAATGTTTAGAAGGAGTAACAGCCACACTGAGGTACCACGCCCAGGGCAAAGAGAACAGCTAAGCAGCCAATAACAAAACCCTCTTGAGTGTCACATCATCAGTTGGATAAGAAATGTCACTACACCCTTAAGTGGCTCTGAAGGCAAAGGTAGGTCATCATCTTCTGCTGACAAGCAGAAGTCTAAACATACGGATAGGGAAGACTTAGTAAATTCTTTCCTTTTAACATACCAGGGACAATCCTTTCTGCCCCACCCCGGCTGCCTTGGGTTATCCTACATTCATCCCCTCCAGACTGAATGCCAGTTCATCCTCCATCCATTGAGCTGAATGTTGAACTGATTTTTAGAACAGAAGCTGGTAAATGATCCATCTTTTTAGAGCTCTCTAAATTAACCAGACTGTTACCTCCTAGATCCTCACTGAATATTTTTTCAATGAACAGTAACACTGAGGGGCAAAGAGTAAGTCTAACCAAAAGTTGCAGCAAGAAGGTTCTAGGTTGATTCTGCAGATAGCTGGACTATTAGGGTCAAATACTATCTCTCCTTCTGTTATTTTGTTTCCCTGTAGAAGGGATGGATGAGTATGCAGTGAGCACATATGTACATGTATGTGTGTGAGGGCTGGGTGTCATAGTGACAGAAGCAACATAAATAATTAATGGAACAAAAATTAAAAGTAATTCCTCAAAGCATTGTTTAGAGGATGGGAATCAAATGTCTGTTGGAAATAAAGACACACAAGGTAATTCTAAGGCAGAAAATTCCATTTTTCAATAAATAAATTGCATTAAATTCATATACTCTTTAATTTTTAGGTTAAACTAAGAGGTTGGTATTTATGCCTTTACCAAAGAAATAATAAACTTGGCAACTCTGTCTCTGAAATCGAAATTCTGTTCTTTAATGAGCCTAACATAGTATGTTGTGTTACCTATTATAGGAGTGAAGACAAAAACGAGTTCTGCGGCATTCCACCGTGACATGAAACAAAAACATTTTTATTTTATTTCAGACAATATCAAAATCATCCATTTAACGTTAAAGGAGGACTTTCTCAAGCACTTTTGTATATACATACAGATATGCCTGTGCGTGTGAATGCTATTATTTCAGTGGAACTGAAACATTATATATATCTTGAATTCCCCAGAGTAACACTGTATGATAACCACCAAGCACATCCCTGCCAAAGGAAATTCAAGATGAGGGTATTTTTAATAATGGTAACTGTAGAGGAATTTGACATTTAGTTATAATTGAGCAGGCAGGTTTCTAGCCAGATACCTATACTGCTCAAGTTCCAAACATACATACAGATTTAAACCACATCTTGTACTTTTAAGCCATTTTATTCCTGTTGCCTAATTCACGTACATTTATGCAGATGTTCATAAAATTTTCCTAAATCCAAAATGAGACAGCATAGTATTGCAGGTTATAAATATTATTTTAAAATTAAAAACAATTTGAACATTACCATCATCATTAGCTAATGGTTTTCATCTTCCTCTGAGACAATAAAAGCATTAAAATTCAATTTATACAACATTTCCTTCCCAGAAGAAAAATGGTCATTAACATTTTCCAGTTAAAAACATCTAACATCTTATTGAGGCACAAATAATAGAGCTGCGTAGATGAAGGTAGGAAAAAAAAACTGACATAAAGAAAAATAGTAAATTTCAAGGATAAGACATATATACACAAATCCAGAGCAGTCAGTAATTCTTCTCCATCATGTTTTCTGTCTACACCACAGCTTATATTTAAGACCCAGGATAGGGGTTAATGTTTCATTAATTACTGAGAGATGCCACTATATACAGTCATTAAATTTAAACAGTATGTTGTGATTGTAACAGTGTATCCCAAGTTGACTCAATCAGACCATTTTTAGGGAAGTTTCCCAGGATACACTGGTGTTGTTCAATCACACTTCGGTGCAAGTATCCTTTTACCAGAATCTATTTCTCTTGGCATCTCCTTTCCTATCTGATTTGTTAAGCCCTCCGCTCCACATCTCATTGAGATGTTATCTCCTGGGCATCTCCTGATCTTTCTATTTTATGCTGCAGAATTCCCATAATTTCACCTCAAAATATTTCCAGTGGACCTCTGCTATAACTTCGCTCAAGAAAGAATAATGGAGGTAAGTCTGGGATTTCATAAGGGATAAAGGGAAGTATCTTAGGAGTGTCAGTCTCTGAAAAATCTTCATCTTAAATTCTCCCCTTTGCCTCTCTTGAGACTGTCTTCCCTCTCCAATCTCGCCTGCCCAAACTGTGCCATTTTTCAGGACTGTGAGAAACATCTCCCCCATGAATCTCTGCAGGTCCCCACTGCTTACTTCATTAAACAGAAAGCTCTACAAGCCAACCCTGCTTTTATCTATCATTTGATCTTACACAGACCATCCAGGCGATGGGAGCAGGTGGTATTTATAGCTTTTCCCAGTCCTGAGAGTCAGGGATACTGTGATTCAAACCCTTGCCTGCCTGGACTCTTGTCAACATGTTACACTCACCTGTAAATAAACATGTGCAAATTTACCACCGATGTGTCTCCGAGCACATCATCATTATGGGGATATAAAATGAGCCTCAAACATAGGAAGTTTAGCAGGGAATTACGTATGAATTCGCACCTCGGCAATGGAACCAGCGCACCTGCTGTGGAGTGGCATGGAAAGTTGGGTGTGGATAGGATTTAGGTACTGAAGTAACACAGAATGTGAGACCAAACTGAGTATCATCAAAATTACCCTCCAGAATCCTTTAGGGAGATAAACTGGAAAGCTCATCAGTCCACCCTCTCTCCAACGTTCCAACCCATACTCTCTGTCTGGGAAGCACTAACTACCATAGTCGGCTTACAACGTGGCCTTGTGCAGGCAAACAGACATATTTTAAAACTCACAATCACACCAGGAAAGTCACTCTATGAACACGTTACAATGTCTGAGAGAGCAGCAGAGCTGTGCATCACTTTGTCTGGAGTATACGTACTTCAGAGTCAAGTGACTCCTGGAACCGCAGTTGCTATTCACATGGAAGCGCTCTGTTTCCTCTCCCCTCACTCTCAAAGTGCAGCAGAATAGGAGTTCAAAGGCTGTTAGGTGTGTCTCCACAGTCTTCTACACTGGAGGACAAAGTACAGCAGTGAAGCCTCCAGGCGAGGAATTATGCTAATTAGAAGAGCGACAGGGAACGCGCCCAGCCTGTAGGAAGAACCTCCACTCCCTCACAGAACCACCACGAGGATCCTGTTTATTACACTGCTTAATCGCCATTGCAAGAGCCAACGTTAATCTACTAGGGAGCCCTTAGTTAAGTCCTCAGAAGTGCTGCTTGGTATCCAGAGGTGTTCAGGATCCTACAGAGGCACCAATACCAGGGATTCCGCCTCGGCTTGTTTTTTCCTTTTCTTTTTTTTAAGAGCAGTTTTAGGTTCACAGCAAAACTGAGAGGAAGGTACAGAGATTCCTCATGTATCCCCTGTCCCCACACACGCAGAGCCTTCCCATTATCAACATCCCCTACCAGAGGGGCACGTGTGACAAGGGAGGAACCTGCACTGACACATCACCATCACCCGAAGTCCACAGTTTATGTGAGGGCTCATTGGTGTAGTACAGTCTATGGGTTTGGACAAAGGTATAAACACACATAACCAATCATTATAGCAGCACACAGAGTATTTTCACTGCCCTAAAAACCCTCTGTGCTCCACCTACTCATCTCTTCCCCACCCTCCAACCCCTGGCAACCACTGATCGACTTTTTTACTGTTTCTATAGTTTTGCCCTTTCCAGAATCTCAGATAGTTGGTGTAGCTTTTTCAGATTAAGCCCAGGTTTTTAAATCCCACAGGACATCAACAAGAGCTAGGCTTACCCTCAGTTCCTTTTCTGTCCATTCCTTTTTGCCCAATTGCCTATGTCAGTGCCGCTTTTCTTTCTAGTTCTGCCCCTCTCAAGCAACCCCTAACCAACAGGCGCAGAACAAAGGTGGTGGTGCAGGCTGCTGGGAGCAGGAGCAAGGCTCTGACCTAACGGGGAGGGAGAGAAGTGATGTTAAGCCGAGTCCTGACGCTGAGTGAGACTGTAACCAAGTGAAGGTGGACAGGCAGGCAGGCAGGCAGGCTGAAGGAGTGAAAGACTGTCCAGTGGACTCAGCTGTAGATGTAGGGCCTGCTGGGGAAACTGTGGACTCGATGTGGGCCAAGCGAGGCGGGCAGGGCGAGATCACAAAGAAAAGCCACTGCTGGATCCTGGAATGTGTCCTCAGACTGATGGAAAAATACTGAAAGTCTGTCGACACATGACTAACACATGACTGTTTCCATTTTTAAAAGATGCTCCAGATTTCTAAGCCCCAAAAAAAAGTAGGGTCACCAGGAGGTAAACCTGGAGAGATGTTCAGAGGTTTCCACAGTTATCCAGGCAAAAGACTGTTAGACAGTGGTGGTCATGAGCATGCAGAGAAAAAAAAGGATTCAAGAGACAGAGGTCAAATGGACAAAAGCTAGCTAGCGGAGGGAGATGGAGGAGAGGAAGCCCAGGTGTGAGGTTAATGCAAAGGGACTCCTGGTTCCGCCATTCACTGGGACAGGCAGGACTGGGGGTCCTCACTGGGGCACAAGCTGGAGGTGAAGACAGAGAAGTGGTGGCAAATACTGAGCTTGAGGGAGCCCCCTAACCACCCAGAGAAGGAGAAAGTTGGCAACACAGGCCTGAAGATCAAAAGGGAGATCTCAGCCACAAATACCAATTTGAGGATGCTCTTGGAATAGATGGTAATTGAAGCCATTATAAGGTTGCCTGGGGAGACAATGTACAGAGTGAGAAAAGACGGGGCCTCCAGATGGATCCTTAGAGGAATCCCACCAGTTAAACGAATTTAATGAATGACAACGACTCGACCCTTTTATCATTCAGAGCCTTGATGTGATGAAAATGATGGCTTGTCACTCCCAGATCACAGAATTGCAAAGAATTCTCCTTCACTGCTCAAAGCAAAACTGCCCACATAACCATGAAGTCCTGGCTGACAGGCCAGGTACCAAGGGGATCCTATGAGGTTAGGGGTGGTTTCCTCGGGTCCCAGGGTTATAGCCCTTCCTGAGGCTAAGCATGGCCTGTCTGCATCTCTTAGGTCTGAGGAATGGGGGGGGGGGATTTGGACTTGACCATTTTGATTTGGGTTTGAGTTATTTGTTAATACCAGTCAGACAAAGAGGACTTCACAGAAACAGACTGACAACTCCATCAGCAACAGAGCACTGGCTTCCCACAACTTCATTAAAAAAAAAACCCAGTAGTTGGTACACTGTTGCCAAAAAGAAATCCTTGCATCTTCCCTTGCCAACACTTTCTGTAGACTGCCTCCGATCTAGGCACTGAAACAGACACAGGAACATTCGGGGAGTCCCCTGCCCTCAGGAAGACCAAGGAGTGCAGATTGGAAAACATCCTGCTGCTAAATAATCCAGATCTAAACATGTGTAGAATTCCTAGCACCAGACCAAGATGGAGAGTGTTTCTGGAAAGGTTGCCTGAAGACTATATGCAGCCTTGCTGTGAAACTGACAACACTAAGTCAAAGAATATTATTTCCAAAATAGCACAGATACAGCTCACAGAATTAAAGAAACCAGAATTCTAAGCCAATCTTGAGAAGCCAGAATTATCTGGAAACCAAGAACACTAAAACCTACAGTTTGAGGAGCTCCCCTGGTCCAATAAGAAAGGACATCGCCGTTCCTAAATAGGTATAGAAGAGGCTTCATAGAAAGTACTGACAGACTAGATTAGAAGTGACCGTCACTTCTAATTCTAGTAACTAGGAGAAAGTGTTCAACTGGGAGGAAAGAAGAATCTTTTCCAATAGAAAAGATCAGATCAGGAGGGGCTGAAGAAGACGGAAGCATTTCTAAATTCTGCAGAGGTGTGCATTAACACATCTGACAACGATTACCTGTCTTCAAGGGCTCTGGGACAATCCACAGCTTCTGTGCTACTGAAGAAAATGATTTTTTATCCACTTCCAAGTTCTGCAAAGACAGGGTGCTGGAAGGGGAAGCTGGCGAGGCTTGGACACTCCACACCACAGGGCAAACAATGACTGCAAAGCCTCCACGGTTTACTCCAAGACATTGCAGTTTTCAGCGTGAACATGTTCACAAAGATAGTGTGCCATGGAGCACCTGAGCTCTCTGTCCAGCTGACTCTTTAGATTAATAATTTAAACCTAAGGACCTAAAAATACCCAATTTTGCATTTTTTTCTGGCCGGCATAAATATGGCAAAATAATTATGAGGGTGAAATCAGCTAGTTCAGGTATGAATCAAGATTTCCCAGGTGAATGAAGACTTTTTCAACCAATTACCAGAGGCGCAAGAAAGCAAATGCAATCGGTTCCTAACAGAACCATACAAAAAGAACCTGCAGTTAATTTGTAAAAAAAAAAAAAAAAAAAGAAATATATATATGAAATATATATATATAATAAGTATATATATGTATTTCATATATATATACACACACATCATTGAAAGCATAACTGCTGTTCCTAAAGTTCTTGATGGGGCTTAAATCTGAAAAGAAACTCCAACAATTACTAACCCTCTCAAATCTACCATTTATACCTTTCCTTTCAGCATTCACTTCATTGAATACCTACTAGGTAAAAAAAAAAAAAAAAAAAAAAAACAAGATAGAACTTCCACAAGACTGGGACTCCCAAAAGCTCCCGCCGTCAAGAATACAGAGCAATACAACCAGAGGCATAATTTTCACAACAGAGATGTAAGCAAAATTCCATGGGCGCAACAGGAAACAAGACGGCAGCAATTCGGAGATGGGAGAGGGGTGGGGAGCTGGTGGTCGGGAAGGGCAGAAGAATTCAGTGCAAACGTGGGAACTCCACAAAGGAGCAGGTTCAGAAAGAACTTTGTAACCCACGCAAAGTAACTGAAGACTATCTTACTGGCCTTGCAACGCCATTCAGGGAATCCCCAGAGGCAGGGACGCAATCACCTTCACACAGTTTAGCAGGTACTCAAGGCAGTGGTTAAAAGGCAAAGGCTCATGGAGAGTAATCGTCGTGCGTTTCTCTGTCTGAACTGTCATTTGCAGCTGTAGAAACTTAGCTCTGTAACCTCTCTCTGTCACAAATTTCTCATATGTAGAATTAGGACAATACTGTTTCCCAGGCAGGGTGAGCTATGCCAAAGGTTAAGGTACACTTCTACACTGAGAAGCAAGCAGCACGTGGTAAATGGCACACAACGTCTCCCCTGAATTATGGTTTCTCCCCCAGTGATGCCCACCCCTGACTCCCCTCCACATACTTGATTTCTGATGCTTCCCTCCTCGCCAGCCTGTACCAGGTCCTCTCCTTCATACCTGTACCCTTCGAAAAATAAACAGCTGCAGAATTCTCATTCTGTTACCATCAACAAGAAAAACTATATTGTTTTTATTCTTCCACTTGCTCATTTAAATCTCATTCTTTCCTCAGTTACAAAAAGCCCCATCACATCCATTTTTTTGTTGTTGTTTTTTCAGTCATCGAGTCAGATTCTAAACAACCAAGATCTTTTAGTGGGGGTGTGGAAGCAATCAGGCCATCGGTGAGACCCTTTGAGCATCCCCATTAAAAACCACCGCATGTCAAGGTCCTGCGGCATGAATTTTTGCTCACGCGTTTCATGAAGTGCCTCTGCATCTTCTCTGGAGTGCTAGCAAGTTGAGCTCTGTTACTGAAAGTGGAGAAGAAATGCCTTTCTCTTTCCCTGACAGCTATATTCCCACTGTGACAAAGATAATCATAGACATTAACGGTGGTAACAAGCTATTAGATCATCAAGTTGCTGCTTCTTCCAGGGCGGGCAAAGCATCTAAAATAACACAGTATCATGACTGCATCCTCAAAGGTAAATACATTCACTCTCGCTCCCAATTAACAAAGAGGCTCTTTACACACGTACGCTAAATCCCTCCGCACTATGTAAAATATCCAGGTATCTGATGTCAGCCTCCCCTTTCGCGGTACTGAAACCTCTCCGCATCCTTTGTTTCCTGTTCTCTAATACACCCCATCTCTGGTTCCCTTGATTACTTTTGCCACTCGAGAAACAGTCAATCCCTCTGCCCTTTATTGTATCTATAGCAACTATCACTTCCTATTTGGAGAACATACTCCATTCTTGAGTTCTGCTTTAACAGCATGAAAATGTAATCAACTCTAGGAAGAAAAGGACTGGGGGGGGGGTTGTGCAATGTTGAACTCCCAGCACCTGGAAGGATGCCTGACCATAGTATGTGCCCAATACTTGTTTGTTAAAAGGATGAGTGAATGACTGATCAGACCACAGTTTCCTTCTTGATTCCCTACAGAACAGGCAGGGTTCTTGCCCTGGCTGGTGTCGATTCCTCTCCTTGTGATGACACACTCAGATTTCCTCCTGGAAACCTCCTCAATCCACACTCAGTCCTTCTGAAAAAGGCAACCAAGGTATCAGGACATCCTCTGAAAAAGGAGGCAGGAAGAAATCCAGAATCAGCAATTAAGACATGTTTATCAGTCTAGATGAAGAGAGTGACTGGTCCAGGGATAGGACCACCGCAGGAAATGTTAGAGAAAGGAGCTCTCGTTACACTGGGACTGCAAGCCATGAGGATGATTTAAGTCTATGGACGCTGGGGGCCACCGCAAGGAAGGGACCCCCCTAGAAAGGAAGCCAATCCAGGCACAGGCATATAGACCCAGTCAAGATGAGGCTCAGAACCAGCCCGAACTATTCAGTTACTTCAGTGAATACATTCCAATTTTTGCACCAGTTCAGTTTGCCCTAGATTTTCTGTTACATGCACCTGAGCCAGTCCTAAAGGATACAGGTACCTCCTCACCTTCATCGGGGCCATCCACAATCTGAAGATTTTCTCAGTATCACTGACATGCCTTCACTGAGACTCTCTCTGAACTTTATCTCAATCTCTTATCTTCTATGGCCCCGGCATTGGTCAGAACCCTCACTGCTGAAATTAATCACCCCTGTATCATGTATTTTACATGTTTAACTCCTCACACATGGATCAAAAGCCTGCCCACTCTGCTGTAAGGCAGCTTTGTAAACTGTCTTGAATTTAAAGCAATCATTCTATATCCTTTGCAGAGATGCTCATTACACAGGCCAACCACAAAACTGACCTTTACTCTACAAAAGTTTATCTCCTCCTACAGGCCCACAAATTAGCAGGGGATCAAAAGTCCAAATGCCAACATAATTAAGCTGGACTAATAATCACCGCTAATAAAAGCACTGTCATCCTTGGCCAGCCTAGTTTGGTGATTTTTGAAAGAAACCTGGGCCTCTTCTATAAAAGAATAAATCTCTGCTGGAAACCTCTGAAACCCTTCCTGACTTAAGCAGAACACTCTTTCCTTTATCAGAAGCTGTCATTTCTCATCATACCATGTCTAAATTTGTTCAAATGTTTTCACTAATTTTCAGTAATTTGGTAAAAATGTTCTAGAAGAGATGAGGTACCAAAAGAAACTCAACGTAAGAACAAGCTCATGTCCTACATTTTCAGTGTGCTTGAAAAGGTCTTTCCAAGTTGAAAGTAAACAGATGTCTTCAAATTTCTGCAACAGAAGAGAGCAGTGCCAAAATAGCACACGGATGCAATGAGTGATGCTAATTACCGAGCACAGGTATTTTTGGCCTCTCAATTACAAAATCAAGGCAGAGCTAAATCTACAGCAATGGATATACCTGTACTCGTCTCACCTGCAGATAAGCATCCCAACCGGAATAAAAGACACCCAGTAATCCACGCGGGAGAGAGGCTCTTTCTGAAGGCAGGGCTCCCTGTAACACAGCCCCCCAGGAAAGTCTCCAGTCTTTCACTCCCCCTCCAGTCTTTTTAATTAGAACACAAGTCTGTATGAAATCATTTCTAAATTAAATCTTTCTTTGCTCCCTGGGTTCAATCCTTTTCTGTTCCCTGTTCCAAACCTCTCAGGCAGAGCCGCAAATAAGATTCTTGTTTATCACGTTGAAAACTGTGTTTTGTTTCTCAGCTTCTGCCAGTTATGAACTGACTCTCAGAGCACAGCCTTGGTCATGTATCTGGACAGGCGGACAACTTCCAACTTATTATCTGGGGTGATTCCATTTACAGCTAACTTGGGGACTGGACGAGGAAGACACCAAACACCTAGCCCCTGGCTGTGCCTTAAAAACCTTCCAGCAAAACGAGCTTTTCATTTTGTGCTGTCTGAATATTCAGTAACTGAATCACAAATCCAATATTCTAAGTAATACTTTTATAGTTTGATACAGGGGGAGGGATAACAGTAAAAATGTACTGAATGAAGGAGTCAATCAATCAATCAAAAAACGTGATTAGACAAACACCATTTCAGAAGCGACGTTTAATAACCAAGTAGCGTGGGCAAGCCCCTTCACGTCTCTGGGCTCTGTTTCCCTCACCTACAAGGTAGGATTAGCAATCATTTCTGCTGCTGGATCTACCTTCATGGGTACTGTCAGTTTTAATTCTACATTCAGCGTTTTCAGGACAGTGCCTGGGTACACATTCAGCGCTCCATGAATAGCAGTCCTTGTTAACTTTATTAATTTAGCAACATTACTTTAATAGAGAAAATAAATGTATGGTTACAGCGTGTGTTCGTAGTTTCCCAGAGAAATCTGTAGAGGAATCTTTTGTGGTTCTGGTGAACTCCTGCAATCTCCCAGATGTGCCTCGACTTAAAGTTTTCCTTCCAAGGACTTTCTGTGTGAGCTAGATCAGATGTTTCACCAGCTGTTTGTGAAAGTGTACAAAGGTTCCTACCAGATTAGGACGTTTCTGGTACTTTGCTTATTACAACTGCCAACCAAGACTGCACACCTCAACACATGGACTGATATCACTCTGTTCACTGGTCACAAAGTCAGCTGTGCCCTTTTGCTAGCCACCGCAGGGACGTTTCTCAGAACAGCCAGGTGAAGAAAAGATGAAAGAGAAACACACCCATTCAGTGGAGGTCTTTATGACATATGCCGTGGCTTCAATATAATTCATTCCTCAGCAGGACCACTTCAGTCTGTACGACAGAACTCAGGGAGCACCTTACAAAATACCTTTAACACCAGAGAGAATTTTAATAAGGAGTGGGGGTAGGAGTGGGGGTTGGGAGAAGCCAGGTGGCCAATGACGTCATCTTGTCTGGGTTTCAAAAGGTTTTCATTCAGTAGTTAAAATCACACAGATAAATGCCAGTCCATGCAAGTAAGAAAACATTTTAAACCAGATCCAGTCTATCGCCAGTAATAGTGCATTTCACAAGAAAAACAGTGCAGATTGAAACTGAAAAAAAAGTTTTTCAAGATTGTACTTTGGCAGTGTAGAGCCTGACAAGTGTCCCAGCCATTCCCTGATGAATTCAAAGGGCTCAAAAATCACAGACAATTTGCCTATCATGTAGCATGAGGTGTCTAACCCTTTGGAAATGGGAGAGTCAGTCTGTCATAGAGTCACAGAGTTCTTAAAACTGAGAGTGACTTAAATTCACCTAATCTAGTCTCCAGACTTTCACCGCAGCCAGGCGACTGTGAGCTCTGAGAACAGGGTAGGAGGTAAAGCCAAGGATGGCTGAAGCTCTGTGTCCATCTACCGCACGATTCCCACACCAGGAGGAGTCAGCACCGCCAATCCTCATTACAGGAGGCTAGCAGCTGTAAGACGCATTCGAATTACAGGGACACTAATACACGAAAACTGCAAATCGTGAAACTCAGCAGCTCTCAACCAGGGGATGTTTCTGCTCCCCAGGGGACATTCGGACAGTGTCCAGAGAGATTTGACAGTCACAAGTGGGAGGTGATACTGCTGGCATTTAGTAGGCAGAGGTCGAGGATGCTGTTAAACATCCCAGGACACACAGGACAGAAGCCACAAAGTATCAGTAATGCTGAGGTGAAACCCTTACATGGGAGACGACATACGGCATGCTGTTTGCTGCTGCATCTCAGGCATACAGCAATTGCTCAATATATATTAAATGTGAGCGACTGAACGTAAGTATAATGCGATAACCCCAGATTTGAAAGTGCCACCAAAACTCCTGCTTCATGGTGTTCTCTCGTCTCTGGACTTGGGACTGGTGATTCCTACCCCAACAGCTAAACATTCAGCTATCTGATCCTCTGACAGCCCAAGTCCTCTTGTGTCACTCATGCTTTGTTGAAAAGGACCCACAATAAGTGACTGGTGTAGGACATTTCCAAGTCTCCCATCAAGAGAATGAAACACTTGGGGGGCATGAAGACGGTGCTGGCAAATCAATGATGTGATGAAAACACCTTTTATTAAAAATGTATTAATTGCTCTGTGTTCTTCAGTATTGCACTGTAACCCTGGAAGAGAAAACCTATTATATGCATTTTAATTAGCATTTAGATATCAGTATTTTTAGGAAACAGGCTCGGAACAATAAAATGATGCACCCAAACCCCAAACTAGGATGTGGTCAGGCCAACCCCCCCCCCCCGCCAAATTCCATCCCCTAATTCAATTCTCTTCATACTACAATTAATTGTGTTTAACATATCTGTTTTTCACATGGGGGGGTGGATTTTTCTGCATCTGGGGCCTAAACATCATGAAAATAACTTGAAATGAAAACACTGGGACCTATACACAAATAACTTGAACTTCGAAATGACCCGCTGGCAGAGCTGGAATATTCGATGCTACAAGGTAAAGACAACGTTCTGCATCTGGCGCTGCTCTCAGCCACACACCAACAGTCCGGGCACAGCAGTCTCCACATTCCCGTTATGAAGACTGCCCTTCTCCCTACCGGCGAACAATACTCTGGAAGGCTGAAATGTCTACTCGAAGGGGATTTCACTCTTTACTTCCCAACATGATTGATGTCTGGGAAGAAAGCTTGCTCTAAATTTTATTCTTAAAGTCACATTTTCTATACCCTAGGAAAGTTTTCTCAAAAGATGCGGGGGAGGGGGGAGGGTATAGCTCAGTGGTAATGTGTGATGAGCATGCAGGAGGTCCTGAGTTCAATCCCCAGTACCTACCTCCACTAAAAAATAAGTAAATAAACCTAATTATGCCTCCTTCCTCCCCACCAACCAAAAAAGATATTTAATGGAGAAGTAATGATTTCTTGATTATTTTGAACATTTGAATGAAAACTGGCCACTTCTTTGCATCAAGATTTGGGGCAGAGTTTCTATGATGAAGGAGAGATAAAAATAACCAAAAAGTACCCAGATGTAGGTGTAATGCCGAACTCTTTTTATGTAGATTGAGGCTCCAACAAATCCCTCTGAACCTCATCTCTTCATCTCTTAAAAAAACTGAAACATTGATGATGATCATTATCTAGCTCAAAGACTGGTCAGGTGAATTAAATGCGATGCGTGAATGTACCTGGCACTGTGCCTAGCATAAGCAGACAGAAACTATCTGTTGAGCCTGATTTTGAAGAACTAATAACATCTACAAACTCAAAATGACCAAAGTGACCAGGGAGTGAACTTAATAGGAGTGAAGAGGGTCATGGAAAATACGAGGTGATATTGGCCTGATTTTTGTTTTCCTTTATTTGACAGGGATATAAAGAAAACAGCTAGTCCACTTCTTTGTTCTGCTACTTGGAAAACAACAGCAAATGTGTGGTGCCAAATAGCAATTAACTTTTGGCCTCTGAATCAGAAGGCAGTAGGGACAGGTGGGTACCTTGGCTAAGCTAACGTGAGAATGCATATGCAGGTAAAGGGGACAATACCAACTTGGTTTTGGCTGGTTTCTGTCGTGTTGCAAAGAGGTCTGATTATTTCAGAAGATAAAAGAAAACTTTAGTGTTTACATGTTGGCCAGCACATCAAACACTGACTTAAAAACAAAGCATACACCAACTGAGCAGGAGCCAAACTGTCTAAGAACCAACCACATACAGCCAGGATTTAAAAATTATGCTAAAAGGGCAAAAATAAAAAATTTGGAGGGTGCTGGGGTGATGGTTACTGGCAAAATTTAAGTGGTCAATTCAACACAAAGTCTTACTTCATGGCACCCAAAAATCATTGGCCTCTTGAATGATCATTTAGCTCCATGAAGAAAACCCCTTGGAGAGAATTCCAATGATGATAGTCATGGTTTACAGGAACTGGGCAAAGCCCTTTACATGACTGAAGTGTGTTAGGGGCTCACAGGGCAATGGCTCCTACAGAGTCATAACTGGTTGTCATCTTTGATCCGCACAACAAGTTTGTGAGATAGGACTTTTCCCCCCCGTTTAACACATGAATAATGTGTTGTCAGTTAATTTGCTCAAGAAGAACCAACGGCTGGTGCTGGGATCCAAATACTAGTCTGTCCAATCTCAAGTGCAAAACTGCTCCCACTGGACCTCAGCTGTCTGATCACCATATACAGTGATTAGTGTCTAGTGAATCCTTAGGTCCCAGTAAAAGCCTGAATAAAATTTGGTCTCTTTCTGAGAAAACCGTATAATTCTACCAATATAACAGAACTGGAAACAATCACAAGACACATATGAGCAACTGCCAAATCAGACACAGAAACAGATGAGGGCAGAAATCAGCAACTGGTGAAGATGAAACATCTCAGAACAGCTTCCAGAGTATTCTCAAAGTACTACGAAGTCCAGCATTACCCAAATTTCATTCATTCACATATGACCTTTGCAAAAGGTGCTATAACCACCTACCTTCCCAATGAGTAGCTCCTCAGCATTCCCCTATAAAATGATTTGTGTTCTTTTAAAGTTAAAGGAGGTGCAGAGAAATCAAGTAACAAAACTACATCAAAAACAAGTTGGTGATGAAGACAAGCCTAGGATCCGGTCCACACTGCCTTCATTCCACTAGGCTGATGTCTCCAGCATCTTGTTCTATCTCTGCATCTATTGTGGGTGGACATGCATCACGGTCAAGGGGCAGCACGTGGCGCTGCCCATGCAATGCTAGGTGCAGAAACTCCACCTCTTCATGAAATGGCAAGCTGGAGTTTTCTATTTAGTGAACAATTATTATTTCTTAAATTAAAAAAGTCAGCATTATTTGGACCCTTGTCTTAAAACAGAAGAGTAAAGTTAAACAAATCTCTCAAATCATGTCATACACTATTAATAAAAACTAGAAGACCATGATTTCAGAAATAAGAGTATGGATTACTTCCTCCAAAAATGAGGTGTCTGACTTCTTTAACATGCCTACACCTCAAAAAAAAAAACAAAATCTTAGGCAATCTCTCTGTATTTGCCTGGCATTTTGCTCTGAGGATAGATTAAGCAGTATTTCTTCACATCGCAATTTCATTAAGCATTGGCTTTTTCTTTAGGTTCAATCACTTTTTATGAGCTCTGCACATATTTACTCAGTTTTGCTAGGTAAACATCCCCTTTTAAAACTTACTGGAGGGCAGGAGCTTGCTTGAGGTCTGCTTAAAGCCACGTAATGTCAAACCTTACTTCGCTGTACTTTTGCAATCCTCGTGTGAGTAACTATAAGGCGCTTTGCATCAGAAAACAAGGTTTTATTTTTTAAAGTTACCGTAGTTTGAGCAAAAAAAAAAAAAAAAAAGCTCCAAAACTCACTGCCAGTGTGACATGCAGTTTGGTCTAACCTCTACAATATTCAAACAACTGTCAAAATGGCAAGTGTGAACACGGCAGCTGTACCAACTTCTGGTTTCCACTAACTCTAGTAATTTCCACACAGTATAATTTAACTGATACATTTACACTGAACTTCAGCTGGCCATTTCACGTAATTATTATCGATGTCTGAATCTACTTTCCATTCACAGAAACATAATGGGAATTAAAAGCCACTTATGAAACTTTCCACACCCAAAGCAACAATCTGGATTCCAACAACACCCAGATATTGAATGATGAAAATGTCAATCTATGCTAAGACTTCTTCTCATTCCAGAAGAGCTGCCTGTTCATTTCTTCCAGAGAAACAGACCATGATAATAAAAACTCTTAGTTTCCATTTTAAACTCAATTTTATACCAAATAGAGAGCAAGAGCAGATACTTCAACTGACCACACCCTAAATGAAAAATTGGTAACAGCCTTCAGTAGCAGGCACTTCCAAAAGGTTATTAGGAAAATATAACCAATGTAAGCGCAGCACTTACAAATTTCAAACACGATGCTATTCATCACAGAGAGCTGAGTGCTAAATCAATTTCCCTTCTCTACTGGCATTTAGAGATTCCTCAAGAATACCTAAAATAGAACTTGATTCATAATAAATTTCAATTTACATAAAACTCCAAGGAAGCAGATGAGGCATACCAAAAGTCCTTTTCCAGATCAGAAAGTCTCTAATTTGCAAGATAAGACCTTGTAAATGCTTTCCTATAACCCATTTTCAAAGTTTATAGCCATATTAAAAAAGTGTATACACCCAGGCCATGTGGTTATCCAAGCAAATCTGGAGAAAATTTTCAAAGTGTAAGAAATAAGAGACAGAAAAAGAGAGGAGGGGGAAAAAAAATCTGTCCAAGAATATATACATATATGAAAAATCTTTGTTAAAACGAGCCATTCAGATTTGGTTAACTACAGAGAAAATAAATTTAGATTAAAAGAAAGAATATTTTTAAAACATTTACTCAGTTAAGATAGATAACTTCAAATGCAGTCTTAGAACAGTAGGAAACCTTAAGTCCACACAGACGGAAAAGGTCGTATATAGTTTTAAATTCCAATAAAAGCATTCACAGCCAAATTCTATTCTAAGATAACTCACAGAAGGGGAAAAAAAAAAAAAACCCAAGATCAAATGCAGGATTGTTTTTCCTTTTCATTTAGAGCTTAAAAGCTTCCTGGCAGCACCAGGAATCTGTCAGAGAGGATGAAAAATTGTGCTTAATAGATAATTTTAAGACTTTACTCCAAAGATGTTAATAAATATACTGGAGTTGGGAGTTGGAAGTGGCACCAGCAGTTCGATGAGCACAGTGTTCTCCTTTTGCCGTCACCTGTTATAAATCTAAAAATGTGATCACTCTGACTGCCTGTTTCTTGCCTCTAAAATAAGCAAAAAGCTGTGAAAATGTTTCCAAGTTTCCAGGCCTCAAAGAAGTGAACAGAGAACTCATAAAGGGAGATTTTTTTTTCAGCTGCTTTCATCAAAGGCAAGTTGGTTTTACATTTTTAAGCATTTGCTCTGAATAATGGAAATATGATCGGCTTTAAATCCCCAGTGAGAAGAAGGGTATTTCAAATGGCTTCGAAGACTGCATCTGATAACCAACAGCTAAGGATGGTCTGGCCCAGAATCTGGGTTTAGCTGACAAGGCCTGCAGCTCATAATGTCCACGATGGGAGAAGGCAGTGAGTCCTGCAGGAGCTTTTGCCCTTGGGATTCAAAAGGACACTGAACAGTGGGGAGACCAGGGTAAAAAGTAAAATGGCTGGTAATTCTTCCTTAAGAGGAAAAGGCAGGGAAGGCAGATCTGGTGGCATATTCAATCCTCCTGCTTGCTGATGTTTGAAAGTGCAGTCCCTTTCACAGACTAGATGTCCTCCAAGTCTCGCATCTTTCAAGGAAAGACACGTTTGCAGCTGAAATACCCGGAGTGCTTTCTTTTGATTCTATATTTCATCTGAGTGACAGGGGGCAACAACGCACTGTCTTTAGAGAAGAAGGATCCTATTTTAGCTCAGAACATGCTGAGAGATGTCTAAAAAGAAAGGCTCTGTCTGCCTGGGCACTTGATTTGCAAGCTACCTGCGAGGAAGACATTCTTAAGTGTACCTCACTCTTCTGAACTTCTTCAAGGATCAGGTTTTCCTTCCAAACCAAATACACTGTGTCTTCACGGCTTTCTTAAGGGGATGTTTCGGCAGTTGCTGTTCGTTCATAAAGTAAAACCACGGAAGGTATTCCCTCCCCATTATCGCTTCTGGTAATTCTCTTCACGCGTCAGCTATAAATAACACACCATTTCCACATCCAGAATTCAGGGCTCTGAGAGATAACCCAGAGCCGTCACAGTGTTAGAAGAACTCAAATGTGATTACCACTGATTTCGCAGAGACATGTAAAGGAAAAGCAAAAAGACGTGATTTGAGCGACGTGGCTGCTGTGGAAATCATGCCTTCTCAACACGCAGCTCTCCAGTCTGGCCCTCGTCTGTATTTCCAGCAGATCGGGCTCAGTTCTGCTTTGACTGGTGGGTACACCTGTGTACGTGGCTCGGGTATGCTTGCCAGGGAGGTGGGAGGGTCGCTGTGACCACTTTTTCTGGCTTTCATTTATCACTTATTCAATGCATACTAAACCATGATGACAACCATGGGCTGCCCTGGTAAAAGCAGAGCTCCAAAGTCACAAGTGAATACAGTGGAGCTTAATGATCACTCAAAAGCATGAGATCTGGGATCAGACGTCCCCATACTGAATCCCATCTCTGAAAAGAAAAACTGGGTGGGTTATTTGTCTCACTCAGCCTCAGATTTTTTGGAGAGGATGGGAAGGGTACCTACTCCAAAAGGTTATTAAATAGTCTAAATGAAGTGCTTAGAACAACGTCCAGGTCATACCAAGGGTTAGGGGAGGGTAGCGAATTGTAACATAATTCTGAGATTTACATACTTAATATACGCAGTGCCTCCTCAGAATGGAGGTACCCTGCAAACACACAGAAACGGAAACATTAAAAAAAATTAAAAGGTGAGAGCATCTGAGAATGAGGGTAAGAAAAAAAGAGACGAAATCAGTAGCAAAGCCAGTGGTCAAAATGAAAACGCCACACTGGTGCTGACACGGATGACACAAAGTGCACCGCTGACCCAGCGCTTCCATCGGCCCGGGCTCTCTGCACTGTCTAAGCCGCGCTTCTTCTAGCTTCTAGAGGCGGGTCAGGGAAGTTCCCTCCTGCCACTTGCTGTGGAGTTTATGTAGTGTGTACTTCTGGTGGGGCTGGGTGTGGGGGCGGGTCTGTATGCACGTGCCAATCTTTGCCACCCCGAGCCACGCAGGAAGAAGTGGCAGTCAAGAGTTTGGGGGAAGACAGGGTGCCCATCAAAAGCACACGAAGCAGACTGCTTTCTGTCCATCTGTTACTTGCAAAACTGAGAAGCTGTGCTCCATTCTGTAGATCACACTTTTAAATGAGAAATGAGCAAAACTGGAATGTGCTCGGAGGTGAGAGACAAGGATGGGGGAAGGACCTCATGAAATGCTTATGAAAATGCACAACAGTTGACGGAAATGTGAGTGCTGGGCCTGGTAAAGGGGTGGGAAGTGGGGGAGAGCTGCACTTGGCAGTTGTCGTCAAATCAACTAAAGGCACATACATGGGATGGGGGATGGAGTCATGCTATAAAACCCTGGAACAGAAAGAAGAGTGATAAAAGGAGGTGGAAGAGACTTATATGGAACTCCACACTCAGGAAGTTCCAAAGATGAGATGGGCTCTGAGCTCCATGTTATTCATTCACTCAAGCAACAACATGCCATGCATGGACGATGTGCCAGTCATCATGGCACTCAGTAGGACAAACAGGCTCCTCATAATGAGAAGATTACAGAGTATGTCAACTCAGTTGAAGGAAGTAAGTAATAGATTCCCCCACGTTTTTTCATCTGGGCAAATGATTACCCAAGCTCGTGACTACACCCAGCTTCCCATGCAACTAGATATGCACATTTGAGTAAACTGTGATCAACAGGACAAGAGTGGGAGCAGCACATACAGCTCAGAGCACTTGTTCATAAAGGGAATGGGACAGACCTTCCACTTCCTCTAAACATCTTCTGGCTGGCTGGAAGGCTTTGTGATGGCAGGAGCTGGGGCATCCACCTGAGATCATGAGACAAGGTACGGATGACAGAGTAACAAGACAGAAGCAGCCTGGGTCTCTGACACTGTCACCATACCGGCACTAAGCTGTTGGGTGCAGACTATTACATAAGAATGAAATCCACTACACTGTCTAAGTCACTGTTACTTGGGCAACTGTTATAACAGATGAGCAAGATTCCAAATACATATGCCTACAAAAGACACTTTGATTTTGTGAATGGCAGATCAGTATTAAAAACTCCAACTTTCAGAGCAAATGCAAGCACATAATCCACTTTGTAAATCACTTAAGCATCCTTCTCCAGGAGCATTCAGAATATTCATCAGAATATGCAATGTCAGTGATTCTAATTCATATATAAAAATATACATACACTGTGTGTGTGTGTATATGTGTGTGTGTGTGTGTGTGTGTGTGTATATAGAACTACATGGGATGAGAGAGCTGTGTTTAAGATTGACACCTTTCTTTTTACTCTAACTGGGATATGTAACTTGGATCCACTTCCCCCTGTCACTGAGAATCAAAACAACCAGTAGAACAAGCTAAATGTTCTCACAAGTGAGGTAATTACAACCGCATCTTTGAGTCCATAAAATATTCAGGCACAAAAACACAGGTGCAGGAGGGGAGGATACAGGGCCTCGGTCTGATCCACATGTGGCCCACTTGCAGGGAGCAAATTTGCTTTCCCTGGGCTTGATGGCACAGATAGTAAATGGGGTGACTTTCCACAGTGGAGACAATTTTCAAACTAGCTGATCTACTGATTACATGTTTGAGAT
This sequence comes from Vicugna pacos, assembly GCF_048564905.1. NCBI lineage: Eukaryota > Metazoa > Chordata > Mammalia > Artiodactyla > Camelidae > Vicugna > Vicugna pacos. The sequence continues at coordinate 31,290,626 of NC_133003.1, read as the reverse complement.
AAATGCCAAAGAAAGAAAAGACTGGGATCACTGCAGAGACAAGAGGGAAATTTGTTAGGTTATCTTGTTACTACTAGTGAGAAACAGTCTGAAAAACACTCTCCAAAATGGAGAGACAAAATGGGACTGAAAGAGAAGCAGAAGATGGGTGACAGTCACCAGCGTTAATGTGAATCATTCATTAACGGTCTTAGATGATCTCTCCCAAAAGTTTACTGCTACCAAGGAAAGCAAGGGGTGACATGGTAGGAAGGAATTAATCAATGAGTGGAAACTATTATTAACAGGCAACTGAAATGTGGCCTGTTACACTCACCAGACACTCTAACAAAGTGTACTTTGTGGGGAATCTCATTTGATCCCTTCAACAACCATGTGCTGTAAACTATCATGACCATTTTACAGATAAGGAAACTAAGGCTTACAATTTATTCACAACATATTTAATGAGTGTCTAGAGTACCATGTACAATTACTAATTGAGAGCAAAAAAGATGAAAAAAAAAAAGACAAGTTCTCTGCCTTTACAGGCTGACACTATGACTGCAGAAAACACAGGCTTGTATCTTAGCAACATTCTGATTGGCCACTGCATTTTTAAGATTTTATCATTTTACTTTTCTAACTTGAAGGTGAAGAGAGCACGCACCCAACCATGCAGGCTGGGGCTCCATCATTTCCCAGCCTAAGTATTCATCATCCCTGACTGCCTTCCTGCAGATGTCTTTTTTGCTTTGGGGACCCCGATCACAGAACTGCAGTAGAGGCTCTGCTGAAACAGATTTGCTTCTCTGACCACAAATCCTTAGCTGTATGGGTTTCCTAATTGGCAGTCCCCTCTCCAGACGGCTGAGATAGCCATTCTGGACTTTAGCTTCTTTGGTTTAAAGTAAAGTAGCAGGCTGGGGGGGAGGGATACTGGTTTCTTCTAGCTCTGATCTTGGTCAAGATGTACCTTCCTTGTGGCTCTGATGGAAGACTGCCTGACTCTCAAGAGAAACTGAGACAAAGAAGAGGACATGACACGATACCCCTGGAAATTTGCAAGGAAAAGCCAATAAAGATCAGAGAAACAATGAGACGAGATGGGTTCAGATCCCACCTCTTTCTCTTCCTGCACAATTTTGGCAAGTCTCATGACCTCTCTGAGCTGCCATTCCCCCAGTTGTAAAAAGAGAATCTAACACAGCACAATGCTGAAGACTAACAGTGACACGGCAAACGAACCATGAAAACAGAGCCTTGCACACGGTCAGAACTCAGCAAATGACGGGATTAGACATTTTTATAGTTGACCCTTTTAAAGGCTAGTGCCACAGGCACTTGGTCAGCTCATGCTGGGAAGCTGAAAATACATTTAAGTATTCATATTTTCCTACCTCTTCCTCCCAGCTAAGATGCCTGAGGCTGCCAGAAATAATCACACTATTTGTGATCCTATGTTTATGCAACAGAAACGAAATGGAATTTTATGGTCGGCTGTGTTCAACACCGATGCCCACATCGGGATAATTCCATGCAGTGCTGTGTAACAAGAATTTATGCAATATCCAATCCAAAGATGCAGCTCCCAGGCCAGCAAACCTTTACCAAACTAACGGCTTAAAAAAGAAGCAAGCCAGCCTCACATCTGTAGACCTCATCTTATATGCACTTAGCAGTAGCTATTTAATTGACCTGGAGACTAAATCTGATCTTATTCATTTATTAAATGAAACAGATTTTGGCAGGGGAAATACTTTTCAGAGAAAATATGTTTCAAATAGCAAACAAAAAAACACTGAAAACTGAATATACAAATGAAGACAAATTGTCATATTTAGGGTAAAATAAATGTTGTCAGTTGGTAAGAAAGGAAGGCGACAAAGAGCCTTGAACTATTTGAAGAGACATCTTAAAAAACGTTAGGTCCAAGGGTCTTCCTTTGGCGCTAAGAAGAGGAACACCTTGTTGTTAACAAAGATGACAGTTAGTTATGACGTCCATCTAACAAGCCACAAGGACCAAACACTGGAAAGAGTTAATCGACCACTGCTCTTGAACAATCTCCTGGCATTGTCTTGGTTTGGGTTTTTCGGGGGAGGGGGGGATATTCTCTTTTATAAGCGACCACAAAGTATACGGCATTGACTCCGTTGCTAGTTTGGCTTTCCTCAAAAAATGTAATCAAGGTGGACCATACACTTAAATACCGTGCTCCCTGGGCTGAGGGACACAAGGATGCAGCACGGTCGGAGGTGGCGGGGAAGACAGCTGGAAGGAGGGGGAGGACTTGCACTTTGATTAATAACCCAGATGGGGCCAGGCACACATGATGCCTTTCCAGAAGATCCAGTGGGTCGAGCTTAACCCTGGAGGTAGCATGGAGGTCAAAGTAGTCACAACTTAGCAAGAAATCTAATGGCTGTGGACATGTCATCTCCTCTCTGTATACAATGGAATGAAAAAGCAATTGGTCTGCGCTGAACAAATACTCCATCAAATAATGTCCGGCAAAATGCCAGAAAAATGGATGTCCACTCCTTTCGATGTTAAAACCATTAATGGCTTAAATAATTTGGGTAAAATATATTCATCCATTCAACCAATATTTACTGAGTTGGGGTACAGCATGGCGTGGGGCGGGTAGAGACAAGTTCTCTCCTGCAAAGAATTACATTACGGAGGCAGGACTAAGCAACCAAAAAGTCAACAAGACAAGTTGGACTCAGCCACAACAAGGAACTAACCTTTAAGAGAATACACTCAAAGTGAGAAGAAACTCAACAAGGCAAGAAACCAGGAGCAGAGCCTTCCAGGCAGGGACAGGTGAGCATCCTGCAAATGTGAGCGGCGGGGAGGCGGCGGAGCCAGAGGAGGACGAGACAGGGCGATGGAGACCACGTCAGGCGGCCCAGCAGGAGCCAGACAGCAAGATCCACCGGTTACCCAAGGGCCCTGGGCCCTTTCTAAGCAACGAATGAAGACTGCCCCGCTTTCCTCTACAGGTCTCCTTTGCAGTGGTTTGACAGCACTCTTACCAGCATTACTGTTTAACTGTTCATTTAATTCTGAAACACCCAGAGATGATGCCCAGCTCCACAAAAAAGGACCTCAGGCTACTATCCATTCCAAGTTTTGAGGTCTTTTGTTTCTTAAACACTTCCTCTATTCCTGCTTATAATTTACCTCTAACCACCAAGTGAGTAGTAATTGTTAGTAGTAAGTCAACAGTAAGAGGTTACCTGTAACGTTCAGCCCTATACCCCAAAGTGAACAGACATGATCATCCTTGGGCTGCTGACTCTTTATGACCCTCCTGACAAGAGAGAGGGAGAGAGAGAAAGAGAGGCAGAGACAGAGAGACAGAGAGCCACAACGCTGATCTTCAGAAAAATCACCAATATGCTTCCAGATGAAATTTATTGTGACTCATTCTCTGGTTTCCCAGGACAAAATTTCTTTCAAACTCACCCTTGGAAATAAAGCTGCACAAAATATAGAAATTAATTTATAGAAATATAAATCTTCTCTGTTCAAATCCCTTCCTAAACACATACACACACACACACACACACACACACACATAGAGATACAGCCAAGATGGCTGTCACCATCACATTTCATATGTGCGGCTATATTTATAGACACAGTGTAGGTAGCTCTGTCTTTATCTCTCTCTATAAATACTTGCACTGGCAATTGTCAACCTGATCACGGAGAATTAAAAGCAATTTGTAGGCGTTAAAAAAAAAATACCACGTTCTCTGTTATTCTGTCATTAAGTATGTCAATATCCAAGTACCCAGAGCAAGAAAGGGCATTATTAATAACTTTAATTAAAATCTGATAATTCATTACTGGCGAATTCCATGCCTTTTATTTAGTAAGAATTGGTATACACGAAACCTGTTTTCATATGATGTGAACCGAAAGAAAATACAAGCCAGAAAGCTCGAATTGTACACATGAAAACTTTAATGCTGTTCAAGGTCAAAAGGATGTCACTTTACCAAGAACCCACCTATAGCTCTTTCTACTTCAAACACTGAAATCAAGGGCCAGAGCAGCAGTGATGTCTGCACTGAGTCTGAGCCGAGATGCTCACATGGTGTCTGATAAACAACATGCACTTTGTTTCCAAATGCCTTTCTGTTCATCTCAGGTCACAAGAAATGAACAATTTAATTCATCACCTTTTGGGCAACGACCCACAATGCAAAAGCCATATCCAGTGGGCAGTTTGGCTTAATTAATGGGCTTTTCGCAAAGGAAGCTCACAGTGAAAACCATATGGAACCAGAATGAGCCATTCATTTCACGATGAAATGTGGAGTTCTAGTCTAGGAAAGGAAGCTTAGGACTAAATACGGATCACTGGAAAACCATCGAATGAAAAAAGAGTATGGCTAAAGAAATCTTGTAAAGTCCATCTTGTAAAGCAATGTAAATTTTTAAAAACTTTCACATAATGCTTCAAAATAATCTAGAATTGTCTAGTATAAAAAAGCACCTCCGTTTTTGTTCCCAAAAAGAGAGCAATGTCTAGGAAACAATTTAGCTCTGAAGTCTCACACTTGTTATTTTTTAAAACAATGCTTTTTGCGTGTGGTAAATGGTATTTTTGCCTTGTTTTTGGTAATGCCTTAAATGTCACGTTAAGTAAGGAAAGCTTAGAGGCAGAACACTGGGTTTTGGTTATGACAGTCCAGGGTTTCTCAACAGCACCACTATTGGTATTTTTCACCATATGAACTCGGTGATGGGTGAGGGACTGTCCTGTGCACTGAAGGACACTTAGTAGCATCCTTGGCCTCTACCCACTAGAAGCCAGCAGCCATGTCCCTCCCTGTTGTGAGAACCACAAATGTCTCCAGGCATGGCCAGATGTCCCCGGGGGGTGGGGAAGAAACAAAAGTCACCTTGAGGTGAGAACACTCTACTGCTCCAATCACACTGCTTTATAGTGAAGTGACATTTTACTACATCTAAAGACTGTCACAATTACAGTTGATACCTTTACGAAAACCTATCAAGGTTGAAAAGAGATAAGACATTTTAAACCCCCTTATCTCCATCATCTTCGTCATTTGAAAAATATCTCTAAAAATGTTTAAATAGAAGGAAAACCTAAAATGGAAAAAAAAAATGAAACCACCAGCGTCTTGGTCATCTCAGACTTGTATCATCACAGAGGTATAAAAGCTTTCGTTTTATGGAGACGCCAAACAACATTCTATAATTTAGAAGCTCATAAACTTCAGCAACGTGTTCCAGAAAATATTGGTCCCTTTCATGAAAGATAAATAAATCCCCTCCTCCTGCAGGCTGACGATTGCTCTGATTTTTCTTTCAGTACATTGATGGGATTTAATCTTCCCAACAGAAAGTATGGGATAAAAACTGGTTGGGGAGACAAAAAAAATCAACTATGATTTGGAAAACGTGATTGGGTTACATTTCACGTTTACTTGAGATGGAAAATCGTCACACTGTGTGTGGTTGGCACACGCTGCCCGCAAGTTACCGCCATGTTTCCTGAGCTCTGATGGCGGGGCTGCCTTACTCAGGAGGGGGACCAGGCCTGCTGTGTTGTCGTATTTCCACGGTTTCTCAGGCATGTTCGCAGGGCAAAAGAAGGGAGAGAAAGCTATCGGTGGTAATTTAAGCAGCAGGGTGTGGGCAATCAGAAGGTGCCCAAAGCGCCATGCACCCTTGCTTTTGCCCATCCCCGGACACATTAAGTGACTATCTGTCACTCACTTAACCTCGGCTCATACCCATCACAGCAGAAGAAAGATGGCTCATTATCCATCACCCAGCTATTTTATATTCTTCTACAACTGCACAGAACACTTTCCTTCCGAATGAGATGGGTGGCCGACAGAAAAAACAAGTTACAGGTGGCTTCCTGAAGACCCCTTTCCCCCCAACCTGCCAGCCTCCCCCTCTTTGAGTACAAGTATACTTCACTCTGAGAAGGGAAAACATCCAACTTCACCCAACAATTATGAAACCTTTACAGAGGAATCTGATCTCCAGTTTCTATTAAACGTGAAACTACCGCTGTTACAAGAGGAAGATAATCCAATTTATAAACCATAGAAGTGACACCACTTTAAAGGAGCCCTCCATTTCATAAAACAAGAAAATCCTACAGCGAGCTTTTAAACCTAACAGACAAACCACACCGAATACAGCCCCAGGGTTATTTTGTCCCGGTCATGCTTAAAAGGCATCATTTTGCAGAGTCAGATGGTTAGCAGCAAACCACAGTGAGTTCCCAAATGAAATCATGCACTTCTCAGAACCCAGCCAGCACGGCCGCATAAATGGGACAGAGGGCTTCTGGCCCACGCTCGTGGCCAAGTTCATCCTGTTTCAACAGAACAGGATATAACCATTCTCAAAACAGCCAAGTGGGAGACCTGCCCGCCTGGCAAGGACAGCCTTCAATAGGCCTCCTCCCATATTGAGCTCACAAAAGCACACCAGTTAATGAAATTCCAAGGGACAGTTGAGAGTTCTGCCTTGGAATGTGCAGGAAGTCTTGCAAAGATGACAGCAGGCATGGACCTGTCGTCTGGATCCTAAAGATGTACCCGGAGACCAATCGCATCTCCAGTTAGACAGGCTTGTATTTCCTGGGGAAGCCCTTAGCATTTTGAGCAGAATACAGCTGGAGAAAAAAAAAATTCTTCATGCTTTGGAGGCTAATGTTCCTACCGATGGAAAAGATCAAATGAACAGAACAAAAAACTGAAAGAGAATCCTGAAATGGAATTTGGTTGCGTAACTGTGGAGCTTCCTGTTGTCAAAAATAGAATCCAGACACTTGATAGTCATCTGCATGTACTGAGCTGCCCATCGTGAAGATGGCGAGTTATTTTCAAAAGAAAGACAAGATATGTCATGTCATCTTAAATATGCCATAATGGGTAAGCAAGCAAACAAAAGAAAAACTGAACGTTTACAAATTTTGCTTTATTGTCTCAAACTTTGTTTTGATTTTCAACCTCCTAACACCATGAACATTGCTAGGACTTGCTGCGGGAAAAAGGATGAGACGGGTCCTCTAAATAATCATGCTCCACTCTGAACATCATAATATGTACTAAGATTTTAAATGTGAAACATCATTACAAACTGGAATTGTAATGGCACCACCTGAAGGGGAGCCAAGGTGAGGCTACCGACCACTCAATTCACTTCCTCCAAATCTGTTTAACCATTCTTAAAATGGCCCTCCTTAACTCAGGAGGCCAGCACTTCTCAAACACTCAAGTGTCTGAGGCTCTTGGAATGCAAGTTCCATTGTGATTCTGGGTGGGGTGAGAGGATCTGCAGTTACAACAAGCTTCTAGGTGATGCCAACAGCCCTGGTCCCAGGATCCAGCTGTGTGCAGCCAGAAGCTCAATTCCTATGGAAACACTGGGGGCTCCCTCATCAGCAGCCTTCTTCTTAGAACAGTGATCCACTCAACCCAAGAGATGACTCATTCTTGACCCAATCCAGCCCTGGGAAGTCCGGAGTCCTCTCTGCTAGACCCTGGTGCAGGGTGGGCACACGATCCAACTTGGGCCAATGATTTTTAAGGGGAACCTGGACTTCCTGTGATGAAAAAGTTGCTTTCCCGTCTAGCTTAGCTCCTGTTGTGGCCTCTGCCAGGTAAGCCTGGGCTACTAGAGGCCAAAGAAGCCACCTGGGAGCCACAAGGTGACAAGGATGAGGGTGACAGGGCACACACAGAGGACAAAAGAATGAATGCAGAAAAGAAGCCAAGCCATGATGAGGGGTCGGCAAGCGATGGGCCACAGGCCAAATCCAGACTGCCATCTGTTTTTGGAAATAAAGTTTTACTGGAGCAGAGCAACATCCATTTGTCTACTGTTTATGGTTACTTTTGTGCCACGGTGACAAAGATGGGAAGTTGCAACAGAGGTCATATGGCTCTCAAAGCCTCAGATATTTACTATCTGGCCTTTTTCAGAATAACTTTGCTGACCCCTGGACTAGATTATTAAATCTCTGCCCCGTATGCTTCATCCCATCCCTCATTTCACCGTGGCAGCACTTTCAGCAGGAATAATTACTTCTTGAATAGTTGTCTTCCCTGTTGGACAGTCAACTCCCTAATTACCTTGTTTACTACTATCTGCTACTACTTAGCACACAGTACCAGGCACACAGGAGATGCTCAATCAGTGCAAACTTTAATTAAGCTCATGCTTTTTAATCAAGATGCTTCCAAGTTTCCATCCCTTCTCCTGGCTCTTCAATATAAGGCATTAAGGACAGACTAAAAACAACAATTCTTAATATAACCTCCTATTAATAACAATAACCTGCTTTTCATCCTCCACAAATGCCATTTCCTTCCTCTGAGACCGCTCACAGGCAGGACAGGATAGAGTTTCTAAATCTGGACCCACCGTACCCAGAAGCAGCACTGCTCTGGGGCCTGGAAGTCCAGGTCAGAATTTGCATGACCGCCAGACCCTTGGCAGACAGCGGGACAGACAGCCTGCTTTCCAGCCAACTGGAGCTCACAGCAGAGAGAACACACAATAGTGGGCAGCTTTTCGTGAGCCTAAGAGGAAACATAAATTCTGAATAAAGGAAGAAAAGGAAAAAGAAGTAGGAGATCCCAGGATGATAAAAGCCCCAACTTCCTACAGCAAATGAGCTACTACAGGACATCTTAAAGAGACCTCTCAACATTATTATATAACGGTCTTGGAGCAAAACAGTCTGATGGAAATGGATGCTGACTAGTTATTTTCAAGATGAACAGTTTCCTTGGTAAAATTAGCAGTTGATACATTCCCTCTACTATATATTGTAGCACAACAGCACAAATGATGGAAAAACCCCATGCACTGTGGAGGTGGAACATGGCTGGAGTTTCCTGCTTAGGAATCTCAGTAAATCATCTGGCCTCAGTTTTCTAATCTGTAAAATAGACATAATGCTAATAATTCTCTTATACATTTGTGGGGTGAATGCTTATTAGAATGGTAACATGGTATTATTGTTGCTGTTTCATTTTTAAAGGGAAAATGGAGAAAATCATTCAAATAGATTACCTACCAACCTTTATCTTCTTAAAAGTTTAACCACCTTTCCCTACACACTGTTGGCACCAAACCCTTTTGTTTTCTATAAATTACCAAAAAGGAACCCCCAGCACCCTCATATTATTTACCTGTGCCTGCAAAGTTATTATGAGTAGTATATACTTGATCATTAACAATCTATGGCAAGCTATGTCTGAATATTCCTCCTCAAAGAAACATGAATAAGAAATAGTTTCAATATGAGGTCTCCCTTGGGGAACAGCCTGGCGACTTCACTCAGCAAGTAAATACACAGCAACAGCAAATATCATGTATCTTGAAGCCCACTCCTAGCGCTATTCTGAAGCCATTAGTTATTATTACACAGCTCGGGGTCACAACCTCCACACCTGCAAAACAAAGCTTAGTTTTGTGATGCTTGGGGGGGGTTAGAGACATAAAGTGTTAAAAGGCTCACATTTATGGAAAAGACTGAGCTGATATGTCAGCATTAATTAACTGAATAAAGGTAACCAGTTCCTACTAAGTGCTAGGCACTGGGCAGACAACAGGGTTCAAAGAGTCAAACTCTAGTGGAGGAGTATGACAGTAATGGCTGGTGGGGTCGTTTTTCTGAGGACAGTTAAAGGAAGTGGGGAAAAAGGCACAGAGCATGACAGAAGCACTGTCTCAGAGGGGCTTATCGGGAGGCTTCTCTGGAAAGGTGAAGTCTGAACACAGACCAGAACTGAGTGCAAGAGTACCTTACGTGCAAAGGAGCTGAAAACCTAGGCCCACACAAAAATCTGCACACGGATGTTTATGGCAAGTTTATTTATAACTGAAAACTGAGAAGCAACCAAGATGCTCTTCAGTAGCAAATGGACAAATGTAAGAGTACAGTACATCCAGACAGTGGAATAGTACTCAGCACTAAAAAGGAAATAAGCTATCAAGCCATGAAAAGACATGGAGAAAAATTAAATGCATATGACTAAGTGAAGGAAGCCAACCTGAAAAGGCTACATACTGTACGATTCCAGTCCTGCAACATTCTGGAAAAGGTAAAACTATGGAGGCAGTAGAAAGATCACCGGATGCCAAGGTTTAGGAGGGAGGGAGGGCTGAATAGATGGAGCAGAGAGGATAGGGCAGTGAGACTACTCTGTAAGACACTATAATGGTGGACATATCATAAATTTCTCCTAATCCATAGAATGTACAGCACCCATAGGGAACCCTGATGTGAACTCTGGACTCTGAGTGACAGTCATTTGTCAATGTAGGTTCATCACTTACGACAAATGAACCCTCTGGAGGGAAATGCTGACAAAGGGACAGCCTGTGCACCTGTGGGGACACTGGGAATTCTCTGTACCTCCCTCTCAATTTTGCTGTGAACCCAAAATAGCTCTAAAAAGAAGAAAATACAAAAAAAAATTTTTTTAAATACTCAGCAGACCCTCATCCACGTACAAACTATGGCATTCACACATTCAGGAGGAACTTCCAAATGATACCAGACATTTCTGGACATGGTCTCCCAGAGGCACGCAGTCAGCAATACTCTGGAAAGCGCATTTGACAAATGAGGAAGAGTCTGTTCTAGATCGGAGGTGTAGGGACAAGGCCAGGCACGCATCGTCTCCTCACTGAAGAACACCTTTCCTGATCTAAGGAACACCTCCCTCTCCCACAGGAGAACCCATCACACGTTGGACACGACCTCAGCAGCCGGACCACAGGCAAGTTTCACACTTACAACACCTCCAGGCATGGGCCAGAGTCAAGAGAATTTCCTAACTGGTGCCCCGGGATCCCAGGATCACTGAGCGGTGATTTTTTTCCTTCTTCCCATGGGTAACTAACTAAAAGGATCAACAGACAATGACTACGGGTGACTGCTCCTGGGGTGGGTCCCGTCCTCGCGGAGCCCTGGTCCTCAGGACACAGCTAAAGAGAGATGGGTAACAGGAAGCATGGGTAATGACCTTTTTAACCAGTTTCTGAAGCCTTTCTCTTGTAAAAGTGCTGCTTTCTGACACTAGGGGGATAGGTCGTGTTCAAAGATAAACTGAGGCATACCTAAAAATTTTAAGAGTTTATTTGAGCAAAGAAAGATCAATTCGAATGGGGCAGCACCAAACAAGAACACTCACTGGCAGGAGCTGGGGTGACACTTTTACAGAGAAAAGGCAGAATCAAAGTAACTGTTGACTGGCTGTAGCCTGAAGCCCAGCTGGACGCATAGTTCTTAGGTGTCAATTTCTTGGGTGTCAATTTCATGACCTGGAGGCATTTACAAGTTTAGGTTTTGGTTTGTTACACAGGCTTCCAGGGCATTAGAACCACCTTAGTCTCATGACCTCCTTGTTTAATTAATTCGACAGCAGATTAGTGAGCAAGTAGGCCCATGGACAAAAGAATCTGGGTGTGGGCTGGCTTTTTATCTGCTTTCCAATTGTTGCTGCTTAAAGGGAAAATAATATTTGACCACTCTCTAGGCATCTTGCTATTTCTGTCTCATCCCTGACTTTGGAAAGGCCCCAGACGCTCTCCCACCCTACCATGCATATCTGCAGCTCCAACCCTCTATGCAGCACATGGAGTGAAGCAAGAGAAGGAATTATCTGTTGACCAGACTCCCTGTAAAAACATTCCCTTTGCAGCTCCAAAGCGGCTATTACCGAGGACAGCACTTGTCTGGTTGAGGCCTCTGACTTCAAAAAGCAGGGGATCAAAAGAATTACAGGCACCAATGCCCTGACCTCTGGGGAGCATTTCCGCCACTGGGAACCAAGTGAAAAACCAGTTCATGGACCACGGTGTGGGAGCAAACTGCGGAGCCTTCCCCGTCCCATTCTCACAGCCCCCGAATTCTCCTCAAGAAGTCATTAACAGCATTTACAGATGGGATAAAAGGATATTTAGAGAAGCAAGCCTTCCCCAGGAAATGAGGCAGCCTTTTTGACTCACAGTGTAAAAAGAAATCAATGAGGATCGGTTGGCTCGCGATGTAAAATGTATGTTAGACAAAAAGGAAGGAGAGGTAGAGAGAGATGGTTTAAATCACCGCCATATTCAGTGGATGGCAGGGCATTTCCCGCCCCAGCCCTCCAATCCATTCATTGTGACTCATTCACACACAGTCTTTTCAAAACCTTAAAGGGGTAGAGGGAGCTATTCCAGGCACCTTCCTTGCCCATGTGATTTGTGGGCTCACAGCTAAAATAAAGAGGCAACATTTATGGATTTTACTAAATACGTACTATTTTCTACCCCTACTACTATTGGTACAGAGGGACGTTTGTGCTCAATTTTTAGGTGAAGCTCAGAAAAGATTCTTTGGTGGTGTTCCTCTAGTTGGTGCATCGCACAACCAAAAAAAATGGTGGAGATGCACGTCACATCCAAGCCGGTAGTTCTCCCGGATTACCATGGTGCATCTCAGGGTGATTAAAAATAAATAAATAAAAATACCTATCTCTGGTTAACAACTGCATCTTCCCCTCATTTATAACATGACGTGTCCAAGTATATGAGTCCTTCTGATATCAGAACAACTGATTGTTTCTTTCTGAGTTAATCTCCCAAGAATGCCCTACTGTCATGTTGAATCTGCTCACAAACCTACCACCACATCCTGAAGCCATCATTCTATCCTGGACTCGCAAGGACTTTTTGATTAACATCTTTCTTGAATCACCTCTGCATCACACCCGCCTCTACCCCACTTCCTCCCTGCTTCTCATTCGTTACTGGCCAAGCTGAGGGGTACAAAACACAAGACTTCTGGAAACGGCTTCCTACCTCAAATTTTTACTTCACTGATCTCTAATCTGCCTGATGTCTTTGTGGCAGGGTGCAGCCGTCTCCTTGATCAATACAATACCTCTTTGGGTTCCAGACTTCAATCAGAAAAGCAACCTTAATTAAATATCCCTTTATTAGCAAGACACGTAACCAAGATTTAAAGAGTTGTTTCTGGAGTTCTTGGGAGCCTCCTTATACTGACACATGGAAAGAAAGTCTGCGTGAGAGAGGTATGGCATAGACAGCTCACACCAAGGCAGGGCGTCACGTTCACAAGACGCAGGGAACCTGCAAGACGATGAGTTAGACGCAGAGCAACCGCCACGCAATGTGGCATGTTCATCGCTGAAACACTCCATTTCATTCCAAGGTACCAAAACGATAATAGACTTTATTCTAATTGGATTGTCTGCAATGAGCCAATTTAAGTGCTAAATGCTGCGAATTATTCAGCCTGACATAGCAATGCACTGATGTGAGCCGCTGCAGGGCAGGAGGTTTGTGCAAAGTGTGAGTTCCCGAAGCATAATGAGGAGCCAAGCGCATCTCACTTGGCAGACCTCCACCGCACGGACTCACATGGTCTCCACAGCTGCAGGGGGCCCAGAGAACACTGACTGCCACCTTGACCCAAGACGCATCTGCCATCAGCCAGTACAGCGGACTCCACAGCATTCCAGGCCCCACACATCCCTGGGGCAAAGACAGGGAAAGCTTAAAAGGAGAACAAACGGCTCAGAACACAAGGAAAAATTATCCAAAAGAACATCCTTCATCATCGGTCACTTAAACTGTTTTTTTTTTAATTGAAATACAGTCAGTTTACAATGCTGTGTCAATCTCTGGTGTACAGCACAATGCTTCAGTCTTACATACACATACATATATTCATTTTCATATTCTTTTTCATTATAGGCCTCCACAAGATACCGACTATCGTTCCCTGTGCTATACAGCAGAAACTTCTTGTTGGTCTATTTTATATACATTACTGAGTACTTGCAAATCTTGAACGCCTGATCAGAATTAAAAAAAATTTTAGCTTTCAATTTTTTTAATTTCAGAATATTTAAACTAACAAAGGCACTGTCTAGAGTTTTATAAATACTGATTAATAGCTTAAGATGTGGAATGGAAATGGACTGACCATACTTCAAGGCAAGTTCCTTAATATCCCTCTACCCTGGTTTCTTCTTTCTTAAAATGGGCATGATGACAATGCCTACATAGCCCACGACTATTATGAAAAATTGAATATATATATATATATATATATATATATATATATGGATATATATATATGGATATATATGGATTTGGAACATGTTTGGAGCCCAATACAAATTAGTGATTAAAAATTTATAATGATTAACATGTACAGAAAGACACAGTAACAATAATGTATACTTAGAGGTTTTCTCCCAAAACAGATTTGAAGAGAAACATCTCTGAACTCCATCTGGAATCTAAATGATCACTGTTTCACATTGGAGAACACGTAAGAAGGTGCCTGATTTGAAAAGGAGGCTTTATTCCCAGCACAGCTCTATCACAGCCCCACCTTTAAGATGCATTGGTTAAAAGCATTGGGGGGGGGGGTCAAAATACATGGCCTCCTGGGTGCCATTTAGTACTGAAATTAGGATTTTGAAAATTCATTTATAACTATGATAATCTTGTTACTAAAATAATTTTCAACACTGCCCTACTTCTGAATCAAACTGTACTTTCAATAAATACCATGGCTCTCCATACACAGCCAAAAGTAAGCCGAGGACACTGTGAAACATTCGATTTACAAATGCCAACAAAGAAAAATATAGAGCCAACTTTTCATGGCTCAAGAGGAGACTGTTTCTTCAGCTTCCTGACTAAAGGCTAAATTAAAATTTCTTTCATGTCACGTGTAACGGACTCCTTGTGGGCTGAGGGGAGAAAGTGCCGTAACACTGACATCTGCCTTACCGGTGCTCGCTACATTTTCTTTCTCTTTTTTTTTTTTTTAACATTTTTTATTGATTTATAATCATTTTACAATGTTGTGTCTCGCTACGTTTTCTATTCATAAAAATTAACAACAGTTGAATAGTTCACTCGATTTTTTTCCCTCAGATGTGCTAAGTCACACAGGCCCAGACACATTAATTCAAGAACGAGTTGCCATGATTCGTGCGGTTCAGTCAGGAGTCATAAACGCAACAGAAGCCGTCTTAAATTCAGAGTCACCACCTGGGGTTTCCTCTATTATTCAGGTTCAGGTATTTGACTTCAAATCAAGTGATAAAATGATGCTTGGTAAACTCGAATAACAACCCCTAAGATGCAGGGCCCTTGTCAAAAAATTAATTTCCATTTCCACAGACTATCTGAAAAACCACCAGACACAAACACCTCCTGACTTTGTCCGGGTGTATGTGTGAAGTGGGGCGGTTTCTATAAAGCCTCCCTCAGCAAAGATTCAAACTAGAGCTTCTGAAGCAGGAGTCACAAATTTTATTGAGCTGATCTCTAAAAACAGGCCAAGGAATAATAAGATGACGACAAGTTAAGATACATTCCGCATCTCTATTTACAGAACAACAACGCCTTCCTGCAAGCTGAAGCAGTCTCCTGCTAAAAACAGTGAAGGAACATGACTACTTCCACATTCATCAGGATTTCAGCTCGACTCCCCCGCCACCACCCTCAAAAGCCGACAGGATGAAGTGAGACATGTCCTCACATATTCAGCAAACACACAACAGGAGAAGTGGTTGAGAAAGATTGTCTTGCTTCCTTCCGAGCATGCCAGAGGGGCAGGAAATGCAGAATTACTGATAGAGCCATGTATCTTAAGACGATTTTTTAAATTTTGTCCACTAAAAAAAATTATTTGGTAAGTAATAAATACAGCAATGTCTGTTGAAACAAAGTACATCTCTTATAAAGTTTATCTCCTTCCCTGCCCATTCCTTCCTTGTCTTCAGAGCAGAGGTAACAATTTTATTAGGTTTATGTATATAGTCTTCCAGTTCTTTCTAGAACTTACTTAAATACTGAGATATTCACACCTTGTCTTGGAGATCAATCTTTTACTTACTTGGTAATAAGCTAGGAAGAAGACTGAGCTAATGAAGCCAGGCAGACAGTTCATCCTAAAAAGAAAAACTAACGCCATTTCAGTACAACATCTTTATCTATAAAGACAAAGATCTTTCTGAATCAGGAAGAACACTTTCAGACGTTTAAACTCGAAACAGGAAAACAAGGGGATGGGCAAATATCCCGCTCCTATCCTGCGGTCTTCGGAGCATGAAAGGTACATCCATGGTGATGACGACCAGATGGCAAGGATCTGCCGGACAGAGTTGAGAGTCCCCAGCACATTTCTAGAAAAAGTGAGCAGGGAGCAGAAACCTAAAATCCCCAGATGGCACTGATTTTAACTGGGTCTTAAAGTAAAAGACCCATCTCCAAGAACATCAATGGACTTTCTATCTGACGCCAACACTGAACCACAGAGAAATGATATGTCAAGTAAGATGAACTTCTTCCAACACAGGGAAAGTGGGTCAAAGTGTTTAAAAAGCCAGAGACCAGTGGAATCTTTACTTGACCTTCATCTGATTTCTGATCACAGCGTCAATGCCAGGACCATCCCCTGAAGTCCTATTCCACTGAAGATGGGAACTGAAATGTCTCAGATGAGGGGCATGACCCTACGTTCCCAATCAGATGGGGAATAAACCAGAGCCTCGGAGATCCCACTGTGAAATACACTCAATTAGGCTGAAAGGGGGGTGGGGGTGGGGTGGAGGTGAGCTTTCTTTTTGTTATAGCACAGACACACAAAAAAAACTTTAGCAGAGTTGTACTAATCTCCGAGAGCTGAACTCTCCTCTAAGACCGTGCCTCTCAGTTTACAGGGCTTTGAAAAGCCAGACATTCCCACTGGTGAGGAAGAAAGCATTCAAAAGAACTGAAAGCTGGGAGTATTCCCTCAGAGGTTAGTAACACAATGGAGGATACTCATTTGAGCTTGAATGAACAGGACAACAAGGATCCAGCCAAGGTGCCGACTTACTGAGGAACATGCTATATATAAACAGGAAAAAAAAAAAAAAGGTCCAGCTATCCCTGGGTATTCCTTCTTCAAGATCACAAAAGCAAGATTCTAAAAAGACAAAGGAAGAGAGACATTCAAAGAAATACAAACCCCAGAAAACTCCTAGCAACGATTAAAGTCACATATTCAGAGGGGCTACCCCCTCACACAGTGTTACCTGTATGAACTAGGAAAAGGGGCCGCTCGCTCAGGAATGCAGCCACCATTTGCCCTTGGCCAGTGCCCTCGCACAGTGAACAACCCTGCCCAGCTGTCCACTGCAGCCCTTCCTTTCACAGGTAAAATTTCATGAGAAAAATCAGTCCAGAGAAAAGAAATTAGAAGAGAATTATTTTTAAATGATGAAAAAATATAACTTCATATCTAAAGCTCAAGCTCTGTCTTGCTTCAAATCCATGCAGTCTGTTTCCTCCCAGTAACCCAATATACCCTTATCAAACCATTCTTGAAATAATTCTAGGCTATGTATAATTTAATGCTTTAGAAGAAACCCCTAACTGCATAGAGAATAAAGAAATGCCAACCTCCCAAACCCAGCTCCCAACTGACAAGAATAAGGGGAATTAAATATCAAAACTATGCAGATTATTCAAGTCTATCAAACAAAAAGGCAAAAGATCAAAAAAACAACCATGAAAGTTTTGGAAAAGATTGCCAGTCTTCTGTGCTCAAGAATCAATCATAATGACAAATTCCGATGGATTTTTTTCCTTGCTGTTTTTTCTTTTTGGTACATTAAAGGGTAATTGAGTCACGCTTAAGTGAAGTTTTGCAGTTTGAGTTCAGTAAGCAAAGCCTAATTCTAAATGACGCTGAGACACTATGGAATGCAAATCCATAAATAACTTTTACATTTAAAAGGGAACCAAGAAAACACAATCTCCGTTACATGAATTCCTGTTTTTTCAGGGGGAATATTTCTGCTCCTAATGAGCACAAGTGTTAGTTACTGTTTGGGTTTGGTTTTAGCAGTGCTAAAGGGTCACA
This sequence comes from Vicugna pacos, assembly GCF_048564905.1. NCBI lineage: Eukaryota > Metazoa > Chordata > Mammalia > Artiodactyla > Camelidae > Vicugna > Vicugna pacos. The sequence continues at coordinate 31,272,685 of NC_133003.1, read as the reverse complement.
GCTCCATTTAAAACAGAATTATTTATCAAGAAGGAGTATCTTTAATGCTGACTCTATATTGTTGCATCTTTTCTGGAAGTATCAAAGAATATTCTTAGAAATAAACCCTGTCAGGTTCCAACAATACTCCAAAACAGTAAGCAGGAAGATGAAATCCTGACTACCTACACTCCACACCACTCACAAAAAGAAAAGGTTTGATTATGTTAGGGGGACGTCAAAAAATGCACAGGGGCAACTTAAACAGAGGAAAATGAGGGCGTAAATCATCCTGGTGAAAAATGCACCCGATTTACCAGCAGAGAAAGAAACGCAAATTGAAACAACTTACACTTCAGAGCTATTAAAATACAATGAAATTGTAAAACTCAATTTTGGTGGAGCTCTAGATAAACAGGTACACACTGCCTTGCAATGAAACCGACTTCAATCTTTCTAAATGATGTAGCAGCCTTTAATAAGAGATGTTCAAAAGCAGTGATTCCAAAGAAATAACTCAAGGAAGAAAAAGAAATTAATTTATACAAAGAAATGTTATATTTCATTATAAAGTGATGAAATTGAAAACAACCTAATACTCCAAAATAGGGGAACGATTATACAAACCGTGACAAAGGAACACCGTGTATAATGATATTTAAGCTAATCACAAGCATACACAACCCTATTAAAAACAAACCTATAGACAGTGTTAACAGAGACATATATTTAAAGTAAATTTATTCAATCAACAAGGAAAATGCAATTGAATATATACATTTATAGTAGAATCAAAAATAGGGTCAAGTGAAGACACTGATCCAAATGTTTGGTGAGAATGAGACACAAAGCTAAAGTCATGGAATCAGCATTTAATGTGCATATATTTTTATTACTCTGCCACAAATATGAATTATGCTTCTGTGTCTCAAGTGCTAATAAGCTAGATGCTTGGGAAATAGCAGAGGAAAAACAAGAACTCATAGGGTTTCAAAAGCCTCTGCACCCCCACCCTTCTGTCTTTAAACAGAAAATGTATTAAATATTGTAGACTGAAAGAGAAAGCGTTTCAGAGAGGGAAGCAGAGGTTGCTGTGGTGGGCGCAGAGAGACCTAACCTCGCGTGAGTATCAGGGAGGGCTTTCCTGAAGATGCTGTGAGAAACTGGAAGAGGAGACATCATTCAGGTGGCAGAGGCCAGCAGTAAGAGCAGAAGGTACAGCAGGTGCTGGACCTGAGAAGGCACTGGAAGAATAAGGAAGTAGCCTTCTGTGGCTGGAACACAGAGCACAGGGGCTGACCAGACTCAAGGATTAAACCACGGAGGGGGCGGGAGGGTGTCTTGGAGACCCAGCAAAGATTCAGGCCTTTCTCTGGAAAGCCAAGGGCAGCCCCTGGGGCTTTTAAGCAAAACAAAATCTGGCAGGGCTTTCTCCAATTTATGTGGCTGCACTGCAGGGAGGCAGGAGCTTACATGGGGAAGGCAGGTAGGTAACAGCTGCACAGGAGTAGCAAGACTTCAGGCTGTTAAGGCAAAAAGAAACACTAGGATTAATCTCAGGTGGTATCTCACAGTCAGAGCCTGCTCCAAGTGCTGCCAAGAGTGACTTCTTGCTAAACTTTTCTTTTTTTCCTATATGAAAGCGCAGGTTACAGACCACCAAGGAGTCCTTCCCTGTGGGAATGGGGAAGGAGAATGCGATGGATGGATGCATGGAATACTGCACAGCAATCAAACGTAATGAACAAGTAAGATGTACATAAAACAATGTAGATATATTTCCAAAGACAGTATTGATTAAAATTGCAGGACAAAAGACTCCGTTTTCTAACATAAGAACATTCAGGTGAAGTAAAAACATTACTAGTGAGGATAACTAGGGAAGAAAGAATGGAATCAGCGTGAAGGAGGAAAATAATGAACTAATATGAAAAAACAATCCGTGGGGGGCCCCTTCTCAGATCAAGGATGACAATGCACCATGAAGTGCATGATACCTTCTGAATCATACGCCCAAATTTTTTAAACTAACCTTCTAAATTATTTTGAAAGAAACTGTAATTTTATCAAATTCATATACAAATATCATGGCAGCAATGTTAGCAATTATTTTCCTAATAAATCTCATCAATCCTAGCTGTTTTTTTAATGACTCTGCCACTTTTTGCATTTAAACTGCACAGTCCTGAAAATACAAAAACCTGAGTTGACAGAGATTCATATTAGCTAGCTGGAAAAGGTACATTTAGCCGGAGAGAACGGCTCCTTTATGGTCCAAGAAACACTTATGTAACTTGTATCATTTGCTTGACCTCTCATAACAGGAAATCCGAAATTCTTGGTAACTGATCTCCAATTTTTCACTGAGCATGTGAGCTCCAACACACTCAAAACATTATCACAAAATTGGCCAAGGAATGAAGCCAAGAGAATACCCTTGCTATTAAAAGTACCTGGTTATCAAAAGAGGTGGGAAACCCTATTTCATTTCTACTCTTTGAGGCCTTTTTGGATTTTCTGAGAAAAGATGGCAGTGTTTACTGAAAAGGCAAGTCAAAAAAAGGAACATCAGGAAATTTCTCCTGGGATAGGCGGGGCAATGTTTCAAGCCCTCTGCCACATCGGCTTTCACATAATGGCCAACACTCAGGGACTTGAGGTCCTTGTGTGTAAGCATCAGTCCCTGAAATGATTTAATCCTGCAATCACGGCAACGTAATTAATGCTCTTTCTTTTAATGTCAGTATTACTCATTTTTATGTAGATTGGTGATAACTTCTGCCACACCAAAAGATTCTCATTATTGTCTGCTTAAGCACATAAAATCAAATTAATTCATGTTTGCTTTCTTCCTATCTGCCCTTAATTCCTGCAGAGAAGGAGCACAGAAGCAGAAGGTTCCAGGGTTTATTACTGTGCTGAGTCACTAAATTACACAGGATTGAACTGTTGATCCTAAATTACTCACAATTCTAACCATGTCCTCCAAAGTTTATGTGCAGAATTGGGGCCAAATGCAGCCAGTGACCTCTCAACCTAGATATCATAACTAGATTTCCATTTCTAAGATATTGATTTTAAATGTTGATTCAAATCTGTCCCTGCCCAAAACTTACAAAGGAAACAAGTTCTTCAGCTTTACTACAAATGAGAAAGAAGTTCTACTAACAGTCTGAATTCAGATAAAAATCAGAGTAACTCAGCATTTTCCTGGGCACAGAGTGATCATCTGTGTCCTCTTAATTACAGCACTCTGCTTATGATTCTACCTGGTGTGGGAGTAACCTTCCAAGCCGGAAATATAAATGCCTAGAATAATGAATTCTTCTGCACCTTCCTTCAGCACAGAGTTTTGTCTCATAGAAGGATCTTCAATAAAGTTACTCTCATTCAAAGGTGACATGCAGATTTCAACCTGGCATGAGTGATGGAGGCAGTGTGCAAAGCTGTGCTTCAAAGAATCAGGAGGGCACATGTGGGCTTGCTGCAAAGACTGATCTGATCGATTAGCGATGTCTTCCACGAGCATGAAGAGAGATGAAGTGAAGCATCTGTAGATCTACAATTAAGGCTTACAAATTGTGGGGGTTTAAAAATGAGTCTTTTGATTTGAGAGTCACTCTTGAGCTTTTCTTAGCAACAATACAAACCAGGAATATTCCACAATGAATACTTATTATGTAACACCATTAATGTGAAAGAAAAATAGAGGGAAATGGAAGGAGGGAGCACACTGTGACAAAAAATGCTACACCCAAAAAAAACTGCTCAAGAAAATGCTTTATAATTTCAAAGTTTGTGGGGTTTAAGTTGTCTAGCTAGGAAGTCCAATAACTTCACTTACCAGGTGAATTAATTCTGTTTCCTATTAAGGGAGAAAAATAGAGCTCTTTCCCAAAGGGACAGCTGAACACTTATCTTAATATTTTAGCCAAAAGCAACAGGAGCTTTAAAAACCTAATTCAAATAGGTAGAATTTCTGTAACGTGACTACAATCTGATCATTTTATAATCTCAAGTATTAAAATGTTTTCTTCAAACATGACTTGACTTTCTCCATAACCTGACTTTCTCCACTACAAAAAAGAATCCTTTCTAACTTTCATGATGACACATGCAACTCTGGAGCTAAATGAAAACCTATAAATAAAACTAAGTACATTCATGGCTCTCTAAAATTAACCACGCTAATGAAAAAAATTAATATTCACATAACTCTTTCTGAAGAGCACATTTTCTCTAAAACACAAAGGACCTTCTTCCTGGAGACACACTGAATGTGAAGTGAGTATTAAAATATTAAATATGCTTCACTTCTTTACAAGTATTTGGAAAGTCAAATGGACATGAAGAAGAGTAAAGAACCTTCGGCTCTTCCTTTAATTTTTATTGACTCTGCAGGAAGTTCTCCATTATTACCTGTTTATACCACAGCAAGACAAAAAAGTCAATGAAAATTAGGCAAATATCTGAGCCTGCTTGCTTTGATTTCAGAAACTCTTTCTTGAATGTGTCAATCCTTCATTCAGATAGAAGCCAAAACTCTGAAAAGATTCTGAGAAATGCATTTAAGACACTTTTGAGTCCTGGGGATTTGTGTTAAGTGTGTAACAAAGAAATGGACGAACTAGTAAACTCTGCCAAGTAGCTGTTATTTAAAGAACTACCTCCACCCTGAGAAGATAAAAATTCAATCCAGGAAATGAAGTTTGGAAGGCAGAAAAAGAATCCTGAGCACTGAATACACCATGTCAAAAGACGGAAGGGGAAGTGCTCCTAAAAGAATTGCCCAGACACCAGACAAGGTCTTAGACAGCAGATTCTAATGTGACTCCTGGAAAGTGCATGCATTGCAAGGAGGGGAAATGAATCCTGTAGTCCTGGGGTCACCACGTACTGGCTGTATGATGACAGGCAAGCCCTCCCCACCTCTCTAAACTCAGTTTACCCAACTCGAGTATACGTGCCCAGCCTAGCTCTCATGGAATAACATACATGCGAATGTAATACACTCTGCATGGGTCATCACAGTCAGACTGCCAACATCATCGTCCAATTATTACATCTGATTTTCAATTATGTATAGTGCAGCCACCTTTTGAGCAGGGAGGAAACTTTTCCTTAAAAAAAAAAAAAAGCAGCTCCTTTGAGGTCTTCCTTGTGCTGATAAAAGCCCTTCCTTCATCAAAGTGCAGGAAGAGGCAGACAGCAGGAACCAAATGTACAATTTTCTACCCATTTACGACTTTGCTCTTGAGCATCAAAAAGAAAGTCCTTCTGATTAAAATCAAAGATCACTTTATACTTTGGTAATATTTAACAATCTACTTTTCTGGGATGAAAACCAAATGTAAAATTACTAGGTTGATTTTTGTCAACTGGAAGTATATATACAAAATGCGCGCGCGCGCACACACACACACACACACACACACACTTATTTAAATGACAACTATGCTCATATATACACCTTTCCTAGCTTTTATAGACTAGATTTACACCTTTGTAAGCCACCTAGGATAGGGGATGGCTTTTTTAAAAGACTACATTAAATTCTGAGTAACAATTTAAATGCAGTGAAAAATCCAGCTGTATGCTTGGGGATTATGTAAGAGGTAGAAAGCTGATCACAAAACTAGGTAGATATGAGCCGGAGGCCTGTGGGCATCTGACAGGAAGGTTGTAAATCCTCTAAAAGAGGCACTCTATAGTCATGCAGCAAACAGTAAAACACTGTATCACAGTAGCCCTCCAAGGACCCTGGGAGGCTGGCTGTGCACTGCCCACATCTGCTTGGGCCTGTAGGGAGACGCTTAGTCAAATGACATTAAAAAACCCAGCAGCGGAAACCACTGGCCCCGCTTGAGAGGCAGAATACAGAGGGTGTTTGCACTTCTCTTGGCACAGAATTTTTCCTTTTCCTGAGACTTTCACAGTCGCTTGAGTCCTGAGAAAAAAAAGCCAGCTCCTTCTGGATGGAGACTGAGAATCACAGCAGGGCCCAGTTTCAAGTGGTGGATCCTGACAAGTCTGGGGCGGATGAAGGACCCCGCAGCTGCACCTGGGTGCTGGAAACAAGGCAGCACAGGACGAGGTTGTGCCAGGGGGGAGGCACAGAGCAGCCCAGGCTGGATCTGTCCCAGCTCTGGAAAAAAAATACCCAAAGCTCATCAGATTCCCTCAGCCCCAGCAGGAGAAACTGAACACCCAGATGTGAAAAAGACTATTTACAGAAGCATCGCTGGCAGCCAATACCTGAAAGACATCCATCTTTCTGGCTGACAAGTGTAAGTCAGCCCAGAAATGTGAGACGAGGGAACAGATACGTATAAAAAGGAAAGGGGTGGGGAGAGCCTTCAGGTTTTAATGGCATGCTTCCTGTTAATAAAATACAAAAATAACTGAGTAAGTGCAGACTGTACTATGACCCAACTGGAAAACCCTGGACTTCATTTGTTTAAACCAGAGAATATTCATTTGTGTATTTCAGTGTGGCTTGGTGATACGCGTTCACAAAAAACAACAAAACAACAAAAAAACACGTCTCTCTGGCCTGTAATTCTTGTTCACCAGGCTTCTGTGAGGAGCCCACATTCACGAGGCTACAGTAGCGCCTTTGGAGAAGACCACTGTAGCAGCAAATGCAAAGGAGTGCAGTGGGGAGGGTCAAAGGAGAGAAAAATTATACTCAGATGGAAGGGCTAGGAAAGGCATCAGGATACAGGTAGCTTCAGAGACTGCTGAGGAAGTGCACGTTCACTGAGGGCTGAGGGCAGGATGCAGGGAACAGACAGCGCAGGGAGGAGCAGGGAGGTGGGCGTGGCACGGTGTGTGGGATCTGACAGTAGCCAGAGTGCATGGTACACAGGAAACGCTGGAGGGGCATGAAACTGTAAGATGCTTGGCAGGTATTGTGTGCGTATATGCTGTTGATATACACATTTAACCCAAGGACACGGCCAAAAACAGCAGCTCTTGCTGGTGGGAAAGGAGAACCAAGCTCAGGGCCAACCCTGCTGGTTACTGAGGTCGCAGGTCCTTTACTGCATCCACAGCTAAGAGTGCCAGCACCACCAGAAGTAGGATTTACGTCTACTTTGTTCACTGAAGTATCCCAGGTACATTACATGCTCAAAGAAAAAAAAAAAAGATTTACTAGCTGATGAAGATAACACCACTGGGAGAAAAGGGTAAGGGAAGAAAGCTAATGATGACTGAGCGCTCACTATGTGTGAAGACACTGCTCACATTTTTACACTTATTAACTATCGTGGTCCTTGCAAATTTATGAAGTTGATTGCCTGCACATTTTACAACTCCCATCTTAATCTCCCAGAAGTCAGGACAGATTCTACAATTGATGATATCTTTAACAGTATGTCACAGTTAAATTAGTGGTGAGATTTCTTCCTCTGTGGTACATAAGAGAGTGGTTAAGTTTTACAAACAACGAGGAAATGAAAGGATAATGCATCATCAATTTGATGAAATAAGAGTATTAGGAAATCTCAAGGTACAGGCGATGGAAATTAAAGCTCCATGAATTTGAGGTTCCCCCCCAGGCCCCGATGCTGTTTCCAAGCACATGCTCCTAGCCTTGATGCTTCTCAGACGTGCCGTATTAACAACCACATGACATGGAAGAGTGTGAAAGGGCATGGATGTACGTAGGTGTAGGACTGAGGCACTGTGCAGTACACTGGAAACTGACACATTGTAATCTGACTATACTTCAACTAAAAAAAACCCCAAAATACAAAACAAAACAAACAAAAAACAATCATACTACAGAAAGTTGCTCTGTGTATGTTCTCCTACCTAATCTTTTCCTCCAAGCAGGTACCACCCTGAGAGCCATGCCATCCCTCTCAGTCCCAGACAGCACTTGAGAAAGAATGGGGAGGCACTCTCTAGACTTCAGAGCAAGCTAACTGGTCTACATGTGGTAAATCCCACAGTGGGAGAGATGGGGACAATCCACACTGGGTGATAACCAACCAACCAGTGTACACTTAACCTTTCCAGTCTCTCCAAACCAAGCTGGTAGGAGAATACAGCACCTTCTCATCTAATTTGTTTTTTATTGCCGTGTTTCATTATGAGATAAAAATCTCCATGGGGGGGATGGGGCAAAAAATAGGCAATCGTAACTATGAGGAAATAATATTTGAAAATGTCACTTTTCTTAAATAGGTTCTGTTGCTTTTTTAATGATGCAAATATCTGACAATAATAGCAATGTTAAAATAAACAAATAAAACAGAGAGAAAGGCATTCTGTACAAAGTGGATCCTGAACTTGTCTGAGAAAGGGTGGTTCAGACCCCAGGAGCAGGTGGTTATCCTGGGAGAGCAGTTGGCAAACTGGTTTATCTCAGAGGCAGTGTGAAAAGGCTCTAAGCTTCCTGGATTGAAGATTCTGGGATGCTATGAACACTTATTTCAGTCTCAATGGACAGTGTAGAAGGAAACTGCTTCTCTGTGGGTTGAGGGGTCTCCAGTTGAAATTGGGGAGCATATAAATTGTGCACCCACCATACATATTTACTTGCTGATTTATAACTCCCAAGGGAGCTCAAACACTACATTCTAAGCTTTTATCTTATTTCCAATTCTACCTGATCTCAATGTATATCACCCAGAGGGAACAATTGATAACACTTTCCTAGCATCAGGCTTCAACAGAAACACCCATTAATTAACATCAGACAACCATCCAATAACACTCTGCCCAACCCAAAAATGGAGGCAGCTCTCTGCTTACCAAACCAACTTCATGTTCATTATCCTATAAAAACACACTGGAAAAAACCACACAGCATCATCATCCTGTGTGATTTCATCTGTATCAAAAAATGCAAACATGCACCAGCATGGTAGTAAAATGTAACTGAAAAGAAAACCCCACAATACATAACAGATACACGTAATGGTTTCTGAGTTCAACAACATTTAAATGCAGACTACTCCAACCTCTGAGAGCCACATTCGTTCACCTGCTTTGCTTTCTATTTTTACAAGGCACCGCTGCCTTTATCAGCAGGTAAGACTGCTCATCTACATGGAGGACTTAACATGTGCCAAACCCCCAACTAAGAATTTTCTATGCTTATTTCCATTGATCTTCATAGCACTTTTATGAGGTAAATAATCTGAGGATGCTGAGGTTAGATTCCTTGGTACCTGCCAGTCCAACTCCAGAACAATCATTCTATAGGGCCACCTACATTTTTTTTTTTAACTACAGGACATGAATACAGTGACAAATGCCTAAACCAATGTATTCTGGACCCCCATAGACACTCTCCTCTAGTCCATTTGATATCTGGTACAACCTCAACAACCCTGCCACCAATTTTTGAGGTGAAAAACGAGTTTGTAATCTGTAAATCCCAAACCTAGGTACCTGTGCGTGAATGGGGCTCCAGGTGCCTTAGCTCTGGAGAGAGGGTGGTGTGGAAGTGCACTGCGGCACATCTGAAGGGGAGCTGTTTCAGGCGCTCCCGCGGGTTGGATGAATGACAGGAGAACACACCTTGCACCGGGGACGGGACTATCTGCGTCTTTGCCAGCACTGCAGGTGCGCATCAATTTACAGACTTCTAACAGGTCCCCAGATGTGGCTGTGACAGGAGGAGCAAGCCTATAATTGAGAGACTGGCGGAGGGAGGATGAACGTCACAGCAGCCATGGGAGAAGTCATTTATTTTTCCAATTAAATTCTCAAATTGGTGGGAGTAGCCTATTAAAAATATAAAACAAACTGAATGGGAAAATGCGGATTTCAGAGGTTCGCATCAACATTATTTTTGAGGACGACACAGATAAAAGAAGACATTACAACTTTGTGCTGTTTCCTTATTGCTTCCAAACTCTGGGTTCCGGCCACTGGGATACCATGTCATTTGATGCTTGTAATTTGAGCTGATGCACTCACCAAGACTATTTGTGCTTAAAACTATGTTAGAAACTTACATTCCTTTTAAAAGGCATTTAGACAGCAATTTCTATTTGCAAAGTGCTTTCCAGTTATTTTTTCAGAAGTAATTCTTAACAACTACCATGTAAAGTAGGTCAGAGTTTTTATCCCTTATGCCTCCTCTTTCAAAAGGCTGAGTCAAGGAGGGTACAAAAAGGTAAAGCGATCTTCCCGGGGTTGCACACGAAACCAGTAGCAGAATTCAAAATGCTACTACAGCTGCTAAACCTCAAATGATGACATCATCCCAGTGATTCTGGTTCCCCTTTGAATTTTATTTCATCGTTTCTTGGGATCTTTGTATCGAGGAGCATATGCACAGATGCTGGGCGCTCCTCCAAACCTGCTGACTTAGAATCTAAGAAGCAGGTCCCGAAAATGTATTCATGTAACAGGTATTCCCCGAGACGAGTCCACAGGGCAACTAGTTTGGGACTCACTACTGGTGGGTCTTCTGGAAGGCTCACCCCTCTGCTCTGCAGGCAGGATTGTTATAACCTAGCCAAGACCTCCCCAAAGCAGAAATTGGCAGCTCTCTCTCAAGAAGCAGCCTTTAGCCAAGTCATTAGAAATCACATTCAATTCATAGGTTTTTCACCACGTTCATTCCCAAAATCACTGTTTCAGGCATTGCGGCTTTTTTTTCCTGAAAAAATTTCCCTTAGGTTCCTTTGACCTCATAATAGGAGCAATTCCATTTCGGCATTCATTCTGCAACCACTTTCTACTTTTCACTCTTCCTCCCTGGGAGAAAACACACCATTGCATGTGCAGCTGGCACGCCGTGGCCAGAACTAACCACCAGTTACAGAGGGCATACGAGGTTCCCAGACACCAAGTGCCTTGTATTATCTCACTGAATTCTCCCAGAGAGAGACGGCCCCGCTTCATAGGTATTTTAAAACTTACACGAGACTGAGCAAGTTTCCCAGGGACACACTGACACCCAAACTCAAGATTCAAATCTAACCCCAGCATCCACACAGTTATTTCCTTTTTCTTTGCTGTTGTTGATTTTTACATTGCTCTTTTGGGTATTTATTACCCCATATTAATCACTTCAGCAGCAAGGGAGCCATCAATAAAAGACCCTCTTTTTCATTTAAAGTTCTTCTCTTTATGCTTCAGGCCAAGAAGAAAAGAGAACCCATCAAAAAAATCAAGCAGTAAGGAGGGGCAACACCCGGGAAAACAATGCTAGGCAACCTGTCCCACCTATATCTCCAAGCCAAAAAGGTTAGCTTTAAATATGAACTCAGATAATGCTGGTGTATCAACCAACAGTACTTGCTCCAACTTTCCTGGCCTGGACTTATCTGAGGCATAACTTGTAGAGATATAACAGGAGAAACAAAAAGTCAGAACGAGATGGAGACTGAGAAAGAGAAGGTCACCAGGGCAAACAACAAAGCCAGTGCACCTCCATGTGATGTTTAAAAAGATGCAGTCTTCATGACTCCTTCCTGTCCCCAAACCCAGTGTCATAAAAATAAAATTTGAAATTGAAGGATTAAAAGTGAAAGGTATTGGCTGTGTAACTCTCCACACTAACAACCTAGAGAAGGAAAATCACATGGTCATTTACACTGCCATTGAAAAGGCACTTGACAAAATCCAGCATGCATTCATGATTAAAACTCTCAGGAACTCAGAAAGAGGGAGGAATTACCCCAACATGAAAAAGAGCATCTACCCAAACAAACAAAAAAAAAGAAGTATGACCCACAGCTAATGAGGAAGAACAGAATGCATTTTCTCTAAGACTAAGAGCAGAGCAAGGATGTCTTTGGAGACCTGAAAGTTCTAGTCTAAAGTAACGCATGAAAAAGAAGTAAAGGCATAGAGAAAGAGCATGAAGAGATAAAACTATCTCTATTTGCAGATAACATGACTGTTTACATAGAAAAGCCCTAGAACTGCTACATAAATTCAGCAAGATCACAGAAAAAAAAATTAGCACAGAAAAATAATTCAGAGTTCTACGTACTAACATTGAACAAACAGAAATAAACATGATACCATTTACAATTACTCCAAAGTAAATAAAATACTTGGGGGTACCCTAAACAAAACATGTGCAGGTGCATATGCTGAAAATGCCAATGATGCTGAAAGAAATCAAAGAAAACCTAAATAAATGGAGACACACTGTGTTCAGATTGTATGACACAACACAGTAAAAATGTCAGTTCTCCACAAACTGATCTATAGTGTTAATGAAACTCCTTTAAAAAAAAAAATCCGAGCAAAGTTTTCGTACACATAAACAAGCTTATTATAAAAATTTATATGGAAAGGCACAAGCCCAGGAAGAGTTAAAACAATCTTGACAAAGAAGAAGAATAAAAAGGCAACAATCATTCTGCCTGGTATTAAGACTAACTATGTAGTCACGATGATCAAGACTGCGTGGCTCTGGTGGAGGGACAGACACATAAATCAGCGGGACAGAAGAGAGGACGTAGAGATAAACCGGCACCAATATATTCAACTCTTGTTAATGAAGACTTAAAATTAATGATGGAAGTATATAGCCTTTTCAACAGATGGTGCTACAGCATCTAGACATTCATAGTTTAAAAAAAGAACACTGACCTATGCCCTACACTATATATAAAAATTAATTCAACATGGATCATGGGCTTAAATGCAAAATGGAAAACTCTACAACATTTAAGAAAAAACTTGTAAGAAAATCTTTGATATAGAGGGCTAAGCAGAGTTCTTGGACTTGAAAAATCAAAAGCATGACCTACAAAAGAAAAAAAAAAACTAATAAATTGGAACTCATCCAAATGAAGAACTCTTGCTCTGTGAAAATCCATACAAAGAGGATAAAACGCCAAGTTACAGACTGAGGAAAACATTTGTAAGCCACACATCCAACAAAGGACTAGTATTCAGGATATATTAAAAATTCTCAAAATTCTGAAGTAAAAAGGAAAAAAAAAAAAAGAAAGTCCAATTAGAAAAGAAAATGGATAGAAAACAGGAAAAGAGACTGCACTTCTATCCAGATGGAAAATAAGCCCGGGGAAAGGTGATCCACAACATCAGCCATCAGTGAAACACAAATTAGAACCACGCTGAGATCACTGCTCACCTCGCAGAAGGGGTGAAATAAACCACAGTGACAATACAAAACCGGCAAGGATGCAGAGGAACTGCACCACTCAGACAGTGCTGCAAGGATGCCAAATGGTACAGCCACTCTAGGCAACCATTTGCCCAGTTTCTCATAAAACAGCACATGTGACTACCATACAACCCAGCAATGGCACTCTTGGACATTCATCCCAGAAAAGAGAAAACTTAGGTTCACAGAAAAACGTGTGCATGAATATTCACAGCAGCTTTGTTTGTAATAGTCAAATGCTAGAATCAGCCTGGATGTCCTTCACCAGGTGAAAGGTTAAACTGAGACACACCCACACCTTGACATATTACTAAGAAAAAGAGATGAACTACTGATACACACAATTTGGATGAATTCCCCCAAAATGACGCCGAGTAAAAAACGCTAATCCCTAGCTTACATACTGCATGATTCCAATTAGGTAACTTTGGAAGTGACACAATTTTTAGAAACCAGGGACAGATTAGGGGTTTCCAGGAGTTGGGGACAGGGGTAAGAGGGAGGTAAGTGTGGTTTTTAAAAAGGAAACATGAGAGATCTTTGTGGTGTTGAAACTGGTTCAGTATCTGTTCAAACTATGGCAGTGGATACATGAATCTAAACGGCTGATAAGATTGTACAGAATATAACACACACACACAACTATGATTTAACTTTCAGAAATCAGTGGATTGTATCAATGTCAATATCCTGTGATATACTATAGTTTCGTAAAATGTTACCATTGGGAGAACCAGGCAAAATATATGGTATCTCTCTGTGCTGGTCTGCAAAACTGCATGTGAACCTTTAATTTCAATAAAAATGTAAACTTAAAAAAATTAAAAGATGTAAGTTGCTGACCAGGACAGACATATTACTGAACAGTGGAGACCCAGAAATATAAAGAGTATCACATTAAAGTTTATCAAAGCCAAATCCAAAGAGTGTCTCGGAAAGTCAAGGACTCCCTTTTAAGGTGAAAGTTCACCTCCCAATACAATGCCCTTTCAACCGCTAGCCTGATAGAACGCTGAATACCAGCAGAACTCACCCAGAGAAACCACTCTGGCTTATCTGCAGCAACAGGAGGTGAGTCACATCATATCGCTACACTCCAAACTTCACTTTTATCAACAGCCTCAACCCCTATGCATAATAAAACTTCACCTTGGACTGCTACCAAGAAGCCCAATAAACAGATACTGAGGAACACAGAAGTTAACTTCCTAAAACAAAATGCCCTTCTGGCGATATTTTCAAAGTCAAAAGGTGGACTCTTCGGTTTTAAGATATGCAGAGAATTGCTACTGAGTTTATAAGGTCAAAATCCTACACATTTATATGCACGGCATGTGATTTTACAAGCTGGGAAACCCGGAGCAAATCATTAGCTGAACTGTAAACTTAATCACGGGCAAGACAGGCCTGCACATCTAAGGAAGATCAAAAGGACAGGAAGAAACGCATTTAAATACCCACCAAGGTACCACACTTTGGAAGTATGATAGTGTACAGGAAAGGATATGAATTCAACTCTGTGGCCACTTCCTATAAAAGTAGGATCAAGAACTCACCCATGTCAATCACTCTGCAGATTTCTCACCTCCTGCTCAGACCTACTAAGTCGGAGCAATGCTCAGAAAGAACCACTGTGAACAAGGTAACAAGCGACTTTACTCGGACTTTTACATGGAAGGTGCACAACCTCGTTAAATAATTACTTGCTTATGATCTATTGCTGTCCTCTTCAAGGGCAGTCTGGAGACAGTGTGGTTGTCACACCGAAGGAGCAGAGTTGGGGTGGCTGTGTTACTGGCCTCTGGCGGGTAGAGACCAGGGATGCTGCCAAACATCCCGCAGTGCACAAGCAGCCCCCACAACAAAGAATAGCGGGGCCCAAAGTGTCAGTCGTGCTGAGGCTCAGAGTCCCCGACACAGAGGGATACTTGCATGGGCTTTAGCGAGAAGAATACTTACACATGATAAAAAAAACACTTTATAACGGAGCGCTTCTAAGTGGAGGGGCCCTCCAAGGACAAAGGTAGCTCTTACTCCTTCATCCTCTGATTCATCCTGAGGAAGAAGATGTTCTTGGTGACCATAATTTTTTTTAAGTATCAATTCTGGAGCCACAAAGCCCAAGTCGGAATTTCACTTCTAAAAGCCTCTTAAGATGTGAGTGACACTAAACTTGGTAATTACATATGGTGAGTCTCAGTTATTACCTGTAGAGGGGGATTCATGACTGTCCTTCTTGCCAAGAGCTGTTAGGAAAATAAAAATAAGTAAGATATAGGTGTCAAAGAAGCCAGCATAGATCCAGACAGTAACTGTGTTTTTGTTATTGTTAATGAATTTGTCGCTTTCTCACTCCCCATCTTTTTGCTTCTCAGCTGCCAAAGAAGTCAACCACTTGTGATTCCTCATTTTCCTGAGGTTAAATCTGGTTACTCTTTTAGCCACTTTCCTCCCTAGCAATCAGTCAGAGTTGGCCATTCCTAATTAGTCTGTAAACTTAGTGCCACTTGCTTTCTCTGTGGATAACCCCGCCAGTATCTTTACCAGTCACTTAACTCACTCAACTGACACCTTCATATAAGGGGTAACCTGAGTTATGAGGAAACCACCTTTCCTAGTATCTGAGCAGAAGTCTGTGAGACTGACACTAAATGCCTGGCAGGTACATGCCTGAAGAAGTACGGGTGTAAATTAAATGTTTCTTTTGGCCCCTAAACATGCAAACTGGATGCTTCAGCTCAGGAATCAAAGTCTGGCAAAGAAATATTTATCTCACTCCACTGAAGGCCTGGCTATACTGGATGTGTAAGAACAAAACGGTAAACACACTGGCATGGCTCCTCCAAGGTTTAGAAGGCAGTGTTTGCACCTAAGACTCCAAAATGTACAATGATAAGTAATTAGATGTAAAGCCTTCCTGTTAAAGGAAATATTACTTATTTCACAAGTGGATCTTTTTAAGAGGAATCAAACCACAGAGGCATCTAAACTCAAACACGCAGGTAAGAGCTCAAACACCAAAGCCAGAGGACGGTGCTTCCACATACAATCCAGATAATCTAACCATACTTGGTCTTATTTGCTCAGAATGTTAGTGGAGATAGTAAAAATACCCACCGTGAGGGGCTCTTAGAAGGATTAAATTAGTTATCACACATAAGGCTGTTAACAGTACCTGGGGCTCAATTAACAGTGCTAGTTTTATTCTTATTAGCAAAGGAATTTGAATTTTACAACCTTGGCTCTTAGGGTTCTTGATTCTTGTAAGTGTCTACCAGGACATCTTTCAGCAGCCTGCAGATACACTCACTAAAACCAGGGTAAGTTCTCCAGTCTTCCGCATTCAGAGCTCCCATTGGAGCCTTCCCCCGTGGCACGTGGCTCCCTGCAGCACTCTGCGTGTCATCAGCAGTTGCCGGTAACGACATGCCACCTACCAAGATGAAATTCCAAATGCAGCAACATCTGCTAGTGGATACTGAGAATGGACGCCTTGACTACATCAAGCTTGATTCTCATTTTGTACTACACCTCCTTGGTTACTAGCCAGCCTAAACCCTTAAGACCACCTTATTAAAAACTGAACAAAGTGTGCCTCAATTTTATTCTGTTAACTAATATATGTAGATTTTGATAATCATCGAATCAGGACCAAGGTAACCACCTCAGCATTAGAATCGCACGGTGGCTGTGGGTTGGAAATCTAAGTTCTGCTACTTTAACTAGGTGGACGGATTGGAGAATGTTCCTTAAGCTCCCTGAGACATACTCTCTCATCCGTAAAATCGGAATAACAATACTCACGACTTCACAAAGCTGTTGAAATGAAATGAAATGAAATCGTTTCTCAAATATAGCACCGTGCCTGGGACATTATCCGCACTCGGTAAAACTGAGCTATTATTTTCATGGTGACTGCCATGAAATTATTTGGAAAATCAGCTAAATTCATTCACACTGAAAAAGAATGATTAGTTGGTTGTTAACAATTTCGTGAAATCACACAACTGTTCTTTGAAAAGTGCTAACTTCCAGGATTGACACTTATGTGGGCGAACATCTTATGTGGACAATTTTCATTGAAGTGAAAAACTGAATGTCTTGGCACAGTAAGTTAGAGTCAAAAATAAAGTTTCAGTAAGCACCTGATGTATAAATCACAGGCTTCCAGATCACAGTGGCATGCAACTAGAACCAACCAGCTCTTTAAGAATCTAGACGAATATGCCTTTTCTGCTTTAAAACCAACTTCTGGTTGTCTCCACTGATTCCAGTCACCCCATGTTGTTTCCAGAAGGAAACTATCTACATAAGAATATTTCTTGACCTAGCTTCACTCTCAAGTCATGTATCTGTTCACCATCATTAGGGCATTTTCCAACTTGACTCAACCAAAAACATGACTAAGACTGAAGGAATTATTTTAAGTCTGCAGAGCTATGTGTTCCAGCATAAGACAAAAAAGAAATGGTTTGTACACAAAAAAACCCCTATGTAGATGCGTGTCATTCAGAGGATTAAAAAAAAGATTGCTCAGGGGGTAGATCTGAGCTAGCTGAGATCAAAGCAGGGTGGGATGGAGGATGAGAAAAGTCACAGGGAGATTAACTTTTACATTTGTTTTTAAAACAGATAAAATGGAAACCTAAAGCCGACAGCTCCTATGCATAAAAATAGTGAGTTTTCAATAACCAATGTAGTGATACTAAGCTGGTCACCATTTGTGAAAGAACATTACTAATTATAAAACAAAGAGGTCTCTTTTTATACTGATATAAAGTACTGATAGTTTAAACACAATTTGCAGACCCTCATTTTCTCTCATGCTCACGTGAGCAACGTCTTTCGTTGGAAAGACAGTGGCTGAAACTGGGTTCAAGTGGGGTGCAGCTGTAAAAAAAAAACAAAAAAAGCCAATTTTTACAGCAAATATCCTTTCTCAAATTCAAAAGTTCATGAAGGAGACTTGATTTCCACCCTCTGCACGTTTGGAACAAAAAGGGATGAAACCAAGTAACATAGCTATTTCAAGGCATGCCTGTGATTTTATTGTTGTTAAAGCATCCAGATGTCTTAGCTCAAAGACTACGGAGCTACTGAGTTAGGACTTGAAAAGAAAACTGACAAAATCTCACTATGAAAAGGCCAAAGAACAAACACAGAAGAAACCCCCACAAGTACCTCTGTCACCCACCACCTTGTGTGGGAAACCCCTGGGCTTGGCTAACCCAACAGGCTCAGCCAGGTAGGGACTCACAGCAAAGGGGGAGGCAAGGATAATCAATGCACAGAAATGACTACATCCTTTTGCCAAACTGCTCCTGTAGTTAAATGCGGCGATCCAGTTCACCTTAAATATCAAGCTATGGATTATTTCCCGTCCAATAAATACCCCAAGGATAATAACAATTGAGTTTCAAGCCTGACCTTCAAGACGGCAAAATGAATCATAATTCTGCTGCTAAAAAGAAGGCAACAGCTGTCCCCATATACCCTGCAGAAAAGCTTCAGAGGGAAAAACTTAAAATATCTGTCTCCAAAAAGTATGAGGAAAGTGATGTGCAAAATCTCATGTTTGGGCGGCACCTTAAGAGAGCACTTGCTAAAATGGTTCCATGTGCTTCACAGAGACTCCGCTGCATCCTGTTTCTCTGATAGCAAGTCTTCACTTGTTTGCAGGTATGGTTTTGTATTCTCAGTCTCTGTTTTTAATTAAACCTAGATTATGAGTATGGGCCTCCTGCAGAAGTGACGAGGGAAATAATTGAAATATTAAAATAACAAGAAGGAAATAAGCACTATGCCGCATCTGCAGTTCATTACGGAGAGAGCTGAGCGGAGCGTGATTGACTTCTGGGGCAGCGCGTGATGTCATCGCCCTAAGGACCCTCTGCTTACTGGGAGATTCCACCTTCAGACAATATTAATTAGCTTTACGCAGACGATAACATCTAAACCAGGTAACAACTCAAACATACAGACCAGAAATAATAACAACAGCCCTTTGGACTAGCAATGCAAAAATAGTGATTGAAAAAACAGAAGCAACAGCATAAAGGTTAAGTTTCTGCATCTGGGGAGTATATAAATATTCCTCCCTCATGTTAAAATTTAACTTTCCTAATCAAGTTAGACACAATAGGGACGTGTACAAATGACAAGGGAATCAGCCTACAGAGGGATCTCACTAGCCAAATTATGTTCAATAGCTTGTAATAACCCATAATGAAGAATACATATATAACTGAATCACTACGTTGTACACCAGAAACTAACACAACACTGTATATTCACTATACTTCAGTTTAAAACAGTATCTGGAGAGGGAGGGTATAGCCCAGTGGTAGAGCCTGTGCTTATTAACATGCATGAGGTCCTGGGTTCAATCCCCAGTACTTCCATTAATAAAATACTACCACCACCACCACCACCACCACCACCTAATCATCTCCCCCTCAAAACAAACAAAATAATTCTGGGACAGTCAATTTGGACACCAAAATAATGATAGTAATAGATTCTAACCCACCAAATAAAGTAGGAATACACAAGCCCTAATGATAAACGTCAGTGAATGAATAAATAAATAATTGGGGGGGGGGGGGGAGAAAGTACTTCCTTCCAGGAGAATGCCAACTAATGTAGAGAAATAAATGTAAAGGAGTCACAGAACTGAAAAACCACCATTTGGCAACCATCATAGTAATATCAGCAATTATCCATGGATATTAAAACTCGTGCATAAAAGTTGGATCAAAAATAGCGTATTTACACAGCTGCAAAGTATCATCTGACAAGTCACTCAGGAAAGCAGTAGCTTTACAGTTGAGAGACCTAGTGGACACCAGATTTAATCTTAAATTTTGAAAAATCAACATCACTGCTTCTCCAGTGCCTCCTGATACGCCGCACTGAGAAAAACACAGCCATCACCTGTGATTACTCCTGCCAAAGAGCCAGGACCTAAATCTAATCATAGGAAGCACCAGGGAAACCTAGCTTGAGGGATACTCTGCAGAATAACTAGTCTATACTCTTAAAATGTCAACTTCATCGGTTCCAGATTAAAGATGATGAAAAGGACATGAGACATACACACACAAAGTCATGTGTGAGTCTGTCCTGGAGAGAAAACAATCATAAAGGATACAATAGGGACAAACGGTGCAATCAGAACATGAAACGCGGATTTAGATTAACAGTATCACATCAACACTGAATTTCCTGATTTAGATAATTTACGGTTGTTATGTAAGAAAGCATCCTTATTCCTCAGATACAGATAGTGAAATATGTGTCAGGAATAGGGCACAATGTCTGAATCTTTATAAAATAAACACTCATACACACACACACAAAATAATTTTTAAAAACTGGTGAATCTAGATCAAAGATACACAGATGGTTTCCTACGATTCGTTCAACTTTTTTGAGGTCTGAAGTGATACAAAAATACAAATGGACCCCCCCCCAAACTCTTAAGGGTGGACAGAAAGACATGAATAATTTACTCAGTTATAAAACATATCAGGGTACCTTCTATATATGTATCTCTGACTTTGTTTGCTTCTGTTTTTTTAAACCTATCTCCCTGATTTGATATTACCTTAATTCGTTTTGGTATTCTCCAGAAGTCTTTGATTCAATCTATAGCATTGTTCCTATGAAAAATTAGATTTTGAGTAACGTTCCTCTAATATCTTTGCATTTCCAGGAATGTGAGCTCAGCACTATTTAGATAAGTGGTGTAGTGATTTTTGTTTAAGAGTGAAGAATATACACAAAGAGACTCTAAGGTCCTCTTTTTGCCCTAAATAAATATGGATGATTTGACTGTCAGATCTTTTTGTCTTTCCCTTTTTTTTTTAGCTTACTAAAAGCCATCGTCCATAATTAAAGCTTCGTAATATGTGGCTTAGAATTTGCAAAACAGCAGTACTCCAACCATGTAATGTGATTATTACTCAAAGTCACCCCAAAGCAAACAAAAGGTTACAGAGCAGCTCACAACCAAAGTCCCAAGAATTTCATTAATTTGTGAGTAAATTTCCCTTCTGGTGACTGTATGTTTTTATTCCTTCCTAGCTTTAAGAAATCTGAACACACTTCAAGACTGGGGACATGACTTGTAAATAGTGCACTGAGAAATCTCTAAGTGAGAAAATCTTCAAAAAGTTTTGCTGAACTCTTTATTCTTAGCATGTGTTTTTCACTGTGTCTAGAGGTCTTGTTAAACTTGGTTTAATGACTCCCGGTTAGGGCAAAGAAATGACTGGTAGGGGTTTAGAAATCACAGCAGCATCTCCTCCGGCAGATTTGTTTTCAACGTTCCTTTCCTGAGAAAGGGCTGGATTTGTTTTACCAGGCTGAAATGAGTATTTAATGATGGCAGTGAAAAATAAAATGCTATGGTTATGTATACTTTAAAAATAGTATTTATAGATAATGTTTAAGTGGAAGACAATCAGAAAATTAGAACTGGAGGGTTTTTTTCCTCTTATTAGCAGAGCAACACAAGATGCTTCATTGGTTTGCTTGATCATCCATGAATGCTGGGCACTGCTGGACTTCATCCCTAGTCAAAACTTCACTTAAGGAAAAAGAGAAGTCCAGTCCTCTTGCTGATCAATTCTCCAACAGCAGAAAAATGCCACAACACTCAGTCTGTGAAGCAAACATGTAATCAATTGTTTACACTCAATTAAGCAGAAAATAAAACCCTCCTATTTGGAAGGGGATCATCTATAAAACACATATCTGAAAAGAAACAGAAAATGGAAGGGCTAGTTAATACAGCTCAAAATGTTCTTGGGTCAGGACTAACTAGGAAGTATTTCCTCAGCAACATGTCTTGTGTCAAATAACCCAACAGCTTTCTATCTACCATATTCAAGTCATCTACCTTTCCCTCTGGGACTCCTGTGGATCCTAGCAGCTACAGGTGGGCTCTAGCAGGCAGGCAAGATGCGATATGGGACAACCAACATCAGATATAAACACTCGCCTACTTACTCCAGACCACCCATCTTTGCAGTGGTTTCCTTTTGATCTCAAACCAAAATGTTCAATAGAACAAGCAAAACTACCACATTCGTGGGGAGGGATAAATTGGGAGATCCAGATTTGCAGATACTAACTACTATATACAAAAAAGATAAACAAGGTCCTACTGTATAGCAATGGGAACTGTATCCAATATCTTGTAATGGCCTATAATGAAAAAGAATATGAAAACGAATATATATACAAAATGAATATATATATATTTTATACATACAACTGAATCACTGTGTTGTACATCAGAAATTAATGCAACATTGTAAATCGAATATACTTCAAAAAAAATTACAAAAATACCACTTCCCATAGAAAGATATAACAAAATATAGATAAGTAAATGAATTATTAGGTACTCAATAAATAAGACATGAAAATTTGAAAATTCAAAGAGGAAATGCTTATTTTTTTAAGTGTAGCCTCAAAGGGTCATGGGAGGAAATGGTTTTATACTCCTTCCCCTGTAAGAGAAGAGTTAATAATTTCTCCACCTCAATCCCACTTCTCTCCTAAGAAAGGAGATGTGACTCGTTTACTGATGAGAAAGTAGTGAAGGATCTTACAGATAAGTTCTCTGTCTCTGAGTGGTACGTGACATGTGGCATGTTCCTGCAGGGTCGTGTTCTACTTGTCTAGTTCTAGATCCACCACGGATGCCCCAGGTCCTCATGGATACGTCCCAAGACTTGGACTTGAGGAAAAGGTATAAAGATGCTCCGCTGTGAGTGTAGATCCACACAGCGCTGTCCAATTAGCACTGCTTCTGATAAAATGGACAGTTTTGTTCTGATACCTGGCCTTTGTCTCCATTTGTGGAGACTCATTGAGGGAAGGAGAATGAGAGGATAACAAGAAAGTGGGATAATAAGACCTCACATGCATGAGTTCCTGTGATATTAAAGCGAGAATGCACATACAGAAAAAGAAACTAGAAAAGCACACACACACACACTCACACACACACTAATAACGGCTAGCGCTTCGTAGTAGGAGAATGGGTAATCATCTTTAGTGCTTTAAGTGTCAGTGTATGCTCCAAATACTCTACGATACTGAAAAGAAACCCACACAGGTGTCTTCTGAAACAGTTCAGGAGAATGGAGATTTCCAAGCAAAAAGAATAGATTTCTGCCCAGTGTCTGGTTTCAAGCAAAACTGTCGCAGTTTACTGTTACGTGATCTATGAAATTTACAAACTGGTTGAAAAGACAGCAAAAACTCCACCTCTACACCTCATCTGCTTGGATTTTCATAAAAGAGCACGGTTCTCGAATTGGCAGAGTGAAATAAATGACATTTTGCTCCAGCCGACGATGAAAGCAAACACCACATGTCAAGATTATTCACCGACCACAGATGCGGGACAGACCTATAAGCAGCTCTGGGCAGAAGAGCGGGTATTCCGATTAGACTTAAGCATCCCACTTTCCCAGGCTTTAACCATGTCTTTCCTCTGGGGCTTTCTTTGGCTAGGGGCCATTTTAAATCTGTCAGGAATCAAATCTGAAGATCACCCCCTTAGAGTTCAGTAGAAGTGGCAGGTGGAAACCTGCAAGCACCATGTAGCCTTGTATAAACACCTGCTTTTTCGAATCAAAAAGAGATGAGGACCTTCAAACACAAAAAGTTTATGCCTTTAAACCGAATTTCAACTTTGCAAAGAAAAAAAAATACATTTAAATTATTATTCCAATTACGTGGACACTACTTACTTCTACAAAACTCATCAAGCCACCGCCAGCCCAGAAGGATTCCTTTGTGTAAACTGCACTCTGCCTGAGACAACACCCCCATTCCATTAGCCAAAACAAACAGCTCGCCTTCTCACTTTTCATAGTTCAACTTAAATGCAATCCTGAAAAGACCTTCCGCAACCTCTCTTCAAGGCAGACCAACAGTCTCAGAACTGTCTCATTCCATGGCACTTGCCACAATTTCTGACCATTTAATGCATTCGCTTCTTACCTTTTGCAGTCTGCTCCTCTAAACTCAACTCTAAGCTCCCTGAGGGGCAGATCCAGCACCTCAATAACCTTAATGCCAATTACATGTAGCTGGCACGTCCAAGCGCTTTCATACTAAGTGAATGACATCGATTGTAATTCAATTACTAAGTCGATATTCTGTCTCCTACAGCAGTTGATTGCTGTAACATATACAACAATTCAGCAACCATTCAGGTCAATTTCAGAAAGGGAACGAGGTGGGGAGGCAGGAGGAAAAAAAATGTGAAATTCCCAAAACAATTTAATGAAGGCAGGAGGAGAAGAAGTGGCTACAAGTGCCCGGAAGATGTCATGCATTAGTAATTGTCTTCTGCCACATGAATCACCAAAAGCTTCCACGTGAAGACCAAGAGACTACAACTAAGAATATGACAAGCTAAGTCACTTATTCTGTAACAGGTACTTCAAACTTTATGATGTGCATTTTCATCTTAACTTCACTTCTGGCTGTGTTTTATACCCCAACTCTCAGAAAATACTGGGTTTTGTCCCTGTGTTATTTTTATTGATGTTAACCTATCCCTGTGAGCCACCTTCATTCCTTTCTGGAACAAGGTGACTTCTGAATCACTAAATGAGGAAGAAAAGGGAACATAAAGGACCCTTGCCCATACACGCACGGCCAAGGGTCTCATACACTCTTGAGAACAGAGAAACTGAGGGGTGGTTTGGTTGGAAGACAGGAAATGAAGTTCAGCATCTAAGTTTTAAATCATTTTTCTTTTTTTCCCAAAGGTTATATTACCTTTACAATGGTAATTTTTTTAAAAAAATTAATCTCTAAGAAGGATACAGCCTGACGGTCCAGCCTCAAAACCCCTGCCCAAATGAACTGACAAGGAAGGAATTCAACTACCGCTGACCAGCCGTGCACACCATCAGGTGTCTCGAGAAGCTCAGAACGCTGATGGGGACAAGGTGAGCTCTGTCTGCAAAGAGGAAGACCGGCCTCAGGGAGGCCGTCAAGCACCTACTGGACCTGCCCAGCCACGAAGGCAAAGAGCAGTTTCGGGGGAGGACCCAGGGGAGCCTGCCCAACTCCTGTAATCAGCAAACGTCTGCTGTGCATCTAGCTTCTTTAGGGGCAGGCGTGAGACAGAAGTAGACAAAAACTACTGTTGCAGACTGCGGTGAACGGGCGATACCGACAGGGTAATGAGGATTCCAACAGAGACAAACCCAGGGCACCCTGAATCCAGGGAGGAATACTCTAGAAAAAAAGATGTCGAGCAGAGTGAGATAGAAGGTATTTAGATACATGAGTCTACAACTTACGAACTTTCATATTCACAGGAATGTGTGGGTCTTCTACACTTCTCTGGAAAAATACAGACGAGAAGACATGGCACACAGCCTGAAAGCCCTTGTACCTCATACGAATGGTGTCACCAAGATTGGACCAAGCAAACCCTCCTCTCCAAGATCCATGACTCATTGATCTAATGCAACTGGGAGTAAGTCCATAGTAAGTACATCAGAGTAATTTCAAAGTCCGTCGTAACAGAACAGTGCACTCTCCAGGCCATTTCAGCCTCCCAAAGAGTATAAACGTGTTTTAAACAATCCTAGTCTTTGAGAAAGCAAATCCACCCCAGCAAGCCGTTAAGTTCGGGGGACACAGCTTTCCAACCAGTCACCAGCATCGTGGAAACCACACATGCAGTTGACCGACCCACAATTTATGAGCTACCCAGATGCTCTTTAATTACGTTTCAAAAGGCCAAACAAATTTTCCATTTGGAAAATTGTTCCCAGCTTATGTTCTCAGGAAATGAAAGATTTGGCATGTAGTCTATCGAGAGGGAGGAACACTGTCAGGACTGAAGCCACATACCTGGGGGTTAATCACACGTGGAAAGTCCCATCCCACAAAGCTCTTCCTCCCAGCAGGAGGCTTCAAGCAGGAAAGCAGCAGTTCTGTTATGTGCGCATTGTTACATGTGCGGTGCCTGAGGTGCGGGCAGGGACATGGAGGAATATATCTCACAGGAGTGAGTACCATGAACGGTGATTAAAACCCTGAAACAGACACTTCTTTCAGGAATTACAGGAATGTTTAGAAACACCTTACACACAAACATCTCAAAAATAAACACACTAACACTCTAAATACTCTACTATAGTGTTTATACTCCGTCTCCAAGTTCTACACTACGTGCCTTGTCTGTGTTTACTTTCACGGGTCCTGTGAGACTCGTGAAAGGAAATACTAAAACCCCCTTTACAAGTAAGTCAGGGAGGAGTCAACTACATCAGTCTCTCAGGTTGATGCTTCATCACTAAAACCTGGTAAATATTCTCAGATGCACACTGAAGGCTGAAAAGATGTAACTAAACTAAGGTACCAAAGACAATTTTAGCATCCCCCACCTCCCACCCCGGGACATCTGCAACATCTGGTAACATCTGGATTCTTGTGACTTGGGGGGGGAAGTGATACTGGTATCTAGTGAGTACAGGCAGTAATGCTGCTAAACATCCTGTAATATAAAAGATGGGCCCACCCACTGATGAATCATATGGCCCAAAATATCAACAATGCTAAAGTTGAGAAACGCTACTGTAAAGGAATGCAGATCGCCAACAATCATCAGAGCCAGTGACTCTCCCGCTGTGTCCCGTGGACTTTAAGATGCCCATCAGGAACTATCCAAGTAAATGAAAAGGAAGCCAAGAGGATGTGTGGATCTGGACCAAGACTCTCTCTTCTTCACCTCTTTACACGGCGGGGGACGGCGGAGTGGCAGGGAGGCGTGCTAAAGTATTTGAGTGAAGTGTTCTGTACCTAAAAATAATAAATCTAGTCAACTCTGCATTCCCAAGAAAAATGATAACTAGAACTTTCCTTTGAAGAAAGGAGCAATCGCTTTTACTATCACTAACTTCCTCTCTATTCTGCTCATAGAACACTCAAATAGCTAGAAAAATCACCCTTGTAAAACAACATGGTGAGGACACAAATGGTATGATACCGATGCCAAGAAGGTAACAAATGAGTGAAACAGGCCAAAAGGAGACAATAGGGAGTTGGTAGGGATTGTGGCAAAAAAGATGGCACGCTCTGTCTAAAGAGGTCAATGGCTACCCAGTCTAACCTGTTGCAGTAAGAGAGACATTGACCCAGTGGAAATCTCCTGGTTTAAAGAGACTAAAATCTCTCTTACTCTAGCTTCCACTTATTGGCCACTGTTCAGAAAGCTAATCAGAATGTTACTGTGTCCAGAGGACAAACAGTCGCAAACACTATCATGTAATTTCCATCTTTCTCCTTCCATATCCCAAGATTCGGAGCTAAATGTCATGCAGTCACTCCCCAATTCTTTTAGCATTTCCTCACATTACATGATTTTCGATACTCTCACCATGCCCATGTGTCTTTCTTCTGAATGCATCTGAAAATGGGAATTCTAGAAAAGGTGCTGGGGAAGAGATAAACAGCCTAAACAAATTTTATATTCATCAATTCAATCATTCATCTGTTTGCCTCTAGCAACTTGCCTCAAAGTTTCTTAGGAACTGCTATTTCTCCAGCACATCAATTAAGCCTGGTATCTAGTAAGCATTCAATAAATATTTGGTAACTAAATGAATTTAAAAATCCTGATTAGTTTGCCTGATGTGACCATTCTAGCAGCAGAGCCAGAGAATGTGAAGCTCTTTCTTACAGACACAGAAGAGGGTCTGTCACCAGAAGCAACACTTGGTCAATTTTCAAGTGAACATGTAACAAGCCAAGCCCAGAAAAGAGCAGTGTGCTGTGGTGGAAACAACCTCCAGGGCAGTCTTCTACATCCTTAACCACACGTTAACTTCAGTTTGTTTCATTATAATGCAAAAAAATTACAAAAACATCACATAAGATTGTATATACTGCTGGAGAGGAGGAAAAGGCACCTTAAGACACATCAAGAGGCCAAGGGTGTAGAGTCTCACCATTTCTATTCAACACTGTCCTGTAGGTTCTAGCCAAAAGTAGGCAAGAAAAAGAAAGAAAAGCCATCCCGATCAGAAACGAAGAAGTAAAACTGTCTCCAGTCAAAGAAGACATGATCTTGTACACAGAGAACCCTAAAGAAAACCACACACACAGAAACAGTTAGAGCCAATAAATGAATTTAGCAAGTTTACAGGATAAAATCAATATATCAAATCCAGTGGCTTTTCTACACACTAGCAATGAACAGTCCAAAAACGGAATTAAGAGAACCATTCCATTTCAACAAACATCAAAAAGAATAAAATTCTTCAGAATAAATTGTACAAGAGGTATAAGACGTGCACCCTACAAAGAAATAAAAAAAAAAAAGAAGTTAAAGATCTAAGCAAATGGAAAGACACCCCACGTTTACGTATCAGAGGACTAAAAATCATGCGAGTACTCCAATCTGAACTGATCTTGAGGACACAGCCTGCAAAAAAAGCGGCCCCTCAAGGTTCCCACTGGGTATTAATCAACGTTCCAACTGTCTGGTGACCATGTGAATAGCTTTACGGCCCTAGAGTTCACACTTCCCAATCATTTCTGTAAGGAAATTTTAGAACTCTTGGTTTCTTTCTTTTCAAAAAAAAAAAGAAATGATGCATACTGCATGGGCTTTATTGACGGTGAACCTACGTTGGTTCATAATGATGGCTACTGAATTTTTCAGCTTTCTATATCCTTGATTAGATTCTCTTCCTATGACTCTACGGAAACAGCTGCAAAGACCAAGGAATTCTGGTATACGCCTTACAGAATAGCAGGCGTTACTGGTTATGGTTAAAGCCTGTCACCTGATCCATCTATAAACTGTCAAAGCATGTTAAAATCTCCTGCACTCTAACTTCAAAACTGTAGGAGTATTCCACTGTATCTTTACAAGTCCAGGGAAATCTCAAGTCACAACCAAAACACAGACACAAATGAAAGAAAATTGGCGTTCACATTTTGTAGTTCCTAGCCTGGCTCGGCAATCAACCATTAAAGAGAGCTGAAAACAAGAGATAAAAGAATGAAATCCCACTGGTTCACATTCACTTTCCAAGTCACTGAATGAGGAAGGCTCTTCAGGGCAAAGAGATCTATCACTCAGAAGGCTTGTCAGGTCTCCCCAAATTAATTTCCTTCTATGAGATGCAGCAAATTTCCCAATATTCATAAAAGGCTCCATCAATAAAATTGAAAATGTTAAGTGTTTCAGTGAGTTTGGGTGATAAAGGTCAGACTATGAGCAACAATTCTGATACCCTGACACTTCCATTGAAAATGATCTCATACGGAAAGTCCCAAATTTAACAACAGAGATCTCAGGAAGTACTTCTCTCACTTAACAAGCCTTGGCAGCATTTCAAATTAAATATTCTATTGGGCAAGGAGCTAATTATGTTAAGATTAAACCCAAAGAATGATAGGGGCATTTACTGTACTTTTAGTGATTATGCCAGCCTTCTATATTCAAGAATGTAACATGTTCTTCCTAATTTTGAAAGGTGTCACTGCTAACCCAATAAATTCCACAACACACACAGCTTGCTCAGAGTTTAAATATTTTGGAACCGAAGAGACATTCTCTCTCACCAACTAGCATTCATTTTATATCTTCTCCTTCTTATGGACATTATTTTTATGCTTTCAGTCCTGTGGCATCAGACGTTTCAATATGTAAACATGTTAGCATCCCATGAGCATGTTTCTGGCGTGCAATTAAACAGTTTACTGTTTTTCTCTACCAAGGCCTACACGCAACAACTGAAGTATTTTCTGCTCAGTGTATTTTTAGTAACAACTCAAATATGATAAATTTCTGCAAACTGTTTGGTCAGCTGTTTCCTCCCTCTTTCTGTTCTAATGATGAAGTACAAAACAACTAAAATTAGGCACCTGTGCGGCTTCTCTGTGGTTTACATTATTTACTCCCTACTGGGGGCCTAAGCATCTGTACCAAAGTTTAAAAGCACAAAATTAACTTCTGAGGTCCAGGCCAGCACTCTCTACTGCTGCAGAACATTCATGTTCTCAGTACTTAGGCAAAAAAATATCCAAACACTAGGTCAAGCTCCTGTGCTCCTGGTAGGTCCACGCTCGTCTTAATATTAAATAAAAACCAGACATTGCAGAATTTAAATATGACTTTTCTTCTCTGCAGATTAAATGTAAAATGCTCTTATATATGGACCCAAACATTTGACGTCTAGGAAGTTACACTTAAGATACAAAATAATTCAAAGGAATGCAAAGATTGCACAAGGCAAAGACCCCATACTTCCTTTCTGATATAAAAATAGAAAGAAACATTTCTTAGTATCAAAAAATAGGAAAATATTTCTTAATATCAAAAAAAGGAATACATGGAAAAGAGAAGAGGTTCAACACTTTATGAATGTAACTGGGAGATGTCTGAAATTTCCGTAAGTAGTTAAACACTTTAGGACAGATCCAAAATAAAACAGTATTTTACAGCAGATAAATGACGTAAGGTAGAAATACGGGTACTGAAGAAAACCATGAATTACTGTTAGGTGTGGGGAAAGGAAGGCAAGTTACAGAAAGGCTTTTACAGTACGATCACATTCTTTCTAATACATATTACCTAGAAACACAGTTAACTCAAAATCCTCAATTTGCACCTAACTTTTAGCACTGGTAGGCGGTACCGTGATAAGGTGAGGGGGGAGTGGAAATCAGAATTGACGAGAATACTCATTTCTACTTTTCATTATTTAATGTTTCACAGCAAGCCTATTACTTCTGTAATAATTTCTTTAAATGCCAAGTATTAATCTCAACAAGTTTACCAAGGTATCCCCTCTGTTAAAACAGCATTTACCACTTCATATTTGAAACTGACACATTCACGGTTTTGTAATCCATAAAACTAACACATTTGTGAACTATGTATGTGAAATGCTATCTAAATTGCTATCTACATGAGAAAAACAAAAGAAAACTATTTAACTTATTACGCATAATAATAACTGCTTTTGAAAACAACCAATTTATACTGAATTAATTTGGGAATTACAGAAAAGTTGCAAAGATAATTTAGTTTCCGTATACCCGGCACCCAGCTTCTCTGAATGCTGTCATCTCATATAACCATAGTACAATGAGCAAACCAGGAAATTAACACTTGCAAGACACTACTAACTGAAAGACAGACTTTATCTGAATTGTTACAGGTTTTCCCTTAATGTCCTTTCCCAGTTCCAGGATTCCATATAGCATTTAATTATCTCTCCTTAGCCTCCTTCAGTCTCTAACAGTTTCTTAGTCTTTCCTGGTCTTTCACGATCTTGACAAATGAGCTCTGATTAGTTCCTATAGAATGTCTCTCAATTTGGGGTGTCTGATGTCATCCCAGGACTGGAGGGAGATTATGCATTTTTGGCACGAATTCCATAGAAATGATGTTCTGTCCTTCCTAATTACTGTTTTTAATTGTAAAAGAAATTTCTTCATTGATATTGGGCTACAGAATGCTCAAATTCATAAATATTATTTGTAATGTTTTTTTCTCCCCAAAGAAAAACTGCTTTTAGTCACTCATGATTAAGACTTTTAAAAAGTCACAACTAAAAAAACAAAAAAACCCCATCACAACTGCATTTCAGTTATAAAGCTTCCCCAAGCCAGCTGTATCCCTCACCTTGGGTTCTTATCAAAGAGGAACCTCGCCTTATATTTCATCCTGATTCTAGGTAGAGGGTAGGAGTGAAAAAGAATTCAACCATTTCTGCAAGCTTTGTGCTCCCGTTACATCCCTGCAAGGAATGATGGCACTTTAAAAAATAAGAATAGAAAGACCGTGGCAAAGGCTTGAAGCCAGTCTATAAAACGTGTATCACTGAGGCACGTCTCCAAGCAGACAGCCCTCCATCTGATGGATGTCTGAATCACTAAGTATCCAAGTCCCAAAATACAAACACAGAGCAAACAGCTCTTTCAAGCCACTAGGTACCTTTTGAAACACTTCCCAGTTCCCCTTGTACATTAAGATGGGAGTTTACTGATTAATCAAGTAGCTTTGTGTAATTAACATGAAAAACATTATGACTCCTTCACAAGAGGATCCTCTCTCTCTCAAAGCCTTTTGCCTTGTAGATGGCATTCAAGTACTTTTACCTGATCCCCAGGCAATCACAGGGCCCTTCTGAAATGGCTCCTCAAATGATACCAAGGAGAAATTCTTCTCCAAGTGTCAGGTGCTGAACCAGAATGCAGCGGATGATGGCTCCAGCCTCTATTAACACTCAATATTCTAAGCAGGTCTGTGCTTTGACATGTGATTTCCACCCATTGAAAAGAGAAGAAGAAACTGAAAAGAGGGATCAAAAGCCAGAGCAACGGATTTCATGAGATCTTTATCTGCTCAGAATCTCCCTTCTGTAGATAAGAGCACATGGCAAAGAGAAAGGAGAAAAGAGAATTTCTAAAGGCAACAATTTCCTATTCCTGCTTATCCTGTACACCTGTTGGAGACCTAGGATATTTGAGGCTTAATAGGTTGGCTCCTCTCTTGACCTCCTTTGTCTTTGGGCTCTACAGAAAGGTTAAGTCTTTGATGCCAGATTTATTCCAGGCTGAAACAGCACTGATGTGATTTGGCCTTGGAGCTTCAATTACGGTACTACAACTCTCTCATTAGGGCAAGTTCAGGGTTTCTTAACCTTAGTGCTGCTGACATTTTGGGACCAGATAATTCTTTGTTGTAGGGGGTTGACCTGCGCATTGTAGGATGTTGGCAGCATCCGCAGCCTCTACCCACTAGATGCCGGCAGCACATTCCTCTGTCTTAATTCATCACAATTAGAATTACCTTCAGACATTGCCTGATTTTTCCAAGTGGGCAAAAACACCCTTGGTTGAGAACCCACCACTGTCCAGACCAGTGCTACTAATTTAAAGTGAGTATGTATGTGTGTATATGTGTGGGTGTGTCCAAAGAGAAGGAAGAGAAAAGGGTGTTGTGGACGTTTAAGTGAAAAGGAAGGCATTTACCATTCTGACCCAAAATGCACCCCCATCCCAGAAACGCCTACAAATTTGAAATTATCTGGGTGCAACCCATCAGCAACACTGAAAACCAATCTGCATAAGCTAGATAAAATTCTGCAGAGAGACACATCTGATAAGACCTGGTCCGACATGAGATGGAGCTGAGCCTCCCAAAGTCAGCTGAGAGAGTCCAGCAAAGGATGCGAGGCCAAGTCCACATCTCAAGGCCTGGGGTAGGGCGAAAACAGGGGCAGCGCCTGGTTATGCCGCTGGCCAGAAAGAGCCTGAACTGCCGAGATGAGTGCAGGGTGGAGGAACGGGCGCAGGCTCGGTGCTCCAGGCTCTGCATCCTTGTGGCTGGGACAGTGTCTGAGTCAGGGCTTCTGCTACCAGGACCTGCACGGTGCTCCAGAGTTCCTCTTCCCACAGCAAACTGTCGGAATAAAAACGGCTAACGTGCATTCTGGGTCAAACATTGTCTAGTATTTGAGTCAACGGAAATAATCCCATTCACTACGTACTACTCCGCTGGACCCTGTCTGACAGAGAGGCATCGGGGCAGAAGACAGTTGTGAGGCCCATATCCACTACCCTGCAGCCACCAGGAGCGGGAACCAGTGTGAACCCAGAAGAGCTGACTCAGCGTCCTGATCACTTAGCAACTCATCTCCACCTTCTTTGGAACTGTCACTCATTTTTAGTCACATTAGAGAGCTAATGGATAAAAATGTCTTTATGGTAAGTAGATAAATGGGGTGGAAAAAAACTCCCTCTCCTCGCCGCTCACAAAAAAAATACCCACATTCATGCAAAGCTCTCCACAGTACCTACCACATGCTACCAATGTATTTTTCTAAAGGAAATAATGTCTCGTAACATAAAAATAAATGCAATCCATAATCCATCCTACGGTACTTTTCTTTTTATCTTCCAGCTATCTAAAATTAAGACATGTTTCTAATGCCCAGAAAAAATACAACTGACAGCCATACAGCTACCACCATTTATTAAACAAAATTTCATGTTTTGCAATATTTGCTTTAGATCTGTTTTAACATTCAAGATAAGAAACGTTATAGGTAAAGCTAAAAGTTTATCCACAGTGACCTGTGGTCCTTGTGCGTTCATTTTAGCAGCTGCCTGGTCCCTCAAGGTATGAATACACCACATAAATTCACTGGTTGCCTAGTGGAAGTCAGTAAGGTTGTCGTCAGTTTTCCACATCACAAACTGCGCTATGACTCACACTCTACACGTCACCCCAGCTACATGTATTAAGGGTTTCTCTAAGCTACAGATGGAATTATCTGATCCTAAAGTGGAGAAGTATTCGACGTTAGTGAACAGCTTCACCCAAATGGTAATCAATTTACTCCCACCCAATAACTCTTCTAAAAGGGGAACAAAAAAATAAGATACATTTGGCAACTCAATTATTTCATTTTTTTAACTCTTCATCATGCCAGTGATGGATGGGTCTGATCCAAAACCAACTCCTAAGATTTTCTGAAGACGGATCTCAAATGAGGATTATGATTTCAAGGAAAGGCTCTTCCTTTCCAAATGTAGTTGTTTCTCCAGGCTGGGTACTCTACTTCTGCCACAGCCTCTGGATTCTTCTGGGAACATGCAGGCTGGACATGCAGGAGTCTCACACACATGCACCTGAAGGAGTAGGATTATTTAGCAAGAGAACAAACTGGCTCCCCTGATGCTGACTCATTCTGACTAAGAAATCCTGCACCGTGCTTTTTCTCCCTTACTGTGTTTGTGCTAAATATCCCCCCCAACTTCCCCCTTATGCTCTCCCCTCCCTGTACATTCTTTACCAAGAACAGCTTTCACCCAGAGGCTCTGCTCCAGGAAGGAGGTCGTGGGCCAATGATCTCAGAAGAATGAACAGACCCTTGGAGTTCCTCCCTGATGCCAGGATTCATCGAGGTTAAGATGAACGTAGCACCCTGATTGTTACCACCTCTTCTGATCCAGCCTTTTTTTAAAAAAAAAACCTCAAGATTCGAACCCCAAGGCAGATTCACAATCCCTAAGGTATTAGTCTGCTGTGACTCCCCTTCACCTGGTAGAGCAAAAAGCTGTTCTTTTCTGATTCTCCCAAAACTCTGCCTCTGAGTCTCAATCTGGCTATCAGGGCTCAGAGGCTAGTTTTGCAGCAACACACCCTGGCCTCGCTAAGAGATTATTGTTACCCTTAGTAAATATACATACATGGATATATATAAAGATACACATATGTGTGTGTGTGTGTGTATGTGTATACACATACATTTTATTTAAAATGATACACCTCACAGGTGATCTGAAAACAAAACTGTGGCAAATGCTGAGTGAGCACTTACTAAGAGTCAGGCAAGGCAAGGTCTGTCTGTACCACCAAACCAGCCTCAGAACAGAGTGATCCCATTTTACAGGCAAGGAAATCAGAGCTCAGAGAGAATAAGTAGTCTGCCCAACATCATAAAGCTGTTGAGCCGCAGAGCTAAACACTACCATAGCAACTCATTCTAACTCTGGAACCAAAATTATTACTGTGTTTCCAACACCGGCTGCACCACAGAGGCTGCCCTGCCCCTAATACAAGTGCAAGCTAGTTTCAGAGGAAATACATCTACCTGGCCCAGTCCACTCTGTGACAAGACGTTCGGGAAGTGTTTCTCACTGAGATTTCAACAGTAAATGCAGCGGATGGGAAAGCTCTGTGGTACTAGAACAGCTGGCTGTGTGTTGGATGAACAGAGCGCCGGGGTATTCTCAGCTGTCGGGAGCTCTGGGCTTCTGAAATGCTGGGGAAGAACACTCAGCTTTAAAATATAGATCCCTGGACCCTCCATGCCTCCGGCCTCTAGAGTTAAAGAGCCTTACTGAGAGACAGACAGAGAAAGTGAGAAGGAGAGTCATTTATCTCCTTCAAAAGGGACCCCGTGTGTTGCGTGGGAGCTGTGGTTCCCAAAGGCCTCAGTGATTTCCAGAACTTGCTGTCGTGAGTGCCACAGCTACCACCTCGGATCGATGGGAAGAGGGACACGAGACAGAGTCTAAAATGTAAGGCCGGAGAAACATCTCTCTCCTCCTCCTCTGTGCAAACGTGTCACTTTTAAGATGACTAACCTGGAACCCAAAGGGTCCCAACAGGACAGTTCAGTTCCGGTAGAAGAGACAAATATTTTTAAATATAGCAACAGGCTTTCTTTTCTTCATGGAAGTTACTACAGATTCTGTCCGACAATCCATCCCACGATCCATCTAACCAGAGGATGACATATTTTCTATTAGAATCAAACATTCAGTGGGGAATCAGCATTTTTAACAGTAAAAGGGAATGGGAAGAAACTGGAGTGCTGGAAGGGACCTTCAAGATACTCTGCTCACTGCCGCTCCATTCTCGACATGAGGAAACTGAAGCACAGAGATACTGACAATCTGAAAAAAAATTCTCTGTTTTCCCTAAAATGGCTAATTTGAATTTTCATCTGTTAACTCTTACTCCCCTGCTGATTTCTAAACAGTATTTTTTAAAATTTCCTAGTCATATTCGTTCTGTGAGCTTTCAGTAAATGACCTAATTTATTTCACAAATGGAAGCCTCACACAACCTAGTTATTATTATTATTATGACTGCTTCTATTTTAACCAACATTGCAAAGGAACTTTACAGTTTATACAGCACAGTCACAGATTTTATATAACCATCTGATGCTCGAAACTAGGAGGGAAGCATCACTTTCCCCACTTCACAACAGAAAATTTAGCAACAGCAAAATGTATTATGTATTACAAGAATTTATACGTACTCCCAACAAAAGGCAAGAAAACAATATGTACACAACAGCATACATATGTATGTGTGTGTACATAAACATATTTTTTTCCTAAAATGATGAAAATGATAATGCTGAGTATTCTGTACTTCACACATATTCCTGCTTGGATGATTTTAAATTGCAATACTGCATTTAATTAACTAAGACAATATGCACCATCATTGTTTACTCCCTCATTTTAAGAGATACCTGAAATATTTTCAAAATTACATATTTTTAAGTGTTTTCATCTTTAAAGGCCTAGTACACACACACACACACACACACACACAGACACACACACCCCCCCGGAATAAAACTCCTTCATGCTGGCTCTTAAACACCTCTCAAATATAAATACTCTGATCTCCTCTAATAGAAATAATACTAATTTAGAAATCGAAGGGAAATAATAAAAAATACACATGCTCAACAAAAGTAACACGCTCAAGTTCACAGCAGCTTTATTTCTGGCAGCCTCAACAACTCAAATGCCCAACAACGAGAACAGGTAAGTAAATTGTGGTACAGACATGCAGCGAAGCAGGACACAGCAAAAAGAACAAACTACTGCCATAAAGTAACAATACAGACAGACGTCACAGACGCGCTGAGAGAAAAACACAGGCACAGAAAGTACGTATCGTCTGCATGATTCCGTTTAAAGGAAGATCGAGAACAGACAAAACTTATCAGTGGTGAGAAATCAGAAGAGTGGCTGCCCCTGGGAGAGGGGAGTTTATCGAGAAGGAAGACGTGCAAGGGACTCTTCCTGGGATGCTGGGAACATTCTCTGCATCCAGCTGGGTGGTAGTTACCTGCACATCAGCACAGGTTTCACTGAGCTGAACAGTGAAAGTGAGCTCACTTTATACATACATTAGTCTTTCATTAAAAAAAAAAAAACAAATGAATTTGCATACGCACGCAGTTAGTGCCGTATTATTACTGCATTAGCAAACTGCTCCCTGGAATGACGGACAGGGTGACAAGTCTGTGCTCAGTGAAGTGACACCTTTTGAAAAGCTAGAAAGATCACTGTATAAATAGTTGAAATATTGCCTTGATCGACACAGTCCTTAATGCATACAAAGGCTAATAAAAAGACACATCTGTGTTTTTTATTCGGTAACATAAATAAGCAGTATTTATCCGCTAATTAGCATTTCAGTAATTAGAAGTCAAAGGAAATGGCAGATTAAAAGTTTAACAGTTATCCATGTGTTAGAAATCTATTTTAGTTTCTATGTAATATCATTATTTATTCAACTAACACCAGACTTCCATATTTGATGCTTACGATAACCCTTAAGAAAATAAAAGTACTGCTGACAGCGTTCTCCTGGGAGAAGGGAAGGCTCAAACAAGTTAATCAACAGTCCAACAGGGCTTTCGTGAAGTACACAGAGGTTCAACACAGAGAAGTTAGGACTGAACAGCACGGGTTCAAATCCTACCTCTGGCACTTACTAGCTTCGTATTCTTAGAGAAGTCATTTCATCTCTCCAAGCCAAATGCACTCCATGCCATGCTTCTGTAAAGAGAACTGTACTGAAACAGAATGACCCTCATTCACTTACGTCACATCTCAGGGCTATTTTGGCCCTACAGCAGCAGAACTGAGTAGCTGCAACAGAAACCAGGGGCCACAAAACCTAAATCACTTATCACCTGGCCCTTTTCAAGGAAGCTTCCTCCATCCCTGCACTGATCCTCCTCGAGCCTACCCATCCCATCTCAAGAGTCCTTGAGAAAGATGTTTAAGCAGAAGGCCTGTGCTTGAGGAATGTTCAAGCACTGGTGATGACAAGGAGGACGGGCAGAGGAAGAGGAGGGTGGGGCGGCAGTTCAACAGGGGGAGAGGACAGGAGAGTCACAGGGAGCACTGAAGCAATCTAGTCAAGGATGGCACCCGGGCACCCGGGCACCGAGCCCACCACGGACAACTCTGGGGATGCTCACAGGCAAACACGTTAAAGCCTCCATTGGCAGAATCTGAAAAGTATGCAGTCACCCAAATGAAAAGCAAATATTCCTTCTGAGTTTTGACTTTTTTTTTTTAAAGTCCTGCAGCCCAAATACAGATACATCATTTTATTTCTGACAAAGATCTGCCCACAGACTGACAGCAAGATGTTACTTTTGTTCTGTGCATCTTACAAAAGAGGACCACACCCAGAGACATGTACAAGGACACTTCTAAGTCAAAACAGAAAATAAATTCTCAAATCCACGGAGATGCTTCAAAAAAGTGGGGAACCTCTTTGTAGAGAGATCTGGGTCTGCTCATCTTCAGAACCCCATCCGTCAGAGACGGCATCACCGTTTTAGGTGCGGCTGACAGGAAAGCTATGATGAATGGACCAAAAGCAAGCACCTCAGAGCAAAAATAAAACCAGCAGCAGGCTTGAAAGGCCACAGCGACTAGCAAGTGAAATTCCATCCTCCACAAGGTCGGCCAAACAGGGAGGCCACAGAGGAGAAAGGGCTTCTTTTACCAAAAAAAGTTCTTGGGGTGACCAACCTCAAAGCCAGAGATCCCATAATCCTGTTAAAATCTAAAAAAAATTCTGAGCAAGTCATCAAATAAGACCTGGTTATAAATGTGCCTGTTGAATTAAATATGAGGCTATTTCAGGTACAAAGTCCAATGCCCAAAGGAATTCAAAATAGTATGAGATCTGGAGAGCCTAGCCCTAGAAACTCTGAACACTGTTAAGAGACAGCATTTGACCTTGACCCTGAATGGTTTGCCTTACTTGTGTTTATTCAAACAACAACAACAACAAAAACGCATCCCCTTACAAACAATTCTCTGTTAACAAACTGGCCTCCAGGTGATTCTGTAAGCCACATGTGTTCACTTTGCCCATCAAAATCTTCAAAACCGACTCACACAGGAAATATTTAACAGAAGGAGGAGAGAGCCCAGAAGCAGGGACAGCAACAGAAAAGGGAGAAGGAGGTGACAACAGGCCCAGGTGGAAGACACAGCACACCAAGGGACGGCAGGGAGGCCAGGCTGCTGGGGCGGACCTGGTGGAAGCAAAAAGTCAGTGAGACCACCGGGGCAAGACCACGTGAGACCTTTCTTCTAGAACTTAGGGATCGTAGACTCATTTGTGAGAGGGAAAAGGAATTACAAGAGGGCTGTGAGCAGAGAAGTGATATGAAAGATACCTGACACTCTCTGATTGTGACGCTCTCCCACCGTGAGATAAAACAGAACACGGTCCACGGCACAGACTTTTTTAGGAGGATGACATAACTAACATTACACTTGCCCAATCCAGAGCCTGGCACAAACCTGGGTCTCAAGACAAGCCCCTATCTCTTCTCCATTGTTAAGGAGAAGGGGCAGAGGGAGAAGCCTTAAGTAGAACAGGAGATCTTAAGCACAGGGGTAAACCTAGCCAATCCTACTTGTTAAGCCACAGCTACAGGACAGCCAGAGAAGAACAGAACCACATCCAGCACCTCACGCTCTAGACTGCCAGGGGAGGTTGTCAGCCCAGCGTGGCCGCAGGGGCTAAAACTCCTGGTAGAAGATAGACCACAAGTTTGTGCTCAAACTCTATAACCCTCCCCCAGCCCCCAGCCCCCAGGCTCAGGCGGGAACTCACCGATGGACCTCACGGATCGAAGAGCCAGAAGCGTGTGTTTGTCCTACACCAACTCAATTCTGAGTTCCTTAAGGTAAAGCCTAGGTCCCCCACCAACCTGACAGAGGATGAGTGCTTAAGGAATCCCTGACGGAGGGACAGAGGGCTGCAGAGAGATGGAGAAGGGGTAGGGGTGGAGAGCTCAGACTGTTAGTGAGTTAGAGAGACCACATAAAGGCCCCGTTTCTGTCACTTCCCAAAATGACCTCAATCCCCTATTTTTAATAGGAAGATGAGTCACGAAAAGATCAAGTGAATAATGGATGGAAAGAGCTTAGTGTATGGTTCATAAAAAGCAATGAACTGTGAACGCTATTATTACTATAAAA
Organism: Vicugna pacos; assembly: GCF_048564905.1. Classification (NCBI taxonomy): domain Eukaryota; kingdom Metazoa; phylum Chordata; class Mammalia; order Artiodactyla; family Camelidae; genus Vicugna; species Vicugna pacos. Next base: position 31,231,746 of record NC_133003.1, on the reverse strand, counting down.
CAAAAAGGAGAGAAAGAAGAGAAGGGGAAAGACTCGCGCTCTGGAAAGGTCACCAACTTCAGCCCCACTATCTACGCACAGCCTCTTGTAACTAACCAGCTACCCTACCCAGCAGGGACCCACTTCCCTTGGCTTTTTGCTCCCATCAATTACCCATTTAACTATTCTCACTTCAGGCAACCAAGTCAGCTCAACAGGAGCCAATGGTATGTCTCCATATGCAGTCACTCCTTGGCCATGGAGGAGGGCTGCTGGCTGCGGGAGGCAGGGGGTACGAGGCCATGCCAGGCACCCGGCGGGGGCGCCATCCACGCCTGCTGCTGCTGAATCATGGAGACAAGAAAACCCTGTGCAGCTCCAGAAGAAACTCTGGGGGCCAGGAGGCCATCTGGTACAGCTTCCTTCCCGATCCTGGGCAACCCGACTACTCTCGGCTCAAAGGCTGATGTCCTACCCAGACAGCAGGCCTGAATCTCCTGTTAAGTCCTTCTGTGATCTCAGGCCCTAGCACTACTGTGATCTTTCTTCCACACAAACACAGGTCTCCACTAGGAAGAAGGAGCAACCAGTCCCAAAGAGGGGGAAACTGTGTAAGTGTAATTTCTACAGAAAGGAGCTATGCTTACTTCTCTCTCCTAACTCCTCCAGAGGAAATGCTCCCCCTTTTTTCCTTCTGGTTTTCAGCCTCAGCCCCAGCTCCACACCTGCCTGGATAGGGAGGGTCAGAAGCCTTCCAGTTCCCAGCCAACACCAAGTGCTACTCTAGAAAGTTACAGTTAAGGAATACAATCATGGTCAAGTTCAAGCAGAAGTGTGTGTTACTGGGGACACAATAAAGTGTATATCACCATGTGCATCAAGCCCGGGGAAAGGGAAGTACAGGTGTTTAACAGGAAAGTGATTATCGGTGACAGTAACTGGAGGCAGTGTCCCTAAAGAGTGGACAGAGCAAAGTCAGCCCATTACTGGATGCAGTGGGAAGGGCACTACGTGGATTCCCCATCCCACACAGAAGCAGGCACAGAGGAGTTCCCTGGTTCATTTATAAAACTGTCCCATCAGAGGCTTCCCACCATAAAAGTTGAAGATTATACCTATGAACAAACCAGAGCGTCTCTGACGGGCAGAGGAAGCCTGCATCAGCACTGACCTGACTCAGCAGACTCGTTATGGCAACAGCCTCTGATAACGAGATGTCAGCGCCTCTTGAACAACTGCCGAATCTTGGCACTTCCTAGAAGAGGACAGACAAAGCAGGCAGACACTAACCCCAGTACAACACCCAGGCCCTCTGGGGCTGCCCCGGCTACGTGGCCACTGGAGGAAAGACACTTCATCCTCGGGGCAAAGGGCTTGGAAATCTGGCTCCAGGGGCAGAAGGTGCACACGCAGCAAAGCAGGAGAACCCAGTGAGGAGGCAAACGGGCTCTGGCCTGCTCACAGAGTGGAAGCAGCTTGTCGCCACCTGCCCTGTCAGCAGGGGGGTGCCCGAGTCCAAAACAGGATGATTTCATTATGATCAGATACGAGGCCATCTGTATGAGGACAAAGCGAGCCCCTGCCCCACCGACTCCACAGCTGAGAGTTAACAGTCAGGGAACGATGCACAGTCCGTACAAACTGGAGCACTGGGTAGAGACTGCCTGAGTTTGAACCTTGGCTTCACCACCTACTAGTCATATGTTTTGGATGGAGACCTCGAGCACTGAGTTTTCTCAGCTAGAAAATGGGGCAAATAACTGTACTTTTTTCACGTGATTTTTAGAGAATAAAATGAGATGACTGACCCACGTAGCTCTCTGACCAGTAGCTACTATTACTATTTCTGTTACCATCACTATTGTTGTGGTGGTTGACATGATGGAGCCGAGAACAGACACTGAATGACAGCATTCTAAGTGACACTGTTTTCGACCCCACGGATACCCTGACTGTATACAGGAAGCAACTCCCCAGTTTGCATCTGATGAACACACCGACACCCCCACTGAGCAGCAATGATGACCCCAGGTCGTTCTGAGCATGCAGCGCTGGAGGGACCAAAGCTGGAGGGCACGGTCTCAGGATGGGCGAACAAGGAGACAACTGTGCCTGTGTGACAGCGACATGCCAACATGGACAGCCCGTCTAAGACACCAAAGTCTCACAGGAGACTTTCAGGCGGCAGGACCACTGAAAAAGCGTGGAGGGCAACGTGGGAGAGCCATGTGGGAAGAATGAAAACCAGACACTACACGTGACAAGGAGCTGGACCCCGTGGTCTGCCCTGCCTCCTGCTGAGTATATTCCGATCTGTCGTTTCCTCTCAATTTCCAAAGCACAGATGTTGAAGCGAAGACCTTAAAATGCCTGGGTTGCTGAACACTCCGGGTGGCTGGTGAACCAGATTTAAAGATGGCGATGGCAGCCAGAAAATTACAGCTACGAGGTGAAAAATTAAGAGCTGAAACAAATTCAGTTCACCACGGAAAGCTGAACTTGATAGTTTATTACAAAAAGATCAAATGACAAGCAAATGACTCTGGTTTCCTCATCCCCATGGGGTTTGCCTTAATTCTCCCAGAATCCCTGAAACGCTCAGTTTAGCTGCTTTGCTTACAATTAAGCAGCATTAGAAGATTGGGAACCTCCACACCCGGCAATCAGGGTTCAGGGCCAGCACGATCCATTGACCAACCCAGCAGGCACAAATGGACATGTTTAGAGATCAATGTCACCAGGCAAAGTCCCCATGATGCTGTGACTATTAGGACACTTTGTTTCCTGGGCTACTGAATGCAACCCTGGGTGAAAAACATAAAAGCATGAAATGATAGACTAGGCCTTAATTATGGGGCAGGAAGAACTCTACCACCCCAGGTAGCATTCACTGGCCATTATCAACGACAGGTGCACAGGGATATTACAGGGACTGTTTGGTTTCATTCTCATAATAATCTCATGCAGTAAGTAACTTTATTATCCCCAATTTACAGATGAGAAGAACTGGAGATTCAAAGACATTAAGTGACTTGCCTAACGTTCCATAACTTAGGAGCGGGTAAGATCTAGGGTTGGGACCCAGAGCCACTTGGCTCTACTGGTATTTTCCTTAACCAGCAGGATCCTAACCCCGGGCAACTTGTTCAGTGAGCTCTGCTAAACACGTAAGGCAACCCCGAGGTTCATTTCAGGTATACTCTTACTGATGAGATGTCCCTCTTCTAGTCAAAGTGGGAAAATGTTGAATTGCACACTCACAACACAAGCAAAGCCAGCCGTTCCTTTTTCCAGTTTAAATGACATGTTCAGAATTGAATAACCACCTGGGGACAAGGGAACCTCATTCAGGGCTTTCAAAGAGCAGGAGGGAGCAGAGCCCTGTCTTAGGAACCCAGAGGCATATGGCTCAAGGTCACATGAGGACTCTTGAGCCCCAAGAAAGAATGCTGGGAAAAACCACCTTATACCGCAAATAAGCAGAGAAGATAAAGGGAATGTGGAGCATCCTTCACCCATCACACGTTCCTACCTGCAGACACTTGTCACTCCAGAGGAACGCCCTGAAGGACAGCCTGAGATGGCCAAGAATTAAGTTGATGCTATTGGGACTTGCAGCTAAACTAAACACACACTCTGATTTGGTCCCAAAGCTTAAGCAAATAAAATTCCCACTAGATTTGTTTCTCCTGCATATTATTTTGAAAATGTTCAAACATACAACAAAGTTGGAAGAATTTTAGAGTGAACATCTATATGCTTTTACTGACATTACTGACGCGGGCGGCATACAGGTGAGGCAGGACAGGGGTGAAGGAAGGTGATTCCACAGCCCTGGGTCAGCGTCGACTTCTTCCTCAGAGTGTGAAGCCCCCCGCCCGCCTGGCACCAGCAGCTCGACGAGACGGGCTCCTTTCAGCAGGGGCACTTGCTGAGTCTCCAAGAGGAACTCCAGGCAACCACACGTCTCATCAACCTCTACTCAGAAAAAGGCACCAGGTCTCCTACTTTCTACCCACAGAGCTGACTAACTCTTAAAACTGAAGGGGAGATGACTAGATGGGGGTCGTCTAGTGAAATCTAATCTTTTATCTTACTTACACTTGAGGCAATTAAGTCTCTGAGAGGTTAAATGCCATGCTAAGGATCACATACTAGCAATTTGGAACTTTCTGATAAGCCACCTCAAGTCTTTGCAGAAACCCTGACTGCGCTGATGGCAGACAGAAACTAAGAACACAGGAGGGAAATTCCTGGCAAGAGATTTTTACGAGCAGGCCTAGAAAACCAAGTCCAGATGAGTAAAAGGTAACTGTATTCTGCCGCTCTCTAAGTCTGGGAAACACCCACATCACCAATAACCTTCCAATACTAACTAGGGTTCCTTGGCCAAGGTCAAAGGAGACCATTATTCTAGGTGACAATAAAAAAAAGTCCCGATACATTTATTCCATGATGATACAATTTCAGTGGATAAGAATCTTTACCCCTTCAGCCTCTGCTTATATCGGAACTTTATCCTGCCCCTGTAGGATTCTTTTAATCTAATTTCACAACACGTAATGCATGTCTAAACCAGCAGGGCGCCCCGACCACTGGGGTACAGGGCAGAAATTTGGACAGCGTGGTGAAACCCACCGGCACCGGCGCGCACTGACTGCCCTACTGCAGCGAAGACCGCCGAGGAGGGCCCCAGCCCCCGAAAGGAACTCCAAGCTGATGAGTCTGCCAGCACACATCTTCCCTCTGCTGTCTCTAATTAGCACCACTCTGGGCCTTCCTGTAAGGCTTGTGAAAACCACCACCACTGATCCGGGCTCACCCAGATCTGAAAATTACTTTGCCAATAGCAGAAAACAATACTTTCCGCATAAACAACAACAAAGACGAGCCTCTCTGGTGGCCCCTGCGTCGCTGTCTTTTAAATGCAGCATTTCTCCAAGCTCTGAAGACAAAGGACAGGACTCCATGAACAGCAAAAGGAAGCCAGCATCTTCTGCCCTCAGGGCTTCTTCCTACACCAGTTATCTCTGATCTGGGTCTTTATGGGGTTTTGTTTTCAGGGCCCAAGTTTGACAAAAGCTACAAGGAGTGATGTCTGTGCCTTTTTTTTTTTTTTTGATTGATTGAAAAGAAAGCTACTTGGTGGAAACTCTGGAGAATGACCACTACAGGAAATAACCTGTCTTTGACATCTTATGTCACTGAAACTATCATTATAAAACCTGGTTTCCTAAACGACCATCTGAAAATAAGTCCATATTTTTTTTAATTGGTAATAAAAGGAAACCACTTATTGATATATTCAACAATTTGGATGATTCACTAGAAAAGCAGACTGAGTGGAAAAAGCCAACTCCAAAAGGTTATTGTAGGGTTCCATTCATCAAACAATTTGAAATGACAAAATTTTAGAAATGGAAGCTAGATCAGTGGTTGCCAGGGACGGGTGGGAGGCTGGGAGGAGGGTGGGTGTGGTTATAAAAGGGCAACACGAGGGATCCTTCGGCAGGGAGGTGGGGGGGTGGTGACTATTGACTGTGGTGCTGGATACATGAACCCACACAGGTGATAAAATTATATGGAACTTGATATGCACATGTGTTAATGTGGATGCACGCACGTGCACACACATGCAAATGGGTACAAGAAAACTAGGGAAATCTGAGTGTGACAGGTGGATTCTATCAGTGTCAACATCCTGGTTGTGATACAGTCTACTTCTGCAAAATGTCACCAATGGAAGAAACTAGGAAAAGTGTACAAATCCAAGTGAAGCATCAGTTATCTCAAAAATCTTAATTTAAAAAAATCAGCTACACTTCTATGTCCTAGGGGAAAAAGTCATTTCCCGCCCCTAATGGCAGGGAAGAAATCATCTAAGAGTCTATGACAGCTGAAAAGGACAAAACCAACTGTCAACAAGATAAAATATGATTGAGGGACACCTTAACATTTAGGGGAAGGATTTCTTTCTCAGTCCACCACAAATAGTCAATGACTTCAACTTCACATCCTAACCTTGAGGCAGAACTTTTCACCCTGAAATGTACATAAAATGCTTCCTCCTCTGTATCTCAACATCTTTGGTAACATGACAAAGCAATCATGCATGACTTTATGGACTGATGCACAAACTGAAATCCTTCAGTGTTTTTCCAGAGTTTATTAAACTTTAAAAGAAAACGCTAGTTAACAAATTATGTGTTCTATGGATCAAAACTGAGGACAAAAGACGAGGAGAGCTCTTGCTAGGTTCAAGCCATTAGTTCTTTCAACTATTCAGTATGCCTGTCATTCACCAGCCTTTCCATTTTTAAGTTTTCTTGCTTATTTTGAAAAGTCTTGACCAGGTCAGTGGTTGACAAACCAAACTCCGCAGGGCCCAGCAGTCATCACTATGGACCGCCTGCCACAGCCTCAAGAAAGCAGCTCTCCTTTTATCAGTTGTGTACACGGCCCCCATATGATTTTGTTTGAACAAATTTTTTCACACCTAAAAGAAGGAGAAAAAGGGGGACCGGTAAGGGAAGAAGTAAGACTGCATTTCATGATGACTCTGGTTTTCCCCTGCTGTGAAATCCCATGATTTTAGATAAAGGGTAAGTTAAAATCAGACCTGGATTTGAATCTTAGCTCTGTGGTTTAGTAACCCTGTGACATGAGCTACTTAATAATCCTCCTTGGGACTCAACTTCCTCATTCGTACACAAAATTATTATCCAAATTACAGTGAGACAATGTCCCTAAGGTGTTAATGCCCAGCACATAGTAGGTATGCAATAAATGATCAAAAGTATTCTGAGAATGAAGAATCCAGGCATCTTTAAGTATTTTAAAACATTAATGTTAGGGATCTATATTCAATTTCTTATAATGAGCTATAATGGATTAGAATCTGAAAAAATACATATGTATGTATGTATATATAATTAAATCGCTTTGTGTACACATGAAACTAACATTGTAAACTGACACTTCAATAAAAATAAGAATTTTAAAATGAATTTTAAATAGAATTACTGTGAAAAAGAAGACTATCATTCTTTTTGAGAATCTCTACTAGATTAACCTTTAATCCACTCCAAGTTTTTTAAAAAACAACCATCCATAAGCAAGTCATATAGACACAACCATAAAAACCTAAATATTCATCAGGAAGTTTTTTGGCTCTACCTTCTAACATTTTCATCACAACATGCACACATAAAACACTGGAAGTGATGTATACTACAACAAGAAAAGAAAAGGAGTTTTTATTCTTAAAACTACTTGTGGACAGTTTAATAAAAGGAGCTTGTAATAGACTAGTGTATCATGCAGGATATAGGCACCATGGTTATAATCTTTAAAATTCAATCTATAGTATTCTCTGATTACACAGGAAGGCATATAATTAAAAGTCGAGGAAATCTTACTCGTAAACTAGGCACTGGGGCTGCCACAGGCTCGACTCCCCCCACTGGCATCTCATGACGTGTTCTCAACAGAACCCACGTAGAGTAACAGTGAGTATCTTGACTGAAGTACTAATAGTGAGTAAACATTCACTTACCTGTTCCAAAAATTACACGTGGAACACCGAACAACTTAGGAAAGGGTAAAAAAAAAAAGTCTTTTTCTGTACTGCACTGGGAAAATAACTGACACATCAAAGTTAATCTGGTTTATTCCCACGATGATAAAATCTTTTTTTTATTATAAACACTGCATTATTATAGAGGTTGGTTTTGTCCCACTAAGTGGCAAATTTGTGCTCGTTTTTAAGAATAAAACTGGCTGGAGAAGCACTGTTCAGGTAGAATAACCTTTTATAAGAAATAAGATAAAAGGAGTTGGTAATATTGCTAATAAAAATGGACTGAAATACGTTCCCTCCTAAAGCCCTTCTGCGCCCGCCTCCTGCAGCGGCTTCTGGTAGTAGTGTGCCACCTATTGTTGCAAAGGGAGCTGCATTTGTGGTTTTCCTATTCAGTGCTACAGGGAAGCCAAGCATCCTACTGTCTTTTTCAAGTTAATGAGTGTTTACTTTGCTTCATGCTTCCCTGTCACTTCCAACACCTGAAATACAAATGGGCTACAGAGAAAATAACCTTTTAAAAAATGCATTACAACCCATTTAGAGCAAGCATCAGTTTAACCCAGTGAATATCCTACAGGGTGATTTTTGCTCGAGGTATCTGGCAATGTCTGAAGAAATTCAGTTGTCAAAACTGTGGTGTGGGGGTAATGGCTTTTAGTGGGTAGAGGCCAGCAGTGCATGGGATACCCCCTCACAAGGAAGAATTATCCCATCCTAATGTCCAGAGGGCTGAGGCTGAAGGCACCCAGGTTTAACTAAAACCAGTGTCATTTCTTCCAAAGGCAGGAGAAAGCCATCTCTGATTGCAGAAAAAAAATAAATATAAATAAAGAAGCCAATGGCACTAGACCAACACTCAACAGCAATATACTAATTAAAAGTGGCTAAAATATTAGGAACTGTATCAGTCTTCTCAAGATTAGGATAAGGACACCAGTAACAGATCCCATAAGCAACTTTTAATTCAACCACTTAAAAAATAATTAAAAGAAAGGTTGGCCAAGAAGTCTGAAAGCATTGCAACACATAAAACCTCAATCTGACTTTGTGATCAGTCCCCCAAGCTGACCCTTGCAACCCTTAGAGTATAGTAATTCTCCAGCCATACTCAAGAACCATCACTGTCAGTGTGGTACGCTGGGGCACAGGCAGCACACACCCCACTTAGTCATCTCCCCTCTTCCATTCATGGCAGGCATCACAATCAATCAAAATCTCAGCATCTTTCTCACCTCGTGCTCCACTGCACGGAACTGGCATGGGAGATGGTATCTATCTGGCATCCATAATGTGACCGGATTTCAGGAGGAGTGGGTTCAAGCCTTGCCTTGGCCACGGGAGAGCTGTATGAACTTAAGAAAGTCACTTAACCACTCTGGGTCCCTGTCCTTCGGTTATATATCATATATTAAGGGATCTTTAAAGGGTCTTTAAATTCTAACTCTAACAGAGCATTTCTAGAGTCATGAGGTATCTGTACTTCAATAGCAGAACTGCTCAATACTAAATGGTTGAGGCTATGGGGAGAGAGCGAGGAAGAAAGATTAGACACACACAGGACTGTGAGAGCAGAATGAAAACTGGCCAGAAAAAGAAATGGCCAACAAAAGAAGGGCATTTATCTTTCAAAATTAAGGATAAATAAAGCCTGCAATAGTAGAGAAAATACACTGGAATTAGATTCTTAAGACCTCGATTTGAGTAAACATGTCATAGGACAGTAACGCATCTGTGACATAAGAGGAATGATTTAACCTCTGAGGTTCAGTGTCCTCAAAGGGCTGTCCTACCTGATCAGCCCTCACGAGACTATCTCTAGATTAACTGCTAAATCTTGACAGAGCCACCGAGAGCAGCATGACTGAGTAATTTATGGACTATCCACCTTACAAAATTATTACAGACCTGAAAAGGAAATGAGTTAAAGCTGTTTGCACTGATCTGGAGAGATGTTCATAAACTATATATTATTTTAAAAAAGCTAGTTGCAGACGGATACGTATACTGTAATCCCGTATTTATAAGCAATAACAAAATGAATCAAAGATATGTGAATACATACGTGTGCAGGTAATAAGAAAGAAGGGTGAAGGATACATCCCAAAATGTTTAGCATCCAGGCTGGGGTGGTAAAACAGCAGAGGTAGAAAGAATGAAACTGTGGGTTAGTCTGCGGACTTCATTTCAGCATGCCTTGTTCTTTTGGCTAGTTCTTATGCTACAGCTTAAAAAGATAAATCTTTAGCATTTTAGAATACTTTCAACAACTCCTGGTCTTAAAAAGGAAATTAGAGGTTGCCAGGAGCTGGAGGGGAGCGTGACACGGAGAGTGACTGCTTAATGGGAACGGAGTTTCCCTCTGGGGCGATGAAAAAGTTCTGGAACTAGGTAGTGGTGCTGACTGCATCCCACTGCCAATGTACTAAGTGCTGCTGAATGGGACAATTTCAAATGGTTAAGATGGTCACTTGTATGTTATGAGTATTTTACAATGAAAAAAAATTCTTTATCTCAATGTTCTATGTAAGTAGAGAGATTACTACAATCACTAACACCCCCCCCCAGCAGACGGTGAAGCAATAGAGGAAACAGCAATGGGCGGGGAGGAAAGGAGCTCTGAAACTCTTCTAGGGGTTGGCAGAAGTGGGAACTGAGGTGAGCCCAGAGGGATACGGAGACAGTTGCTTCTTCCTAACTCAAGAGAAACCCAACCCCAGGCTGCACGACACTCTAATGTCCAACCGGTGTCTCTCCCTAAGCTTCCTTGGTTTAATGCCTGTCAGCCCCTCCCAAGGTCCTTCAGAACCTCCAGCCAGGCAGTGTTCCCACAGCCTGAGGCTCTCAGCCTCAGCAAGCTTCCTCTCGTGAGGCCTGAAGCACTGTTCAAACCAAGAACAGGAGAAATAAAAGAAATTATAATAATTATGTGCGTGCTTTACTTTAAAAAGGTCTACCTCATCATATTATTTTAGATCCCTGAGGAAAAAAACATTACAGAACTATAGGGTCTATTTTAACGTAACTTTTAAAAAGCTATTTCAAACTGAGTTTGGAAGTTTTAAAAGGAAAACCAAAATATAGAAAGTAAAATTCTTATAAGAGTCCAAGTAGCCAGAGAATTCTAGAACATACTCTGCAAACCAGCAGGCCTGGACAAGAGTCCTGTTGTTTTAGGAGGATCCGAGACCATCTCCATCAACGCCATGAAAGCAGAGAGGCGATTAATTACAAAAGGCTGAACATGGAAGTTGCAGCGAGATGATCACAAAATCTGTGGTTCTCAGAGAACCGCTTGGGGGGAAGTCCTACAGTAAAACAGCAAACAAATAAATTAAAAAGTGGGGGAGAAGAGATGAATTACGAAAAGAGTCCAGTTGTCCGGTGGTGAAAGCTTTATATCCTACCCTCCCTCCAGGTGCTTATGGCTTAATGCAGGAGCAGAGAGCTTAGCAGTCTTGTTTAGGGCCCTAAACATGGGTCTGGGCACAAAACACACAAGGAAACCCTTGTTATCAAACATGAGGACTCTACAGCAACTGCGCTCTCCTTCCCATGCAATGAAAGCAAGAAAAAACAAAATCACGGTCATCTCTAAAAAGATTTCACACCTTTATAAACCAGCAGCTCTCAGCTTTGCTAGAAAAATAAACGCAAATATCTGATTCCGTCAGCAAACGGGAGGTGGGAGAGAAGACTAACAACTGGGATTTTGAATCTTAATTTCAGAAGTGTGCAATACACCTAAAGGCAGATATACTTACAGCTATTTTTGGAAACCAGAAATTTAACATATCCGTCTCCACTGCTTGGTCAGCATTCTCTTTTGCTATACACCCACCTCATAGGCTTCAGGGTACATGGTTCTCCAAAGAGTGATGCTCTTACCTGACGGCTGGTTTAAGCCTCAGGTAAGTACCGCCAACTCAAAATGTGCATGTTACAGGAAAAGACCTGTTTATGTCTTACCAGTGTCTTCCCTACAACAGTGGAAGGTCTGTTCTAGTGGCTCCTGATAAGCCTTCAAACTGCTGATACATATATAGACACATATAAATACACATATATATATTTTAAAAAAAGGACAGTAGTATAGTCTTCCTAATAGAGCAAGCTAAGAAACACACACACAAACACACACATATTCAGGAGGCACAGACCTTAAGAGAAAAAAAAAAATCTCAGTGTCTAGAAACGGAGCAAAGGGTCGGGGCAAGGGGAAAAACATACAGAGAGGACAGAGGGATGTCTTTACAGACGCCCCTCATTAAGTCCTTACAACAGAATGAAGTAGGTGAAGCCAGACCATTTTATAGACGAGACCACCAAAATGAAACAACCCACCTTGGAGGGGCTTAAGGAAAACAAAACAAAGGGGCAGGGGGCTTCCTGGCTCCCGTAACTGAAATGTTGGGGGTACACCTCGGGAATGTGTGTATAGCTCTGCTGACAGCGCTCAGAGGCCCCCATCACAACGCACTCACGCTCTCTTCAGCTTTCTACTGCTGGCTTTCCTCCCCAGCAGGCCTTCCTCTCTCGAGGACCCACTAATAGCTCTGATTATGTTCCTATTAAGCACAGAAACCTCAGCATAGAAAGGGCTATGGGTCATGGCAATTTAAAGCACAGCACAGAACTGAGTCTCCTTAGATGGGCCTGGCTGGGCACGTGTCCACCTCTGTGATCTAGTCACAGTAATCCGAAGACCCTGAATGCCCAGGCCTGGGTCACATACCCATTCCTGGAACCCAGAGAGGAAACAGAGCTCGCCCCAGAATGCACCAGCTTGACGGAGAAAAGGAATAAGAGCACAGCTACTTTTCCAAAGCCTTCTAATCAGTTTACAACGTTGTGTCAGCTTCTCGTGTACAGCATGATGTTCCAGACATACACGTACAGACATGTATTCCTTTGCATATTCTTTCTCGTTATAGGTTACTACAAGGTATTGAATATAGTTCCCTGTGCCAGACAGGAGGATCTTGTTGATTATCTATTTTATATTTAGTAGTTAGTATCTGCACATGTCGCACTCCCAATTTATCACCTCCCACCCCCTTTCCCCTCTGGTAATCTTAAGTTTGTCCTCTATGTCTGTGAGTCTGTCTCTGTTTTGTAAATATGCTCATTCATGTCATTATTTAAAAAAATACTCTACATGTAAGTGATATCATATGACATTTTTTCTTTCTCTTTCTGGCCTATTTCACTTAGTATGACGGGGGGAGGGTATGGCTCCACTGATAGAGAACATGCTTAGGATGCATGAGGTCCTGGGTTCAACCCTCAGTATCTCCACTAAAATAAGTAAACCACTTAATATGACAATCTCCAGGTCCACCCATGTTGCTGCAAATTGCATTTTTATTTTTTATGGCTGAGTAGTATTCCACTGTAAATACATACCACAACTTTTCTACCCAGTCATCTGTCAATGGACATTTAGGTTGTTTCCATGCACTGGTTATTTTAAGTAGTACTCCTATGAACATTGGGATGCATGTATCTTTTCAAATTACAGTTTCTTCCAGATATATGCCCAGGGATGGGATTGCTGGGTCACATGGTAATTCTATTTTTAGTTTTTTAAGGAATTCCATACTGTTTTCCTTAATGGCTGCACCAAACTCCCAAAGCATTTTTATAGAAGGGCATTCCTGATATCCTACATTAGTTATCAACTGCTGTGTAACAAAAGCCACCCCCTCACCAACTCACTAGCTTAAAACTATGGATAGTAAGCCTTTACTATCTATAGGTCAGCATCTAGCGAGGGCTGAGCTGGCTGGTTCTGACTCGGGGTTTCTCATGAGGTTGCAATCACGATGTCAGCTAGGCCTGCATTCACCTGCAGCCTAACCTGGACTGCAGGATCCAACCCCAAAGTGGTTCCTTACATGGCTGGCAAAGGGGTGCTGGGTGTTGGTGGAACTCTCACTTCTTCTCCAGTGGCCCCTGATACAGGGGCCAGCTTGTTCCACAGGGAACACCGAGTGAGACCAAGGCAGGAGCCACAAAGCCTTTCCAGCCTGATCTTACAAGGGACAGACTAGTGAACAAAACATACGGAAGTCGGTGTCCTTGTACAGCCTCCTCTCTGCTGTGCGGAACAGATACTGAGTAAGATGAGTGGATAAAATAATTTAAATAGTGCTATGGTCTAAGGAGAAAAAGTTCAAGCAGAAATATGAGAAAATTGAAATTTGAGAGAAAGTGTGTGCCAGCCTTAAAATGGTTCCCAGTGATCCCCACTCCCTGGTATTCACAGCCTTTTTTAGCCTTTTCTGGCAGTGAATCACAGCTGGTTTGTGTGATCAGCAAACTATGGCAGAGGGGACAGTATGCGACTTCTATGAGAAGTCTTAGGATGCCTGAAGGTCACGAAGATGAACTGAAGGTCATCACTGCACCTCCTGGGACTTGGCATCAGTGCTCATTTGGTTCATCTCCTAAGAACTCATCCCAATTACAACATCACTGAAGCTAGAGGCTGACAGTATGAGACTACGTTTCTTTAAAACTGTTTAGGAAAGAAAAATCAGAATTTTGCAAGTGGATGTGTCTAAACAGAGACGTGCATCTCAGCATCAGATCTGGTTTTTCAACAGTTATCCCAGGTACTGGGCCCATCTTACAGTCACTGTGCAGCAACATGAAAGATAAACCACCACGACAGACTCAAGAAAGGTCAACAGAATTCTCATGACAATTTTAGAACTGACCATAAAAAGAGGAAGCTGGAACTCTTGGAAAAGCACGGTGAACAACATGCAAAAATGCTTCCTTTTCAAAGATTACATTTCCAGAAGGGTGGCGGCAGAGAGAGAAAAATAATACCTAGTATTGTCTTTAAATATCTTAGAGAGAAGGCTATAACACAGATGTTAAACTCTAAAATTGAGTCCTGAAATCATCAGCAATCTGTTCCCATCAACCAAAAATACAGCCTCAATTGTATCGATACTATATTTGTTATTAAGTATTGCATAACAGATTATCCCAAAATTTAGTGGCTTGAAACCACTAACATTTATTACATCACAATTTCTGAGGGTCAGCCAATCTAGACAAGCACAATCATAAAACATGAAAAAATTATGTACCATTAGCAGACGTGCACCAATTTAAAATGACTGTGTTTAAACCACACCTTCTAATTTTTAATTTTAAAATTGTGCCATCAAAGGCAGAAGAGAAATAAACAAAACTGAGTATGCTAGCCATACCAGAACTTCAATCAGAATACTTTTTCTGTCATTATAAATAAGGAACCACAAACCTATCAAGAAGAGTCTAATTAAATTCCAGGCTTCCTAACGCCAATTCTCAGACATTTAAAAATTCAAATGTGTTTTATATGTACTTCACCATAGTTCAATTCTATGAAAATAGATACTTAATTCAAACAAGTTTCCCCACCATATGAGTAAACAAGTATTAGATGTGAAAACCAAATTTTGAAGATGCTAGGTATTGATAAAGTAAGTTATGAAATATATCAGTCAATTTATTCAGGGGCAACAGACACTGTGTGTTTTCTCATCACCAACCATCTATGTTCCACTGCCTTCTCTCCAAACAGCTGAATCTCCTTTTGTGTTACTCTGTTTTCCCAACTTGGTCTTGAGGGGCCATTCAAGCAAGGTATACACCTTCTCTTCCACTAGGCCTCTCAGGCAATCAAGAGACTTTCGGACACAGACAGTGCAAAGACATCTGGAACAGATTCATCCTAGAATTGAATTCTTTTTGAGCTTTTAGCTTTCCTAGAATTCTCACCCCACCCCACCCTGCCCATCTCTCTGTAACAAAGTCCATCTTTCTTTAAAGTATAGCCAGAGTAGACTACTGTTGTTTGCCAACACTGACTGATACAATATAATTTTATATTACTTTTGGACTCAGTGGTGTCACCATTTAGCAGACGTGCACCAGCCAGAGCACTCTGCTATCAGTGAGCAAGCAAGAGAGACAGGTACTGTTAGCACTCTGAGAAGCCCACCTAGCATGGCCCTGAGATCAAAGATGAAGTCAGCTGTTAGAAACCTAGTAGCAGGTACCCACAGGAGCTTCCTTTATCAGACACATCCCAGGGAAGCAAAACTGAGACCTACCTTTACATTCACCCTACTTCATACAAAGGCACGCTTTGCTTTGCAAAAAGAGCACTGAAAATTTGCTTAAAAGATGGTGCTGTCATCTTTGCAGTGTCTACTAAAATTTTAAATGTGCCTCCCATAAACAATAGCACATGTGTGCAAGGAAGCCAGTAGACAGATGTTCAGTCAAGTATCTTTCTTAATTACAATTAAATGGAAACAATCTAAACATCTAGTAACAGAGAAGCAAATAAACAACTATGGAATGGCCACAGTAAGAAAACATCTGTGCAGCACTTTAAAACATGAAGCAAATACATACGAACTAATGTGGACAACATATGACTAGCACAAATAGGGCGAACAGTTCATCTTTAAAAGCATCGTATTAATACACACATATGCGCACACACAGAATCATACATACTACACCTTCTATATTTAAAGATAAAAGAGCAAGGAAATTACTTCCTAAAGGGATATGAAGATACTCATATACCACAATAAAAGTAAAGTAGTCGTATTCACAAAACTGCTGATAGCTTTTATTTAAGAGGAAGGAAAAAAATGTGTGTGGGCCCGGGATTAGGGAACAAACTGAGGGATGAGGTTTGTACAAACCATTTCCATTTTTTACCAGTAGAATATAACCAGGTACTGCTTACAATAATTGAAAATTAATCATAAAAATATAGTAAGCCTAGAAAAGTTCAATTCAGCTATCGGAACTTTGCAGCAACAGACCCAAAGTATAAAAGGAGTTTGAACTGTTATGGAAAGATGACTCCAGGCACAAAAACTGGAATTGGCTAGTTAAGCGCCCCCATCCCTCTGGATCTGCCGTGGGTCCACCTGGCTCATGGTCTATGAAGAGTTTTGACCACTGCACAGTAACAACAACAGAAAAGCAATGTCTAAATACAGCTGCTTTTTGACTGCTCTGTAAACTTCCCTCACACATCATGGTCTCCTGTCCATCAAGTTCATCCATTCTCTTCAATAACAGTAAGAAGCCCCTGGGCTTCAGGTAGCCACAGTACATCGCATTCTCATCACTTATGCTAGAGTCTCCTGTTCTATTTCAAATCTATTCCCCAGAGAAAGCTTTCAAACAGTTTAAACCGGATAGAGCTCTTTTCCCTCAACTATCCATAGTACCTTTCCACTGCGTTTCCAACGTATACAATAAAGCCCTGTGAAAGGATTCGCGAATTCCCCATGCCTCAGGGTCCAATGCTTTATTCAGGTAAGAAACGTGTAAATCAAACCAGCCACCATTATGCTGACTTGAAAGCACTAATTGTGCCAGTGGTTTTCTAAAGAATGTTATCTATTTCCATCCTGTACAAATTTAGGAGAAGCTGTGGTTTCCTGTTCCAGGGTGTTGTCCAAAAACGACTCTACAGAAGTCTGCAAAAATAATCCTTGGCGTTTTGTTTCAAGAGGGATACTTGGAGGGTTTCCCACTGAGAAAGGAAATGGGCTTGTCCCAACTGCAAAAGGCCCCACGTACTCCAAAGACTGCAAGAGCAAACATAATTTTGGTTCTAACAATGTTTAATGAAACCGCTCTTTCACAAGCTCCCTGGGAGGAGGCCTGCGCTGTGATGTTGGGTAAGCTTCATGCTGACGGCCAGCAAGTTGATCTGTCCCGACACTTCCCAAAACCTCAGTGTCCTCGTCTCTGTTACAAAATAGTCATTAGCATTACACCTGCCTCTTTAGACGATGAATGACGACGGGTTAAAATGAATGCCTTGAGCTGAGCAGGATGCCTGGCACACGGTAGGACACAATGATTATATATAACATACATACACACAAATAGACACAGAAAAAGAGTATTTATTTTCACAGGGTATCAGAGTATAAAACAACTCAAGAAACAGTACACTGAGCTGTTTAAAGAAAGGATAGTCCTTCTGTTCAATATTAATTATAGAAATCACTCCAACTTAACAAAACAATGAGTCAAATTAGTCTGAAGTAACAATTCTAATATGAAAAGATAAAATAATTTTTTCAAGATATTAGTTGCTATAAAAGGTATACTCAAGACACTCTAATGTATAACTCCACGTTCAAAAGAACATCCTTAACTTGAAAAGGTAAAAAATGCAAACATTCCTCAGCATCTTCGTTTTAATTCTGACTTACTGGAGGCCAAGTCTGCCAACAGCGGCATTCCAGGGCCCAAAGGAGCAGCTGGGAGGTTGGGCACAAAAACTGTTTTCTCTTGACCAAGGACCTTAAAGAGCCCTCCCAGCATTCAAGGTACAACCTCTTGAAAAGACAGCATAGACTGCAGAAAGGATGGTGACTTCACGCCATCAGAGGTCACAACCACCGTCAGCAAATTCAGCTTCCCTCTCAGAGAAGGGGCAGCCCCGAGGGGAGGTTTTCACCTCTGCTTCAGGCCTGGGAGGTTTTTTTGCTGCCAGCCCCGTGCCCAAGACAAGTTGTCAGAAAGCCGTTCTCCAGCCAACGAGGAACGAGGAACAGCTCTGTGACCCTTCCACGTGATGAAGCAGTTACAAAACTACAGCAATAATCCCTCATCTGTCTATTTGCAGCTCACGGGGTAGGGGATGGAGACAAGGGCCAAGAGTCTCCCGAACACTTCTATATAGTCTGAAGAAGAAAACAAGGGAGGAAAGCAGAGCTGGATACAAAGGGAAGCTCTATATATAGAATGTAATTATGTAAGAGTTTAACCAGGGAAACAGAATCAGAAATTCATCCTGCACAGAAGACAAGGCGGTCTTGGCCGTTTTCTCCATCTCCTCCAGAACAGGAAGTCCCCTTCAATACTTGGCTGTCTGACCAGCACAGATTTAAGGCAGTGCTCTTTTTCTTTTTTAACTTTTAAATCGCTTATGTGTTTTGCCCTGGATTTCAGGACAAAGAACATACTTCATATAACTCATTCAACCTTTTGTATTGTTTCTTTTTTTTAAACTTAAGCTACAGGCAGCCTGGAATCCCCTGAAGAGTACTGCCCAACAGGGCTTTCTGAAATGAGAGCAGATGTCAGTATCTTCACCATCCAATACAGCTGGCACTAGCCACACATGGCTAATCTCAGACATGGCTAGTCACACTGAATGTATTCGTTGGCTAGGGCTGCGTAACAAAGTATCACAAAGTAGCGACTTAAAAAACTGAAGTTTACTGCTTCATGATTCTGGAAGCTAGAAGTCCAAAATCAAGATGTGAGCAGGGCCAATTTCCTCTGAGGGCTGTAAAGAGAATCGCCCCATGCCTTTCTCCTGGGGTCTGGTTGTTTGTAGGCAATCCCTGGCATGTCTTGGCTAGTGGAAGCAGCACCCTCATCTCTGGCTTCATGTTCACATGGCACCCTCCCTGTGTGTGTATCTGTGTCCAAATTTCCCCTTTTTATAAGGAAGCTAGTCACTCTGGATTAGGGACTCATCCTACTCCAGTGCAACATCTTCATCAATTACACGTGCAAAGACTACTTCCAAATAAGATTACATTCTGAGTGGCTGGGGGTTAGGACCCCAACACAGCATTAGGTGAGAATACAGTTCAAATCAAAAGACTGAGGATCTTATTTTGTATTTTATTTCATTCTAACTGGTTTGAATTTAAGTGACCACAGGGAGCTAGCTGTACTGGACAGCACAGCCCTCAAGTACTTTCTCTCCTTCACTGTACTCATTTCCCAAGGGTTTACTGTATCCCAGGCACTGTGTGAAGCTCCACGCACAAGTACCGTTACCACCAGTTACACAAGGAGGAAGCCTAAGTTCAGAGAGGGTAAGGACAGGTACTTTGTTTAAGGTCAAAGAGCCTGTAAATCAGGACTCGACTCAGTATGTGGAGTTTTCTTACTCCAAAGCCTATTCCTTGAGCTGATCCAGTAGCTGCTTCCACTGCAATTTAACTTCTGAAACTGTCCTGGGACATGAGACAGTCACATGGATGATTACATTTCTAGCTGCCTCTTATGGGAAGATAATTCATCACTCAGATATTAATTGCTATTACGAGGATTAATTACTTGCTTTTGTAGCTGTGGTTGTAACAATGTAACAATAATTATCTCTTAAACAGTACATGTATAAATAAAATACAGCAATTCAGAATTTTACAGCTTTTATCAGCTGTTAGACATTGAAGTCACTGCTCTATACGGACATCCTTCAGTGTTGACATTAACCTCAAACTGAGGCTTTCAAAGGTTAAGTGATTTGCTTCAGGTTCCAGACCAAATGAATGGTACTCAACTCACATCTGCCAGGATTCCAAAACCCTCTCCCTGAAGCACTCTGCCATATAATTTCGTATGACTTACTCATACATATGCTTATGTACGAATAAAAATAATGGAAAAGACTACATTATATGATGTGGAGTCTTTCACAGCTTCCAAAGGGGTTCAGCTTGCAAAGAGCCTATGCCACTTAACGTAGAGAATCAAAACACTCTTTTCTAATCTCTACAACACACAGCCTCATGCTCAGAGTGTTCCTTGAAGATATTTCTGGCGAGAAAGGTTTAGCTCAAGTAATGGTTTTGCATGGGAGTTTAAGGATGAAGTATATGATTTTAAAGAAACGACATCATGGCTTTTCAAAGGGAAAATTGAAACGTTATTTCAAGTCCCCAGATAATAAGATCAATAGACAACTTCCCAGTGGAGGCATTTGCCTCCGACTGACTAAAGCAACAGGCTCCGCAGTTTGCCTCAAGAGGCCACCCCACAGTTTAATCGTCCTCACTGTTAGGTTTTTTGTCTGCATCTGCAGTCTAAAATTCTTTCCACAAGGTTTTAACCTGGTAGCCACAAGTTGCTCTCTCAAATAATCACCATCTCTCAGTGTTATGCACCCACTAAAACCCTTGACTGGTAACCATTCATGGAGTCCCTGCAGGTAACCTAACAAGGTGCCTTTCAAATCACTATTACGTTGAAAATACGAAAGAATAATATTAAACAATCTCCATCCACAAGATATTTAAAAGTATGACAAATCTAAAAGAAACAGAATACCAAAATGAATGGATTGATTTTCCCTTTAATCACAAACAACCATGTAAGAAAATGATACTGAGCACCTACTATGTGATAAGCATTGTAATAAGATTAGGAACAGAGCAACAAGTCAGTCAGACAGAGCCCCACTCTAGTTTATACGGACTTAAAAACCGTTCAGTATTGCAATATTTACTGTAGTTATCCCCCAACTCTCACATCATTTAATATCCTTTTTAAGTAACATAATGATACAAATTCCAGAAACGAGGGTTGCCAGATTTAGCAAATAAGATACACATGGCCAGTTAAATCTGAACTCAGATAAATACCAATTTTTTTTATTCTTCTACTATGTATGTCCCATATTGGATTTGGCCAACCTAACATATTGTTTAGCCAATAGTAAGTTGCGAATAGGAAATACAGATTTTTGTACCCGAGGTCTAAGAGTTAATAACTTCAGGCAAATGACCATGGAACAATCCCTCATGTTCAAAGTGTGGAAGCATAAAACAAGAGAACCTGGGTCACTGTGCAATTCCATGACAGCTGTGAATGGAACCCCTCTGGTGAGCCAAAAAATGGAAGGTTTAACTAAAATTTTGTTTATGGGATTGCAGTCTCTGAATTTACTTGATAAATATGTCATAGGAACCAATGCAGTGTTGAAGAGGACAAGAGATAAATAAGCCTGTCTTTGAGTATGCTATCACACCCCATACCATGTTTAATCCAAAAAAGTCAAGATGAGCAACCTGCCCCTCCAAAAATTTATTAATTCTGTGCATCCATCACTCGGCAGCAGTAAAATTTCTTGTTGTTTCTAGACAGAATGCCTCATGCTTCAAAGGTGGTGGATTCACTGCAACACACACATGCTTATAAACATGCAAACTCATACAGTCTCTCACCAGCCTGGTGAGCAGTATTCCTTGGCCCAAGTCTTCAATCTTGAGTGTAATCGGTATCAGAAATGTCCCAAAGGGAGGATGGTCCAAATCTACCTTCATTACATGGGTCACTTGTATTTCAGGAGCAGAGAGGCAATTTTCTGAGAGTTCACACTAGAGTAACCCAGTTTACAGTTAGTGTGTGCAGGGCACTTGCTCATATGCTGCAGCAGAGACATCCACTGCTACAACGAACCTGGTTTCCTTTTCTTTCTGATGACACAATCTTAGTGAATTTTCCCAACTCCCTCATCACAGTGCAGGAGTAGACAAAAGAATCTAGGTCAATGGAATGTGGCAGCCGTGACATGCACCACTCCTAGGCCTGACCGATAAAATGCTGCCCGGCTGGATGGAGATGCAGAGCCACAAGATGGAAGGAGTCTGGGTCTGTGAATGACAAACAGGCCCTGCATGACTAACTTTGCATGAGTTAAGAACAAATTTTATTCTGTTGAATGAATGAGATTTGAGAATGTTCTTGGAGCCACCAGCATTAACATCTGCCCAACCCTTTGCAATGCAAATGGAAATCCAAGTTATATTTAATGAAATGAAATGTAATGAAATCTTTCTTAGAATTTTGTCATGCCAGCGTGATTTATATTATCTATTTTAGAGGGAAAAAAAATCTTTTATCTCATTTTCATGTTGAAACATTCTACACAGAAAATCCAGTTCTGCTGCATATGTCAATTTAAACTTTCCTAAGCCTCCAATTCTTTATCACTAATATTTGGAAATGGCTAAGTTAAGGCTGCAGTTCATCTGGAACAAGAATCACCAGAAAGAATCTGAAAGAAGAAAAATAAATACCAAGGCTTCACACTGTAAGAAGTCTAGTCTACACATAGTATTCCCAAAACAACAGATATGGACAAACAAAATGTACATGAAGGGCCTCAAAAGAGCCCATGTACAAATGGACACTAAGAAAAATACAAATGAATATAACATAGTATCTACCTTCAGGGAGTATTTTGAGACAACTCACAGCAGGGAAAATTAATTGAAATGTTTTGGTGAAAAAGCTAAAATGATATACGTAAGATATTTTAATAACTTTAGCAGTTTCCAAATTTTTCAGTCCTCCCCAAATTCACAAGATCTAAACCTGAGGCAATTTTCCTCACTTTTTTTTATTACTATGCCAAAAATATTTATTTTATTGGCAGGATTCCATTGACTAGAAAAGATTTTTCCCTTACAACTCTAACATCTTAGCTCAAATCCTTCTCTAACACAGCTGAAGTGAAATACGTTATTAGTGATGCCAACACCTGATATCCAAGGTACTCAAGCAAAAAATCTCCTAGAACTTGAATGTTTCTTTAAAAAAAAAAAATAATAAAGTTCTCCTACTTATCAATTCCAGGCACCTAAAATGCTGCAAAACTCAGGCAAAGTACAATAACACTGTAGTTTATGTTCATGTCATGGATAGCTTAGGAAATTCACATTTTACAGCTACTAAAATGAACATCTTTCCAAATCCTCCTTTTGGGTATACATTCAAAAAGGAAATTAGGAGGTCTAACTACCTCTCATTTTCATTTTATACCAACTTAATTAAGGTAAAATTTACATAAAATAAAATTTACTCCTTTTAAGTGTGCAATTTGAGTATTTAATAAAATAACTCCATTGTATAACCAGCACCACAATCAAGTTATAGAACATTTCCATAACCCAACATGTTCCCTCATGCCCCTTGTGGTCAATTCCTTCCCCAGTACCTGCAGACTATTTAACTGATTTCGATCATTACAGTCTTATTTTCTGTAGAATTTTGTAGAAGAGAAATCACGCAGTGTATCATCTTTTATGTCTGGCTTCTTTCACTCAACACAATGTTTCTGAGATTCATCCATGCTGTTGTTCATTTGTAGTATGGTCCTTTCTACTGATGAGCTGAATTTCCCTTTATGGAATTACCACAAAATATCTACTCACCAGCTGATGGACTTTTGAGTTATTTATAATTGTTAAATCAATTGTAACACTCACAACCAAGCTTTCTGTGGACCTCACTGCTTATAACTGTATCTTTACAGGAAGTCTTGAAATCAAGTAGTTTCAGTCCTCCTAACATTTTCATTCTCAAATTTGTTTTGAATTTTAGGTCCTGTGTATTTCCAATAAATTTTAGATTCAATCACCAATTTCTATAAAAAGGCACAGTAGTATTTTGATGTGGTTTGCCTAGAACCTATAAATTAATTTTTAGCTCTACTTTTAAGAAATTTCAATATATGGGTTCCCGGTCTAACCTTTCACCTCATGCCTCTGTCTACCCTGAACTGTGCGTTTAGACCTGGCTCCTAAACCACCTAGTATGCAGTAAGGATAGTTCTAAGCATCTAAGCATACCAGAAGGCTGTGCCCTCCTCTTTCAGTTACCACTGGTGGTCCCAGCCTTCCTCAGAATTCCTGGACCACCCCAGCTGAACAGCCTTTGGTTTTAACTCAGTTGGCAGTCCATACTCCCTCCTTGGCTTCACAAAACAAAAACAAAAACAAAAACAAAAACAAAAACAAAAACAAAATCACTTGATTCACCCCAACAGGGCCTCTGAAGTTTCCCTGGGCTCTGTCTTCCTCTGCCTCCAGGACCTCAAGAGTAGCTTTTCAAGTAGGGCACGCCTCCAAAGTCAATCTCACACTGAAGTTGTGACGAAGGCAATGCTCATACTGATCTGAGCTCAGATCACTGTGCGACACATCCATTTATGGTCCTTTGTTTATGCAGCTACTTGTACGCAGGAAACTACCATGCCATAGTATCCTCTTCATCCCTTACTTTCAGTTAATCTCACTTGGCCAATTGCCAGTGATATTAACACGTAACTGTTCTTTTTTCGTGCCCTTTCCTAAGGCTGAAAACATTCCTTGGGGGCAGGAGGGTGGTGGGGAGAAGGGTAAGTTTAATCACATCTCCTTGTACCTGACAGTCAAACAGATTCAGTAAGAAGAGTTCACCTTGTACCTCCGGTTAGTTCAATGCCCCATTAGTCCAAGTAATGACTTTACACCTACAGGACAGAGATTTTTTTTTCCTCTTTCTTTTAAAAGAAAGAAACCTCACAAAACTGAAATCACTGAAAAGAAAGCAACAGATTCTTAATTTCTCCACCCACAGCATGTGATCAAAGTCCTCACTTTAACTCATACCTTTTCAACAAGCATCTGTCTTGGAAAACCAAACAGAAAGCTTTTCGCTCCTTACTGTAACAGGACTATCATAAATATATGTGTTTAAGATATTTAACAAATCTCTTTAAGATTTGTTATTTGAACTTCTGTAATAGTCACAATGTATGAGTTGATGCTTTTTCCTCCTATTTGTTGTACTTGATGAACTACTCAAAGGATGGATAAAAGGTATCATGGGGAAAAAAACGCAGAAATACCTATCGGAAATTATCTGCATCTTGTATATTTGCCTATTTACATACTGCCTTGACTCAGCACTATCTCGCCTTCCTCCACTGTAAACTTCAAAAAATATAAACATTCTCTGTCCCACTCACCTACGCTCAGAAACTGCCTGACCAGGATTAGGCACGCAGTAATTCTTTAATGTAAAAAAGGATATTGATCCCATGCTCGAATAAAAATGACCAAAGCAAAAACGTTACACAATTCACATTCTGGCATCATTTATAATAAAAAGCAAATTGTCCCATTACACAGTTAGCAACTGCTTATTAAATCACTTGGCTTGACAGATAAAAGCCTAATATTTTGTTGCCTTAAAACAATAAGAGAAAAGAAACATGGTTACTAAAGGAAAAGGGGGAAGGATAAATTAGAAATTTGGGAATAACAGATACACACTACTATATATAAAATAAACAACAGGACCTAATGTATAACACAGGGAACTATATTCACTATCTTATAATAACCTACAATGGAAAAGAACCTGAAAAAGAACAGATATATTTGTGTAACTGAATCACTTTGCTGTACACCTGAAACATTGTAAATCAACTATACTTGGGTAAAAAATAAATATTAAAAATCAGTAAGATACATTTGCTCAAGTCATAATTCAACAGGTAAGACATTCACCTTTTAAATAATATGGGTTTAAAACCCTCAATATTTTAAACTTTAAAGATTTATGAACTAGAAGAATATAGACAAAACGGGCCCTGGATATTGAGACAGAGAATTCACAAAGAATGTTCTTAAGAAAGTTAATTATATTTAAAAGTCAAATAATTCATAAAAGCAACCTAAGTGATGAAAGCAAAATCATATCAATCCAGGCACAATCACACAGAGTAATATAATTTAGCCATTTTAAGTCTGGTTGAGACCTTAAAACTACCAGGAAATGCATGTACACAGTATCAAGGGAGAAATGCCAGCACATATCTAAATATATATGTGCATATAAATTGTAAGTGTGTACATAAATATATGCGTGCTCTATTCCCTAAGTTCTAAGGCTCCCTGAATTCTGAAGTACACAGTCATTTTAACAGCAGCTTTTTTTGGAGGAAAAAGAAATAGTATCATATAATATACACACAACTCTAAGATGCATTAGGACTACGAAATAAACCAAATGCATGAGGAGGGTGAGGTTAAGGGGAGGAGGCTGAGAGCAGTATCGAAGTGAGAATAGTGCTGGAATAAAATCCACAAATTGGCAAAAGCCGTTCTTCTTAATGTCATTAATTAGTATTTTTATTTCTCTACATTTTCCTTTATTTTCCAACTTCTCTCTATTGAGCACGTACTGCCTCTAGAATCTTAAACTTCATTAAAAATTATTTGATTTGTGTGTCTTTACTTTTTCTCATGGAGTAACTGAGTTATAAAGGAAAACAGATGAATGATACATACATAGAGCGAGCAGATTGGGATATGTGTGCCCTTAGGTACAGACTGAGTTCAGGGTCTGAGACTTACTGTGTCAACAGTCTGATATAATAATTCATGTTCATAATGGTATCTAAGGTATGGTAGGTCCATGAAATGCTAATTGAATCACTAAATAGGTTAATTAATATCCGTTGCTGTTTTGGTCACCATTTCATTCATTATATCATAATTTTTGGAAAATTAGTAAATTAATACTTAGAACATATGAGAATCCTTAATTAACAGAAATGTATCTTCTAATCATTTTGGATAATTTTTGTTTGTTTTGTTGATTTTTTGGAAGTATAGTCAGTTTATAATACTGCGTCAATTTCTTGTGTACAGTGTAATGTTTCCATCATACACATGCAGATACATGTCCGTTTTCATATTCTTTTTCATTATAGGTTACTACAAGATATTGAATACAGTTCCCTGTGCTATACAAAAGAAACTTGTTCATCTATTGTAATATATAGCAGTACAAAAATATTTTTAAAGTGTACTTCCAAATGAGAAAAGTAATGTTGCTTCTATACAGTTGCATTAGGCAAATTCCAATCTTTTTCAATTCAAGCCCAGACTCTGCCAAGCTCGGTTTAAAACATTTTAGGCTGAAACTTTCCAAGCTGGTCCAACCTAGAAATTCCACCTTTCTGGAGAAAACAGCCACTGTTTTCCTTGTCTGTTTCTGCATTTATCTGCCTTGTTGATCTGAGGCTTCCGGGAGCAGCTTGGACATATTTCTAAAGAAACAGAGTAATATCATACAAAATTCTCCTGTGTCCACTGCTTTCTGCTCATCTGAAATAACAGGCTTACTTTCATTCTACAGAGGCCAAACTCAGAATCTACCTAACAGTAAATATTTTTGAGGTGCAATCAACTCAAAAGCTATTTAATACAGTAGCACATCAAATAAGCTTTTCCTGTCACCAATAAAAATGGTAATTTCCTGTGAAATGGAAGTCCTTATTTCCTTTTTCAGTGATGTCTTGAACCACAATTCAGCTTTTTAAAACCCATCAATGAA
Source organism: Vicugna pacos (assembly GCF_048564905.1). Lineage (NCBI taxonomy): Eukaryota > Metazoa > Chordata > Mammalia > Artiodactyla > Camelidae > Vicugna > Vicugna pacos. The sequence goes on along the minus strand of NC_133003.1, from coordinate 31,204,229 downwards.
AGTTATTTATTATCTTACAGGAGATAAGACCTTGTTGGTTTTAGATTTGCTTATAACATTAAAAATTCTCTTGGAGTAACATATAAATCAGAAGCCTGCATACTTCTCTCAGTCCTTACTTAATTCATGAAGCACCAGTTCTCCAGACATTTTAATTAATATGTGCTCACTTCGCACTATTCTTCACTTTTTAAAGACCAGCCCATTAAACGTTAAGCATGAAAAGCTTAGGTTTTATATAGCTCCTTTTTAAATGCCATCCCTCAGAATTTTGGAAACAAAGACACTAATAACATGCTATCAATTTTATTTACAGAAACACAAGACAAGAACTAATTCCAAATGACAGTTTCAGTAGAAGAAAGCAAATGAAGAAGAAAAAGCTTAGGGAGAATGGTAAGAATGTGCGATGTCCCAATTTTTTGATCAGTCACGTGATAGGGACTATTACAACGTTGTTAAAATAAAACATAGCTGTTCTAAAAATTTTGTTTTCTAACTTGGTATCTGCTTCAAAAGGTTCGGTCCACGCAAGCAAATTGAAATACATCACTCACTTATGGGATCATCTTTGCTTAAGGGATATGCAGCCATAAACTGCTGTGTAGAGTTTTAAAAGATAAGCATGGTTTAATTACCATGCAGCCCAGAGTACCACACTGGAGGCACCTTCGCCATTCATTTTAGGCCAGGCTTGTAGAAGCACTTAAACTAATGAGTGAAGAACACAGAAAACTCAAGGGCAGGCAAAAACTTACCAGGCGGTTTAATTTGGCAATGCCATCTTTGTAATTAAATCTAAAAGGGATCTTTCAAAGAACAAAATAAAAGCATGTTGCAATGTTGGTGGCCGTAACTTACAGTCAGACCCAACCTCTAGAATAAATCATGTTAACACAAAGAACAGCTCTTCAATGGATCTGAGGTAGGCCACTCAACGGCACAACCTCCCCGTGTTAACTGCTCCTCGCTTACAAAGTCAAGGACGATGATTCTGATCAACTTACAAGATTTCTAGCTTCTGGGTCCAGTTTCCTCCCATTCACCATACGTGGAATTTCACCTCCCCTAGTGTTACGCACTGACTCATGTCCCCCCAAATTCACTTGCTGAAGCCCCAAGCCCTAATGGGATGGTATTTGGAGACAGTGGCCTTAAAGAGGTTAGTTAAGGATGATGTTATCAAGATGGAGCTCTAATCCAACAAGACTTCTGAGAGGAAAGTGAGGACACAGCAGGGAGCCAGCGTCAGCAAGACAAGGAGAAAGGGCTCAAGAGAAACCAAACCTACCCACACCCTGATCTTGAACTTGCAGCCTCCCACACTGTGAGAGTAAAATCTGTGAGTATGCCACCCAGTGTGTGGTGTATGGGTACCACAGCGCTGGCAGACTAATGAAGGCACCTGACTTCAGTTTCTTCACCTATTTTTGATGGCTCCTTAAAACTGAACACTGAAAGCACCTCGTAGCTGAAAACTAAAAAAGACATTAAAGCAAGGTGTCTGGAAGACAGTAAATGTAAACAGTAAATAGTGGCTGCTGTATTTAGCATCCCTACCTCTAAACGAAGCTGGCCGGCAGGAGAGGTGAAACCCTCCTGCCTTCTTCTGGAATTGAGTCTCACCACCCTTGTGCACCAACCGTAGACCCCAGACTATTACAATCTCAAACTGCATTCACTCCAGCCACTTGTTTCCACACAGGCAAAGGCAAGGTGGTAAGTGAGGGGTCCACAGATCAGAGAGGTCAGTGGCTAGTGGGTGAGAAAGACAAGATAACAGTCACAGACAAAGAACAACGGTTTTGGAAAGAAGAGATGAGAGTGGGCAGGTGAAGACTCACCAGAGGTTCCCAGTTACAGCTCAAAGAACAGTGCCTGAAAACATCCAAAGAGCCATTAACTTGCAGTGGGGCACAAATGCTCAAAGTTATCCTGATGGAAAGCCAGATTTGAGAACCACCGATGGAGACTTCAGGCTGCCCACAAGGCCTGACCTTCAAGGTCTTAGATGGTGGCAATGACACAAGCCACCTAAGAAAACTGACTCCCCAGAACATTATGTGCAGGAAGGGCTGACCAGAAGCTGTGCACTAACCTCAGCCCTTGTCTCCAAAGAAAACCCTGGGGTAGAACCACAGTAATATGGCCACCAAAGGCAAGACGGCCTGTCTCTTGCCCAGTGTGAGAGAGAATCAATTGTCAGCGTAATTTGAACACAAATGCAAATAATCTTTCAGTGGACCTGATGCTTAAGATGCTGGACCGTGGGTGTATTTCTGTTTTTTGCTGAATTCAAGACAGAAAGCACAGTCAAAGGGTAGGTCAATAGGGAAAAAGGCTCAAAATATGAATAAATAAAGAAACCTTCACTGACTTGGACTGACAATCGGACTGAAATAAAACTGCCCAAGCCCTGAGCCCTGGATTCCCAATATGTCCACTTCTAAAAGTCTTCAGGATGAGAAACCAAACTCAGCATCACACTTCAGAACCAGATTTTTAAATAAATTAAGCTCTACAGTAAAGAAATTTCTGTACTGTAAATTGCCCCCCTACCAGGGAGAGTATTTTTGAGAGAGAAATAATCTTAAGGCCAAAACAGAAATCTTAATGAACACACTTTATACTAAAAAATGTTCCCAGTGATTCTAAGACCAATTTCTATCGAAGCTCATTTCAACAACTCTAACTGCAGGAGACTTTATCGTGAAGAAATGACTTGAGAGAGACAACATGTCAGAAGAAGATGCTGTAATAAATCACTTCAAGGTAAAACGTCTGTTCTGACAAACAGGCTAAAAGAAAGAATGTAAGAATAAGCTATCTGTAATGTTTACTTACTTTCTGAAGACCTAAAGTAGACCTTCGCTTCATTAGTCATATTTAGTTATTACATAGTGAGTAATTGAAGCAGTAATGAAGATACGAAATTATAAAATCCCATAAACTTGTGGATAACAAGACCTAACATTTAGGCAAAGTTCTCTTTGTATAGATGAGCTTGCAAGGAAAACAGTTCAACACTGAAACAAGAGGTGCAGAGGAACCCAAGAGGAGAGGCAGGGGACATGGGTTTGGAACAACCCTGCAGGGTCTCTGTGTGGTGAGGAACAGTCACCATCACTACCCTGAGCATAAAAAGTCTAAATTTCTGAAATAAGCCAGATGAAACCAGTAAAAGCTGCTAAGAACTCTCGTGATTTCTTCTGTGAGTTTTAAGGTAGATGTGCTGTATATCAAAAGTATACATGCCTAATTTTGATATATGTCGCAAGCCACCCTGCAAAATTGTGGGTATTCAAGTTTATGCCCTATAGAATATTTAAGGTCTTATGTGGAATTCACTTAAAGACTTTCAATCAAGAAACTCCACCTCCACCCCAGGCCAACTCGACTCCATCCATCCTATAAAAAGGAGCAGGAAAATATGGAAGACAGGAGTACCACCTCTCTAGTCCCAGTGGGTTACTCTGAGTCTCAGTTTTCTTACCTGTAAAACAAAGATAACACTAACCTATAGGGACACTGGGGGAAATAGGTGAGATAATGTGAAATAAGAGCCCGATACCCTGAAGGCAGCACATCACAGTGCTGGTTCTACAGCCAAAAGGCCTGGGTTCAAATCCAGGCCAATCTGTTTCCAGCTATGTGACCCCAGGCCACATACTTAACCTTTCTAAGCCTCAAGACTCTCACCCAAAAGGAGGCTGTGACAGTACCTGCCTCACAGGGTTGTTAGGAGATTTCAAATGAGTTAGGGCAGGCAGAGTGTTTCGAGCAGTGCCCATCACATAAAAACATTAAAAAGATAGTCACTATTTTCGGCAGCAAATTCAATATTCCAAATCCGATTTCCAAATCCAATAATTTTCCAAGTGAAGCTCCTATCACCATGTCAAAACTAAAAGCACAGCTGTGCACAGAATATGCCCGTTACAGCGAGATGGAAATGTGAATCCATTTGCATGGAATTGTGCATGCAAAGCACCTCCTCCTTCTTGTTAGGCTGAACAACATGATTATACTTATTTTGGCAGATATAATTTCTTGACTGACTCTGGGAGATTTTATAAGACACCAATGTATAAATCAATGTATAAATAAAATTCTTCATCCAGAAATATCTTTTAAAATATTGTATTTTTTAAAATTTCATGTAGAATAGTTATAAACAATTAAAACATAAGCTTATCCCCTTTTCTTTTTCAGTAAGTAACTTTTTTAGTGTTCTCATCCTAAGCAATTAGCAAAATTTTACCCTGGTAAATATTCATCATATCGACACACATGTATGTGTGTCTACGTGTAGAACTCTATGCATACATACATACTGTTAGAATCAACCTATTAAAAATCTCTCTCCTTTTTTCAGTGGGAAGAAAGTCTCAAAAATATCATCTCCCGTAAGAGAGAGAAGTCAAAAAAAAAAAAAAAAAACCCCAAATTTGGCAGTGCTTTGTCTGTGTTTCAAGGGTCACTGGCATTATCCCAACTCATTCATTCCTGAAATTCCCAAGTCTTTAATGTGGAAACATTTATAAATGAAGCAACTGGATGAACAAAGTAAATGATAACAGATGGACGCCATCCAGGAAAGAAGAATGAATGGTCCCTTGAGTCTGATTCTACCTCCCCCTGGGTTGAACATCAAGCAAGGGAAGTAACAGAGAGGAAGGAAGGAAGGAAGGAAGGAAGGAAGGAAGGAAGGAAGGAAGGAAGGAAAGAAAGAAAGGAAAGAAAGAAAAGGAAAGGAAAGGAAAGGAAAGGAAAGGAAAGGAAAGGAAAGGAAAGGAAAGGAGGAAGGAAGGAAGGAAGGAAGGAAGGAAGGAAGGAAGGAAGGAAGGAAGAAAGAAAGAAAGAAAGAAAGAAAGAAAGAAAGAAAGAAAGAAAGAAAAGAAAAGAAAAGAAAAGAAAGAAAGAGAAAGAAAGAAAAGAAAAAAGCTGGTGTCACTTGAAATAAAAAAGAAAACAAAAGGTTTGTTTTGGTTGTGATATATTTATAATAGTTATAAGTTATCTCAGTGATTTTATGCAAGTTATACGACTTACAATTGTTCACTTAACTGCTTGATTCTTTTATCAGCTTATTTCTTCTCTTCATCATAAATGGGCATTGTGTTCTTTCATAAGTTTGTGAAACAAATGTTTTACACCCATTATTAACATGTTTCAGTGAAAAAGGCTGTAACATCTGCTAGGAGTATACAGAGCTATACCTGAATTTGATCCCTCCGTAAAAATATGATAGAGACACAGAGGGTGTTAGGTCAGCTTTCAGTATACAGGTCATCAAAGAAATATACTTGGCCGTTAAATGTCCATCCCTCTCCTGATAGGCCTCAAAAAATCTGAGAACACCAGACTGAGCGAGGAAAGACTTCAAATGTTGAACAGGAATGTTTTTTAACTTAAACACCCTCCTTAGGTTTCAAAAAGGAAAAGAAGCCACTAAGCAAAAATAAAGCACAAATTCACTTGGGTTCCACAAATCCCGATGTACTCTTCGCTCCTAATGAGGAGAACCAGTGTTAAATGATGTAGTCAAAGACGGAGAGGAAACTGTCAACAAAATCTGTCCAGGATCAGCCAAGTGAGAGAAGACTCTGATGTCTGCTTTCCATTTTAAAAGAAAAAAAATTTACACACACACACACATATATGTTTTCTTTTCTGCTTTACAGTTGAAATATAATCACACAACTAAATTAAACATGATCAACCTAAAAGACACTAGCATCCTTCATCACATGAGAGTAAGACAGCTCACAGCGTGTAATTCCAAAGCCTAGCAGTCTCAAAATTCACACAGTGGTTTCCAAAAATATGGCACTTCTGATTTGCTACACAGGTTTCCAGAACTGGCAGTATTCCCAGGGTAATGCCGGATGACATCACAGCGTTTCTCGGAGCCGGCTTTTAAATACATTTTTGAGTGAATAAATCTGACCAGGCCTGGATGTAAATCTAACTTTTAGGGACAACAACTGTTGTAGAAGAAAGATGCTGTCTTCACAACTGCAGTCTTACGATCATGCCACGCAAAGGTTTTTGTCTTCTTCTCTGAAAGATACGCACCATCCCGACAGAACACAAACTTTATGGCATTTACAAACTAAAATGAAGGGCAGGGTCTTCCTTAGCTGCATGCATAGCCAACAGCATCATACAGACCACAAGCAAGACCATCACCTTCCCCAAGTTCAGAACCATGACAGACCAGCTACTTAAAATCACCAAGCAATCTTCTGGGCTGCAGGCCTTCCACATAATAAAATACACTTTTCTTGTGGATTAATACACTCTTCCTGACAAATGCTGTCAAGTGACTTGACTCAAACTCTATAGTCAAATATTTGTGTGTGCGTGTGTGTGTGTGTGTGTGTGTGTGACACAGAGAGAGAGACAGAGGGAAGCAGGGAGTAGGCAGGGTTAGACAGTATTTGCTTTGGAAGTGATTAACCCACGAATGATCCTTTCAGCCAGAGTATTTCCCTGGTGATGTCCTTTAATGCAGGGATAGGCTAAGTGAGGTGTGATGAATGATCCCCAGCCTGCACCTGAGGCGACACCGCCCTGTTTGGCCCTGGCCATGGAAACAGAAAGGTCATTCATTATCCAGTGCGAACAAACAGAGTGCACATTTGTGATAAATCATGGTCATTACTGAACTACAATGCTCTCTGGGAATTCCTCAACACTTCCTTGACATTAATGTACTTTTCGTGGAGGGCTCAGCTAAGCTCTCTCAAGATTACCCGGTGCTTCGCGTGTCCTGTGAGATACAAAGAGACGTTTACTTCTCCTTCGCTGGGATGCATGTGTCTGAACAAACACCAAGTACCTTCTTTTCTCCTATCGCATACCAAGTCCGTTCCTCATCAATCACGTGCACAGACACGTGTGCACATACGTGTACACACACACACGCACTCCATGTGCTAAGGATGTATGCCTGTATCAACGCAAGCAGATGCTAATAAAACATAATCCTGAAAATATTGGAGAAATAGTCCATCCAGAGCTTTGACCTCTTCTGATTAGAGGGTCAGTCACAAAGGTAACTATTATACTCACGACCAATTAAAAAATATACAAATATATAAAAGGTGTTGGTCCAAATAAAGAGATCCCTCGGGGAAACGAAAACGACAGCTCACCTCTTTTCATATAATCCTTGCCACCGTGCCTTCGCATAAGCTGCTGTCACTGCAGGCAAGATTTGTCACTCTCTCCCCTGGAAGTCTTCACCAAGCCAACTCCCACTGGCTCAAGTCCAGTACCACCTTACTTGAAGCCTTTCCAACACATCCCACCCCGATCACGTGCATTCAGTCACTCCCTCCTCTGGGTTCACACGGTAGCTCCTTGAGAGACTAGACAAAGCACCTGCCGGGGTGCATGGCAACTGTCAGTTACAGGTCCACACACCACTCACTAACTGTGTGTGAATCACGCACAGATGAAGAGGTCAGGCCACGTACAGAACTGACCTTGCCTGCCTCGTTTCAGTCTAGTCGAATTCTCCCCACAGAGAAGTGAGGACTCGGGACCTCTTCGTGTGTATATTCCCAGATGCTTCCAACCACACCTGCTTGCTCCATGGTAGCTGCACAACACGTGTTGCCACAGGTAAGTGTGGACAGATGTACAGACAGATATTAAATATCTTCCCTATCGTGTCACCCAGGTTTGAGTACTGCATATGGGCAAGTGACTCACTCCTTTGAAAGTCTAGGCTTTTAAACCTTTAAAACGTGAATGACAACTGTTTTATCTCATAGGAATACATGCAATATAAAGTCCAAGTAAAATGCCTTGATATACTGAGGAGAAAGGGCATGAAGAAGAGTAAAATCACACAGTGATCACAAAAATGTAGCAATGACTCAGTATTAACAGCAAAACAAAAACTAATTATTATATATGGAACATAAGCCAACTGTGCATAATTGGCTTGATCCAAGGATCATGAGTTGATTTAAGGAAACGCCTGAAGGAAAAATATATTTTAATAGTAAAAACAGTACCTAATATTTTCAAGTAAATAAGTATCTCTCTTCAAGTAGTACATATGAGGTAATGCACTATCGTATTACTCTCAATAAAGACATTTTTAAGGTACTAAATATTGATCACAGCAAAATAACTCTACAAAGTAGATAATATCTCCTTGGATCTATAAGCCAGCTCTATAAAGATAAGACTGCCAGTAACTTACACTTTAGAGTAGAAAATCTTTGTATTTTATCTAATTGATATTAATATTTATATCATTTTGATAATTATATAATCTAATACTGGGAATGAGTTAGAAGATAGATCCTTCTAGATGCAGAAATGTATAAAGATATGTATAAATATATACATACATACGTGCAGGCATATGTATATACATACACATACACAAATATCTGTCAAGAAACTATCCCCATAGCCAGGGACATTTGCACAGGCTGAAGGACAGATGAGGATGTCACAGGGGTCAAGAAGTCATAGGAAAAATGTTCGGTGATTAGATGGGACCTAAAAGCTGTCTGCCCTTGTATCTGTGAGACTGGATTGCTCCTACTGTACGATGCAGGCTGTTGGGGTGATGGGCAGAGAGAGAAGATGGTGCCTAGTTAGGGACAAAGTACACAAAGATCACAGTGGGGAACCAGGAACTGAAACTTTTCTCCCAACATGTATTAAATTATATTAAAGACCAAAAATGCACGTCCTATTTTGAACCCGTATTTCTCAAGGTGAACTCAGTTACGCAGCAGAAATAAACAGCTCTCCAAAAACAGAAGCAACAAGGTGCTCTCTTGCTTGTGCTACAAAGGTACCAGCTGGGAAGCCAGGCTCAGCATCCTCCTTCTCAGGTACTCAGGCTGCAGGAGGCTCCACCCTCACATGTCCTTGATTACAGAGGACAGAAAGGGGGCACACAGCAAAGCGGGCACTTACTCTTAAAGCTTCGACCTAAAGGCAGAACTCACTACTCACACCCACAGTTCAGGTGCCTGTGCTAAGTCTCAGGGCCATACTATCCTTAGAAGAGGGCAGGGGAGTGTGATGCTACCATCCACCCAGCGACATGGAGCTAAAACTATTTCTTAAAGCACAGTCATCACTACTGCAGTCACCAAATAATTTCAGAGCAGGTTAGGTTCTGCCAGCACAGGACCAAATTTTAAAATCTTCTCTTTTCAAAAAATTTCGTATTTGGGCATCGTGTCTAAGGGAATTTAGACCTCGAGTACTTAATAGATGGGAAGTGGAGTCGCTCATTTTTGCTTACAGAAAAGGTTATACAGGGCGGTGGAATAAACAAGTGGTAGGTAAGAAGTAAGTATTTTTATTATCACTATTAAAAAAAAAAAAACAAACTTAACTCCAGGCTGGCACTAACACAAACATTAAACATCCAGCTGTTCTTGCACTTTTTTTTTTAATAAATTAGCAGCCACAAAAAGTAGGAAGGGAGAAAAGAGTAAAGACATCGGATTTTTAAGTTCTGGAAGATGTGGAGAAAGAGACTCGGTGACCCCAAGACTACTGTCAAGAACTTCCGTGGGGGTGGGAGGGTCAGGTGAGAGGACAAACGCATTTCCTGGTGATCCCCAGTGACCTGCATTAATCATCAGTAACCTCCATGTCATTATCATGTCAGATCCACTTAGCATCACTGCAGGTTAATCTCCAGGTGCCTCCATGCTCTGAATGTATTTCCATTGATATTCACCATTTGCAGCACACCATGGGGGAGAGGGGTCCCTCTGACAGAAAAGGGATGAATGTTTTCAGCAGACTCAAACTGAGTCTCCGCGAGAGAAACAAATGGAGGCTTCTCCAGGCCACACCATCTAAAAACTACACTCGCCAATAATTTAAAATTTTTTTTTAATTTTCTGAAACCTGCTTGTCCTCTCAAAATTACATAGATAATTGTTCGTAATAATGGTAGGCAAGAAATTTTAAGCACTCTCTATGTGCCATGCACAGTTAAGTAATTTACATGGATAATTTCTATGAATCTTACAAAATCCTAACTTCTATCTTCATTTTATTAACAACATCACAGGATTAGCAATAGTAGAACTGGGACCAAATATGGTCTTACTGCAACTTTGTGCAATTTAGCTACTACACACTATTGCCTCTAATGTTAAAAAAAAAAAAACTATAATCCATATTGTAAAATCACCAAACAAACTTTGATGTTCATGTTTCCCCTCTGTATATTCTAGTCTTCACTATTTCTATGAATTATGACCAGAAGAAACCTCATGTCTCAGATGATCACAAGTACATTTTTGCATTGTTCTGTAACTGTCCTATTTATTCTGTGTTTCATGGAACCAGCCTTCCACTTGAAGCACTTAACTTACTAGAGTTAAAAACAAAACCTGGGAAAACCTCAATAACCTCACTGGGTTTCTCCTATTTGGTGATTTCTAAAAGCAATGAGACACTTGGATGTGTAATGTCATTGATTTCTGACAAATATCCCAGAAAGTCTCTCTAGACCACATGAACACTGGCGGTAAGCTTTCTGCTCCATCTTTAGGGTTCCGACCCTTTTCACAATTCACCCGCAGAGCAGACACCAGAGCTGGGGTTAGAAGGCAACAACCCCTTATCACTCCCCTGGAATGTCTCCACTGGTTTACTTCTGTCACTGCCCACCTCTCACGACAGGCATCCGGACCACACCTGATGAAATCACCGGAATGCCAAGGAGCACGCTTCCTCCACTGTTCTGCGCTCTGTCTTAGTGGGTCACAAAACTTAACAAAGCCAGTTGGACCTTGTACGGCTTAGGAACATGAGATGCATCTCGTTAAGGGGTTTCATTTCTCTCCTGAGAATTGACTTTGGAGAAATCACAATTTTACTTAAGCATCTCATCAACACTGAAAATCCTCACAGTGGCATGAACTTGCAGCTAGGTTTTCCCTGCTGCACGAGGAGCCATGTTCAATGGAAATTTTGGCTTGTTTTAACATAACTGTCCTACCTGAGCAGCCTGGTGGCAGAAGGCTCTCTGGGGTTTGTGAGTAAACTCTGCTCTGCTGTCTTATGAACTACAGTCTTGCCAACCAAGGCGGCAAACAAATGAAAAGGCAACCTGGCTTCCGAGGCAGAAGACACATGCTCATCTGTAAATAAGACGAGTATTTTCTACAGAACAAGTCCAGAAATATTTTTAAATAACTCAACAGGAATACTGTAGTCTGGTTTGTGAAACGATTCATGCTCGTCTGACCCAAATCTCACAAGTGCCAACTAATGTTTTAGAATCATTAAAAAACTGGTATGTTATACTCTATCAAATCACTATGATATACACTTAAAATATCTTACAATTTTATTTGTCAATTATATCCCCAATAAAGCTCAAATTAAAAATATAAAACTACCTAGCAGTGATCGGGTCACTTTTAAAGGAAATGAACAGTTTCTATTAAGCAAACTGTTTAACTTAATCAGGGGCAAAAGGAAATTTGTAATGTTCTCAGTCTTCTTGCAAAGTACGGAGACAGTGAAGTCAGTTTATTATGTTACTTTTGGTTTGGATTTGTTTGGTTTGGTTTTCTCTTCTGGTGTTTTCACCTACCTCTAGGTGATTTTTGGTGTATTAGACAGAATTCCTGTTTGCATTATAGCTTTGGAGACTAAAATGATGCAGGGAACAATGACAGAATAAAACAACATGATATAGTAATTTTTGTATCATTTATCTGTATGTAGGACATTAGTTCCTGAACTGGTTCTGGTATTTAAACGATTGTACCTATAAGGTAGCACGGATACACAGTCATACATGCACACACACTGACACACACAAAGCCAACAGTTGTTTGTGAAATTAAACAGTATTTTTTTCTTTAAAACATTTAATTTAAAATATTTTAAACCCACTGAAACATATCATTAATAAATTTTCTGGACAAATAAATCCAAGAATTGAAGATATTTCTTTTATCAATTTCCACTTGCATTGTGAATTCATGTAAATTTTATCTTCATGATGAACAAGGTTTTGGGTTTTTTTGAGTGCAGGGTGGGGAGGTATTTAGCTCTGTTGTACCTTTATAACTAGTCTACAAAATAAAAGTAATGTAAATAAACACAATAACCTTTGAAAGTTTTCCATCACTTTTGCTAAGTTAAAATTTACTCCATTTTAATTGCACATACTTCTTACATTCAAAATGCATAGCACATTAAGCTCTACTTACTTCTTTGCATTCAGTAATATGATTTTGTTCATTAATAACACCTGTACAACCAGTCACTAACTCCAGTGCCATCAATCTTACAACGCAACCAAATTTTCAGGAGCAAAATGCTCAAAAGGGGATGGGGTGGATGGTGGAAAATAGTCAGCCTGGGATCATCAAATGCCTCAAGACCTCCTGGCGTGAAAATGCAGCACAAAGAACATCACAGAGATGCGGACCTCAACAGCCACGGACACTCCCTTGTTTTCCTCTTTCCCTTGAAGAGAAACACCCTTTGCCACGTAGAGGATCTAAAACAGACAGTGCTTTTCCCGTGCCTCCTGTGGGTAGAAAGTCTGAGGACACAGTTACAGAGGAAATTTTCCTCCAAGTACGGCTGGAAGAGTCACGACTGCTACAAAAAGGACCAGCATCTATTTTACCACCAAAAATTCCCTATTACTGGCCACGTGAAAAATAACTTCACATTGGAAAATTCCTCATTGCTTAAGTTGGAACGAAAATCTCTTGGCTACTAGAATTTTTACAAATATAACTTTCTCAAGGATGTAGCTCCTTTCCTACAAGTGCCTGATTTATTTTTCTTGTCTATTTGGGTTTTCCAAACAGGAAGGATCCCTGTGAGAACAGACAAGATTTTTTTTCTTTCCTTTTCTACAGAAGGTCGCTGTTAACATTCATTACCAGAGCTGGCTGTGAGCGCTTCCTTGGTGAGTTACCATGAAAAAAGTTCAGGGACAACATTAACGCATTACTCCTCATTAAGGGAAAAGTGAAGTCTAAAAGTTCAGGGACAAGAAAAGAAATTTTCTAAACATCAAGCCAACCTTCCCAACAGGCCGGATTATTTTCAGACTGTCTTTTATCTTTCCCAATTATAATGTGGAACCCAACCGTTACTTAGTTCATACTTGGGAATGTGGATGGAAAGTGAAGAGGTGAACAATAAGAAACAGGCAAGGAAGTCAAAGAAACAGTACTGCAAAGACAAGAATGTTGCCTTACAGGAGCTATTCCAAAAACAAACTCACTGAGTAAAGTCAAAATAAAGCTTCCCAGTCAGAAAACAGAGATGCTTTGCTTGGCTCTGCCACTGATGAAACGTTAAGCGCTTAGGGAAGTTACTTAACCGGTCTGGGGTACCTAATCCCTGGGAGAAGGAGTAAGACAGATCACTACGATGTGTAAGAGGGCCACATTACTGGGTCACAGTCCCACACTGACTGGCTAAGCCTACCCAGCACAAGTTACATAATATCCTAGTGCCTCTGTTTACTCATCTGTAAAATGGAGGAAATAATGATGGCTGTCTGATAAAGGTGCCGTGCAATCCAGTGGTGTAATACACCAGGAGCGCCTAGCATCCTTCCTGGCCAGTGTTCTCTACCATTATGATCGTTGTACTGTCATCACTCATACTCTTACTCATACACTTACCTCACAGCTCATGACTCTCCACGGTTTATACCTTCTTAACATTTCTGCCTCTGCCTCGTTTCACACCTCTTTCCCATACCCTGAGTCATCCTAACCTTCCCCCTTCAGCGTTTAACCCATAACAAGTCACTTATCACTTAAGCTTTAGTGTTCTGGCATTCCAAATGAAAGACATAGGACCTATCACAGAGGATTAAATAACATAAAAAATGTAAAATTTCTTAGGTTTTATGTCAACCTAAGAAGAGCATGGAACTGAGGACTGACAGAGAACAAGTGAAAACAAAACAATATGATTTTGTTGTTATTATTAATACTATTGAAGGAGTTAAGACTCTTAAGGCTGAGAAGTAGCTCTCAACAGCTACAGCAAATTTACATTGTGATGAATACTCTAAAACATAGACAAAGTCCATAAAAAAACACGGCATTTAAAAATTCTGACTAAGAAAGACACAAATATTGTATGTTATCACTTAGATAAGGAATCTTAAAAATAAAAAAATAAATAAACGAATATAACAAAACAGATACAGACTCACAGATGCAGAGAACAAACTAGTGGTTACCAGCAGGGGGAGGGGATTGAGAAGGGGCAAAATAGGGGTAGAGGATTAAGAGGTACAAACTACTATGTATAAAATAAATAAGCTAAAGGACATATTGTACAAACAGGAAATATAGCTCATACGTTATAATAACTGTAAATGGGTTATAATCTATAAAAATCTTGAGTCACTACTGAAACACAGTTACACACCTGAAACCAATATAATACTGTAGATCACCTACACTTCAATAAAAAAAATACAAAATAAAGTTTAAAAATTCTGACCAAAGAAAACAATATTTGAAATGCTCAGTGTACCAAAAGATAAGCCCATAAATGTCCATAGTGAATCAAAAAAATCCCACGTCTTTTTAAAGGTGTAAGAGGTAACAAGTAATCAAGTTGTTTAAGAGGCACAGGAACCCTAGGAGATATCACTCACATACAACTTTCCACTAATTTAACAGAGGAAGTGCAAAAAAAACCCAAAAACAAAAACAAAAACAAAAAAAAGCCCCACAGATGAACACTGCGGCTGTTACTGGAGTTATCCCCAGCAACCACGAGCCTCAATTTACTGAGCAGCAAAACGCCTGCTTCTTCCATTTTGATGACCACGGTGATTCAACACCAAAGAATTACTGTTTGATCACCTACAGCCAAGAGGACAAAAGGAACATAGGAATGAGAAAGAAAAGTGCTTTCTGCTGTGATAGTTAATTTTATGTGGACTTGGTGGAAAATTTTTTCTGGGTGTGTCTGTAAGCTTGTTTCTAGACGAGATTAGTATTTAAATCCACAGACTCAATAAAGCAGTCTGTCCTCCCCAGTGTGGGTAAGCATAATCCAATCTGTTGAGGGCCTGAACAGAACAAAAAGGAGAAGGGGGAAAAAAAAATCAAGCTCTCCCTGACTGCCAAGCTGGGACACTGGTCTTCTGAGACCTGGGGACCTAAACAGAACTTATACCACCGGCTCTCCTGTGTCTCGTGAGACTTTTCAGCTTCCACAATCACATGAGCCAATTCCACAGAACAAATCTCTTTATTTGGATTTGCTTGGTTTGTTTTATTTTGATTTAAACATATCCAACTGGTTCTGCCTCTAGAGAACTCTAAGACATCCACTAAAATCTCGAGTTATTCTGCAGCCCATGTTCTCTGACTGGTCGCTCAAAACTTTTTTCCTTAATTTATCCTTTTCCATTGTTAACAAAAGCCAAAAGATTATAAAACACTTACAAGTATGAATGACGAAGTCCAAAAACATCCAATATTCACATTTTCCCAATTACAATGTAATTTTTTTTTCTATTTTACAGTTTGTTGGCTTGATCCAGGATCCAAAGAGGTCTGCACATAAATCAATGCACTTCTAAATCTCTTGTAAACTCTAAGTTCCCCTTTCATTTTCTCAACCATTTTGTTTTACAATTAAGTCTTTTGTACTGTGGAGTCTCCGTGGTCTGGATTCCCAGAGTCTGGAAATTTTGCCAATTTTGCTGATTACATCTCCATGGTATCATTTAACATGTTGCCCCTATTTATTTTCTGTGAACTGACATATCTAGAAGCTTGATCAGACTGAAGCTCCACATCTTTTAGGCAAGACTACTCCACAAGGAGTTTGTATATGTGAATCAAGAAGCACATCATGTCAGGGTTTTCTCTGTTTATAATGCGAGAGACCCTCAATGATTATTGACAAGGTCTCCGAATTTATTTGCGGAGGCAAAACTACATTACCTCTGGTGCAATCCTCCCTGAATCTACTGGAAACCACGATTCTAATGATCTCAAAGACAAAACTGTGGTTTATCAACCAGAACACTTCTATAAAGAGAAAGATCCTACATCAACCGTTTAGTTACCTGCCTATACTTGCATCATCAGTGTTCCTTCAAGCTTTAAGGTTGTCTGAAGCTCATTGTTTACTAAACTTTTCAGGAAGAGCTCATGGGAATAATATTCGCTGATGTCTGGAACATTCACAAAAAATTTGTCTGCTGGTTTATATGTGAAGATCAATTTGGCTGGTTATTAATTTCATGGCTCACATTTCTTTCCATGATTGTCTTAAATACGATACTTCATTGTTTATCTGGCATAAAGTACTGTTGTCAAAAAAAGTCTCCTGAGAGTCTCATTTTGTTCCTCATAGTGATGAACTCTGTTTGCCTGGATGCTCAAAGGTCTGTTTTCCTTTCATTAAAGACCATACTTTCATTTTACTATGTCTCAGTGATGATTTGAGATGATTTGATGTGGAACAAAGTGACCCTTTCAACATATACCTTCAAGGACTCTTAGTTCAATAAAGTTTCCTTACAGTTTTTATATTGGGTTTTTTTTTTTCGGTTTAATTTTAGTCTCATGTTACAGGACTCCTGTAATACATACTTGGTGTTCCTTTAGATAGTTTCTGTACAACTTTTCCTCAAATCCTTTTCATTACTATATTTTTCTTTGACTGTTAAACTGTTCCCTCTCCTCCTCCAATACTTTTCTCAAAGTATTAACAGTGTTTATCTGCTCTTGCATTTTTCCTGTTTTATTCTTAATTTCCAAAACCATTGTTTTATTTGTAACTTTTCCCTGAATTCCGCCATCTTTCTTCTCAAACCTTCATTTATGAGTTTCTCTAATACTGACATATCATGCCTTATCAAACCTCCATCATGTTTTTAATATTTTGGCCGTTTTAAAATATTAGGTATATAACTTTCAACACTTGTGAGTGCTATTCATTACTTTCTTTTGAATTATAATAAGTTTGTATGGAGTTATCATCTTATTGCCCATTTTTTCAGGTAAAATAAATATTCCCAAACATGAGGGGGAAAGGGAAAAAATGTGATTTTTCTTGTTCAAAGGTCTAGATTTGTTGTCACAAATTGAGATAAGAACTGTGACCATCTACTTTCCCAGATTTGTCTTTTCAACGCCCATATATCTGCCTAAACCTCCTCTTCCTTGACCCCCACTGCCCCATCTTGCTCAGTCTGGGTTCCATTCCCAGCATTCCCTTCTGGATGCCGAGTCTTCCCTTGGAAGAGACATTCACTGTGATAGTTTGTAAAATGACAGAGCCCAGACGTCACCAGACCCTGCTGCCTCACAGTCTCCGTGCCCTCACCGTGCAACGAGATATCCTGTAGAACTACTCTTAGCTGTGAATACACAACCCACACGGGCCAGGCCCAGCACACTTCCCTACAGGACCTGGAGCTGACATGGGGGTTCGAGATCTTTCCTCACTTGCCTTTAGGGTCAGTTCCACACAGGTCTTACAGGTGTCACTGAGATTCATGGGGCTACCTCCTACTTTAATGCAAATACTGTTTGTGGTTTTATAAGTTGAGCTCTCCTAGTTGGTCTATTTTTTTCATGGAGAAATTTGAGATTTAAAAACTCAACCACTGGTATCTCTTCCCAGAATTCACTGCAAACTCAAATTACAATGATTCTAAAACCAAACAATTAAACTTTTAATTGTTCTTGTAGATACTAATGAGCACATTAAAGTATTTCAACTCCCCCAAAGTCAGACTCCACCTCCTGATGTTTTCTATGAAATTTTTTCACCAACTTTTTTCTTCTTTTCATGAAATAACTTTAAGGATTTAAATCTAAAAGGTTTAGCATTTTTTTTAAAGATTATTATTGCTCCTCGTAAATTTATCATGAAATATATAAAAAAGAGAATCGATTAATGAAACCTTTATGTACCTACCAACAAGCTTCATAGCATTAAACTTAAATTAATTTTATCAATAAATTATCTCCCCACAAAATTATCTTACCACCAAACAATTCTATATAGATTTACAAGTGAAGTGGTTCTAATCAGCACGGCAAGATGTCAATTCCATCTCACCAGGCTTCAAATCTCTTTATTTTCCTCATTATCATCCTCAACTAAACTTTCATCATCTCCTACCAAGGCCACTGCAAGAACAGCCATCTTGTCTGTTTGATCCATTTTCAGATAATATAGGAACAAAATTGAATATGTGTGGCCATTAGTATTATTCTGGGAAAAAGATGTCCAAGTATCTTTGGTGGGGTACAGTGAACAGTCTCCCATTTTTCTGGTATTATGCATTCCATTCAGGAAAACCAAGCCACAAAATAGCAACAGGTCAAAATTTCCACTCTGATCTAAGTAAAGTTAAACTTACTATTTGGTCTCCACCTCCCTGGGCCAATTTCCTTAACTGAAAAATGTAAAAATGTGACTAGATAATCTTGAAGTCATCTTACAGATTTCCTAACAACCTTAAGAGCTATTTGACAGCAACCAAGCACACCCAGCCAACTAAAGGCACCATCCATTCTGCGACTGAAAGATCTTCATTTGAAGTAATGTTTTCAAGAGTTAAGGATGGCCAGTGGCCAGTGATTTTATGAAATAAAATAGCCAAGAACCAAGTAAAAATGAAAAATTAGATATCCAGTCTAGAATTTCTAAGCACTAGTTATGTTTTTAGGGCAAATTAGGAACTTGGTCTGCTTTGTTCATGGCTGTATCCCCACTTCCTGTACACAACCCAGCATGTACCAGGAGCTTTATAAATATTTGCTGGATGGATGAATTGGCCTCCCTTAATTTAATAAACAGCCACTGTATCTTTCATCTTGTTCAGTCATGACTAAGGCCATACAGAAACATGGTTCTCAACCAGCACTGGCAATGTAGAATTGGATGAACCACTTTTGCTCAGCAAAACAATGAAGCCCCATCATCTGAATCCCTACAATCTTAACAATACGCAGGCTCGTATTCTCCCGTTAGCTACAATGAGAGATGACATTGGGAAATAGTTATCCCTACTGTAACGTAGCCCTTCTCTAGGCTGGATTGGAAACAGGATCACAGCCAGTAAAATGAAACAATGGGATTTCTGTTAGTACTAAACAAAACTAAATCTTAGAAAGCAGAGACCTTTAACAACCCAACCAGCAGGCAGGCTACAGAACCCGGGTCTGAGGCAGTCTTGCAGAGGAAAAGGTACCAGATTTGGAGTCAGGCAAATGTGAGTTTGAATCCTGTCTCCACTATCGGCCTAAGCGTCAGCATCTTTATAAAACAGGAATGAAAACTGTAGTTCCCTGATAGAGTTACTGCCTGAAGTAATGAGATCAGGCACGCCAAGCACTTGGCACGGAGCAGTCATGTAATGAAATTTACTTTCTAGGGCCCCTCTCAATCATCCAAGATAAAGAAAAAAAGTAGACAGAGGCCAAAAAAGAAGAGAGATGCCCTGTAAGGGAACACAAGTTTTCACACATGTTCTTTCTCCTTTTGCTTAAACATAAAGGCTACACATCCTAGGAAGCTAATCCTTACAGAATTTTAGGCAGCCTTCCTCACAGTTCCCTCATCTCTGAGAAGACTTGAAGAGCAGATTTTAAATAACAAAAAAACAACAAGGAGAAAACATATGGGACTACTAAGGAAAGGCTGATCAAATAAGGTCAAATCTCAACAAAGAAACTTACCACCAAACCTAGTTCTCCTGGTGGATTTCAGATTTGCTTTCCGTTAAGAACAAGTCAAGTCCGTCTTTGAATCTATTCTTTTATACAAGAGGTGGAGAAATGTAATTGCTACTGATACAATCTTGGGATCGTCTTGCCTGGAAGCTTGAACCCCTGGGTACCACCATGCTGGGCCAGATAATAATGCGCAAAGTTAAGGAGCCCACTGTACAGCCAGAGGGCCCAAGTTCAAATCCTCCTGCACCACTTATTAATTGTGACTTTGGACAGGTGCCTTAACTTTTCTCCACTTCAATTTCCTTGTCTGTAAAAATAGTATCTCATTAAGATTTCTGTAAGGATTAACGTAATAGCTGAAAGGCACTTAGGAGAAAGCTTGGCAGATATTAAAACACCACATAAATGTTTGGGACATAACGAAACACTTTACTTCTTCTGTCATGTGAGAATATTAACAGCCCCTTCATCGTACGATTGCTGGGGTAAATCAAACAAGATATTCCATGTAAAGAGCATAGCATGGCCAGGAATACCGTAGGAGTCCAATAAATGACTACTAATACTTCAACTACAACTACTATTTTTCTTAATTTTATTTTTTATTGACATGTAGTTGATTTACAATGTCAGTTTCAGGTGTACAGCAAAGTGATTCAGTTATATATATACATACATATACACATTTATTTTCACATTCTTTTCCATTATAGCTTATTACAAGAAACTGAATATAGTTCCCCATGCTATATAGTAGGTCCTTGTTGTTTATCAATTTTATAGGTAGACAACTACTATTACTATATTAAAAGCATTCAGAACTCTTCAAAACTACGATCACTGAAAAACAATCAGTACAAGTACACACGTACAGATTTTAGTTCTTCAATCTCTCACTCTTTCTAAAACCTTGGACCCCATTTTCAGCCAGTAAGTTGAGCCCCATGCAGTAACTCATGTTAGAGATCTTATTATGTTCCCCCTCACTAACCTGTCCGAGTATCTCAAGATCCTGGTCTTTGCTAAACAGTAATGGATGGAAAGCTGTCTGAAGTAATCTAAACAATTATTCATTGCATGTAATAATACTGATCTTAGGATTTAAAATTTAAATGTCTCCATAAAGCATGGGGCATTTAAGACCCTAAGACAGGTATGCACATTTAAATGAATCCAGCTTCTGAACCAGTAGGTGCACATTAAATATTCATCAAACCAGCAAAACAGTTGTTCACAGCATTTTTATCAGCTTCAGTGACCTCAAACACTTCCCACACCTCCATCTCCATCACCTGATTTAACTCAAGGCTGGACCCACTTGGGAAGGACTACAGAGGGTGGATTATCAGAGGAGCCCTGAGGGCACAGAATTTCTTTTAAGACTCAGAGTCACTGAGGTAATGACGCTGCCCTTTAAGAATCTCTACTGTGGAAAGCAGCTAAATGAGGCATTGTATGGAAACTTAGGAAGTCCATAACAAATCTGAGCTTACACTGGTGAGTTTTCATTGTGTTGTAAAACGAACGTATCCATTTTGAATAATCTTCAATCTTGTATGAAAGATTATCATGTACAAAGGAAAATTGATCCTGCCCTGAAATGGAGGAGAATAAATATTTGTTGGGTGGCTGACAGATGGATTGACAAAGCAAATGAATGAATGAACGTCATGACCGTTGCTAAATTACCTCTGAGACGGTAAATCTAAAATCATGGTTAGGACATGCTAAATAAAACCAACTAAGGCTACCAGAAAGAAGTCGCCAGGAAATCTGTTCTTTGCAGCAAGAATGTGCCATGTCAGGGTGGAAGCACCTCTCTGTCCTGCAAAACCACATGCATTTCAAAATCTGCTATATCCTAACAATTCTACCTCCCAAAACGCCAAGAAAAAAAGACTCGTGGTTCTTCCCACTATGTCCTCAAGCACATTTTGCAATAAAAGCTTCTTTTGAAGATGGGTCTAGTAATAAATTAAATTACTGTTGTTATGCCACAACTGATGAAGAGAAAGCGCACAGCTCAAGATGAACAATAATCTAGCCTGTTAGATCTGATTTGTAACCTAATGATATCCTGGTACTGGCAGAGGAACAAAACAAAACCCAAGCCGTAAGAACAGGCAAGGTGTGCTGTCAGCACTCTGGAAGGAGTTTTTATATTTTAAGCCTGCGGGAATTTGGAGAAGGTCCACCGAACTATTTTTTCCCTATCTGACTGACACAGCCGATTATACCTTGAAATTACATCTAATAACGTATATTGCCTTTGTTCATCAGAATATGGAAGCTATAAAGCTCTGTTTTGTGAAAAAGCATATCATCCCGCAATACCCAATTGAGGCATGATTGAGAAGGGTGCTTCACTGGAATTCAGCTTTGGTCAAACCAAGGGCGAGTGATGTGACCCTAGAAGAGACTGATTCATTTTCCCACACTGTGGACCACTCTGCCCCGTCAGTTTTCTGGATGACAAACAGATACATTAGTCAGCCTGGCTGCTGTATAGGTTAGGTTTCTGCTACAATATTGTGTGACCCCACAAAAGGGAAAGATATGTGGTGGTAGACAACAACAAGGCTTATTTCTTACTCACTGGAGTTCAGGAGCACTGGCTGACTGTGCAGAAAGCTGCAGGTTAGGGCCAGGATGCTCCCTACATCTCGTATCCTGGGACCAGCCACCACCTGGGAACCTGGGACATGGTCTACTCAGGGTAGATGGCAGGGCAGAGAGGCTAAGTAACACATGCAAGAACAATGAAGCTCTCTACCTGTGGGCTTCTGGTACATTCCACTGGCCACAGAGAATCACAGAGCCCAGCCCAAAGTCAAAGGGACAGCAAAGTGCCCACCCACCTGGAGGCACAGAGGAGTCATTTGGTCAAGGAGCTGCAGGGCAATTACAGGGAGAGAGTATCAAATCTGAACAACAGTCATACCTACCCCACACAGGGTAATCTGATCCGCCAGATTCACCCTAGCCTGGCCTCCTGCCCACAGCTCTCATCCCCCACCACCGGCAGGTGGAAACAGTCTAGGACATGGGATGCGGAAGAGATGCATCCAAATGGCTGGCAGGTGACCGTCCAGATACTCACTCTCTCTCTCCAGCACTGCCTTGACGATAGAACACAAAAGGAAAGGTCCACAAAGGCAACTTCACCTGCCTTGTTTAGAGTCCTTTTTGGGGACTAGATTTCTCTGCTTGTCCTTGAATTCCCTATAATGTATTATCATAACTGCCTCTTCATTCTGATTAGTTTAAGTGGGCCTGTCACTTGCCAGTCAAGGCGCCACACTGGAGACAACTGAATTTCTTTACTGATGGTGCTGAAAGAAATCTGTCCAGAAAGGGGAGGGGGGGCACAGCCAGACCTGGGAACTTGTGTAACAAGCACATCATTGTCTTTACTGAGGTCATATGTCTTAGAGGAGATGGGGAGGTGGAGAACACTGAAGGGGGTGGTGTTTAAAACATTAAATAAAGCAGCCTTTTAGCACTGTCAATTGTCTACGACAGGCCTCCTAAAAACAAATCATTCCCTTAGGATTATTATATGGTTTGTGTTCATTCGTCTCTAATCTCTCCTTATTTGGGAATCTTCCCAGTGAATGATTCCGAGATCAGTACTTTTAGCCGTGTACTTAAATCCTCAATTTCTCCTGCCTGTGGATAACCTCTTCCTGGATATTTTCACCTGAACTCACACTGGGTCTAAAATCGAATTTACTAGCTTCCTACACAAACCTCTACTCTTCTATCAATGGTATTTCCTTATTTTCTCGTGCAGCTCCTACTGAGCATACTGTAGGTTCCAACATGCCATCAGCCTCCAGGCGGCAGATTGCTGCCTGCCTGACCACATTCCAGGAGCTTCTCTTGCAGCTATGGGATGGGCACGGGATCCAATCCTGAGCAAAGAGACACAAGGCGAAATATTCCGTGGGGCTTCTGGAGAATGTCTGACTCCCTGACAGAAAGAGGGCTGTGGAGAAAAACTGTTCTTTGTCTGCTACTCCCCCAGGCACTGTACTGAAATCACAAGAAGACACAGCTTTGCTGTCTGTGCACCTGATCAAAAAGCTTCCTCAGTTCCCAACTGTCAGTGAGCAAAACCTAAACTCCTTAGCTCAGTATTAAAATGCCTTCATTATCTGGTGCATATCTATCCTGCCCACCTGTGTCCTTCTATTTCTCTTTGTATCAATACAGAATAATTATGACTGATCACTGATACTGGGAGCTTACAATGTGCCAAACAGCCTGCTGAGCATATATGGTATTCACTCTCTCCATACAACCCCATGCAGTCAGTTACCACACCCATTATACAGAGGACACCAGGACCAGAACTCATCCAAGTTTCTCTCCATAAAGCCCCAGGCTTTTCAACTATTGTTTCTTCAGTATCTTCTATGTACCAGACGCAATCACACCCTGTCATTTCTTGTGCCAGCTTGTTTTTCTATCTATCTCATTCCTTTAAGCCACTCCCTCTGGGATAAGCTCAAAAAGCCACTTCATGAGGGGTGCTTCTTCTCCAGATGCAGCAAAAAACTGTAAGCAATTACATTCTCCTTTGAAAAAAGGAGCATTCACTTTTCTCGTCTTCCCTTGTCGCCTTCAGTCCTTCGCCTTGTACTATGGTCACTTAAGTACACCTTATACAGAATTTGAGGCTTAAAGCTCTAGACTAAGGTACCATCGGCCGCTCACTTATTTTATAATTTTCCCGCCCCCCCGGGGGGGGGGGTTATAGTAACAGACAACAGTTATTGAGTCTTTCCTACACGGAAGATAGTGAGCCACTTTACACTTTTATTTATTCCTGTGATATCTTTACGAATTCTACCACCTTCATTTTACGGGATAGGAGGTAAAGTGTGGCAAGACTGAGTCACACCTTTGAGAGGGAGCAAAAATCAGATTCAGATCCAAGAGGTCCCGGAAATAATAATAATAATAATAATAATAATAATAATAATAATAATAATAATAATAATAATAATAATAATAAATGTAATGTTATATTATACCTCAGTGTTCACTAAGATACAAAAGGTCCAACTCTAAAGCACTTGGATCAGGAGGGTCCATTAGGAGTGGGCTCAAGTTTGAAAGCCTTTTTCACTGCCAGCTTTGGATAACAGGCTTGGTTTCGAGAACAACCTTCACTAGGGTACCCTGGCCAATTTCTGTGCAGAAGGGCAGGAAATGGAGGGGTTTAATTCAGTATTATCTAGGCCAATGGATCTGTGCCCAACGTACTGTATGTTCCAAAGATCCTTAGGCCTAACCTGAAATCGTTGTCTGTTTCATGAAAAAAGATGGTCTGTCCTAACATAATTAAATCTGCTTTAAGATCCAATATCACATTATGGAATTTAAATGACTTACACTCAAAAAGAAAACATTACAGAATTTAAATGACTTACACTCAAAAAGCAATCGATTCCCACCTGGGAAGATTATGATGAG
The DNA here is from genome assembly GCF_048564905.1 of Vicugna pacos. NCBI lineage: Eukaryota > Metazoa > Chordata > Mammalia > Artiodactyla > Camelidae > Vicugna > Vicugna pacos. The sequence continues at coordinate 31,179,030 of NC_133003.1, read as the reverse complement.
GTTGATAACCTATTTTAGGGGATCCCAACCTGGACCAAGGGAACACTTGCATAAGAATTTTCTGGGGTGCTTGGGGAAAAAAGAACAGATTTCACAGTTTTGGAATGGGGGGTGGGTGCCACTTCCAATGGTCCCCAGGGGTTTCTGATGAGCACCGAGGTTTGAGAACCCCTGGATTCTAGCCCATTCCACACCTCAACTGCTAACATTTCTGTAACCTAACCGATTTTTTTTAAAAAGTGCCCCCCCCCCCAAAAAAACCCAGTGGATTTTTCTTCCCACTGTTTTTGGCTTCAGTCTCCAGCAACTACAATTTTGAAAGGCTCCAGACAGGGATTATTAAAGCTCCTACGTATTTGGTTACATCTACACAAAAGCCCTGATCCTAAAGAATCCATTCTATGAGTTTCGGTAGTGCCAGTGAAGAGGTGATTGCATTAGGGTATCAGGACAGTGCCGGGATAGGATTACATGAACTCGGGGAGTAGGAAGGGCATTCTGAGCAAAGCAGCTTGCCTTTCAATAATCTGATAAACAGGCGTTAACAGAAGCACCACAAGTGCTGGATGCCGGAGCCTGTGCGCCTTTGCTGAACCATATGTCAGAGGCCCCGTGGCTCGACACAAGATCAAAAATGCGGCCTCCCAGATAAAGTCATCCTCTGAGCGTCACAGGGAATGAGAGGGAAAGAAAGGGCTTTGCTTATAAAAATGGTATAAACAGTCTCAATATGCAGTTCGGAGTTTGAAAGAATAAATATCATCCCAATAACATTCATATGTACATATATAAATATGTTTATATATAAATATATATTCATATATGTACATACACACTTACACATATGTATGCACACGCTTGAGTCTGCTATCAATATGGCACTTACACCTGTGTGTGTGTGTGTTTGTGTACACACACACATTCACTAGTTATTTCCCAGCACTTCTGTTTCTTAGATTATTTCAGCCTGGATCAGTATCAGCTAAAAAAATAAATTAGAACATAAGACAATAAAATAAAGTCAACTGCTGGGACTTCTATTGGTCAAGATTTGTGACACAGAATTGACCACAATTAAGAGACATTCATCAGCTCCTAAATGAGGAAAAGAGGAGTGGAAAGAGAGTGAAAGAAAAGCGCACAGCTCTGGAGGTCAAATCTAAGTTTTGACAATGTCACTGACACAGCACTCACTTCTGTCCCGGGGACTGAGGAGACGCAAAGTTGAGTAATGACAAGTAACTTTAATTAAACTCTCCATCTGCTTATAAGCTTGATGAACTTCAAAATGAACTTGCACCCCCAAGCCAGGGTCTCCCCAAGCATTAATCCCTTCTTATTCATCTTTGACAAACCACTAAAGTTCCCCTTTTCCCCTGACCAAGGGTAGAATGCCCTCTCTCCCCGGTGATTTACAAGTAGTCTCAGAAATTAGAAAGTGATGTACAGCTCATGCAATTCATTTTAATAGTAATTTGAATGGCTTCTCTTTCTTTTTCAAAACACAATATCCTGAATTGTCCTCTCCAAGCATGTGATAAATAACCTTGGGTGTAGAAAATGAAGAATTTATAAATGCAAGATAAAAGTCATGATTTTGCATTCCAGGTTTATGAAGGGCCTGCTCTCTAAAGTGATAAAAGCTGTGGTCCCGCTGTGTTTCCACCTGCAAAACTCCTATTAAATCTAATAGAACTTAGAGGGGTACACAAGCCACTGAGTATGAAACCTAATTTCCATCTCGGTTCATTTGATTTCCCAAAATTACATCAACAGCAAAATCAGATAGAAGGTGGACGCTGGTTTTATGAGGCTTCTAATAGGTGAAACTCTATTTTAGTATTTAAAGAATAACTACCACTCTGGTGATTTAGCCAGGGCCTATCGGAAGCTGTCTGTCACCTCCTTTTCCTTTGTTAGGTCACCAGTGTCACCAGCACAACCCGCTAGCTATTCTATCATATTTTTAAGATCATTTAAGAAGGAAAAAAAATTATATTCATTAAGAGGCACCGTAAATTCAGCACAAAAATCACAAGAATTTCCACGACTCAGAAATCAAAGGGACTTAATCATTAAATTCAATTTTCCACTCGTTGCATCTAAAATGAGTCACAGAGCAGACAAGGCATATGTATGTAGAACGTGGATGAGGAAGATGGTGAAATAAAGTCTTTAACCCATCCACTGCAAATACCCTTTGAATTATTCTGGGGAGATATCGCCTACATGCACTTGTGCTGACAGATGTACACGTTCACTAACTTTAGAAATCCAACTTTGTTTCTCGCCAACACCATTATTCCCACAAAGTCCATTCTAAGATTATCCAATCAAGTATGCTTGCTATAATTGGATTCTCCCTCTCTCTCTTTCTCTCCCTCCCTCCCTCCATCCGGCAAGACCAAAATGATAATGCTGAAGTATCGTTTCAGTTATCCCTGTCTCATGAGACCAGGATAAAAATGGTACACAAGCTCTACTAGAGACCTCAGCACACAACTTTGTACTTAGTATACCTGGTATCTGTCCATCCCAAACAAAAAACCTCCAAACGCACATCCTAGACCCTTAACAATCACCCCACCAAACTGTGTCACCACGTACCAAAATCTGCAAAAAGGTCTGTACTTTCTTCTTAAACGGCAGAGAGAGAATATGACCAACGGCTTAATAGAAAACATAGTCCACAATGTAAAAACAAAAGGTCGTGTCATACTTTGAAAAGCGTACCATTTGTAAATTCATTTCCCCGCTTTTCACTATCCAACACCTACCTTTCACGAGAAATCACATTAAAATTAAAAATAGAAGTGTTCCTCCGGTAAGGATGACTAAAGAGCACTGCTTCACTTTCCTCCCACCACAAAGTAAATACACCACGAGGTTCAATCGCAGTTTGTACCCTCATACCTCCCAGGGGGCTGGCCCATCTGGGGACTGAATCTGTGACACCCTTTAACGGAGACATCATGACCTTCTGAGCTCTGTTAATTACCCTAACCCAGAAAACAGCCCTCAGAAGGTGACTCGTACTGTGGGGCTACTTTGATTGGGGTTTTTTGTTTCCTTTTTCCAAGAAAAGTAGACCTGGGATTTTCTTTAAGAGGCAATCTACTATAAATATAGTTGGTGGCTTTTCACTTGCTGGTTTTTTTTTTTTTTTAAGAAAAAGAAAAACACAGGAGAAAGAAACACACAGGCCATAGCTTGCTCCTAGAAAGCATCCCCTTAGCAGGGCTTCTCAAACTCAGCACCATGGACGATGTGAGAGAGCTAAGTCCTTGTTGTGAGAGGCTGTTCTGCGCACTGTGGGACGGTCAGCAGCATCCCTGACCTCTATCCGTTAGATGTTGGTATCTCCAGCCCTGTTCTAACAACCAAGAACGTCTCCAGACATTGCCAAATGTCATCCTGGAGAGAAAATTGTCTCCCAATGAGAATCACTGCTTTTGAGCAACTAGAGATAATTCCCTCTAAAATCACTAAGACCAGCCCTGGCGTTGCTAAGGAGGAGTATTTGCAGGTCCATCCAGTCTTCGTGGATTTCTAGTGCCCGGGTCCCCATCACCAGTGAAGCTTGGCGTCAGAATCACCAGCAAATGTATCAACGCTCCTTTCTTTATCCCAAAGGATCTGTCAAACCCTTCATAATGTGCTAACATAAAATTAACACCCCAAAGGGAAAAATGTCTGTGTCCGTAAAGCAGGGAGGAGAGGTAGCCTTTATATACCAGGAAAGGGGAAAACTCTATGCTTCTAAAGTGCTGTTTTGGCAAATGCCTGATGCTATGAGACCTATTTTTAAGACTTGGGGAGAGGGAGGCCACAAAGAAACAGAAAAGTCAAAGTACATTTATAACATCTTTTCATCTTTTTGATGTATCAATGAAGTTTTTTTTTTTTTTTAAGAGAGACAGAAAAAATAAAGTCAGTAACTCCTGCAGTAAAAATAAAGAATGAGCAGACAGGAAGTAGAGCTAACCATCAGCACTTTTAAACTACCTTTAAACAAAACGACACTGATTAGACAGATTTATTTCAACCCCTTGGCAGAAGAGGTTGCTGGATACAGTCAGGTACCATTGGGATGAAGAAGGTTGCAGTACCCTTTGGGAGATGTAAGAGCAAACCAAGTCTGGCTAAAACCTGAGATTACCCTCCTTGTCCAAGAAACTGGGTTATTCAGGGTTATCACAGAGCTCACAGCCCAGTGAAGAGGATGCTTAATCTAGTTCTAACCATGAATCCCGGACTGCCCCACAAAGTTAGCATTCTTTTAACAAGGAAGGTAGTCTAGGCAGTAAGTTTTTATGTATCGAACCTCAAATGACAGTGGCAACCTGAGATTAACCCAAAAACACTTTTAATAGTGAGCTGGCCAAGAAGAATTAACACTACCCCCTTCTCTTGCATGGGAAGTGCTAGAAGACCAGTATCTAGGACAGCAGGTTGATGTTACTTACAGAAAGCTCACGGGAATTTAAGTGACCAAATGCTTTTCCCCAGGGGCCTTAGAAACTGCTATTTTTCTTCAAACCTGCATTCCAGTCTTTCTCCATGAATGAACGTGGTTTTGTCTGCACTATGCATTTTCCAGAATCTCCCACTGAACCGTAAATCAACTCCAAGGGAAAGGTAGTGATTAACACCACAAATGGATCTGGCCATGGTAGATTTTTCATATCTGACAGCTATGTCCTAGAGGAGGTACCAAAGACAGTGGTGTTACTACTTTTAACTTCCCAAATGTCTAGTGATTATTCTAACAGATCCAGAGGATCCGGGACAAACATATTTTTAAACCTCTTGAGGAAAAAATGATTTGTGAGCACCAGGAAGCTAGTCCCTGGCGACATGTCACTGCATGAGAGAACCTAGCCGACCACCAGACGTTCACATCACAACGCTGTTCTTGTAAAAGAGCAACATTCAGGAAGCAGTGAGAAAAATCCTCTTGGGTGGGGAAAAAAGTCTCATCACGTGTGCAAATAAATATGAACATAAGCTGAAAAGGTACTGTGAGTTGCAGTAGGCTTGGAAAAAGGTTTCAGGGTAATCTTCTAGAACTACCTTGTCCAATATGGTGGCTACTACCCACATGTGGCCAATGAGGCACTTGACATGTGGCTTATTTGGATTTGAGATGTCATTATGGTGTATAATAACGCCCTGGATTTCAAAGACTAGCAGGAAAAAGAGAACGTCACACATCTCACTGATAACTTTTTTATCGATTGCATGCTGAAATGGTAGTGTTTTGGAGATACTGGGTTGAATAAAACATACTACTGAATTTAATTTCAAGTGTTTCTTTTTTTTTTTAACCTTTCTTATGCAGCCACCAGAAAAAATTTAAACTACACGTTTGACTCACATTTATGGTTTACGTGCTATTTCTAACAGCACTGTTCTAGAACAGGGGTCAGCAAACTTTCCGTAAGGGCCTGACAGTAAGTATTTCGGGCTCTGTCTCTGGTGCTACGGCAGCATGACAGTATGTAAACAAGTAGATGCGCCTGTGTTCCAACAACATATCGTTTCCACAACAGGTAGATGAATTTGGCCTGTGAGCCCTAGTTTGTCTTCCTTTCAGGGTCTACATCATTAACACTTCCCTTTAAAGAGGAAGATAAACAGGGAGCCATGATACGAATTTAGCCTGCAGGTTTGTTTTTGTATCCAGCAAGGGTTTTGAGCAAATCTGAACTTGAATACCTTTAGCCTGCGCCTGGCTGTTTCGGGTCCCACAGTGCCCCCATCTCTTGCCAAGTCTACCTGGCCTTCATCATGCCGTGACCGTGTGCATTTAGCATTCCTGCTGTAAAACTGCTGTCATGTGAAGCAGCACTCCAGGGAGTCACACAATCTTGGAATCAGATCGTGGGAGTTTCTATCAAGGGGTAAGTTAGTGGATTCATATAATTTTACTGTTCGAACCAAATCGATTCTGAGAATGAAAGGAGGCATAATTAATAATTAAACCTGGATAACAGGCTTCCACCAGAATGTATAGTTATCCTACTGATAAAAGAAGCTACGTCTATGATGAAAATATGGTCAACCTTTTCCAAAATGCAGACATCGACAAGGAAGAGAACTGCTGGGGCCACTTCCACTACAGCACAGTGTACCACTGTTAAACAAACTTCGCCTGACATACCCACCAGGGCAGACCTCCCTCAGTATCTGCAGGATGAACACTGTGGTGGGCCTCAACTTCTCTTTGGTCAACTACCCAAGATCTATTTCCACATCTCTGGGTGACCGTCCTGGATTTGGTCTGGCTTGGTCACACCCCTGCATCCAAATCATGACTTAATGATTTTTTAAAAGTTCCACCCAAGCTGCGTAAGGAGTACATGAGAGGTATGACACGACTCTCTCTATTTCTAGGTGTTATTGGCAATTTTCATACTTTAAAAAATATTTTTAAAGGTTACAGCCGACCTTCTGGGTTGCAGCATGGACTTCAGTTAGCTGACAATGACCAGCCATTGTTGACAGCGACAAAGCCACTGTGATGGAGAGCTAGCACTAGGAGGATAATGCTGATACTGTGAGTAGCAGGGCCCAGGGACAGAAATAAACAGCATCCCCACCACCGTCTTTAGCTGCTGGAAGCAACCAAAACTGAGGACCAAGTTTATTCTTTCCCAATATGGTTGAAATCGACTTGGGTTGAGTTTCTGTTGCTCACGCCTGCCATGGGTGATTCCTGTAACTAATGCCATCCCCTTCCTCACCCACTTCACCCTCCTCCTCTTTCCCAGAGGACTGTACCTGGAGGGTATGTGGGGGTGTATACACACACACACACACACACACACACACACCCATATACAGGTACAGACCACTGGGGAGTATTGTGAAAAACACATGTGCTTCTGAAGCTAAATTAAGCAGCCCGCAGCCATTCCCCACCTCCCAAGCACTTCCCTGAGCTGCCAGCGCATCTGTTGGTAGAAGCAGCTGGCTACACACTTTTTGCCTCACCAGGAAGTCACTTCCCAGAGGGATGCTAAAACCAGCAGTGCTGGGTCAGGGGCTCAACCCGAGGAGCCCTCAAAACAAAGCTCTTAACAAATTCCAGCTTCCTTCCAACCTCTCTCCTTCCATAACAGAACCGCACAGAGTTGTGTCCACGCCACAGCTCACTCTCCTCTCCCCATTCCTATCCCTCAGGGAAACTTCACGTTCTTCATTCAGCTTGAAATACCCATCCTGAAAGATGGGAAGAAAACAGATGGCAATCTCACAGGGACCGTTTAGGCTTTGGAGGAAAAAAAACACTTTTTTTTCGAGAACAAGCCACTTCTAGAGCAGCAAAGACACCAACACGCACCCCTGAGAATCTCTACAGCTACTCCCTTTCTCATGAAAACTCCACCCTCTACCAGGGAGGACTCAGGAGATTTTTTTAAACCACAGTTTCTTGTTTGAGTGTTCTTATTTTTGAAATCGGGGCTGCAGCAGCCTACCACCTGTCTTCATCTTACCTGGAAAAACCTACCACCTTCTACAAAACCAGCTCTATGAGAAAATGAATTCAATCAATTTACCAGCACACCCGTAGAAACTAGTCTGTGTACATGACCACAATATTTATTAAGCAATAGATACGAAGAACTTGCCAGGTCCTGGGCTCAGCACTGCACATAGATTATTTCATTTAATGTCCACTATACTCTCATCATTAGCCTCCTGCTACACAGCTAGGAAGGAGTAGAGTTGGGATTTATACCCAGGCTGGTCTGGCCTCATTGTCTTCATTCTTAAATGTGACAGGATGTCACCTCCCAAAGTAAGAAAGAATCTATCTCTTCTGTACAATACTGCAATGATGGACATTGTCATTAGACGTGGAAAGAATTCATAGAAAGAACAACATCAAGAGCGAAACCTAAGGTAAACCATGGACTTTGGGTAAATGGTGTGTAAATACAGGCCCACTGAGTGTACAAGCAGACGGCTCTAGTGGGAGATACTGATAATGGAGGTGGCTTGGCAGGTGTTGTGGGGTGAGGTACATGGGAAATCTCTGTGCATGCCACTTAATGTTGCTGTGATCCTAAAACTAGCTCTAAAAAATAAAATCTACTAAAAAAAAAAAACCCCAAAAACAGAAGTATTCCATCTCTTAAATGAAGAATTCAATTCCTAATTAATAAATACACTTACTGGTCGGGGTAGGGGTGACGCTCAAGAGGGTAGACCAGAACTCCCTGCTCCTTAAGAGTAACAACTGAATCCTTTCCCAAGAGCATAGTGCAGTGAGGCTGAGGGTGGGGCTGGGGTTCATTTACAGCAAAGAAACCTAATAAACACTGCCAGGTGATCAAGATCATCATCCACAGTCATACACCATGCTGACAGCATGTACCTTTGATATGATGTCGTGAAGATGGTTCTTGACTTCTGTTATCTTCCACCCCAAACCTGCAACCCCCATCCCGTCATGACAAAGACGTCAGACAGACCCAAATCTAAGGACATTCTAGGAAGTACTTGCCAAGTACTCCTCAAAACTGTCAAGATCATCAAAAACAAGGCAAGTCTGAGAACCTGTCACTGCCCAGAGGACGCTAAAGGGACATGACAACTAAATGTAACATGGCACCCTGGACGGCATCCTAGAACAGGAAAGGACGTTACATAAATAGTGAGGAAGTCCAAGTAAGCAGGGAGTTTTAATAACAATGGATCAACTCTGGCGCGTTGGTTATGACCCTTGTACCCAACAAATACAAAGAGGTCACGAACAGCGAAAACTGGATATGGGGTCTGTGAGATCCCTCTGCGGGTTCTTCTCAATTTTTCCATAAATCTAAAACTATTTTAAAACAAAATGTTTATATTCATGTATTCACCAAAAAATATTCATGTCCCTCGTCATTGGAAGGGAAAGTATAAAAGATCAAGGAACCCTCCGAGGTTCCAGTGTCAGCACTGATGGGAATGGAGCTCAGGGACAGAGGAGCCCAGACTACGCAGCTCTGCCTTGTCAACAGGCACCCAAAGATGCCCCAGGCTTCCGGTTTCCTCCACTGACTGCTTTGTTCTCTGGTTGCTGCTCAGGTTATTCAATTCAGTAGTCAAGTCCTGGTACCCAACTCCTGAGTTACCATACCAACTATTTCTGAGCCAACAATTAGCTTAAAACTTTTACAAATGAAAACAAGTAGACAGCCTTCGTTAAGGGCCCCCTCCAAAACAAAGCTAAAACGGAAAAGATCAAAACACTTTAAAGCAACAACACTTTGAGCGCCTTAGGAAAGTGGCAGAGAATAGGTTTTTTAAAATGCAAACTGACTGAAAAATTTTTATTCCCATTTGGGTGAGGTTCTGTACACAAGCCTCAGAGGCAGGTCAGGAAGTCGCAAGTGATTTCAACCAGCGTTACACGAACAAAGTGATTTCATGCCTGATGTGATTTTCAACATCTAATGAACCCTTCGTAACTACCAAAAGAATTAACTAGTTGTCACTGACTGGCACGTACGGTATTCTGGTGGGAATGTGCATGGGGGAGAAGGGAGTATAAAATGTTGAATTAGAATTTACATTTCTGGGTGCGCCAATTACTTTTCACAAACATCTGAAGTGCTTCCTTCCCCTACCACAGCCGGTAAACGCTCAGAAGACCTGTCCTATGCTGGGCAGGGTTAGTCTTTGTGGAAAAAGTTCATTCCTAGAAAAAATAATTCATGAAACGATATGTGTTAAAAATGTAGACAAATATCTTAAGAAGGAAGAAAAAAGTATGTGACCATAATGTCCCACCAGAATTACTGTATGCTTGGGGTCAGCAGACAGTCTCAAAATCCCTGATTTTTTTATATTATGGTGGGAAGGTCCCATTTTCCCTTTTCCTTTTTTTTTCTTTCCTTTCTCCTCTCTCTCTCCTTCCTTCTATCCCCTACTCCCGACTCATCCTCTTTCTTTTTGACGTTAAAAAGTACAGCAGAAGATTCAGGAACCCAGGAGTGGAAACACAGGGTACTCTTAAGGGCCCTTCTCCACACCAGGCTCACAGCAGTCAGCACAGAACGATTCTGACATCTGCCTACAGACCCAGCGGCTTGGCTTCACAGCTCTGAACTTAAGAGTGTCAATGAACCACTGGCAATCGACAGCACTAGAGGGGGAACCTCTTTGCCAACCGAAAAACCAAAGCTTTGATTGACAAAGGGCAGAAGGCAGTGAACTGGCTCCTCGTTAATGGTGACACCAGGAACAATCCAGCCTACCAGTTCAGGCCTGTGCTTCCCCTCCCATAGGACGGAGTCGTTTTTTCTCATAGTGATGTTCCTACCAAGACTCTCCTCACCTTTGTTACTGAGAAAAAAGATAAGGAAACAAACATTTATAGACCCAACACCAATACCCCTCCTGTAACTACAGGGGAACCACACACACACAGGGGTCCCCTGGTGTGGTCAATACGCATGAAGGCTCAACACCCATGCTACCCTGTGACTCTTGCCAAATGTTCCTCCCCAAGCCGGAGGCCATATCGGCATTCATCCTTTCTAAGCAACTACGTGGCTTCATTTGCCCCAAGGAGCCAAGTTCCGCCCAGTGAGGTTCTTGTGCGGGCAACTATCAGCTCGCCTGCTGCTGGCTTTAATGACTCCTCTTTGATAACCCCAAGAGTCAGAGCCATTATTAATTACAGTCCTCTTTTGTTCTGAGTCATGTAAAAGGAAAATGTATCAATAATCTTTGCTCTGGGACAGGTTCCTACAATCTTCTTTTCTATTTCTGCAGCTAAGATTAAGGAGCCACAGGTGCTAAGGAAACCTAACGCCAGTTACCTGAGTGTAGACCATCAGATTAATAACTCCGACCATCGGTCTCCCGGGTCTTCAGTCTCTTTCATCCTGCTCAGTGGTTAACATTTGGGAAACGCTCCCTTGTCTCCCAGAGACATTATTTGCAGTTATAAGCTAGAAAGATGTCCCCCCGGTCATCAAATTTAATGCGATGATTATTAAAGGGAATTTGCTAGTATTAATGCCCACTTTCAACTTGAGGGACCGAGCTACAAATTTCTCCTCATTTTGGCTGGTGGGGAACAGGCCAAGGACGAAATCTGAATAAAGTTAAGGAGAAACCTGCTGCTGTTCAATTATTTAATATATCACGTACAACAGAGGTAGTGATGCATTATCTACCCAAAGTTATGACGACACTCAAAGCCATAATGAACTGTTACTGTCCGGGGGCCTCTTCATCATGGGGGGGGTGGGGGGCGGGAGGCACAGTGTACATGAAGTTCTACAGCACAACACTAACCAAAGTCCTTAAGAATAATGGTAACAGGTGATATTTACTGAGCACTTACCAGCCAGGCATCTGTACTTTGTCGTTTAACCTCTCAACACGCTGAAGGTAGATACTGTTCCCATCTACTCTCTACAGATGAAAACACTAAGATTTAGTGACTCCAAGTCCTCCTCACCTTCACAGTCTGTGCTCTGAAGGCCTGGAGCACAAAGAAGTGTGCTTTGAGGCAATGGACTCAGACCAACGAGGCTGCAGTCCCAGCTCCACGCCTTATTAGTTGCATGACCTAGGAAAGCCAGCTTACCGTTCTCAGCCTCAGTTCCCTCATCTCGAAAATGGTGCCATCATAGGGACCAAGTAACACACGGAGTTGGCTGAAGAATTAAATGAGTCACTGGGCCCGGTGTCGGACATGCTAGGCATGCAGTGAATGCTGGTCACTGGATGCTACTCAAGCTGTTACTACTACCAAGAGTGATGTCCCATCCCTGCTGATTTTACAACATCAGTGATTTACTATCTGTTTATTTTAGCCATTTGTATTATGACCAAATAAGTCAAAATAGCATCACTAATACATGAACCAGAAATGATAGAGTATAAAACACACCCAATTCCTTTCTCATTCCCACAGGGAAGCCTGAGTCCATCACCAGGAAAGGTCCCATTGTTGCAAACCAATTCAGAGAATAAATAGGCCAGTGTTTAGATATGTTCTAGGCACAACAAAAATCTTCATTATAACCTGATGAATTTAGCTCATTTTTCAGAATACACAACCTGTAGATTGTGGTTAAAATGCATAAGAGGAACTCTCTGTGTTTTAGAGACGTTTGCATATTTAACTAGCAGGCAGCAATCTGCTCTGGTATAAGCAAAGCATGCTATCACTGACGTCTTACATTTCAACTTTCTTTACACCCAAACAACAAAATATTTAAACAGTTAACATCTGCTCAAAGACCCAAGAGATGAAAGACTTCGGAAGGCATAGGCGGCGTGTTGACTACGGAAAAAGTCAAATTACACAGGGGCCAGATTTTTGAAAGCCTGACCTATTGTGTCAGAGAAGGAGAGCCAAATGCCAGAAAATGTATGGAGGGAAAAATGGAAACCGTAAACAATCTGAGAAAACTGAAACGAACAGATGGCAATAGAAAAATAAAGACAAGGAGAATTTTAAAAATAATAGTAAATCTAACACAACCATCCTTAAAAAAAAAAAAAGACACCCCAGAGACAAGTCCATAATAACTCATCATAATAAATTTTACTGATTTTTTAAAAAAATTAAATGGGGGTGGGGGTAGAAAATAGGAGAAAGTTGTGAAACAAAAAACAAAAAACCCCAGGATCTAGAGAAAAGCATTTATCCAAAATCATCATCTGTGCTCACAGAGTCATGAGGCACTTGAGCAAACTGAACACAGAAGTGAGCCTCCAGCACTAAGCAGATACACCAAAACTGCGCTGTTATCTGCTTTGGGGGATGTCGCCTCCTCCGTCGCAATCAGTTTACGCCAACAAGGTATCTGGTAGAAACAACTTCAACATGCCACAGAGAAACATCATTTTGCTCTAACTGAATAATCAAAAAGATATCTATTTCTGTATGGCAGGGAGAAACAGAAAGCAGATGATTCACAGTTTCTTTTTTACAGCTAGCCAAACTCGTTCTTAATTTTGATCCTTTTAGCTAAAAGGAAACTGGTAGGGGGTGGGGGATGGCTGCCACAGAGAAGACAAGCAGACAGCACCCAAAGAGCTGAATCTGGACTCCTGTCGATGTGCAGGTTAGGGCCCTGTGCTGGTAATCCTAGCTTGCTGTGCTTCTAATAGTAACTTGCTGTTGATTTTAAATCAGTGACTTTTTGTGCCCCTCCCCTAGTGTATCACTTGGGTAGTTTTTGATTGAAAGGGTTATAAATCTAAGTGGATAAAGAGAAGAAAAAAGGAATTAACTGACTTATATAATTGGAAAGTGTAAGGCTTGGGGCTTCCGGTGCAGCTGGTTCCACGGCTGGCAAAGGTATCATCAGGGCTCTAACTCTCTTTCTGATTTTGAGGGCAGGAAGTTAACCCTCACAAAGGGAAAACCGCAGCACACTCTCCTTTGGATGGGAAATACAAACACATGCAAAAGAAGAGAATCTCTCTTTTATTAAGGGATCCATCTAGCAAACTAAAGGAAGACACTCATTAGTCTTGCTTGGAACAGATGAGTCTTAAAACCAACACTGGGCTAGGTAAGCAGCCCACGCCTGTTCCAAGCACTGTGATGGACAGCCCTGCTTGAACTGTGTGGAGTGGGGGTGGAGAGGGCGCCCAGGGAAAGGACGGGCTGGCCCGAGGGGGACAACTCTTGACATGCCTTCGGTACTCGCGACCACTCAACCTCAGAAACCCTTCCTCAACTAGTTTATATTTCACGTGCCACCCTCAAAGCATCTCTGTCAACTTTCTCTTTAGTGAATGAATGGTAAGCTGTGGGCTGGGGAAAGAGAGAGAGAGAAAAATGTTCCATGGAAAAAAGAATTAAAGGATATGTAAAAAGCACACCTGAGATGTGAACCTAAATTCCTGAATTCATTGGTGGGAAGGGCCAGGGGCAGAGAGAAATGTGCCAACATGAGGCCACTAAGAGGCTGAAGTAAAGCCATAAAGTCTTGTGTATTTAGGAGGGGTGGGGCCAGGGACCCTCTGGTAACACCGCACCGACTGTAAGGCTACACATCATCTCATCCTGGCCCTCCAAAACTCTGTCCTCTGAGGTCACAGCAACTCAAGAGGAAAGATGAGCTCCAGTCACTGAGGCAATCCAGCCTCTAAAACTCATATTCCTGCTTATTATTCATAAAGGTGCATTAAATATGTACTTTTCTGCCTTCCTCCTCTCTTCAAGCTCTGCAAATCATTAACAAAATCCAAAAAGTGGGATGAGATTAAAATAAGTTCATTCATAAATAATACCTCTGAACACAAGAGAGCACCTTAAACAAGGTCCCAACGATCATAAAGACTTGCTGTCTGTAGACTAATCACTGAATAAGGATTACAAATACAGCAGTCCCGAGCCCTCAAAACGGTTACAAATACCTGCCCAAGTCCTGCCTCAAGCAGATTATCTATGTAATAGGATCATTTTTAGTTCCTCAAGTTACTTGATGACGTTGAATCAAAGGCCGGAACAACATGTCTCGAGGAACTCATCTTTACAATAGAAAATAATTTCCCAGCCTCTGTGGGAGCAAGCCTGAATTCAAATCTAAGAAACACGGCATTCTACGTATCCTAGGAAAAGGCTGACTTTATTGTCCTGCCCACTGAAAAATGCTGGTTTCCGGCTCCTCAAAGCCATCCCCAAAGCTTCAGCTCTAATAGCTCAGGATTAATTATACATAAATACATGCAGAGAAGAAAAGTAAAAAATAATAAAAACCACATCATACTTCTTTCCCCTGTTCCATGAATAATTTAACAACATGGCAAAACTGACTGGATTGTTGTCGTCTTAAATTGATGACCCATGTCTCATCTTAACACAATAAGAGGAAAAAAGAGATGTTGATTTATAATTCATTTCAACCAAACATTCCTTAAGAAATATACAAGAGATCAAAAGATCAGAGTTTACATATACTTTATCTTATTGATATACAAAGACTTATCAACAAATCAATCATTGTACTCACTTATGGCAAAGATGAACCACTTAGTCAGACAGGCTTTCCCAGACAAAATAATTAAGATTTCATTGTAAATAACTAAATTTCAGGGGGAAAATAAAATCACCAAAAAAAAAAAAAATCAAAGAAGCCAAAGAGTTTTAGACATGGAAAGGATTCCGAGACTGAGAAGTTGTCTTGGTGAAGCTGTGAAACCAAAGGCAAAGTAAATAGCTACAATGGTTCTGTTCCTTCCATACGTCCTTCGCCACATGGAGGCAAAGTATATATTCATAACCTTCAAAGAGTATTTTATCCATATTTTACCCATGAAGGTCAGTACCACCTCAGCAGCAATTCTGTTCCCCATGATAGTTCTTATGCTAACTCTAAAAACTGAAATAAACTCAGTATTGATGTTTCCAGTAAAACAGCATCTGGTCTGAATTTTGCCATCAAGTTTGATTTTAATCCAAACCACTGGACTAAAACACTTCTCATTCAACTCCAAGTTCATGATAAATAGGGTCTTAGAATAGCTGTGAAGACAAGATAGCTCTCACATGTACTCTATGCTTGTGACAAAAAGAATGCAGGGAGAAAACCAGCAACCCTAATGGCCCACCACCCAGCAGTCCATCCCTCGACTTCAGTGGATAAAGACTTTCTCAATCAACAGAAAAACAACCAGCCCACAGGCTTCCCGCAGTGCAGGTGAGAGATGGGAAGAGAGCAGCCAGCCCCTCCCCCACTGCCCGAGACAGGCCCAGCCAAGCGATCACACTAGTCTGCCCCACTGAGCTCAGTGCAGCCTGTAAACTCTTGAAACTCAGGTGGACACCACCCACTGGAGTGAATACAGCAAATAACCCTTGGCCACGGCGACCCTGATGCTAACAGGCAAGAGCTGCTCAAAGTGAAGTCCTAAATAGCCTGATGAACAGGATGGCATATGCCAGTTGTGGGCACTCACTCCTTGCATAATTTCACTCCCCCAGATTAGAGGACTACATTTTGAGTGTCGTCTGTACCTCAGCTCATTTAAAATAGAAGCCTAAAATAAAAACCTACTCATTTGAAACAAAGTTTGTCCAAAGGAATATGTCATCACTATCTGTGAATAAACTTTCATTACCATAATCTAAACACTTGTTTTGTAAACTCTCTGCCCTTTTCAAATAAAATGTTTATTTCATAAACAGTGATTTTTCAGACACACTGGGTCCTGAAAAGAACAAAAGTCATCTATATAAAGGATTGACCAAAGCACTGAGAAGTCACCCAAGAAGACATACAGCATTATTTTTTTGTTCTCCTCATAAATCCTATAGCATTTTATGCACAACTATTGTAGCAATGACAACAGTATATTTAAAGTTACTCATTTATATGTGTTGGTCTCCCCAACTAGTATGAAATTTTATAAAGCCAGAGAATATTTCTTAATCATCTTTGTATTGGAAGACACCAGATAGACAAGGGCTCGATATACATGCCCACTGAAACTGAACTGAATACAGAAGGAATGTGACAGACACAGCACCCAAACGTGACAGATAAGGAAGATGTGTGCGTAAGGACAAAGAAGAACGGTTATCAGTGATTAAGCCCCAGAGTGAGCATCTGTCACCCAAGGTGTGGAGTGAGTCTTGACAGCAAGGTTTCATTTAGAAAAGGAATTAGCAAACAATGGCCCATGGGCCAAGTCCAGACCTCTGCTTGTTTATCTAATAAAGTTTTATTGGAACACAGCCCTGATCACTCACTGAGGTACTGTCTACAGCTGCTTTCATGTGGCAGAGCTGAGTAGCTGCAACAGAGACTAGATACCCTACAAAGCCGAAAGTGCTTATTAAGTAGCTCTTACAGCAGAAGTCTCTGACCCTTGGTCTAGAACAACCGAGTTAGAACCTGAAATGACGAAGAGACTTATTTTTATTCTCAACAATCTCGTACTGGTTGCTGAATTTAGCATGTAGCATTTCCTTCCATTTATGAAGATAAGCGAAACCACAGTCCTAACAGCAGTGCTTGAGAACTTACCATCACCAGAAATCACTCACGTGACAGTCACCGCGGGTATCTCAGAAGTGTCATGCGCACTCATGATCACGTTGACATTACCACAGTCGTTAGACCTGCTACGAGATCTTGTTATGTAATGTTAAAAAAATGGTCATGTATTATCAAATCATAAGTTATAATACTTTGGTAACTATTTCAATACAATTAGTGCCCTCTATTATCCTAGGTACTCTGATTTCTGCAGTTAAAAATATTGATGAATCTAGTAGTCCTAGGCATGGAATGTGAGTTTCTGCCTTGATGCTTAAGACAGCCCTGTTTAAAAACACCCTGATGCTGAAAATAACAATCTAAATCATGGGAACAAATCGCTAGTGAACTGGGAAAGGGAAACTTGGCCAAAAAGCTAATTATGAGGACTCAGGAAGTTAACAGCAGGAGCCTCTGAAACTAGGAGCTCCTATCTTTAGATATTTTGACTATTGCTACAGAGCCTTTATTTTTCTCAGACAGACCCACATGTTGGTAGTCTCCCCTACAACAAGCACCATTTTCAAGAAACAAGTAAAACAGTGCAGACAGTGGCCTTGGGGAATAAATGGCCTAATTTCAAGACTTGAACAGACTCCACTGGGTAACGAGGGGTGTTAATACAGCCATCATGGGCATGAATGCCTGCCTAAAAAGGGAATTCTCGTCACAAGTGCAAATAGCTTTACAACCCATCAAGTCAATAAATCGGCCTTTTAAAGAAGTTTCTAAGAACAAATTGACATTAACAACTCCATAGGAGCCATTGTGATATAATTGTGTCCATCACACCAAAATTAAAGGCTTCTAATAAGGAATGAGTATTAAGGCCCAGAACAGGCAAAGGGAGACATTTACAGTCCATGGGGTCAGTGATCAAGCATTTATGAGTTCCCCAGAAGGGCCTAATAAAGCAGATCTCAGTGGTTCGGTTACTGTCTGCACTGTCCTGTGTTACACAGGGACCTTTTACTTCACAGATCACTGAAAATGGAAACAGTAATGATACCACTCAGAATCTTCACAGTTTCAAAAGCCTATGAGATAACCCATCCACCGAAACTAAACACGGGAAGTTTTTTTCAAATTTAGACAATGTGATTCTATCAGAGTTGCCTCACGTCTGCTCAGGAAGAAGGCAGAAAAGGGAGTCACAGCATGAACTAAATATCCCTTATAGGGAGTTTTTCTTGTGGCTGGAATCTTTCCAAAGTCATTTTCCTTAACTTTAATCATCAAGAGGAAATATGAGGAGAAATGTAAATATAATATAAACATGAGAACAAACTAGCTGTCATCGTGGGGGCGGGGGAGAGGGAAGGGAGGGGTGAAGAGACGTAGAGGATTAAGAGGTACAAACTACTATGTGTAAAATAAATCAGATACAAGAATATATCGTACAGCACAGGGAATATAGCCAACATTTTATAATAATATTAGAAGGAACATACTCTAAAAATATTGGAGCACCTGAAACTAATATTGTCAATCAACTAGAAGAAGGAAATATAAATGATCATCAAAAAAAAAAAAAAAACCCACTACAAATTATTCATCACTGTGATTCCTTCTTTAACAACCACCTTCCTGGAGGTGAAAGGGTACAAAATGGACTGATCTCAAAGTTCAACCCCACACGCAATTTGTTTCCTAGATTAAAAAACTTTCTTTTTTCTTTCCACACAAACAATCCAGTTCCTGTGGAAAAAAAATTAAAAATCCCTTAAGCCTACCTTATAAAGCACTTTTGAAGAAGTGCATTAGGTTATCTACTGTTTCCCTTTGGGGATGTAGGTTAAAAACTGAAACTGCACTTGGCTTTAGAAACATCGGCAGTGAGAGGTTCTCTTACATCGACCGCTTAAGAGTCGCACTCTAAGAAGCAACAACCTCTCCTCCTCCTCTCCGCCATCTCCTCGGCAGCCGCAAAACAGCAACTATGCGTGAGTGCATCTCCATCCACGTTGGCCAGGCTGGTGTCCAGATCAGCAATGCCTGCTGGGAGCTCTACTGCCTGGAACATGGCATCCAGCCCAATGGCCAGATGCCAAGTGACAAGACCACTGGGAGAGGAGCCGACTCCTTCAACAACTTCTTCAGTGAGACAGGCGCTGGCAAGCATGTGCCCAGGGCAGTGTTCGTAGACCTGGAATCTACAGTCATTGATGAAGTTCGCACTGGCACCTACCGCCAGCTCTTCCACCCTGAGCAGCTCATCACAGGCAAAGAAGATGCTGCCAATAACTATGCCCACGGTCACTACACCATTGGCAACGAGATCACTGACCTTGTCTTGGACCGAATCCAGAAACTGGTGACCAGTGCACAGGTCTTCAGGGCTTCTTGGTTTTCCACAGCTTCGGTGGGGGAACTGGTTCTGGGTTTACCTCCCTGCTGATGGAATATCTCTCTGTCGATTATGGCAAGAAGCCTAAGCTGGAGTTCTCCATTTACCCAGCCCCCCAGGTTTCCACAGCTGTAGTTGAGCTCTACAACTCCATCCTCACCACCCACACCACCCTGGAGCACTCTGATTGTGTCTTCATGGTAGACAACAAGGCCATCTATGACATCTGTCGTAGAAACCTCGATATTGAGCGCCCAACCTACACAAACCTGAATAGGTTGATAGGTCAAATTGTGTCCTCCATCACTGCTTCCCTAAGGTTTGATGGAGCCCTGAATGTCGACTTGACAGAATTCCAAACCAACCTGGTGCTCTATCCTCACATCCACTTCCCTCTGGCCACATATGCCCCTGTCATCTCTGCTGAGAAAGCCTACCATGAACAGCTTTCTGTAGCAGAGATCACCAACGCCTGCTTTGAGCCAGCCAACCAGGTGGTGAAATGTGACCCTCGCCATGGTAAATACATGGCTTGCTGCCTGTTGTACCTGGTGATGTGGTCCCCAAAGATGTCAATGCTGCCACTGCCACCATCAAGACCAAGTGTACCATCCAGTTTGTGGATTGGTGCCTCACTGGCTTCAAAATTGGCATTAATTACCAGCCTCCCACGGTGGTACCTGGTGGAGACCTGGCCAAAGTACAGCGAGCTGTGTGCATGCTGAGCAACATCACAGCCATTGCTGAGGCCTGGGCTCGCCTGGACCACAAGTTTGACCTGATGTATGCCAAGCGTGCCTTTGTTCACTGGCATGTGGGTGAGGGCATGGAGGAAGGAGAGTTTTCTGAGGCCCGTGAGGACTTCGCTGCCCTTGAGAAGGATTATGACGAGGTTGGTGTAGATTCTGTTGAAGGAGAGGGAGAGGAAGAAGGAGAGGAATACTCAAGTTAAAATGTCACAAAGGTGCTGCTTTTACAGGGAAGCTTATTGTTTTAAACATTGAAAAGTTACGGTCTGATCAGTTAATTTATATGTAGCAGTGTATACTCATATACAATTACTGACCTATGCTTTAAAACACAACGCTTTGTTACAGGCCCAAGCTATTCATTTCTCTGATGGATTTGAATAAAGTATTCCCTGTCTCAAATGAAAAAAAAAAAAAAAAGAAACATCGGCAGTGAGATGTGGAAGATGATGGTGGTAACTCAGAAAGGAGTCTGCGTCATCTGTTTTCCCCCTTTCACTTCAGGAGCGACAGTACGTGCAGCTTCTATTCCCATTGGGACATTTCAGAAACAGCCTGCTCATTTTCCTCAGATTTAGCATATTCTAAATCTACATGATCTAATCAGACAGACAGTCATTACTTTAAAATATATGAATTCCAAAACTTGACAGGCATATGTCAATCCTGATGCTTAAAAATCATTAAATATAAAAGCAGAAGGACCACAGAAGTACAAGATCACCTTACCTCCAATAATTTAACTCCCGCCAATTCCTGACACTATCAGTGATATATACCCATCTTTGGGGTGGACTTCTTTCCTTTTTTCCCCCCAGATCTTCCTTAACTTGACTCTCCAACTACCCCTGAATTCCTACAACGATTATGTAAACAACATAGTTATTTTATAATTTTTATTAAAGCTCTCCAAAGATGAACAGAACCCTATCTAGTGATTGACTGATAACGAAATACTTCGTTAAGTCTCGGCTATCGAGACAACCCAAGGCCAAGTCCTGTACAAAGAACTAAGTTTGCCTGTATCGTGTGCCTTCCTGGTCATGAGGTGGGCGAGCCTCAGCTATAATCTGTGTTCTTTTCTCATGTTAAAAGCTAGGAACAATCAAGGAGGAAGAAAAAGAACAAAACGAAATTTTTAGAAGCTAAAATAAAGTACTGATTGCCCGAGGCAAATCTTCTGCTTTTAATTTCTGAGCAACCATGGATGACAGGAACATCCAACACCACCTACTCCACCTCCCTCAGATAACAGGGGAAATGTGTTTTCTTAAATTCCACCATGAATGGGAAGAAGCGGCCAGAGGCACGTATGACTGGGGGAAACCTACGTATGATGTTCATTTAAGGTGGCATTTATTTATAAATCTAATGAGTGGTTGTCACTTTCAGTTTAGAGAGGGGCTACAGGAAAAGGGGGGATGGGTAGCCAGAATGAGGGGGAAGGAGTGGGTCATAACAGGCCAGGGAAGTACAGAAATCAAAGGAAGAGAAAGGAGATAGGTCTCAGCCTCCTACACGCACGTGCACACATGCGTAAAATAGGCAGTTACCTAAGATATTATTACCATGACCCTACACACACGTTCAACCCTTTTAATGTGACTTCTAATGAATTCTCAATCCTCGCCTATGTCTATGTGGACATAAAGATGCTGTATTCTGAGATCTGTCAGTATGACTGCCAGCATGCTTTCAATTTGATGGGTCATGTTTTCTATTTCCCACTTTATCTTCTCCCTGAGGGACATCTGTTTTTCAAGTGGGCATTACCAACGGAAGCCAGGTCTACTACAAAATAGAGCAAGACCGACACAAATTATAAAACTAATTTAGCACCCAAAAATCTGCTTTTACCAGAAATACACAGCTAATGAAGATTTAAGGATTTGGGAAGGACTTTAATTAGCTTGAATTATCCGGATAATTACATTGATTTTTGGTCAAGTAAATTCATTCTTAATTGGTAAAACTAATTATATAAATATATCTCTCTTGTCCAATTTTCTAGATTATTCAATCCAAAGGGTTTTTTGTTTAATTTTCCTAGGTAAGTGCTAAATTCTGCACTTCATTTTACATTTGTTTAAACAAATCCCTGGTGTGGACATGACCTAAAAAAAGGCACATATATCTCCTGAATTGTCCTCCCTCTAATTACATCATTCTGAAAACCAAACACAGCAGAGGTTAATGTGCAGAACCTATATTTAATTCACAAACGTGGCTTGGAAAAATGGTTTGCAGTTGCCTGTTAGAAGCACAGCCATGAAAATTTCCATCGCATTTCTGCATGTAATTAGCCTCTTTTTTTTCCCCTCAGCTATTTATAAATGCATAAATATACCTGCGCTCTACGTAACGATGACAGTGACAACATATTGATATACGGTGCCACTTCGTAGTTGGAAATGAATATTTCATTAGCTGAGTTATCACTGCTGGGTTACGACCTTCAACTCTCTAATTTTAAATTCATCCGTTTTCAGACTATTAAGCTGTTCTTGAGCACACCACAGAAATTACAGATGTAGAGGTAAATTTTCAAGATAATTTCTAATTCCAAAAAAGGTCAAGGATATGCATACTAAATTCTTGAGAAGAATCGTATCTCATAATGAGAGCGAATGGGTCATTTTGGTTGTTAATGATATTTGCTTCTACGTGTAAAAATGGGGGAGGGGGGCAGAAGAAATAGATCATGATCACTGAATGGAATTATCAGGCTTCTAATTTCCCAGCACTGTGAGCAAGAAACTTAAAAATGATTAACTATGAAGATCAAGTAACTTAGATGTCACATTCTAAGTCAGCCTCAACTTCCCCTTTTCCAGGAATAAACTCTATGAGCCCTTGCGCGCGCGCGCTTGCGCGCGCGCTCTCTCTCTCTCTCTCTCACACACACACATCTGAGATTAAAAATGTCTTTGCAGAATCAAAAACATTTACATATTATGGAACATATTTACAAAACCATTAGTTGAAGGACAGTGACATCTTGCCCAATTAAATACCACCACCACCCCAATCAGCACATAGTTTTCCTGGTCAGGTCAGCTGCTCAGAAAAGGATGACAGACTTCTTTGAGTGATGGTCCACTGGCACCATTTAAGGCTCCTCTTCTAAACGTTCCAGTTTGTGGCTCACCCAGCACTTAAATTTCACTGTGCACTTTTCGCCATCTGTAGCCTTCCCTTTTCGGATTCCTTTCCCCTTATCAGCTCCTCAAAAATCAGTACTTGAGTACTTGTGTTGCTCCACAAATTCTCCTTGAATCATTTCAGCTAATTCCAAATCCTCATCCCACCCCAATGCTCAGGCTCAAGTAGACAATGGTCCACAGGGCTTTTCCAACAGCACATTTTGCTAGCATCTCAAACTAACTCAGTCAGTCCCCTGCACAGATCCAGCACATGGCTCTCCATTTCAAATTTCAAAACATGGTACAAAGGCTCTCAACAACGAGGCCCCAGGTTGGAAATCCAAACTCACCTACCTCCACTGCCTGCCCTCCAATTCGTTTCAAAGGTCAAGACCTACCTGCGTCTTCCTAGCATGAGTGAGGCCAGCTCTGGTCTCCACGCCGTGCTCACACTTTGTCCACTGCCTCAAATATGCTGCCACCAGCTCCTACCCCACCCTCAACAATCTCATTCTCTGCCTCCCACCCACACACCATCTAACTTTGCTCAGCCAGGTGGCCTCTACTTATTCTTGATAACTCAGCCAAGAATCACCTTCTCCCCAGAAATCTTCCCTACTCACTAGACCACCCCTTAGGATAAATTATAGCTCAGTCCCAAAATGCATATACACTCCCTTGTTACAGCAATTATCACATGGTAGTATTATGTGAATTGACCTCTGTGCCTCTCCCTAACTACAGTGAACACCCATTAAATGCTTTAGTACCCAGGACAATGCTCAGCACAAAGTGGATAATCAACACATACATACTTTAGAAAGTGAATTAAAACGAAATAAACAATCACAACCATGTAACTGTTACCTTGGAAGAAAGAGTAGATCCCAGATATAATCTTCAGCTGAAGTATCACTTGGGCAAAGAAGAGCTCTGTGAAGACCCAGGCCAACTAGGTTACATATTCCTGTTATTTTTCTTTTTGTATATATATATTTTTTATTGAAGTATAGTCACTTTACAATGTTGTGTCAATTTCTAGTGTACAGCATAATGCTTCAATCATACATGAATATATATTCGTTTTCATATTCTTCTTCACCATAAGTTACTATAAGATATTGAATATAGTTCCCAATGCAATACAGTATGAACTTGTTTATCTACTTTATATACATTAGTTAGTATATGGAAATCTCAAACTTCCAATTTATCCTTTCCTACCCTATTCCCCACCAGGAACAATGAGCTTGTTTTCTTTGTCTGTCATAATGCATTTTTCTTTCTCTTTCTAGCTTACTTCACTTAGAATGACATTCCGCAGGTCCATCCATGTTGCTGCAAATGGCATTATTTTATTCTTAGTTTGGCCGAGTAGTATTCCATTCTATAAATATACCACAACTTCTTTATCCAGTCATTTGTTTATGGACATTTAGGTTGTTTCCGTGTCTTGGCTATTGTAAATAGTGCTGCTATGAACTTTGAGGTGCATGTATCTTTTCAAATTTAGGTTCCCTCTGGATATACGCCCAGGAGTGGGATTGCTAGGTCATATGGTAAGTCTATTTTCAGTTTTCTGAGGAATCTCTATACTGTTTTCCATAATGGATGCACCAAACTACATTCTCACCAGCAGGGTAGGAGGGTTCCCTTTTCTCCACACCCTCTCCAGCATTTATCGTTCATGGACTTTTGAATGATGGCCATTCTGACCGATGTGAGGTGATACCTCATGGTAGTTTTGATTTGCATTTCTCTGATAATTAGCAATATTGAGCATCTTTTCCTGTGCCTATTGGCCATTTGTATATCTTCTTTGGAGAATTGCTTGTTTGGGTCTTCTGCCCATTTTTGGATTGGGTTTTTTTTTTTTTATTAATAAGCTGTATGAACTGTTTATATATTCTGGAAATTAAGCCCTCATCAGTCTCATCTTTTGCAAATACTTTCCCCCATTCTGCAGGTTGTCGTTCAGTTTTATTTATGGTTCCCTTTGCTATGCAAAAGCTTGTAAGTTTAATTAGGCCCCATTTGTTTATTTTTGTTTTTATTTCTATTGCCTGGGTAGACTGCCCTAGGAGAACATTGCTAAGACTTATGTCAGAGAATGTTTTGCCTGTGTTTTCTTCTAAGAGGTCTATAGTGACTTGTCTTACATTGGCTCTTGCCTCTCTAGACCACTCTGCCTTGATTAACACCACACTGATGTCTCCTTTCCTTAAAACTTCACAGCTTCTGGCTCACCCATACTCTTGTTTATTAGCTCCACCCCAAACTCCTTCTTTAAATCAACATATGATGAAATTATTCCTCTCATGTCTGTTTTTCATGCCACCTAAGTGTGAAGGTAGGGTTCACCAGCCTGGCTGATGGTTCACACTAAACTTATTGACTCATTTAATACATGACTCAACTGATCAATAAAGCACTGTCATCATCTATTACTGAATTAGCACTGATGGGTTTCTCAAATTAGCCCAGTGATGGTTTGGAAAATAAACGACATCTGACACTGAAGAGATACTAAATAAGACAGGTACCTTTGTCTCACGGAAAACAAGTTTTAGTGAAACTCAAAGGATGAGGGAAGCAGGAAGTACCCTGCTCCTTGCTTTACAAGTCTTAAAGTCAAATTGGAACTGGTGTTTCCCTACATTACAGGGAGCCTACACAAAATAATTAACCATGGAGTATTTTCGATCACAATGGGAATTATAGCCATTCAATAAGGTACCACTGGTCATCTCATGATGAACAGAAGCTGACTTAGATTTAAATCACATTTGTTAAGAAACATGGGAAGAATCACTAGTTATTTAATAAATTCAGTTAATTTAACTGACATTTCTCATAACAATTCAGGTAAAAACTACCTGTTTGCCTACACTGAACTGAATCTTGTTATCATGCTGATAAAAAGCCTACCATCTTCATGGACAAAATTTTCTTCACTGGAGGGATCAGAACGTGGGACGGGATGACATGTGTCCCAAATTCACTGTTCTACACAACACAGTACTCCTTATTAGTCTCCAAAAAATATAACATATTTGAAACTGTGATCGTTCAAAAGGACAGTCCTCAAACTGAAGTGACTGGGTTTTTTTCCCTATCATTTATTCCTAGAACAAACAGACTCTAAGTGCTCATAAACCCAGTCATCCTTCACTGGTTTAACTGAAAACCGCACACAAGTAAACCTATTTTATATGAACCACTTTGCAAATTCCATTTCACTGGCTCTTCCGCTCCTAAAGGTTTATGAACTTTTTAAATGTAGGTGGAGGAAGGAAGTGAACAATGAATTTCCCCACAGACACAGCGACAGCATCCTTCCTCCCTCAGAGGTCATAGCTGAGCCCTTCCTACCCAAATCTTTTTAACATCCACATGTTCCCTCAGCTTTTTGGCAGATACTCTGAAGTCAGCTGAAATTAGCTAACATAACTAAATGGACCCAAGTCAGATACTCCAACAGCTACGTAATTACAAAAATTCCTCCCCATTCCCTGTGGAGGCACGTTCTGGGAGAGCTCTGAGCTAATCGATGTTTTTGTTAACAAAATCCCATTAACTTGTAATAGCACACCATCAAGGAGACCATCCTCTAAAACAAAGAGGATGGACACAGACACACATTCCTAATTTCATAGATCTTTTATCTTCATATTTAAAGCTAATTGGCAGGAGTACCTAAGAATTAAGTTTTTCAAATAGTTAATGAACTGAAAACAAATTCTTAGATCATGGATGCAAATTCAACTGGCTCCCGGGACCAGGCAGGCAATATAAATGATAAAAGTGCAAGAAATTACTGAGCATCAGGATAGAACTAGAACGGAGCACTGTTGTCATGCAGGAATGAGGGCTCAGTGTGGCCAGAATGTCTCACTTTACAGTTCTATTTAGAATCAGTGCACTGTGATTTTTCATAAAGTAACATATTAATAGTGGCTTTTCAAATTAAAATCCTTAGGTCTTAAACACTGGAAAGTAATTCAAGGACATACAAAAAAGCCAAAATTTTTGTAGACCAAATGCAGCCCAAATCAGAAACAAATCTAATTTGCCTCTGATTTAGTCTCATGCAAGAAACTCATGACAATTTCATTAAACACTCCCTAATTTTCACTGAGGGCCCAAGGGTCTGCCTGACCCCCACTCAATAATTCTGATATTTTCCAGCTTCATTAAAAAACAAAAGAAAACAAAAAAAAGTTCTTCCTGTAAAACAACAAAGCAAAATCTGATTGTCATTTCCTAGAGCTGCTTATTTAAATGACTATTTTCAAGTGAATTCTCGTGACCTGATTATACTTTATCTAACAACCGGGTCTTTGTCGTACTCAGAGAAATCTAACTTAGGTTTCATATGTGACTTCTTTGTCTGGTTATGAAGCCTTGTGGCCATTCATTTGCTGTGTCAACCCTTCTTAGTGTTGAGTGTTGGAAAGTTTCAAGTTACCCAGGACCAGATACTGAGGCCAAGATTCAAGTTCTAGTACTTTATTTGGGAGGTGAGCCAGGAAACAACAGGGAAGGGAGACAAGGAAGTACTGTCCAACTCTGATCAATCAGTGGTTGAAAGCTACTGGCATAAATTTCCACAGCCTTTCTAGATTGCCATTTGCAGGTTCCTGTGGCCCTAGAGAGCCCCTCAAGCAGACTTACAGGTGCCAGCAGGTAGACTGCAGACAAGCATGAAAAAAAAAAAAAGAAAGAAAGAAAAAAAAAGTGCTTTGAAATGAGAAGAGGAAATATGGGCAGAGTCCTAACAGCATCTATGTCACTCAACTCCTTGCATACCCTACTGATGACGGACAAGGGCTTAAACAAGACAAGTCAGAAATCAATCTTCCTGAAGTTAGAAGGTTGGGTGGGATGTGTACTCTCTGAGCTGGGTCAGGTCTACCTACCTACGAAAGACCCTCTACATAACCTACATTCCGCAGCCCCTCCTATCTGCATCCCCACTGCCTGGAGCGCTGCAGAAAAGGGCTCATGCAGGGGAGGTAGTTTAGTCTCACCTCTCTAGGGACAAGTCATCTGTGATATACAGTGCCAAGCACCAGGCCGTCAGCCCCCAACCCCGGCATGTGTAATTAGGCAGGCAATTAGGAGCAATCACACTCTTCTGGCCAATTACTGCCTCTCGCAGGGGGCTCCCTCTTAAAATTAGACCTGGAGTCGAAACCTACTTGTGCAGCATTATGTCCTCCACTTTTGTCTCTCCAAGGGTTCATCAGATGTTCCCCCAGTTTCCTTAGCTTCAAGCATTCCCACGAGAATGCAGAACTCTGTGCAGTTCC
The DNA here is from genome assembly GCF_048564905.1 of Vicugna pacos. NCBI lineage: Eukaryota > Metazoa > Chordata > Mammalia > Artiodactyla > Camelidae > Vicugna > Vicugna pacos. The sequence goes on along the minus strand of NC_133003.1, from coordinate 31,150,470 downwards.
TTAATGGGTGTTAATCTACGGCCAAAAGGAGGGTGTCTCAAAATAGCAGCAAGAATGAACACAAGTGCTCAGTAACTTCTCAGATGGGCTAAGACTCTACATTTCTGTCCTTGAGAGAGAGAGAAAGAGAGAGCGGGAGAGAGAGGGAGGGAGGAAGAAGGAGAGGGGGTGTGTGTGTAAGTAAATCATCTTTAAATAAATATAGATACTGCTCACCTTTAATGATTTCTCTGGATCCTGAGCATTTTATTCTAATGCATCCTACAGTTCTCCAGACTCTGGCTCCTGCCTGCCTCCTTCCCTCCCTCTGGGACCTCTTCTCACAGGACTCCTGCCTCCCTTTACTCCGAGCGCCGAGGTCCTCAGAAGACATCAGAGCAAGCCGTGGGCTTTCTCCCACCACATATTCTTTACTGTAACTTGCTGCTCTTTCACCTTGAACTTCTTTTTCTGGATGCATCACATGACCAGGAGATTTTCCCTCACCATCTATTTAAAACAGATGCCTACTGCTATCTACCACAGGCCTATTCATCTCCTTCATGGCTATACTAGACCAGTTTTACCTACTGATACTCACTAGTTTTTTTTTTTCCTTTTTCAGTTTTATTAGGTAGAATTATCATAGTTCCGACTCCACATACACACTATATTGCATGTAAATACATATATACAGTATACTGCACATTTTTTGTTTACATATATGTACTGGTTACTGTTTCTAAGAACAGATTAGAGCTTTAGCTTTTTAAACTTACACAGTTATCAAAGGAATAAAGGCAACCGCAAAACAAGAATCAACAGAATGCAGTAATCCAATCATAAAGGACAGTCAAATGTGCTTACACACATATTCAAGAAATCAACTATCTTAGTTATAAATAATAAGTAGTTCATTTGTGTGATTATTATTATTTTTTTTTATATTCACTAGCTTCTTGTCCAAATGTCCCACTAAGATGGGTCTCAAGGAACCTGGGATAAAAAGGGTTATGCTCTCCAGTGCAGCCACTAGACCTGGCACGGAGCTGACCATCAAGTTATTTGCCATACAGATCAGTGAAGGAAGGAAGGAAGGAAGGAAGGAAGGTTTCCTGTGCCCCTTCTACATGACAGGTATTGTGTTAGACAGTGAAGATTTAATTACAGTAGACCCTTGAACAACAGCAAGTCTGGACTGCTCCAAATCCACCTACAAGTGGGTATTTTTCAATAGGAAATATTGCAGAACTGCACAGTCCTGTGGTTGGCTGAACCCTCATTACAGAGCAAACTATTGATACAGAGGACCTACTATAAATTACACTCAAATAAACCCCAGATGTTCAAGAGTCAACTGTATAAGCTAAACACCTGAAAACCCTAGAAATTTAAGTGTCACAGCACAGAGTCAAAGAAGTAGATGAAGTAACAGAACTTCAGAGCACTGTCTTCTATGGGAGAACTCTTGAAATATGGTTAACAGGTTGCTTGATCACCACCTACCATGTTTCAAGTATCTAGAAACAGACTGCTAATCCCCTCCTGCCGTTTCCCAGAAAACATGCTCGTCCCACGCGAACCTTCTCTGCAATGCCCTCCTTGACCTCTCCAGTATTACCTCCAATCCCCTGGTATTGGCTGCAAACAATCCTTGGCGTTATTCGACTTTCTTCTTTGTGTCCCCAGTTCTCTGTCTACCCTGACAGTAACACACTGACTGTCCTGTGTTAATGAGTACTGAGATACTGTCTGACTCTCTGCGGTCCTGTGAGCGCTTCCTGAGGCCTGCAATTAACAAACGTTCTTAGGATCTCCAGGGCCCAGAGACAGGATTGTCATCTAACATGTGCTTGGTAAAGGCTGCTGAAATGAAAGAGGAAAAGATCCCAATAAAAACAACTTATTTCTCTGCTTGTGCTGTACAAGGCAGGAGCCACTAGCCAAGAGTGACTATTTAAACTTAAAATTGGTTAAAATTAAATAAAATTTAAATTTCAGTTCCTGGGCCACACCAGCCATATTCCAAGTGCTCGACGGCCACGTGTGGTTGGTGGCTATTGTGTTAGCACAGCACAGAACATTTCCATGATCGTGAAGAACTCTGTCGGACAGTGCTGGGATGAATCTTTACAAAATAAAGCTACCAAGCAAATACTTTATTATTTATTGACCTGAAGAAATGTTATTTCTGTGTTCCACAGAGACATATAATTCAATAAAGTACTTCAAATATTTAGGAACTTCTCTACGTGTGGGACCAAGTTAGACCCAGCAAAGATTCAAAGAGGAACAAAACTTAAAGCTTGCCCCTCAAGAATTTCACAAGCCAGTATGCAATACAGAGCCTCCCCCAGTCAATAGTTAGCTAAAATTCAGTACAAAAATAATAAGGAAAGTTACAGAGGCAGGCAATAATCAATTCAAACTGCAGGATGGACCAACATAAAAAATCTGGAAATACTTAGGCAAAGTGGTTTTTGAAATACGTCTTGAAGATGGGGGGAATTTAACGGACAACAAGAAGCCATCCCAGATTCAAAATCTATGTTAATTACGATTCAGCTGCAGGGAAAATCAGAGCATGTTCAGGAGTGACAAATGTTCTTGGTGATGAAGAATGAAGTATAAAAGAGACACGGTGGCAAAATACAAGGCTACAGGTCATCGCAACCAGAGAACATCAAGAAACGGGAACCTCCAGCTAAAGGGACAGAATTTCTTGTGTAGAAAATCAGTCAGTCCAAGGGCAGGAGGCACCTTCCTGGCTCCCTATCGATGGTAGGTTCTGAGTATTCTGAGGCTGAGGAACTAGTTTGATCAAGAGAAAATAATTAACAAACGCAAATGGGTTCTTTCCACAACTGTCAATTGATACCTGTGTCGATATCAATCTGTTCAATAAACTAAACTAAAAATTCCAACAATAATTGGAACTTGGGGTTCAATAAAAATCATCTAACATTTTAAGGAAGTCAGTCAACCTCGTGACTCTCATTCATCCAAAAGAAAAAACTGCCAAAAAAAGCACTTTTAGAGGGGACAGCAGTACCGTTTCCTTAGCAAATAGTATCCCTTGGCCTCTAAGTCACTCCCTATGACACAGAAAAAAATCCGGAGATGCAAAGTTTTCAGACCAACCTAACTACTGCTATCAGAACCTTCAACTCTCTGCCAAGATCTTTAATGTTTGTTTTTCATAGAAATGAGCTATGTATGTGAAGCTATTTTTAAGACTGTTGAGCATTTCATAAAATTCAGCTTATCTTTTTATATCAACTAAATTATCAAAAGGAAGATTCCCCAAACATTTCTCTTGCAACACTATTTTTGTACTTTTTAAAAGATGCATCCATATTCAGGGAATATGGCAGGCCGTGTCCTTTTGCAAGCTTCCCTCTAGTCTTGCAAGTTAAAATGTTGAAAGAATTTTCTTTAAGGGACAAATAAAGATCTTTAAGGGATCTTTCTTTAAGGTCACACATAACTGCAAGCTGATCAAAACTATTAATTAGGAGTAAGGGGAGAGGACACCTGCTGGGAGCTGAGAACTTCAGAAGGCACAAGAAAGAAGTACAACGTGGAACCGGATGGATAGTTAATCACTCATAACTAACTAACCGTTATGAAAGAATAAATTCTGCATTTGGGGACAAGGTCAGATATTCTTTTCAATCTTGTTTCAACCAATAACCTTTATAGGATTGTGATTTCACAGTAACCTGTGATGCTCAGTTGCCACCTGTGGACGGGGAGTGGGGCACAGACACTAGCAGGCAAGCCAGCTTTCACGCCCCTCTCCACCCGCTGCATGCACAAATCCATGTAACATTCCCTGCGTCGATTACATTGATGCTAATTATAAAACAACGAATTTAACTCTGAAATCTCCACCAGAGAATGGTCAAGACAGATCCAGCCTAATGAACAGAAAACAAACTGGAACAGACTTGAGGTTTGCATCAGACCAAGGCTGCCAGGACTGTGTGTCCTGGATGGGCTCCGGTGCTGCTCTGCTTAGGACCCTTACACAACAGCTCCAGCACCAACTCTCATGTTACTTACATAAAAAGCCAGATTTTCAAGCACCAGAAACAAATTCCAAATGAGGTATCTATATAAACCTGAACTATCTTCTGCAAAAATGATTGGCTGAAGCATAGAAATGCGTAACTATGCGGTCTGGCCCTGGGGCCACTCTCCCAGTGTACTGGCCAGACCAGCATGAAGGTCCCACACTATGGACGCCTCTTGGTAACCAAAGTCATTTAGACTTTGCACTGGGGAATGAACTAGGTTTTGAAAAAAGAAATCTTCAATGCGATGTTTTGCTGTGTTCTGTTTAGTCACCCTGGGGAAGGACAGCAATCTCTTTAATACTCACAAAGCCAGGCATGAAGGGACAAGCAGACAGGTAGAAGCTTTGAAGTTTTTTTTTTTAATTCACAGAACTAATTTTTATTAAGCATATATTATGGGTGAGGCCTTTTCTAGGATCTCAGGACATAGCATTGAGCAAAAGGCAAGTTATTTAACTCCATGTTCCTTGATTTTCACACCAGTAAGTCACAGTCATAACCATACCCTCCTCTCAGGGTTGATGGGAAACATTAAAAGACATTATTCACCCAAAACACCTATACACAAAAGAAATGCTCAGTAAATTATCATTTATCCAACAACCACTTTCAATTCAAAAGTCTCTCATTTTGGCCACGTGTCTCAAACTATGAAATCTACAGCATCCCTGGAATTTTCCACCATTTCTTTTTATCAAACTGGAGCTCTTTGTTACTTTGCTGTCACTGACCAATAGACAGGTATTAATTTTTCCTTTTCCTCCTGCACTTCAGTTCAATCAAAAACTAGTTGCAAATCTATGAAAAATATATAACAAGCAAGCAAAGCACTGGATCACTTTCATTTGCCAAATATCCTATCTGATAAAATTCCATCTCCTAAGTCTCTAATTCATAAGCAATTGTTATTATATGGTCTTTGTCACTTTTTTTCTGGACAGTTTCCACCTGACTACATTTGACCAGAAACCCTTCCAAAGAGTTTATACGCTGTTTCAGTTCTCCCCAAAACACATGCACCACACTCTGCCCTACACCAGCCCTCAACACACATACATGCACCTGTGTGTTTTTAATTTAAACTCAGCAAACCCAACATCTGATGTTTTAAATGTTGGCTGTGCCTATAAAAGTAATTCTTTCACAGTTGATCAATTTGCTTATTTTCAGTCTCTGTATTATGAAGTTGTTCTATTCATTTCTCCCATTCTTTGTGATAGAGAAATAATCAAACCTGAAAAGCTCTGTACTGAAGGGCATGGGGAAAAAGTAATACCATATTCCTTAAACTTGCAGCCCCATTTCTAGCAATCTCTGTTGCAAAAATAAAAGCACCAGCACCTAAGGATGAATACTGGAGCCCTATAGTAGCATCACAAAGCTGGATACAACAGGAATGCCCCTCAGTAAGGAAATGTTTGAAGAACTTACGGTCTGTCTATCTCTGTACTATGGAATGACACTAAAAACATGGATCTTTATGTATAGACCCAGAAAAATATCTACTCTACAACTGTCAAGAGACTGATGTTACCAAAATTCAAATGCTTAAAAAAGAGAGTCATGTGCGCGCGCGTGTGTGTGTGTGTGTAAACAAAAGTTAGAAAAGTCATCACAGTTTTCATATCTGCTCAAGCTACCCCAGCCCTACTGTGATTCAGGAAAGAAAAAAGGGACGAGGGATACAACATCATGTTAACATTGTTCCCAAGACAGTTCACTGGAATAGGAACACATTAAGGCAAGGTAGGAAACATGAGTTGTGTAGGCACAATAATTATGCTTGATATTGGATTTATATCTCAGCTCCATGATAATTAAACTGCAAAACAAAGTAAGTTAAGAGAGAAGCCAAAGGATTCGAGTACTAACCCTTAGCATCCTAATGACTTTAAACGTGCATTAACACATAGACAGAAGTCACGTGGAAAGATCGACTTGTATGCTTTGAACAAAACTCAAAGAACTACCCGATTATGAAGTTAATATGCCACCCAAATTAAGCAGTAAATTAAAAAAAAAAAGACAAAAAGATAAAGCCCTCCAGTTTCTGCAACCCCTTTTTTTCCCTCCTCTCTTAGGTGCCAGGGCAAACCTGAGCTGAACACAGAATTAGAGGTTTGGCAGATTTTCCAGCCTCCACTCAAGATGATGGGAACAAAAAGCTTCATTATGGTCAAGTGTCAAAGTTTCATCATAATGCATCTTCTTTTCTCTTTGTTCTGCTTTTGTAAAAGGCATTGTACAGAGTAAAAGAGATAAGAGTCCACTTTCTTCTCACGGAACTCGATTCCCCCCACCTCGTGCCGACCTCCCCAACTATGAAACACAAGTAGTAGGAGAAATAAAGCAGAAGGCGGCCAATGGTGACATGCAGTTGCCTCAGGAGAGAAACATGAGCCAGAGGAAGGGATAACCTCCAGGGCCAGGGGAAGGGAGAAGATTCTGCCAGAGAATTTAAAAGCCCAGAACCCAAGCATAGTAGGTAAAGGGTAGTGTGACAGAGGGCACTGCTGCCCATGCCAAGCAAAAAAAGATTCGTATGCAGGCAAAAGAAAAGATTAAAAAGCTTGCTTTCTACCCCAAAATTTAAAAAGCCAACTTTTAATTGTGTTAAAATATGAATTTGAAAATAATATTAAGTGTTATTAAGCTATAATTCTAGATAAAATTCTAACCTGGATAAATGCAATTTCCATTTTTTAAAAGAAGATCTCAAATCACAGCTCGTTTTATGAAGCCATTTCCACAGAAATTAGAGGTGATCTGAATGGAACAAGATTCAATGCAGGGGGGACAGTGTATGCAAAGTGAAGAAAATCATTCAAAGAATTAGTCCCACAACCAGGCAAAAAAAATCTACGTATGTATGTTTGTATATTCTGCAGGCTAACATGTTCAGATAATTAACATTATGACCTTGTCTACCGCTTTAATTCAGGCCACAGCTTTAAATCTTCACATAAGCAAATGTGAGACGAAGCCCTACGGCTAAGGTAGACAATGTCTCAAAACATACCTAATCATTCATCCCTGAACAGTAAATTGCACAGAGCAGGGGGGAACATATACGCCATTAACTAGGCAACTAATTATTGTTCTTCATCTCGAGTCTGAGCTGCAACCAAATTCATTCATGCTGATATGGCACAAATCAGAAGAGAATAAAACCCATGCCACCATATTTGTTACCAAAAAACGGTTAACACTCACATTCACCCACTTGCAATAAGGAACTTCTTACACTTACCTAATTAACTTGTCAGGTCAAACATCATGGCCAACTTTACCATAATAGAATTCTACTCTCTACTGCTACAACCTATTATTATGTCTTCCGTGCTCTACAGCAGTGATTCTCAATCAACAGCAACTCTGCCTTCCTGACTCCCCACGAGGGACACATGGCAATGTCTAAAAACACGTTTGACTGTCCTGATTGGGGTACACGCTACTCTTTACAGTTGGCAAGTACCATTTTTCTTTCTATCTCCATCCTCTCCATTTTCAGTTCTTTCCCTCTTAACTCTTAAAATTTAATTTCCAAACTCTCACTGCTGAGGCCCAATCACCTGCAGTCTGGCTTACAAAAATCTTTATTTCTGTAAAATCCAAAATTCTGTTCTTGGCAGGGGGTGGGGGGGTGTTAATTCCTATCATCTAAACATTTGTTGTTAAAATGTTGTTCATTTACTCCCAAATTCCATATGTATTAAAACCACCCCACACTCCCAGACATCATCATCCTCTTAAGGAAGGTACTGTACAAAATACATGCCCATAAATTTGCATGTAGTCAATTCTAGTAAATATTTTCATTTATGGTAACTTGAATACATATTTTCATCACTTTAAAAGCTAAATGGCACGTCATTCCCCAAGGAATTCTTTCCAATGCATTATCGCCACAAAGGAAGAAAGAAGAAAATATTCCTGATGGATATTGGCTTTCCCTTGTAGTCAAGTCTATCTCCACATTTTACTTCACAGTAGACGTGTGACTCATGTGAAATTCATCGTTTCCGACTGCAGTTTCCCTGTAGCCATATCCAGAACACCAGCATAGCCCTCGTAATATTTTTAGGAAAAAATGCAGACAGATGCTGATCCAGCTCACGAGATCCAATCTCCTACCCACACTCCCCCTCCTACACCTCACTGCCTCTTTTCTCTTTCCCTCCCTTCCCAGTGGAGTGCATGGGGAAGGCTAAATGTCCAATTTTTTAGGAGTGTAATATTAAAGGCTCTGAGAAGTCCTGCAGTTAAAAAAAAAAAAAAACCTGCATTACTATGTTTACCTCAGCAATTCCTGATCTTCTTTGGCCCCAGATACAGGCTAGAAAAACTCTCTCTGAACAACCTTTTACTTAGCCCCCCTGCCAAGGACTCCTTACACTGAGACTCAGTACAGAGGAAAAGACAGAGATACTCAAACAATTCTGTACTGATGATAGTCTTTTTGTTCACAGAAACAGCACTCCTAGAGGCTAATGCCAAGAAATCAGTAAAATTATTTAAATCTTTAGGTTACTAATGGTTAAAATGGCCGTTAAAAGTCTCCCAACGTCTAAAATTAATTCCTGTAGTAAATGTCCCTACCAAAAAAAGACATACATCACACCTGTGAGTTACCGATATATAAATTCACAACTTGCTGTGATGAATGGTGGAACTGGTGGCCATTCTGATGAATTACTCTCACTCTCAGTCAAGTTCCCAGGCCATAAACATGGATTCTAATAACTGTATTTATGACTCGTATTTTACAGACAAAAATCTGAAATCAATTTATATATTTCTAATTATTACACTTCCTGTCCTCCCACTGCATAAATCTATTCTGTTCTGTAACGAGAGCTCAAAATCAAATATTCATCGGAACTTGTACTTTAAGCCTTCTACAACCCACTCAAGTGTCTTTGAACCCTGAAAGTATGTATTTTCCACCTTTTATATTACAGCTGTACCTAATTTATTAAAATCACTTAAAACATCTAAATGGCAAGCAATTCATCTCAAAAAATACTTTAAATGCTCTTAAGACCCAGTAAAATATATTCTGCAAGGGGCAGCATTCAGCTGGAGCAATCTTTAGACAAATTACTCAAATGAGAATCTACGCATTTTGGGGGTTGTCTGCATGAAGAAAATCAGGAAAAATTATTTACTACAGGGAAATCATTATGTATTTGAATAAGCCAAGAGAAAACAGAATAAAAGAGCATGGTGTACTTTTCTTACCAGGAAAAAAATACTCAATTTAAAAAAATGAAGTGTGGCTATCTCCCCATTTTAGTTACATTTTAATGATGACTACCTGTTTTATAACAAACATTTTAATTTGGAAAAACATTTTAATATAATAATTGTATTAATTAAAGAATACATTTGTAATAGGCACATACTTTCCTTTTTATAATTCAGTCTGTATTTCCATCAGAGAGATTTGAAATCCCACATCTATGCCTTGTATACAAAATGGAAACCTGAAAAATACGGTATCAATCAGAGATGCGAGACTCAAAATCTAAGAGAAAAAACTTGAAAGAAAAAGGAATAGTCCAAAATCAAAGTCTCGTATCAACACTAATGACTGAAGAGAGTTCGTTGGAATTAATCTGGAATGTGAGAAAGAATCCAGGGTAGGAGAAAGACATTACATTAATTCCAGCATTCCTTTGGGGAGAAAAGAGCTTCCTGTACAACCTGCACCATAAACAGGCATCTGGGTTTGAGTTCCAAACTACAGGGACCAAGAGAGCTGGATTAACACACATGGAAAACATAACTGAAATGGATACATCAATTCTTGGATAAGGTGTTATCGTTCAAATTTTTAAACAGACTATTTCTGGGTCACCCTGGCATATGAATGACCTTGCTTGCACCTTTTCAACCTCTCAGTAGAACCACCATAGGAGTGTCAGGATAAATATATTAGATCTTGGTATATTTAATCTTCTAAGTCACTATCACTGATAATGAGATTTCATTTTCAGAACAGAAAAGGGAAAAGATACTTTCAGTTCCCTGGGGGCAGTAACCACATGAATATGTCTTTACATCTAAACATGAACAAGAGGGCTTGGCACACAGAAGGTGGTAATAATCATCGGCTCTGTGGGGAGTTAAAAGTACAGATACATACATACACACTTACGCCCGCCTCCACAATATAATTTTTGTTTAGGCCATAAACAGAAGGCAAGGAAGGAATCCATTCTGGGAGGAATTTGTGGCCATTATTACAACATTTACATAACTGGTATCAAACATTAAGCTGCTGACACTTGACGAAAAGCTGCATCATGATGATCTGTCAGTCACCATTCAGAGCTCTATTTTTCTTTCTACTCCCTTTGTTAAAAGTGATCATTTAAGAAATGTGCTATGTCCTGCTCAGCTTTCAAGTGACTTGACAAGGTTCACACCAGGTAACTAAATTTTCTCATGGTGCTCCAGCAGCTCGATCAGCTTATTCTGGAGGGTCCCTTCATGGTTAGCTATACTAAGACAGATATTATTTCATAACAGCCTCTTAGATCAAAAGGACTGACACGTGCAGTAGTCACCAGGGACCTCAAAAATAAAACAATAATAATAAAAGCCATCTCACCGCCTCTTCACTGCAGCTCGGCTCACATCCATCGCTTCCCAGGACACGAGAAGCGGGCTTTCACCATGACCGGAGTTGTGATGCGTTCCTTTGCGATTTCACGCCAAGACTCCTGGAATGGTCAACTTGCTAGGCTTTCCATTTCAACTGTCGAGTCTCCAGAGAGGACTGAACACCACACCACTCACTTGATTCTGTAATCGCTTAGCCAACCTGTACAACAGGGTCTGCTGCATTCCTGCCACAGAACACTTGCTCCATTAAGGAAATGGATCAGTAAGTGACCAGAAAGGTGGAACTCTCAGAGCATCATGGCGACAGACTGCGCAAACGCAAGGCACTCTGCTGAGCCTCTAGAATGGGGTTTCTCAACCTGGACACTATGTACATTTGGGGCCAGATAATTCTTTCTCGTGGGGGCTCTGCTGTGTATGGTTAAAACACTGAGCAGCATCCTGGGTTACTCGAGGTTCTAGAGTAAGTCCCAACTAAATAAGCAAGTGATTCTAGGCATACCATTTAACCTTTCCGAGTTCCATCGTCTCCTCTCTTCCCTCTGCCTGGAATGCCTGCCCCACACATCCATGCAGCTCAGTCCCTCATTATGTGCAAGTCCCTCCCCAAATATCCCCTCATCAGAGAGGCCATCTCTGGCTTCCCCTTCTAAAACAGCACCACTCTCCCCTTCATGACTCTGCATGGCCTTACCTTACTTTCTCATTGTATTAACTGATGAGATTACATATTATTTTGTGCATGCCTCACTGTCAGTCTCCACCAGGTAAAAATAGAATTTTGTTTGTTCTGTTCTCTGTTGTAGCCCCAGTACCTAGAACCGAACCTGCCTCATGGCCAGTGTTTGAGAAATACGCTTTCAGTGAATGAGTCAACAAACTGAAGGCTAGTGAGACGAAGACAGACAGACAGACAGACACTCAGACGCGCGTGTGCGCACACACACACACTCACTATCACTATCACTCTCTCTCTCTCTCACTCACTGTCAGTCTCTGATTTATTTAGCTAAAGATACAGAACCTCAGCAAAATGTATGCTTAGGGGCATAAATCCCCGAGACCACCGAGGGGAAAGGAGGTCTACATGGGGCCCTTCTAGATTTGAGAAGTTTGTACACTTGGGGCATATGCAAGTTTTCAAGAAGATCTTAAACCAACATCCACACCTAATGCTTTCCATATAGAAGAATGTCTACATGGTTGTCCCACTTCCAAACTTATCTCCAGGGGCTAGGAGGGCCGGCAGGGAGACAGTTGTCACTGCTCAGGAGAGGTCTCTGATTTGCTCCACAGGAAGCCACTTCCCCACAGAGGCTTCCCTTTCTGCAAAAAGGGCACAGCTCAGAAGGCTGGTTTGAACAATGAAGACATACAAAGCAATTAGCCCAGGGCCCAAGACAGAGTCAGTCCTCAGTGAGAGCTACCTGCTGCCTTCTCAGCGTCTAAAGCCTCTGAACAGCACTACGAGTGGAGGCTTCTGCAAAGACGGAAGAACTCTAAAGGGCAGCCATTTGTGGCTCCCAAGAACCTGAAATTTAACTAGTGTGATTTTTATTTAATTTTAATTAATTTAAATGTAAATAGCCATGTGTAACCAGTGGTGACAGTACAACCGTACAACCCCGAATACTGTAAAGGACCCCAAATTCATGGAGATTTCTTATTTTATTTACAACCACGGCAGGCTACTGAAATCAAAAACTCTTTTCAAAAGTACAGACATTTCTTTTCTGAACCTTCTTCCCTTATTAAGTGCCATGAGGTTGCTTCGCTTTTAAGAGCTGGGAAAGTCAGCCAAGGGGAGTGGGCACAAGGGCTGCTTGTCCCACGGCCCAGCCCCTGCTGCTTCTAAGTACAGCCTGACTGGTCTCAGGCAATCATGCCCATCCCCATGTTCTTGCCAGTGGCTGGGTTAAGAACAAACAGGTGATTCAGTTCTGACCAATGAGACAGAAGAGTTAACAGGCCAAGGGGACGGTGCTTTGAGGAATGTTTTACTTGCTCTTAAACAGAGACACAAGAAAAGAATACACTCTCTTCTTTCTCAGGACTTTATACCTCCGCATTTGACCTCTGGAACTGAAGTCCTATTAAAGCCTTGAGGAAAGTGTTTCTAAGTGCAAAGCCTACCAGCTAAGGATGGCAAAACAGAAACAACACAAAGTATACCTTAAAGATGGCAGAATGCAAAGATGCAGCCTGGTGGCGCCCTGCCTCTAGAGACCTATGCTAAGATATAAATTGTCCTGATTATTAAGATAGGAGAGTCAGGAGGTCTTTTCCAGGGGCTAGAAAGGGTAACTGATACAAAAACAAATCCTTAAACACGCTCCTGGAGATGACCTCGGTGTGAATTTGGGAGAAAAATCATGCTAATACTGCCAGCCAGGAGCACTCAGATGACAAAAGCAGCTAATCTTGACTGGTCCTCCCTGGCACAGCAAGCACATGGTCCAATTGGCCGTATGTGTTGAAACTTCCTTTTCACACCCTAGTGGATGGTGAGAGAAAGGGCAATCTTTACACAGAAAGGATGTTATAAGATAGCTCGTTAGGAGGTGGTGGAAGAATGTAAAAGCCACAGGACCTTCAAAAGTGTCAAAATCACTTCCCAGGAGGAGAGTGTGGACTACGTACTTCACAACAGTGAGGAGAAAATACCTCCCATTATCACAGCGAGCCCCAGAGGCAAAAACACACCGCAAATGGCTTTTCTCTCATCTCTGCGGATACTCCTCCAACAGCCTAGCTAGTGGAGGCTCGTATTTCATTTTCCTACTAAAATTTCTCAACAACCAATCAATACCAAATGTACTAATGGCATGCACTCCCTGCTCAAAGGAAGACCGCTGTCCTAACACTTGGAACGAGGGGAAAGGGTGGGACAGAGACAAACGAGCTCCAGGAGGGAAAGAGGCCAACCATAATTGGGGCAGAGCGACTAAATGATACCTTTGGGAGCAGCAAATTTTCATGCAGCTTCAAGAAGGAGCTTGTTTTCCTCCCAGGGAACAGCCTTCAGACTGGGAGAATGTGGACTAACACAAACAGGAAATGTGGATCAAGTGGTTTTCACAAACCTAGGGAGGATCTCAAGGTCAACTAAATTCAGGAAGTGGGCCGCGGGGCATGATGCATACCTTAAAACGCCCTCAGTGGCCCCGCTTTGACTCTCTGAAATTCCCTCCATCACAGTAAGCAGGGATGATGCGTAAAACATTTAACAAATCAGAGGCAATAAGCACTGACAACGGATGGAGGCGGGTGGATGCAACGGTCCACCGTTCAATTCTGAAGACCCTAAAACAGGAGGAGTGGCTGGGGAGGTGACATGGGGAAATTCCGCGTGACTGTACCAGTGTGCACTGATGACTCTTAATAATGTATATGGCTGTACCAGAAGAAGGACATACAATGAGCTATACTTTTTGAAAATTAGGACACTAAATATTTTCCCTAGTGGTTAAGCCAATTCAAGAAACTATATTCTTTGTGATTTTTCACATCACCCATATAGGTTGACTGTATGACACCCAAGAGGCTTCTCAATCCTTCCAAGATGGTGACACCTGCTCCAGAGAAGACTTATCTCATCATATCAGAACACCAGCTGTACAAATGCTGAGTTCAATTTTTTCCTTAAAATGGCTCAGTTTTTATAAAATCTTACATATAGAATTAATAGGAAACTTACACCAAAACAGAAAACAAGGGGTACCAGGAAATAATGAAAGCCACAAGATCAAATTTTGAAATAATCTCCCAGCTGAAGGTGTTGGGCATGACCTGTCTGTTTTTAAAAAGTGATACTGGCAAGTGGCAGAGAAGTGTTAAACACCTATTGGCACCAAACTGTGAGTTTCTCCTTGATAAAGAACTCAAGAAGAAATGATTTTACTATGCTAAGGTCAAGTACTTATACCACAGAAGAGTCATTCTTCACATGACTTAAAATTACATTTAATGCTACACTCACAGAAAACATTATTTATTATACACTGTAGAATTACTAATGAAAAGCAAGGATTCTGAAAGCTACCAGAAAGCATTTGTCAAGATGGCAAGATTCTACGTTAGATACATACCACTCAGTTGTTTTTTTAACCTAAACAAGGTCTTAATTACATGACAGAAAATTTATGTAAATGAAACAGACAACAGGTTAAATTTTAACAGCAAGAAAGACAACCAAGAAGACACACTAGCCTTAATGCTACTGATCTTCAATTCAACAGGATCATGGGACACTGCCAGCTGAGAGACGGAGATGAGGTTAATTTCAGGATCATTTAACAAACCGTGGAAGGTCATCATGCCCACTTTGCACTGGAGGAATACTCAAGGTGGACTGACCACAACAGGGCCATGTAAGACTTAAGACTTTTGCTCAGGTACAAGATGACACTGGGCCATGTAAACTGAGTTCCCATTTGTATTTAAACAAACAGAAAATCGTATCTTTAAGCACACATTAGACACATATTCCAGCTATATAACAGCAAGACTAAATGTTCAAAAGCCAATGAAACCTAGTAAGTTTTCTCTTACAGTTATATTGCTACAAGGCCCATCCCACCAAGAGAAGAGACAAATCAGGAATAAGAGTGTAGTTCAACTTAATAATTTCTACAAGGCAAAAGCCAATAAAATGTTACTCACATGATATATATAAATGATATCTTACTTGCCAAAAAAAAAAAAAAACTCCACGTAACAGAGCTTAACAATATCCAAAGGGAATGACAGAATGCTCCCCTGTTTTATATAGTCAGAGAGTGGGTTTTATGAACCGAATCGGATATAATAAATGAGTACCATTTTGTTAGGTTACAAAGTAAGATGGGTAGCCTTTAAGTAAATCACCCAGCGCACCCAGAGCAAATCAGTGCTCTCCAATTATTAAGCACATATAAGGCTAGGTATATTTTTCCTTCGAATCTTTGAACTAATCACGTCCCTCCACCCTCCCACACTCACCCCACCTCTGCCCCAGAGAAGCTAGCTTTAAAGGAGAGACTATCATCCTTTCAAATATTATGACCAGGAAAAAAGATGTTTGACTTTGATCTATCACAGATATGAAAAATATATACTTATAGATAACTCTGTGAATGCCTTCTGTAGACCCGCTAAATTTATAGATTACTACATATTAAGATTTATGTTATTATCAAAGCAAATATTGACCTTACCTCTGCCTGGGTCAATATTTACTGCTTTGCTCAATAAATCTTGATGTTCATTTTTGAACTGAGTCAATGTAAGTTCATTAATTTCTGCATGGTTCATATCAGCATTTTATAAAATTTGAAATGCCAGTAAAAATGTTTCACCTAAAAAATTTAGATATAGCCAATTAAAGAGACAAAAAGGCTTTTGTTTTCCTTTTAGTTTTTTTTTTCTTCTTTCTCTTCCCTCAAAACTGTTACAAAGAAAACTGCCTGAATTCAATATAATTCAGCCATCTATTATGAAATAAAGGGATTATTTTGGGAAATATTATGAACGTACTGGTATAAGAAATCAAAGTGTTCCAGATACACTTCTATACGATATTAAAGTATTACAGAAATATAAATGTAAAAAAGCAATAGCCCTCAGTTCTCCATGGTAACAATTTACTTATGCATACAGTCTCCAGACGTCTCAGCTCTATTCACTGCTGGGATCTCATCACTCAAATAATTTTTATACATCTTGTAGCTCAATCTATTTCATTTCAGTAGATGTTTAGTAAGCATTTCATCATAAGGATGTACGAAAATTACCCAAGTCCCTACTGTTGGTAATTCAGGCTGTTAGACTTACGACGCCAAACTGGGTATGTGCACACGTGTCTGAAAGACACATTCCTCGAAGCAGAAGTGCTGGATCAAAGACCACCGGTATTTAACATCCTCACAGATACTGCCAAAGAACCCTCGAAAAGGACTCCAAGAACCCACTACCGGCAGAGCCAATTTAAAACCCAGACTCTCAGCCTTTGATTTCCCCATGTTTTAAATGTCCCATTATAGCAACAATTTAAATTGTTAGCCCTTGATACCAACCCAGCAGTGAACAGTATTTCATCTTCCTAATACACTTTTTCCAAGGGTCACAAGGACCCTGAGGAACGTATTGATGTCCTCTTACAACCTACAGCCGCATCCATTAGCTTTACAAACACCTGCGAAACCATCTCCAGGGAGAGGATGCTAAGGAACTTGAGAACTCGAGTAGCAAGAATTAGAACAAAGGTAAAAAGATAAAGAACACATCTTTAAGATGCTAGAATAAATCTCTCTCAAACAGCAGAGGAGAAAAAAAGCCAAATTTTGCACTGAAAATTGTTCAGGGTACCTTAAACATATGGCACCACATTTTTCTCTTTTATACATGGAGTCCTATCAGCATGTGACCATATGTGTTTTCTGTCACCTGATCTATCCTTGTAATCACAGACCAAGCGTAAAAGAAAAAAAAAGAGTACCTATAGGAAAAAAAAAACAGCTTGTCCCACACAATGTATTCCCTACCTTGATAGCCCTCCTACTCCAAAACATTAAGGTAAGAACAGGAAGATACAAAGATTAATTAAACACAAAGGTTCTGCTCAAGGAACATAACGTCTAAAGGATGTGAGAATATGGACAAAACAGCACACCATGTCTTAACAGGTTCAAGTGCAATTTTTTTTATCTTTAGAACCAACCCACAGTTCCTCATTTACTCATTTTAAATTAAATGCAATGCCAGATTCAATCATCCTGGGGATCATCCCAGACAATTCATTTTGCTTTCTCTTCTCCGTACTAATGGTAATGAATTCCCATGGGCTCTTTCCTTCTCTCTCTCTCTCTCTCAAATCCCTGATGATACAACCCTGTCGCTTCTCAGAGTTTCTCATCCTGCCCTCTCCTCCCGGTGACTGATCCCTACCCGTACAACCAGTGGTCTGACTCGGACACAACTCTTCAGTGACTCTCTCTCACCCTCAGAAAGACGTTCTAGGTCACTAGCAGAATTCTGTTAAAACCCTTCAGGGTCCATCCCCAATACCCTGCAGTATTCCCTTAACTTGCTCCACTCCACCCCATGCTCCAGACGGACTGAGCTGCTCCCGGCTCCCTAATCACGGCCAGATCATTTCACACCTCCAGGTTCTGCACATCCTGGCAAACACCTGCCCGTCTTTAATGGCTGCGATCTGGCAGCAGCAATTCTGAGGAGTTTCTCTGGCCCCTCCCACGATAGCACAACACTTACTGAATGGCATACAGTAAGCAACTAGCAAGTGTATCGAAAGAATAAACAAATAACTTCTACTTAAAAGCTCTAAGTAGGTGAACAGGGAATTGTAGAGAAGATAGAAATTAATTGTGAAAAATAACGGGGAGACTGATGAGTTGAGAGACAGTGGGATCAGGCTAAGCGTCAAGGTAGAGATACCTCTGAGCTGGGACTTGGCAGAATGAATCTCCAGGCTAACTCCTCCCCAGTTCCCTCAGATCAGAAGGTCTCTGTTGCAAAGGGGATGTCTCTGGGGAAACGATTCCCTTAGGAGACTTCGTGGGCAGCATTAAGAGAGGGGCAAATAACATGACAATACTAGCATTAAACTTTGAGGTTCTTCAGTGGCTTCTATTCTTCTAATGACAAAAGCAGACTTCAGGTGGCATGTATATTTTGCTTTACCCTGTATAGACACTATTAAAAATAGGCATGGAAAAATTATTTTAGGAATTTAATTATATCTTGAAGTTCACCAGGGGAGCTTGTTACTTTAAAGGATCCAACAGCGAAACCTTTTGTAAATCACCCACTAATTTATCTGGATTTCATGGCAGGATCCCCTCAGTGAGTTCCCCAGCACAGACTCTGGCAACTCATTTATCCATCCATCCATTCATCCACTTGAAAAATATGTACCAAACATCTACAAAATGAGATAGTCTGGCACACAGCAGGAAAAACAAGGAATTATAAGCTATAATCCTTGTTCTCAAAAACTCTACATTTAGCTGGGGAAATGAGACACATAGCTACACATACACACATACATACGTGTTATAAAGCAAGATGCTCATAAAAATACTGTAGTGCAGTGGCATATAATTAAGAGCCATCCCAGGTGACTACATACATCACCACCAATTCTCAAAGCCATCCTGCAAAGTATGTCCTTTTACCTCCATTTTACAGCTGAGCAAGTCATCAAACCCCAGGACAATGAGAAACGACCTTGGATCTCTCCTCCCACAAGTTCCTGGCCACAAAAGGAATGCCTCTCAGAATAATCCTGGTTGACCTTCACCCAGTGCAACACCAGACACTTCTTGCAAGGAATTCTGGTCGCTGCATGTCTCAATTTGGGATTCGTCTAACAATGTGAAATGTCCCCCTTATACTGATTCACAGAATCTTTCTACACAAAAGGAACATGAGATAGAGGTTATTAAAAATGCAGAAAACCAAATAGGGTAAGTTAAAAAGAGGTGGGAGGAGAAACCACCACCTGTTTTTTTCCAAGTCTTTTGAGGGGGAGGAGAGAAAACAGAGAGCTCTATAAAAATGCCTCAGATTTCCACTTGAACTTGCTCCAAATTCATCTCTCATTTCCCTTTCCGGCAACGATGACCTACCTAGCATGTGTTACTTTTCGTGTAATAATTACAGAAGTTCTGGGCGAACTCCAAAATTCATGAGCTGTCATCACCTCAAGTAACACAGAAAACTATCTGTATCACAGTTAAGAAAACTGACAGAAAAGAAAATGTTTTATTATTTCCAATGAGATATTCGTATTTAAACTCTAGCTTTTATTTTTGTTCAGTGTAATTCTACATAAAATACATCAATAGGTCTTTCCCTCTTTTTCCCCTTTCTTGGTACAAGGAAAATAAGTCCAAAGATGTAAAGTAATCTTGATATTACACTGCTATTATTAAGTTAATAAATAATATTTTACATTTATATTCCACTCCGTATCTTTTATGCATGATATTTTCATGCTTAACTCAGATTTTACGACTTCTTTCTACAGTAGAAAAAAACTAAGAACCAGAGAGAGAACTTACAGTCACATGAGCACAATGGGACCAAAACACCTGTCTCCGGGCTCCTCTAGGCTAAAGCTGTAGGTATGGTCACAATGGCATAGTTTGATAAGCCTACAGAAGTAAAATTTTTTAGCATTTCAAATATGAAAATAGGATGTAAGCATTATCCAAGGTGATTTAGTGAAATTGAAATAACATGGCGAATTCTAAAGTGAAAAGTGACGGAAACGTTACTGAAATGCTATCATAACCTTGAAACAAGCTCTCCACAGCTCACTTATGCAACTCTCCTCAAGTGACTGCGGGGGACGCCACCGGAGTAATCAGTTCAGCATCATTCACCAAACCCCACCGTGTACACGAAGGCAACCTAATGAGCAGGGCACCAGAGCCAGGGGGGCCCCAGGACCGCCGACACTCGCTCCTCCCCAGGAGCCGTCTGCTAAAGCACCTCACTCCCTGGTCTTTGTTCCTCTCAAGTGCTTTGCAAAAGGAGGACCACCAGAATCACTATGAATGCGACCTAGAACACTTGCCGGGGACATTTCAGCTCAAGGGAAATGCAAGACCAGAGAGAGACAGAGAGAGATGTTCCAAATCTCTGAACAGCTTTGTTTATGAGTCAGGCTAGTATCTGCTCAAAAACTCAAGTTGTATCAGTGTGAACAGGAGTTGGCAAACTTTTCTGTAAAGGGCCAAATAATAATATTCTAGGCTTTTTGGTCAAAGGTCTATGTGGCAACTACTCAACTCCGCAGTTGTAACACAAAAGCAGCCATCAACAATGGCCAAAGGAATGGACGTGGTTGTCTTCCAACACAACTTCACTCACAAAAACAGGTGGTGTGGTGTGCAGCTTGCCAAGCAAGCCCTGAACGTAAGGATAGTTTGCTTAACCCTAATCCCAAATTCCGAATGGGCAATTCTTAGGCATTAAGACTCACAGAACGTAGCTAGCTTAGCTCTCAGTATTACCTAGTGATCACCCACTGTCAATAAGAGCCACTCACTGAGAACTCCAGTAAGAATGATATCAATAGTATCAAAAGCAATAATAGTGTCAAATCAGCAGGAAGTAATATTAGGTACTTAATGCTACAGATTTGTTAAATTTTTCACACACATCATCTCATGTTATTCCCATTAACAGCTCCACGAGGAAAGTGCTAGTAATTATTCGTTTAAAGATGGGGAGACTAAGGCTCCAAGCAGTTAAATGCTCTCTTAACACCATAGACGTATTAAGAGATAAAACTTAGATTTGAACCAGTCTACCTACATGACTTTGAAATTCAGACTCTCATAAACAATACTCACCCCCAAAGCATCAAGGCTATTATTTTAGGAAGAACTAAAACAGATTCGTGCATTAGAGGCATGAGATTAAAATCTGGGCCATTAGAAGTGGCCAGCTTCTTTTTTGCCGAGTGTAAAACCATTTCCCTCTACAAACAACAAGACTTTCTTTTGGCAATCCCACTTTTCAAGAAACATTTCCTCATGGAGATACATACTGTAGCTAATAGTCTGATGTCTAGTTTACTGTGGTTTTAAGGCCATGGTCTCAAGTACCAAAAGTAACAGGTAACTCTTATCTCTTCCTGCCCTCTCTTGTCTATTCGCCAAGGAGTATCTCTGATGGACCCCAAGTCTTCTTGACATAAGAACCAGTACTCCACCACTTCACCACTGATACCATGAAATTTTCAAGATGTTTAAAGCATAGGGACTATAACCCATCAACTGATACCTCTCTCATTCTTCTCTTTTTACTTTTATTTTGCCCATTATGCCTAGCAAATGACTTCACTGGTTATTCCAAACTCGCCTATATATGTGTATGTGTGTGTATATTCTGGGGGATTCTTCAGTTCTGCCCCGATTCCAGAAAAAAATCAACTAAAACAGGGGTTAACAAACTATGACCTGTAGATCCAATTGG
Source organism: Vicugna pacos (assembly GCF_048564905.1). Lineage (NCBI taxonomy): Eukaryota > Metazoa > Chordata > Mammalia > Artiodactyla > Camelidae > Vicugna > Vicugna pacos. The sequence continues at coordinate 31,128,796 of NC_133003.1, read as the reverse complement.
CTGCCTATTCAAAAAGGGTGTGCTCAGAGCAGGGGGCCTAAAGAAATGGCTCCTCTGTCTATAACACACCCAAGAGGAATCTGGGTTCACTGTGACAAGGGGCACAAAAGTTGGGGCCTTCCTATCAACACATACCCTACACATGTCCCCCTGTACCTCCACCCAGCTGCTGAGCAGGACCAGTGGGACAGGGCTCAATACTGGAAGAAAGCCACAGTGTTTAGTGGGGGGATTTGCAAGCCTTCCCAGTCCATGCATGGGTGGGCCATGAGTGGTCTTATAGACATGAAGGCTTTGAACCTCTTTTCAAGGGAAAAAAGAGATTCCATATGCCATTCTGGAGGACAAAAGTTTTTTAGAGCAGTAAAAATACTTTATATGACATTTTAATAATGGATATCTTTGTCATTATATTTTTGTCCAAACTAAGGTGAACTGTGGGCTTTGGTGATTATGATGTGTCAAAGCCCGTTCATCCTTAAAAATAAAAAAGTACCACTCTGAAAAATAAAAATAATGACTATGCATATGTGTGGAGACAGAGTATATGGGAAGTTTCTGTACCTTCCTGTCAATTTTGTTGTAAATCTAAAACTGCCAAAAAAATCAAAAGTCTTAAAAACAAGAAAACTCAGATGTTTCTGGCAAAACTTTGGTTTCAGTTATATACTTATTATTGTGTGTGTGTGTGTGTGTGTGCTGGATTGTGGTGTAAAACATGTTATAGGTCAAAAAAGTTTGCAATCCACTACAGTTAAGTTACATTGGCAAGTAAAAGCAAAAATTAACCTCAAAATATACATATATGTAAAATATTTCTGACACAAAAATTGTAAGTTCAAATTTCTTTGTTCATAAATACATTTTTATCAGAACACATCCACGTTGTCCATCTATCGACACCTGCTTTTGCAAGACAAAGGCAGGGTGGAGTAGCTAGCTGCAAGAGACGCTATGCTCTGCAAGGCCTAAGATATTTACGACAGGGATCTTTACATAAAAGCACACCAACCCCCTGAAACTGAATTATTAGCCCTCCCACCAACACAAGCAGTTTCCAAATGCAGACACAATGCATTCCAGAAACACGAAATGCAAACTCATTAAGTCCACCAGAGTTAAGGATGTAAACACCTCCTCCACCACAAAGATTGCACCAATCGTGCCCATTCTTACCTCAGGAATGGGGAAAGTTTTAGGCCCTTCATTCCTTCACTGCCATTTACAACTGGAGATGCTGATGGGATATAATTTCCAATTTCCCAGCAGCGTTATTACTTTACCTTGATGAACTGTAAACAGCAGGCCACTTTATGCCTCTTCCTAACTGGTATCAGAGCCACAGAGTACAAAATAATAAATTTTCGCTGGGTTTCTTGGCAAGGAGCTATATATATGTGTAATTTCAGCCTTCATCTCCCAATTTCCTTCATTTATCAGAAATGGTGACAAAAAAGACTCTAATTAGATAATTCTAATCACAGCAAACAGGATGTGATGGAAGACTTCAGAATCACTATCTGTTCCTTGCAAAACAAAACAGATAGGCTCTTCTCCCAGCAGGGGCAGGAGATTTATCAATAGACAAAAGGATGCAAAAAGCCAATAGATAAGGTGTAATTAAAGATCAGGCCTATACATTTTACACTGACAAAAATTTAATAGGATTCACAGGTGGAAATTCAGCGTTTAAAACTAGAGTATCATTATGAAAAGAATACCTTTCAGTTCTGTAGGCAACAACATTGCATAATACACAGATTTGTTATTAGGATGAATACTCCATGCCTCCAAGCACTTTCATACAAAAATTTGAACTATTCAGTGCTAGAGTGATTTGCAAAGTGGTCTATCTTCTTCAAGCATTCCTTCTTAATTAGCTCCAATACATTTTCCATATATTGTTCAGCACCAAATTGTCTTTCAGAAATAATAATCCACCTATCTCATTTTGGGTAGTTGTCAGAAACACAATCCAAAGAGTTCTATGTATTCTTGTAGGCTTTTTTTTTTTTTTTGGCCCCTTAAAATGTATAGAAAACTATTTCCAATGTAACATTCAACAGTTTGTAACAACGTTCTCTTTTCTTCACTGGCTCAAAGGCTAAAAGTGAAAATAAAAATAAATGGAACTACAGAAATACGGTAGCGGGCTGAAATATACTTAACTAACAAGACGCAATTGGAAAATACAGTTGCATTCCTGAAATTCAAGCATAATCGGTCGTTTTGATATGTCGTGCTTTGTAATATTTAGCAGCCATTTAGCAACCCAAGACTAGGCGTGTATTTTCCACTCTCTAAAATCACAGCCGCTGGGAAAAGCAAAGAAAAAGCCGCATCTCTCGGAAAATTACAAGTTTGGTACAATAACTCATTAACAAGCAAAGTTCAGAAATAAATGCAAATTGAGGAGGGGAGCAGGTGGGAGAGAGAAATTAAGGTATTCATAACCTTGAGGAAAAACAAGCTAGAATATTCCAACTTTTAGTGAACTACAAAAGGTTCGAACAAACAGAAATCAGGCGTGAAAGTGATTAAAAATCGTGCTTTCAAGTGCATTTAATGGGCTGTTAACTGACCTGTGAGACTCTGGTCAGAACAAGCCAACTTACCCGAGTAGGCCCAGTACGGGTCGCCGGAGGCCTTGCGCCTGCGGATCTGCGCGGAGCTGCCCTGTCTGTTCTCGTGCGGCGCCCCCACGTAGCCTTCTGTCAACGCTGGAAAACAGGGAGAGCTGCCGTGAGTCAAGATCACCACCCGCCCGACCCAGGAAAGGTGTCAAATGCACGCATCTAGGGGATCTCCTAGAAGCACACATCTCGGGGATGGCTGGATAGAACTTACCAGCTTCACCGAAAAACAACTACAGGAAAAACTAGACAAATTACCACCAGTATTATTACTATTAACAATAGCTTACAATGAGCCTCTTCTCTGTGCCATGAACCTAAGGTGCACTAAACACGTTACATACGTTACCTTGTATAATCTGCAAACCACCGCCAGGCAGCAGATTCAACATCCCAATAATGGGCCTCTTCTTTAACACACTGAAGCTTAGAGTAATTTTAACTTGCCCAAGGTCATACAACTAATCGGCCTGGAACCTGCGGTTTTGGTTCCAAATACATGTATGAGCCTAAATCCTAGGTGCAAAGGCTCTCCAGCCTTACCTGGCCTTCACCCAACAAGCGGTGTAGGGAAAATGGAGTTACCCAGGCTCCCTTGCCGGATATCCGGTGCCGAGTGACTCAGCTATATTTTCCCGCATGCGCAATACCCATGTGCCGGTATACACTGAGGACCTGCGCTGCGCAAGCGCAGAGGTTACCCCGTAGGTCGTAGACGGCTAGATGCCGGCTTTGTTTACATAAGGCGGCCAGGACTTTCTGCAGGTGCGTACTCCTGTCCGCATTAAAGGCATGTCAGAGATCCTATGCTCCGCCAGTGTCCTTCAGTCTGCCCAAATCCCGAGTGAATGGGCCAGAACTTGGGCGCTTGCAGGGGTTATTCCATCTCTTACAGATGGAGGAATAAAGGCTCAGAGACACTAAGTGGTCCCAGGTCACACAGCTAAGTAGGCAGCCGATTAGGGAACCGAACATAAGCCTGCATCAAAGCTCGGGTCTCTGCCATCCAAAAAGCACAGTCTGAGGCCTGGGAGACACCCCGTGGTGAGTACCAGTCCTCCACATACTTTATAGACTCCAAGCAGACCTGTTGTCTCTGAAGATGTGAAACTTGAAACCCTCCAACGCCAGAAATGCTCGGTAAAGAAATACTGCTTAATGATTGTCTTTTTTTTTTTTTTGAATACTTAAAGTGAATCCAATCTTCTACCCCATTATGGAGAGCTTCCATCTGTCTGCTATAGTGTTCAAAGCCCTGCCCTCCCAGCCACTTCATGGATGCAAATTTCTTTTATGGCGAACCCACACCTGAATGCACTGATGTGTAAGTCTCGCAGGTGCCCAGAATCCAAAATGAATTGGAAGTACACTTCAAACAATACATCCCAGCTGTCTATGTTACTATTTAAATGCACCCAAACAAAATCAAGTGTGCTTTTGAAAAGCAAGGAAAATGGTTAGCGGAACTGTACATCCAGTTTAAGACTAGGATGGCACCAGGAAAGCACAACATAGTCTCTTTTCCAAATTAGTCCAAGTTGTAATAATAATAATCTCACCATGATGGCATTAGCTTTGTTGACAATGTGACAGTCACGAAGAAAAACAAGGAAATATGTAAAGCACTTTATGCTTGCACGTCCATTGCAAAGACTGCCTTTAAAAGAAATAATTTTTGAACAAAAGCTGTTCCACAGAGATGAGCCCTTCATAGGGAAATCAGAATCTTGTAAAATCCAATCTCACAATAACAAAGTAAACCTGGTGTTGTTTATGTCTGCGCTTTGGTCCTGAATGACAAAGTCAAAACCTAAGTTACTACCCATTTTTAAAGTATGATGAAGGTTCAAGTACCTTTGCTCCAGTCCATCCTATACTTCTGCAGATGAGCCATTCAGAGTCCCAGGAAGTTGACCATTCTAAGCTTCTGGGATCAAAAATAAAATTTCCCATCTACCAGTCTCCTAATCTATTTTTTCCCTCCACTGAAGCACACTTAAGTAAAAAACTGGTCAGCTTCCCTGTCTGTTCTTAGCAACTTGTGTTATCTTCATTATGATTCTATGAGGTTGGTATTTTTGGCTCCATTTTACAGACCAGGAAACTGAGGTTCAACCATACACCCTAACGAAAGCCACATATATAACTCCTATGGTCAAGACATTTTTTGTTTTACTCATTATCTTGATACAGAGAGGAAGAACTATAGGGGAATAATTATTTAGAGTAAACTAGCTCTAAGAAGCACAGAAAACTGAAACATGAAAAAGATTCCTAACTGTTCAGCTTATTTGTTTTCTATGCATATAGGAACCATTTTATGTGCCTGTTTATTATGCTTCTTAGAGCTAGTTCACTCTAAGTTAAGTATTCCCAAATAGTGTTTCCTCTTTGTATCAAGACAATGAATAAAATAGTAACCCCATTCCCAAACATACCCCTGGGCCAGGGGCATGGTTTACAGTGATCCTCTGGCGTAAGCTAAACAAAGCCTACCCCTTGGAGCTGGCAAGATTGTAGGCAACAGGATGTGGTTGTCCAATCCATGAGTCATAACCTAGCAGGTGGAGTAGGGTATGACGATTACCAAAACTGCAACGAATTTCCACTATGTTACCAGGCATTTAAAGAGTGCTATATGCTCAGGGCTGAACAAGATGCTCTGCTCATAGTATATGTGTATACTATGTATACCCATATAACAACCCTACGAGGTTGGTCCATTTAGCCCCAGTGATATGTATGTTTAGGAAAGGGGACACCGGTCCATCGGAGACATTCTTCTCTCTTGCTGAAAGTGTCGTGACACAAGCTGGAAGCCTCAAGGGGGTGGTTGAGGTCAAGCAGGGGATCAGCAGAGGAGCTCAAAAAAAAGCCAGAGAAAGCAAAATCTATGGATCAATTCCGTTGACAAAATTGCAGCCCAGGGCAAACCAACTTGAAATCACCCCTCTGGGAGGCTTTTTATTTACATGAACCAACTACCTCCCAAAGCTCACTGTGCTATCTCTTGTATGCAAAGATCGCACAATGGCTACAGCGTGACCTTGGTGACCTTAACGTAACCTTGGTGACCTTCAAACGAGTCACTACAAAACTGTATCATCAATTTCTCCAGGCATAAAAGGCCATTGTTAGACTAGAGCTTAGCCACCCTGGTTGCTTTAAAACAAAACAAACAACAAAAACCAACAAAAATCCTATGCCCTGGACCCTACCTCCAGAGATTCTGATTTAATTGCTCTGAAGTTGGTCCAAGATATCAGGACTATTTTTCAAAAAGTTCTCCAGGTGATTCTGTTTTGCAGCCAGAGTTAAGAGCCACAAACTTCTCTGCCGAGTGAGACCCGAGGTTCTGTTCAGCTGCGTGTGACAATTGTCAGCTCTTACCCTCACAGCCTGTAACTTGACAGGCTAAGTCTTAACACTAGTAAAGAGCTGACCAGGCAGAAATGAGGAGCCAGCTGCAGGAATCCCACCAGGGTGGTGTCAACCTGAGCATTCAGACAGACAAATCTGAACTGTCAGAGTTCCAGCCAGAAAACTCACAAATGAACAGGTATGAAAGTGAAGAAAAAATGAGGTTATGCCCTTTACAAAAGATCACACAAGAATCACAGTCTCTAACACCAGTCTCTTTTTTTTTTCCTGAAAATGAGATGCCTTTCCTTTCCCAGAAACTCGAGGATATCAGGGTGCGACAAAGGATGGCAAAGCCCACCAGCAGCGATGTTCAGTGGCTGCATTACCCATCCTGCCGGGAATGCAAAGCTACAGGATCCAGAGCTTCATCAGGTAAGTGGGAAAACCTCCAAGTACTTAGAAATAGACCCTGTAAATCCCCATAGCCGTTAACTGGACTAGATATGACTATAGGTTTTAGGGTCCTATACCTGCCAGTTCTGCAAGCCCCGTCAACTCTTAAGTGAAAAAGCAAGTCTACAGAGGATACATCCAGTCCGAGAACAAGGAAGGTGCATGTCAGAAGGTCCTCCCCTGACACTGCAAAGTAACAGAATCCAAACCCGGAAGTGCAGATGTTTTCCCAGCCATCCATGTACATCCCACCGTGGTGGAAGGCACCTGTGCTAAGCAGGGGAGCTGCCTGTGTAACGGGGGTTCACCGAGGACAAAGTGAGAGGTGTGGCTGAGCTGCATACAGACTGGAAGTCGCAGAGGGGGTGGGGTCGCTCCAGAGAAGGTGGGTTAGCCCTGTCATCAGCACTCTCTCCAAAGTACTGAAGAACCATGTGGGATGTACCCAGCAAGGTAAGAATGGGCAGGAAAATCTGCATCTGAAGGGCACGCTGCATGGTCTCCTAAGGGCTCTGAGCTCCCTGGGATGAGGGGCTGTCAGCCTAACTCCCACGACAGAGCCTGGCATACAGTATGTGTTCAGTAATGAGTGAGTGAATGAGTGAATGAATACAGGAACAGGAGAAAGGCTGAAGGTGCCTGTGTTGGGGACTAAGAGTACACATAGCCCTTTGTGTGTGTGTTGGTGTGTGCTCTTCTGAGCCATAAGCAAAAACACTAACTTCTCCCCTACTGTCTCGCTTTTTAATCACTGCTCACCTATCGGAAACAGCAAGCACCTAAAACATGAAGCTGGAAGGAACTAGCTTGAGTATCTAATAAGCACTTCTTCAGACAGCAAACTCAGAAATGAACTGGGTGGCCAAAGACTTGATCACCCCGTCTCCAGATTTCTTCTGTAACATATAAACTACTCAGTGACGATGACGACATTTATTTTCTCCCTTGTATTCCATCTATGTCAGTAGTGTCTGATTTCTTTCTCCCTTAAAAAGACCATAATTGTGTGTTACTGGCACTTGCATGATTTAAAACAAAACAAAACTTCAAGTCTCTTCCTCAAATTTATTTTCATCATATGACAAGGTTTTCTTTTAAAAAACAACTTTTTAAAATTATTACTTGAACAGCAGTCAAAGATGTATATTGAATATATTAAGCAACATAATATTTTATTGGCAAGGAGCAGAGATTTGCAACAAGAAACACAATCTGTGGTTCTCAAGTAAAGATACAGACTCAGCACACCAAATTCAATCAATTTTAATACTCTTTGTACTCTTCTAAACATCAACAGCCAACCGACGGCGGCATGGCAATGATATGGTAGGGCCATGAATCATGCTATTGATTTTCAATATCTTCTGTGCAGAAAATTAAATTATGCAAATGCATGCCTTTACGGATCCTTACCTTAATGTGAAACTGCTTACTTGCTTATGTCAGCAACTTAATTACACAATTAAAAATGGTGCATGCTTATGAAAATATGTGGTTTCACTCCTCGGAACAGAAGGGAAGTGTAAACCTGCCTATGGTTGCCATGTGACTACCAAGAGGGAGGAGCTGGCATTATGCAGACATATATCCCACATTCTACCAAGTTCAACAACACCAAGCCTGCTGTGGTTTATGGAGCTGAAGTTGGCTGACAGCGCAAGGCTCAGGAGTGCTTTAAGTGGTTTTAATGCTTCAAGGAATTGGGTTCACAGTGATGTAACAAGTGTAGAAGACACAAAGGATGCCCAATAGTGCACAGTGCAACAGACTCCTCCTCAAAGAGGATGTCTCTAATGCAAGTTACACACACACACACAGCAAACAACTTGGACATGAGATATAACAAACTTGAACAGCCTTCGAGGGTCTGGATCCTACAATAATTACGACTCTACAAAGAGAAAACCCAGCCACCCCCATCACCCAGGAGAATAGGACTCCCTCATTTTTGACAGGATAAAAGCAGAGATTTCAAAACCAATAGCATTAACTAGCTAGTGATGCCTGAGTCTCACTCGGCAGGAGGAATCTTATGTTGGTTGTTATGCAGAAAGCTGACTGAATGACAGGTCTTTTCATCTGGGAGTCTTCATAAACTGCATCCCCTCTCAGAACTTATACCGAGCCCACCTCAGTTTCAGTCTAAAGCAAAAAAGATAAAAATGTTTCCAGACCCAAAGGCCCAATCCTTTCTTGTAAAAATATCCTGAGAGCTACCTACCATGGAAGGTATCAACAAAACTGTTTCCTATGTGCATGATTTAATTTCCCAGAGCCACAGAACAGAGTTTATAACAATAAATGTTTTTATTCTGGGAATAGGAAAGATGTGTAATCCCATCTGCCTTAACGATATCTTCAGGAGGATTTGGTATAATTCTTGCTCTCAGTGTTTCACAGAAATTTTGACTTGAGGCAGAGAAAAAGAGTTTCCAGCTCTGTTAACTCCTGCGTTAATTTGCAGGCTGAACTTTTTTTTTTCATACAAAGAGACCAGCTCCTCTAAACACTACATTAAATATCGTCTTGACATAGATGTCTTTTCTTAGGTTTTACTGTCAGATAGAAGGGTCACTGAATCTACATGGGATAAAAATAAACGTAGTTATGAATTGACAGAGAGTATTTTTCTTCCAAAATTGCAGATGTGCAAATTGAAATTGCAAAGTACGACAAATATCTTATTGTCCTGGACAAAAGTGGTCCCTGTGCACATGCTTTGTATGTCTGACAACAAAAGGATGTCTGAGGTGCCTACAGGGAAAGGAAGTCATGTGGCCACCAAGCATTTCAAAATAACCACAGCATTCCTCCACATTACTGCTTTATCTTACCATATCGAACCAGCGATTTCCACTTGATCGCAACAGTGCTACGTTCTCCTATAAGGGAATGTGGTCACATGACAGAGGTTATGTGGAGGTGAAACCACAGTCAGTTGATGAGAACAGCCCCAAATTCCAGCTCCAACACAGTCGCACGTCTTGTCCTCAAAGCAAAATAGTGTAGGGACACTTGAGGGTATTTCCACTTAACAGCACGTTCAGTTCTAGGTCATTCCAAAGGACTTCAAAGCCTGGGAGAATTGGTCAGCTTCCATCCAAAATTGAACACATCAGAACAAAGAAGTTCTGGTTCCCCAGTGCCGGAATGAAAATTACTTGGGATGATGGATGGATGGCTCTCATATGAAGAGTCCTAGTTCCCTGCCAGAGTTACCGCCAAAAATAAGCCCACTAAAAATATTAGGCGCTCACACTTTCAAATCCAGGACGCGCGTTTCGAACGGCAGGCAAGCAGTTAAGCAGGCTGTTTATATCTATTACAGCTGCTCATACAACAAACAAATTAAAGATCCCTCGACGATGGTGAAATCTCTATCAAGCATAATTTTCTCTAAATTTTAAAGAGCATTTAAGAACATTAAATCCCACACAATAGTCTAAAATGAATAAATCTTTATCTTTTTTATGACGACAATGGGCAAAAGTATCAAAATTATAGTTAAAGTAATTAAATATTCCATCAGCCTCTCATCTCCTTTGTGCCTGTATTTCAATTAATTGCAGTAAAATGTACTTAGTGAGGGTCCCAAGAAGTAGAATCAAGAAGTGCATTCCTTTGTAACTGCTGCATTATAAATGGCCCCCCTAGCTGTCTGTGATACTGAGCTAACCTCAAATATAATAGATTGCATTATAGTAGATTACCTATTTTATCACATTCAAATGTACCTATTGTCCCAACTGAAAAACAACAAAAAAATTTTTCATCCTCCAAAGTGATAAAGGGACCCAATATAGAGCCATGGTTTTTTTAAAAAGTAAAATAGATGACTAAAACTTTTAGGCAATTCAAGGGAAAGAGGAAATCATACAACAATATAGTGACCTAGGGGGAAAAAGAACACAAAACAGGCTTGTAAAAAATGACAACTCAGTTAAAGAAGCGAAATAATGAACTCCTCTTCATTATTCTGCTCTGAAATAACTGATTACAAAAGGCAGAATCTTTTTTTTTAATCGCACAAGGCTGAAAGAGACAAAAAAAATTAGAGTGATTCATCTGCTATTGACTATATCATAGTTAAAAAACGTCCAAAATAAAAAACACACTAGCCAACAGGTCCAGATAAAGGCACACTTGGAAAACTGATTTATATGGGGGCTCATTGTATATCTGTGAGGAAAAGCTAAAAAATAACCACAACTCTTCCTTAGAGGCACCCCCCCCAAAAAAGAATTGGACTCCTGACTTCAAACATCAGACAGAAAGAAGTCACCCAGCCTTCCAATCCATTTTAATACTACTTGGTTCTCAAAGAGTCAGGTCTCTTGTTTCTATAAGATTACTGGGGAAATGAGGGTTAGGCACAGATAGTGTTGTAGTAGTATCAATTGCCACAAATCCCTACTTAACAATTGTACAGTTGTGCCATCTCCTTGAATTCTGGATGATCAACAGAGCTCGCAAATTCACATCAGCAATTGCGACTGGTGGCCACCATGCTGAATACAGCCATCGATCCAAGTGTTTTGTTTCACCCACTGTAAGTCTATGCATGTGTGTGTGTTTAATGAGTTGTCAACATGGGAAAAAATCCAAGAAGGAATGCCAACATCTGTATGTTTTAATGAGAAATCTGAACTTTGTTCTCAAATAGCAACAATATGCTCTGTGAACAGTGACTAGCCCTTCGGAGAAGAATCATGACCCCACCCAGTCCCACTGGATAATCTGTATTTCTTAACTAGTTCCCATGGCCATCTGAGTTTGCCATCTGTGGCCTGGCCCAGTAATAAGTTATTTACTAACTCAATCTTTATCTATGAGGAAGGCAGTAATAAAAGTGCCATCAATACAATGGCTCATATAATTCTTTCGACAGTCTTGTGGCTTAGGCACAATTATTCAGAAAAGACATGTAACTTGCCTAAAAACACAGAGGTTTGAACCAGATATTCCTCTCAAACTTGTACAACTACTCTGCACAAAACTGAATTTGAGGAGTCAAAAATATGTATGAGTTAACAGTTTTTCCAACCTGCTCAAAAGTAAATAAACATCACAAGCGAAAAAGCTTCTCCATGGGCCTCAGAAATCTAAAACTCCAACAATTTAAAAAAAAAAAAAAGCAGTTGTCTAAGCCAGTTTTTCCAACACTATTGCCAACTGTCTGAGATAAAATCACATTCTGATAGTACTAACTGAAAAATGTAGCGTGGCTTTCCTAACATGAATGTGGAGAATACCCCATTACAATTATACAAACATTGGTTATTTGTCTAGAAAAAAGAAAGTTACCTATATTCAAGCAGAAATAAATGTTAAGTTATGATTTGAAATAGGCAAACAAATAAAGTGATACACTGATTGATAAATGCTCTTCATTTATATTTTCTTTTGTGTAATGTTTATTTCCTTTGTGTAATATTTGTTCTTTTGTAACTGGGACTGCCTGAATTTTTTTTTAATCCCTGAGAAATAAAGAATAAACTTCCTAACTTGGGCCTTTTATATAACTCAGTCAGTCATATACACACATATAGTCCTTGTGAAATAGTGAGTGAAAAATAGTCAAGAAAACGGGTATTTCTCATAGAACAAAAAGAAAATGGAGAAAGAAAATTCCCTACTTAAATGTTTTTGGGTGCCCATTTCAAAGCTACAGCAACTCTCCCAACACCAGGACAATGGACCATGATGCACATTCCCAGGACTTGGATGTAGCAAGCTTCACAGTGACAGAAATATCCACCAAGGTTATACCCAACCATGGCAGATGGTAGAAAACACACTGTAGGCACAAATCCTAAGCTCTGGGCTTGGGGATCACATACAGAGGGCATTCCAACTTGAACACCCCTTTGCTGAAGACATCAGTCACAGTGTGGACAGACCTGACTGGCTTAGTTAACCCAGAAACCTGTGACCTCTAGGGCCACGGGAGAGACGGCACTTAAATCCTGGCCTCCAGCTGTCCATGCCCCAGGGTTCTGTGCTTCTGGCAGCAAAGTATGTACTCTATCGCCACACCAACTATCTGTTTAAGTAGCTCCTAACTCCTCTTGGCCAAAGGAGAATTGCAAAGGAATTTGAAAAGATGTAGGCAAGTATTGCAGTTCTTTCCAAGGTTAGGATACTACTACACCAAGGCATTCAACAATGCATACCCCCACATTACTCCTGCAATCTCAAGAGCTTCCAGCCCACTAGGGGGTCCATCAATAAATACATAAATTATAATTTGTATCCATGGTGAAACAAGCACCAAAATTAAATGAAACGAGCATGATACAGTAGGGAAGAAGACAAGGAGGGAAGGAATGTACTTCCAGAGGGTAGTCAGGGAAGGAGATCTCATTTTGGTTGAAGGAGGCATTGGTAACAATGAGAGGACAGAAGTCAAGATGGAGGAACAGCATGCAGCGGGATGCTGAAGCAGGAGAGAGTAAGGCATAAGGAGGCCATCCTGGCTGAAGCCTGATGAGCTGGTGCAGGGAAAATGAGGAGGCTGAGGAGGAACAGGAGCCGGATCCTGCTCTGAAATGAGCTTGGGAAGGCAATGAAGGCATCCAAGAGGGCAATCAATATGTTTGATATGTGCTTTCCTTTAGAACAGCTCTTCTCGACATATAAAGGGCTTTAGTATATCTACAGAGTTGTGCAACCATTACCATAATCTAACTTTAGAACATTTTTTTCAATGTATGCTTTGAAAAGGTGACTCTGCTATCTGGGGAACAGATTGGAGGAAGGGAGGCAGGCAAGAGCAGAAAATTGTGACTCATCACGGGAGCCTCCAGGGCGAGTGAAGAAGGATCATTCATGAAACGTGTGTTTGTGCCAGTGTGCAGGAAGACGGTGCTCCTGGAGGGAAAATTCTGAGCAAACAGTAGCCTAATATTTACATTCACCTGACCAAATGCCTACTCAACTCATTTTTAGTTTTATTTTCTACAACTTCCCTTTTGCCCTTTTTCACCTGAATTAGGATCTGCACAAGTTTGATCAAGCAATTAATTGCTTATACATGTCAATTTTTAAAAAACATAATTAATGACAGGCAAACCAGAAACAACTATTTACAAACACAATGAGGAAAAGCAAGAAGCCAGGAATACTCATTATCGCTACATTTTCTCTTAGAGCTAAGTAGTGCATAAAATTATACTCTCAATATCTTACAAGAAAAAAAAATTACCTGCCAGTATGATACTTATAGAGGTACAGGACACCCTATTATTGATGTTGAAAAAAACGGGTGGGTGATTAAAAAAAACAAAACAAATTTATCATTGTTTAAACATGGACAAGTACCTGGTTTTAAATCCAACTTGGCTTCTCTCTGCTTCCCTAAACAATTCTTGGAAAAAAAAATAAAACCCTTTCCACACTGGCACAAAAAGAGATACACCGATCAATGGAACAGAATAGAGAGCCCAGAAAAAACCCACACATATATGGACAATTACTTTAGAACAAATGAGCCAGGAAAATAAATGAAGAAAAAAACAGTCTCTTCAAAAAATGGTGTTGAGAAAACTGGACAGCCACATGAAAAGAATTAAACCAGACCACTATCTTATACCACACACAAAAGATAACTCAAAATGGATTAAATATTTTATGTTAAGACCTGAAACCATAAAATTCCTAGAGGTTTTACTGATGTTGTTTTTGGATATGACTCCAAATGCAAGGGAAACAAAAGCAAAAATAAACAAATAAGACTAAATCAAACTAAATAGCTTCTGCACAGCGAAGGAAAGCGTTGATGAAACAAAAAGGCAACCTGCTGAATGGGAGATATTTGTGAATGATATATCCAAAAGGGATCAATAGCCAAAATAAATAAAAGAAAATTCATACAACTCCACAGCTAAAAAACAAAGAACTCGATTAAAAAAAAAAGGCAGAGGATATGAACAGACATTTTTCCAAAGAAGACATACGGATGCCAAGAGGCATATGAAAAGATGAAAGATGTTCAACATCATTAATTATCAGGGAAATGCAAATCAAAACTACAATGACAAAAAAAAGAAACAACAATGACATATCACCTCACACCTGTCAGAATGACTCTCACCACAAAGACAACAGATTTCAAGGGTTGGGAAGGATGTGGAGAAAGGGAACCTCCCATACACTGTTAGTGGGAATGTAAACTGGTGCAGCCGCTGTGGAAAACAGTATGAAGAGTCCTCTAAAAATTAAAAATGGAACAACTGTACAATCCAGTTAATCCACTTCTGGGCATTTATCTGAAGAATAAGAAAACACTAATATCAAAGGATATATGCATCCCCATGTTCACAGCAGCATCATTTACAATAGTCAACATACGGAAACAACCTAAGTGTCCAATGACAGATGAAGGATAAAGAAGATGTGGCATATATACAAAATGGAATACTGCACAGTCATAAAAAAGAAGAAAATCTTGCTATTTTGCAACAACACAGATGGGCTTTCAGGGTATTAATCTAAGTGAAATAAGTCAGATGGAAAAAGACAAACACCATATGATTCTACTCATATGTAAAATCTAAAAAGCAAAACAAATGAACAAACAAAACTCATAGATATGAAGAACAGATTGGTGGTTACCAGAGAGGAAAGAGGTAAGGATGCAGGCAAAATGGGTGAAGGGGGTCAACCATAGTGATGGATGGTAACTCGTCTCGTGGTGGTGATCACTTAGATGTGTATACAAATATGGAATTACAATGCAATACACCTGAAATGATAAAATGTTATATACCAATTTTACTTCTAATTTAATAATGTTTTTATTCACCCTAAAATAAAATCAAAAGCCATGCACCACCAACATCACAACAGCAAAAAAGTCTGTCTCTTCCCCAAGTAGGTGTCAGCAATAGAACAGTAAGCAATCCAAGTAAAGGATAATAAGTAAATTAAACTACGGTAATTCATCTCTGCACGATGACAAAGATTTTGTCTTTAGCAACTGTTTAGGATTGTCTACAATCACGAAAAACCATTCAGAGACAACTATACATTGTGGCTGGTTGGGGGATAAATTACCAAAAGACCTCTCTATGCATTATTGGAAGTCCATATGGAACCATTTCTCCCCCCTGAAACACTGAGAAATAGGTCTACCATAGGTTGTGCTTGATTCAATTTATGTAGATCAGTCCCTGGAATTTAAAAGAAAAAATAACCCAAGGAAGTGGGTCATATTGCCCAGGCAACCGCTTTAATGTTGCGACTCAGAATATCCCAGGGCTACAAGTTCATTTCTGTTATCTCCATTTTTATTAGGTGTTAGTTTCGCTTTCTTTCCAGCAAGAATGAGGTTTGCTTTGTTCTCAGTTGCAGAAAGAAATCATCAGAAGAAATATCTTGTATTCTGCTTTGCTTGAAGAGGAGTTATTAACTTTAAATAACACAGTGCAAGTCACAAGGAAAATAATTTAAAAGGGTTATTACAATCTTAAATAAAATGATTTAATTAAGAACTCTAACCACATAAAAATTTTCACCAGAGCACATCAAGATGGCTAAAGCATTTATCTCTAAATCTGCTTTAACTAGCTCTATAAGCAGTGTTTTCAGCTAATTATATGGGGGGAGGTCTTTTTCCCTTTTTTTTTTTTTTTTTTGGAAAAAGGGCTATTTAACCCAAAGTCCTTTTCTGATGAAGAAATGGCAGCTATTAAATAAGCAGACTTTGTTTCTCTTTTCTTTTTTCATTATGCCTTTTCTAAAATCATCTCCAACTCTGACCAATTACACCTTAAGATCCATTTGAAGAGTCCAATGGAAAAGCAGTTTTATGACTTGAGAAAGCTCAAATCCAACATGGAAAGCTCAGTTCAATATTTCTTTTTTCTCTCACTATTTGTATAAAAGAAGCTAAAGAAAATCAATTGCAAAGAGACTTCAACTCTGGATTTAAATCCTTTTGTGACTCTGCAATATAGTCAAACTGGGGCTAGGAGGGGGAATAAACAGACAATTTCTTTTATTATTTTTTATAAATATAATGATGCTGAAAGGCAACTTTGTATCTTTGGAGGCTTCCCTATCAGGGAAAATTGAATGAAACAAAATTCCCTTTGATTTTTAGACAGCAGATGAGAAAGACACGGCATATGCAATAAAATACCCTGAAACAAATTGGTACAATTCATGTGTCAAAACTACAGGACTCTAGTTTACAGAAATACGGAGTGAATTTTGAAAAATAAACACTTCTTTAAATATTGCTTACAAGGTTTATTGAACACATTTGCTCTTAAATATCACCTCTGCATAATCAGTGAGTCAGTATCAAGTGAAAAGGTGAGAGAGATGGCGGGTGTTAGAAGCTGGCGGAAGCCTCAGTTTTTTCTTCTGTACCAGTCCACGTTTAGAAGAAGCCACTCTTTGATATTTCATACAACAGAACCACAAAGGCTGCAGATTTTAGGTGTTTCAGAAATCACACATGGTTTCAGGAACCAATGTTTCAGAAAAAGAAAGAGTACTTTGTAAAATGCATTTAGGACTTTTCCCCTTCACTCTGTTGGGGAGGAGGGCCTTTAATAGAGATGCTATGACCAGAGGGTTCTTATTAAAATTGTTTTACCCAAAGTAGAGAGATGCTCAGACCCAGGACAAAACAGTAAATGGAATGGGGAAATGGGGCTAAAGATATTGTAGCAGAAAAAAAACCCAACCAACAAACAAGGGTTTTTAATATATGTTTCATTAAGAAGTAAGGATCTTTTTTAATCTCTACCTCAATGTCAAAGAAGTAAATTCATTCCTAAAATTCCTCCTGCACTGCTTTCGTGTCTAAAATTAACAAAGATAATGAGTCGAGATGCTGAGGATGGCTAATATTTCTTTAGCACTTACTGGGAGGCACTGTGTTCTTCAGCTGGATTTTCTCATATAATCCTCACCAGAACCTTGAGGGGTAAATCCTCTCCAGTTTTCCAATTCCTGAGGCACAAAATACTTAAAGTCTCAAAGTCTCATTATATTGTACAGGGTAGAGAAAGGAATTCAAACCCAGACCCTCCAATTAATGAAACAGGCTAGGAGAGTGAAGCTCCACTGAGCCTTCCCTCCAACGTCTGAGAGCCTGCAACATGGAAATAGATAGTACATGTTCAGGCTCTTTTTTTTAAATACATATAAAGACTCAAACATAAAATATTAACACAGAAGACGTTTAGACTGATACAAAGTGACCTTGAACCAGGATACTCCTGTGCAATAATCATTTTACATATTTTGTCCAAAGGTCCCCACTAGGTATTTACTGCCCCCAGCCTGTGTCCCAGAAGAAACACCGTGTGTTTTTGATTGTCCTTTAAGGGGCTTCACACCGAAAGAATTCCCTGTAAAACTCTCTAGTTGCAACTAAAAATACTATAATAAGAGTGATAATTCCTGAAAATTATTACAAGAGCTTGCAAAGAGAATTCCAGCACTACAGCTTACACAGGAAGGCATTACACTAACACCAACTAACTGCTGAGAACACAATTCCCTGTCTCTAGAACAGAAAAAAAAAAAAAAAAAGTATGTTCCACACAGGCATATGTTCATATTTTAACTGAGAACCGGGGATCAGAAGAAGCCTTTATAACTACACTGTCCAACACAGTAGCCTCCAGTCACGTGGGGCTACCCTGATGTGTCGTAAGAGTAAAACATATACAAGGATTTTTCAAATACCTAGTAGGGAAAAAAAATGCTTGTAAAACATCTCATTAATACTTTTATTTTGGTTACATGTTAAAATATTTTGGATATACTGGATAAAATAAAATACATCCCCATCTAAAATATCTGAAACGTGTTGTGTGGCTTACTTCCTACTGCTTCTGCCCCAAAGACAGAACGTGACCTAGAAGACCTCAGGGACACACACCCTCCCCTCTTCCTTTCCTCTACCTGCTCCATTCCCACAAATTAGAGGACCTCAATTTCTTCTTTTCTTCCCTCTTCTACCCAAAAGACTGCTAAGCCAATGTGGGGAGGGATGGTGGTGGTATTTTTATAGAGGCATATGGTCTACCGGTCTGTGCAGTGCTTTAGCTATAGAAATGCAGGGCTCATGAACAAGTCAGTAGCTTGACACTGAAGAACACAGGAGCAGCCTCATAGTGTTTGGCATATGGGCCATTCAATTTTTCAGAAGGAATTAAGTTGAGAGGACATACAGCATATACAGAGAAGAGAACAATTTCAATTTAGATGTCACTATTTCTGGAAAACATAACCAAATGTTCAACCTGGAAATAACAGTTCCTCTTCCTGCAATGACCACCAACATTCTCCAGGTACCATGCCTTTAGGACCTTTCCCAAAACGTTGCACCCAAAAGCAAACTTCCTAAGAAGTCTAGGAATTCCTGGCGGTGCCCAGTTGCCCACATGACCATTCATCTTAATGTCATCCTTCTAACTTCAGGCCGACCTCTTCGTGGAACAGGAGGTCCCTGGGGGCACACAGCCCTAAATGCCCAAATCTTTGATTTATAATGATGGTGCAGGAATATACCCCTGAAGTCATGAGTCTCTTGGTCTACAGGGAGGCTGCAGAATGAATTTTTT
This sequence comes from Vicugna pacos, assembly GCF_048564905.1. NCBI lineage: Eukaryota > Metazoa > Chordata > Mammalia > Artiodactyla > Camelidae > Vicugna > Vicugna pacos. The sequence continues at coordinate 31,109,763 of NC_133003.1, read as the reverse complement.
TTTAACAAACTCCTTCTGGGATCAGACGCAGGTAGTCAACAGGCCACATTCTAAGCAACATTAATTTGTTCAAATCATCAACAGTGTACATCCACTGCTAGCGGGGGACAGGGAAAATGAAAATCTTTCACAAAATAAGTTAAGAAAAGTATTTGTAATTAAGCCCTCTAAACTGACGTGTCTGCAGAAAGCCTGGAGATAAAAAGCGTGTTCTGCATTTCTTTCCGCTCTGGGTTTTTGAAGGTCATGAGACTCACAACAGATGTGGCCTGGTTTGAACCATAAAGGTCTGCTTGGTTAACAGCAGTGTTTCAAAGCCCAACAGCTGAGGCACTGCGGCTCCAACAGTTGGTGGGCTCCAGCCCAGCCGGGCGAGCCCCTGGCTCTGCCAAAACACACAGTCTCCCTTGCAGGCAAGCTTCCCGGGAGTGGGACCGGCAACTTGCACGCCCCGTGGTGGTCGCAAACCCAATCCTTCAAAGAAATCACTGCGCATCTAAGGAGACCCGTCTAAGCAAAACTAAACAGCACAATAAGATGCAGTAGCGTTTCCTGGAGCAAATGAAATAATGGACCATTACTTTGCTGGCAACAATCTTGGGGCCATGAAACTTATCAATAATCATATTATCACACATCTAGTCATTTCCATGATAAATTCTTTTTTTAATAGCACTTATTGCTCTTTCTGATTATAAAAGCAATAAATATTTGTTGTGGAAGCCCATTAGGCGAAGCACATTAATGAGCAGAGTACATAAAAAGCATAAACAAGAAAATAAAAATGACCATAACCACTGTTAGAATTTTGCTATATTTCCCTCCTCTGTTCCAATCATCTATAGAGTCATTTTTTAACGCATAGTAAATCTTTCAAAAATCAGTCTGTGTTAGGAATAGACGGGATTTCAAAACTGTAGAATAGATAAACAAAATTATACTGCATAGCACAGGGAAATACACATGAGATCTTATGGTAGCTCACAGAGAAAAAAATGTGACAATGAATATATACATGTTCATGTATGACTGAAAAATTGTGCTCTACACTGGAATTCGACACAACATTGTAAAATGATTATAACTCAATAAAAATGTTAAAAAAAAATGAGTCTGTGTTAAATCTTCTAACTCCCAAATTGGAAGAACATGTACAAGCAAAGCTCATTTCCATAAAAACTAAAAGTACCACCACTCACGGGCCATGTGACTCTGTCTCCAGATGCTCAGTTGCAGGACATCTTCGCTTAGTGTCCCTCTGTCCCTCCCAACCACTAACCTTCCCCCAGCTGGGATGCCAGGTATTAGTTGCCAGGTGTCCTCACTCCTGTGCTTAATTTTGTAAGACCCTTCAGTTTTTTATGGTGTGCTTCCCTGGTCCTTTTCAGCAAGTGGGTTTGCAAACACTTTAGGAAACATCTAGTCTTTAAAATAAGAAGACACCCTATATACAGCTCTTTTAGAGATAATCTTGACTGAAAATTTACTACGTGCCAAGCACCATTTTACTCCTCACAGTATCCCTACAAAGGAAGCACTACTGTTCAATTCACCTTAGACGACCAAAACAGAGGTTGGAGAGGTCAGCTGATCTGCGCAAGGTTGCATGGACAAGACATGGCAGTGTCATGTCCAAGCCCAGGACAGCACAGTAAGTAAACTGCTCAGGACCCTATAAATTCAGTCTTCTTCACGGCCCATTCTTCCTTGCCGTCAAGCTAAGTAAATATGAGAGGCTTAAACGTCCTCTGAGCGAAAGAAAGAAGTGAGGACAGGGATGGGACTGAAAGTACCAAATATCAACAGAGAAGGGGGAAAGCTATGGAAATATCACAAATAGTCCAATTACAAGCCTGTAAAAGGGCTTCACCGTGCAGACAGGTAGACCAGCCATCCACACCTGCCAAAAGCAAAACTGTAAAATTAGATAAAGCTCAGGTGTTGTCAGTCTCCACAAAGCCTCACAAACTCCTGACGAGAAAAGTTATTCCCAAACATGGAAATAAGGTAAAGAGAATGCACTATGTCCTTTCCGTGTCACAGCCGGGTTGAGTTTAACAAACTCACCCCCAAATTATTTAACTCCTAGGGGGAATGTACCGTTGTTGGATTTGCTATTCACTATGATGAAAGGCGAGGCTGGTGAAGTTACAGATTAACCTGTAGATTTATAACCAGTTTCAAAAAAGAAAAATAGGTTATGGTTTTACAACCCTGTAGGATATTAACCAGTGCTGGAGCAAACTGAGCGATCATGTTCTGACATTCCTTATTGGCTAAAAATACCCACTTCCTCTAAATGTCCTTCCAACTAGCACTGCCATATTGCTGTTCACCTCATTAATGACTTGAATTTGATATTTATTAATTCTGCTTGTGTAAGCGTCATGCTTTTATCTTTTTGAACCTTATGACTCGATACTGCAATGCCTTAAACCACGCTCCCGAGTAAGCTGGGTTGCAGGTCTATGCCTCTTCTGTCTTTCATTTCCAAGCTGCTGCACTCAGAAACATGCCAGCGAAAACCAAAATTAAATTCTATAGCTCAACCTTAATAATTGGGAACAGCTTAACATAACAAAACTCAAAAAAAACACAATCTCATAGAGAAGATTTCTGGGCATGCAAATATTCAATAATAACAACTCAATAATAATATTCAATAACATTCCATCATAATATTATTATTAAATATTATTAAATATTATTGAATATTATTAAAATATTCAATAATAAAATGCTTAAACTTCAGGCCTCGAAACATGCAATACAGAGGGCAGACACTAGAAGAGATATTATTCAACCACTAGTCTAAAGTGGATTTTAAAATGGTCTGGGAGACATCTTATATGTCCTCTGGGTGGGTAAGTATCTACATACATAACTATTTAGCAATATTTTGATGCTTCTCACTTATGACAGTGTATTTCCACTATAAAAATCTTTAATACATGTGATATTTGATAATATATTTCCCCAAAATTATTCACTCAATTTTTCTAAATATACTCTCACAATGAATGATTTTCAACCGTTAATCCATGCACATGTCTACCCATGGTGGAAAAAAAAAAATCCCACCAAGTCATAAATCAAAAGATCCTTTCACTTCAAAGGGACGACAGACAGGAGACAGCAGGACAACCAGGTGCCCAAAAGACAAAGCCACTACACAGCAGCCACAGTAATGACGAGACGTGGCTGAAGCTGGAAGATCAGAGCGGCAGCTCCTCTCAGATTTATGTTCCAAGGTCATAGAGTATGATGATTCATTGGAAATATTTAAACTGGAGAGGTTAGAGTAAATGTGTGGGGAAGGCCTGTCCTCCACCAGCCATCTCAGCCACAGTCAGAAACTTCTGGCTTTTCTCCAGCTAAAATTCAACGGTGCCTTCATTTGATACCAGCAAGGCCAACACCCAGAGTTGCTGCCACCATGTGCTTAATCCTCAACCCAAGGTAGATAACGGTCACATTTCACAGCACTCTCCTGATGAGGCAGGACTTGTCCTCCCAACCTGGCTCAAAATTGGGTCCCAGAAAGAAAATAAAACAGATGTTAAGCAGACATCACTAATCTGCTGGAAGTGACTCTCAGGATAAAATATATACCACATTGTTTTCTTTTGTTTTGTTTGTGGGGGGGTGGGTAATTAGGTATATTTATTTATTTTTTAAGGGAGGTACTGGGGATTGAACCCAGGACTTCTGCATTGCAAAACACGAGCTATACCCGCCCCCTCTCCATGTGCCACATTAAAGCGAGGACTTCTCAGGAGATACTGAGGTCATTTGCCCTGGACACAGTGATGAATTCATGCAACAATAACGAAAAGGGGTAGGGGTAGGATGACAGAGAATCAGATCTTCAAAAGAAGGTACCATCAAAAGGGAAGAAGAAGGGGGAGGGTATAGCTTAAGTGGTAGAATGCATACTTAGCATGCACAAGGTCCTGGGTTCCATCCCCAGCACCTTCATCAAAAAAATAAATAAATAAATAAAGCTAATTGCCTCTCCCACCAGGGGAAAAAAAAAAACAAAACGAAAAGAAACCTTAAAAAAAAAATGGTCAAAAGGGAAGAAGAGAGCGTAAGGAATCACTCTACCCAATTTTAAGACTTGTGTAGCTACGGTAGTGAAGACTGTGATATGAGCAGGTAGACACAGAGATCAATGCAACAGAAAAGAGAACCCAGAAAGAGACTTGCATTGTACCACCAACTGATTTCAGACATAGGTGCAAAAGCAGCTCAATGCAAGAAGGACGGTCTTTTCAAAAATGGTGCTAGAGCAATTGGACTTCCATAGGCTGGGAGGAGGAGGTGGGGAGGGGAAAAGAATATTGACCTAAACCTCATGTCTTATACAAACAGTAACTCAAAATGGTTCATAAATTTTAACATAAAATGTAAAACTATAAAACCTTTAAGGAATAGAATAAGAGACAATCTTCTGGACCTGGGGCTTGTGAAGAGTTTTTGGAAATGACACCAAAAGCATGAATCAGAGAAGAAATGAATAAGTTGAACTCCATCAAGACTAAGAACGTTTTTCTATAAAGAGACTTGTTCAGAGGATGAGGGGACAGGCTACAGATAGAGAAAAAATATTTGCAAACCACACATCCAACAGAGGCCTACTATCCAGAGTGTATGGAGAACGCTCGAAACTCAACAGTAAAAAAAAAAAAAAAAAAAAAAAAAGGTCATTTACCCTATGACCCAACATGGATATCCACACAAACATCTGTACACAACTATTAATAACTAATTTTGTGGTGAAGCAACCAGGAACTGGGAAAAACCGAAACCTCCCCTAAAAGGTGTATGTTTATACAAACTGGTGCAGCCACACCATGGAATACTGCTCAAAAAACAAGGTGATCCACGGATGCACACCACAGCATGGATGGAGAGCCGGGACATTACCCGGAGAGAAAAAGAGTCAATTTCAAAAGGTCGCATTCCGTACAATTCCATATATATTAACATTCGCAAAATGACAAAAATACACAGATGTAGAACAGATTAGTGGATGCCAAGAACTGGGGGTGGTGGGGGCGGAAGGAGGAGGTGTGTGACTGTAAAAGTGAAGGAGATCTTCGTGGTGAAGAAATCATTCTGTATCTTATTCCAGGGGTGGTTACACCAAACTACACCTGTAACAAAGTGGCACAGAGCTATACACACACATTGTACCAAATGCCAAACTCCACTTTTGACAATGTAACTGTAATTACCTAAGACGGAACCAATGGAGGAAACCAGGTGAGAAGTACATGGAACCTCTCTGTACTGTTTCTGCCCCTTTCTGTAAATCTACAATTATTTCAAAATTAAAAGTTATAGTAAGTGAACACCTTTGCCAGAGAGTCTAACCATGGCCACAATGTTTGCTTCGTAGCCAACCCCTTTTGATAACTTCACACGGAAGTAAGGAAATCATACCAGGTGAAATGTATGTTTAAAGACAACGACACCATGAGTGTTTTCTTTTTTCTTGTTCTCCCCAAAATGTATTTACACACAGATCCTATTTACAACAGTAATATCAAGGGGGAGGCAGGGAGAGAGCAGATGAAACTTAGCAACTTCTTGGAAATGTATCCCCATAGACAATCTGACCATGAAAATGAATGCTGTTGTGATAGAAAAAAATAGAAAAGCCACCATTACTTTAAATTTCCTGTTGATCATCTGATGAAATACTGAGAAAATACAAGTGCATTAACACACATTTCCAGGCCTTTGAACAATGTACCAATTAGGGAGGTGGATTACATAATTTCTACAATAAAGACATTTCCTGAAAAGAAAGGCAAGAGGAAATAAGTGAAGTTCTAAATAGTTGGCCTCGACTGAATACAGAAGTTTCAGTCCAGGGACAGCTTACAAATCCAACTTTTTTAAATTACTTATCCACATCTGCCCATCCCCAAGAACCCACTTCCCAAACGATCCTTTAAATTCCATTTCTAGTCCTCAAACCATTTCAATGAAAACAGTGTTGTCGTCTGTGGGCTGGCACCTTTATACAGTTTATAAGAACAGAAAATAAAACACGTATTCATAAACTTATTATTAAAGAAGTATGTATAAAAACATCTGTGTGCCAGACAGTATACTAAATCTTTTTTAAGGCAATCTATTTAAGTTTTAAAACTAAAATAAACAGATTTAGTGTTAATACATTCACTCTTATTAATTCCCCAATCACATTATCATACTAACAGTTTCACTTTGTGATAACGAAATTAAGGGAAAACAGGACTATAAATCTGATATTGACTTTCATATTTCATACACTTGCCTAGAATATGAAACCAGCAGGGGAGTCTTTTGCATGAACAGAACCCTGAACACCCAATTCTCATTTCAGCAAGTGGGTTGGATGCCCATTCTGCACCTGTCCCCCCACCTTACCCGTCCTCTTTATTCCCCCAGGTCAGGACCCAGGTTCGGTTGCCTGAGTCCCATCTCTCCGCCATGCCTACTCAGCTGTGAGCTTCCAGCCTTAATTCACAGCACTGGGAAGGTGGTCCAAATTGGTCTACCAATTTCTGCTGCTCTGGTCTGGATGCCACACTTTGTGCAGCTCCATTTTGCCACCTCAAAGAGAACCTCTCTGAGGACAAATCCGACATAAGATGACAGAGCAGGAAGATGGAAACAACCTGGATTCCCCATGAACTTGGCTGGCTACCGATTACCTAGAAATCTACTACCCCTGGATGATCTCCAGTAGGAATGATGACATTTCTTTATTTTCTCACTGCTCAGAGCTGTGTCTCTCCTGACTCCAGCTGAGAGCATCCTAAGTGATGCCTGGCTTTTGCTTATGTGCCAGCCCTACCCAGGGTGTGGTCTCTGTGGGGATTAAGAGAATCAAGTCCTCCAGGCATTTCCTGACTCAGGGAAATAGACAGGAGGACGTGGTATTGGAAATGAAAAACAGAACATAAAGTTGGTCCTAAAACATAATGCTTCTCTTCTTGATCCTTAATGATTGCATAAAATTCCATCACATAGACAGTCAAGCCCCATGATCAGCTGATAGATTACTCTGTATGAGTTAGAAAAGGCACCTCGTCCCCTGGACACTTCTCTGCCATCTGCCAGGATAAAGGCCCAATAACTGTCTCCATCAATCACATAGTAACTCTGTACTGAAAGGCACGTCCTTGAGTCTGTAGACAGGTATACAGGTGGAGGGATCTCCAACCCAAACTTCTGGGAAGCCAGTGCATCCTTACACTCATCATCAAATCTCAAACAGTTAGCAGTACAATCAAATATAGTGACACTCTATTACTAAAAGCACTAAAACAATTCAGTTTGCAATTCTAATGGAGGTATCCAACTGGAACAGTAACCAACACTCCAAGAGTCCCAGACAGTGGCCAGTGACCAGGAGCAGAAACGCACAATAAAATTCCAGCTAGAAAAGAATCAGGACTGGAGGGCAAAACTTGGTGCAAATTTATTACACTGAGCTGAATTTACAACATAGTTGAAAGGCAAGAAGAAGTTAAATAATCCTGTAAGACAATCAGCAGAGAGATGTCTGATTAAGTGCCTAGAAAACAGAATAGACAATAAATTAAAATTACGAGCAGGAAGAGTGGACTTCACAGAGATCCCAGCTAAAATACTTAAATAATCAAGGCCAACACAGCAGAAACTAGTGACAAATCTAATAGGCTAGGGTACAGCAGCCAGTGTCTTGCAACTAGGTATTTCAAAAGCCTCTAAGTGCATTTTCCAACGGCTGGGATTAACCTACAATTAGACATCAGCTTTAGAAACGCAGTCACATCAGATGTACAGCTTTCTCTCCCAATATTCTTACAACTCACTCAACCAGGGTTTGATACGTGCCTACCATGTGCTGTGAATACAGCGGTGAAAGGACCTGATCATGTATTGACTTGTTTGCTATCATGTGCACACTTTTCCATATGCATGTTCCCATTCAATAAAAGTGAACCAAAAAGCCCTCTTCCATCACGGTGCTTACGGTCTGAGAGGTTGGATGTGGAGGGGAGACAGGAGACAGGAAACAGCTACATTCATGTAAAATACATAGAATGCCAAACAGCACTCAGGAGAAAAAAAACAAGCAAATCAGAGAGAGGAGACAGGACAGGTCAGGAGTGCGCTATGATGTGAGACAGCGTGGACAGAGCAGGCCTTCCAGACACAGGGCATCTGAGCCAAGACCCCCAGGAAGCCAAGAACAAACCATGCCGGTCTCTGGGAAAGACTATTCCAGCCAAAGGAAAAACAATCAGAAAACACGGAGGCAGGAGGGTGCCTGGAAGCATGAGGAACAGCAAGCAAGACCAGTGCGGCTGGAGCGGAGTGACTGCGGGATGGAGAAGCAGAGGAGGTCAGAGAGGGGACGGAGACTGGAGTCACAGGTGGCTGATGCCCTTGGTAAGAACTCTCACTTGAGAAGAGGGATGTCGCTCAGAGGAGTGGCAGGATCTGAATAAATATTTTAACAACACTCTGCTTGCCAGTGATTCCAGATACACAGAGATCCTTTTGTTTTTCATAATGCACATCAACTTTCACTGGGATGGCACTGTACACCTGAGAGTGCTTCCGAGAAACAGAGAGGCTCCCCACTTAGAATCATTTCATTCGGCCCACTTATGTATCCACTTACTTGATAAATGAGAGTCAGAGAATCAACAGCAAAACACATGTTCTACTCTGAGTTCCTTCTTTTTCTTTCCCCCACTATTATTCCCTTTGTAATTAACCAAAGTGCCAATGGTCAGTTTTCCTTGATTTAGCCCAACCCACACGTATTTACAGAGGCCCTACTATGTGTCCGGCAGGAAGTGAATGAGGTGGGAGGGGCTGGCCCTCAAAGTTAACAACAGGCCACTGTGACTCAAGGAGTCAAGAGTCTGTTACCAGAGGGGCAGGTGCATGAGAAGAGCACTTGACTCTGAACCTGAGGCAGGAAGGAGAAAGGTTTCCTGAAGGAAGTGATAGCCGAGGTATGGGGAAAAATGTCTTGGTGCAAGGGAGACCAGAAAAATAGCACAGCACATGGCTTGGCACAAAATAAGTGATCAACCCAAGGGATGAAGAGCTTCTAATTGGACCACAGTGGAACTTCAAAATCCTCATCCTTACTCACCAGCCCATACAATGCTGGTGAAGCCCAGTGTGGATTGTCCAAGCGTCTTTCTCTAAATGATTGATAACTGGCACGACTCCCAAGGAATAAAGATCTCTACTCCTGATTCCACTAATTTGGAACTGGTGATCCTTTTGGGCAACGATTAGTTTGGCCTCATCCATGAAAAGAGTTTGCAATGACAAATTAAAAGGGAAGTGATACATTGTTTTAGGAAAGCAGTTTGATACACTGCACGGATGAATCAACAAGTGAAGCATGTGCCAGGCAAGAAGGCTCACATATTGGCCAGGGAGCGTAGGGCAGGGTCTCTCGACTTGGGCACTTGGGACATTTGGAGCAGGAGGCTAATTTACAGTGAAGGCTGTTCCACGTGTGCACTGTGGGGCGCTGAGCAGCACTGCTAGCCTCTCCCCACCAGATGCCATCAGGAAGCCCCTAGTTCCCCTGGAGATGGGACCACCCAGAATGTCTCCAGACATTGCCACATGTCCCCGAAGTAGCAACATCGCCCACCAGTTGAGAAACACTGCAGTAATGAGGAAACTACAGACCCTCAGTACTTTGTGAAGGAGCACAAGGGAGGACATGCAGCAAGAAAGGGAAGAACTCGCTGTTCCTCCTGACCCGGGACCCATTTACGTCTTTTAATGAAGGACCATTAAAGTGATGATCGGAGAAACTCCACTGTTAGCCCCACTTTTCCCAAGACTTACACACACGCAGACTCAATTCAGAGACAGGACTTCAGGTGTGAGGTGACAAAATACAGAACTGCTATGAAGAGGAAATGGCTGAGAAGAGGGAAATGAGAGTTAAGAAATCGACATGAGTAAAGACGGACCACCACACAGACTTAGTCTACGTCCTCCTGGCTCCCGTCTTCTGGCATTACGGAGCCTGCCTCCAAAGACCCGACCTCAGGGTGGAGGGGAACCTGGAGGACGGGTGGGGCGTGGAGACCCAGGACAGCCTACGGCGTCTGGGAAGGACAAAGAGGAAGGGCAGGAGCTCCGAGGATGCTGCTCCCTGGAAGCCTGTGTAGGAAAGGCCACCACACTCCGTCATCCCCACACCTCCAGGGTCAAGGCCCCTCGATGAACACTTGGGAGCAGCTGGAGTCTTTTCTTTTAATTAAAGAACTTGACCCCAGGGCCTTTCCTCGATTATGTCTTCACATACAACACTAGTCAACAAACAAATTCTTTTCCCCAAATGTGTATGATTCCCACTCAGTTGCCCTCTTTCGCTCTCCCTGTGGTAAGATTTTATGGATTGGCAGCCAGCAAAGCAACATGATGTCTCACGTAGAGAAGAATCCTTGCTGTTTGTGAAAGCTTTTGGAAGAAGAGAAGTGGAAATCTTTGCCTACAATGAAGCCCAGGGATTTCTACAGCTTTATAGTAAGCCAGCTGATGGCTGGTGTCTGTACCATTCGAGAGAGATTGGGGTGGGGGTGGGGGGTAGGCCAAGGGAAGGGTATAACTCAGTAGAATGCATATTTAGCATGCATGAGGTCCTGGGTTCAATCCACAGAACCTCCGTTAAAAAAAAAAAAAGAGGGATCACTGGGGACAATTTATAAAACCAATAGAGCTTTAACAGGTGTGAACTCAATGCTGACTGTTTATTCCCTTTCGGCTTAAGACCCAACATTCACATTCACTATGTGTATCACAGTTCAATGACTGCTCCAAGTCAACAGCATTGAATTCCAACCTTTGTTACAAATGGGAAAGGAGAAGGGGGAGCCAGAGCACCCAGGCCAAAAGGTCATCAAACCCTTGGTGCCAAATCCAGCTCTCCTAGGCGAGTTCATCAAGCTGTCCTAGGAGTCTCCGGGCCACTTCGGTGCCCTTTGCCTTCCAAACGGCCTGGTTTCTAACTGCCAAAGAAAACTTACTAAGTCACAGGAGAATGAATTTGGTACTCAAGCTGCTGTTTGGGACAGTCCCGATTTCTCTGATTTGCTTCAAAGCAACAGAGATACAGGCAAGATTTCCATCTCCCTGCTTTCCCCTCAACCTCAACAAAAAATATAAAAACAATCTGGGATTTTAAAGCTAAAGGACAGTATCAAAACATCACACCATTTTCACTCACTAAAGCCAGAAATGCATTAAAGTGGGTGTGGCCCGTGGATCCCTGCCTTCTCCAGCACGCAGTACGCAGTACACATCTGCCTGGCATTGTGCTGCTACATCCCACTACTGAGGGCTAAAGTGAAGAGTCACTAAGGATGTGGAAGGAATCTTAATAAAATACAGTAATGTCATTAATCTAACAAATTCTTCCCCAAATGTACAGGTCAACAATAAGAGACTGAAGCTGGAGTTTCTAAAACAGTTATGGTTCTCTGAGTCTTACCTTTTATAAATTCTGTTTGCATCAAACAAAAGTTTAATATATTCTAATACCTATTAAAAAAAATACACACAAGCCACTCCTTACAGTAACACCTACTGTTTCTCCTTCAAGCATAAAAGCAAAGTATACATCAATTTACTGCTTGTGGGAAAACGCAGGCATGATTTTGATTTATCACAGAACTAGTTTTGAGGCAGAGATCTCTCAAGTTCCCAGTCTTCTTGCTTTTGACCCTGAGAATTTTGGGCTTAGTTTCCCCATCTGTAAAATGGGTATAATAACAGAATGTATCTCATTGAGTTGTGGCCAGGATTGGCACTGCATTTAGGAAGGACTTAATACATTGTACCCATTACTATGACCACTATTCTACTCTCCTTTGGGCATTCAAAGAGGAATCACAGCAGGCACAGAAAAATAGCCAGTATGGACTGTTCGACCTAAGAGGCATTAAAAACTTTTTACAACATGCGATTCCAAGAAACATTTACGAAAATTGGACAGGAGCATCAATGTATCTCTTGCAATAAAGGGCCAGAAGAGCTTAACACAAAGAAATAAGTCACCAAAATAGGTTATAAAGTCAATGTCCCTGAGAATTTTTATAGAAAGATTAGGCAAATATTCTTACAAAATGTAAGCACAGGTTCGTCTTCTATCCCTAAAATGCTGTGAATACCCGTCACTTCATAACCCCCGATGAAGGGTGGATGGTAGAGACACATATAAAGAGATTAATAAATATCCAATTTTCTTTATAAGAAGGGACAATGATTTGGGTTCTGGACTCAATAATAATCTAAAGCGCTTCTAAAACACACGGCTTTCCCATAGGGTAGATGATGCCGTATGTTTTGCTTTGCTTTGTAATAAGAAATTGATTTCTCTCTTCAGGTTGAGATATATCCTTGATAAACACCAAAATTCACTGGCTTACAGAGATATCAGGGCTCTACAGGTAAATTATTCATAAAGAAAACCCATAAAATGACCACAAAACAGCACTTCAGAGGCAGAACCGTACCTCAGCAGGGTTCAAGATGACGTCAGACTCTCAGAGTTGAGACTTAGAGCCTCAATTCTGGGGAGACGGCGAACAAAGCACTCCCTCAAGAGTTTTAAAGGGAAGGAGGGGGGTGGCAGATGGCAGTGCCGCTAAGACTGCACAGCCATCTCCTCAGCTTCCACGTGGTATGAGGCTGGATGCTGCTACACAGGAACGCAGGACAGAGTGCGGGGCCACGTCACCACAGGGAGGACCCCCTGTATCTATTATGTCATTATGTCCTCCTAATATCTACCACAGTACCCAGGGCATAGCAGGCAGATAAAAACGATCTGGGGATCGTTCCGAAAACTAGCAAGTAAGAGAATTTGCGCTTACCTGATGGTGGCAATTTCAATACCAAAAAGAAATTCAGATGGTTGGTGGGAAACCAATATGTACTCTATTCCAGGGATTGTGAGAGCACACAGCGCTGTGACCATGTGTTGTCACTGTCTTCTTTTATTTAGCTCCTTTTTATTTCTTTTTCACGCTCACCATCTATTCCCCCATCCCACCAGCAGCTTCAATTCTTTTTTGGAAAATATGTTCCCTTCACTGCAGGCACTTAAACATCTGACCCAGATAAGCATGCACCCACTACGAGAGCTGGAGGCTGAGGGACCAGACGCATGATCTACACCTCAGATGCAGACACCCTGTCCTCATGCTCCGCTCTACTGTGAACGAGCTTCTTAAGTAGAGAAGACAAGGCTGGACACCACTGTCCCAGGGAGCAGGAGCTACACCTCTGACCAGACTCCCAGGTCCGAGTGTGCTGCCCTCCAGCACTCATTCCCTAACCTCCTGGAATTTCTTCCTTCCTTGTGCATGACCAACATAAATATTCCAGTTGCCCTTTAATTATGCAAAAAAACTTCAGTCGACTTAAGTTTTACCCAGACTTTTTTCTTTTGTTTGCAAACAAACAAAACAGACCAAGATATTCAAAACAACCCTTGCAAAGAAAAACACAGTGACCTATTTATCAGATTTAGATACAGGTACCAGTCACCAAAATGCCAAAACAACAGCAGATAAACAAATATAAAGGGTTACTTTACCATTAATGAAGTTCAGAGGTAGGGAGGTCTGGAGATGGTGATGCATTCCATAGTAAGAGGGCTAGGGTAGGCACATGGCATTGTAAACACATGATCCTTTTGTGAAAAGTAAAAGGCCCAACCTTTCTCCAGGTACACACTTTGGGAGGGAGAGCCTGGATTGAATTTCAGCCTCTTAATCAACCTCTCAGCCAGTGGCCTTTCTGGAAGAAATAGTGCAGAGCTGTACACAGTTCTGCCAGACTGCTTCCATCTTGTGGCTCTGCCATGTTCTGCACATAATACCAACCTCATGGTTCTAGATAACTGCTCAAGATCCAGCCATCATATCTACATTCCAGCCAACAGGAAGGAAGAAGAGACTAAGAAAATGCCTCTCTCCCTTTAAAGGAACTTCCTAGAAAAACTGCATGCTATTTCTATTTATATTCTATCAGCCAAAATTTAAATCACACCTAATGACAAAGGTGGAAGGCTGGTCTTTATTCCATGCAGCTTTGTGTCCACCTAGAAAAACAGAGCTTCTATTACAGAGAAATAAAGGAAGAAAATCAGCAATACCTAGTGCACTATTCAAGGTTCAGTTAACACACTGGTCTATGACTAAAGGTAGGCTGTGGCCTCTCCTTGAGGTTTTCAGAAGTGTCACACACTTCATGTCTCACAAAATATATTAATAGTTGTAGAGTTCATACTTTCAGAAGAACTCAATAGAAGGGATTTTAGAGATCATTCAGTTCAAATCTCTCATTTGAATATTAATGTTTCATAACAGATACCACTTTGCACAGATACATAATGCTGTATTTTAAAAATATGGCATCATCATTCATTTGTAACCTACCAATCCTTTGTTAATTATTACAACAAATGCTTTAATGCCTTTTTAACATTTAAATCACCTGGGCAATTAGCACAATGTCTCATAACAAATGGAAATGGGCACATAACTTTCGCAAGCTGTTTAATAAAGAGTGTGGATGCCTCATTGCCGCATAATAGATAAGGTGACCACCTTCTACGAACCAAAAACTGGGACACTGCCTGCCACACACAGAAATGAGAGTAACCACTGATGGAGGCTGAGGCCAGCATGTATGATCCGAGACTCCATTTCACTACAAGTATTACTAACTTTTAGAAAAATCATATTATTACTAAATTGGGGGCAGGGGTGAAAATATATAAGCTCAATGGGGAAGGGTTATTTATCTGCTTCTTTTCTCTCCTGTATCCCCTTGCCTAGCAGAATGCCTGGTACCTACAGGCATTAAAATACTTGCTGCTTCAAGGAATCTGCCAAAACTCTGATAGGAGCCTAAAGATCCAAAGACATGCGTTCTAGGAATTTGCGAGACACCAGAAAATCAAAGCAAAACAAACAACAAAATACCTGGATGATGAAAGGGGGAGAGGTGGGGTGCCAGATACGAATTCCCGGAGTTGCCAAAATGTTATGCACACACTGCCCACAAAACCCCCAGAACATCAGAAAACATTATTCCCTCCTCTAATTTCCCACAGAGTATCCACTCAATAAATCGCTAACACACAATCGACTGTGACGGCCTATGCTGACGCTGCTAGGCTGGTTTCCCTTGCACGTTTTTGTAGTTTTGCTGCAGGTGTAAGTACACAAACACCAAACTACACATGACTGGGGTGGGAAAGAAAGGAGTATGGGTGTTTAGGGATGTGACCATTCTCCTGTTGCCTTAAAAAAAAAATCTCCCAAACAGCTGTGACAAACTGTTAGCATCTGTTACATGTTAAGTGTACGGTGTATTGTCTTCACCTGAAAGTTTTCCATAATTTAAAATTTTATCAATAACCGTGACAGGTAAACCAGAAGCAAAAGTTTTTTCTTTCAAAGAAAAGTAACATCAATAACATTTTACCTAATGGGCCACTTTCTAAGGTGCAAGAGAGACAGGATTCCCCGTGGAGGAGGGGGACGGCAGGATGCTGAGAGAGTAACGGGGAAGTTGCATCGTGCCTAAGAGCCTCAATGATCCGGGGCCACATACTGACTGGGACAAGAAGTTCCTTCTTTTTTTTTTTTTTACATTTTTTATTGACTTATAATCATTTTATAATGTGTCAAATTCCAGTGTAGAGCACAATTTTTCAGTTATACATGAACATATATATATTCATTGTCACATTTTTTTCTGTGAGCTACCATAAGATCTTGTGTATATTTCCCTGTGCTATACAGTATAATCTTGTTTATCTATTCTACAATTTTGAAATCCCGTCTATCCCTTCCCACCCTCCGCCCCCGCAGAAGTTCCTTCTTAACGCCTCTTAGATCCATTCCCCAAAATGGAAATACTATCATGTAACCTCTCAGGATGGCTTAGCACAGGATGGGTTTAGCACAGAGCCTGGCAAATAGCTAAGTCATCAATAATTGATAATAATTATTCTCATTTAAATAAGAAAGAGGTTTAAATATATTTTCAACTACATTAATGATTAAGTAAATGAAAGGCTGAAGTCCTTAAGTTCTCGCTCTCTCCATTTGCATACAGCTGTTGCCAGCCTATTTTAAATGTCTTCGTTGTCAAGGCGGGAGCCTCTTCTGCCGAATGCACAGTCCTGTCATTCAACAAACCCATGGCTCGAACTTGGGAGGGGCTGTTACTGCCAATAACTGGAGTCTGAGACCCTCTCACAGGTCCGTGGCCAACATCCATGATTCCAAACTCATCTGCCTCACTCGGTGCGTCTCCTAGTGTGGTCTTGGGACCAGCAGCATCAGAAACCACCCCCCCCACCAAGGAAATTGTTAAAAATGCCACTTCTCCCGTCCCACTGCCGACCTTGGGGACAGGCCCAGCAATCTGTTGGAACAAGCTGCCATGTGATTCTATTTGAGAACCACTGGCTTAGCCGAATTTCCCAGGGAAAGAGAAGAGGTTTCCTTTCAGTCTTAGGTAGTTAAGGACTAACAGTCAAGAGCAAAGATTGCATAATTTTCACCCACAGGGCTAAATATCAAACACCTTAGGCTCCGTGGGCCAAAAGGAAAAATCAAGGTAACGTAGGTATTTACTGAATCCCTTAAAATGCAATGATTTAAAAATACAAAAACCATTCCTAGTTGCTGAGATGGACAAAAGCAGGTGGCAGGCCTCAGTCGCTGAGCCCTGGTCAAGAGTTTGGAAACAGGCAGGCTTCTATCACATGCATGTTTCTGGCTCACCTGCTTCCTGGCAGCATCCCCAGCATGCAGGCTGCTACCTGTCCACCTCAGTGGACCGGTCTGCAAAATGGAGATGGCAAATACCACTCAGCCATAAGAAAGAATAAAATAATGCCATTTGCAGCAACATGGATAAACCTGGAGATCGTCATTCTAAGTGAAGTGAGCCAGAAAGAGAAAGAAAAATATCATATGATATCATTGATATGTGGAATCTTAAAAAAAAAAAAAGACACAAATGAACTTATTTACAAAACAGAAACAGACTCACAGACATAGAAAACAAACTTTTGGTTTACCAGTGGGGAAAGAGGGTGGGAAGGGATAAACTGGGAGTTCCAGATTTACCGATACTAAGTACTATATATAAAATAAACAGCAAGTTTATACTGTATAGCACAGGGAACTATATTCAATATCTTACAGTAATCTATAATGAAAAGGAATATATGTATGTACATGTACGATTGAAACATTGTGCTGTACACCAGAAATTGATGCAACATTATAAACTGACTATACTTCAATTTAAAAAAAAAAAAAAAAGGTGATTGCAGTAGCTCTGAATCCCTGGGGCTGTGAGAAGCTGTGAAGCCCTGAATGGACACAGAAAAGCCCCAGCTCTCCACTGTCACAGTGTGGAAACCACCTACCTGCTGCTGGCTGCTCCCTTTATTACTCTGGTCTCACTACAGTGTTGACTTCCTCTGACAGATTCAGAATCCAAACTTGCCAGACCTCATGACACTTCCTAAAATTACCACACATGATGATTTGTGTTCTTAGGGCAAGTCCTCAAAGGCAGTTTGGAGGTAGCCACGTGAAAAAGAATATGTTTCCAAAACATCTTTTAAGAGGCCCAGACTGGTATTTTCCGTTCTGAATTACACTTTTACACCCTGCTTAATTTAATTAAGAGCCAGCTCAGTAGGAAAGATCTAACGAGCCAAGGTTCTGGTGAACTCACGATCTACCTGTTGGTGTGTGCAAGTGTCCCTCGCCCTCTGTAGCCGCTCCTGGAGATGGGTCACCACTCAAGTGATGACTTTAACCATAATGCCACCCCCATCACTCATTCATACAGAAGACCGACAATAATTCAAGTCACCCCATCGAAGTGACTCAATATTTTTTAATGGACTGAGATCACCAATTGGCAGGAATATGCAGAAAGACAGTCTTTTCACTCATTGTTGATGAAAGTATAACACAGTGACGTAGCATTTTGGGGAGGCAAAAGAGACATTAAAATTAAAAATACCCGTTTAGTGCCAGCTCATCTTCTGCGTGTTTAATCAGAGATAAAAATACACGTGCGCATTATGATGTACCAAGTTTTAGTTCTTCACTGCAGCATTATTTGCTATAGCATACAACTATGTGCTCTATAAATCATAAAATATCCATACTATGGAACACAATGCAGCAGGTAACAAGGACGAGGACACTACTTACAGAGTGACCTGTGCAGATATCCAGGATATATTAAGTGGGAAAAAAAGGTAGTTATCTAACAATATGCATATATGATTTATATAGTAAGAAAATTAGGCATTTTCCACATGCAAAAGCACAGTATATACACAAAATGCACATTTATCCTTCAGAGGGGTCTGAATTGGGGAAAGGGGTTGGTCCAGTGTGTTTCTGTCTTGTTAGAATTTTTTTTTAACTGCCACATATTGAGATTGCTTTTTTAACTAAAATATATATATATATATATATATATATTTAATAAATACACTGGCAGAGTAAGATAAACATCAAGGAAAGAAACTGAGTTCATGTAGTTTCTACATTCATTCTCCAAAGCAAGAAATGTGGGTCTTCCATTGCTGATAGACTTACATATACTGTATCACCGTAGATTGTCCAATTACTGGTAAAAGAAATAGGTCAGGGCCTTGGTTTGCACTGCAGAGGTAGCTCAGAGTGGGCACTTACTCAATGGGACAGCTCCCAGCTGCAGCCTGTGCATTCTCCCAGGTGGTATTTTTTTTTTAAATATAGTTTTGTTTTAATGACACGTACCTCCAATTCTAGAAGCTCCCATTAAGCCTTCGTGCCCAAAGCATTTCAAAATGTCAACAGGCTGCACGCATTGAATCCTGCGCATTCACAGGGATCACAGACCTGGGTGGAGAGGACTCCAGGGAACTCCCTCCTTCACAACACACCTCTCCCCTCAGGGCAGAGACAACAGGAAATAAAAGGCTGAGGGAGCCATACAACATCTCGGGATGCGGGGATAGGCTTGTGTGTTGCAACAACCTTGCCAGGCACTTCCAGAAAGAGCAAAAGCAAAGGGTGGTGAGAGGAGGGCAGGAAAAATGAGTGATGAATGCCCCGACCAGGGTTTCTCAAATATAAGGGGCACCACACAGCCTCTGCCCCACCACCAGGCACCACCAAGACTGGCACACGAGGGCCCCCCCCCCCGCATCCAGGAATTCAGTCCTCATCCAACAGTACGGCATCAGCCCCTCCTCTGGGCAGTGAAACAGGTAGGGCAGCCTGGGATGGTACCTTTGCCTGGTCCTGGTGGAAGAAGGAAAAAGAAGGACCACTGGCAACCTTCCAGAAGCCTAAATTCATCCAACAGAAACAATTCCTCTTTATTCTATGGTCATGTTCCTACTACTTCTTTGGTGACAAAACATCTTCTCTGCAATGATAGTGACAGTAAATAGTACCTTTTTCCCCCCTTTAGACATTCTTAATGGTCAAACTTAAAAGCTAGCTCCTTTACATCAGCCCTCCAATTTTATTTTAAATGGGTCCACAAAATCCAAAGCCAGACACCAGATAACACCCTGGAACAAAGAAAGGGAGTAAACAAAGAATCAGAATCTATGTATGCACTTTCCAAACTCCAGCTCCCTCCCAACAACCAAAACCCATCAGGCACTGCTGTTTCATTCCCTAGTTTCCAAGTGCTTTCTCAGCAGTGTTATTTCCACCTATTCTTCACACCCATCACAGGCATCTGCACCAACTCCAAGCCTCAGGCGCCCCAGACACTTTGATACCTCTAGGGTGTGTGGTCATTAACAGGTGAGGAGAGAACACCTGGGGCTGGTGCCTCAGTCACCCAAAGCCCTTCCTGCAAGTGTTTTTTTTATCACCATCTGCTAAGCTCATCCGCTGCCTGGCACCTGTGCCCACGCCCTCAACAAGTCAGGGCTCTCGGGAGAGCTGCCTGGCTTTATCGTTATTTACCAGGTCTGCTCTGAGCCAGGACCACAAGGACAGAGCCTGCGTGCAGGATGCCGGGGAAGGGGGGCTGCAGGCGGGCAGGTGGCAGGAACTGTCCCATCGCAGCGGACAGGGGCAGGCACCGGGCAACAGCTACTATTCTTCAAGAGGCAGGTGGGTATTAATCCACCTGAATGAATGCAGTTCATCTCACAGAGCACATCAATAATTCAGTAAGAAGGGTATAAACAGACTCCTGTTACCTGGCCTTTGTTGGCTTTTTGTTTTTGTTTCCATCAAGGGGGCATCAGGTATGAAATTATGGCTTATTCAAAGGAGTTTTTCTTTAAAAAAAAATAAAAATAAAAAACCGTCACCAAGAGTTTTGCCATAGCATTTAGAAAATCGAATTTAACATAAGACCAGCGGTTCTCAAAGGGGTGAGAGAAGCAGGGGGGTTTGCCTCCGTCAAGAACACATGGCAATGCCTAGAGAATTTTTAATTGCTACAACTGGATGAATCTAATGGCTAGAGGCCAAGGATGCTGCTAAACATCCTGCAATGCCCAGGACAGTGGCCCCAAAACGATGATACCTTCCTAAGTGTCCAACAGTGCCAAGGCTGAGTCACCCAGCATTGACTCACTTAAAGCCCCAACAGTCCTCGATGGTGGGTACAGTTACTAGACTCTTCTTCCAGATGAACAAGCTGAGGCACAGAGAGCATTAAGGAAGTGGCCCGAGTAGATCTGAGATTCCAATCCAGTCTACCTGTGTCTACCTCCAGGACCTGCACTCTTCCCCCACTGCACTACCCGGCCTCCCAGACAACCCATGTTTGCCTCTCCTCTCCAGCAGCTATTCAGCAAGTCCTGTCCCTCACAGGAAATCCTAGCAGGGCAAGGCTGGAGTCTGGCTTATTCACTTCTCCACCCTCCTGCCACAAGGCCACCTCAGCGTGGCAGTCCTCAGAGATGCTACACAACATATGACCGAACATGCGTCCAGCTCACTTGGTTACTGGGTGACCATGGAGTATCATTTTCATTTTGGTCATGACAGTCTACACCAGCATCCTTATAATAAGCCTGATGCAATAAAAGATTTTCCCTTCAAAACACAGAGAGGTGAACTTTCATCTAATATTAGAATTGGAAATATCCTTTATAATCAAGGAATCTCGAGCAAATATGCATGAACAAGCTCATGTGAAATCTGACAGAAATCTGTGTTTGTTTTACAGAGGAGAGAGTCACCCTTCAGACTATCGAAGGGATCGGAAACACCAAGGCAAGGTTAAGAATCTGACACGTTCCATTTAAAAAAGGAGCACATGAAAATATGAGAAAGTGGTTTTTCCAAGGCCACCCAACCAACTGGCAAAAAAGGGAGCATAGGAAAAGATGATGTCAACTCCCCCAGCTGTGCACTGTGTTAGAAACACGTTTCCCCTTTCTGAATGTTAATCACTCAACCTTTAGCACCAAGGCTTAATATTAAATAAAATAAAGCCACAATAGAAAAAGTGTCAGCCTAATTACACATAGTTACTCTCATCCCCAGTCTTGTGGAATCTGACATTATTATAATTGAAATGTCTTCACAACCATTTAAAGCAAGCAATACTGATAAGATGCCTTCTTCCAGTGTTCCTTATTTATTTTACAAAAAGGCATCAGTCTGAAAACAAACTGAAAATGACAGGCTGTTGAATGGTCTGACACCTGTATAAGTGGGGCAAACACAAGTTGCTAAGAAACACCTGTGATGTGGTAACCTCTAATAAGAAATATACGTTTGGTCTTTGTCCCAGCTCCTGACACTAAGCTCCTAAAACCCTTGGAATTTCCTAAGAGATAAAAGCTATAAAGATGAAAGGAGTGTTTTTTTTATTCATGACAAGCACCTTTCAACCACACCTGAGTTTATGGTAATGAGGTGACTTTTAAACGCTTCAATAATAATCCCAAAAGGATGAGGCTCAGAGAACTTTCAGGCTGGTGAACCAGGAAGTATCCAGGTGCCAGGAGGGTGACACACCCCAAAGCTCCACAGAGACAGAGAAGCTTCTGTGCTCGGGACCCTTCCAGACCTCACCCTTTGTGATTCTTTGTCTGACTGTTCATTTACAACCTTTAATATATCCCTCGTACTCCACCCATAATCTAGGAAGTAAACCCTTCTCCGGAGTTCTGTTAGCCATTCTAGCAAATGATGGAATCTGAGGAAGGGGTGCCCACGGGTACCTCCGGTTTGTAGCTGTGTCAAACGTAAGTTCTGGATAACCCAGGGACCCAACAAACAACAGTTGTGTGTGTGTGTGTGCGTGTGTGTGTGTGTGTGTGTGTGTGTGTGTGTGTGTGTGTGTGTCTGGTGGGGGCCAGAGGGACCAGTCTGGTGGGATTAAGCTCTGAACCTGTGGGCTCTGATGCCATCTCCAAGGAGACTGGGTTCAACTGTAGGACAGCCAGTGAGTGTCTGCAGAAAACTAGAGAACTGCTTGGTGTGGAAACATCCCCACCTCTGGTATCAGTGTTGTGAGATTGTGATAGTAGCAGAGGGGAGAGGAGGAAACAGAGCTCTATCTTCTCATATCTCAAAGGAGCAGTCCACTCAGCTTTCACCAAAAAACTCTACAACTTCATCCCCTGAGATTTTTAAACTATGGGCAGCAGCAAAGGACAGTGGTGTAGTACCAAGGCTCTGAGGACAAAGTACCAGGGTTCAAATCCAAGCTCTGCACCTGTCTTACGATTTCTTTTGGCAAGAACCCAACAAAATTGCCTACAAATGTGCACCAACAGGCTTGTACAAGAATTTTCTTTGCAGTTGATTCTTAGAAGCCTAAAACTAGAAAGAACCAAATGGTCTACCAATAGGAAAGGGAGTCAACTGTGATGTATGCATATATTCAATGAAAATTAAACAAGGGGCCCCACACAACAGCATAAGTGCATTTCATAGACTTTATATTGAGCAGAAGAAGTCAGACACCAAAGAGGACATACTGTGTGGTTCTGTTTATTTACTTGCAGTTCTAAACAGGTAAGTGCATCTATGGTGAATGAAATCACAATAGTGGTTACTTTGCTGGGGGTGGAGAGAAATGACTGGTGTGGCTGGGACACTGGAAATAGTCTATATCTTATTTGGAAGGTGATCTTTCAGGTGGAAACGGTAACACACCTATATAAATGTATCCAGCCACACACTTAGAATTTGTGTGGATTTTCAAATATCAACTATTATATCAAATATTATAATTAATGTTTAATATTTATATTTATTATGTTACAAGATGTTTCTATATTTATAATATACCCTGCTTTAATAGCAAACATTTTGATTAATATTAATGTTACATACTAATATATAAAGTAATCTGTATGTGAATTTGTATCTGTTCTAACTCAATTACTAACTTCTAATTGTTTAAAGAAAAGCAAAAAGAAAACACCTAACTCTGTCACTTGTTACCTGAGATACTGAAGGCCAGACACTTCACTTCCTGGTCCTCAAATTCCTTTTCTCTGAAATGGATTAACAATAGCCCCTGTTCTCATTAAGTGGCGGTAAAATTGTGAACGGGGTAAGAACGGGTAAAATCTTAGCTCGATGCTGAAGAACACACGGGCTGGTACTCTCTATCATCATCATTATGATAACAATTGTTAAAGATGTTTCTGTACTTATTTGCTCTTCATTAACATATTGCAGAGGTAAGAACTAGCCGCTGAACGTGGATATTGGGTTTTTTTTTAAACCCACGTTTTGGCCCACAAAAGCGGCACAAAAATAGAATAACTATGTTACTATGACAATGACATGCAACAGAGATGCAACATAAATAAGAAAAATGTGACCTGGACCACTTCCAACTCAGACCTGAAGATGAAACAGCACTCTTTCAACTGCATCCCATGTCCTGCATCCAAGGTGTGACTGAGGAGTTGTCAGATACCTTGTTAGCAGTGGGTGCAAATGGGAGAAGTCTCACGCTGCTATTCTGCATGCTCTGACAAGACCAGGAGGAAATGCAGTCCCCAAAGAGTAAGACTGCCCAGCGTGCAGCCTGATTAATCGCTAGAGGAAAAAGGCCATCTGGTGTGCTGGTGGAGGGCTCCGCGAACACGCAGGGAGAAATATGCAGCGGGCAGTGAACAGACAAAGGGGCAAGCGAGGGGACAGGGTTGGGGGAATGGCAACCACTCAATCTCCCACCATGTATGTTTCCAGAAAACCAGGGGCCTTGCCCTCCTAGATGATTTTCACCCCGTTGCTAATTGCTGGGGTTCCTTATAAGGCAGGGTCTTTTGACCTGGATAGAGGCAAAGCTTGCAGCTTGAGCTTTACTGATAGGGATGCACATTTTGTTTCTGCCAGAGTGGTCAGCATGTTTTACATGTATTTCCTGTGGCGTATAAAAGCACACAATTTAAGATTCACAGAGGCAAAGGGGAGTACAAGGAACAGATGTAACGAATGGGGAAGGGCAGGCCACACAGAATGCAACTGACACATCCAACGTGTCTGAGAAAATGGGGATACGTCTCCCACATTCAGAAGAGAAAAACCTGACATGAACATTCTGAAACAAAGTACGATGGTTCCTTTGTCTTTTTCTATTTATTATTTTTTAAAGAAGCCCTGGAGTTCAGCCTCCAAAAGCCAGTCAAGTTCACCATCTGCCAAACACACAGTCAGATCCTCACTGAGGTATCACTGCTATAGGAGGTAAATTAAACAGGAATATGTTATAATGGGTAATAAAAGTTGGCAACTAGGGAATTCACTGAGCCCAATTTAGTTATAAATTTCCCTTAAAGTTAAGCTAAATATAAAGAACAGGCAATTAGGTGCAAGCTTTTAGCCCCGTGCTGAATTATTTTAACACGATTTATCCAGTCAGGGCTGCAGGAAACCTGGCTGTTGAACATTCTCAGCTTATTTGCAGTTTTATCCCTCAGTCCATTTACTCACAGATATCTATGAAGAAAACAAACCTAGGTAAAGTAATTCTGTCTTTCTTTATAAGGAAAATCTCACACATAAAAGTTTATGTTAGGATCAATGCATGAGTCAACTTACTTCTTGGTTGAAAAGTCAGGTCTTACCAGCGATCTGGGAACCCTTGAGAGGCCGGGGGGCACAGAGGAATATGGATACAAGAGGTACTCTCAAGGTTTTCAGAGCCACCTGTTCACTAAACAAGGATCAATTAACTCCAAGAGGACCACAGAGACACATTCAACTCCCGGAAAAATCCAGAGTTCTTGGTGTCTTTGCCCTAAAGTTCAAGAGCCCTCGACACTAAAGTATGAAACATTTGTTCTCAAAAATCCTTAGACGTTATTTCAAAAGCAGCTCTTCTAGGGTTGGGTCTCTTTTTGTATTTAACCCTTTTTTCTTGGAGCTTTTCAAGTGTTTTGGTTTTATGCAAATCATTCTTTCAGGCATCTTTGTCATCAGAGGCATTTTCCAGTTCTGAAGCTCCCTTCTTTTGTTCCTCTTTACTCCAGTGAATTCACACTATCTCCTGCCTTTTGTTTCTCTACAGTAGTAAAATTCTATTGTGATGCAGCGGCAGACAATTTAAACTAAGGTGACAATCATTTCAGGAAATAAAGCAAACCTGCTTTCATAAACTCCTACCACATGACTAAATATGCCTTCTGCAGCAGGGGGGAGGGAGAAACACTGCAACCCTCACTGCTAGCTCAGAATAAGATGACAAAGGAACTTGGAAATAATAGGTAAGGTGCAGCTGGCATTTATAAGGTAATACCTAACTTAATTTCCCTTAGTGATGTTGCTAGAACAAGGATTCTCTAAGTGTCCTCTGAGAAACAACGGGGTCTCAAAGTGACACCCCAGGGTCTCCCCCTCCGGATACTTCCAGGAGACAGACTGGGAGTTTCTCAGATTCTGTATGGCTTGGAACATCACAACAGATTGAGTGCAAAAGCAGTTACGGAAATACAGCTGTTTTCTGCCGAGCCAGACATTAAAGAGATTTGCAAAAATATAAAGCAACACCGCTCTTCCCACTAACACTTCTTGTTTTGGAAAATAGTTACTTTTCATCATAAAAATGTTATGTTAACATGCATCGGTTTTATTAGTGTTGTTTTCATGGCTTAATAGTTTTGAAATAGCTCAGTGTAAAATGTTAATACGGTAAGTATCAATAGATACAGCCTACATAAACAAAGCTCTTAGGGGTCCTCCATAATTTTTACGAGTGTAAAGGACACCTGAGTTTAAAAGGTTTAAGAAACACAACTAGAGAAAAGGGATCAGCAGACTGTGTCCCACGGGTCAAACCTAATCTGCTTGTTTTTGTAAGGTTTTATTGGCACGCAGCTACATTTGTTTACATCCTGTACATGAACCAAAATCCAGCCTGTTTTTATAAATGATTTGTAAATGTTCTTAGGAATGAAATTTCACACATTTACACATCATCTCTGGCTGCTTTCCTGCTACAAAGGCAGAGTTGAGACGTTGTGACCAAGACATTACGGCCCAGAAAGCCTAAAATACTCACCATCTGGCCCTTTACAGAAAAGGATGATGATGATGATGACAGTGGCTGATCAATCTTAACTGGCCACCTCCCGTGCACCAGACACTATGCCGCGACCATTTCACCTGGGTCAAATCAACCGTCCCAGTAAACCCATGAAGGCAACTCTGTCACACCCCCACTGGATAGATGAAAAAATTTAAAGCTCAAAGTTGAAGGGACTTTCAAATCACAAGGCTGCATCAGTGGAGCAGCCAGGACTCAGAACCAGGTGTGACTCCAAGATCAACGAAGACCCGACTGAAGCATGAAAAATAAACACGCTAACTTCTCAAAACACTCTCTGAGAAAAAAGACAAAAAACCTTCTTGCACACTGCCCTACACTGGCAAAAACCAGAAGAGGGTATTTTTCCATTGAAGAGAGCACAGGACTCTCCAGCCGTGCTTCCTAGCCAGTGTAGACACGCAAGGGAGAGTCTTCATGCAACTAACTGGGAAAGGAAAATCAAACTGGAGTCAGCATTGCTAAGACAGCTCCCTATAATGGAGCCGGCTGAAGAAGGGTGGTTGACGCACGTCTCAACCCAGATGAAACTCAATTTTGACCACTTATTGTCTTAATGCAAACATCCAGAACATCTGCCCAAGGTTCTAGAAACTCAAGAGAATTATTGGATCCCTACCCCATAGTAACTCCTGACAGCCTGTCCCTTAAGGACCAACGCTACCTCTCCGGCATCGAGGTCAATCGTGATGCTTGCCACACAACTTTAACAATGTTGTGGCAGTGCCTTTATACGCCCCTGACTCTTACACTTCCCCAGAACACTCTTTGGACTTTGCCCAAATCTGTGTCTCCCAAACTGCAATTCCTAAGACACCAAATAAAATGCTGTTCTTATCTGCAGCCTTGTGCAAGTCTTGGTCAACACAACTCAACAGTGAAAAAGCCTCAGAAAACCAAGGATGGTTGTTTATCAATTACACCCCAATAAAGTTAGAAGGAAGAGGAGGCGCTGGGGGGAGGAGGAGAAGGAGGTCATGGTCGTAGTGATAACAGGAATCCCTTTCCCCCCTCTTGATCTCAGAGCAAAAGCTTTAACACTGGCCTTGAATATGATGTTTGCTGTAGATATTTGGTTACCAGGTTAATAAAATTTCCTTCTACTGCTAAAAAAAAGAAAAAGAAAGAAGAAATGAGCATGTGATTAGAATTTTTTAAACAGCTATGTACTTAAGATGTTAATCTATGGCCCTTTAGAGTAACAACCAAAAAAAAAAAAAAAACCACTCAGCATGACTACAGAAACATTAGGGAGAATTTATACACCATGCCTAGAGCCACATGATGAGGCTTGTTCTCAAAAGACCCTCAAAGTCTTAGTTTAAAGAATCTGTGTTTACATTACAGTCAACTCAACCCCACGTTGATGGGACCATACAATGCTCTCAAAACGTTTCCTTAAATCCCTGCCCAACAACCACTCTCTGGCCAAAATAATACTCACTCACTCATTCACTCTAGCATTTCTGAACTAGGGATATACATATTTTAAAAAATGAGTGTATACTTAACATAAGTGTTAATAAAACATTCATAAAATCTCAAAACTGACAGACTCTGTATATATGTGTGTGTGTGTATGTATATATATATAAAATCAACAGCATCTTTGATCACAGTTACCATTCACCTGGTAAAAACAATACAATTAAAACAAAACCAACGGAAAAGTACTTTCTGAAGTACGTGGCCGAAACCTGGAACAAGCCACACTGGCCGTAGAATTCACCATGTCTTTAAAGAAATGTCTGACTTAAAAAAAAAAAAATCTCCTGAATCGTCAAAAGTCAAAGAGGGAAAGAGAGAGAGAGAAAGACAGAGATACCAAAAAATTAAATCAAACCAAATTGTAAAATCTGAAATTAATGCTTCAAATGCAGGGGTTACCTGGGGCCCTGGAAGGCACTGGATTTCAGACATGGCAAAGAAAACAGAGAGCTCCTTTAGCCAGAGGAACTCTTTCGCAAAGGAAGAAAATTGAGACCTAGAAACTAAATGAAGCAGCAGGGCCTTTGGATATAGCTGAGTCCACCCACTTCAACGCTTTTAAGGCATCAGGGAGCCTCGTGCCAATTGCAGGAACTTTTATTTTTAAATTGTGAAAAACTGGAGTATTCTGTAACAAAAAAACCCAAATAGTTCCGAAAAGTCGAGGGTCCCTCCCCACTCCTCAATATTTCTTTCACATCCTTCCAAAGACCCTGTGTGTGTGTGTGTGTGTAACACAGACAGAATGAGAGTGAGAACCAGAATGGTCCTCTCTCCTACCTCTCCATGGGGTAAAAAACTTAAAAACAGAATTTCATACCAATTCTGCATTTGGCCTTTTTTCACTCAATATCCAGCGTAGAAATCATTCTAAGTCAATACACACATACTTAGTCCACTCTTTTCTTGAAATGGCTACACACTGGTGCACCGTCATACAAATATGTCACAAGGAAGAATCCCAACTCTGCATTTGGGTTGTTTCACATTTTATGCTGTCCCAACAGTTGCTACATTTACTATCAACAAACAACTTAAACCTTGATACAGGTGTGCCCACTTCTCTACAGGATAAATTCCCGTAAGTGGGAACCTGGAGTTGAAAGGTGTGTGCATTTTTACTTTCTATGGAAACTTAGGACAGATTTCCTTTCAAAGATTTCTGAACCTCTGCATTCCCACTGACACGGTGATAAGCCAGTAGCAGGTAGGTTGTCGAGTCCAGCTGACCCTTGAACAACAAGAGTTTGAACTGCACGGGTCCACTTACACGTGGATTACTTTCAGCAGGAGACGCTGCAGCACCACATGATCTCCGTTTGGTTGAACCTGCAGATGCAGAACTGTGGATACAAAGAACTGCGCATATGTGGGGCCAACTATAAAGCTAAGTGTGGATTTCTGACTCGGAGGGGGCCAATGCCCCTACATCCTGCACTGTTCAAGCGTCAACTGTACTTTTAAATCCATACCCTTACTACTGTGATGTTTTATCAAACATCTTGATCTTTGCCATTCAGTATAAGGTATATAATGTTATCTCACGAGGGCTTTAATATGGAAGGGACTTCAAAAAAAAACTATTCCTATATTGCCCCTTACTAGCTATAACTTTTAAACTATTAAAAACCAAGGGAGTAAAAAAGAACATTTTAAGCAGCTTTGGTCCTTTCTATTAACCGAAACATATGGATTATTTACTGCATTGGAAAGAAATCTTTGGTACACCTGACATCTAGTGTTGCTTACCCATCTGGTCAATTCAGCATCAGAAAAGGTAAGAAAAAGTGAATCAGAGAAACTGGACTTGGAATAAATGAGCTTAACCAATCATCAGAAAGATGTAGGTACATATGTGTAGGTAGGGGTGTGTGTGTGTGTGTGTGCGCGTGCGCACGCACGTGTGCACGTGTGGAAAATGGTTCACTGAGTTGATGTTGGCTCAAGATGAAGTACAAATATCCTAACTTTTCATCATTTCATTTTTTCCGCTCTCCAGCTTTTAATACGTTCTAAAAAGCGCTCATATTAATTACTGAAAGCAATATTTATATGATTGGACTGAGTTAAAAGTCACAATAATATGGTTAAACGATATGGTAGTATTCAACTTTAGTAGAATGGAAGAAAAATCTCTCATTCCCTTTAAATCTCTAGTTCAGAGAGGGAGAGAGGGAGAGACTGTGGGAAACTCAGGCTACCAAACCAGGAAAGGCTGGAGAAAGGAATAGGAAAATTTTTATCTACCTAGGAAGTCTATTTCTTGTTTTTGTTTTTTTTTAGTTTGTTTTTTGGTTTTGGGGGGAGGGTTAATTAGGTTTCTTTATGCATTTTTAAATTAGTTTTTATTTTATTTTTTAGTGGAAGTTCTGGGGATTGAACCCAGGACCTTGTGCATGTTAAGCATATACTCTACGACTGAGGTATACCCTGCCCCCTCTCCTTTTATTTTTTATTTTGGCTTTATTCAGGTATAACTGACATATAAAATTGTAACATACTTAAAGTGAACATCATGGTGATTTCATATATGCAGACATTGTGAAATGACTCCCCCAGCTAGTTAATTAACACAGCCATCAATTCACATAGTTGTGTGAGTATTTGTGAGAACATGTAAACACTACCCTCTTAGCAAATGTTAATTATACAATACAGTGTTATCAACTATAGTCACCATGTTTTACACAGATCCTCACACCTTATCCATCATATAGCTGAAAGTGTGCATCTCTTTACCAACCTCTATTTACGAGCTATCATCTTAATGCCTCTACAAGACTTCCAAGGCCCTTCATGAATTGGCCTCTTGCCCATCTTATTCCAGTTTCATCTCTGTTACACCCTCAGGCACTCCCTGAAGAATTAATTGGCATTTTTTTTATGTCCACATGCCTTAACACATGCTGTTCCCTTTACCTCAAATGCTGATCCTTCTCTCTGAAATGCCACTGGTTGATCTTCAAGTCCAGCTGGGTCATCTCCTACTCAACTCAAATGTCGCTTACTTTTAAACGTCTTGCCTCTCTCACCTCCTCTCCAAACAGGAGCCCAAATAGAGTCAAATTTCACTGAGTCTTCCTCTTCTCCCTCCCCACCCCCAACATAGATAATTTTCAGTATCTTTGCTCTGTAGCAGATTATACCTTTGTCTTGTTTCGGGGACTATTTAAGCATGGCTTTCTAGGGCAAGGACTCAGCCTTCTTTCAGTTCTCATTAGCACTAAGTCCAGCCATCTAATGGGAAGAAAATGTCTGCCGAATCTACTGTCCTGGCTAACAGACAATAAAGATATGAATGTATATTCAATTATAACACGTTACCTGGGCATTTCACCATAAGAGTTCAGAATATATTAGCAAAAAGGAACACACTGCCAAGTTTAAGGACATCTCATGGGTAATAAGTAGGAGTATTTGAATATTCTCTTATATAAAATATATTATTTCCCATCACAAAACCTAATGGAAACATAAAAATCATTTATTCTAATACGTTTTGGACAGGTATTCAATTCAGAATTTCTCATATATTAATCATTTATACATCTTACTAAATAGTTGGACATTAATATGATGCCTACCTCTCCATAAAACTGAATTGTCTGATGTAACAAATGGGCAAATTGCATTTTTAATATTCTTTTCACTGTTAATCTTTTTTTCATTTTTATTCCAAGGAATAGCAACCAATTAATAAAAATTCTTAGTCTCACATCATAACCTATTGCTATAGAAACAACTGTTAATAAAAGGGCGGTGAGGATACTAAATAAAACGTACACCATACTAAAAAGTTTTACGGGCGCTTACACAGAAGTAGCCACCTTTTGCCAGGAATTTTTCACTTCTGCCCATTTCCACGGTATGAAACACAGGAACAGCTATCAAACAGCCTGTGACACAAACTGTTGTTAGAGCACTGCTGTGCACTATTTCACTTAAAACCCACATCAACTGTGTAAAGTTAAGTGACTTTGTTATTCACATTTTACTGCTGAAACCCCCCAGCTGAAAGCTCAATACAAGAATGTATGACCACCAAGTTGTGCAAAGAAGATTTGAACAATGATTTGTCTAAGTCCATGGCGCACACTTCCTATCACCACCTAAATCTCAACTCCACGTGTCTTATAAGTTGCCAGTTGTCTATGTTTGGCAATTTTTTTTAAATGTTATTTGCGACTTAGCTACAGCACAAAACTCTTCATCAAGCCATTAAATGGCAACACATATATTGAAGGACAGCCGAATCCTTAAACAGGGGACAACACGTGGTAGCAGAAGAAACTTTACTTACCATATATTACTCACAGTTTAGCCCTGGAATGTACGAAAGGAAGAATAAAAATAAATACAGCACGGACTGCTCATTCCATCATGCTTATAGAGTCTCCCTAACCTCAAATGCGTTTATCTCCAACCCATACACTGAGTAACAACCCCTTTCTGTCCCCTCATCGGTAAGTTCTTTATGAGCCAGGGTTCAAACACTAGTCCTCTTTACTTAAAGTGACTTCACCGTGCCTACCAGCTCTTAGGAAAGCCCCACTGCCCTTCAAGGTGTCAGGATGACCGTGGCAACACTTGGTGCTGTATCTGCTCTCGGCGGGAACACAAATGGTGACCTCAGGCAAAGGACTGACTATATTAGTCTTGCTGGGATGCTTTCCAGAATTTATACGTCCATAACATATAAATATATCATCATTTCACAAAATTAGGACAACACATAGGTCCAAACGAAGCGTGATGGTCACCCTTTGTTCTGTGCTGTCCAGTGTTGCTCCACGTTCCTGAAAGAACACAAGTTTGGTTTATAGCATTTCTGGTCATTATTCTACGTGACTAAAAGTACAGACAGAAATCTACATACTTACATAGGCTGGTCTTTGGACTCCTTTAAAAAAACACAAATAGGATCACATTCTATGTTGTTCTACAACTTGCTTTTATCGCCCAACAGTATATTAAGCATTTTTCCACGTCAGTATACGTAGACTTACGCTGTTTGAGAGTGCCTAATAGTCCACATTTTTTGGTATGCCATACTTGAACCATTCCTCCACTGACAGATAATGTGATTTTATTTTGTCTATGTAAAAACATACCAATTCTCTACAAAAATCAATCATTCTCTTGAGCAGTTTCATCTCAGAGAGGTAAAGAAACCCACGGCTTTCAAGGAAGACGGCGCAGAAATTTAAAACTGCCAGGCACTGAATGTATCATCTATTAAACTTCCTTGAGGGGAAAAAACCTGACACAAGCTGAAAAGCCAACAGAGGGCTATTCGTTATTCAAAGAGCTTTATTTCTGATCAAATACTTAGAAGGGCGTTTCAGAGAAGACAGGAGTCAACTACCAGAAACTATCTGAGTGAATGGTTTTATCTCATAATGTGAATCTACAAATGGCACAATGCTGGCCTTCATGTGTGGTGAGGAGGAGGGAGGATGAATTCGTCCCTTCATGGACCTGTGGGGTAAAAACCTCACTGTGTGTTTTAGGGTCCCAGGCTTTCCTTGGTTTTGTTCCTGTTTGTTCCACCTGTCTTCCACTCTTTTGCACATTTCCTCCACTTTGCATGCATCAGATATCCAGGAAACGGAAAATAAGGAAGACAAGGTCCTAAAACAGCTGTTGTATGTAACACGTCCCCATCAAGCATAAGGACAATCAAGAAAATGCCTCTTGGCCTGGAGAGAACAGGTTAACAGGTCACCCTGAAACACACACTCAGAAGAGATCTGACTCTGCCCCTTTGCAGGTCACTGCTATCTCACACTCTCTCCCTTCCTTGGGTTTAGTGGCCTTAAAGAATCAAGAAGCCCCTGAACTTACAGAAAGTGGTAGCAACCACCCAAACCACCATATCTGCATTGCAAGCAATAAGAGCGGGTGAAGTTGTCACAAGTGAAGTTCACTGCCTGGTTGGGACCAAACCCAGAACAAAGCCAGGCAAAGCTCTACCCCGTCACCTAACTCAGGGGAGGGCTTGGAGGAAGGGGCGGAGGGGGGTCGGGGGGGTGGGAGGGGATGCAAGAAGAACAATCATACCAGAGGAACAATGAAAATTGCTGGGAGCTCTGTACCTTGCCTGAGTGACCCTCCGTCCGCATAAGCGGACGTGTTTTCATTCCAAAGCACTTGAGAGGAACACTATTTCTAACTCCACGAACACAGTAGCTGGAGAATCTTCAGAACACAAACTGAGATTCTCCCAAACCTTTCTATTATAAAATAAACAAAAGCTGGTTAACTCCTCAGTTTCTCAGATCAACTAATTTTAATGATGGGATGAGCACACCCTGCAATGAGACAGACTTCTACTTTGTCAGCACTGTGATTACCATACTAGTTTGTTCTCCTCCATTTCCTGAGAAAATCATTTACCGTCAGTAAATAGAAAGACTAGAATTTCTCATGCAACTTTCTCCTGCACACAGAGAAATGCCCGTGAGAGAAGCAGATCTGCAGATTTCAATGCAAATCAACACCTGTAATTCACATTTGCCCTTGCTACTTCGGTTTGGTGCCTAGATTTCCAAGGTGCCAGCATCCTATCACAGAGATCCAGTCTTCCCAGCTGGGCAGTCACATGGTCCTCTCACTGTGTCTCATTCAATTCCAGCCCCCCTAGGAGAGACTGATGACTTATTTATTTGGGGTGCTTTCCCAAAGCCCCTTCCAAAGTGAATCTCATATATGCCAGAGTCTCTATTTTAAGTCAGACCATCATAAATATGCAACTCATCTTGTTGAAAATCCTTCTAGAGTTTTTCTAAGATCCAGCAGACTTGTGGGGTGTGTGAGTGAGTGTGTGTTTGTGTGTGTGTGTGTGTGTGTGAGTGTATACACGTGTCTGAATGTATAAATACAGTTTAACTCTTTATTATAGATGATAACAGAGGATAGTTGTATGAATCATCCCCCCAAATAGGTAATTCCAATCATCAAATCACTTCTGACTGGCATTAGGAATGTTTGTTACAGCAGCTCCAAATATGAATTGCAAAACATTTTCCCTAGGCTAATGGTAAATATAATTTTCATTCCTAGAACATAAAACCCACAGTGACGGATTATTATGGTAAAAGAAGTCCTCAAACAAGAGTCAGGACGCCGGGGCTGAGGAAGGTCTGATTCGCCAGTGTGGGCTCCTTAACCAAAGGCAGGGCCGTTGCCAAACCTCCTCAACCTTCGCCCTCTTTGTAAAGTGAACAGTTACACCAGACACATTAGGATGTCTGAGAGGAGAGAGGCAGGGCAGACCATGAATTCGGGATGCAAAGGTCAAGGTCAAGCCACCCTGTCTGTGATTCTGCTACTGACAAGGCTCATGCAAAATAACCTAGAAAAAGAAAGCTGGGATATGGCCGTGTTTACCACTTACTAGGCACTGACCCAGAAACAGGAAAGGACACAGAATTTAAAGCAGCAGCTGACAAGGGCACTAACAATTGAATTTTGCAAACATAAGTGCTAAATCCTTTGTATGGAAAACACCAGGGAGGGAGGACAGGACATTGGCTGCTTTCTTTAACTCGAGCTGCCCACATGCTCTCAGGGAGGAGCTGGATTAGAAGGCTCCCATCCACCAAAGAGCTCCAGGACCCAGGAAAATGCGAAGAGCCTTCCCCATCATGCAGCTAATCACCGACAAAGCTCAAAACTGCTTCCACAGCTGATGGCCTCTGAGTCTCTGGAAAGATGGAGGAAGCCAAGGAAAGGGGGCCTCCAATGAGCTCACGCTTAGTCTAGCTCAGATTTCTCAAGGATCCCCAGCTGGGAGGACAAACGCCTGGACATTGAGTCTAGGCTGCCACTTGGAGACCTGCTTGCTAGGTTGTTCAACACACAGCCCTTTTTTGGCCTGAGGTCAGAAAACAGTTTTCCAGGGCAACACAAGTCTAAATCCTAATCTCTGCCTAATCCCTGTAAATAACATAAATCTGGCTGGAAACATGGACCACTCTGGGGGAGGTCTCTCTCTCTCTCTATGGTGACAACATCCCTACCTGGCAACACACCTTCCCTGACAACCACCTCGGTGGGCCCAACGCAGAGAAGGTGCCGTCAGCCACAGCTCCGGGAGGTCAGGCACCCTGGGAAGAAGGGGCTCCGTGGGCATGCCTCCAAACCACGGAATTATCCAGGGGCCACACTTAAATGACTTCTG
This sequence comes from Vicugna pacos, assembly GCF_048564905.1. Lineage (NCBI taxonomy): Eukaryota > Metazoa > Chordata > Mammalia > Artiodactyla > Camelidae > Vicugna > Vicugna pacos. The sequence goes on along the minus strand of NC_133003.1, from coordinate 31,073,468 downwards.
CTAAAAAGCTGCTTGCAAAAGCCGGGTACCCAGCTCCACATCTGGAAGCCCGTCCAAGCTCCCCACACCCCTATCTACATAATGGCATGTGATTAAACTGTCTTATTCTGTTAGCCCTTCAGCAGACATGGAAACAAACAAACAAAAAAAAGTCGTAATCCAACCATACAGCTGTCATAGTTTGAGGGCTATATAACAAATTGATTTCCCGAAAAGGAGCAGGTATTGCTGCATATTATACACCACCCCCACAAATGTTTCTCTAAGTGAATGCAAATTGGCCTCTAAAGAATTTGTCTAATGTGTTAATAAAAAGATGTCTATGACCGACGAAGCTATAAAGTCCTACTTAAGAAATAATTCACGCTTTCCTAACTTCTCATTCTTTCTCATACTTTTGTATAAATATGAAAGTGAATGGGTTCATTTTCTTTTCATTTGCAATCACTTTGAGAGAAAAAAGAAACATCAACGAGTAACTTCCAAAAGGGTCCCAAAGCCACATTTACTCAGGTCAGGCCAGGTCCCCTAATGTCCAGGTCCAGAGTCCTTTTACAGTCTCGACAAATACATCTGGATGGTAGACTCCCCGCTCTGCCCGGAAGAATCATTAATCGTTGTTACATGAATAAATGTTGGCTGTCACTTTGAACAGAGCTAACACAGACAGCACACAGGCCCTCCACTGCTAATCTGGGTCTGCAGGTGCCCGAGCAAATGGCTACATTCCAAATTGAGGGGCCACTGAAGGTTCCCAAAGCAAATTCCGGAAAAGCCAGATTAAACAAAAAAATTCAAATTGAACTAGTCCCAATTATTTCATCCAAATCTGGTGAAAATCTCCCTGGTGTTTGCCTCTCAACAGGAGATAAAAAGATCTTTCTTTAATGGCAAGGTAGGCATTATCTAACTGGTCAACTTTACCTGATCTGTTCTTCTTGGTCCTAATGGTCAATACGTAATTCATTTTTGGTTAGTTGGTGACGGCGGATTTCCTTTATTGAATTTTCTGAATGGATATTACATGTGTATATTTTAAAAGTCAAAGTCAAAGCGACCAAACAATTGACAGTGAAAACTACCGCTTCTTCCTTCACCTCCTCCCCACACCTCCCAAGGCAACGTCTATTACCAAAATGCCAGTGTCCCAGAAAAAAAGTAGCCTAATCTAGATACTGTTGTGCACCTGGCTTTTCCCCCCTTAATTAACAAGATACAGATATTGGAATAAACATATGTACCAGTTCACACGGAGATGCTTCAACAGCTGCACGTACGCCTTACTTAACATACCATAATTTATTAAAGCAGCCCCTTTTAATGGGCTGTCAGGTTGTTCCTCATCCTTTTCAAATCCAAAGGCTGCTGCAATGCCTAACCTTGACACAAGCCATTTTGCACTTGTGGAAGTTCACCTGAAGGATAAGCACCTGGAGGCAGAGTTGCTGGATCAAAGGTTATGTGCACACGTAGTTTTGAGGGACACAGCCTAACACTTTCAGAGAAGCTGTACCAATTTCACATCCTGCCTAGGCAAAACATTATCTGACATACATTTCAAAAATTTTCTCCTAGAAGAAATAAAAGCAAGAATAAACAAATGGGACCTAATGAAACTTACAAGCTTCTGCAGAGCAAAGGAAACCAGAAATAAAACAAGAAGAAAACCTATGGAATGGGAGAAAATTTTTGCAAGTGAAACCGACAAAGGCTTGATCTCCAAAATATATAAGCAGCTCATATGACTCAATAAGGAAAAAATAAACAACCCAATCCAAAAATGGGCAGAAGACCTAAACAAGCAACTCTCCAAGGAAGACATACAAATGATCAAAAAGCACATGAAAAAAATGTTCAATATCACTAATTATCAGAGAAATGCAAATCAAAACTACAATGAGGTATCACCTCACACCAGTCAGAATGGCCGTCATTCAAAAATCCAAAAATGACAAATGCTGGAGAGGCTGTGGAGAAAGGGGAACCCTCCTACACTGCTGGTGGGAATGCAGTTTGGTGCAGCCACTATGGAAAACAGTGTGGAGATTCCTCAAAAGACTAGGAATAGACTTACCATATGACCCAGGAATCCCACTCCTGGGCTTGTACCCAGAAGGAAATCTACTTCAGGATGACACCTGCACCCCAATGTTCATAGCAGCACTATTTACAATAGCCAAAACATGGAAACAGCCTAAATGTCCATCAACAGGTGACTGGATAAAGAAGATGTGGTATATTTATACAATGGAATACTACTCAGCCATAAAAACCGACAACATAATGCCATTTGCAGCAACATGGATGCTCCTAGAGAATGTCATTCTAAGTGAAGTAAGCCAGAAAGAGAAAGAAAAATACCATATGAGCTCGCTCATATGTGGAATCTAAAAAACAAAAATAAACAAAAACAAAGCATAAATACAGGACAGAAATAGACTCATGGACAGAGAATACAGACTTGTGGTTACGGAGGGGGGTAGAGGGTGGGAAGGGATAGACTGGGATTTCAAAATTGTAGAATAGATAAACAAGATTACACTGTATAGCACAGGGAAATATACACAAAATGTTATGATAAATCACAGAGAAAAAAATGTGACAATGAGTGTGTATATGTCCATGAATGACTGAAAAATTGTGCTGAACACTGGAATTTGACACAACACTGTAAAATGATTATGAATCAATAAAAAATGTAAAAATAAATAAATAAATAAAATAAAATAAAAATTCACATCCTGCCTAGTGACGTCTAAGGTTATCCAACTCCCCACAGCCCCACCAACTATTCACAGCACTGGCCAACTTGAAAAGGCTATTAACCCAGGCACAGAGAACAGCGAGAGCTACCAGGGGGCTGGTGTGGACCAAATCTTCCTTCTGTTCCCTCCGCCAGCTCACAATTTTGCCTGCTTCAAGGTGGCAGAGCAATTCAGATTGTGGGTTTGGTGGGCAGAAAGAGCAGAAGTCCCATCTCTGCCTACTCCTACGCTGACTGACCCTGGAGAGTCTATCTCTGTTCTCTAGAGCTCAGCTTCCCCAACCATAAAGTGGGCGTGAACGCATGCATCCTTCCATTAAACAAAAATAAGTGGTCCCTCCCCATGCTGGGAGGTAGGGAGGATTAAATGACATCACCACAATGCATGGCCCCCACGAGTGTTTAGCAAATGTTCTCAATGATGGAGGTAAATAATCCTTCCAAGACCAAACGAGAGATCATGGCAATAAGAGACCTGACACCGTCGGATGCTAGGCTGCCGGGAAATGCCCTCTCTGTGCCCACTGGCCACCAAATTAGACAGGGTCGGGCCACACGCTGGTGGGAGAGATGATAATGTGCACACAAGTTTTATTACTGCTGATGATAAAATGCTGTGAAGGAAATAAACAAGATGGAAAGTAAGCTAGAACGGGGGTTCCAGTTTAGATGGTAGAGCAGCTGCAGTAGAGGGGCGTGGGGGGAAGTCACTGGGATCTCCGCTCAAGGAAGAACCTGCTGCTCAGCTGCACAGGACCTCCAGGACCCAAGCAGCTTTGGGGCCCAGATGATGTTCCTCCCAAGCACCCCCGGCCAAGAGCTGCAGAGCATGGTGGGTACCGGGGCTTGGCCATTTCTCCCCAAAGCTGGACTCTTAATAACGGGCAACCTTTTCTCCAGAGCGTCCCATGGGGCTGGCCGAGACTGTCAGATCTGCAGCATGTTCTGAGGTTCTATCCCCCTTTATCTGTCTCCCCCTTTATCTGTCATCAATATTAACTCCCCCATGAACACTTTGTGCCACTAACTCAGCACTTACGTCCCTGAACTGACATAAATAGAGAACCCTCTTGGGATCATCAGGGGCACTCAGTCTTCACCATAACCTCCTCACTTGTTTCATCCAAACTTCCTTTCTAACTAAGTAACCCGCCCTCTGCAATAAGGCTCTCAGTCTGAGCCTTCTCCATCAGCGCTCCTGTCCACACGCATACTTTCTGCCTCCCCTGGTAATTCCAAATCCCCAATTAAGAAGAGCAGTAACTTTGCCCAACTCTTCACAGGCACTGTCCCATGTAATCCTCAAAATCACCTTATTGGGTAGGGAACTACCCTTGCATTCATGAGAGAGGGAGACAGAGACAGAGAATGAAAGAGATGTAAGAGAGAGAGAGAGAGGCTGACTCAGGCTGTCCCAGGCTCAGTCAATGGCAGGCAAGGGACGTGTACACCCAGGCACCTCTGGTGACATAGATCATGGCCATCTTCACTGCCCTCTGTTGGTTCTTTAAAAACCTGGTTCCCAAACTCAACTACTCTAGGAAAGCTTCTCCAAAGCAACTACAAAACTGAAATCCTCAAGTCCCTCGGACTCTTGCAGGCAATCTATATTAATCCCCATTGGTTGACTCTTGGTTTTGGAACTGTCCTCGGCAATTTCACGTGGTCCGGTTTGGGCTGACGGGGAGCTGTAAACGCCGCAGGATCAGAGGCCACCACTTTTACGGCTCTCCCATTTCCCGCAGCTCTTGGTGTGACACTTCCCACGATACCAACCAGGTTTGGGAGCCCCTGTCACGTGCTGTGAGAGCCCCTCTGGACTTGGATGTGTTCCCTGTGTTTCTCCCCATATCCCTGGAGGGTGGGAACAACTGGCTAAGGGAAAACCCATGCTGAAATGACTGCATTTTTGAAGGGCCTTAAATGCTCCAAATAAGATCCTCCAAGGGAGAACTGAATCTACGCTCACCTTGGAGGAACAGCAGGCCACTTCCCGAAATACACCCACAGGCACTGCTTCCGGACGACACATCCTGGAGTAGAGCTGCCCACAGTGAGCTAACAGGGGACAGTGGGACAGATGGCCCCACGACCCCATCACCACCACACACACCCCCACACGTGAAACAGGACAGGGAAGACGGCCTCACAACCCAGTAGGCAACACTTCTGTTCATGCTACTCTTTAAAGTCCAGAAAACATCGCGGTCACATCAGGAAACAAAGGAGAAAACAGAGGCAGGAGGAGGAGGCATGGCTCTCTCAGAGCTGTCCTCTCTCCAGGGAGCATCACCCCGGTGCGCGGTCGCCCAGCATCCGCTGGGACCATGGAGCGGCTTCGTCTTAACCACGGATGAAGTTACACATTTCTAAATGTCACCAATACGACAACACGTTCTAATCACAGCCCCAAGATAATAATCGCATAATTTCTACTTTGCGCATCAAGGCTATTATTAAATGCCTAGACTCAAATGGGAGGTCTCCTTTATAACTAAATTTACCATGTTTTTCAAATCTGGCTTTGTTGGCTCATCGGATGCCAAGCTGCAGCCTCAAGTCTTTCCCCAATGTTTTTCAAGACGGCTTCCCCAGTTCAAGCGAGGGTTAAGTCCTAAATGGAGAGAGGGCTCCCAGAGCAGGACGCGGGAGAACTGAGCCTAACACACGGGAGAAGGGAACACGATGTCCTAGGCAGAGGGAAACAATTCAAAGGGATTTCCAGTTTACTTTGGCTACTGAAACCTTGGTTTTTAAAAAGGCCACAAATTCAAAAGTACTCCTGAGACAGCCAAACAACCCCAGGGATAAAGGAACTGTGAACTGTCATTTGCAGGAGAATTTGGATGTTGGTTAACCGAAGAGCATGGGAACCACACATTTCCTAAAAGGGAAAAAAAATACATCCTTGACTTGGAATTGAAAATTACAGTTCCGCAGAGAATTGACTACTAATTCTAGGCCAATCCATAGCAGCAGCTGTTGCCACTGCTTCATTTACATGTAACCCATTCAGAAAACTGTCCTGAGCCTGAGCGAGGGACGCCATTCTCATTCTGCTGTGGCCGCGAGCACCCGGGGCTTCCAGGTTGGGGCCGCTGTCAATTATCAGCCCAGCGGTCTGCAGCCATTGTACTGATCTTTATAGCCTGGCTTTTGCAGTGCTCACTGCAAAGAGCAATTCAACTTTCCAGAAAATAAAAACACCTCGATAGCTCCGCAATGACTCACTTCTCAGCCTAGGTGTGACATCCCTGTAATTAGTCAGCAAGACACCTTGAGCTCTGTTAGACCTAAAAACAAATCCATTTATCTGCCATAGAGGAGCTATTCATACCACACGGAAAATTAGGTAAGGAGGGGAGGGCGAGAGAGAGAGAGAAAGCTTTCCACTTAAAGACAATTTGGCTAATAGATCACATATGTTCAGCTTTGTCTTCCTCTTGCCTTTTTCTGGTTTTAAATTTTATTACCCTGGGGCATTTGCACCAAACAGAATCTTCTTCGTTGCTTAGGAATTAATCCACCCCTGCTGTTTATTCCTCATTTGAGTCATAATCCTCCGTTTGTGACATCACAATTAGCCACTTGTGGTGATGATCATAATGTCAGGAACAAAGGATTATGATTTGGAGTTGGAAACGAAACAGCAGGGGCACTAACCGTTGGGCAAAGAAGTTCTTCTTTTCAAATAACGGTACCCGGGAATCAGGAACTGGGGGGTGGGGGCGGAAAATAGGATGGGGAACTCTAATTGGGAGAAATCCACTTTTTTAAGATAACTAACTGAACTAGTAGTTTTTACCTGAGGAATAAATACCAGCTACATATTTCTCATCAGCCCTCTTAAAAAAAAAAAAACTTCTATGGTGAATAATCCCAAGAACTCCTTTAAGATTCTTCACCCACACCCACCGCTGTCATTTATGTACACTTTCCCCCCCCCAACCATTCAAAGGGGGCATCACAACCCCTTAACCTCAAAATACTTTTGTGAATTTCTTAAGAACGACATTCTCTTGCGTAACTATCGTACAATTATCCAATTCAGGAAATTCAGCATTGCCATGATTTAATTTGCAGTCCATTTTCGAATGTCAATTAGCCCACAAATTTCTTTTATGTCATTTGTTCTCATTACTTGCTCACTTTTCAGTAATCAAGAAGATGAAGCCAACAGCATTCTTCAACGCTGGCTCTTCAAGGGTCAACAAGATTCCAGATCCCAAATTCAGGATGTAAGACAATTTAAAGCCAGGGTGAGAAAAATCAAAGCAGCTACCACTTATTGGGTGCTATGTTCTCATTTCAAGCATTTTACATGAATTAGCTCATTTAAGCCTCATTAGAACTCCGTGGGGCGTGAGTCCTTATACTCCACATTTTATAAGAGAGGAATGACAAACCATCCCCTGAGAATGAAATGTATATTGGAAAGTATATCAAGGTGAAACAAACCCCCTAGATGTCTCCCTATGACAAGGCTTTCTCTAAAGAGCTGAATTAAAGCTGGTTCTATCAGGCACACTGACATGAATAGATTACCAAGATCCAGTCAACCTTCAGGACAAAGTACTAAAAGGAGATCAATACTCCACTGTAAATGAAGACTGCAATTAAGAATGCAGATTGCAGGGTCACGGCTGATTGTAATGTTTCAGTATCTGATCATTACAGAATATTCCAATACATGTCCTGCCCTCTGAGCAAGTTTTATGGTTGGCTGTGCAGTGGGCAGCTTCTATGGCATTATTAACTGCCTATTTAACAGATCCAGGAATGCCATTTATTCTAAACACAGAGTAAAGGTTTTAAAAAGCAAGAAAAGAAGCTTTTCACAAGCTAAAAGCTTTTAGGATGGGATGGACCTTAAATCGCCTATTTCACAGAGACAGAAATGGCTCCAGGGAAGCTTGGACATTATTACATTTTTTTTAGGAGAACATAAAGATATAAGATTAACTGAACCTGACTCAAAATCAAAGCTGTTCATCTCAACTGATTGTGGGGGAAAAAAAGAAAAAAAGAAAATTCATGACCTACAAGTCATGACCACATTTGAAAATAATGATTTCTATTCCACTCTTGTTCCCCATTAAGCACAAACCATGGTGCACCTGATATGTGCCATGTACAGATTTCCATCACCCAGCAAGTTGGAGTCTAGACGCCAAACACCAGCTCTCTGCATTCTGCATCCCCGGCCATCCTCACCCAGCACGCTGTAGCGGAACCTTATGATCAGAAACAGCCACAGGAAAAGTCTGTTCACCAGTGTATCCCACACCAGGCACTGGTATCTAGCCACGTCTTCCTTTTTCCCTCCTTTATCAGTGGTTGTGTTTTTGTGTGCGGTTTTTTCGTTTTTTCTTATTTGAAGGAAACAGTGGAAGACTTTCTCCAAACGCCACCAACAGGTCACCCACATATTTTGCCTGACCTCACAGTTTATTATAAAGCTGAATAATTGCCAACATTTTAAAATTAGGGCATTTGCCTAAAATTCCAAATTTCAGGCTTCCTTTGAGCCTCAACAGGAGCAATACTGGGTACACATCCACCCAGGGCACTGCTGGTTAGGACAGGAGTACCGGCCACTCCCTGAGATGAGCAGCTGCCCGTACATCACATCCCGCCACCCCCAACACTGCTTCACTCACCAGCACTCCTTCCTAGGACGACCTCATAATTAGCTGTCTAAAACAGGACGCCTTTGAGAGTGAGGGGGGTGCACTGTTAATAATTACACTAGGACAAGCTGGCATTAACGGGACATATGGTCACCCTACTCGGGTCACCAGTGTTGGCTCCAGCTTCCAATCTTTGCAGCAGGTACGTACATCTTTGTTCTTTTCTAGCCCAAATGCTTTGGTTTGCTGTGTTCATCAGTTTTTGCTTTGGGATTGAGAGGCTGGGAGATTTTAATGTCTAATTAGTACATTGCTTAAGGGGAGAAGAGAAATTGAGAAAGACAAAACGTTCCAGGAGTGGGGCAGTTGAGGGAAAGTGGGACAAGATGAAGGGGGCAAGTGTCACGGATTTTACTTCTCCTGAGGATCATCCTTAAGTTTCCATCAGATTCCACTGAGCCTCATGAACCTCTGACCGCTGGAGGTTTCATTAGCTGGACTCCAACGACGAAACTTTGAGACCACAGTGTTAAGGTTCTGTGAGTGCCTAACCAGAGTCACTCTGGCCTGGCTGGCGGTAAGGGTGCAAAATTTATAGAGCCTTTTAAGGAAACTCAATATAAGCTCCTCTGAAACTGAGCAACTACTAAAAACAAAAAACCTAGGATGCATTCTGTCCTCCTGATGAGCTGTCAAGATCTCCTTTTATAATGAACCCAATGCACAGTTGGATTCCTTGCCAAATGTAGTGGCCATTTAGTTTGAAAACAGTTTGAAATGCTCGAGCTTTGGAGTCATGTAATCAAAATCAATTAATGTACCATTCGGGACTTTGTATATACATCCATCCCTGAGGCAGCACGCTTTCTAAACTATTCAACTTGACTAGAACACAGTCTTGCAGTGTTTCTATCAGGCTCTCCGATCACATCAGGCTGGTGTCCTCATGAATATTCATTCTCTCATTCTTCCAGTCAAATAAACTTAATTTATGGATGACTGTCTTCATTTAAGGGGAAAAGCCACTATTCCAGTAAAGATTTATAAGTAAGAAAAAGAAAAAAAAATAAGATCTAATACAGAGATCTGTAATGAGGAGTGGGCATTCAGAGGCATCCCAAAATTTAGGGGTGAGGATACAATATCAAAGTGTATACACAATTGGCATTAGCCTTTGGAGAACAAAATTACAGTTTCAGTCAACCAACCAACAGAAAGTGGAAGAGCCTGGGTTTATTTTTAATAGTTATCAAAACGGGATGTGATTACAACAGGATTGCAGAATATCTCAGGTAATTCTTCACTGAAAACATGGGATGCCAAGCTAAGAAATCTGGGAACCAAGATGGGAAACACTCTGGGCTTTCAGCCAATGAACTTTTTTTTATCAGGGAGGTGGCCCTCTTGTCTGATGATGCTTGGAGCTGGAGAGATCGAAGATGCCAAGACAGAGGGATAAGCTACAATGCACAGTACTTCTCTCAGAACAAGAAGAGCTGGTGCAGGGAAATCCCACCTGGTTGTGCCTGACAATTCGAATTCCACCTGGCCCCTCCCTGTTCTTGACTCCCACTTTGCGCACTCAGACAACTTTAATTTGTAAAGACTGAGCAGACATCTTAAAACACACGTTGACAAGTTCTTCCCTGGACCAAACATGATTATCCATCCCTTCCGCCATTTTTTAAAATTCACCAGGCTACCCCTTCAGATACTCTGGATGGCCTCCTCAGCTGCAGGTTTTCAAGCATCTTTGAAAAAGACAGTCATTTTACAAGCATCACCCATGTTCCTTTGGCTGGGGTTGGGCGGTGCGTGGTTAAGCGCACCCATGCCTTGGGCTTGCTCACCAGACAGGTGGACGCTGCCCGAGCGGATGTAGCTTCTCCCAGCCCCAGCTAACCGGCTGGCCTGCACCAAACATCTAATGATGATAAAGCATGCAATCTGCTCGACATTGAGACTCTGATCAGGCTCTACACACAACATGCTGTGTTTCCAAACCAGGTGTCTCTACCTCTGGGTACTGAATTTCCCAAACGGCTTTCATTAAGTTTTAATTCATGAGGGATTGCTGACCAAAAGCTACCTTCCAAAACTCTCCTGGTCACTTCCCTTCCCCTCCCATCGCACAGTTCAGTATCCTAAGCACCCTTGACTCCTGCTCTAGGTGTCCCACATCAAAGGGCGCTGCCAAGTTTCAGAAATCGCTAACCTAAGAAATGTCTTACACAGGGAAGCCACTCGACTACTCTGGGACCCTGCACATCAGAAATTTGATTTATTACACATCAAACTAAGAGGGACTGAAAAATGGAAAGTTGGTAAGATTTACACATTGAGGCATGGATAGGAAGGAAACTTTCAAACACATAACCAACAGGCAGATTTTAATCCCAGGGCCACCTCCAGGGCTCTTTATTCACATACATTTTTACAAATGAGAAGTAAACACACATCAACCAGAAACTCACCATGGGTCCACGGACACTGTGATCCAAGCTACTCAAGGGGTTGACTGTGGGGTCCAAAAATCTATATTCAGCAGTGTGGCCCTCACAAATAAGCAAACTGCTTTATCAGTCTAAGCCTCCTTTCCTCCTTTGTAAAATGGGAAGAATAATACAAACTGCCTCTGAAGACTGTTGCGAAGACTCCCTTGGATAGAGCAGGTGCCCAGTATAACACAGAACCTGCCCCATACTTAAAATCAAGTTAGAGGTACTAATTAATATAAAATGTATTCTTCTTACCCAAATTAACATTGAGGCTCATGGAACAGACGACACTCATCACCCAGGACTCTCAGTCATTAACTGTGGAAGCAGGTAAGAAATGGCTGGTCCATGTTCACCCGGTGACTATTCTGTCTGGCTCCCATGCTCCCTGGCCAGGGGAAGGCCTAGAACGGCCCTCCACTGAGAAGTGGGAATTAGTACCTTGCGGTGAATAAACAATTCAAAGATGAAACAGCGCCCATAAATTACTCAGTCTCTGTGTCCCCAAGTAGATGTCTCCAGGAGAGCCAAGGGCAACTCCATCATCTGTTAAACTACACCCAGGCACTGAGACCTATAGAAATAAAAAGTATTTGGTAGACGTGAGTGTGTGTGCTGTGTGTGTGTGCACGCACACACACACACATGCGTGCGGGGAGAGGAACTCTAAGAGTCAGTTAAATTACAACTAAGTATTCAGTGAATGTACTGACTTCACAGGCTTTAGTAACTTTTCAAAATAAAGATCTCTGGTTCTCATCTCTACAGTTATCATAATTCAAGACTCCTCGCTGAGCAATGAGAAAGAAATAAATAGTTAGCCAACAAATTCTTAAGAAAATGACCAAACCAGTTTGCATCCATTTGCGAGAACTGCTAGAATTGTTGAATGGCAAAAACTGCAAACTAACAATTCGGTAAAGGTTAAATTATGACTATGCTACAAATTATGGCTTCATGCTACAACAGCATGACATGGGGTCCCCAGGGATGCTGACAGCACTGTTAATCTGTGGACCTGGGAAGATGTTTATGACTAATTGACACACACACACACACACACACATTATTTTTATTAAGGAAATTCAAAATTTATGCAAAAGAGTGTAGTAAGCCTTTATGTACTCATTATCCAGCTGCAAAAAATTATCCAAAATTTAAGGATAAATCTTTGCTTCAGCTGTAACATCAGCCATACCCTTGCCTTGCCCCTTGGTTATTTGGAAGCCAACACCAGATACCATATCAACCATGAAATTCTATTAAATAGGGGGAAACAGTAATGTAAGACTGCCTATAAAGCATAATAATCTTGTTTAAAAAAAAAAAACAGCCCAAAATATATACATGTTGGGGAAAAGTCTATGCACCCAAATGGTAACAGTGATAGCTGTGGGTGAGAATACAGAGCTAGGTTTCCGACTGTAATAGTTTTAATCAACTATTTCTACAATGAACCAACATACATTACTTGCATTATAAAGTCAAGTTACACTCAAACTCACCCTGTCCTTAAGCATATTGTAATACTTACAATGAAATAATCTCAACAGTCATTTCCACTAATAATAACCTAAATTTACTGCTAAATCCTATTTTTCTATTTATTATATCTTCCTAAACGTTACCATTAGGTTAGCCTCTCCCATACCCGAAAAATGATCCAACAATGCGAAGTTATTACAAGTGAAAAAAAATTTATTATACACACATACAGGTAGACGCACACCCACACATGCAGAAATAAAGTTTGTACAAAGAACCTTGCTAGCTATGTATCACGTGCCAGTTTTCACTAGAGAAGAAATCATTATTCAAAAAATGTTAAGAGTTGATGCAAATTTATAGGGCAACAGTGCTGAGTGACAGACATCTGTGGTGGGGTAATGCTAGGCTGTTTCTTGCTTTGTTGATTCAACAATCAGCACTGAATGTCTTCTGTTCTAATTTATTTTAACTTCTGCTTAATTAAATGCATAAAAGAACTAATGTGTTGGATTTGGGGATTTAAAATGACTTTCATCCAGCTGTTTTTAAATGCAGTAGGAAATTTCCTGAATATAATTGTTCTTTTAGAGGCAAAAAAGCAGACTGTAACCATGACATTCACACAGAGGGGAATTATCACCTAGTGACACTAAATGGCAACCTCCAAACAGTACCTCCCATCCAGAGTTTGAAAGACATTCCAGGACTTCTCCAGCTACCTCCTCGGGTATTAGAAAAATTGCAATAAAAAGGAAAGGTCAAGATAAAATTATTTTAAACTCATTTTCAACCAGTTCAACAAATTGGTGCCATTTCAATAACATTTGCTAAATAAACAGAATCCGGCAACACATCAATCTAACTTTTCGGAGGACTGAGGAATTTTTCTCCTTCTACGCTCCTGCCCCAATAAAAATAGAATCTGCATTCATGGAGTTCCATTCTGGTTTTAACCAGATTAGGTGATAGTAAAACCCAGCACTGAAAGAGGGGCAGACGGGAATTAGCGCTCAGATCTTTCTACTCAAGTCACCACTTCCCATCCAATCAAGAGCTATTCAGAGTTCCATATTTAAGAAGAAGATCATGTGAGGTTATGTTTTATATTCAATCTGATATCTAATACCAAGTTTGCACTCAATACTAATGCTGAATTACAGTAGCATCTACAATGTATCACCTTCACTTCTCAGGCTGAAACAGCACAATGAGAGCCCAACTTTGTAAAATCTCAATCTAGTATTTTATCCTAAGGGACTATTCAGGTTCTTGGTTATTTACCAAAAAACTCTAAGCCAGAGTTTTAGAAAGAAGAACCTTGGCCAAGCCGTTAATCTACAGAAATTTCAGCTCCTTTGAGAAAGCACAAAGAACTGGCTTCAGATGCAGGGACAACTTCTGTTTTACATGCAGAGACCTCTGTAACTTTCAGCCTCCAAAACACAAGGTACTTTAAGAAACACTTCTCTCTGCAAAGCATTCACCTCACGTCAAGAAAAATCCCAAGACCTCAAATACAATAACCAAGTTAACTGGGAAAAACGGTTTCCCGTAAACACCTAAAATTTTTTTTTTCCAACCGTCTCAGCCTGGAGACTGTCCTGTTCTGCACTGGAACCAGATGAAGGGCTTGCCTTACCCCGCAGGTTTCTACCACGTGTACAAGGTTTCTCTCTGCTTCACATCTCCCCCATGTTAGGGCAAGCCAACAGCGGTCTGGGATTTCAACAACCACAATGAGAACCAAAAATGTCAAGGCAGGCGGGGGTCGTTTCTTCTGTTCTACTTAATTATTTCTGAAAAAAACTAAAGAATAAGTTTTTAATGACAGCACAAACTCAACTGTGAGAAATTCCTGCATGTTATGAGAATTTGCACTAAAGTTAACGCCTTGCTCGGACCGGGACTCAGGAATATGCAGTGGGGCTGAAAGGGATTTTACACGTGCTGCCTCCCACAGGTAGTCCCCTTCTGGAAGGTGTATATTTCATGTCAGAGAGGTTAATGAGTTAGTGGGTCTCCTCAAGGTCTAGCTTTGGAGTCTGACCATATGGGAAGCAGAGATAAGCAAGTAAAAGATGCGACGCTGATCAATTTTGTGGCAGATAATGCCATTTTGAACACAGATTACAAGTCCGCAATGCTCTGGAACATAATTTAAACAAATATTACAAAACGCGCTCCTCCCGGGCAAGGTGCTCTTAAGAATAAGTCAGGTATGTCTGAAAGCCATATGACATTTTGAGATCCCTGGGAACGAGTTAATCCTCTGGCATCCTTGACATCCTGCTGGCCTGGAAGAGTTTCGCGAGGAATCTGATTTCAGGATAAGTGGGTCTTCCCAAGTTTTTGCACATAAGCCACAAACCTACAGACTGAGTCTCAATGCAATTCAATCCGTTCAAATTCAGCTTTAAAAAGCTAACATTCAGAGAGGATTTTATGCATCCTAGCTCCTGGTGTTGAGAGTTTTTGGTTTTTTTTTTAAACACTTTCCCAAGAGGCTATGTCTGAGGCAGGTATTTTACCCCATCAGAGAGACAAGCAAACTGCTATGTTCCTCATGTTTGCATCCCCCAAAATTCTTATCTTGAAATCTCAACCTCAAAAGTGATAGTATGGAGGTAGGGGAACTGGGAGGTGATTTGTTCAGGAGGGCAGAGCCCTCATGATTGAAACTAGTGCCTTTAACAGAGACCCCAGAGAGCTAGCTCATCCCTCCCATCGTATGAGAGCACAATCAAGAAGGCACCATCTATGCACCAGAAAGCGGCCCTCAACAGACACCAAATCTGCTGGCACCCTGCCCTTGGACTCCCCAGCCTCCAGACCTATGAGAAATAAATTTGTTTATAAGCTACCTGGTTTATGGTATTTTTGTTACAGCAGCCCAAGGGGACTAAAATAGAAACTAATGCTGAAAAGGGTTGAATCAAAGTTGTCCAAGGTCAAACAGCCAGTGAGCCAGGACCTGGACAGACATCTAGGTCGGCTGGACTCCAGAACTGAGGCTTTTAAGCACCTTATCAAGCTGTCTCTTCCCCAGCAGAAACAGCCCCACCTCCCTGCCCTTGTTCACAGACAGCACACTTTCTGGCCTGTGGGATCTCCCAGCCCCACCTGCTACCTCCTCCCTGCCCAGCCAGTCATCTGCGATGCCAGAAGATGTCATAGTCTCTTCTCAGTCTGTGCCAGTGTGTCTCAAGTACAACTGATTTCTGCAGCAATGGAGGGCACAAGCCTCAAAGAGTAACGTGTGTTGTACAGAATGTTAAGATAAACCTAGGAGACGTGGTTCCAAGCAGGAAATTTCTTGCTTCAAAGAAGAAGAAATAAGCAAAACACTCATTTATTCAACAGTATACTGTATGAACTGGGTTCCCTAGTAAACTTAAATAGACCAACTACCTGAAAGAGACACAGAACTGTAATTAACGGTGGTGGTAAGTCTCTCACGGGCAGTAAGGAGGGATGAGAAGGACAGAAGTGGATGCCCCTACAGACACTGACTGTCCCGGGCAGGTGGCAGGTGTGACTGTGCTGGCGTCTCTTTGAGCATGCTCAATGTTCCTTCCAGCCTCTCAGCACCAAGACCTGTGTCAGAGCATGCCACACTGTGTGGAATTGGTTCCTCTGATACGATTCTGGGTCTCAGTGAGCAGCTCACAACATCTCAAGCTCTGTACCACAAAACCCATGCATCAGCCCCATAGGAAATGAGGTACTGGGAAATCTCCACCTGAAACAAACACACTCATACTTTTGCTTTTGATCTATACAAGATCTGTTTTCATTAGTCCACTCTCAATCAAAAATCGAAGTTTTAAATAACCAGTCCTAGAGAGTGGCTAGCATCCTTCACTCTCGAGGACCTAGAAGGAGGTGTCAATAATAAAAATGCAACACACAGTGTTAGTTTTACCAGGGGACAAAATTATAATTATAAAGCATTTCTGTGTTAAGTAAAGTTCAGCATAATAAAGGAGCCTAAAAAACTAGGCCACCGTTGATTTAATGTATACTAAATAAGTATTCTGTGAATTAGGTGGGAGCAGAAAGTCTTATGCCGCAGCTCAGAGTTATTTCAGATAAAGAGGAATCTGTGTGGTGCAGTGAATCCTTCCAGTAAATGAAGCCTCCCGTAACATACGTTTAGCCCAAAATAGTATCATCACTTGAAAATACTGGAGAGTCACATTTCTTGTACTTTTACTCCAAGATCTCATCAAACTTCACGAAGTGTCTACCACGTTCAGCAGAGGGTAATGCTCACAAAGTAACCTTTTAAAGAAAGTGATAAAACTGTAAAACCAATTAAAGCTTTACACGTTTCCACTAATACTTTCTCTAAAATTTGCATAATTTCTCATTCGACAAAAGAAATTCATTTCTTATCTCCCTCTCTCCAAACCTTGAGCCTCTGTGTTAGAAGGTCCACCCCGCAGGTTGCCGTTTGTTTTCTACGAAAAAGCAGGGTGTCAGTTTCTATTCAGAAGCTGTTGCAGAAAAGCAGGAAGAAGAATGGAAACTTGAAGGGGGCAGTTTTCAAATTTTGCAAGCAGTGAAAGCCTATTTTGTAGAGTAACTCTGTCCACACTCGTTGTCATCTCTGCAATACGTTAATAGCCCACTCATTGACAAGTGTCCCTCAATCCATTTTGCCAAGCTCCCTCCCATTTCTCATGCATTTAAATTTATCTGTTCCTTTCCCTTCTCCCAGAAAGAACTGCAGGGAACGTCCTAAGGAAGAGATGAATCTTATAAACACTTTGACAACCACCATAACACGAAGAATGACACCAAATACTTGGACCTTCAGCGTATGAGATGAATGCTAACTAAAGCTTACTTGAAAGTTTCTAGAGTTATGATTCTTTGTATTTTCCTACCTTTCTGGACCACTCATGTGGATGAGACTAGTCTTGGTCTTGTGGAGGAGTGGGCAGACCTTTTCTGTAACGAAGCCAGATAGTACTGGCCAGCCATATGTCCTCTGTTGTAACCACTCAACTCTGCCACTGTAACAAGGCAACAGCCATAAACAATACATCAACAAACAGCGTGGCTGCATTCCAACAAAACTTTATTAAGAGAAACAGGCAGTGGGCCAATGTTTGCCCATTGCCTGTGCTTTGCCAACCCCTGATCTTGAGAATCAAATCTTAGAATCCACAGAAGTGAAGTTAAAGACACAGGCTGTCAATTACTAGCGAGTTAATTCTGGGCAAGTTATTTAACTTTTCTTTGCTTCAGTTTCCTTGTCTATAAAATGCAGAGAGAGGGGCAGACATGGCAGAATCTACTTCATAGGATTATTCTGAGAAGCAAGTGAATTAATACAGAAATAGTGGCTGTCACATATAAAGTACCATCAAGTCCACTACAAGCATTATTTTTAATCTGACTGAAATCATTATCCCCAAACCAGTGACAAATACATGTATTTTTATTTCTATTAGGTGTATGTTGAAGATGGTAGAGCTTCTAGGAAAAGTTAGAAATTTTCTCTCCATCCCTATGTCAATGTCTTAGAAACAAAATTTTAAATAGATTTATAGAGGTTAAAATGTCAAGTTAAACGCAACTTAATGCAATCCAAGTTTAACTTGCTGGGACACATTTAACTTTTGAGCTCACTCCTAAGTGTGTTTTGTGGTTCTCTTAGGATCTGAGCTGTTCTACTATGATCTGGGGTCACAAGAGACCACTTCTGCTGTTTCTCTCAAAGTCCATTCCAAAGCAATCAATGCTGATTTAAGGAAACAAGAAGGAGCAGGTGGCTGGGCTTAAGTTTTACAATCAACTTTTAAATCATCGATTCAAAGAATGAGCATTTATTAATCACCACTATAAAATTTCTTTATTAGTATAGGAGGTAAACTGAAGTCACCCATTCATTCCAAGTACTGTTCTGCACCATTCTGATCAAAGGAAAAATCTGACATCAGGTTTTCCACAGTACCTTTGCATCAGTGGTCAGAAGCAAAGTGGTCTAGAGACATCTTTATTATCACATGTAGAGGGGAAGGGGGTTCCACTTGGCATCTAGTTGACAGACGTCAGCGATGCTGTTAGACATCCTACAATGCACAGGACAGTCCCCCACACAACAAAGAAGTGCCCAGCCCGAAACAGCAATCATGCCTCCGAGTAACTAAAAGCAGAGACCTGAACACAAGCTTGTCAGGTTTACTAACACACCATTCCCAGAAGTGGGAATTATTTGGCAAATGAAGACTGGTAGGTTTAACTTAAGGGAAATAAGCTATCCAAAGTCTCTGAGCTGCTAGCAAAAGAGAGTCCCCATCTGCGTCAGGTCTGCAAGTAACTCAGACAGCGGTAGCAGGAGGAGGGGGCAGCGCATCACCTTGGCGTCAGTGAGGAGCCTTCCACGGCTCAGCAGCGCTGCCCTTGATCTTGACCAGCCCGCATTCCTGTTTTATCAGGGGTTTTATCGAGCACCTGGGAGTTTGTTCCATTCTGCAGCTCCTTCTCCTTTATAGGATTTTCTGCCCAAACTCAATAGCCACCCACATTCTGGAAAGGTTAACATCATTTCTTTATGTACCAAGTAAGATACACAGCCACCTCTCTCTGCTGTCTAAGGTGCCCCGTGTAATCAGCCACTTCATTACACACACGCACACACACACACACACACATACAAAGGCTTTAAGAGCCAGACTTCTAGTCCTTTCCAATATCATCTTATTTTATGTGATTTTGGGGACTTTTCAAATTCACATATAAAATTCCCAGTAAAAGAACTTCACCTACACATTTGATTTTTAGGGGGAAAAGAAAAAAGCCTTTAACTATGTGAGTTTCTGTCTGTGTGTTTCAGTTCAGTTATGGCTGCTTTACACTTTTCACGTCACGATTTGGTCCAAACTTGCATGGTAACTCTCAGAGCCTCCATAAAATGTACGCATGTCTTTATAAAAGAACCGTTGACTGAAACAAACTTATTTCTCTGGCTTTCCGCAGTGGATTTAAAGTCACATTTCCAAGAAGAGAAGGTGAAAACACACAGACAGGCAAGTATTGCAGAGGCCAGACCATGCATTTCTTGGATCCCCAGTTGTGATCCTTTCTAGGTCTCCAGCTCTAAATAATAGAAAGGCAGGAGCTCAAAACCCAAGATCCCCCCCACCTGCTACACAAGGTTTTCTTTCCTCAGAATTTCACCCCCAACCACAGCTTAGCACATAAAACAGCACAGAACAAAGTAAGACATTACATATGAGCCCCTCATGAGAGTCCCCATTCAACCAGGGGTGATACTGATGGTAGCACCAAGAATTATCAGAAAACTACTTGCCAAAACTACGCAAACAAACAAATCTAACACAAAAATAGGGTATGTTCAATTGGTTAAACTTATTCTAAGCCTTCAGGCAGAAAATTCCTACTATCTTCCCATCTTGCTTTTTTAACCCCAAAACTATCTTTCGTAAACATTATACCCAGCACAAAAGTAGAATTATTTTTACTGAATATCCAGATTTATGCTAAGTCACTTTATTGAAACAATCTCAGTGAGAGAAAGAAATAATCTGGACACGCTCCTGCACTGAGAATTACAAGGATGGGAGGTGGTCCATCTGTATATCAAGGGCTCTGCACCCGGCCAGCCCGTAAGTGAGTCCCAGGAATGTGGCTTCCTGCTGGATAAGCATGACTCACAGCTGCAACGTAACCTTCTTGGAAATGAGAGGGCTGTATGACATCAACGTGACTACAAGGAACACAGAAAGTGGGGACTTGGTGATAATCCACTTAACATAATCCAGACATGAAGCCAAATCCAACAGTTCATTTTCTGAATTTATCACTGACAATTTCAGGAACTGAATTACCCAGACTCATTCTGCCAAAACACAAAGTTCAACATGACCAAAACTTCTGAATTAATTCTGAGGACTCTGAGAACCGCATGCCCACCTCCAGTAAGCCACACACTCTAGGAAGTGCTTTTAACACACTATCTCCAGGCCTCACAGTAACTTTGGGAGGAAAGGGGTTATTTATCCTCATTATACAGAACAGGAGACTGAGGCTCAAAAAGACTGTCCCCTGCTCAGAATCACACAATGACGTTCCTTCCATGTTCCTTGACACCAGGCATTCAGAAATAAATGACAAAGTCACATCGCAGCCTTGGTGGCAATCACAATGTTTTAAGCGGCAAAGCCAGATTTCACACCCCAGCCGGAGGGGAATGCCAATATCCTTGCTCTCTCCTATGGTTTTGAAAACTATGTCAACGAGTCGCTTCAGAAGCTACTAGAGACTTGGAGACCAATCAGAAGCCAGTTCCTATATCCTGCACCTGTAGCACCTGACCTGCCCTCACTCGTCCACCTGTACTCCTGCAGACTGACAGCCAGATGTGCCAAGTCATCACCGACTCTCAGGTGGGAGGTCTTTAAACACTGTGATTGGAACAGATCTTCCCTGTGCATAAAGAGTACCAAATCTGACCCCCAAACATTCCCCTGTCTGGCTCTAGAAAGGCCTTTCCCAGGTCCCCACCATGGCTGGTCCCCATTCATAGCATGCCATGGAGAGGCATGTGCTTATGCGTTCAGTGAGGACTGATCATTCCTCTCTGGCCCCCACCATTAACTTGTATGGGTTTTTTTTTTTTATTACTGCATAATAAATTCTCCCACAACACAATGGCTTCTAACAAAAGTTAACTCCCTGTCTTTGTGGGTCAAGGATTCCAGAGCTGTTTGGCTGGGTGGTTCTGGCTCGGGAGCTCTCGTGAGGTTGCGGTCAAGGTGTCAGGTGGAATGGAGGGTGCACTTCCAAACTCACTCGCGTGGCTTTCTGCAGAAGACCTCAGTTCCTCACCATGTGGGCCTCTCCACAGGGCTGCCTGAGTGTCCTCACAGCATGGCAGGTGGCTTCACCCACAGGGAATGACCCAAGAGAGCAAGTCTCTTTATAGAGACCTACCCTCAGAGTCACTACCACCTCCACCTTACTGTTTTCATTAGAAGTGGGTCATTAAGTCCAGTCCATACTCCCCAGGAGGAAAATTAAGGCCCAGCTTCTGAAAAAAGGAGTGTCAAAGAATTTGCGAACATATTTTAAAAGAGGACTGTTACCTTATAACTCTGTCTAAGATAAGAAGACATTAGAGCTTCAGGAGAATGCAGGTCTATTAACCACAAATCTAGACCTAGAAGTTTAGAGCTGCTTTCTGTTGGCCTGTCTGCTAAGCAGATCTCGTTAACAAGTTAGCTACACCGAAGTGTGTATGATAATAAGAAAAGCAAATCATACTTGATAAGGCATTAGGCCTATACTTATTAAAATTTAAATTATTAATGTTCAAAAAGAAAATCTAAGAGACTGGTTTTTTTGACAGACCACTGTTCCCAAATCGTTATTCTCATTTCCATAATCAAATTTCAAAACCATCTCACAGGTGCTGGGTTTTTATGTGTCTAAGACTGAGTTCTTTATGTAAGAATGTTAGTACCTATGCACAAATGAGGATCTACCTGTTCCTCACTCTACAGAAAGAACAAAAGCTAAATGACTTACAAACAAGCAAAGTCCTTTACCCACTGCAAAATAAAGGGGGTAGGATTTATAAACAAAAATGAAATACTTATTTTTTAATTTCTAGTGCTCCTGATATTTATAGTATGAGAAAATGTCTCAGCCTAGAAAGAGCTATTTGCCAAAGATGCCATAATTCTAAGAAATGTTCGGTTGCATAAATGCTTACATATTCTAAACTGCCTTGGGCAACCAGATAAATAACACATAACACAAGCACAAGAAAGAGCATATAGAAGCTAGGGAAGAAATAACATATTCACCAAAGTCAAGATTTGCTACTTCTTCATCCAGAAATAACTTCTCTTTTAAACAAAGGGGGGGGCAAAGCTTCATGAAAAAAATAAAACTGCAGACTTCAGAGAGTCTCAGTAATCAGGAAGGCCAGGCACCTCTTTTTTAAAATAACGGGGGGAAATATTAAAACCTGTTTAATGAACTGTTGAAGGTTTCCTGTGTCTAGTAATCATCCTTCTCTCCAACATGTGGATGCGGGTGTACTGGACCCAGGGCTGTTCCAGAGGCATCCTCTGCATCAATCCCTGGAATTCTTGTATCAACACCACAAGGCACAGCCTATTGCCTCTCTATTAATGAAGAGGAAGGTGTGGCTCAGGGAAGTTGAATAACTGTCAGTCACAAGTTACATGGATATTAGGCAACTGGGCTTCTGCCAACCTTCTATCTGCTGTTCAGACCCCACCCGTGACGCCTCTCTTATCCAGTGCTTGGGAAGGCTTTGCATTCAGATCCACCCCTGGTCAAAAAAAGAAACTGAACACATCGTAGTTAATAGCTCTGAGCTGTCTTTAGAAACCGCGAGCTTCCACCTGTACTAAAAACCCCAAAACAGTCCTGTCAGGCAGGTTAACATTCACCTACTTCGTGTTTCCAGAAGGTCATTCTCTCTCCTACTCTGTTCATGGTTTCTGCCACTCTGATCTACTCTATTTCAAAAATCAACTCAGTTCTTTCAATTAAATAAACTTTTTTTTAAGAAACATTGCATTATATCCAGGAATGAAAAAGTAGGATCATTTGGTTCAGGTAAAATGGTTACCAAAAATAAGTCGATCATGACACTTTGCCACCTGGGCCCAGATATGACATCAGAATCCTTCTCAACACAGGGTTTTAAGCAGTCTCTACCTTTTCATCACCAGTGACAGACAACATAAAATCTACTAGCCATACTACACGGAATCTAATCCACTCTTTGGACGGAGGAGGAACTTGACACTTGAACATTATTTTTTT
Organism: Vicugna pacos; assembly: GCF_048564905.1. Lineage (NCBI taxonomy): Eukaryota > Metazoa > Chordata > Mammalia > Artiodactyla > Camelidae > Vicugna > Vicugna pacos. The sequence goes on along the minus strand of NC_133003.1, from coordinate 31,050,255 downwards.
AAGATGTTTATCTGCCTGAGGTTTTGGGGGGTGGGGGGAGGTAGTGAAGGCTCAAAATCAGATCCCAGGCCCCTATTTTCTGGCTCTCCACCTTGCTACATCCACTGCCTGGAGAAACTGTCTGCAAAGGCTTTTTCGCTTTAAGAAGGGTACACAGCACCATCAAGCCATCTTTCTCTCCAATGAAGCAGAATGCAGTCGGTCAAGAGGCACCGAAAATTGAACTAGAAGATACTCAACTGAGCGGCACTGTTTGGACTTGCACAATCACAGTCTTTGTTGATGAAAGAAAACATACATTTTCAATGCTTATATGAAGCCCTGAGAACATCTAATCAAACTGACAGCTGTGAGCTTGAAAAAAAAAAAACATTCAAAAAAAAAAAAACCCATCAGCATCCTGTCTTTGATGTTCATCAGGCCACAGCTCAGGACCCTTAAAAGCAGGGATCAGCAGGTCTCCAAGGCTGCAGGAGCCCCGGGGTGCCCCTACCAGGCCTTGGGCACTGTCAGAGAAAGGAGAACAAGAGACAGGGCAGTGGCAGGAGGAAAGACAGCAACGCTCTCGCAGAGAAGGTTGTCAGCAACAATTTCCGAAGACATCGTCCTAAACAAGCCGTGGGAACAAGGGTTACATTCTTGGTCTCAAAAACAGACTCAGAAGTTAAATGCCAAGAACAACAGTGGGCAGGATTCATGATGCCTAAAACCCAAGCACAGGCTGGGTTCTTACTTGACAATGATCTTTTCCAGGAAGCAACAAAGAAATACGGGCCAGGGAGCACAAGATAATGACCGTGAGCCACTAGCAAATCCATTCTTTCATTCTACAAATATTTCACTAGGTGCTGGGATACAGCAGTGGGGGAAAAAAAAAGAATCAAATCCCTGACTTTCAAAGAATTTGTTTCCTAGTTGGGGAAATAAACAAAAAAACACTTAGTGATTAAGTGACAGGTAACAAAATTTGAAAGCACGCGTGTGATGGATGGGGATGGGTTAGGGGAGACAGAAACCAGGGGCGTTAAGTTAGACATTTTTAGACCCCTATTTAGGGCTGGGGAAATAGAGACAAGCTCAAATGGTCATCCAGCTTTGCCAAGGTCACACAAAAGAGTTAATGGCAGAACTGGTAGTGGAATCCATAGCTACCTGACTGTAGGGCCAGTCTAAGTTCTTGATCCTGAAGGCAAATTGCCTCCTCTAACCCTGTACTTGCCCCAGAGACCTCACCTCGTCACCCTTCTGGGGACACCTTCTCGTTGGGGACAGCTGGACTCACAATGTCCAGCTGCAGTGAGTGAGATGCTCCAAACACACAGGCATTGGCACCTACATGGTCCAGGCTACAACATTCCTATTCTGGCAGCTTTCACAGCCCCGGAGAGTTAAATCCTCCTTCCATCCCATTCCAGAGTCTGGAGTTCTTATATTTCCCAAACATCTTCTTCAAGGAGCTGTCCACAGGGGAGGAAGGGGGGCCATCCAGTGTGTGTGCAAATGCATGCTCACATCACCAACAGCAGCACGGCCAGGCCGAGCCGGCCCCAGCTGGTCAGCAGCCCACTTTTCAACAGTCCACTTTTCAACAAGGCACCTTTCCCACCAATGCCCGCTGGTCAGCCTAAGGACAAGGAGGCCTGCACAGTCCTCAGCAGCCATGTGAACTGCACTCTTTAAGAAGAGAAAGTCCAAATGCTCCAGTGTGAGTAACTGCTTGAAAGTCTCCTGTATTCATTTTATTTTTAATCATTTTGAGCCAAGAAAGTTGGGGGGTAGGCAGGACATCCGAGGGACACCAGGGCACCATGAATCCCATGAAAACAGATCAAGGATATAGACACTGATGCAGCTGAGCTTGTACTAGAATGTAAGCTCCATGAGGGCAGGGGTCTGCCTGCTTCACTGTTCTATCCCAGGTGCCTGGCATGAAGTAGATTGTAAATGATACCTGACAAATACATAAAAACAATGTTTCCAATTGCAAAAAAAACTGAGAACAAATGAAAATCTGTGAGACCAGAAAGGAAAAAATGAAGAAACTAAAGACATCTTCAATATACAAGAATTCTGGGCACCATCCAGCCAATCCATCTAAAAAGTAAAATTAATGTCCCAAAATCCTACAGATTCTGAATTCCAATAGATTCATCAAACAAAACCAGGTGGATGGACTGTTAGGGGGCTGAAGCAAGAATCCACTTGGAGAAGAAACCTCAGAAATTGAATTTTTAAAATAATGTCACAAAAGGGGAATGGGTGACTGTGATACCAAGTAATTGGAACTGGTACCTCCTCTCTGCTCTGGAAATCCATCCACCACAGGATTCGTTCCTTAAAACACATTCTTATATTCGTTCCTTAAAACACATTCTTATTTCCTATTTTCTGGAACCATCAGCTCTTAATTATTCACATATAAAGTGGAGATTTTAAACACTTCAATTTTACATTTGCTCATCCCTGAGACTAAGACCATGTCTCTGTGCCACCTTCTGCATCAGGTGAAGGAAACTCTGACAAAATAAATGATATCCACCTTTAAGAGTGAAATAGGGGGGAGGGTACAGCTCAAGTGATAGCGTGCATGTTTAGCATGCATGAGGTCCTAGGTTCAATCCCCACTAACTCCTCTAAAAATAAATAAATAAACCTAATTACCTCCCTCTTCCCACTAAAAAATAAAAGTAATCTTTTTTAAAAAAGTGAAATAGCCAAAAATAAATAAAAAACAAATTTCTTCGATACAGCACAGGGAACTATATTCAGTATCTTGTAATAACCTTTAAAGAAAAATATGAAGATGAACATATGTGTATATATGCATGACTGGGACACTATGCTGTACACCAGAAACTGACACATCGTAACTGAGTATATTTCAATTTAAAAAAAAACTTTTTTAAAGAGTGAAACAGCCAAACTGTGCACCCACGCATGAGCACGTATCAGCCTGAATACACCCTCAACAAAAACCACTCAGTACAACTGACATTCCTTCCTGACTGAGTTGTTTCAAAAAGATTCATTTAATCTCTATTTTTAAGTACCTACTATGTGTCGGGCGCTTTTCTAGGAATTTATAGGAATGAATAAAACTGATAATGTCAATCTTACTTCAATCTACAGAGTAAAGGAAGATAGTGAACAGGTCAATAAATATACGAAAAATGTAACTTGAAAATGTGGTGGATGCTGGGAGGACAATAATCAGTGATGAAATACAGAGAAACAGGAGCAGGAGAGAGCATATCCATCTCCTGCCTGTGAGACAGTGCTATGTCCATGTGCAACTCTGGACCAACCCGGCATGGGACTCTGAGGCTCAACCATCCCACCTGCGGGATTATTAGGGCAACCAGGGTGCCTTCTGCCCCACACCCTGAAAAGCTGATAAGAAAGCATGCATGAACCCCTGTTTGTCACCAGCTGGAAGTTCAAATCATACAAGCCCTGGGTCATGTGGATAGAATGGTCAAAAGACCAGAAAGATATTATAAATATATATTCACTAACAACCAAGCCTCAAAATACATGAAGCAAAAATGACAGAATTCCACCTACATCTATCTGCTAAGGGTGCTATGAGAAAGCATGTAAAGTATCTGGCCTACAGCAGGTATACAGCAGGTGCTCACAGAATGATGCAAGAGACTCCCCAAAGGTGGGGTAGGAACAAGACCCCAGGCCAAACGTTGCTCACACATCTGATCTACTTCTACCAACAACTCTACGAGGCACAAGAGTAAACTGAGGCTCAAAGAGATGGAGTAATTTGCCAAGGTCAAGGACTCAGGAAAGGCATGCAATCTCATACCCCCTCTACGCCTCTCCTGTGCCGCACTGGGCTTCCCAAGAGGCCTGCCGTGAAAAACAAGACAAGAAAGACACCATTCAGTCAATCCTCTGTGTAACAGACTAAATTCCTTAATTAACCGTGTTCCTTGACAGTTCCCCCAGTCAACCAAGCACACACATGCTGTTTCCAGCAGATCCTGGCTCATGCTGATTTCACTAGAAAGCTGGGAGCATCTGAGCCAAGGGTAATCCTAACCTCACAGGCAAGCAGGTTCTTCAGCTTCCCTTTCAGGCTGAGCTCTTACACGGGACAAGAGGTCGTCTAGAAGAGCAAAGAAAAAGCTGGAGTGGGAGACAATGCACGGGAGAAAACAGCAGGACCCAAAGAACCCAACAAAACAAAGGGACGTATACACACAATGACTGAGCTCCAAGTGTTAGCAGGTCGGCAGACTCCTGCAAGCAAGGGTCTTGTTTTGTTCACTTGTTCTGTCCTGGTGCTTGAGACAGAAATGCTTGGTACCTAGTACATTATAAATACATGCTTAGGGAAGAAATCAAAGCATTATTTGGAACAGGGAAAAAAAAACTGAAAACAAATTAAATGTCCAATATCAAAATAACAGAAAGATAGACATTGTTCTATTAACTGAAGATTACTGCAACTGTGAAAAATGATGAGTAATAGCAGATAAGGTGTACCGTTCAATATGAATCACGCTGGAGAAGGGGACTTAAAGAAATGGGAAATGTTCACAATACGGACAGGAAAAAAAAAGGAGACAGTATATCCTTTCTATCCCTGTGGGTACACCACGTCTTTCTTATACATAATATGTACAGATAAAACATTACCGGGATGAAGAGCAAAATGTTAAATCACCGTTATCTCTAGACTGGAAGATTTTTTTTAATGCTGTTCCCTTTTTTTTTTTGCTTACAAGTACTTTTTAAAAATTGCCCTTCCTATCTTATATGTATTTATAAAATGTTCTACAATGAATACAAATTTGTTGGTTGATACAATTTCTACCTCCATGCCATCCGGTGGTCGGGCTGTAAATCTCCTCTCCTTTGACAGGGAGATTCTGCAGCTGCCAAAACAGGCTTCTGACCCTTTTACCCAGTGATAAACAGCTGGTAGTGACTTTAGAAGAGTGGGTCTCAATTCGGGGGAATCTGTCCCCCAGGGGACATTTGCCAATGTCTGGAGATACTTTTGGTTGTCTCAACTGAGAAGGGAGGGGAGGGGAGGGCTCCTGGCATATACTGATGAGAGGCCAGAGATGCTGCTAAGACACACCCCAACACACAGCACAGTCCCCCACAACACAGAATTATTTGGCCCCAACTGTGGTGAGGTTGAGGAACACTGCTTTAGAGTATCAGGATGAAAATCACTCTGTGGGAAGACCAGGGCCTATCCTAAGTATAAGGAAGAGGAGAAAAGTTATTATTAACAGTGCTTAAAACACTTTGTTACCAGCAGAGCAAGTTTCCAAAAGGACAGAAATGAGAAACATTTACTCCTCTGAGGAGCCCTAATCCGAGCACCATCCCTGGCAAAGAGCGGGGCCATAGCAAGTGTCCCAACCATCAGGGAACACAGAGCTGCACCAGAGAGAAACTTCCAACTGCACTGCAGAGCCGGGTGCAAAGAGGCTTGAGGATCAGCTCTGCCAGTGGCTAACACACTTTGCACCTGCAAGACAGGATTACAGTGCTATTTATTTAATTCTTAAATGACTCCCAGCGGATAACGTTTATGAAATGTTTAACACTGTCCAAGATACACAAGAGCCACGGCATTAAGAGGTGACCTGCTAAGTACACACCCAAAAACCTTCCAACAGGTTGGTACATGGAAATTGCTTAGCTTCAAGCTAAATGCCAATGAATCCAGGCAAGGTCCTTTCCCATATGGACCAGTTGCCATGTCCTGGAGAAAGTTATGTCCCACGAACTACACCTAATTCTTCAGCTTCATCAGGCCTGTTCAGGACGACATATCGCCAGTCACGTGGGAACTGCACGAGCACAAAAATACGGCTGGCGCCATCTACCACCACTCCTTTGTTTGAAAGTTCTAAAAAACAGATTAACAATAGGACAAAACATGAACAATTGTTTTTTAAGGTAGAAATCCAAAGAGGGGTATGATTACCTCTGCTGAGACTAGAAATCAGTACATAAGCACTTAATCAACTAAACCCTACCAAGGCACCAGATGGTCTGTTAAGCATTTTGGGATTTTTATCTTATAGCCAACATACCCATCTGGAAGCACAGAGAAATTGTGTTTTTCCTTAAAAAAAAAAGACGTGTCCACATACACCTGTGTAATCGAGGTTGATGAATAGGGTTTTAAAAGTGTGGGCAATAAGGAAAGAAATATAAACATACATAACAGATAAATGCATAATTTATCTGAGCCATTACAGTTAGTGGAATCATATAAACTTTTTACTAGACAACTTCACGGCAAAAAATAAAGGTTGAAGTTGCTGAATCTTTGTTCAGATGTAAATAGGATCCCTAAAATTTTTATTGGTATTTAAAATTAGTTTACAACATAAACAAGAAAAGCGAGCCATAAAGCCAGAGTGGTGAACAGCCCCTTCCGAAGAAGGGACACATCGGACAGAGAAGCTCATTTGCAATTCAAGAATTAATACAACACAAAGCAGTTGAAAGTGATCGCATTAATACACTGTAAAATAAAACTTGACTGTGTGTATGATGATGAAATGTTTACTTAATTTGATTATACGTTCGCACTAGAGCAGGAAACATTGACTCCTCGCTGGTTAGAAATACAGGGGCTCAAACACAGAACTTCTTCCTCACACAGTCAAGTGGTCCCACTGTCCTCTTCGTGAACATTGCAGATGCATCTGATGGTTGGATAACTCTTGCATCCTATTAAGTCAGGTGCCACATTTCCCTTCTCTTGTCCTGGCCAGGACTCAACCATTCATGAGCTCTTTTTTTTTTTTGGCTGCTTTTCAGCCGTTTTGTGCAGAACTCTCCACCGTGCTTTTTGAACATGAGTCTCATCCCACAAAAATCTTGTATTACACATTCCCACTGGTACTCCCGGGGATGCGGCAGTGGCCAATTCCGTCATCCTTCGCTGGCATTCGATGTTTTTAGGATTATGGTATATGGAGCCTCCACCCTTGGCTTCCTTGATTCCATTTGGTGACTTCGTGGTGCATCAGATCATTTCTGAACAGCAGCGTGCAGCTCTGCCCCTCATACTTTCATCACTGCACTTCCGTGGGAAAAAAACACAACTACCCAGCATTGTAACCCTAGACACTTACAGGTTTTATTTTTCCTTCTGGGAAGAAAAAAGAGGAGAATTCAGAATAAGGAGACCTCGAGAGAAAGCAGAGATGCCCCTGATTAAGTTCCGTAGTTAAACCCAGTGCCAAGTTTACTAGGACTTTAGTGCTATTATTTGTAAAGAGTGTTCTTTATTTATAATCTGCTTTTGATGAGCCAGAACATCCGCTGCTGGCTGAAATAACAGGCTTAAGGGCATAACAAAGCAAGGTCGAGACCCCAAATTCAGGTTCCACCAATCACAAGCCCTATTACCAGTCATATGATCCTGAGCAAAAAAAAAAAAAAAAAAAACTTAAGACGTCCTTAAGTCACTTTGCACATCTATAAAACAGGACAACGTACTTCTGAGAGGAGTCAGTACACAAGCAAAGAGCCCAGCAGTCCCCTTGCCACAATGAAGCCTAGTTGTTATTCTGACTGAACCCAAAGTTGCCACTAGGTTTTCTTAACCTTGGTAGTAAACTCACATCTGACTGCTCCTTAACGTCACTGTACTACATTAAACCCACATGCATTTCTTAGCTTGTGGGCTTGCTGAGGCAGTTCAAGGAAACGACATCCTTTGTTTTCTCATATAAATAAACAACTCCTTCAGCAAAGATCAGAATCTTTAGAGATGCACTATCCAACCCCTCATCCCCCATCGCCACCATTACTCTTCTCATTTGGAGTTTGAAATACACAAGGAAGAACATGAAAACATTCTCTGGAGAAACATTCTAACAATATGCCATTCTTCTTCCCGTACAGGGCGACAGAACCTAATAGAACATTTTCTGCCCGCTCTCTTTGGAGACAGTGCAGCCCAGATGGCAGCCACATGGATGTATGAGGAGCGTGTTGCACAGCGGGAAGCCGGGGAGGCAGCGGGTATTCCCTTGGTCTGTGATCCTGGCGGGGGTGGGGGGTGGGGGTCACCCCAATCCAAAAACTTGCATTTTAGCTGCTGGCACAAAATGAAATGCTTTTCATCTCAGGACAGAGGAATTTCAGTTATTTCAAGATGTGTATTCCAGAAGAAATTGTCTCTTATACCACAAGAAGTTGGGAGTATGTCATCCTTTCCCTGGAAACTCTCTTTCGCTGCCAGATTTCCATTCCCCTTTCTTGTGGTGAGCGTGTGCACCCTGATAGGGGCAGGTGAAGTGACTTATATCTGGATCTCTGGAGCATACAACTGGGCCTGAAGGCATTCACGGAAAAGATGGGTTCCACAGGGATGCCACAAGGACTCCTTACGTAGCTAGGTACTGCTAGCTAAGACTTAGTCGTGAGGGCTCGAATATGGAACAAGAATTACATGGGTAACAAACCTACAACTACATGAGCGTGTTGGGATTATTTCAGTCTCTTAAAGTCTTCATTCCCAGTGTGGTTCCCTACACTCTCTGCTAGTTTCCTCCACTACTTCCACCACTAGGATCTACTGAGGTGACCGTGCAACGGGAGCGGTTTAGTCAGATATTAAGCCCCCACTTACAAAGTTGTGGAATGTCTTGGGCTTGTGTTATGTCAAAAGCAACAGGAGTAAATAAAGTCCAAAGGACTTTAATAGCAGAGGATTCATGATGGGTGCAAGGGAGCGTCAGCAGGTAAGGTGGGCAGGCTGTAACAGGCGTCAAAAAAGGGCCATGACAAGAATCGGGACACTTCGTAAGGGAACATCTCAGGGCATCAGGTGCATCGACCATTCAGGTTGCTCTCTTTCTAAAGCAGTCTAGCAAGGTGTTTAATAGCCCTGGCTCCAAGACAGAGTCTGAATTGCTGGTTCTGCCTCTTGATGACCTGGATGAACTTGAACAAGTTAATTACACACTTCTGACTCAGTTTCCCTCTCTAGAGAACGATGCCTCTTTAACAGTATCGTTACCCTCCTTGGGGGAGCAATTATGAGGATTAAAAAAGGAATGCAGGTTTGGTGCTGAGTATAATAGCTGGCATGTAGGAGAACTGAAGTTACTGTTTCAGGGAAATTAATTCAGATAATGGTTTGAAAGAGAGTTAAATGAAAGACGGGGAGAACGGTTCAAAACTGGCCAATTCAAGCTGTGCCCAGTTAAGGAAAAGAGATTGGCAGTTTCATATAAAATGAAACACGCACTTCCCGCCTGACCCAGCAATTGCACTCTTGGGCATTTCTTTCAGAGAAACAAAAACGTAGGTTCACTCAGAAATCTGTACCCTTAGGTTGGTACCAGCTTTATTTCCAACAGCCCAATTCTGCAAAAACCCAGATGTCCTTCAACAAATTAATGATTAAACAAATTGAGCTATGTATCTATAGCACGGAATGCCACTTAGGGGGAAAAAAAGGACCAACAATTTGGAGGGTTCAGAGGAATTACACTGAGTGAAGAAAACCAACCCTACTGGTTACACAGTGGATGATTGTATTCATCCAACGTGCCTGAAATGACAGTGGATTAGTGACAGCCAGGGGTCGGGGTAGGCTCCATGTGGCGACAAAGGGTAGCACAGGGATCTCTGTGGTGGTGGAACACAGCAAAGTCTTGTACCTTGAGTGTGGTGGTGGTTACATGAATCTATACATGTGGTAAAAATGCAGAGAACTACACACACACACACACACACACACACACACACACAGATCCAACTAAGTACATGTAAAACTGGGGAAATCTGAATAAAGTCTGTGAATGTGACACTGTTAGTGTCTTAGTTTTGATTTACTACAGTTATACAGAATGTACCACTGGGGGGATGGGGTAAGGGGTACACAGAACCCCCATAGGGGAAAAAATGCTTCGAATGGAAAAATTTCTGGATGTGTTAACTCCAGAAGAATTTCGGAGAAAAGAGGATACATTCAATTAAGAATTTTTAAAAACATTAAATTACTGACTGCAGATAATCAGGAGTGAGCCATATTTTACCCTCAAAGAGCTGCCATCTCTTTGGAGATAGGACAGCCTTATTTTGTGTCTGTATGAATCAGGTAGGATTTTATAGCCACTACACACAGTAAATTAGGACTAAGGAACCTGAAAGTAGAAATGCATATCCTAGAGGCAAGTAAAATAAATCTACTCTATCCAATCTAAGGAAGACAATTTATGGAAAGCATGAGGTAGCTCAGCTCCCAGGATCACCGGGCAGGCTAGATTAGAGACTGGCAAACTACAGACGAATTCACACATTGTGTGTGGCCACCTTCCTGCTGCAACAGCAGAACTGAGCAGTTCCAACAAAGACTGTATGTCCCACAGAGCCTGGAATATTTACTACTAGGCGTTTTACAGACAAAAAAAATTTGTCAACTCCTACGCTGGATAATCAAGCTCTTGAACCAGGACAGTTAATAAGGCCCCTTGACAGCCATCACTGGCCTCACCAACAGGATGCCGTATCATTGACAAACTGGCTTCTCCTCTGCCCCTTTGTCTTAGAAAAACTAGTAACAGATCCCAAGTCTGGGGTAGATGTATGTCATTGGTGGTGTCCAGGTCACATGACCCCACACTAGCTGCAAGGGAGGCTGGAAACCTGACCATCACACAGACTCTGCCTCTACCGGGACTCACACACAGGCAAGGTCCAAGCCCAGAAAGGCATTTCAGAATACGGGCAGCAAAAACACGGAAGAGAAGAGACATGTGGAGTGTGGACAAAGCCATCAACCATAACCCAACTGGGTAGTTTTTATTTTCTGCGGTTCAACCCAAACACTGGGTTTTCTGCCAACTTGACCCACAAGAGGTGTTAATTGTTGTCAATATTTGCTAAGTCTGGGCTTCTATTTGTTTACTTTCATTTTCAGTTTTTCCCTATATCTTTTATACTATATTTTTATTCTTGGCCTGGAAATGCTTCAACTTTTGTAAAGCGCTCTTAGTTTGGTAGGAGGAAAGGCAATACCCAAGCTCAGGAGCCTCTTCAATTGTGTGTTTATGAAGCTAATTTCAAAAGACAAAGCAAACCAGGCAGCCCTAATGTTCTAACAACTTCCTAGCAGCAAATTGGTTCTGTCAGCCATAAAGCAACACCTTCTCCTCTCGTTGGATTGACTTTAAGACAAATGAGCATCTAGACTGTTGAAAGCAGGAGGCAAAAAGGTCCAGCCACCTAAAGCCTACAAGTAATGAGAGATAAGGGGGAGAGGGTGGTATCTTCAATGATTACCTCATCCAAAGTATCTCTTTTCATTTATCATGGTTCCATAAACATTAGATGGAATGGGTCATATTCCTAGTGTGCTGGCTAGCATCCAGGATTTGAATGGAAAGACCTCTTCCAGTTAATGAAGGCTAACCTATTTCCAACTGGATTGGAGGTGGAAGAGCTGATGGGGTCGGGGTGGAGTGGGGGCAATTATGAGACACAGATCCCTAGCACTGAAGCTACGTCTTGCATGATCTAAGGTCAAGGCTCTTCAAAAAGAGTCATCTCCCAAAATACACCAGCACCCACAGGGCTTTAGAATCACTCCTGAATTCCCTTCCCTTTCAGCGCTTCCCTGGGATTTTTTTCAGTTCACTCTGTCCTCTCTCTTCAAGGATGAAAAACTACGGTCGCATATTGGTGACCCACCTCTTTGGAAATGGTACTTGGAATTTCTATTTATAGGAAGTCACATGCGTTTTATAGGAAGATTCCACAATGCACATAACGACAAAAGCAAGACTTGTGGGAGACAATGCTTGAAACCTAAAGCTCAAAAGTTCACTCTGGCACATCTGCCAAAGATGATTTTCCAGAGCTGAGCAGAGGCCTGACACAGTAGGCGACACCTCTTTATCAGCTCCAAGAACTCCAGGGCACATCATTAGCACCCAATTAGTTATTAATAACTAAATATTCACACATCTGCTGAAACTCTGTAGGTGCGCAGCATAATTTAAATGTGATTGTGATTATCTCTGTTAGGGTAGGTGCTGTATACATAATGGATTTGACTTCACTGAGCCCAAGGCCGGGGGTGGGGGGAAGCCCAGATTTGAAGCCCCATCTGTTCTTTTCTACAGGGTGTAAATGGTCAACTCATGCAAAAAGGGTATCCTAGTTGATCTGGAAGAGTTGGAATAAACTTAGCTATTATAATATACAATCAAACTGACCACATACCATGCATTTGCTGATAGCAGCCACTGTACTACAGGAGATGCCTTAAGTGCCTCTAAGAAAGCTACCATATCGACAATTACATACAAAGCCGTATTACAGCCAGGCACTGCTCTCATCAATGTAAATGCCCGTGCTACTTCATTTATTATTCCATTTACTCCTTACAACCACCCTGTGAGGTGGGTCCAATTATTATCCATCATTTTACAAATGGGGAAACTGAGGCACGTGTTCATGTAATTTGCCAAAGATCACAAAACTACACGTGGCACATTCGTTTTCAAACTCAGCTCTGTCTACACCACAGCCTCTGTTTTTAGCCACTAAGCTAGAGCGGATCTCTTTCTTCTAAGGCTTGTACCTAACTTCACATCAGTGGGTTAGAAGTTGAAGGAGGACTTCTGGTCACCAGGCTGTCTTCACAGAAGGCCTGGGTGGGAGTCTTGCTTCCAGCCCTATTGCTGTGACTCGAGATGAGCTCACTCATCTCTGGGTCTCATTTTTTAAGTGGGACTCATATTTCTGCTATCTACAGTCACAAAAAGACCTCTCCAATACCCCCTACCTCCAAACCAAACATCTCACTCTCTAGTCACTGAAGTTCCTTGGTCCAGAAATGAGAAACGGATGTGCTCTCGTGTGGAATTCGGACACATAAACCAATTTCACGTTCATCCTTCCAAGGATGATCCAGGCTCACGGTGCCAGGCGAGGAAGGAGAAAACAGGATAGAGATATGGGAGGGGCAGAACCCGCCCTTTGATCACAAAATATATGTTTCTATAAAGTCTCTGAACAACTCTAGCAGCTGGCTGGCTGCACCCAAGCCACCCAACCCAAAGCAATCTAAAACACTGGTGAGGCCCGTGTTAAGTATTTTCCCAAACTTGCGTGCAATACAAGCACTGCAGAGTCATTCCTAGAAACTTCATCTTCAGTGCTCCATGCTTACAAAGGATTTTTTACCTTCGGATTAATACCTGTCAGAGCACAGTGGGGGGGCTCGCTGTTTTCAGATGGATGAAAACGCTGAATGTTCATTTTAATTTATAGACACTATGTGGCCACACCCAAGAAACAGAGATGGCAACCTCCTTGCCAGGCTCCAGGAAGAATACTGTTCCTTCTGAAGATCAAGGGGGCAGCAAGTAGTTGTGTGAACATTCCTGGACACCTAGACAAGTTTAATAAGCACGAAGGATAATGAAACATGGGGCCTGGCTTCAAGAAGCTTACTACTCTGGAACGAAAAAAAAAAAACTCATTTAGAAGAACGCTAAGAACACTTCATAAGCCAAGCATGCAAGCAAAAGCTATCAGAAACACTGGGGAGGGCTACTGCCTTAGCACTCAGGGAATTTATTCAAGGAAAAAAGGGTATGTGTTGAGATTCAGTTAGAAGGATTTTAATTACAGCGCCCATTACAATATCCAAAACTGTAAGCACCATTTACTTAACAGTAAAAAATAGTTAAATAAAATCATCACCCAAGCATCAAATTAACATCTCTTGACAGTCAATTCCAAAGGTTTTAGAAGAGTATTTAATGGCCTAGGACTGTAATGCAAAATAAACAATTCAGTGAAAAGGGCAAGTTGCAACAGAGTACAATAGTATTCATTTTCACCCAATTAAAAAAAAAAATCTAAAACAGACAGACACACTGATAAACCAAGGTATTCAAAGTAACTAACTCACAGACCGAATATTTTATCTGCATTTATTACAATGAACACATATGGTTTTCATATTAGGGAAAGCTTTTTTGGAGAGACCTTACCACATCTCCCTTTTTTTATTTCTAGTGATGGAAAATTTCCAACAAACACTAAGATAAATAGAAGCCCCACCCCACAAACTCATGCCCAGCCTCACAGCCAACCCTGTTCCACGATGCCCACCCACATGCCCTCCTGCATATTATTTGAAACCAATTTCAATTATAAACTTCCATCCATAAATATTTAAAAGACTGGGCCCTTTTGAAAACACCTTCAAAAAGCTTAAAGATAGTCTCCTAATACTGTTCCATTTCCAATGACTAGTTTTTACTAGTTAATTCATTTGAATCAGGACCCAAGTAAGGCCCACCTAGAGTGATTGGTATATCTTTTTAAATCTTCGTAGGTTTTCATCTCCATCTATTTCCCCCTTCAATTTTTTCATTAAAAAGTATCAATCTTTGGCCAGTCTGTGGTCTGCCTATGTATTCCTCTGGTGCCGTTTACCATGGTTTTCAGTCCTCTGTAATTCCTGTAAACTGGTACTTGGACAGTTGAACGGACTCAGGAGTTTTGGGTTTGTTTATCATGGAGGGTTGGGAGGGCGGGGGGTACCGCAGGACGACTTCTGAAGAGGTGTGGTGCTCTGCCACCAAGGGCTTGTGTGTGGTTGTCTCCATCTGTGACGCTACGTGTTGATGACCCCATGTCTAGGCCCATCAAGTCACAAGAGCTACAAAACGGCCATCCTCTATTTCCATCACTCCGCCTTCATTTCTAGCCTCACTAATTTCACAGAGAAAAAACCTCCTCTCATCATTGGCTACTCAGTATTGAGGGCTATTCTTAAATTTGCAGGAGAGGGGAATTAGGTTTGTTTATTTATTTCATGGAGGTACTGGGGACTGAACCCAGGACCTTGTGCATGCTAAGCACACACTCTACCACCAAGCTATATCTCCCCCACTCTTAATTTTTAACATACACACATACTCACACATCTAAGCTTCCCTACATAGGGAAGGATCAGAAGCCACAACCAAAAGCCTCAGTATTGTCAAGTCAAATCTGGAGTTCAAGGAGTTCCCCAAAAGGTCAGGATGGATGCCCTTGACTTTAAGTCCACTCAGTACAAAGGGCAGCTTAGAGTACATGCGTAGAGTCTGCAGAGAACTGGGGCCTCCCTCTTACCCTCCTGAGGCCGGCGGCACAGTACAGACCTGTTCTGGGGATGGCGGGCCACCTCTCCACACGGGCTCAGCTGATTCCAGCTCCTGGAACCAGACCACTCCTCAGCGGCTTTGCCAGAAGTGTCAGAGGACCCTGGGCTATGCCCTAAACTGGAAACAAGCGTCTTGAACAGAACAGAAGATCCCTCAAGGCCGGCCAAGAAAAGTCCTCACACGAGGGCAGCAGAGCAGAGAGAACTGACAAACTGTACACGAGAAAAATGGAATCAACAGTCTGTACTCAACTGAACGACGGCTTTACAAATCGCAAGGCTGGCGGGCCCCGGGCGGAGACAGGCACACACACCCCAGCACAGGGTCAGGCTCTGCGGCTGGGGGACAGCTCTGTGGGTTGAAAAACGGCCAGAGGAACGGATTTAATAACTCAAGGTTGGCGCGTAGGCTTCTGCCTTGGTCCTTTGATTTTTATAAACTAGCAATCCAGGCAAGCGGGGAACACGGGAACAACTGTGCAGGTAAGCCCTACCGTGGCCTCAGGACTCCTCTCTGGGGCTTCCCGATGGGGAGGCTGGGCACGACCTCCTCACTGCGCATGAGGTCTCCTCAGAAGGCATGCATTAGCTAAATGTGCACCAGCCCACAGAAAGGGGAGCAGGCCATTAAATATAAATGCAAAACAAAATTAGACCCATCCATCCTAAATCTCAGATCTCTGCAGCAGGCAGGGTTTACTTCCTGCTTTTAATTTTTCTAAAAGGCATAAGCACTGAAATTACAGCCCATGACTATGCTTCTAGACTCAGGCCCCACCCCTCCCAAGCCAAACAAAGAAATTGGTTTTTTTTGCTTAATCGCTGTCAGATTTCATGAGGCATCTGTTGACACTCCTAAACCTGGATTAAGTTTCTATATAAGTACTAATGGCCCATCTTTCAAACAGAACCACCAGCCCATCGGTAGTGGGCCGAAACACAAAAGCTGATAAGCCTTAAATGAACTGGAAACATTTACCTAAATAAGAGTCAGAACAAACTCGGTGATTTTCCTTTAAAAATACACTCATCAAAAGGGTGGCCCAGAAGAAAGCAAGGAGAAACGAACATTTGCAAAATTTCCCTTTCCCAGATTAATACACACAGCTATTACCTAGCAAACTACCTACAACGTAACTGTCATCGACTGATGACCACGTGCTGTGGCTCCCGGCTCCCCTAAGGTTTCCAATTTCTCCCACTCCTGTAAGCACTCGCGGAGGCAAGGTTTCTGCCTGCCTCTGTGTATTGTTCATCTCAGTGCCAAGAACAATGCTTTAGGGGAGGTGTTCTATATATACATGAGGGAGGGAGAGAGGAAGGGGAAAGGAAGAAGAGAGACAGGAGTTCTATCCATTTCACTAGAACCAGGGATCCTTCAGAGCTAACAGGAGACTCCAAGGAGATGGCCAGAGTTAAGCTTCAGATTCTTCTCTGTAAATATGTCCCTAATTTCACATAATCAGAAAACAACCTGCCCAAAAGCCCCTCCAGCCAAAGCTGGCAGTTTTCTCCTCATCTTCCCACATCTCCGCACTACGTTCTTCAGAGAAGAATCTCCACAAAAAGTGAGGGGCATCATGCCATCCATCAACCTCTCCTCTCATCTGCCAGTACCTTCCCACTTAAAGCGCTGAAGGAAGAAGAAACTGCAAAGTCTCGGGACCTGTTTATTCCAGACCCATCACACTCAGAAAGTGCACGAAGAAGAAACCAGAAGAGATGCAAAACGGCCAAAAGCGAGGGGACCCTGCATCACTGCATTCCTTCGCCTTTAAAACAACTGCATTTTGTGTTAGACTTCATTTCCCGAGACCCTGAAAACCAGGATGAATACAGGGGCAGGACTGTTTAATGGCAAAACTCAGGCTCTGGACCAGACAACTGGGACCCGTGCTAGCCACAGGAATCTTAAACAGGTGACTGCTTTCCTCTGAGCCTTGCCTGCCTCATCAATTAAGTGGGATGGTAACTGGAGCTCCCTTTAGGGGTTAAATACAAAAATGTGCAAAAAGGGTACCTGACACGGGGTCTGACCCCTCTGATCTGCTCAGCAAGTCGTGTTCACTAGGAGGAAGAGAATGATGGAGATGGTGATGGTGATCACAGCGGTGAAGACGATGAACACATACGACAATGGACAGAGAAGGCCCACTTTAGGGTCGGAAATAGCAGTTATATACCCCATGTCCCACTCTGATTTCTCCAGAGGGTAGATTTCATTTTGGGGAGAGACAAGACAGTGATGGCTGTCCCCTGCCCACCAACCACATCAGCTCCATTTCCTCCCTCAAGGCTGCTATGCATTTTCACATTCACATAAAGCGCTCATCCAGGAAACGAGGCTGTCAATCGTAGACCACGGGCAGGACTCTCTGAGACAGAAGACAGAGTGAAGCAAATGTCTGAAAGGCTAGCAAGTCGTCCGAGTTCCAAGCAGGAGGCAACACGCTGAGAGTCTCCGGAGGAATGCAAACCCAATTAAAGACAGACATCGCATCTGTAATGCTCTGAAGGGTATCCTCCCGTGCTTACCCTGAGCCTGGAACATGCTAAGTTTTTACTGAACGAAAAACAGAGACGATGCCGTAGGAGAACAAAGTATCACCTTGTTCCCTGGAAAGAAAAACAACAGCTCTCGAGCATGAGTGACACGCTTCTACTGAGCATCCAGCAGCCTACATGGATGCCTTTTTATTTTTATTTTTTTGCTGTTTATTTTCATGTTTTAAATTGATATAGATGATGTGCAGGTGCACAACATAGTGGTTCACCATTTTTACGGTTATACTCCATTTATAGTTGCTGTAAAATGTTAGCTATATTCCCTATTGTACAATACACCCTTGTAGCTTTTTAATTTTATACAGAATAGTTTGCTCTTGCCAACTAGAAACATTCTAGTGCTTCAGGTTTACAGAAGTGGGTTGAACAGGGCTACCCATCCCCTAAAAGATAAGTCCATGGCGTAACACCCAGAACCCGAGGCGGTCCCCTTTCACAGTCAAAAGGTAAATACTACTTTCCACAGCAAACGATGTGATTAAGTTAAGGATTTTGAGAGGAGGCATTGATCCTAGACTGTCCAGCTGGGCCCTAAATAGATGACAAGTAGCCTCATAAAAGTGAGGCCAAGGGAGATCAGACGGGCGGGAGAGGAGGAGGCAGTGGGGCCACACAGACAGAGATGGAGCCACAGGTCAAGGGACGCGACAACCACCAGAAGCTGAAAGAGGCAAAGATTCTCCTTTAGAGCACTCAGAGAGAGTATGACCCTGCCAACACCTTGACTTCCAATTTCACGTTTCCAGTATCGCAAGAGAATAGATTTCTGTAGTTTTAAGTTTTGTTGTGTGCCCTGAGAAAGCATCACAGTTATCTCACTCACAGGTAAGTACACGCAGGAAATAGAGCTGAAGCAGCATCTCCTCCCTCTGAAGTAGTCCAGGAGCCACAAGTTGAATTAAGCAGGTACCAGGTAAAGAGCTGTGTCAGAAAGCAATGGAACAACAGTGCAGCTCAAAGGGCAAGGGAAAAAATGCGAGGACGGTCTAGCACAAAAATGCAAGGACGGTCTAGCACGATTCGCAGGTGTCAGCTGTGGATAAGAATGCCCGATATTTGAGGTTGATAAATACGTACTTATATTATACACATACATAATTTTCCGTAATTACCTGCAAGCCTGAAGCCTCTAGCTTACAAAATCTCAGAAGAAAAGAATGTATTTTATAGCCTCGCCCAGAGCTCCATGGATGTACAACCTGCAACCTTCTGGAGACAATCAGAGCCCTCACTTCCTACCCGTGGGCTCATCCTCGGGGCACAGTTTCTCCAAATGGGGTCGGAAGAACACTAGGGTATTCTCAAAACAAGTGCAAGGTTTTTTATTTCTATAATCATCTAAAAGCAAAGCATTCCCATTTATGAACACGAAACCAGGCAAGAACTCTGATAACGGGTATTTAAAAGACATTTTCGTGCAATAAAACTTAAGATACTTAAGATATGTTTGTTGGGCTTGGATAAATTTACAGGGTTCTTTGCAGGGTATTTTCCCCTTCGATAAGGGGCCTGTATGTAATTGGAGAAACACTAAGTACAGTTCTGACAGTTTCCTAACATAATAGAAAGTAAACGACTATGTACAAACATTAATTTAAATCTCCTTCATCTTGAATACAAAAAAAAAAAATCAGTATCATTTTCATGACAGCACCCTAAGAGAATCAGCAATTAAGACGCCACTCTTCCCTCAGCCTTCTTAGTTTTTCAAAGGGCTGGGCTGTGTGAATGTCTGCCAATAGTAAGTAACTTGGGACCACAACTTTCAAAGTAATGGCTGAAGGTTTAACAAATCTAAGGGCAACAAATCCCCTTTTAAAAGGCAACCAGAAATGTTTTCATTAAATTAAGTCCTTAAAATTCCACAAGACTGAGTCACAGCTCCAAGTGATAACTGAAATCCAATTACAAGCCAGAGATTATACACAGTTCTCTTAAGGAGATTATTCCAGTCTGAATACATAATGATTCACAGATTTAATTGATAAGATGACTGTTCTGGTTTATCACCATCACAAGTAGGTAAGATCCTCAAAGCTGGACTGTGTTCACGTGCAGGACTTTTCTCTGCATGGTGACCAGCAGAGCTTCAGCCGTGACTGACGTCTTTGTTCGTGGCACCAGGCTAACAATGACACACACGCACACAAAAATGCCAGCCAGCAATGCTGAGGAGGAACCCCATCAACTTCTAAGAAATCAGAAGTTCCAGAGACGTGTGCTCCACTGCCACAAACAGCTTCCTTTCCTTCAGAAACTGAAACGCTAAGGGAACAAGGTTCCAAGGGAACAGGAAGTGGTCTACTTGATCTGCGTAGCTCCCGCGCTGACACTGAGACAGTCCCCGAAAATCCTCTGGCCTTCAACTTCTTCCTTGAAATCCAGCCCTTACCAACACGCCCCGCACACGACGAGCACTTGGTACGGATCCCGTCATTCGGTCCCCGGTCCGCTCGATACCCTTGTGAAGTAAGTGCTCCCACCATCCTCGTTTTCCAGATGAAAAAATTAACCAAGTTAAGCTTCAAGTAACTTGCCCAAGGTCATTCTGATAATATGGGGTGCAAGAGCCAGGGAGTTCAGATTCTCGTCTGAGCCAGAAGAGGAAACAACTAACTAACCTAACCAGACAGGAGAAATGAGCATAGATAATCCTGTAAGGCCAGAACATCCTGGTGCTGGCAAAAAGTAAAAGAACGTTTTTAAAACAACCTGACATATTTCATACCGACATAAAAATGTCAGTTCCCTATCTGTGCAGAGACCAGTGGCTGAGAGAGGATGGCCCTGCCCCCCCCACAGTAACAAGCCATGTGGCAGAGAAGCCACCCCGACACTGAACGGCATTTTGATCTATAACTTGGATGAACACAGAGACTGGAAATTTAACCAACCGGCACCGTACACAAGGTTGGAATGAACAGACCACACAATTGATCAAAGAACCAAAATTGCAAGCATCCAGCAAGGTGGAACCAGACTAAATCCAACAATATGAGATTCTGCCACATAAAACAGTATATTCAGATTAACCAATAAGGAAACAGTGCAGGAGCAGAAAGCGACCAGACTGTTCAGCTAAAAAAAGCATTCAGAACAAACGTTAATACCAGCAGGATTCACAATAGCCAAATAGGGGAAGCTACACAAACGTCCATTAAGTGATGAATGGATAAACATAATGTGGTATATTCATAAGTGGACTATTACTTGTCTATAAAAAGGAATGAGGTTCTGATACATGCAATAAGATGGATGAACCTTGAAAAGCATTATGCTAAGTGAAAAAAGCCAGTCACAAAAGGCCACATATTATATAATTTCATTCTTATGAAGTCTCTGGTATAAGCAAATTTATAAAAACAGGAAGTAGAGTAGTAGTTGCCTACAGCCAGTAGGGGTTAAGGGGAAATGCGGAGGTGACCTCTGAAGCACAGGGCTTCTTTTAAGGAGGATGAAAATGCTGTAAAATTGAATGTTGTGATGGTTGCACAACCCCATGAATATAAGAAAAACACTTTAGATGGGTAAATTTACAGTATGTAAATGTTATCTCAATAAAGCTGTTACTCCCTCCCCAACTCCACACAAACACACACAAATGTGGATCACTTAATTGCCTGTATATTTACATAGAGACAGCAGTATACTATAATTGTTAGGAAATCTAACCTGATCTTCAAATTGGCTCAAAATAAGGAAAAACTTGCCCAATAAGGAAAAAGATCGCCAGCACGAAGGAGTGAGTTCTTCAGTGCTGGACAAATTTAAGCAGAGACTATTTGACTTTCTGGTCAAGAACACAACCAAAGGGATTTATTTCAACTGTGGGCTGAAAGCTCGAAGAAACCATCTTCAAGACACTAAAATTCTAATATGCGTCATGGATGACACCTAAGTGATTGAAGAATTAGGCACTGAATTAGGAGATGTTTTAAGAGTACAAAACCTGGAGGGAAGTGGGCTGCCTAGAACCAAATCCACGCTCCTGTATTTAACAGGATGACCTTAGGGAAGCAGCCAGCCCAAGACTCAGTCTTTTCATTTTATAAAATGGAGTCAATAATAAGGGAAATCAGTATTTTATAGGCAAATTGGTAAGAGTTAAACAAGATAATGATGAGACCCTTCTCATAGCATCTCATTGGATTTCAACCCAATAAGCCATCACCATAGCCTCTTGACATTTTTAGTGGCATTACATGAACTATTATAATACAACAACTTCTAACCAAAACTGAAATACCATCCAATGGCATTCACTGATTAAAAGGGGCAGGACCCTCTCCTAAACAGAGATCCCAACATACATGTTGTTTTCCAATAAATATCCAAAAGTTCTAAGAAATATTAGTGCTATTTTAATACGTTAATAAAGACATGGTATAATATTGGACAGCAGAATACTCCCAACAACAACAACAAAAACTCATGTGCCTCAAACTGCTGAATGTGTGAAATTAACACAACACAATTTTATGGATATCCTCCTTCCTCCTTCCTTCTCATGCTTGACAACTTGCTTTTGCACCAACGCACTTTCCTGGATGTTATTTTAACATCAGTAGAATTCTCATGCAACTCAATCATGCCTATAATACGGCTGTCTGACAGGCCCCATCGAGTAGAAGTTAAGTCTTTATTACCTGCTCAGGAAGTCCACATGCGTATTTCACAAGGTCTCCGCTCTCCTTAGAACCTTGTCTATTATAAACACAGGCTTTAGATCTATTCTCACTTTGAGATCACTTACACCCTTGACTATTTGCAGGGCAAACGAATGCAATCAAACACTAAAGCTTCGAAGAGATTAGAGGACTGCCAAGGTCTGAACTTATATCAAGAGCTCGGAATCAGTTCCTTCCACCGTGCTTTGACAGTATCACACCCGCAAAACAAACATGGCAGTGTGTGCACCTCAGACCCGGCATCACATTCCAGCAGTCTGTTTCTGAGACGTTCAGGGAAACACCCTATCACCAGAGCTGTTCCCAGGCAACAAGCACGAGCATCCGTCTCGGATAGTTCACCCCGCGACAAATGCTGCTCCAGGCAGGGAGTTCACAAGAGGAAAGGGGGAAAACCCCTAAACCTCCACTGAGTAGGGGGTCTGGAAGGAAAGTTTTGTCTTGCAATCTGTGCTTTAGGAAGAATTCTAGTCTAAAAGTTTAGTCTTCCGCAGACACATCATGGGACAAAAATCCAACCCTTTCATAATAACACTCAGTAAGAGAGGAATAAAAAGAAACTTCCTCCACCGGATGATACAGGACATCTATGAAAAACCCACAGGGAACATCACACTCAACAGTAAAAGACAGTAAGCTTTTCCACTAAGATCAAGAAGGTAAGGGTGTCCTCATACCACTTCTGTTCTGGGGGCCACTTCTCTTCATTTCTACACTAGAGGTTCTAACCAGGGCAATTAGGCAAGGAAAAAATAAAAAAGAAAGAAAGAAAAAGGCTTCCAGATTGGAATGGAAAATGTAAGCTTATCTCTATCTGCAGATATCATGATCTTGCATACAGAAAATTCTAAGAAATCCACAAAAAACAAAACAAACAAACAAACAAAAAAACCTCTCAGAGCTGACAGTTCAACAAATTTGCAGGATACAGGAATATTTTTTAAAAACTCAATCATATTTCTACACATTTGCAATGAGCAATCCAAAAATGAAATTTAAAGTTTGTGTTTCAGGAAAACAAAAAACAAATAAACTAAATAAATATTTAAAAAACAAATTTAAAAACCTGTGAAAAAGTTTATGTTTCGCATCAGTCTTACTCCAATGAAATTCCAGATTTCTCATCTGTAAGCTGGAAGTTATAAAGTCACTCCAATGATACTCATTTCTGGCTCTTGGAAAACTATCTCAGCCATACCTCAAACAATTAAAGACTCTTTTGTTCATTTAATAAATACTAGGCACTAGGAAAACAGCAGTGAAAAAAAAAAAATCCCTGCCACCTCCCCCCCTCCAGCAATGAAACTTACATTCTAACTGGGAACACAAAACCACCAAGAGATGAACAGAAAATTGTAACTCCTGACAGTGCTAAGTGTCATAACAAAAATAACACAGGGAAGAGCGACAGAGGCCGATGGGAAGGTGGGGTGCGCTTTAGATGCAGGGGTCAAGGAAGCCTCCCAGAGGAGGCGATATTCCAACAATGAACCAAATCAAGAAAGGGGCTGGGAGGGGCTTTTATACAACTGTAACAGTGGGAGGAAGCAAGCCTGAGGAGTCACTGTCACAGCCAGCGGGCAGGGTGGGCAAGGGGGCCCGCCCAAGCCTTGTCCTGGGGGAAAGACGGGAGCCAGATCACGTGGGGCCTTGCAGGCCAAGATTCACAGCCAAAGCTTTACCCTCGGAAGCCATGGGCGGGGAAGTGAGGGCGAACCAAGGGAAGTGATGATGTGATCACTCGGGTTCTTTGTGCAATAAATGTTCGGAGGTAATGAACTCAATTACATGCTTGTGTAATGACTCAGTGTGTGACCCTGGGTATGTCACTGTACCTTTCCAGGCCAATATCGAACATACCTGAACTGCCTCCCAGATTTTTCTAAGGAATTAGCAGAGGATATACTTTGAAAGCTCTTTGCAATCTGAAATTTGCTGCTAAATGTACGGCAAAATGATCATTAGCCTTGCTGAGTCTTGCCCCACCTCCTAAAACAGAAGTAATTTCTTTCTCTACAAACACAGAGCACTTTATCTGTCTACCTCTTTTAACACTTCTTTCTTTCTATCCAGTATTACGAGCATTATCTATGTATCTTATCACTTCCTCTAGACTTTTGACTGTTGACTCAAATCTCACTTCTGCAGAACAGGTAACTCCCTATTACTGACTCCTGCTGCCCCCACTCCAGACTACAATCAGAGCACCTGTGTCATTTTATTGCAATTGATTATGTACGTGTCCATCTTTGTCACCATGTTATGATTTGTTAAAAGAAGATTCCATTTCCACCAGTGCCTACATCGTTGAAAAACCCAGAGGAAGCTCTTGTTTGCAATTTCTCTTTTCTCTACTAACCCAGAGGCTTCTCAACATTTGAGCGAAACAAAGACTCCTACAGTATTCAAACTATTTACAAAAATAAAAGCCTTAAAAACTTCGCCCACATGTATTTGCACATAACAAATGTAATCTTCAGAAAATAAAATATTCATTTAACAAACCTCAGAGGATCAGGACTCAGCTAGTCATCGATTTATTTATTTCATTCTTTTTTTTTTAAACATTTTTTATTGATTTATAATCATTTTACAATGTTGTGTCAAATTCCAGTGTTCAGCACAATTTTTCATTCTTATCCTCCTTTTTACTGGACAATTTCAAGTTAGCACAACTACAACCATCAGTTTGATTCCTCAATTCCAGTAAGTTTCTGCTCCCAAATCATCTCAAAAAGCTGAATTCCAGTGAATCTTAAAAGATATATTTCCTTTTTTTATTGAAGTGTATTTGATGTATAATATCGTGTGACTTAAAGGTGTAGAACATGTTAATTTGTTACGCTTATATATTGCAGTATGGTTGCCATTGTAGCATTAATTAGCACCTCTATCACATTACATAATTAGCTTTTCTTTAGTAGTTGGAATAATTAAGTTCTAGTATCTTAGTAAATCTGTTGATTATAAAAAATATATATATTGTCTAGTTACCATGCAAAGCATTAGATCTCTAGGGCTTATTTATTACTTGTTGCAAGTTTGTATCCTTAAACATCTGTCCTATCCTCCAGCCCCATCCCCTGTAAACCACCATTTTACTCTGTTTTTACGATTTGGGCTTTTTTTTTACTTACTTTTTAAAATAATACAGAATGTGAAATTCTTTTATTGAAGGACACCCAGTTGATTACATTGACTTCAGTGTTGGCCCAGACTATTTTAAACCTAATGGTTTCCATAAAATGCTTAAAATCCAAGTCTAATTCCTGTTGTGTGATATCCACACCACCAGATTAATGGAAACTAAAGTCAGCCTTTGTATTTTTGCTAAATGCATCAAAGTACCAACACAGACACAAAGCAGAGGACACAGAAATCTGAAGTTCCTTTCTTTCTTTCAGAGTTCAAAGTCTGCCTTTCTACTTTTTACTCTCAGTTTGAAATAACTGGTTAGGAAGACTGGAGAGAAAGGCAAAGCCTTAAGTCTATGTCCTTAATCTCTTCTGATAATCTGTCTCTGTGTGTGTGTGAGAAAATCAGTTTCACACCTGATGGCTACTGGTTCATCACTTTCATACTGCAGACATCTACACAACTTGTTCTGAGGAGTAACCATCAGTCTAGAGTCAGGGGCTCATCTCATGTTTTTGTGTCAGCTGACAGATGAGTGGTTCTCAAATTGTGGCCCAGGCCAGCAGTAGGGACCTCAACAGTGATCTTGTTAGAAATACAAATTCACGGGCTCCATCCCAGACCTACTGAGTCAGAGCCTGGGAGGGGCAAGATCAGCAATCGGTTTGAGAGTCCCGGTTGACTCTGGTGGGTGTTGGCCTTTGAGAACCACTGTGCTGTGCAGATTAAAAAAAACAGCCTCTCATTAAAAAGAACGAAATAATGCCATTTGCTAGAGATTATCATACTAAGTCAGAGAAAGACCAATGCTATATATCACTTACATGTGGAATCTTAAGTAAAAAAAAAGAAGATACACGTGAATTTATTTACACAACAGACTCACAGACGTAGAAAACAAATTTGTGGTTACCAAAGGGGAAAGCCGGGGGGGGGGGTGTCGACTGAAATAAATGCACAGCCTAAAACTTGAGAGTTGTTTTATTTGGCGAGAGGACTTGAGCTGGGATGACAGCCTCTCAGATCGCTCTGAGGAACTGCTCCAAAGAGGTAGGGGGGGAGCTAGGATATATAGGAGCTTTACAACAAAGACCAGGTAGTTGGAACAATAAAAGATTACTTGTTATCTTAAGAAAACCAGGCATCTCAAGTTAAAGAACTTAGTGCTTTTCTATGTAAGGCAGGAAGCAAACGTTTGGGCTCATTGAATTCATTCCTTTGACAAACACCTAGCTATCTAGGGCCAGTATCCTGTCCTTTATTATTCTGAGTCCCCTCAGAGTGCACCGTTGTGAGTGGCTGCAGAGGCTGGGCTGCAGGCTTGTCTTCACTGGGGGGCGGCAGCAGCTGCTGCTGACTTGGTTTTAGCATTCTGTGTTTAGTGATATGGTTTGCAGTATTTTTCGTTCACAGAGGGGAGTGGTGGAGAGGGATAAATTAGGACTTTGCGATTAGCAGATACAAATTACTACTATATATAAAATAGACAAACAACAAGGTCTTATTGTATAACACAGGGAACTATATTCAATCTCATTATAAACTATAATGGAAAAGAATCTGAATATATATACATATAAAACCTGAAAAACTTAGCTATACACCAGAAACTAACACAACATTGTAAATCAACTATAATTTAAAAAAAATAAAACAACTAAGATTTAAAAAAGGCCTCTCACACTCCATAGACCTTACAGACTTTCAGGAAAGTAACTATGAAAACACTCATGTTGCAGTGAAACCATGTGCAAGGCACAAGGGTCATATATGAGGGGGGAAGAGAACCTATTTTTCTCCAGAGATCAGAAGAGGTTCCACAGATGCTGCTATGTTTCAATGAAAACTTGAGAGAGTAAGAATTTTCCTTAAAAAATTTTAAAAAGTGAAACAGGCATTCTAGGTAAAGAAAGCCATAATCAGAAGATCTGAATCTAGACTGTAATCAGGCTGCGATTTTTGTGGTGGTTGATGTGTTAAATCCATAGAATCCTTGATCTGGTTTTCCACCCAAGGAGTTCATGGTTAAGTCCTTATCCAGTCTGAAGGAAAGGGAATATCTAGGAAGCAAAGCAAGGAAGCCAGACTCCATCGGAGAGCAGTCTCATACAGTGGTTAAAGATTTGAGTCAGAGAGGAAACTGGCGCAAATGTTAACTTTTGTGTCCTTGGTTCTTAACATCTGGGTATAATTAATACATTTGTATCCACAGACAAATTGTTTCATTTCTATGATTCAAGTTTCTTACATGTAAGTGGAGATAACAGTACCTACACCACAGGACTTTTGCTTTGGGGGGACAATAACTGAGATTAAAAAAAAAAATCCAGTTCTTTAAGATTCCACATATAAGTGATATCACATAGTACTTGTCTTTCTGCCTGACGTACCTCACTTAGCATAATTACTCAACGTCTCTCCATGATGTCACGAGTGGCAGAATGTCCTTCTCGCTCATTAAAGATACATTTCTAAGTAGCTGACAGTTACTAGAGCACTTTGGGGAAGGTACACGAATGTTTCTTTCTACTCTCGTTGTCGAAGGAACTTGATGTGACAAATATTTTGAACCATGCTCGGCCACAAACGCACTGCAGAGAATGTCAACTGAACTGGAAAATTCCTTCAGCTGAACTGATCTTTAAAAAGATCCCCCAAAGAACTCTCCAAAAAAAAAAAGAAAAAAAGCCAGTAACTTGTTTTTCTGATTGGGGGTAGATGACAAGACAGAACATCTTTGACTTGTAAAAAAGTCACTATTAACAGGAAAGCACAGAAAGCTAAAGTCTTACAGTTTATTACCTAAAACACCAAAGAAAACTTAAATGTTTCATTTCCCTGTGGCTTTTTAATCATATAGGAAGGTGGATTGCCAGAGCAGTGGAATCTGTTCATCTTAAATGCGTTAGCTCAAGTCAACTATTCCAGAATGAAGAGCATGACAACCTCTTTACCTAAATGAATACTTATCTCATAATCTTCTCCAGCCAACAACTCCATCAAAAGGATCCGGAATAAGGTCCAGGAAGCAAGTCTACCAGCATTTTATTTCCTACCAATAAGATCATCCATTTAAAGCACACATCCAGCCGACAAATTCCTACGGGCTCTGTGGCCAAGAAACAGTCCTTAAGTGCCTGTCTCAGTCAGCAGCCCATGCTTGGCATCTTCGGGCACAGTACCGCAGCCTGAGTAACTTCTCCAATTCGATGATTTACTGTCCATTACTTGAAATTGCTATTCTCCATCCACCTTCTTACTATTTTCAAACATTCTGCTCCAACACCAGACTTCATTCCTGGCACAGTGCTCCTCATCGGCCTGACAGAAGAGGTCTTGAAGGGAAAAGCTGAAGACGGACGGGCATGCTCACAACACTGGTTTAAACTGGAAAGCCTCCAGATCAACTGGAATCCATCTATTACACTTTAGAGGCTCCCCATACCTTCAAAAGAATCTCCAATAAACCTTCACCCTTTTTACCTTCTTTTTACCAGAGACCACAAAAATATTGCAAGCTATAAGAAGATCCTGTTTGACTTGCAGACATAGTAAACAATCTTATGGTTACTTGGGGGAGGAAAGGGAGTGGGAAAGGATAAATTTGGGAGTCTGAGATTTGCAAATGTTAGCCATTATATATAAAAATAGATTAAAAATACAAATTGATTCTGTATAGCACAGGGAACTATATTCAATATCTAGTAGTAACTTTTAATGAAAAAGAGTATGAAAAATATGTGTATATATGCATGACTGGGGCATTGTGCTGTACACCAGAAATTGACATTGTAACAGACTGTACTTAAAAAAAAAATCAGGACATGAAAATCAAAACCTAAGACATTAATAAACTCTAAAACAGGGGGGAAGAAAAAGAAGATACTGCTTTCCCGTCGATGCATGGGGCTTGTAGTAAACAGCTGTGCTCACCAAGGTCTCTCTGTATTACATCATGGAGACCTCTTCAACTCTGTGGTTAAGACAGAGCAGCAGTGCAGACAAGGAGCGAGATAAGCCATGTCACAGCATCAAGCTCTCAGTGTCTGTCTGTCCTTCCTGTGTTCCTGTTCTATCCAGAACATATCTGAGTTATACATACAATTTAGGTCATTCTGAAATCCGTGCAGGTACCTAAAGTGAACTGCTTGAAGGCATAGATGCCTGGCTCCCAAGGTCCCCTCCTCCCTGCTCCTCAGAGTCCCAGATGGAATCAGTAAGAAGCAACATCATAGGGGGAAACAGATGGCTGAGGTTTCATTGAAAAACTGCCCTCATTACCTACACCCTGGAGAACGTATATGTGTGCTGGGTATAAGCCCGACTCTGCACAGACCTGGGTGCGTTGACCAACCAAGATGCTCAGGAGCCATGAGAACTGATCAGGCACCTCAAATCACCTAGCTTCCTTTCCTTCCTTGTGAAATGGTAGAGATTCTTACCTTGCATGATTTGGGATGGAAAAAAAATGAGAAACTGCTTTGTGCAGTACCCGGCATAGGGTCAGAGCAAATAAACAGGTGGCTCTCCGCTCTCAGCCCCATTCCAGCTCTAAACTGCTTCAAGTTAATCACACCTTTTTCCCCAGACCCAAATAACTGACCACCACCATCGGCATTACGTCATTAGAAGTTGATAGAGCTATGTTGCCAGAAAAAGAGAACGGTAACAAAGACAAGAGAATGGGGGGGGGGGGGGACGGGAATAAAAGGTTCATGTTAGACAGAAGAGCCAAAAATATACAATTTTGCCTGGCCTTGTTCCCCAGTGCCTCGCCCAGAGCTGAATATATAGTGGGCACTCAAAAAGCAAAACAAACAAACAAACAAAAACACCTTATGGCATGGAAGAAAATGCAAAAATGGAAGTAATGGCTCAGTGATGAGACTGGGGATAAATCTGTCCATAAATCCTGGTTTATCTCAACTACCTCAACTTGAGGTCTAAGGTATGACCCAAAAAAACCTTGGCAAAGTTCCACTGTAGCTGTTGTTCTCTTCACACAGGAATGTTGGCCCAAAGGGCAGAGAGATTTTTCCTTTTGGCTCAGTTTACAATGAGGCTGCAAATCATTAAGCCGCACCCCGTTTGACCTTAGTAAACCCAGGACGCAAGAGAACAGATTTATTCATTTCCCCCAAGTTCTCCCATTTGATTCTTTCATATTTTAAACTTCTTTTAATGACTTTCTACTGCATTCAGCAAATAAGGAATCCTCCCATTGATAATTAAACACCTGCTAATTCCTACCAAGGCATTCTTAAAAAAAAAAAGCGAAGAGTCTGATGAATAAAACATCCCTGTTATTCCACAGGGCTGAGTTCAAATGAAGGAAAATGGGTCATTAAGTAAAACCTGTCAATTCTTGGAGCCTTGGTGACTATAGTTAGTGACCACATTTTTATTTAG
Source organism: Vicugna pacos (assembly GCF_048564905.1). Lineage (NCBI taxonomy): Eukaryota > Metazoa > Chordata > Mammalia > Artiodactyla > Camelidae > Vicugna > Vicugna pacos. Next base: position 31,019,283 of record NC_133003.1, on the reverse strand, counting down.
ATTGCTTTGAGGAGAAAGGTTATATATTAAAATATTTATTACCCCAGGAATACTTAAAAAAGAAGTAGGTCTTGTAAAGTCAGCAGCCATCATGAAGAGGAGAATGGGTAGGAGGTCATTCTTATGTTTCAGTTTTCTGTTCTGAAAATTTCAGTCATTCAGAGCTGGAAGAGTTCCCTACATACCTGTCTCCTACCCTCAACAATGATCATATACGGAAAGATCTTACTTCTTTTTACCCCAACCCACTCCCTGTTCCAAGTGGACTAACCTGAAGCAAATCCCAGACATAATTTCCCCTATAACTAACTCAAAATCTATCACTAAAAGATGAGGACTCTCGTAAAAATAGAATTCCAACAAGACTCTCTTGTCTATATCTTAAAAAATAACAATAATCAGTCAGATAATATCTAATCCAAATGTCCCCATCTCAAACAACAACAAAAAAAAACAGTAACATTGGTTTGATCAAATCAGGATCCAAAGCCTATGTGCTGCATTTGGTTCACATCTCTTTAATGTCTTTTAATCCAAAGTCTCTGCTCCTCCCCTTTAAACTGCTCGATATGTTGGCTGAAGAAAGGGGGTCACTGGAAGTATAAAAGTCCCCTCATTCTGGGCTTTGCTGACTGGGTGCCAGGCGTGTCCTTTTACGTTACACTCCATCCCCAGCATTTGATGGAGAGACTTGATCTGATTCCACTTACTATTCTTTTTTCCAAGGATACATCACAGGTGGTGAGATGCGCCGTGTACATTAAACCGAATGGCAATTTAATGATTCGTGAACCCAACCACCGGGCGCCCACAAGCCTGTACTCCTGACATGGCTGGGACAGAACTCAGCATCGAGCAGCAGGACACACCAGCTGCAGAGGGGTGATCCTCCTTCCCTGGATGAGCTCCTCTCTCTCAGAAGGTTAACAACTGGGTGGGTGGGTGCAGAGAACTAACCCCTGTATCATCCTCTTTCTGCTCATGTGTAAACCATCCCAACTCCTTGACACACATCGATTTTGAACAGTAACTAACAATCAGTGAAGAAAACCACGCACAGGTCACCTACCCGTTCTGTAATACGCCAATATGGAAAATGTGACCCCTTATGTCATGTCTTATGTTAAATGAAAAATGGAATTCAGGTTTCAAAAATCCCTTTTTAACAGCATACCCAGCAGGCAAATACAGATTTTCAAGAAATAAGTAATTTCAACTATCGATGGTAAGGAAGGGAGGAAAAAACAGCCTTTCTTTTTTTGCTGCTGTCAGGATGGACAATTAGAGCGCGGAAAAATGCATTTTTAGTTTTTAAAAAAAAGCTTTAGTGGGAAACAGGCCACCATAAAAGTTATTCATCTACAAAGCAGCAAGGGATGTCATCAATTTTACCTTACACTCGAATCCCATCCTTGAATCCTATTCACCTGTATTTCAATTATGCTTTTTATTCGAAGACAAGCCCTTCCAAACACATAATGTCACCTAAAAATGATCTTCAGGAAAAAAAAAAACAAAACCCTGTCGGGACAGGAAAGTTATTTATTTAATGCACAAAGTACTGTGCTTCACACCAGAGGTAATCATCTCAATGTTTGAAATATTTGCAAAGAAAAAGACAGAAGCTGTAAGAACACTGGGTTAACATTTTTTTCAGATTTAAATAGAGTTGAAGAAATTCTCCAATGGTGGAAACTTGAGCACTTTTAAATGTTTATGCTCAGAATAGGATTTAAACAAGTCCCCCTACTTAACTACCTTGGAGGCTGAAACGTTTAGGGACATTGTTATAGATGCTGTAGCCTGGGGGCAGCATGGCTTGGGTGCACAACAGAATGACACTCCCAGGCATCGTTGTCCCAGGAATTCACCAAGAGCACCCAAAGGCCCGTGGGTATGACTGTGACCACATAAATATTTTATTCTAAAGAATTCTGGAGACTGTGGACTAACACACAGGAGACTCTTGTTATTTCTCAGTAATGGGCTTGAAACCTACCTAAGACCTGGCAATCACTGCCCTAAAACTACAGCAAATGCACAAGCCCTCACTGATTCCAGAATCTAGAAATCTAAGTTAAAAGTCCTTTGCAAAAAAAGAGGACCCTTGGGAGGGAGGCAACTTTTTAGAAAGAATATTTGATTTTTTTGTAAAGAGTTTTTTGTAATCTGAAAAAGGATGAGAGACTAAAACGTCACTCAGCATCTGTTACATATGTACTCTGATAGGTTGCATTGTATCCTCCGGAATGATACACTGGAGTCCTAATCCATCCCAAGTACCTCAAGTAATATTTGGAGGTAGCGTCTTTAGAGAGGGAATAAAGTTACAATAAAGTCATTAGGGTAGAACCTAATCCAGTATGACTGGTGTCCTTATAAAAATGGGATATCTGGATGCAGACATGTGCAGAAGGAAGACAATGCAAAGACACAGAGAGAAGACAGCCATCTACAAGTCAAGGAGAGAGACCTAGCACAGATCCTTCCTTCAAAACCCCTAGAAGGAACCAACCCAGCCCACATCTTGATCTAGGTCTTCTGGCCTCCAGAACTGTGAGACAGTACACTTCCCCTGTTTGAGCCACCCAGTTTGTGCTACTTTGTTACGGCAATCTTGGGGAACTAATACATGTACCTACGTGTCATATCATATAATATGTGACAACGGTAACAGTAATTTCAAAACCAAAGTAGCAGCTGCCAGCCACGATGGCACATGTACTTTGCACACACTGTCATTAAATCCTTAGAATGACCCCACAGCGTAAATTCTATCATCCTTATATTGCAGACAGGGATCTGAGGTTTGATATCAGGAACTGTATTCTGATGCTACTATCAGAGACCCATCACAGGGGCTTCAATACATAAGCGCTGATTTATTTCATATAACAAGAACTCTCGAGGTAAATGGTACAGGTTGAAATGCAGCAGCTAAAAGATGCCTGTCTCTGCAATTCCCTTGGCCTTTCCCTCATGGTCTCAAAATGGCTGCTGTGACTCCAAGTTATCACATCTGTATTTCACATCTAAAATGCAAAATATGAAATATCAAAAAGAGCACACCTTCCAATGGAATGAATCCCCTCAGAACAGCTTTCCTGGAAACCCGAAAGAACAATTTCTGCCTGTAACTCATCAACCATTCCTATTCACATCAGAAGTAGGAAATGCAGGGGGGTTTGTTAGGTTCATAGCCATTCCCAAAAATGCAAGGATTCAGTTAGAAGAAAGGAGAATGGATCCTCATTAAGCAAATCTATCAGAGGCCCAAAGAGTTGAGAAACTTGCCCAAGGTCACAGCTGTTAAGTGGGAAAGTCAGGATTCATATCCAAATCTCACCTTAATCCTCAACCCTTAGGTGGAACCGCCTTGCTATAGTGTACCCTCAGCAAACCGAAAGCCTTACCAAGGGGCAGTCCTAACAGAAAAAGAGTTGGAGAGGGTTTGGCCTCCCAGAAGCTGCTCCTCAGCTCAGCTGTCTCTCCTTTTGGGTTTCTGAGCAAAGTGAGAACCTCCGAGTATCCAAGAAAGCACTTTTTGTATAAATACTAGAAGATGCATTTGGTGCTTGGCAATAAAATTTGGGAATAGACATACCCTGCCTGCTACTAATCCCTTAGGTGTTTGTTTACTCAGGTGATAGTTATAATCCTCAAACAGGTGAAGCCTTTCACAGGTACTCCTTTACTTGGCTTCTACGAACAGCAAGCAACTGGAAGTTTTCTTCACATCTTCTTTAATTGCTCTTTTCCAATTATAGAGAGCCTGTATTTATTGCTCTTCCCTGCCAATACTTCTATCTCTGCTAACTGAAAGAGATTTTCTTTCTCAATGTTAGGTGACATCACTCAGGAACCAAATTCTCTAGCCTGACGCAGGATGCAAAGGTAACCAAAAATAACCTGAGCATCATCCACAGCTGTAGCGCCCCCTGAACAAGTCACCCACTCATCCGGGCTTCCAGGAGGGACTCGGAGCTCCTTCCTGCTCCAACATCTGGGAATCCACTGCATGACTGAAGCCATGGAGTAGATAATGTTAAGATAAAGATATCTCCTGGGAGAGGGGGCTCAGTGGTAGACCGCGTGCTTAGCGTGCATAAGGTCCTATGTTCAATCCCCAGTACCTCCATTAAGGGGAGGGAGAAAAAGAGAAAGACATCTCTATCTGTAGTTAACCTCATGGACCTTTTGCTCCGCTTCTTCAGGTATATTATCCATGCAGCCATCCTGTCCTGCCAAGCCAACCAGAATCCCTCCCAGAGACTGATCTTATTCTTGAGGGGAGTGTCATCCCTAAAAACAAGACATGGTGGAGGCTAACTCATTCCCACACCAGTTGACCATTAGCTCCCTCATCCTGGCTCCTGTGCTTTCCAAGTTGTTACCCCATTTTTCCTTCATCCTGAGAATAAACCTGTAGTACCCTTTCAAAGCCAAATGTTGACTAAGTCCGTCAGAATCCATCCCATTACTAGCAATCAAAGAAGCCCTTTTGCGTCCAGCTTGACAGGCATGTGAAATATTTCCCTGATATTAAGACACACAGTGGAAAATTAGTCTTTCCTTCAGCTTCAGGGGGTGATGCCTGAAATTCTGTAGTAGGTAAATAAGAATATAATTACTTTTAGTAAAAGTAGCAAAATACTAATTTCCTTTTATTGGACTTAGGGTGCAAATGTGCCTTCCTAAAGACAACTTGTAAAGAACGAAGTGAGTGAGGCACTTTATCTGACTCATTAAGAGGCCGTTTGCTAAATGGGAAAACCCAAAATATACTGTCCTTTATCATTGCTCAGTAATCCACACAATTTATACTTCTTGCCTGTTAGGGTAAGACTGTCACAGAATGAGCAAAACCAGAAAACAGAGTCTGAAAGACATGAAAAATTTTTACTTTGCTCAGTTCTAGGATTTACAATAATTTGCATAATAAATCAGAGAAAAACGCTTTCCGTTGCAAGAGGAAAGTAATTTACAAGATTCATAAGTCCCTGTTACTTAGTAAAATGAGGTCTTTACCTGTGCTAAAACTCCGACAACATAATCTTTCAAATCAAAATGGGTGGCAGGTCCTAAAATATGTACTGCAATCTGTCACTTGAAAATAATAGCAAAAAAAAATTAACATCCAAAGTGACTGGCAACGGAAAACTACAGAAGTAATACCAACTTCCGTTCAGCACTAATTACAATTAGCAAAATCTCCTTTCTGAAATCCTTCCAGCACCCTGGACCTCGTTCACCTTTTCGAATTCCAAAGCAAGTCTTCAGATTCAACCAAAAGTTCAGCCCTCTTATTTTACACATGTCTTTTAACCTGACAACCAAGAATTAGTCCCTTGATTACTCACTCAGCATGGTGTTGGGGAGGGAGGCAAGAAGAGGTAACCAACCACAAAAGAAAGTTAAGACTTGGTGCCCACCCTCCAGAAACTGAATATACCTGGGGAGAAGGGAAGGGAAAGAACACCTAAGTGAATCGTCACATATAAGCAACACTGGACCGCTAGTCGTTTTGGTACCCAGGAGCTCTGAGGTCGGGGAAATCAGTGTTGGCTTGTATGAGTGAAGACATTAGAGAAATACTTGCAATGATTACAAGAGGGACAAGGACTGCTGAGAATAATTACACCATAATTAAATGGCCCTGTGCTGGCTATATCACACATCCCCTACTTATCTCTACAGAAAACTACATGGGTTAGCAATGATCCCTACTTCCCAGATAAGGAAACAGAGAATCAGAGGAATTTACTACCTTGTCCACCGAAACCACCTAAGCCACACAGCTGGGACAAAGGGATAAATCCATTCATTCTTGCACTGACTCAGTCATATACTGTAATTATTCTAACTTCAAACCCCCTACTCTTAACCTACAAACTCTAATTGACCTCAGAGAAGAATATTTGAAAAAAACTGTGTCCCAGTTTCCCCTGGCATAAGAAATAAATAAATAAATAAATAAATAAAAAGGAAAAGAAAGAAAGAAGGGAAGAGGGTGGTAGGGGAAAAAAGAAAAAAGGAAAATTACTGAGATAAATCAGGAGGTAAACTCTGAAGGCGCAGCATCCAGATAAAACATGAGAGGTCAGCTCTAGCCAACTTACTCTATTCCTATTCCACACATCACACCTGGGGAGGAGGACCACTTCTGAAAGTTTAGTATTAATCCAATCCCTTCTGCAGCTCACAACACACAGAGTAAAGGTTCGAGATTGAGTCACTTATTTTAACGACATGCCCGCGACAGGGCAGGGAAGGCAGCCCCATGTGCTCCATTACCTGACACTGTCACCTAAGGCAGTGTCATTTCCAGCACCACACACCCAGGGGGACATAAGATAATTCCTTGGGGGGATGAGAAAAAAATTTGTTCTACCCATTCATTTCTTTTACTTCATGCTTTACCTTTTTTATGTTTTATCATCTACATAATATTTTAGGGTAAGAAGACATATTCATAATTGATAAAAATAAATATACATATATTGAGGGCATGGGTCCAATTTTTTTTCTAATAAGACAATGAATGAGATCAATGAAGACCACTGATCCACACACTTATTAAAAGGGTAATTTGTTAACTTCCAGTACCCTCGAGAGCTCAACTAAATGACATCACTCTGGAACCACTCCATTAGCTAGAGGGGAAAAAAAAGGAAACTCAAGTTTTATTTCAGTCTCCCTTTGAAAGGTATTTGATTCCTAGCTGGTTCTGGGCACAAACAATGGCTGACCATTACAAATCTGTGGGGCCACCTCATTACGAGTTCATACTGCAACCAAATCCCATTTTCCCTCTGCAAATTCAATTCACATCAATAGCCCCATATATCACTGGCTACTGCTGTTGGCTGCCTGATTTTGAAACATAAAATTTTTTTGGAAAGATTACTGCCAACACATAATAGGCAAACTGCAATTTCAATTCCCTACACATGTGCCTGAAGGAGCAGGGGGCTACACAAGCTGCAAAATGTAAATGAAGCCTGTTGTTATCAGCTGTTTATAAGTCCCATGACATCCTCCTCTCTTATTCCTCCAGTCACGTATGGCAGGGAAAAAAAAAAAAATCAGAAGTGTCGCCATTCAAGAAAGTCCTTTTATTATTCCACTCAAGACTAGTTCCCTGGTCTCTTAATTTTCTGAGCTGTGTACACAAAATGCAACAAAATTAAGCAGCGGTGGCTGTACACAGCCAATCTTCATTATGCAGAATTCATTGTGAACAGCTAACGTAACTATGCGATGCTGTTTATTAAGATGGTTTCGTCAGCAACTTTTTATGACTCCATCACCTACAGGAACTAACGTCTAAGGACGACATCTACTTTCACAAAGGTAGACTTCTGGGGTCCGGTGAGGGTGAGGGGACAAAGCCATCCACTTACCTAGCACATACATGGCTGGTTCATCGCTCCCTTTGACTTCCTTGTTGATTTCTCCCAGAAGACGCTATTTCTTAACAATCTGTGTTTAATTTAATGCACTACCCACTGGTCCTGTAATGGGCAGGTAAGATGGAGGAGACCCAAGGTGAATCTGTGCCCATTTTTACAGTGGGAAACAAAGGGAGGCATGATGAGTTCACTGCTTAGCGCCGGACCTCTCAACAGCCTCACTGGTGACCTCCTGTACCAGATAATTCTCTCCTGGGGGAGGCGGGCCTGCACACTGTAGGGTGCTCAGCAGCATCTCTGGCCTCTACCCACCAAAAGACAGTAGCATCACCTCCCTGTCCTAACAGCTCAACGTGTTTCCAGACATTGCCAAATGTCCCCATGGGAGAGGGAGACAAAAACTGTGAACCCCTGGTTACAAACCATTGGTCTTCTGGGTCTTCATAGCCATCAACAGGCAGAAATTTTACGTATGTGGTTTGTATAAGTCGGGAACCGGAAGCATAAATCCATTGCACAGCCAGGCGACAGTCTATCACAAGCCCACAAACTTTTCTAGGACACTGAACAATGTCAAGTTTGCCTACCAAAAAGAAGGCTATGTGCTAAGGTACTTTGTGATCATTACGAGTCTACTAATACTGAAAGGTACTCTTAAAAAAAAACAAAAAAAAAAACCCTGCCACTTTATTGTATTGGCTCAGTAACTATCCGGAGAAGAACACTTGGAAAATATCTGTCACAGGTTTTCCATATTCAGCAACAGAAAGCCTCCAGAAAGTTCAGCTTTATGGGCCAAAACTTTTCATGTAATCAATCGTCAAGAAAGCCTTCAGAAAAATTTCTTCAGAATCAAACCTCCTAAACAGAAAATGGATTTCGTTTAATGGAAATAAAGTGAAAGTGGCTTTTTTTTCCCTCTCCCTAAACAACCACTGTTGAGCTTCTGCAAACCAATACTAAAAAAGACAATTTTTATTTAACAGTTAAAGAAATCAGCTTTCAAAAGCTCAACTGCCATCTGCAATTATAATCAGGCCTCATTTAGAATACCCCACCATGCTTTAGTCTTAATTAAAAATGGCATATCCTTACAAGGGAATGCAACACAAATTCACAATTCCAACGTGAGCAGGACACACACACACGCACACACACACACACACATCTAACGCTGGCGTCTAGGCTTGCGAAACTTAACTATTTTACCAGTTTCTTAACGGCTGTAACTTCAGTATAAACTTGGTTTAACTTTGGTATTTTGAATGAGGAAGGCGTATGGACTACGTTAAGATAATTTGCCAGAAATACAAACAGTTTGTTTTGAGCCTGCCATCGTCCACACAGCACATGGCTGGTCCTGTATTCCAGCCACTATTACCTTTACTCTGCGTAAAAGGCACAAGGTTTCGGTGTAATATTTCCAATGATGCGAAACAAGTTTTTCCACCACGCTACCTAATAAGATTTACCAAGTACCACTTGGCCTCTTTGTAAGCTTAATAATTAGTTATTATAATGTGCCCCTGGCATGTTTACAATTCAGCATAATTTTTATATTACAATTCCTTAGTATGGCCTCCAGTACAATCAGCTCTCTGCCTACCGAACATCAATGCAGACATTACCTGAAAATCAGCACACAAACTCCTGCTGTTGGCCAAAGCCATTTAAAATAAGACAAATACAATGGAAGACATAGAATGGAGGGCCGAAGCAGAACACAGCCCGCCTTTAACCTGCAGGATTAAAGCCAAGTGCTCTCATATCTATCCACGACATGGTGACTCCTTGTAAAAATTCAACTTCTTCCAAAACCCGTTAATGTTAGATTCAGGTTCCCCTGCTGAAGCAGAGCCTCTGGCAAGGAAGGCAAGAGGGGGCTGAAAAGCTGTAAACAATAAGCGTATCTCCCATGTAAGCCTGTGAAATTAAGCCTCTCTCAGTTGGACAATTAGCTTTATATAGCTAATCAGGAAGAAAGAAATGAAGGCCATCTGGTTCTTGGAAGAAGTTCTGTATCTGATTAACAGTATCTTCTTGAAAGTAAACTTCCCATGTACAAGAGGGCAGGGGAAAGCACAAAGAGGAATCCCCTTTTAAATTGCCTGCGCATCCCAATAAACCCACATACAGATCAAACCCCTGACTATTTTATCCAGAAGCAATAGAAGAGTGGTTAAATGCCGATGCCCTAATTGGACAGACCTCATTTGATTTCTGGCTCTGCCACTTATTAACGGGTTAGCCTTTGGCAAACAATTTGACCTCTCCATAGTAGATTGGATAATTGGCCCCTGTATCCAGGTCCATTAGCAGTCAACTTTGCAGTTCCACAGAGTACTTCTCTGTCCCTTGACTTGGGGCTTGGCCATATGACTTGCTCAGGTTGGTAGCTTAACTTCAAGAGTGGATTTAGTGTAAGAATGTGGGGCTGTGACTCAAATACCAAGGGCAGGGATGCAGCTAGCCTCAGACACAAACTAGGATCAGGTACTCAATCCCTCTACGAAGTCTCCATAAGTCCTCCCTCTCCATCTCCTCTCTGTCCATCAACTTTCTTCTTTTGTCTGTCCAACTAGACTTTCTTGTCTTCCAGTGCCAACGGCCAGAAGTCAATTACTGGCAACATCATTTCTCAAGTCTGCAACTTCTTCCAAAATTCACATCCCCTTGGTTCAACACAACAGCATACCTGCAAGAACAGCGGCAGTGCCTCAGTCCCAAGGTGGGTCAGGAGCCCACCATCAACCAGTCCAGTGCAGCCAGGGGCAGAGGCATCAGGGCTGCCACAAAAGGCTGGATACTTGATGTACAGCACAAAGGTCAATTGAGAGAAGTGAAATCCAGCCCACATACCCCGGCTGCCAAGCTGAGTAACCTGACAGAGGGCTGCTCTCTGCCAGGAGACAGAGCTACCATCTTCTTTCCATAGAAGCGCCATCTGTCCATACGGGGTACCCAAGTATGGTAAGGGAGGCTTCTGAGCCTGGGCGGGGCAGGGGAGTTGGGGAGAAGAACTCGGCATGGAGTATTAGTATCTCAGGGAGTTAAGGAAGGTGTCTATACAGAAGAGTGGTCCAATATGGGGTGGAACTGATTGAATTAGGTAAATATACTCAAGATGGTGGGATGGTGGTAGGTTACTCATTGTCAGAAAAGGGAGCTACAAATACAGAAAGGAGAAACCTACACTGAACCAATGGTCTTGAAATGGAATTGGAGGTAGTGAACTTAACGATTTTTAACACACAGAAATTTACAGGTGTAAATATGTGCATATACACACAAATGCATATATAATCTGTAGATGTGTCCACTGAAAGGGTCTGGGAGCTGTTAAGATCTCACAAGCAATGAACACACCGTAACGCTCAGTTCGTGGTTTCTAAATACCATTCACCCCTAAAAGGAATCAGAGTTCCATGGTGCCTCAGCTCCTTGGTCCAATCCAGGGCTGGGGCCAGCAAAGTACAAAACAAACCTGGAACTTCATGCAGCAGAAAGAAAGAAAGCACTCAAATAGTGGTAGCAACACGTGTCAAAAGGACACAGGACCTGGCTGGAAAGAACTCTGCTACCTAAATTGAGCACCAAAATAATGGTAGTAACAGATTAGGAACCATTTAAAAAATAGAAATCCATGAGTCCCAATGATGCAATAAACAAGTTGAAAGTTTAAGAAGAATGGTCTTCAAGTCCCTATATCCACAAAGCACTAATTACAAGGGGGGATAAAAGAGTAACTTTACGACGGAGGATACTGGAAGATGCTGTCTTTGTCAAGCGATCAAAGTTAACACCACCAGCAACGAGACACACAGAAATCGTGTGTCACCTCGTAAGATACAATGACAGGAACAGAGCATCACTTCAGTGCTATTTCTGCCCTAATATGTAACCCGAATCTAATCGTGAGGAAGCCTCAGACAAACCCAAATTGATGGACAGTCTACAAAATAATTGGTTTGTTGCCTTCAAAACCGTCAGGGTCATAAAAGTCCAGAAAAGCCTGAGGAATTGTTCCAGAAACAAAGGACACTAGCAACTAGCACATGATCCCAAATGGCTCCTTTTTTCACTGGGAGGATCAGGGCAAATGTGAATGGGGCCTGAGGATCAGAAAACAGTATTGTACCGGAGTTAATTTCCTGATTCTGATGGCTGTATTGTGATATTGTCCTTGTCTACAGGAAATACACACGTTAAGTGTTCAGAGATGAAAGGGCACCACACTGGCAATGAATTCAAAGTGGTTTGCTGGAGCGGGGTGCACAGTTATTTTATTTACTTTAACTTCTTCTGTGTTTAAAACAAATCTTTTTTTAACCTACGATGGGTAGAAGTGCAAGGAAGGCAAGAGACCTTTCAGAAGGTGGGTAGGGAAGGTCACTTAGAAAGGACGCTTGAGGTGAGATATACAAGAGTAGGAGCAACCACAAAGAAACCCCACGGGGTAGAGATGATAATTATGATGCTGATTGTAAAGAAAAACAGTACCATCATCTGACTCTTGCACAATGCTTACTGAGGGCAAAGCGGCGGTCTGAGTTCTTTCCATATTTCAACTCGTTTATTCTTCAAAACAACCTTACGTAGAATATATAAAGTAATACCAAGTAGAATTATTATTAAATCCAACTTACAAGATGATGAAACTGAGACATAGAAAGGTTTCGGTAACTCCCCCAGGTTAGTCAGTAGCACGGGCAGGATGTGAACCTACCAGTCTGGCTCCCGGGTCTATACACATCAACCACCACGCCATCAAGGCAACACCTCGCAGATAACTGTAAGGATGCTAAGACTGGTTGGAGCCAGGACTGTAGGACCATCCCAGCCACAAAGGCTGGAGCGAGCGAGTGAGTGAGAGACAGAAACAGAAGATGTAAAGGAATGGAGGCAGGTCCATAGGTGAGAAGCTGGATTTTTCCACGTGTAACGGGAGGATGTTGCCGAAACCAGGGTGACCCTTAGAAGGCTGCCGCCTGGGCAGGATGGAGGTCTAGACCAAGTCAGTGGCACAGAAGCTCTGGCCAGAGACAGTCAAGATTTATTTTGAAAGTCAATAGAGCTTGGGTGATTGTTCTAGAAAACCCAGGTTATGAGACCATCATCTTTTAAGCAAAATTGTATATATTATCCAAACTCCTTGGATCAGAAGGCCTACAGAGAAGTCACAGTATATTGCTGGTGGTTTTGTTTTGGTCATCACACAATTTTTCTTTTTTTTAAAGCAGAAACAGCAAAGAACTCACCCCAACCCTCTTCTGTTAAGAGGCCTACAGTAACCCAGTAATGGCTCATGTTGTATTGAAACTACACCACGTTCAGTTTATGTAATCATCTCCCCCGAGTAATAAACAATGTCCAGCTCATTCTGACTTCACAGCTTCCCTCCTTAACAAAGGAAAAAATCTCTCTCCCGCCGATTAAGTCATCTGTTCTCCCCGAAGCTCATCAAAGATTGTACCTGGCACTGTAATTGGGACGGTTTTAAATAGATAATTTAACCTTGAGAGAATGTTCATTTGACTCAACACATCCTTCCAATCTAAGAAACACACAAATTCCCTTTCACCTCAGCATGTCTTTCTTAATTGTGACAGCAGTGCCGAGAAATTCATTTTCAAAGAGCTGATGGAACCGCAAGGGAATACTAATACCTAAATATTGAAGCAATCCTGATGCCTTGCTTAAAGGGAAGCTGGATTTGCTAGATGAAAAGATTCCAAAATGTCTCTGGTCTATGCCTTTAAAAAAAAAAATGTCTTTAGCATATTTTCGTCTCTCTGCATTAAATCAGAAAGTTAAAGGCACAGTTTATTTCTCTTAAAAATGAAAAAAAAAACCGTTTGCTTTCTACTGCTGGTAATTGCATTTGCTAGAATGCTGCTAGGATTTTGAGTGTCCTCATCTAAAGGGTGTGATTTTCTTCACTTTTGAATATGGAGGAATAAATGTTCTTTCAACTCTGAACGCCTAAGTATATTCCACTCTGCAGTGCTGACTATGGCTACAGAAATAGTGTTTCACATCGCAGGTCTGAAATTGTACGGGGGTGAGCGAGAATGGAGGGAGTGTGCGGGACAGCTGACCTGTTCTTTGTCATCCTCTTGTGCACGGCAAAGGCTGTTCCATCAAATTACCAGTGCAAAAAAAAAAAATTAATTTCAGGAACCAGAGAATTCAGAACGAGTAATAGGATCCCGTTCTCCCCGAAGCTGATAGCATCAAATGCTCTCACATGATTTACAACCTGGCAATCGATCTCTTTCCATTGATTATCCTGCTATTATGGGATATAACTGCTCTCTACCCATTCCAAGAACTCTAAAGTGTTGCACTGAGAATACACTAATGCACCTTTAATGCAGAGAAGACAGGAGGAAAAAAAAAAACCACCAAGGAATAAAATAGGCCAGAGAATGCATAAAGCTGAAGTTCCCTCCAAAAGCAGTGATGTTAACAGCTTTTCAGGGAGGCAATCAGGCAGTTCAGGCCCAGCAGTTATATGGGCTCACAGCATTAGCTTTTCCAACTGGACAACAGGCCACAGGAACGCTGACCCAGAAGCATGCGGACCCCTCACTTAGGGCCAAGGCCATCCAAGAAATCAGCACCTGAACCTGATCAAAGTGCAGAGTCGCCACGAATATTACAGAAAGATGCTTCTGATTCTGAGACACTGGCCAGGCACGCTCTAGAGCGCTCATCACTGCATGGATTAGAGTACGATTTCCCAAAATCTTAATGCAGGAGTCAACCAACGCCGATCCACTGTCTCCTTTTGTAACGTCTCCAAGCCAAGACTGTTTTTTTTATAATTTTTGTAACGGTTAGAAAAAAATCAAAAGAAGAATAATATCTTGTAACACATGAAAAGAATATGAAATTCAAATTTCAGTGTCCGTAAATACTGTCTCATTGGAACACCGCCATGCCTGTTGACGTGTAGCCTATGACTGAAGCCAAGTTACACAATCAGTAGGTACAGCTGCGATATATGGACCAGAAAGCCAAAAATCTCTACCTGGCTCTATACAGAGAAAGTCCGCCGACCCTGCCTTAATGTACCCACAAATTTCAGAAAAACAGCTCCAAAGAAATGAAAAGCCCACTAGAAAAATACAAAAGAAAAATTGTTCTTTACCATCTAAACAGGCTCCTTGCTCAGAAAACTCAGCAGGAATGGCACAACAGACATAAAGTTTCCAAAAAGCTTTTAAGTTGGCTGACTTGGTAGCTACGAGGGTGGTTCGAAATAAAGCAGGAAAAAACATGGAAGTGAAAAATGACGAGGAAGGCACGGCGCTGGTCACTTTACATACGCGGTTCCATTCCACGACAGGCACAGCAAGGTTCTGAGGAACGGCCATCCCCACTTTACACCCCCTCTCCCAGCAGAGGATGCCTCACATCCGCACAAGGTCAGGGCCGTGGGTGTGTCTTCAGAGCTGGAGCCCAGGTTTTGCAGGCTCTGAACCCCATATATTTAACTGTTACAAGGTGAGCAGGATTCCTGTTCCACAAATCATACTGCTTTTGCCATTTGGAGAAAGGGAATGAGGCAATGAGAGAATAAGTAACATTTAAGTGAATGAAATGAGAACTACCTACCTTTGAAAGGAAAGGCCATTTAACAGACAAATGTTTGTCTTATTAAATGCTGCATGCTTTAGTGTTGCGCTCTTAAGTAACCATCAGTTTCTGTACTTACTATCACCCCAAGTACAGCCCAATCCATCCAGGCAAACACACTCTATAATCTCTTTATCCATCTGCTATGAAGACTGCTGGCTACAGCCCAGCATCCTCACCCTATGGAGACTCCTTTCCCCATGCTTGCCTTCCAGGGCAATATTTTATATCCAGCAATACATCACTTGTAATCTAAGAGACAGTGACACTACATCTACCAAATGATTCAGGTCTTCCAAAATCTCTTAAGAGAGCCTGATGATACAGCCCGTAGCAGCAGCCTTGCAGACGACTTCATTATCATTACTGTGACGATGCCCGAGCACTCACAGGGTCCCCGGCAGTCTTCCAAGCACTTCCAATGGACTCGTGTATTAAACTGTTAATCCGCACATCCCTACAAGGTCAGCCCTAGAATTACTTTTCTTTCACGGTTCAGGAAACTGAGGCACAAAGAAATTAAGCAATTTGCCAAGGTCCCAAAGCCAGCAGGTGGCAGAGCTGGTGAAATTCACACCCAGGCCGCGCGGATTGGAGCTGACACTCTTCAGCACATATCTCACTGACCCTCCATAGTAGGTTAAATAGAAACATTTGAATGTGAAAATCAATTCTGCATAACCAGCCTTATCTGTGTTACTAATAGTTAAAAATTAAAGACAGCCCTTCTGCTAACTGGAAAAACAACTGGGAAGAGTAACCTACATACACTGATAGAACCAAGAAAACATTTTCTTAAAATGCAATGTTATTTCTCATTTTAAAAAGAGTAAGAAGCATCTGGGATGTTTACAGATGGTGGGGGGCTTCCAGCTGATTTACCCTCACAGTAAACGTCGGACGGGGTCCCTTTCTGTTCTGTACCCTTCCAAGAACCTGAGAATTTGGGAATAATGTTAAACACAACTCACCCTTTCCTTAAAGGGCGAGGCTCTTTTCATAATGAAGGCTTAGAAACCTGAAGAAAAATTCGCATAAGTGGAAAAGGTCATAGTCTTGTTATTATTAATCCATGTCTAACCTTCTACAGAGACCAAAGGCCTCTGTACATGTTCGGACTGAATCTGACCACAAACCATTGATGGCACACATGTGGTACGCTCACCACTCCTCACTCTGAGCCCCCTTGGTGGGTGTAATTGATCATGTTCCCCTTCCCACAGAGCCCAGCCTTCTCAAATGAAGGCTGGTGTACTATCCTGGATAACGGTGGACAGAGTCAAGCGACCAACAGCAAAGGATCAGGGTAAAGACATAAGATGCAATCCTTGCATCATGTAACCCTACATCAGTGACAGCCCAGCCAGGCGTCAGAAAAGGCCTCCCGTATCACCAGTAGCTCCCTGAGTCTAGAAATGGACTGGGGTCCTCTCCCTGGTCAGCTTCTCAGGCTGACTCGTGCTGTGTGAACAACAAAAGGAGTCCAGCGGAAGGGCAGGCTCCAGGGCTGGTTGATTCAGCAGCTCAAGGGTATCAACAAGAATCGGGGTTCTTCCCTTTCTTTACAAGCCGGCCCTCCTCCAATCTGACTTCATCCTCGGGCCGCAAGACAGCTGCAGCACGTGTGGGTGGCACATCCCGGCAGCCCCCACAGCAAGTTGAGACCACAGCTTCCCTGGCTTCAAGGAAAGATGCAGCTCTCACAGGAGGCCCCGGCAGGCGCATCTTCTCAGTCCCCCAGACAGAGATCTCACAGCCAGTCCTGAAGCAATCACACAAGTAAGGGATGCAAAGCAAATAAACCCAACTATGGAAGGAGGGTTTGGCTTCTCCCCAGGTACCTGGCTTCACAGAGGAGGGTGGATACCTGTATAAAACTGAGGCTCTATTAGGAAGAAGGAGACAGATGCTACAAAGGCATCAAACAGCATCCCCAACAGGCCTCCTGACCTGGGCAAAATGTAGACTCTATGGATCAAAACTGGCCACCCAGACGACAAGCCTCGCCAACTGACAATTAGTTCAGCCTTCGTGATGTCATAAAAACTGAAGTCATTAGCAAAATTTAAAATTGGTAGTAATTAGGTGAATTTAAGAGCTCTAGTTTCTCTTGAAAGACTGGAACAACTTGACCCTGACTCAAATTCCCACAGGGCAGGAGTCAGCCGGAATCAAAGGGCACTGGCCCCGAAGAAAAGACAAACTGTGTCCAGTTCTCTAAAGACCGGCCACCGCTGTGGCTCTCCTGCCTCACACTCCTTTACTTCAGCTTCCTGAGACTGGCTGGCATTTATCTGAGTTTGCAACCTCAGTACTGGCCACGGCAGAAACCCCTGGAGAAAGTGGACCCTCAAGTTGATAAAACCCAACAGGGGAATGTCCAACCCCAGGCTTACTCACAGAGAATTTAACTCCAAGGAGAAGCAAAAGACAGAGTCCAGTTCTTAATCAAAAATGTCTGGCTACATTCTCAGACTCCCCCCACCACTCCCTGAAAAAAAAAAAAGCCATGTAAGATTTAAAGAGTTTACAGAGCTGCCTTTTTGCGGTGAAGAAAAACCCTGTAAAATTAGAGTGCCAGTGTGCTCCAGCTCCGTGCAGCCTCAGATTTGGTGCAGCCTTTGATGCATCTGGCTAGAATCTGGCCTCAGGCATTTCAGTTTTAATGAATCCCGAAGAACATAGTGTGATCCGACTTCTGAATTCACATAGCCTTTTTTCTCAGGATAATATTCCTAAGTCTTTAAAGGAGGCCCATGTCAAAAAAGACAGAGGATTTACACTGAAATAAAAACCTACCAGGGACTGTCACTGACTCAGAGCTTTTATTGCACAGGTGGCTGTCCACACCACTTTCTGTTTCACCAGCAATGGTGCTGAGGAAGAAGGAATGAGGAATAATAATTCTAGGCTCCTGAAGATATACCAAGGTCATCCATTTAGGATGTGTCTATCATTCCAGGTTCTGAAGCGGGTATCTGTTACTGTCACCTGTTCAATGACCCTTCGCTCTTTTCTTGGCAAAGACCCCCTCTTTCCTAAGAGAAAGCCATTCCAAGAGGCTACGGTAGGGGGGCGGGGAGGTTCACTCCTACCTCAGTCTAGCTACATTCTGAGACTCCTGGAAAAAAGTCATCTAAGACTTAAAGAGTGTGTGGAGCTGCCTTTTTTGTGGTAAAGAAAAATTCTATAAAATGAGAGTGTCAGCATGCTCCAGCTGAGGTGGGGACATTATCTGAGTCTGTCCAGTTACTGACTCAGCCAAATGTGACCCAAGTCTTGATAATTAATAGTAAGACATGATGTCTAGACTCAGGAAGATTTTTTTTTCTCTTTTGAAATACAGAGCTATGCATGTTGTATAAATAAGACTGCAGGTGTTAGGAAATTGAAGGTGACCATCTATCAACTTAACAAGAGCTGCCAAAAAAGGGTAGTTTAAAAAAGAAAAGAGAGCCCTGATATATGAGTGGAGAACCTGGATCCAGCCATGCCTGAACCCAGTATACCTCCACATTACGGCACCAAGAAGTTCTTCTACCTGTTGAGCTACTTTCTGTTGATTTTTCTCTCATCCAATCGAGGAGTCAATGCAATGTTTCCTTAATATTCTGAAATTAGGACTATTTAAGTAATAGAAAAGAGAGGCATCAGAGATTATGGCCAGGGAACTGAGACTCTACGCACAGAATCTGAAGAAATAGTTTTATACTAAGTCCAAAGATTGGTAAAGCAGAGGCTAGTCATACAAAACCAGCCACAGTTTAGACACTCGGTGAACTCACAAAAAAGTGACTTGTTCATGAACCGTGGAGAGACATCTGGCTAAGGTCATGGTCAGAATCACATGGGTCCAAACCCAAAACAGCAGAAGAGTCTGAAGAAAATCCCAGATATGGTAAAAGAATTCCCAGATGGTCTCTGTGACTGTCACCCCCTTGGGTTATACCCTGTAAAATACCCACTCCTTGATTAAAGGGAGATCCTACGGTTTTCTTAAAACCAGCAAAGATGAAGGGATGCTGTAGATGTAATTAATATCCCCAATCAATTGTCCTTAATTTAATCAACAGGGAATTTACTTTATTGTGGGTTGGTCTGACCTAATCAAGTGTTTTCAAAGAGATGGGAAGCAGCAGAGTCCCTCTTCTGATGGCCTTGAGGAAGCAAGTGCCCATGCTGTGGAGATGACCACAGGGCAGCCAAAGGCAGGCAGCTTCTAGAAGCTGAGGTCCGTCCTACAGCTGTAAAACCTGCATTCTCCCAACCACAGCGAACACAGACTAGGACCCTGAGCCTCAGATGAGATCAGAGCCCCGGCGCACTCCTGATTGCAGCCTGAGCAGAGGACCCACTAATTCCCGGACTCATAAGCCAAGGAAACTGAGATAATAAATGTGTTAAGTCGCTGAGTTTGTGATGATCTGTTACACAACAAGAGGAAACAGTATACCAGCTGGGCTAAGGATTGTCACCAACTAGGAAAATGGCAGAGACAGAGGTAGGACCTCGTGACCTTTTAGGGAGGCATGGGCTGGAGGACCTTCAAGCTCTCTAGTTCCATCACAGGAGTGGTCAATATCCATCTACAAGTCACAGCCCATCCCTCAGCCCAGTCCTTGGCTCGCTACCTGAGCTCTCTCAGTACTTAAAGCTAGATGAGAAAATAAACATGTACATGGCTAACACCTCAACCAACAAGAAGGGTTAGGAATAAGATGTGCCCATTTATTAGACGTGGTATTAGCTGAAGAGCAGAGTGTGGTAGGGCCCAAGAAGGGTCTCTGGTCCAGAGAGTCCAGGCTCCTATCTCAGCTCTCAGATCCAGGCCAGTGAACAAAGTTCACTATATGGCCCTGCAGTTCCGTTTTCTCATCTACGTCAACAGTAACAACTCAAAACTTTATCATGGGGTTTAAATTAGGGAATACATGTGTCAGGGCACCAGGCTTGGTACCTGATTCTGCAAGGAGTTTTATGAAAATTAGCTCGTTCTTCTTCTCTCCTGCTCTAACCCTCCATGTGGATTCAGCACAGGTAACGGGGGTTCTGGGGAAACAAAACTCATGACAAGTAAGTTGACAAAAGGCAGTGGTATTTGAGTTCAATACCTAATATGCTTACCAGGACAGTTGCTCCAGTTTGCACAGACCCCAATTCCAAATCTGTTAAATGGGAATAATGGTACTTAGATTACAGGGTGATTGATAAGGTTAAATGAGAACACATGCTAAAAAAAAAAGTATATTAAGCCACTAAAGTTATTATACATATGAGCCCTCATATTTATTTTTGTTATTTGAGCAGGCAAAACCAAGGTGTCCCAGTAGGCAATATAAGGCCATTGGAGGATGACAGGGGCTGAATCGTGTCAAAGTTCTAACCCCCAGCACCTCAGAATGTGCTCTTCCTCGGAAACAGGGTCACTGCAGATGTTAATTCGTTAAGATGAGGTCACACTGGGATTGGGTGGGCCCTTGGTCCAGTAGGATCGGTGCCATTATAATGAAGGGTGAGAGACACAGAAGGAAGATGGCCATGTGAAGATGAAAGCAGAGATCAGAATGAGACACCTATGCACCAAGGAACGTCAAGGATTGGCGGCGAGGACCAGAAACTAGGAAGTGGCAAGAAACAGACTCAGAGCCTCCAAAAAGGAACCAACCCAGTTAACACCATGATCTTGGACTTCTAGCTTCCAGAACTTGGAGGCAATACATTTCCATTGTTTTAAACCACCTAGTTTGGTGTGTCCTTTGTTATGGCAGCCCCAGCAAACTAATAAGGAGGATGGCCCCCGGCAGTGGTGTAGCCACCTGTGGATATGTACCACCCAGCTCTGGGACGGGGCTGGGCTATAGCATGTGCTGATTACCATGGTGTAAATATTCCCACCACAGCTAATTCCAGCCCACCAATGTGACAGCACTGAACGTGAAATGGGAAAGGGACGCACAGCATCCCATCACCAAACAGCATCTCTGCCCTACAGACACAGCACACACAAGCTCGGGAGCAAAGATAAAAAGGGAATGTATTACAGTAATTAGGAAGCGATGAAGTGGGGTGTTATTACTTCTTAAATATAACTTAACTGTAAATTCACATAATATTGCGCTTTAACAAATTGTCTTTAATAACCAGCTCACAAAATTCCTGAAAACATTAACAATCAGTTCTCACGGGGCCTGCACAAGCGGCTCCAGGACCTCAGGAAAAGATGCACACAGCAGAAGAGAAGCGTAAATCCTCCACCCTCAGGTCTAAACTACTCCTGGCCCAGGGAGTATGGTCTTCAAAACCAAGCCCTCCTGCAGAAGAGGGGTCACGCCTGCTGTCAGATGGTAATAGACAGTGTTCGGTTAATTAAGCAGGTTTTAGTGCCGCGAAAACCCGGGGCCTATCTTCTCCCTGATCCCATAAAGCATCCGTGGCAGTTTGGGTTTTAACCAATACAGGAGTAATTTGAAATCAATTTCCCCTCTCCTTGATGAACAATGGACTATTTAGTGTGACCCACAGAGAAAATGAGAAGCCCGCGTACGTGAGGCAGCCCCAGCCGCCGTGCGCGCCACGATTCCGTGTCAGAGCCGGGTGCCTGACTGGCACCCCCACGAGGAAGCTGGCCTTACCCCGCTCTGAAGTGTGATCTCTCTCACCACAGGCTTGGGTGTGTGACACCCTCTCTCTATTACAAGGGGGCAGGGGCCCTGTTTTAGCCTTCTTATTCAATCGACACACAGATTAACGAGCAGCAGCGATGAGGCAGGCACTCTGGAGATGCAGGTGAGCGAGAGACAGCCTCCACCCTCTGGCCGGCACACACAGGCTGGCGACAGGCGAGGGGGGCCTGAAACAGGCCTGGGAAGGTTCCCTCTAACACAGTCACAGAGAGACATCTGTCCAGTTAGCCAGCTGCACCTCGCTCCCGAGGCTGGGATTCCACCGTTTCCCGGTGCCCTGAGTCTGGACAACTTTAGCCTCAGTTTAACGTTGATCCTAACAGTACCTGCTCTTACAGGGTGACTGTGGAGTCCAAGCGAGACTACGCAGGCGAGTGAGTTGTCTGTCCCCTCTGTCCCCGGACACCCCATGTTTAACTCTATCTCCTTCACACCTTGATTAGATGTCAAGTTTCTCCACCAAGGTCTATTTAAAACAAGTGGCACCCACCCAAGTCCGCACCTCCAACAACTCCCAATTTCCCTTAACCTTCTTTCCTTTGTCCCGACACTCATCACTTCTTAACAGGTTAGTCAGCTTCCCCTCCACTGACACACAAGCCCCACAAAGATAGGTATTACTTGTTAGTTTTGCCACTTTTGCAAATACCTAGAAGGGGGCACAGCGCACCGAGGCACTAGGTTAATACAAGGCATGGGTGGACGTGTGGATGGAGACTAACACTCTCACGAAAGAGACTCTATCTCATTGATCTTCGAATCTCCAGCATCTTACGCAATGTTGGAGTCCCACTTTTTGTTGAATAAAGAACAAAAGAATACACCACGAATAGTGATTTGACCCCACAGATAATCTGAGATTATCGAAAGGATATAATATCCTTACTTGTTCTAACTTCCCTTTAGGTGATAAAACCCTCATCACATGGCAAACACGCTCACGCACCACGGTTTCAGTGTTTTCTCCAGCCTTGTTCTGGTTGAAGGAATTTAGCCACGGGAAGGGGCAGCGGGGAAGGTGGAAGCCTGTACCCTGATTCGATCAGAGAAGATCCTTTAAAAAACCTATTTGCTATATTTGAGATTTCAAGTAAGACCGTTTTGAGTTGCCCCCCCAACATAGGGGAGCTTTTATTTATTTAATTTTTTTCTGTGTGCCTTTTTTGAGGTATAACTGACATGCTTATAAACGGAATCTAAAAAACAAATACAGAAAAACAAGCTCATAGATACAGAGAACAGAGTGGCAGCTGCCAGAGGCCAAACTTCCAGTTATAAAATAAGTAAGTCCTGGGGATATAAATGTACAGTGTGAAGACTCTAGTTAATAACACTGTTAATAACACTGTTGCATATTTGAAAGTTGCTAAGGAAGTGAATCTTAAAAGTTCTCATCAAGTAAGATATTATTTGCCAGAGAGGATCCACTGCTGATGGAAGATTTTTGAAAACTCTCAACTTTAAGACTTTTTTTGCAGGAGAGGGGATGAGGTAGAAAAAAGAAATTATGACCAAACTTTTATTTAATTATAGTAGATTATCTGCTGGGGTAGCGAGGTTAGATTCAAAAGTTAGTGTGCAAGGACCAAAATTACACTTGACAAATCCCCTGAATCAACCAAAAGGAACAGCACGTTTTATGTTACGATACAGCACACGTATTGTAGGTACATCCGTCCAACACACAGAAGGATTAAAGGAAGTCAGAGTCCTCATGCAGGCGACTGGCGATCAGAATCACTACGCTTCTCCATACCCAGAAGAAAACAGAAGACGAGTAGAAGATTCTAGAGTGTTCTTGCTCACCTGCAGGGTTTACTCCATTTTATTCCATTATGAAGTCTCCACAGGCTTCCTAGACAAGAATACGTTTGTTTGCTGTGGTAAGGAACACAGGATATGTGAAAGCACCTAGGAAAGAATTATAAAGCACACCACATGCTTACTAGTTTTGAATCTGAGGGTTGCTTGACTAAAACCACTCTGACTTGAGGTGTCAGAGACACAAAACCAGCCAGCTTATCTGTTGTATGAGTTGTACTGCGTTCCCCAAATTCAGACATCCTGACGGCAGTACCGGACCCCCAGTGCCTTAAGAATGTGACTTCAGTTAGAAACCAGGTCATCACAGAAGTAATTAAAGATGAAGTCATTAGTGGACCCTAATCCAGTACAATTAGTGCCCTTATAAGAAGCGGAGACTCGGACACAAGTAGGACACCGTGTGAACACGAGAGCAGAGATCAGGGTGATGGCCCTGCAGGCCAAGGACACCAATCATGGCCAGCAGACCGCCAGAAGCTGGGAGGCAGGGAACAGATCCTCCCTCACAGTCCTCAGAACAGCCCCGTCCACACTTTGATCTCGACTTCCAGCCTCTGAGACAATGCATTTCTATTGTCTAGGCCATTCAGGCTGTGGTACCTCATTACCGCAGCAAACAAACACACACAACCACCAAGCTCACGGTTCCTCCTGTGGCCCCACGACAGGCCATCCACTGAGCTCAAGCTCCTGGGCTCTCGTCTCCTGACCCCGAGGGGGTGACAACTCTCCTGATTCATGAGTCAATGAGTGTGTCTGAGCTCCCTCCACTCTACCATCAACTAGCAAACCTGAAAAGAGATGGGGAAGGGCCAGCACACGATGACCAACACCGGTCCAGCTTCCCAGAGAAGAGGAGGAGTCTCCACCGTGAGGAGGCAGCGACGCTGGCCTCGCTGCCCGTCTCAAGCAGGAAAAGCCGTTCCTCTCAGTTTCTCTACTCTGCTGGCCCGCTCCATCTCTTCCTGTGGTGAATAAAAACACCCAAGGGGAAATGCGAACCCATTCATCAACATTCCTGGCCAGACACTGAGCTGCTTAATGGTTTTATCGATTCCTTGTTTTGCTCTACATTATGTGTTACATTGGCTCAAGCAGTCCATACAAGAAGAATCAAGACAGTGTTGGCAAAAAGGCATTATTTCATTTTAAGCTTGTTACCACTGAGACCAGTCAACCCTGAACAGAAGTAGCTGAGTTTCAAAACAAGCGTGTGCACCATTTCTATTCACTGCACACCAGGAGTCCTTCTCATGGCAAATGCCCCTTCGTTTCAAAGTTCTATCTGAGTTGGTAAAAAAAACCAAACTGTGGTAACCACTGTGCCTTTAAGAGGATTTTTCATGCTAGAATAATATTTTGTTTTATACTCTTAAGATAACGGTTCCAAATGCTTTAAGGGGATATATCTCATATTAGTAAAATGACTCTAATTACAACCAGCACAAAGCATTCTGTGTACACATTTTCACGTAAGTACCACTATGTGGCAAAAATAAAATAATTAAACAGCTCACAAAGTCTGCCAATGACATACGGAATCTTCAGTGTTCTTGCAAATGTATCCATTTCAACCGAGTTAAATAAACATATGATATAAGCAAACAACACACAGGATGTTAAAACAAACTTATCAAGTTTAGGACATTGACCTAAAACCAAACTCAACATGGTGAATAAAAAGATTAAATCAGACCCTTTAACAAGCGAAGCTGGCTGCCTTACACAAGGTGAGCAGATGGCAGTATCCTACAGCTAACAGACCAGGGAACGTGAAAACTGACATTACGTGTTCTATACCATTTATTTCAATCAGGGATAGTTACTAAAAACTGGGTTAAATGGCATAAAAACACTGAGGAAATTATTCAGTTCTGAAAAGCAGTTGAGACTCTAAAATCACGTGTTCAGTTATCATTTCTGTTCATCATCGTATCTGTCAAAGAGACAGCAATCAGGAAGTAGCAACTGAGAGATGGGGGTTTCAAACCCACCTCTACCACTCACTGCCTGTGACCTTGAATGGGTCTCGGACTCGCCAGATCTCAGTCTTCTCATCAGGAAGGAGAGAAGGATTAGCTCACATCAGAAGCAAATACCTTGTACTAAAGCCTAATAAAATGTGTCATGAGCCGCCCCTGAGTCAGCTGTCAAATAAATACACATTCTGTGCTTCAAAATGAAAAATGCAATTTGAAGAAAGGATTCTATGCTTTAAAAAAAAAAAAAAGTTTGAAAACCAGTGACGAAATTTGATCTTTTGTGTTTTGTTTTTTTTTTCAAAAATCATCCTGTCACTTGTAGAAATGAACATGTATGTTGTTTCATAGTCACATAAGAAAAGTAATGTGAACTTAAAGTAAAATTCCACTTATTTTTAAGCTAAGTGTGGATATCCAGCATCTTCATATATAAAGAGTAAAAGTTGAGACTCGTTTTAGAGGGTTCAAGAATGAGATGGCCACAGATGAATTTTCGCCTTAATCTAAGCATTTCAAGCCGCTTTTGAAGAAGACTTTCTGTCTCCAGATTTTTCTTTTGGCCAAAGTTACTGAAAACTGTTCTGAAAAGCATACATCTTCCATACCTGCTGAAACCAAATTAAAATTGAGTTTGTTCAAATTTGTTTTCAAAACTAATTATCCACCGTCTAAACAGGTCTTGCCTGGAAGATGTATAAATTACCTTAGATGGAAGAGAAAGATTCTTTTCAAAAATATTTTTAATTTTCAAGTTTTACTAAAGGATACAATGGTGCTAAATACATTGTCTAATCGTTTACCCTGATGGGGACATTGACTAGACTTATTGCCCATTATTTAAGCCAGTTTACCCAAATCTATAAAACGGATAGAGACTAAAACCCAAATTCCATCCTAGATAGAAATCGTAAGACACAGTCTGTGCGGATATAAATGGTACTCTGGCTACTACTTTATGACGATGATGCTATTTTGTTTTGTAGAAAGGTCAAGGCCTAGGGCCAAACTGCTACATTACAAATGAAATTCTCTTCCACCTTCCCCCGGGCAGCTATACGAAACACCCCTTTGCCTAGGTTCTGGCATCTAGTCCCTTTCCTGGAACTCCAGCATTGTTGACACAGCCTGGAGAACACCCGGACTTTGAGGACACATTCCCAGCTGTGAGAAAAGACATGCTGGAGTTTCCCTAGTTTTACTTCAGTTAATTTCTTTCAGTGGTAACACTGTATAATTAGACTCTTTTCCCCACCTGCAAAAGATACAAGGAAATAAATTTCTTAAAACGTGAACAGCGGGCTGATCCCACTATCCACCTATGATGGAAACAAACAGTGACTCCGCAAACATAGATGGCGGAGCTCCTCCATCCAGGCTACAAAGGGAACCACCCCCCGCATCCCGTTCGGCTCAGTCCAGGGAGGTGGGGGGTTACCACTGTGCTCTGGCATCCAGGCACGAGGAGCCTGTCCAGATGGAAACCAACAAACGCAGACTGTCATCTGTGTGTCTGGACTAAATGACAAGCATCTGTAAACAGAAGACAGGCTTTCTCACTTTTCATCTGGATTAAGAAAAACGCCTTCATTTTCCCACAACAGATTAAGAATGTTTAAAAAAAAAAAAGGATTAATTGTAACAAGTCCCTGCCCATGTCAGACCTTAGCTATGCTCCCATCAGGCCAATTTTGTTGTAACATCATGTTTCTTCCTGTAAACTATTTCCCCAAACACACTGTGCAGATTTCTCTGTCCTGCTTTATTGATAAGAGTCGGGCCTGAAGGCAGGGCTGCCAGATTATCACCAGAGTATAAATTACAGACATGCAAAGTGCTGGTGGATGTCGGCCGCACTGTCACCACCCACCAGAAGGCAGATCTCAGGCTTGAACCACTGCACCAAGGACCTGGCACAAAGTAGACACTTAATAAAAATTTGCCAAGCTGAGTAACACGCTACCTGATAAACACAAAACATCATCCAGTCCTGGGTGTGCTTCAACAGAAGTAATCGATTTGGACGAGGCAGAGGGCATGTGAAAAGGAGGTGCTCAGGCAGCTCTCAGAAGCAGCTCTGGTCCTCGAAATAAGTAGCATTTGCAATCATTGCTTCTCTTCTGTTTGGACTGCTGACGTCTGATCACTACCGTTGAGGTCTGAGGACTTCACTTGAGCCAACAACATGTCAGCCACTGAGTCAATTCATACTTGGTCTGCTCAGAACGGAAGAAATGCCCTTGTGACTAACAGCCCACAGCTGCACCCTGCACCGGCAGAGATGCAGGGCTCTGCGCTGTAATCCCCCGGTGCCCCACCTCCTCCCGGATGAGCATTTTCACCCTCTCTTTGTGTTGAAATCCATTTTAGTCCACAGCATTCTGATTAGTCCACACTGGGCAGAGAACAGGCTTCCAAAGACTTGTTGATTCCATCCAAATACTCAGGAACAAGCTGGAGACTCAGTCAAGAACCAGGCCTACCTGGTACACTGTTTAAACTCTGGTTTCAAAATTATATTAAAAAAAAAAAGCAATTCTATCAATCAATACACATTCATTACATGCCACAGTGAACACCCCGAGACATATTCTATTTTTTAAACACAGCTGTCCATCTGCTGCCGACATTGCTGAAAAAGCTCTAAGTGATTAAGGAAAAAAGAGAATTCATTTGCCGTGATAATACACAGATCTGTGTATCTTTCCAATTGCCTTCAAGGTTGAAAGAAATGAGGTCTTGATGAGCACCAGCTAGCTATTAATTAGATTTAGTAGCAACAAAATATGACTTTTCAAGCACTTTAAAGGACTGAGAACAGCTACCAAGCTCAGCAGAATTTTTCTGTTCGTGTTTTGGTTTCCCTGACCCCCTTTTCCAGTTCCTCTCCCTCATTAAAAATGCCTCCATCAGAAAGAAAATGAAGAGAACACAAACAGGAGCTGATAGGTAAATGCAAGTGATTATTATAAAAACTTCATCCTTCCAGCCCCGATTTTCAAAACCCATCTCATTTTGTTCGGCTAAGAAAAGGAGAACCATATCTATACACAGTTTCCTTTTAAGGAATAGACTTTGAGCCTTGAGCAGTGATTCCCACCCACGTCACCACAGCAGTTTTGTTTTATTTTGTATTTATTCATTTCTTAATGGAGGTACCAGGGATTGCACGAAGGACCTTGTGCATGCTCAGCATGTGCTCCACCACAGAGCGATTGTGCCTCCCCTCAACCACCTTCACTACAGCCATTTTGACAGTGAGAAAAATCTGGACCACCTTCTTCCTTTTTCTGGCAATCTTTTTTTTTTTACCTAGTTGACAAAGGAAATGCTGATTCCTGGACTGAAAGGAAAGTAGAGGGCCCCCTAAAAGCAATTCACCGCAGTGGGGCCTTTCCTGATATCCAGTGTTTTTAGGGTCCAAAGGTGTCCATCCTGATGAAGGACAGAGGTGCCTGTGGTGTATGTGGGGACATGCTGTAAAGGGGGGTGTACGGATGGGGGGCCAGGGGCCCTGACGTCTCAAACTCCCGCGTCCATAGAAATCACCTGGGGAGTCTTGCTAAGTACAGATCCAGAGTGAGGTCTGAGATTCTGAGATTCTGCGTTTCCAACAAGTTCCCAGGTGGTGCTGATGCTGCTGGTTAGAGGGCGGCACTCAGACTAGTAAGATACAGAATTGCCTAGAATAACTGCCCTGTGTCGGTTTTCCCTGCTCAGCACCCACTGTGGGCCTGCAGGGAGCCAGTCAGACTTCAGGGAGGGAAGAGGGTGGGTTTTTTTCCTTTTCCCCCCAGCCTTATTGAGGTATATTGACAGAGGAAGGTGAGTTTCAAAGACAGCATGAGTATCAAGGTCCCTGGGGCAGATGAACCTGGGGCAGACCCTCCCCTTATCCACCCCCCAAAATGGGTATTTCTTACAATGACTACTAAGAAAATAATTTAAAATCACTTTGGTTAGGTATGAACTTTATATAAAAATGAAAGCGGTGCGCGGCAGTATCCACCTGCTCTAGCACTGTTTAAGCTCCAGACAAAAAAGACGAGGTCATGTTTCTTTTCCTCCAGTGCCCCTTACTGAGGAAACTCCAAGCAATTTCTCTGCCTCCTTTGGACTCATCCAACTCATCCAAGTGTGTGCTCTGTTATTTACATGTAGTTTCTAGCCCGGGAGAGCTCTGAGAGTAAGAACACAGGAACTCATCTGAGGTATCCTTTCTAGTCTGAGCACCAAGCTCAGTCACTGGGATACGGCAGAGAATGGACAATTCGCACCGAGTAAGTGTCAGGCTCCGCGTGTGGCCCTTCACATCCATTATCTTCTGCAATCTCACCATTAAGGAATGATTCTCAAGGATCCTCACGAAAAACCCACATTCAGAGCAGGCAGATGAATTTGCTGGTTAAGCCCAGAAACAAGATTCGAACCAAATCTGTCACCTGGTTCCAACGCCAAGGCACCACCCCGACCCCACAACTATACTGTGATGCTTCAGTGAATATAGTATTTCTAAATAGGAGCAGATCATGCATTCACTGCCAGGTTCAAAACCTGTCATCTGCAGGTCCTTTCTAGTTGCTCTACGCTCCTCATTGCCTTCCCCCCTTTTCCAACTGTCTCTCCAACTAGTTTCCACATTACTGACCTGGAGGTGGATGACACTGGCCCCTGCTGCTAAGACAGGTTAGCTTTAAGGCAAGGGTGGCCAGGCAAATCCAACACATCACCCCACAACAAACTGAGGGAAGAAAAGCCATTGAAGGGCCACTGCCATAATATGTGGGACATCCTTGGATTCATGTATACTTAGCCTGCAAGTCTCCCAGCAACCTATTCTCCTGCCCTCCCAACCTCCAAAAAGAAAGAAGCAACATATACACAAGAAGCAACAAGGCCAAGCAGACCAGCCAGGGAAAGTGGAACCACACTCCAGTGTGTCCAGGACCAGAAGGAGGAATGGGGTAGCCAAGTCCCCCATGTCTGTTACCCTATGACCCAGCAGTTCCCAATTCTCTGTACCGACCCTAAACCAATCCTGGCAAATGTGCAAAAAAAGAAGTACAAATAAAGACTGTTGTCTGTCAAACGACCTCCGTGGCCACCAGCCAGAAAATAGCTCATTACCTGCAGCATATTCATAACAAGGGAACACTACACTGCAATTAAAAGGACTATGTTAAATGCATTAACAGGTACCAACAATAAACTATTTTTAAAAACCATTGTTGAACCCTCAAAAAAGCAGTAGAATGATAAATACAACATTTTATTTATGTAAAAAAATCTACATATTTATACAAATACAGGTAACCCTGCTGAAATGGCTTCACACTCTGGGGGAAGTAGGAGGAAGAGAAGTCAACAGATTTAAGCTTTAGATGAAATGTTCTGAGATAGAACATATTCATGTATTACATGCAAATTTTTTTTTAATTAAAGAAAAAATACAGGCCACGGGTGCCTACACCAACAGTACGTGCTCCTTGCTCATGGCCCATCACTTCCATCAGAAACAGAGGACGACAGCAACCCGAGAAGGCACCTGCCCGTGGAACAGAGACAAGGCCCAGGCTGTACCAAAGGACCAGGCCGTCCTCAGTCACCACTCACCAGAACAGCTGGGAAACCTTAGCTTAGGAAACCTCTCAGGGCTTCCAACCTCATCTCTTACTCCTAACTCCTCAACGGCCGGCCTCAGATTCCCTAAAACGGTGGGGCCCTCGCTCTAGCCTGCTTTCAAGTGGCTGTTTTTGGCAAATTGAATCTCAGAACTGACCCTGACCACATGCCCATGTTCCCCCTCTGCCTTCCATGCTGGCCTTAGGCATCATCTATCCAACCCTTTATCCATCCTTCAAGGCTTCACCACGCAGCCCCCAGGTGCCCAGCGTACCAAAGACACATCAATGGACCAGGCTAGGCTGACCACACAGCCCAGTCTAGTGGCCTGGGCTACCCACCCCAGCACTCACCTGAATTCTCAAAGTCCAGAATGGAGCCACCAAGAGCCAAGACGCAAAAGGGCTGTTTTCAAACCTCAGCCTCTTCACTTACCAGCTGTGTATTGGGGACAAATTTTTCTCTCTGTGAAGCTCCGAGTTTCTCCTTTTTGGATGGAGACAGTACCCTGGAAGGAGTTATTTTAGGAGACC
Source organism: Vicugna pacos (assembly GCF_048564905.1). Classification (NCBI taxonomy): domain Eukaryota; kingdom Metazoa; phylum Chordata; class Mammalia; order Artiodactyla; family Camelidae; genus Vicugna; species Vicugna pacos. The sequence goes on along the minus strand of NC_133003.1, from coordinate 30,987,589 downwards.
CCTCTCTCATGGGGTGGTGGTGAGAGTTAAATGAATAACTACATAGCTTTAAGTTCAGGATCTGCAACACATCATTCAGCAAGTCATAGCCTTGCTGAATGAGACTGAATGAGACGGTGTTATAGTGGGAGCTGGCAAACTTTTTCCGCATCAGGCCATAGAGTTTACATATTATACACATGAAATAGTCTAGGCCTGCAGGTCAGATAGCACTCTTCTGCCAGGAAGCAAACAGGTGTGTCTGCGTTCCAATAAAACTTTATTTATGGACCTTCAATGTGAATGACATTTTCACATCTTCAACTGTTTTTTTTTTAATCTTTTCAACGATTAAGAAGTGTAGAATAACACGCTTAGCACACTGGCGGTGCAAAAACAAATGGCAGGTCAGATTTGGGTGCAGGCTACAGTTTGCTGACCCCTGTGTTAGAGGCAATCCTGTGCATTAGAGAGACCAAGAAACCCCAAACTGTCGTGCAGCAAGCTCTTCCTCCCTGGAGAGCTGTGGCTGCTGTCTGCTGCAGGCATCTCCAGCACTGGGCTACTTGAAGGAAAACAACAGAACACCCATGCATTCATGTCTATGTATGTGTGAATGTATGCACATGTATGTGTGTGTATATACATGAGTAAATATGGGTATATAATTACATGTATATTTAAATTATACACACATATATATAATTACATATGAATATGTATGTAAATATTCACTTACCCTTCTTAATTTATATCTTGGAAATGTTTTCTGATGTGTATATATACAACATCAGCATAGTACATCTATGCTATGGAATGAATTCTGTTCCCCCAAAATTCATATGTTGAAGGCCTAACCCCCAACATGGTGATATTCTTAAGTGGGACTTTTGGTAAGTAATTAGGTCATGAAGGGGAGGTGGCCCCCAGGACGGGATGAGAGCCCTTATAAGAAGAGACAATCATATTTCCTCTCCATCTCTCCGGTGGGCAGAGGAGTGGAAGCGGGCAGGCATGCCTGGGCACAGACCTACCTGGGTGATACGTGGCCCTGCAAATGACAAGGAATAAACAGGGAGAGAAAAAGGTCACCCAGTCTGCCTCTTGGTGCCCTGCCATTTCCACAAATGCTAGTGAAGGAATCTGAGTAGATCCACACCCACCCCCTTCAGTCCCCCACCCCCACCCCCAACCTCCAGAAATGGGAAATCCAGACCCAAAGGATTGTCCACTGCCTCTCCCGACCCTGTGCTTCCAATCTGCTGAGTCTCACGACCCTCCCGGCCTCATCACTTGGCCAGTTCCTTCCAGGGAAACCAGCCTCTCTCAAGAGTAGCCACTTTAGTACTGTCGCCCCTGCAGACAAGACAACTTTAGAAACTGTTGGTTCAGAGTAACAGAAGGAACAGCAGAGCTTTCATTTCCTGTCAGTGACCTGTGGCAATCCCAGGCGACAGGATCTAAAACCATCCCCAGTTCCCCTGCACTGAGAAGGTGCTCACCGGTTGCCATACCTTCCCCACACACCAGAGTCCAATACCAAATCCCTTACATGCAAATGCCCTGCTAATTGGGCCTCCAGTGTCTCCATCATAAACAGACACTACAACTGGCAGTGTAATTAGCAAGCTTCTGCTGCCAAGACAACCACCTTATTCCCCCGCGCTGGGGAAGTTGTCCTTCCTGACCTTAAGTTTCAAATCCCAGATATTTTCGGATGGAAAGGTCTGCTCAATCAGAGGAATCTATCACCTAGTGAAAGCAATTAAAGTAGCAATTAATTCAAAATCCATACCAGCAAAGCAAGGCAAAAAAATAAAGAGGAGGAAAATTAAGCAAAAAGCAAGCCATATTAATAATTTCCTTTGTCTCAACTGTCCAGAAGATGCATGTCAGGATTCAAAAGCCCAGCCAGTGTCTGAATTTTCCCCTTGTTATGTGGTTACCAACATAAGGGTCCCACAGGCAGGCAGCTCCCGGCACACAGTAGGTCCCTAACAAATGATTCAAGTTTGGAAGGAAAAAAGATCTCCTTCTCCAGCATCTTTTGTCCTTGACCAAAGGAGAACTCGGATCTTCCTCTTAAGAATTAAACTTTATGCTGAATAAAAGATGTCTTAATCTTTCACAAAATTATTCTAATATATATATATATAAATTTTCAACATTCCAACAAACCACCCAAAGGCCATATAGACCAACATGGTAAGTCCTTAGTTATGTTCAGGTTACAGATGATTTTACTCTCCCTCTGTGTATCTTTACGGGTTCCTCTATTTTCAACAATGAACATTTATTGCACTTCAATAGAAAAAAAAATTATGGAAACCAGGAGATTAAAATAATATTCAAACTCAGAAAGCAGTTCTCAAACTCCAAGGGGCTCCAACTCACCTGCAGGTCTTGTGAAAAAGCAAATTCTGGTTCCATTAGTCTGGGGCGGGGGTGGGGTCCTGCATTTCTGACAAGCTCTCACATGACAACTGATGAACCCCATGGTGCTTTGATTGCCAAGGCTCTATAAAGCACAGAAGTAATTCAAGATGCCAACAATCCCAGTTTTTTAAAGAGATGATGGTGGTAACAAGGTCTTAAATCAAAGCAGGGCAACACCAGCAAAGTCTTAACGCTGAAATATTAATGCATTTTGGGCTCTAGCCAGAAAGAAGGGAAAAAAAAAAAACACAACAAAAACAAAACTGAACTATATTTGAAAGTACAGTGCCCTGCTGGAAGCGCGTGTCTTCATAGTTAAAAACAAGTGAAATTGCTTCTTATTGATTTTAATTTAGGTTGGAACACTTGCTGTCCAATAATGCCAGAAGAGGAAGCTGTGAGTGGGGACAAGATATGATAAGAGAGACAAGATATGACGGCCTCTGGAGGCCATCAGTTACTCTGCTGACCTTGGGTCTCAGCGGTACTTAAAACGTGATGGACAGGATGAGGTGCAGGCAGAATACACGCCCAGACGCACTGTTCGGCACTCTTCTCATCCTCCAGGGCCTCTTACCATTACGGACTCTCTTTATTATTATTTTTTTAATTCCGGCTCTAAATGTTGTTCAATTAAGTTTTACTCGTTTCCTTACAGATCCTTAGGATTCTCATTTACAAATAAAATCAAGAGAAGCAGTTAAGGCTAAGTGTTATCAGCATGTCTCCTCAAGAGAGCCTGTCCTGAGCGCCAAAATAAAAGTCCCTGAATGCCTGGAGATAAAAAGCTCACAAGGAATGAACTCGAAAAATCAAAGGGAGGAATGAAGCCATTATGAAAGGACTATTTTTGGCAGGCAGGGGAGACGGTCCCTGTCCTTCTCAATACACCTACTTACCTTCCCTTTTATGTACGTCCAGCTGGTACTGGTGCCCTCTGATTGAAAATGACCGAAATCAACCCTTGATTACCACAGGCAGAGAAAGAATGTACTGAAAGGATCTTGGACATCTCAAAGAATCCAATCAACAGCCAAACAATCCAACTTTTGAAAGGCAAGGATCAGAGCAGCTTGGGGTGTGTGGGGTGTGGGTGGGGGGATGTTCAGGCAGCAGGAATTGAGAGAGATGTTGGTATTCTCGTATCCCTGGCCTCTCGGGCCTCCAACTCCGGTGACAAAAGGTGTGACTGGCCTAGCCTGGGTTTTGTACCTCAAATGGCATAGACAGAGCCCGCTGAAGAGCAGAAGGTCCCATCAAGACGATGGAGGAGGGAAAAATACCCAAAGAGTACCAAAAAATTGGTAAAGGGATGCCCAGCAGGCAAAAACAAGAGCAGAATAGTAAGAACAGTAATGATGGCCGTGTGCTTGCTAAGGACCAGTGCTTTGTTTACATTTTTGTTTAATTTTTACATCGACTCTATGAGAGAGCAACTGTTCTCCCATTTCACAGATGATGAAGTGGGGGACTAAGGACACAAAGCTAGTCCATGACAAAGCAAGAAGACAGTCTCAGTTTACAAGACCACCATGAGAAAGTCATTCAGCCTTGTCCTGGGCTGCTTCATGGTCCTCACAGACAACAAAATCAAGCCCAGATGCCTCGGCCTGACATTCAAGGGCCAGTCCATGCATCTGACGTTGGCTGCCAGGCCTCTCAAGCCTCAGCAGTGCCCATGTGCAAGCTGACAGTCACTAATGGCTTTATGCCCTAAGGAAGCAGCTAAGATACAAGGCAGACATGGGTCCGAGTCCCACAGTGGCAGGACGCTGCCCTCTGGTCAGCCACCTTAACAGGCTCATTACTGCCTCTGCTCACCACCTCCCTGTGCACACAGACCAAGTATCAGCCAGGCTTTCAGAGGCTTACAGAGCACCTCCTCCCAGGAAGGTCTCACTACTCTGTTGCTTCTGAACACTACTCTATGGCATCGTGTATCAGCATTTTATTATATCTTCAGCCTTACACACCTAGGCAAACGGTTTTAGGGGCCTTCATTTTATTTCCCCAATTTGCACCCATTTTTAGAACACCTGTAACATCAAGCCAAGTGCTATACGTGTAAAGTGTCCACTAGTATTTGACTTGAACCCATTACTCTCCTTGCAATAACGTGCAAGGGGATAGACCCCTTTTGAAGTTAAAAAACCTAAAGTCCGCGTGGCCAGCTCAGGTCTTTACTTCTGCTTCTATGGACTGGAAAGAGTAAAGTCCAGAAGACAGTGGTTTCCCCCAGGAGTCAGCCTGGTCATCCTTCCCTTCCCAGCCCCACAACGTGAACACAGGGGTACATGGTTAATTTAAAACTGATTCCATTCTTCATAAAAAACAGGCTGAGGCTCCCTAAGTTCAGATCATGCTGCTTCCTCGCTGCGTTCTCTATCTTGGCCAGACGTTTCCATCTCTTGTTGTCTCTCTGTCCTTCTAGAGAAAGTCTCTCTCTCTCAAGTCATTCCAGGGCGATGAGAAAAAATGTGCTGAAATAAAAACTTACTACTTTGGCCAATCATATTGCTGTCCCTGTAACTTTTACCATTGATCTGCTATAACATATATGAATATATTATATATTCTGCCCCCAAAAAGGTAAGGATATAGCAACTAACAAGATAAAGAAGCAATTGTGGGTTCTCTCTTTCACTCTCTGCCTTTGTCATGCTCTCTCCCTCTCATATTCTGGTGGCCACATGCTCCCAAATCGGTAAGCACAAATCTAACGTCACAGAGGGCAAAAAGCCCCACAGCTGCGTGTAGCCTGCACTCACAAATGACTCAAACACAGAGTCAGGGAGCACAGGAAAAAAAAGGCTGCAAACCCTGTCTATTAAAACAAGGGACTCAGTCGTACAAAGAGCTGATTTGACCTTCCTTCTCACCCCTGAGCTTTCACACTTGCCGTCTGATTAGCTAGTGTCTGGAACTAATTAACAGGTGTGGCAAGAAAGAGAGAAGGAAAACAAACCTTGGCAACTTTCTCTCCGGGAATTGATGAGTCTAGATTTGCAACAGCTCCTCTAGCACAGAACTAACTGAGAGAACTCACTGAAGTGGGTTCATTATTCAGACCGTCCACCTATTCAGCCTTTCAAAGTACCCACCCCCAAGAAAGAAATGTTAAAAATTCATCCCCGACTACATGATGGTTTCCTCGGCTATCGAGGGTGCCCCGAATATGATGGACAGGAACACCTGAGTGGACCAAGCCCGAAATCTTGGGGAAGTCAGAGGCAAGGATGTGTGTCTGCTGGGCTCTGGGACCCAGAGACAGCAAAGAAGGAAACACAAATATTTTCCCTCCAAAGACATTACTTTTCTGTAACTACTCGGAAACCTCTAGAAACCTGTACAAGTCACACAGTACCCTGCAAACATGCCCTCTGCAGACGAAAGGTATAATTATATCCTGTTACCCAAGGTAACTTACCAAGAGCTCCTGCAGATTTCTGCAGCCAAAAGAAAATAATAATCTTTAAGTCCGTTTACCGCATTCGTGGCCACAGGAATAGAACACACTTACCCAGGGAGACCTTTTTTCCTTACTTCTATTAACACACATATCATTTATTGAGTTTAAGGTGCATTGGAGCGTTTCATCAACCTTACATCAGTATACACACAAAGACTTGACAGTGTACAGTGGCCTTCAGTCCTCACTCGCCTGGCTTTCCCCTTTTCAGAACTCAGCTATCAGTCTTAAAGGACCCAGAGTTCAATCCAGTAAGTGCAATTCACAAGATGTGCAGAGCTGGTCATCTCTGTATGACTACAAGTACCACATTCTTAGGAAAAAGATCATCAGCTTTGGAGTCAGAAGCCTGGTTCTACCACTTTCAAAGGTAACTAATGCTGGGTAAGTTTCTTAATAAAGCAAAACTTCTATGTGCTCACCTGGGAAACACAAGGATGAATTTCAGATAAGGCGTGTCCAGCCCTTAGCATGAGGCCTACCAAGCTCGTAGCAGGTGCTCAATAAATGGCCAGCCACACCGTAAACACGACAGAAGGAATGACTGTAGAATTTCCAGATGCCCTCTCTCTCCCAGACTGGCTGGGCACAGAGGTGTTCATCCTATAAATTAGGGCTTGCAGCAGAAAACACTACACAGGAGTGAAACGCCCAGACCCATGGAAATACAGGGAGGAGGGCAGCTGTCAGTAACGCGAACACAGGTGAACACTCCATCCCTAAAAAGGGATTTGTCTTGGCAACTCGGCAAGGGAATCACTACAGTTCTGTGTGGACAGAAAGGTCTAAAGGATGGTTTCCCTTTAAGAGTCACTCTGAAATCTGGTTCTGCTGCAGAGAAGGATGAAGTCCTTGGAGAGCTCCTTTTCTTCCCCATCCCAAGTGGGCACGCACATCTGCTCTCATCAACCCTCCCCCGGGTTTTCAGGGCAGCTCAAGGCTAGACCTGAGGACCCACTGACACTCCTCCAACACCTGAACTGGAAGACTTCAACATCCTTGTTTACCACTCATAAAAGAACTTGCAAATGAAACCCAGATTCTCATCACCTGCACCAAACAAAAGACATGTGTCCACCCTGCCAAACGTTCCCTGGGAGGGAAGCAGTCCCACCCAGAACCTGAAAACGATTAGACAGGGATGGGTTTTCCCAGCCGACTGGCTGCTTCCCACTCCAGCACGGTCCACCCTCTCCTAGATTCTGGGCCAGAAGACGTGCCCTGACACACAGGTCCCTTGCTCAATACCCCTGCAGGCGGACCTGAGCTTTCTGATAAAGTGTGTTCTGCCTGTCACATTCTCCCTATTTTCCATCTCCAAATTAAGCAGCCGGTTGGCAAGCACAGAATATTTACTCTACTCGGAAGAGCCTCTCATTGTAACATTCTGTTGGAGAAAGGATTCAAATACCCTCTAGAGGTCTCTATACGATACTGATGCAGAGACGACCACACGATCCATCTCAAACCCACAGCTGTGTTAAAGCTTGGGCCACTCACTGGTAATAACCTGGAGTCCAGTGCTTGGAGCTGGTATGAGACTGGCTAGAAACAGGAACTTGAGCTTCAATAAAACCAAACACCCAGGAGAGCAAATGCAAGGGCCTGGGAGGCTGAGTAAGAAGGGTGTTCTATGGCTTCCTCCCCCAGGCAGGAGGGAACCGGAGCTATGACCCATTAGCGCTCTTCTCCAGGAGCTTTGGCGGGCCACTGGCAATCTCCAAACACGGCTATGGTCCCCTCGGTTTTTCAAATGACTGAGCGTGAGCTGAAGCAGAATGCTCAAAGTGTTCTACAGAGTCCAGAGCTCCTCGGCAGCAAAGGCTGGCGTCTTAAGAGCATGCAGGTCTGTTTGCAACTGTCCATGAGTCCCCCTAGGCATCACCAACCGGAACCAGAAGGGGGAGAAATCGAAGCCAGGAACTCTGCCTGATGCCCACGCATGTGCTGGTAAAACAATAACGGCTATTATATTCAAGTTGTTCCTATCTGCCAGGCCTGTGCCCAGTGCCTTCCATGGCTAACCTCATTCACTCCTTCAACAACGTCATGGAGCAGGGACTGTTACCCGACTTCACAGATGGGCAAACAAAGCCCCAACCCTCTATCCTGACACCGCTCGGACTCCAGCACTTCCTAGTGATAGTGCCTACCAGAAGGCAAGCCTCTCCATCAATAGCAAGGGTCTCTCCTGGTCCCCTGTTTTCAACGGACAAGGATGGAATAAGATGTGATGTGATCACTGTCACAGAGGGGACCACATTGTTGAAATGCTCTTGTGAAAAGTGATGGAAGGCCTGAACAAGCGCTCTAGACCAGCATTACCCGATAAAAAATACCACGCAAGCCACGAACAGGAGCCATTCACATAATTTCAAATGTTACGGTAGTCATATAAAACAGTAAAAAGAAACATGCAATGTTAATTGTAATGATATAGTTCCTTTAACCCTATATATCTGTAATTGTATCATTTCAACAGACAACCAATGTAAAACTTTAACGAGATATTTTACACACTTTTTTTCACGTGTCTTTGAAATCCAGTGTGTGTTTTACACTTACCACACATCTCAATTTGGACAAGTCACATTTCGAGTACTCAATGCCATGTCCCACACGGGTCAGCACGGCTCCATAGACATTTCACAGTAAATTAGCTAAGACTCAACATTAGAAGGGACCCTTGAGGGGAGGCGGGGGCACACCCAGGAAACAAGTATGGGATCACTTTATGCCATCCAAGTATTTAGTATATTATCAACACCACAATTTATCTGTTGTCAGCTTCATGAAAGAATTCCTTTTGTCTTTTATCTCTACTCTCCAATTTCCTAACAAAAAAATAATACTCATCAGAGGATCACTCAAATCTTGAGAAACAAGCTACCCTAAAGGTAACAATGAATGTATTTGGAGTAAACACAAGATGCTTTACCAGGTACAAACAACAGGGGGGAAAGGATCCATTTAGTCAGTCAGAATTTTAAAAACTGCTGCCACCAAGCCCATCCTTAACACTTACTTAAATAGCTAAAAATTCAGAAAGGTGTCACTTTGGAATATAAACAGTCCTACAAGAGCCATAATCTGATGCAAAACCTCTGGGCTTTAAAGAAAAGAAAAATAAGCAACTAATTTTAGATCCCTAAACCTCCATTAGTAATGCTCACCCATTAGAATATGATGTAACCACCATCAAGAGATTGGATTTTCTTCCCCCTGAATAAATGAATGTGAGTCAAGTATGAGCCCAAATCAATTTCATGGATCGGGAAACCTTTGCACAAGGTACAAGGTACTTGCTATTGATACCTGCTCTTTCAGGTCAATTTCAAAATAGCTGTGTGGCTTAAAAATTGCCTGTATAGCGGCAAACCTGTTTGTAACAATATAAAAGCCCCTTAGCTATGCTTGTCCTTATGCTATTTGGCTAATGTGTCTCAGTACAGCACAGAGATGGCACAAAAGTCCTCTCTCCCTCTTCCAAAGGATTCTAAGACCCAGTTATGGCCTTAGCAGAAGAGAGCTCTGTGATCAACTAGCAATGTCTGCCATGGCTACAGGTAAAGCTGAAGGGCCTCATATGTCAATCTCCAATCTCTGTGTAGAAAAACTGCAAGATAACCCAGGGTTAAGAAGAAAACAAACACATATGCTACAGACTGTCACTGAATGTTTCTATCTGCATGCACCAGAGGATAGGATGGGCCCCATGTCAACAGAGAGATTTAGCAAAGCACGTACATGCTACCCACACAGATAATTTCAGCAATGAGAATACCAAAGGCAACGAAACCTGTTTCTTCATGCAGGGGACATTTAGGGCAAATTAAAACCTAATAGACTCTTTGACACACCTCTGTCAATAGCAAATGTTCCTGGGGAGCCAAGTGTACCTTAATTCATCCACCACCTACTCTGCTAGAACAGGATACCATCCAGAAAGTGAAGTTCAAATTCTGTTCCTGCCACTTCATTAACTGTCAGATCCCTGCTCTCCCACCTTTTCTTTGGGTCATCTGGCATTAACTGAGGGCATATTTATGCACACACTTCTTTCATAAATCTTAAACAACAACTATTAAAAACAGGTACCATTTATACCGTCCTGTTTGCCTAAAGATTTCCTAGTGCTCTGCACACATGATCTCTTTCCATCTTCACAAGGACTCAAGGAGATTGAAACTCTCATTATCCACATTCTACAGACAAGAAAACCAATCAAGTAAGTATAGGCCCCAGTTAGTACAGAACAGAACTAAGATTCACTATCTTGAGCCAGTAAACTTGACTGACAGATCTGGGCAATTCCAAAACCATGTATTCGCCACTGGCCTCTTTCATCTGAATCCACCCATCTCAAATCTCATTTTCTCAAAACCCTGTTAAAGGTCCCTCAGCATCTAAGAGTTATTTCTACAAACTGCTTTGTTTATCTGGTCAGAGTGCTTACAGTTTCCCAAGATTTTCCAGAAATCAATTTCCCCTCTGCCCAGCATCTCGAATGAAGGCAAAAACCTCAGGAACCAGCAGCTCCCTCATATCAGTTAATACACTGCAGTTAACTGAGAAGGTTTTCTTTTAAAAAACCACATCCTAAAAAAATGTCTGGAAAGACTTCTAATGCCAAAGTCACCCACCCTCTATCACATAAAATAATTTCAGCAGCTTCTGTGCAAATTGACCAATTGAGAAAATGAGGGGCTGATGCCTGAAACTGTCAAGTGATTTTCACACCCTCCACTCACGCCCTCTGCACACATGTAAGCAGAGAAAATGACTAGTTTTAGAAGAGAAAACAACGGGTTGGGAGAGGAATAAAAGAGGACAGGCATTGACTAGGAATGTGTTCTAGAGACTTAGCTCCTGCCTAAGCACATCTGGAATGATGTACAGCCAACACCCGTCTAGTGGAAGACATCAGATAAGACAGTCCATGGACACCCGTCAGGCAAAGCCAAGGTGGTCAGTTCGTGCAAGCCCTTCTCCAAGACCAGGCTGCTTAAAGCCAGGCAAAACATCAACATTCATCTTCATGCTCTACAACCAGCTCAAGCAAGCTCTGCTGCCCTCTATATACCTCGTGTCACTATTACTAGAACAACCAAAGCAGAAATGAGAATGCCTACTTCTCCCGGATCAACCCTAGAGCCAAGGGCCCTTCTGATGCAAATAAACATCCGAGTCACAGAATTTAGTCTAAGTAATTTCACAAAAGAAAAAAAAAGTTTCTGACCATGAATGCCTAACCCCACTGCCCCATAAGACAGTTGACCCCTAATTAGAATATATCATTTTCAGCAATAGATACCCTAGTGGCAAGTAACAGAAAGTACAAACTTAGTTTCTCCCTTTTTAAAAATGGACTTCAAACACCACGACCATATATATAATAATATATACACACATACTCTGAATTCTCTTAAGAAAGATAATGACCTTGGACATCATGACTCAAGAGCATGCAACATGATATTTCTGTAAAACACATACAATGATATCAAGACACTGTACTTTTAGACAGCATTAGCTGCTCACAGATGACTACCACCATCTAGAGACTGAGAATTCACAGGTGGAAGAAAGAAGGACGTCTTGTCCTCAAAGGGCAGAGTCTAATTAGGCTCTGAATCACACGTGAACAATTCATGTGGATGTACCACACATTATAACTACTTAACACCATGCACTGGAATTAGGGTGAATGAATCACCTTCTCAAATCCTCCATCTGCCCATACCAAAAGCTGGACATTCTACTCCACTCAAAGTTCACGTTTTCACATGCTGATGTTGGAAAAATTAAGATATGTGATATTCCCACCATATATGAGAAATCCATATGTGGGTGTCAAATGGAAAAAATTACTGGGTCAGGGATATCATGTGAGAAAAATAAGCTCTTTGGCAAGAGACCCCCGGATGTGACATCTCCGACAACAATCTACTCAGATTTTACTATACTGGTCACTGGCCTAAGCCCTCTCTTACCCACCCATCAACCCCTTCTTGGGTCGTTTAGTAACAGTCACCAGGAGCACGAGTTCTTAAATAAGAAATGTTTAAAAACACAACTTTTTAAAATTGAACAAGCCAACAATTTAGATCATAATAGAACTTGCCACCTTACTATGGAATATCTGAGTGGTAGGCCAAGTGCAGAGGCAAAAAAAAAAAAAAAAAGACACAGGCAGGACCGCTGCGGAGCTGCAGACTGAGAAGACGGACGCCAGCTCACCAGCCAAGGATGCACGTGCTCGCACATACACATTTGCACATACCCAATCCAGGCAATACAAAACCGCAAACAAGTTGCAGCAAAGGAGGGAAAAAAAACGGTCCCTAAGGGTAGAAATCGAGAAATCATCTATGCGGTGGTAAACACCTCCAGAGACCAGCTGAGTATTGTAAATAACCACTGGGGGCCAGGTAAGCGCTCCATCTCTGGGGGCCGCCACTATTTAATTCCAGCTTACTGTTGCCGACGCCAAGCAAGACACACGACCTGGGTTGGTACACCTTCCGATTTTCCCGGAGTAACCTAGACTTTTAGGAGAAGCCCCCATGAGGGCAGGAGTCTCCATCTGCTTTGGTCCCCACTGTCTCCCCAGTGCCTGGAACGCTGCAGGTATGAAAGGTATACTTGATGATGGCATGAATGAGAAATGCCTCAGTGTTTAATTTTTTTTTTTTAATACTGAATGGCCAAACAGAGCACATCTGCTGGCCAGATGCCCCCTGCAGAGCTCCAGATAGCCCAGATGACTGTCCCTTCTTCAGTTCTCCGTTCCAGAACTACCCTGGAGGTTTCTTTCCAGACAAAGAATCCTGCCACCACCACCCCAATCCTAAATCACATTCAGTAGTTTTAAAAACCACAAATAACTTCATTGGCATAAGCAAATCTCTATTTCTTTTCTTTTCTCTTTTTAACCTAGACTCCAGGAGAAGTAAGGTTTCATGCTTAGAAACAAAAATTGCTTATAGGCATTCCATTAACCAAGATCCACTCACTACCTTGTTTGCTAACTCCCTGGGGATACTCTGCAGCAAGGTTTGCCAGATAATCAAAGGATTATTAGTGCCTTAGGAAGCAAAGCTAACAAGAAGGACCCCTCGCAAATCACATAACGTGGACTGGGCATCTGATCTGTATACTACAGAAAGGCCACAACCTCCCAAACCACCCTGCCTGGAATCAACAATCTCTAGAACTCCCAAGGAATCTTAGAAGCCATTTAGTTAAGGGTGAGGAAAACAATCCCAAAGAAACCGAGGGTCTTGCCCAAATCCCACAGCTGGTTTGGCTGGCTCCCATGGCTAGTTTTAAACTCCAGAGGAAAACTCCAGAACCCAACCATCTCTTGCCAAATACAACTCCCTCAGACATTTTCCTGAAGTCATAATTCAGAGCCTGCAGCCCACACTTAAATGATATATGGGATAATAATAATTCCCCGTTATTATAACATAACCATGTTCAACACCCCAAACAAAAGTTCTCAAATTATAAACTAAATCAATTTAGATCCTTTTGAAGAGGAGTCAGAAAAACTCACCACCAACAAACTCACTCTATCCACAGTTGTTATCAGCTTATCCAGAAGCTAAAGTAATTTGCAGAAAGGTCATCTCTTCAATGTAACCAAATAAAACCCTATACTAATTGCATTACTTCCTTATTTAATTGTAGCAAATACAGGAAGACACCTTTATTTCACCCAGTGTTTACGGTACTTGCTTATAGGAAAAGTAGTAGCATGAAATACAAAATGCTGGGTCTGTCTTTTAATTGGCCTTCCTGTGCAATTAGGAAAAACATCTTCTCAATGAACAGCAACCATTCTGATTCAAAATAATCCTGTGAGATGATTAGAGAGACACTTACAGCCACTCCTACTTACTACAGAGGTGACCTTGAACAAGTGACAACTTCCTTTCAGCTTTAGTTTCCTCATCCTAAAATGGGAATATTCAAGATTTCTTCTTCCAGGGCAGATTAAAGGCATATTAAAAGCTCTGGCACAACAGCTAGATCATGGCAAATGCTTGGCGAATGTAGCCTGTTACAACCATCGCTCCCATTTTAGAGATTAAAAAACTGAGGCCCATTTACTCAACATAAGACTGCTGCAAAAGAGCGAGGATTTCATCCTGGACCTCTGAGGTCTTGATGCGGTCCTGAGTAAGAGGTATGTATATCTGGGACTGTCAGACCACCACCACCACCCAACCCCACTCCCACAGGAGGTTGAGTAACTGGCCCAGTGACATAGCCAAGACCACAGCTACCCAGTAACACTCCCAAGGCCACGGCCGGCTCTCAGCCTTCACATTCACTGAATCGAAACACTTCAGGAAAACTGACCTTTTGTTAATGAATAGAACTCATTTTTTATAAATAACCATTGCTTTGTAAATAAATCCTCTTCACAATTTGTGACTAACTGGACTCTTGAAAAGTCACTGACATTTCCTCACTAATCTGGACTCTGCTTTTGTATTTGGTGAAGTGCTAATGGCTGTGTCTCCTATCCAAATTATTCCAAACTGTTGAGTTCATCTGATATAAGTGCACTGTGGAATTTATGTGGCTGCAACGGTATCAGAATTTAAATACCTCCTGGATTCGTCTAATAACTGGTATGCATTCCTCAAAAGTATACACACTGCAGTATCAATCGACAACTTGCTTCCCTCTCCTTGTTAGGAAAATAGTATCACAAACCCAAAAATAAAATTAGTTGTCCTATTTCTTACATGGAAGTGTTACATATTCCATGAACTATGCTTTCATTGCTTCTTTTTTAGTTGCTAGATTTCAGCAGCCAACTGTGTCACTTTGCTACAGCCCCAAAATAGCTAAGTCGAGTAGTTTAAAATTGTATTTTGTTGTTTGGTCAGAAAACCATCATGCTGATTTCAGTTTGCAAAAAATTGATTAGCGGGCAGGAGCTTTGCACGCACAGTGTGAGATTCTCTCTTGTACACTCTTCAGGTCTGAATCCATGAAGCTACAGAGACAGGGGCATAAGTGTGTTTAAGTGTCACACCAGTACAAAATTAAAGCAACACCCAAAGACTGCTGTTAGCTTCCCATTTGCGGCACACAGTTAAAACCCAGCAATGACAGTCACAGGCAGACCCATTCTCCTTGGTTACCACACAGTGCAGCAGTCCTTAGAAGGGGATGGGCGTTCCCGGATGCAGGGCCAAGCAACTCTTTCTACAAAGGGTAACACCACACAGGGATCTTGGAGATTCACATGCTACATTTTAAGCCCGTGGAAAACAACTTTCCCATTTTAAGCAGAGAAAGTGGAGCCCTTCTCTGCTTTGTGAGCAAGGAGGGATCTCAGACTTCACCGAGGCTTTCTCATTTCTTTAAACCACAAAATGTAACCATTTTACTAATTACCCATGGGCCATCCTCATGCCAGCCTCGCCCTCAACAGCAAATCCAGGCACAAAAACCATGCAAGGTTTATGTAAACTTTTTGAAAATGTTTTTGTTTTTACATACAGTTGTCTTTTTCAGTTCAGTTTTCCTGTTTCTATATACTCCTACCCAAATCTCTTTAATACACAAAAAATAAAAATGATTAAGAACTGATTACTGAGGACTGACAATTTACCATGCACAGTGCTAAGTCCTTTAGTGTGTATTCTCATTTAAGCCTCATGAAGAACTTAGGACTCAGGGTCCCATCACTATGCCATTATGCAGAGAGGGGAGTTGGGGGGAGGCACAGAGAGGTTAAGTAACTTGTCCAAAGCAGCACAGCTAGTAATGGCTGAGGCAGACTGGCTGTAGAGACTATATTCAGATACACTTTGGTATATTTTAAACAACTTTCCATACCTACCTGGTTTAGGAAGGAAATTAAAAGTATTAAAAAGTTCTAGGCTCCTAAAAGGTTTCTCCTTTCTATATGCAGATACACCAAACAGTGATTTTCCTTTCACGTGAGAGTTGCCTCCCACCCCTCCAGCCCAAGGACAGCAGTACCACCACCCAATTCAGTTAGGGGGGCTTGGAAAAGAGAAACCAGGCACATCTGAACCTGGCTAGCTGTCATTCCCCCACCTAGCCCAAAAAGCACTTTTTACAATTTTTTTTTAAATAGTCATATCAAGTACTGTAGTCAGACAACTTAAAGCCAGCATAGGCCTGGCAATCACATAGATTGTATTTTTTTTTTTCTGTCAGAACCTCTTGCTACAAATGATACCAGGTGAAAGGACCCCGGCGATGATAGGTGTCCCTGTGGGAGGGGACAACAGCATGTGGAGCCCTCTAGCTACCTGGAGAGATCTTGCACAGCCGGCACCAATGAACCTCAGCCCTCTTCAAAACAGGAGCAAACCATTTATCTGTTCTACATTTCAATCACCATAGACTTTTCTGAAAATGAAATTCACCTCTATTACTGCCAGACTTACTTTTTTTTAAAGGGACATTAACAGTTCCTTGGTCTTGGAAATTTGAGAGAAAAAGGAATTGCAGGAAAAAGTACGGAGACGTAAACAGGGGTTTTAAAACACATTATTTTTGGAGTGATTTTTCTGGTCATGACTCCATGTAAGCAAACAAAAAATACAAAAACAAAACAAAACAAACAAACAAACAAACAAAAAACAAAGCCAAGTCAGTAACAGGTATCTTTTTTTACAGATGTGCATTTGATCTTTGAAGTACACAGAACACTGCCATAGTTCTGGGTTTGGGTCTTTTACAAACAAGATGGCCACTCCCATTTCTCAGACAGGCAAACAGAGGCATCTGATCTCTTAATCACTTGAGAATATTTACTGAGGGCCTAATGTGTACTCAGGCCTCCTCATTCTGGTTCAAATTCAGCGACAGCTGCCAAATTCCACAAGCAGTTCTCACTGCCTGTTGGGGGCAGGCTCTTCTCAGAAGAACATTCTCACTTTTCTGAGCCCCTCCTTGGTGGCTACCAGCTTTGCCTAGATCAGGCTCGAACGGGGAAATACAAGTGGAGGCCAAGCACATTTCCGTGGCTTCCTTTATTTTATCTGATACACAGGCCTTTTATTCTCTACACAGACAGCCCAAAATGCAGTTTCAGTGATTACCACCCCATCACCAGATAACGGTCAACTTATAATCAAACCGCACCAAGCGTTTTTTGGGGTGGGGGTGGGGGTCGGAATCAAGCACTTTTAAGATCACTTCAGATGCTCTGAATTTCTCCCATAAACTCTGACTTATGAAATGTGACCACATGAAAGATATGCCCCAGGATTAAAGTGTTCATCAAAATCTTTGTCCATCTGGCCACTCCTGCTTAGAAATGACAATGTATTGTCCTGCATGCTCTAAGAAAATGCTGAGAGTATACTCAGATTAAAAACAAAAGCAAAAGCTTTTCACCATAAAAGGAGGATGGTGAAGCAACAAAGCACTAACAACACTTAACTGCCTTCTCCACGGAGGTACGGCTACTATGTCCAGACTGTCCTTTGGTCATGAAGTTTCCAGGAAAATGAGGCAAGGGGTAAGGAAGGAGGAGGGGTCCCGAATAACAATTGCTCTGAGGCATTTTAAATGATCTTTCATGAAAGGCAAGAAAGTTCATTCCAATTAGTGCACTGACATGTAACTGATTATAATATATTAACTTGGGAGGTTTTCAGAATAGAAAGACGAACCTGAAAGGGGTTTTGTATCATTTTGCTGTTGTACAGCATACCCTGTACTGTCTCACGTAAATAATATTATCTTTTATTTCGTGAAAACAGGTCCATAATTAAGGGGAGGTGCCCAGAGCTTCACTATTGGTTAGTTCTTTTTCTCATTTCAGCCAGCCTTTCCGATAATCATTCTGCCTCCGGCAATAGCAACTTCCCTTATATCCAAAAGGTTCTGTTTATGTCTATTTGTTCTAATATTCTAACTTCTAACTGCCATATGAACACTATTTAGAAGGAAACATCAAAGATTTCATTCCGTGACTGCGTTTAGAGGGACCAAGTTTCAAGACTGGACAAAGATTCTCCGTTTTCAAACAAGACACTTTGGGGAAGGGGCGGGGGTTGCATGATTTCTCACCCCATCCTAAAAGAGTATGACTGCTAACTTACAAAGATTACTTCTGCATTTTTCTAAAAAGGCCATAAAGGATGTCCACCAGGACTAAAGCATGTACATGCAAATACACCAAGAGACCTCTTCGAGGGAAATTCACCAGACATCAATCATGGCTCTTGCAATTCTAGCACATCCAGGCTACACAGCAGAGCTTTTCCATCTGAAATGTTTCCAACGTCAGCGTCCTAGATGTAATGTAACTACAGTACAAAACATATCAGAATCAAAGAGAAGGGTTTCATTCTGAGGGCGGAAAGAGAAAAAAAAAAAACCAATAAAAAAATTTTTTTCTAAGTTTCTACTGAATAGTTTAAGAATGTAAAAATACAGTGGGGGACGTATAGCTCAAGTGGTAGAGAGTGTGCTTAGCATGCATGAGATCTCAGGTTCAATCCCCAGTACCTCCTCTAAAAATAATAAATAAATAAATAAATAAATAAATAAATAAACAAATAAACAAATAAATAAATGCATACATACATACACACATACTAATTACTTCCCAAAACCTAAAAAATTAAATAAAATTCTGAAAAAAAAAGTAAAATACAAAAACACACTATGTGTGTTAACCCATTCAGGTAACAAAATTTTTATCTTGGTGGAGGCCCTAAAATTCTCAATGACTAAGAGAGAATACCAAATGCTTAAATGAACTATACGTATGATTTGCTTTAAAATAATGAACTGTTAGGGAGGAGGTGGGAGTATGGAAGATGGAAAACTGAGTTGTAATTGTTGTAGCTGGGTAAGGGGTCCATAGGGGTTCATTATATTTTTCCATTTTCATAAATTTTTCTTAATATTTTTTAAAAGATGTAGGGAAAGAACGTACTATGCACTATATGTTTGATGCTCTGGAAAGTGGAAACATCACTTGAGACACTAACCAAGACGCGGGTCCCACACGTGCCATGCTGTTGTTGAGAGAATAAAAGCCACTGGTTCCCATCTTCTGGGGAAGGACCCATGCAAGAGTTTGGTCCAAATGACAGCTATCCTGTATCCTGGACAGGAGCTGAGAACAAATGTATCAGAAAAGTTGGTGCGATTCTGAGAGACAACAAACAAAATAACTAACAAGACATTTTGGTCAAGATGTCACAGAAGGACTCTAATCCAACACCAGAAGCATTTCTTATCCCTCGTGTCAACCGGATAAATGCTTCCCAGGTTAGGTCAGGCAAGGTGGGGAGGGGGTCCCAAAGCAAATTCGAGGTCCCCAACGGTTTAGAGCCGCCAAGGAGCAGCAGAGCGGAGCTGAGGCCGCCTCCTCGCTCCCAGGCGCATCTGCAAGTTGTCGAGCCTCCCACCCCAGCCCTGCCACAACCGCGGCCCCATCGCACAGAGGTGGCCGAGCGGCACGGGTGGAGATGGCAGGAGCCCGACAAGTGGCTCGGGGGCGCCCCCTGAGGTCCAGTGGCGTCTCCGCACCTTCGAAAAACGGAAAGCCGGCATCTACGGCTCTGACATTTTAACTTTGCCTGGTTGCAAAGGCTGCAGCTGCACTCTCTCTGGCGGCACTTTTCCAAGCCACAACCCTTCTTCCCGCGCGTCGCACCATTGCCCCTTTCCTTTCCGACACCTTCTGGCTCCTGGACCAGGGAATGGACTATTTACCTCGCAGCGTGGGACGCACAGAAAATGTGGAAGACGGTAACTGTCCCAGTCCCAAGCAGGCGGCATCACTGGTGGTCCCATTTTGGATTTCAGGATTCCTCAGACATCAGGAAAAAGAAAATCCCGGCCGGCCTACTGACTGCACACCCGAGCATAAGGAGAAGGCCAGAAGTGGAATTAAATTCCTTGTATTGCAAGGCTGCTCTCCTGCTGCCCCACACTGCCCCCATGAAAGCGTGACCCTTACAAAGCTCGACCCCAGTGTGCACCTGAGCCCGCTCAGCCGGCAAATCTACAGCAAAAATGATAGTCTAGAAGGGGCAGATGATTAACACAAATAGTGAACAGTGGTGTTGGGGGGGTTATTTTAAGGGACAATGCCCAGCCCCTGGTGGAGGGAGGACCACGGTGGGCAAACCCCAGGCCTCAGGGTTTGTATGGACGCACGTCCTAGCTCGGCGTCCAAGCTGGGGTTCTGGGCTGTGGTAGGAGTTCTGTGAGGTTCCGGGGGCAGGAGAATTCGTAAAAGGAAAAGGGGGATGCTGAAGAAGAGACGGTGCTTTGCCTCTCTGCCCCTCGAGGCCACTCCAGTGCCTGCAGAGGGGACACTCGCTGCCAGTCCCCGAGGGCAGAAGGAACGCCCGCACCCTGCTCCAGGGCGCACGACGGAGCTGGGGGACCCGCTGCACCAAGACCGGGCGCTCGGGCCGCCTGGGGACAGGCGGCTGTGGCCAGGGAGAGCAGAAACATCTGGCGGCACGTTCTGTTTTCTGGATAATCCCCACCTCCGGGAATCCAGGAGCCGGTGGATGAGACGGCAGAAAAACGGCGCGGGGTGGAGGGGTTCCCTGTCCTTAGGAGAGCGAAGGATGACAAACGAATCGCCCCCTTCTTCCCACTCCTTCTCCGATTAGGGCAGAGGACGTGGCCTCCATCTTCGGGGAGGGGGCTAGACAGATTCTAGGGAGCTTGGGACTGTAGCCTAGGGGGAGGGGGGCCTGCAAGAGTGAAGAGGGAGTCAGCTGGCCTCTGCCCTCCCCGAGTTGAAAGAGAAGGGGGGGGGTCGGCCGGTGGAGGGCTGGAAGAGGAGGGTCGCCGAGCCGCACACCGCTACGTGCGGTGATTTGTTATCTTCATCAATAGCCAATACTGTTTCTGTCTTAACCTGATCAGAACGGTGCGGGTCTGGGTCTGCCAGCCGCGAACAGCCTGCAAAAGGGCAAAGATAAAGGTAGGCAGGGCGCGCGAGACAGGAAAAAATCCGCCCAGGCGCGAATTGCAACCCAGCCGCCGACCCGCCCCCCTCCCCCGCGCCCGGACCCGAGCAGACCAGCACAGCAGAGTTGCGGGATAAAGGGGACACGGGCCCGGACTCGGGGAGCCACGGGTCTTCCTAGACGCCTGCTTCCTACCCTCCCACTGCGCCCAGGTCCCCTCACCCAGAAAGGCTCCCTCGCGCCGGCACCGAAGCACAGCCCGCGCCCCAGCCCGGAGCCGGGGTCACCCCCGTCTCCCGAGACCAGAATGCCAGCTGCTCCTAATATCCCCAATCCTCCACGTCCAGCCTCCAGCTTTCGTTCCCCGAACACTAGCCTCTCCATAGAGTCAGGGAGCAGCAAATCAAGTACCCTCTTCTGAGCTCCTTCAATCCCTTCATGAGCAAGGGACGCACCCTGGGCCCCCCAAGCCCACAGAGGCATCCTCCCCATGGCCCCAGTCTCCCCAACAGTCCTGGACCTCTAGCTCTCCCGGACGGCGACCTATCAGTAGAACGAGTCCTCTTTTCTCCCAACTCCAGCTCCCCCAGGACCCCCAAAACCAGAGCAAGAGGCAGACCCTTGCGGCCCCTGTCCCCCTGGCTGGTTAGCCCCTGCTTCCACCCTCCCCAAACACCAGCCTTCCTAAACGCCGCCAGAGCCAGCGGAGCGGATCCCTCTCTCCTCCCCAGGCGCCTGACCCCCCTGCACCCTCTCCCGGATCCCCGGGACAGGCACCCGAGCTCTGTGCCCCGGCGGCAACTCCGCATCCCCCGCGCGCGCCGGCTAGGGCCGCGTCCCCTCGGCCGCCGGCACTCACCGGGGAAGCATACGACATAATGGAGCACGGAACTGGTGATTTTCAGGAACAAAATCCACCAACACGGTTCCAGTAACCTCCGCATGTCCGAAAACGCACATCGAAAAGAGGAAGGCAGGGGGGGTAAACTTGTTGAATAAGTTCTTGCCTCCGTAAGAGCCTCCGCTAAGCCCGGGTTCTTCTCCTGCTCGCCCGCTCTACGGGCCCCCCGCGCTCGGCGGCCCGAGTCCCCCTGGAATCCGGGAAGCCGCCGAGCGCCCCCCGGAAAATCTCAAAAAGTGACCGGGAACGTGCAGCCACGCTGGGGACGATCCTCGGCGAAGAACTGCTTTCTGTTCAAAAAGGAGAGAGCTGAGCGGGCAGGGCGAGGAGTCGGCCGGCGGCAGCAATGCCCTGGGCCCGGGGCAGGCAGGGACCGTAGGCAGCGGCGGCGAGCAGCCGAGGATCCCCAACTTGAGTCGGCAGCGCAGCGCAGCCTGAGAGCCGGCGGGCGGCGGCGGGGCTGAGCGCGACGCGGCGTCTCTGGCTTCAGGCAGGCAGCTCCTTCCAGGGCCCCGGGAAGGAAGGAGGCATGTTTGCGAGCGGGGAAGGGGAGGGCAGAGGCGAGGGAAGCGAAGAGCCCCCCAAAATAGAAACGGCCGGAGGAAACCGAGGAAAACACAAAGGATCTCAGAGGGGCGCTAGGACGAGGGCGCCTTCAGTCCATGCTCCTGAAAGTTGTGGCTCCGGCGCGAGCTGGGGAGGATCGGGGAGCGCGGAGCTGGAAACTAGCCATGCCTCCATACAGGAAGTAACATGTGAGCATGGATCCTGGCAGAGACTTTAAAGCCGGCGAGCGTGCGAGCACGGGGCGCGCGGTGGCGGTGGCGGCGGCGCGCGAGCAGGGGCGCGCGGCGGCGGGGGTGGTGGTGGCGCGCAGCCGGGCTGCCGGCGGCGGGCACGCGCCTCCCGCGCTCTTAAAGCAGCCGCGCTCGGTTCCCGCCTCGTAGGGGTCCCACAGCCCAGTTCTCTCCCGCTGCAGCCCTGGGTGTGCTGCGGACTCGGCCGGGGCAGTTTAGGGACTGGAGATCGGGGAGGAGGGTGATTGACGTCGGGGACCGACGACTCTTTGCCAGATTACTGTTCTGCGAGCTCTTAAAGACCCCGAGATATAAGCAGGCTTGGCGAGGATTCCCCCCCAGTCCTCGTTGCTCGCGCACCCAAGACTTGGGGGGCCCCTGGCTCGGGTCTGAGGAGGTACGGGCGGTCTGCTGCCTTTACCGGGCGACGGGGTTTCCTGTTGGGTTTCATCGCTCTGGCAGTGTCGCGGCGGGGCGCGCCCTGCTCGCACCCTGCTCACTCCCTGCTCGCGCCCCCAGGCCGGCACATTCCCAGCCTGGAAACAAAGCCGAGCGGCCTTTGCACTCGAGCTGCGCGTTGGGGTTTAATTTCTTTCTTTCCTCCTTTTTTTCCCCCCCGTCTTCCATTGGCCGAGTTCTTGGCTGGGGAGAGGTGGGGGAGGAGAGGAGTATCGATTGATCCAAGGCTTGCAAAATCCAGCCATTCTGATTTCCACACGCCCTTTACCCACGCCACGACGGATCGCTGGCGGAGTTTTTCCCAACTCTCAGATCGAAGGAAGGAAGGTTCCTGCACTCCAGCCCGGTGGTAGGGAGGGCGCTGGAAGTGTGCCCCTTACTCCTGGGTGTGTGAAAGCTGCGCCGCGGAGCAGGACCGGTTTCCTGGCAGCTACCCGGGAAGCAGCAACCTCTTTAGCAATCGCAGAGAGGCGTCCAGGGTAAATGGGAGGACTGAGCTTATCTGTAATGAGTTTTGTCCCTTGGCTCTTGGTGAGGAAGATCTTTATCGCTTAGACTTCTAAGCGCCCTATTTTCCCTCTTACGCAGGTGCTAAACGTGGGGGAGGCGGGCTTTTGATTAAACGTGTAATTGAGCCAAGGTAATTAGCCATTTGTAATTTTTGCCTAATTTTTCTGCCCCTGTTTAAAAGCCATCTCGACTTGCTTTTAACGTGCCCCCGCTGTTTCATCCCACCATGCAGGGTCCCCACCCACCCAAACATCCCAACCGGATGCTAGATTTTCAAATAATACACAGATGTTCGAGATCCTCCCGCAAGATGTGATTAGGGAAGCAATTTCACACCCACACTTCCAAAAGAAAAACCTTTGAAAAGTTACATTTGGGAATACGAACTAATAAAAGCCAGGAAGTTCCTGGGGAGGGCCCAAGCTCTATCTTTAGCAGAACGGGGGTGAACACCCTCCCCCAGGGTGGGGAATGAGTCTAGTTTGTTTGCTTTGGAATTTGGTCCTTCCTGGTTTTGTTGGAATCCTGACTCGGCCATAAATGCTCCAGAGGGTCAGTTTTCTTGGGACTGTTGTATTAAAGCTTTGTCCATTGGTCAATAGGAGCTTTGAGAGAAGTTCATATGACCTCTGGATGTCTGGCTACCTCATTAAAAACTGAATGATAAAGTGGGGAAATCCATGGAATTTGAATCAGAACAGAACACCTGGATAACATCCCTAGGTGAGTTTATTCCTTTGCAAACATAACGTAA
Source organism: Vicugna pacos (assembly GCF_048564905.1). Classification (NCBI taxonomy): domain Eukaryota; kingdom Metazoa; phylum Chordata; class Mammalia; order Artiodactyla; family Camelidae; genus Vicugna; species Vicugna pacos. The sequence goes on along the minus strand of NC_133003.1, from coordinate 30,963,330 downwards.
TAAAAACTGCCATTTGTGGAATGCTTACTATCTACCAGGCATTGCACTGAATTCTTTCTATAAACTGTTCATTCCACAAATGTATTGAGCATTTACTGGGGGTGGGGGGTGAGGTATTACTGGGAACACAGCCATGAACAAAAAGGACAGGCCTGTGACCTGTGTGGAGCTTACCTTTCAAAGTACAGGATACACTCTTCCGGAGTCCTTACAACAGTTCTGCCAGCAGTAAGAATTATTATCCCCACTTATAGACAAGGAAACATGCTCAGGGGAGTAAACTAATGGATCCCTAGCTAGTGAGTAGCAGAGCTGAGATTCTCAGATTCTCAGGTCTGTCTGCCTCCACAGATGTGAAAAGGCAAAGAAATGATCATTTGGGAAGACCCTGAAATGTGGGCTTGGGAGAAATGGCTTAGGAATGGGGGAACCACACATGGGTTTGAAGAGTGAATTATCACTACCCTTATAATATAGGAGGCCCCACACCAAAACTTGAGGGGTCACCTTGGATCTGAGTTGGTGACTGTCCTGGGGCCCTAGGCTAAAGTGTACCAGCTACTGCTCTTGGAAGCACCCTCCCACAACCCAGACCCCACCAGTTTCCCTAATAAAGTAGAATGTTACAGGCATACCACACAGGTTGCCTTTTCATTCATTCTACAGCCAGTTACAGGACAGCTCATATAGTCAATCAAGTGGTAGCAGCACAAAATGGCAGGCAGTGGACCTGCTGACTACAACCCCCCAGGTGATGTGGGGGCTGCACATACAGTGGGCACTCCAGGACAGTTGGTGTGAAGGGTCCTAGGAGTGCCAAAAAAGGTGTGAACGGCCCTGGGAGTGCTCATCTGGAAGATAAGAAGGCTGCAAAGAGAAGGAGCTGGTATTGGTAATAAATTATCCCCCAAACTTAGTGGCTTAAAACGGTACACATGTATTATTGCACAGCTCTGTAGTTCAGAAGTTGGGGCACACTATACCTGGGTCCTCTGCTTCAAGTTTCCCTAGGCTGAAATCAAGGTGACGGTCAGGAATCCTCATCTGGAGCTCAGAGCCCTCTTCAAAGCTCATTCAGATTATTGGCAGAATTCAGTTCTTCAGAGTCGTAGGCTAGAAATAGAAAATATTCTGGCTAGCTGTTGGCTAGAGGTCAGTCTGAGGCAGAGGCTACCTTCAGGTCCCAGCCACATGGCCCACTCACAATATGGCAGCTTACCTCTTCAAAGCCAACAGGAGAATCTCCCTCTAGTCAGCTATGAAGGTGTCTTGGGAGTGAACATCCTATCACTTTGGCCATATAATGTAGCCTCATGAAGGCAGTGACTATCCCATCATATTCACAAATGTCACCCACTCTCAGAAGAGGGGATTATACACCAGGGGTAGGAATCTTGGAAGTCATCTTAGAATTCTGCCTGCCTCAGTGCTGGTGATCTATTTTGAGTACTGATAGTGATTAAAAGCAGTAGCTCCCAAGCCAGTCTATTTGGGTGCTGAAGTTACTTAGATCTACTTGACTATGGACACCTTAACCACTTTAATTTAACCACTTAACTTCACCACTTGGGTACCTCAGTTTCCTCATTTGGAAAAAGGGAATCATAACTGCACCTACCCTTGAAATGAGATTAGAAGCAGTTGCAAAGAATAAAATACTTAGAGCAGTACCAGGTGCCCAATAAGCATTTAATAAACATAAACTATTACTCTTATCTTCTTAAAAATCTTAAGCAACAGGGAGTGAACATCTATTATTTCCTACCTGCTCAGCTTCCATTTCTTTTCTTCTAGTAAAAGCATTCCAGTTTCCTTTGCACTAATCTCACCACATAGTCTTGGTAAGCCTCACCCCTTCTTCGTCCATCACTACCCTCTGCCTCTCCACCTCACTGGGTCAACATGGAAATGTGTCCCAGCCTGACTACTTGGAGCATCTCAACCCCCCGGGCCTGACTGACTTAGAGATGGCCTCATGTTTCCACGTGATCTAATGAGAGTCAAACTTCCTTCTGGGTCTGCCATTCGGGATAAACTTAAGCCTCGAGAAGCAAGGAGGACCCCACTTGAGAAGAGACTGCTTGAGGATGAAGCTGACACACAGAGGAAATCAGAGGGGGAGAGGAGGAGGCCAACACACCTCTGATATCATCACTTGAGTCCTTGGATTAAGTCATACTTGAAGCCAAACCAGACCCTGAACTTTCCAGTTACTTAAGCTAACAAATTCCTTTTATTCCTTTTACCTCTTTGAGTTGAGTTTTTATTAAACTGAAACTAAAACCTTGAAAGTTGGAACTGACGGGGAAAGATACGTGAGATATCCACATTTTACATTTTTACACAGGAAGAAGCAGGTGCTCTTAGAATTAAGAGATTCAGCTGAGGTGACTGAGACAGTAAACAACAGAAGACTCAAGCTTCTGACACCAGGTCTACAGCAGCATTCTTTTTTATGTTATAAAAAAATCACTCCAAAACTTAGTCCCTTGAAACAACAATCATTCTATCTGTTCTTGATACTGTAGGCCAGCAATTTGGGCTGAGCTCAGCGAGGCAGTTCTTCTGCTAGTTGTGTCTGAGGTCACACATGCAGCTACAGCACCAGCTTCCAGAGGATCAACTGGTTCTGCTCAGTGCTAGGTAGCCTCATTCACATGCCTGGCAATTGGTGCTGGCTGCTGGCTGGAGCCCCTCAGATCCCATTCCTGGGCATCTCCAACAGCCTGTCTCAGACTTACTTACGAAGAGGTCTCAGGCCAGGAGAAGAGAGAGTGGAAGTTGCAAGGCATCTTGAGATGTAGACTTAGCAGTGGCATAACATCACTTCCACTGCATTTTATTGGTCAAAACATGTCTGAAAGCTTAGATGCAAGGGGAGGGGAAAACAGACCCTAGTTCCTGAGGGGGAGGAACAGTAAAATTGCGTTGCAAAGGGGCATGGAAACAAGGATGTGAGGAACTGTAATCTTTGCAAACAACCTACTTCATCTACTGTTAAACTAAATGGTGACTGCATGGGTTGAACTGTGTCCCACCAGAAAGATATGCTGAAATCCTAACAGTACCTCAGAATGTGACCTTACTTGGAAACAGGCTCTTACTAGAGGTAATCCAGTAAAAATGAGGTCATTAGGATGAGACCTAATCTGATATGATAGGTATCTATAAAAAGGGGAAATTTGGAAGCAGATACAGACAAGCACAGAGGGAAAATGATATGCAAACACATGGGAAGGAGACGGCCATGTGACTGGAGTGAAGCATCTACAAGTCAAGGAGCACCAAGGATAGATGGCAGACACTAGAAAGTAGGAAAAGATAAGGAAGGTTTCCCCTTCATGTTTCAGAGGCAGCACGGCCCTGCTGACACTTGGATTTTGAACTCCTAGCTTCCAGAACTGCGAGATAATTAATTTCTCTTGTTTTAAGCCACCCAGTTTGTGGTACTTTGTTACAGCAGCTCTAAGAAACCTAGACAGAGCCCATTAACCTTTTCCCCTAAATGATTTTGATGTGAATGGACCACACTTGCGACTGTGTTTTCTACCTCACAAGTGAATGCTCACAAAACAGTAACAACAGAAAACCTGTTCTAGTGGTTCTGACTCTAAATTTGGGAGTGATGTTTTATTTTAGGGTAGAAAAAAATTAAGACTTAACAAAACATGTTTATTCTGAAAAAAAAATAACAGAGAAAAACCTCAAGGTAGGGGGAGGGTATAGCTCAGTGGTAGAGCATGTGCTTAGCATGTACAAGGTCCTGGATTCAATCCTCCAGTACCTCTGTTAAAAAATAAATAAACAAATAAACAAAAAAAGAAATAAGCGTACTTAACTACCCCCCTGCCCCCCAAAATAAATGAATAAATGCCAACTTTATTCTAAAAAAGAAAAATAAAAACCTCAAAGTCCTCTAATAATAAAGATCTTTGTCATTATATAAAACCCTATGTCCAGTGGCCTAAACAGAATAAACAAGTAGTGGTGCTAGTTTAATACACTGTTTCAAAAGTAGGATTAAATATTAATAGCAAACATGACTGATAAGGCCCTTTTGGTTATGAGTAACAGAAGCCCAAAACAAACCAACTGGAAGCAAAGAAAGGAGGTTATTGATTCATTTCACTACTCAGAAGTTCAAGGCTTTGGGTGAGTTCAAGCCTTTAAGCTCCCATGGTTCTACTTCCCTTTACTTGGACTTCCTTGTCTGACTCCTGGTGACTCCTGTTCTGAAAAAAGAATCTTCCCCACTGACCATATTGATTCCCCAAAATATATTTTGATTGCCCTTGCTTGAGTCGCAGAACTGCCTGGACCAGGGTACTGGATTTGACCAACTTGGTGGTGCATGCTGGCTCACTCTTGATTTTCACCACATTAGAAGAACAAAGACTAGGAGCAGGAGAGGCAGGCAAAAAGTTGCAATAACTCATTTAATCCTTGGCAGCAGTCTTTTGAGTTTGGAACTATTATTTATCCCTACTTTAAGGTAATAATAGAGACAATAATAAGTGAAAACTAAAGCACTGAGAGGCTAGGCAGTTTGATGGGGAACTGGGGAATAAAACAGAAGCTCAGTCACTGGAGTAACCTAGTGTGAAACCTGAAGAGGCTTGTGAACAGGCTCTAGCCCCTCATGGCCACAATTTGGAAGCTCCTGGAACAGTGTCTTAGACAACCACTCATGAATGACAGAGCCTTTGTGGAAGTCCAGGTTTTCAGAGGAGAACTTCCAGCATACCATTTTTTAGAGTTAAAAAAAAAAAAGAGCTTGGACATACTGGATTGGGCAGTTATTAAAGACTGGTGGAGGTGACTCCAACTAGAAATGCAAAGATAATGACACAAAACTTCAAGGAGATTAAAAAATCAAGGTAACATGATACCACCAAAGGATCACAATAAATGGCCAGTAACCAAAACCATAGACAGACAGATGTGCAATTTACTGGATATAGAATTCAAAATAGCTGTTTTAATGGGACTTGATGAGCTACAAGAAAACACAGAAACACAATTCAATGAAACCAAGAAAATAATAACAAACATAATGAAAAGTTTAAGAAAGAGACATAAAGCATAAAAAAGAATCAACAGGAAATCTGGAGCTAAAGAACACAATGAATGAAAATTTTAAATGTAGCAGAGAGCAGACCAGATAAAGCAGAAGAAAGACTCTATGAGAGAAGACAGGAACTTTGACATTATCCAGTGAGAGGGGAACAAAGGAAGAAGAATGAAAGAGAGAAGAAAACCTACATGATCTATGGATTACTAGCAGAAGAACCAAACTGCAAATTATTGGTGTTCCAGAGGAAAAGTGAGGGAAATGGGAAAAGAAAGGGTATTTCAAGAAATAATGGCTGAGAACTTTCCAAATCTGAGCCAGAGATTTGGATATCTAAGTTCATTAAATTCATAGGTCACCAAAAAAAAAAAAAAAAAAAAGATCAACTTAAAGAGATCTTCTCCAGGACAACTTATAATAAAACTATCAGAAATCAAAGACAAAGAGAGAATCCTTAAAGCAGCAAGAGAAAAAAGCATGTAACTTACAAGGGAAGCCCCATAAAGCTATCAACAGATTTATCAGGATAAATCTTACAGACCAGGGGAGAGTGAGCTGATATAGTCAAACTGCTAAAAGAAAAAAAAAAAAAAATGCCAACCAAGAGTGCTTTACTTGGCAAAGCTGTCCTTCAGAAATGAAGGAGAGAGAAATATTTTCCCAAACAAAAGCTGAGGCAGTCCATCACCACTAGACCTGCCTTAAAAGAAATGCTGCTAAGAGTTCTTCAAGTTGAAATGAAAAGATAATTAGTTACACGAAAACATATGGAAATATACAACAGACTGATAAGGGTATATAGTCAAATTCAGAATACTGTCAGACTGTAATCTGGTGGAATGTTAACTGGTTAACTCTAGTACAAAGGTTAAAGGAAAAGAGTATTAAAAACAGTCATGGCTACAATAACTTGTTGCTGAATACATGATACAAAAAGAGGTAAATTTTGGCATCAAAAACATAAAAGGAAAGGGAGTAAAAGGGTAGAGGTTTTTCATGTGTTTGAAGTTTAGTAGTTATCAGCATGAAATAGACTGTTATAGCCATGAGATGTTTTATGTAAGCTTCATGGAAACTACAAAGCAAAAACCTACAGTAAATTCACAAAAGATAAAGAGAAGGGAATCAAAGCACACTAAAACAAACAAACCAAAAATCATCAAATCACAGAGGAAGGCAGCAACAGACGTAGAAAGGAACAAAGGAACTACAGACAGCCAGAAAACAATAATACGGCACTAGTAAGTCCTTACCTATCAATAATTACTCGAAGTGTTAATGAGTGTGCCAAGCAAAAGACCAGAGTGGCTGAATGGATTAAAAAAAAAAAAAAAAAACAAGACCTAACTACATGCTGCCTACAAGAGACTCATTTCAGCTTTAAGGAAACAGACAGGCTCAAAGTAAAGGGATAGCAAAAGACAGTCGATGGAAGTAGAAATCAAGAGAGCAGGGGTAGCTATACTTATGTCAGACAAAATAGACTTTAAGCCAAAAATGGTAATTAGAGACAAAGAAGGTCATTATATAATTATAAAGGGGTCAATTTATCAAGAAGATCTAACAGTCATAAATATATACACACCCAACATCAGCACAACTAAATATATTGAGCAAATGCTAACAGATCTCAAGAAAGAAATGCACAACAATACAATAATAGTAGGGGACTTCTGTATCCCACTGTCAACAATGGATAGATCATCCACACAGAAAATCAACGGTGAAATATTGGACTTGAACCATACTTCAGACCAAGTTAATTTAACAGGCATATATAGAAAATACTGTATTGTAGAGTGCTGAGGTAAAACATTTCTAGCTTGCAGAAAGTTCTATTGGACTGGACCAAGATATATTTGACAAATCTTCAAAAGTAATTCAGTTGAGGAAAGATAGTCTTTTCAACAAATGGTGCTGGAGCAACTGGGCATCCACAAGTAAAAATATTTTATATATAGAAGAAAAAAAAATATATATGAATGAACTTACGCTTAAACCTTACAATTTATATAAAAATTAAGTAAAATGAATCATAGACATAAGTATAAAATATAAAAGTATAAAAGTTTGGAGGAAAAATGAGAAAATTTCAGAATTTAGGGCTAAGCAAAGAGTTCTTGGAAAGGACACCAACAGCAAAATCCTCTCAAAAAAGGAAATTGATTAAATTTGACCTCATCAAAAATTAAAAACTTTTGCTCTGTGAACGCTCATAAGAAGAGGTTAGAAAGATAAGGCATGGAGTAGGAGAAAATATTTCCACAGCATATATCCAACAAAGGACTAGTATCTAAAATATTTAAAGACTTCTCAAAGCTCAAAAGTAAAAACAAATACACCAATTAGAAAGTGAGCAAAAGAAATAAAGAGACACTTCCCCCAAGAGAATTGACAGATGGCAAATGGAATTTCTCTGTATATTGACTATATCAATGTCAATATCCTGGTTGTAATATTGGATGATAGTTTTATTTGATGTGACCTTGGGGAGAAACTGGGTAAAGGGTACTTGGGATCTCTCTGTATTATTTCTGTTCTTTTTTTTTTCTTAAACAACAGCTTTATTGAGATATAACTCACGTCATAAATTTTTAAATTCAAAACTGTGCAGGTCACTTTCAATGACTTCTAGTAGATTCACAAAGTTGTACAACCATCACTACTATCAAATTCTAGAAGATTTTCATCACCCCCAAAAGAAGTTCTGTACCTGTTAAGTACTTACTCCCTATCCGCCATCAACTTAGCTTCTCCAGCTTCTTGCAAGCCCCAATCTGCTTTCTGTCCTATGGATTTGTCTGCTCTGGACATTTCATATAAATGGAATTACACAATATGTGACCTTTTGTGTCTGGCATCTTTCACAAAGCATAATGTTTTTAAGGTTCATCTGCCTTGTAGCATATATCAGTACTTCATTTATTTTTATGGCTGAATATTATTTCATTGTTTGGATATACCATATTTTGTTCATCTGTTCATCAGCTGATGAATAATTGGGTCATTTCCACTTTTTGGATATTATGAATAATGTAGTCATGAACATTTTGTACACAGATTTTTGTGTGGACATAGATTTTCGATTCTGTTGGATATATACTAATGAATGGAATTGCTGGGTCATATTGTAACACTACGATTTACTCTTTGAGGGATTCTGTATTATTTATTAAAATTGCATATCAGTCTACAGTTATCTGAAAATAATGTTTAATTTTTTTAAAGTAAGTTGCTGAACATTAAAGAATAACTGATTCAACTTTTAGAAAATAACAAGCACATGCATATGTTACTGGGTACATGTAAGAACTAAGCTCCAGAGCCGTGGTTGTCAGACTTGGCCACATATTAGAATCACTTTTAAAAGAGCTTTTAAAAATCCCGAGTCAGAGGCTACAAACCATGTTGTTTAAACATGACCTTTAAGGGGAGAACACAGATATCAACATTTTCAAAGCGTCCTAGGTGATTCTAACTTGCAGCCAAGTTTGATAAATACTATTATAGATAGTACATATAAAATTTGATCAATGTGGTTATGTATTAATAATACAATTATCTCTAATAATATTACAGATAATTTATATATTCTATTTTTTATATTTTGTTTTTTAAATTTCTTACAACTTTTATATACTACATGTGCAATCTCGGAGATAAAGCTATTTCAATTTTCGAAACAATTTACTATTATGATGTAAGTCTAGGAATATTTACTAAAACAACTATAAGAACTTATACAGTAATTAAATTTTATTATATGATTTCTAGCTTTACTACTTTTGAAATAGGAGAGAACTTACACACCTCTTTTGTGTAACCTTCCCTGTTCGTAACACTCAGAAATTATTATCCTTCCTTATGAATTGTCACAGTACTTGTTCAGACCTATAAACACCAGTCAGGACTCTTATGGTTGGAAGTTACAGAAATCCAACTCAAACTGGTTTATACAAAAAAATATTGGCAAGTTGAGTCCAGCAATATATAACAAGAATAGGACACCATTCTCAAGTATGGTTTATCCCAGGAATACAAGGCTGGCTCAGTATTTGAAGAATCAGTTAATATACTCCATCATATTGACAGACTAAAGAAGACTACATGATCATATCAATTGAAACAGAAAAAGCATTTGACAAAATTCAACTTCCATTCATGATAAAAACTCTTAGCAAACTAGGGGAAAAGGGACATTTCTTAATCTGATAAAGGCCATCTACAAAAACCAACAACTAAACTCATTCTGTATATGAGTGAATTGTAAGAGACTAAATTCTTTGCCCTGAAGACTGAAGGCATGGCAAGGACATCCACCCATCGCTCTTATTCAACATTATTCTGGAAGTTTTAGCCAGTGCAATAAGGCAAGCAAAATGAGCATACATATTAGAAAGCAAGAAATAAAACTGTCCCTATTTGAATATGACATGACTGTCTACATAGAAATCCCAAGGAATCTACAAAATAGTTTCTGGTACTAATAAGCAAATTTGTAAAGGTTCTCAGATACAAGGTCAATCTACAAAAACAACTTGTATGTCTACATATAAGCAGTGAAAAATTGAGCACTGAAATTCAAAAAATTTATTTACCATAATACATCTGAAAAATGAAATACCTTGGTATAAATCTAACAAAACACGTCCAGGATTAGTATACTGAAAACTACAAAATGCTGATGGAAGACATCAAAGTAGAGCTAAATGAATGAGAACTGTACCATGTTCATGGATTGGAAGACTGATTATAGTTAAGATGTAAATTTTCAATAAACCTATAAATTTAATGCATTCCTAATCAAAATTTAAGCAGGACTTTTTGTAGATACAGACAGGCTGATTTTAAATTTATGGAAAAGAAAGGAAGTAGAATAACCAACTAATTATGAAAAAGAAGAATAAAGTTGGAAACTTCACATATTGCCTCATTTAAGACATAACTTACAGGTACATTAATCGGGTCAATATGATTTTGGTGGAATTATAAACACATACAGCAGTGAAAGAGCACAAAGAACCCAGAAATAGATCTACGCAAATGTGGCCAATTGATTTTTACAGAATTGCAAATGCAGTTTAATATAATAGTAAGGATAGTTTTATTCAACAAATGGAATGAAACAATTGGATATCCACATGCAAAAAAAAATCTTTTGTCTACATCTCACACCTTACTCCAAAATTAACTCAAAATGGGTTATAAATCTATATGTAAAACATAAAACAATTAAGCATTTAGAAGTCATAGAATAAAATCTTTTTGATCTTAAGTTAGACAAAGAATTCTTCAATAAGACATCAAAACACAATCCATAAAAGGAAAAAAATCAATAAATAAGACCATCAAAAGAAAAAAATTTGCTCTGCAAAAGAGACTGTTAAGAGAATGAAAAGCAAGCTAAAGATTCTAAGAAAAGATTTACAATCACATATTTAGCAAAAGACTTGGATCTAGAGTATATACAGTGGAGGATATAGCTCAGTGGTAGAGTGTGTGCTTGGCATGTGCAAGGTCCTAGGTTCAATTCCCAGTACCTCCATTAAAATAAATAAACCTAATTACCTCCCCCTCCAAAGTTTTTTTTAAAAGAACTTTTTAGAATTTTTAAAGAACTCTTAAAACTCAACAGTAAGGAAACAGGCAAAAATGGGCAAAATACATGAACAGACATCTCACCAAAAGAGATATATAGATAACAGAAATGTGAAAAGTTGTTCAACATTATGATCCATTACAGAAATACAAATTAAGTCACAATAAGATATTACTACACACCAATTAAAATGGCTTTAAAAAAAAAGACTGGCAATACCAAGTGCTGGGTAGGATGTATGGAATATGAAACTCTCATTCATTGCTGGTAGATATAAAATGCTACAGCTACTATGGAAACATTATAAACATTTACTTACCATATGACCTAGCAATTCCACTTAAGGTATTTACCCAAGTGAAATGAAACAGATTTGCATAAGACCCTATGTGTGAATGTTTGTTGCAGTTGTATTATTAATCACCAAAACTGGAAACAATTCAAATGCCCTTCACTGGAAGAATGGATAAACAAATTGTGGTATTTTTAAGAAATGGAACAGTACTCAGCCAATACAAAGGTATGGACTATTAATACACACTACAACTTGGTTGAATTTCAAAGGCATTATCCTGGGTGTAAGAAAGCAATCTCAAAAAAGTTGCATTTGTATGGTTATGTAACATTCTGGAAAGATTAAGACTATAGGAATAGAGAACAAATCCATAGTTGCCAGGGAGAGGGGTATAGAAAAGGTTTCACTATAAAGGGGCAGCAGGAAGGAGGGAGTGTTTTGGGGTGATGAAATTGTTTTGTATCCTAACTGTGATGGTAGTTACATGAATGTATGCCTGTGTTAAAACTCATAGAACTATACACCCAAAACAGTCAATTTACTGCATGTAAATTTAAAAACTAATTTTAAAAAAAATGGGACTTTAGTGGTTTGGAGAATGCCGACTTCAGGAATGGCTGAATTCAAGGGCTTAAATAATGTGAGCAAGAAATAGTCTGTCTCCCCTTCTTGTCTCTCTTATTCTAGGCTGGATTTATTCTAAGCCTGGCCTTTCCTTTGATGGGACTGTCACTGGACCAACTTGAGTTAGTCTAGACCATGCCACTCTTTGGCCAGAGGAATGGAATATGTTGATTGGGTGGGCCTGGGTCTTGTGGCCAGCCCTAGTGTCATGAGGGTGAGTGTGAGCCAAATTGATCCAATCCACACGGACTGAGGATGCGGGGGATGTTGTTCCCTGAAGGAAAATCAACTTGCTGTTACTAGAATACAGACAGTATATGCTAGACAGGCAGAAACTGCAGATATCTCTGTCTTCTACCTGGAATTCTTTAATTCTGGATTATACTATATAATGTGATACCTTACCCATAAGCCGTATGTTCTTTGAAACCAAGGACTCTACCTTATTCCTTTTTAGCTTCCAACATTGTACACATTTTCTTCCACATAGTAGGGCTCAGTAGTATTAGCAACATGCCTGAGTGATAGAATGACTGATAACTAAACATTTATGAGTATGTTTACAAAAGTATATATTTGTGTATACATCAAAAGCCTCTAAAGGCATATTATTTCATGTTCCTCTGAACCACATTAATAACCACATTCCTATTTAATCTTGCTTCTCTCTACTGAGGTTTTAACATGTACAGCTCAGTTTTCCAACAACGGCAAATCAATCATTACATCATCATCCATCATGTCTGAGTTCTCAGTAATGAAGGTGTCTTTCTTCCCACATTAGCAATTTGGGTGGGCAAAAGAGCCATAAAGATGTATGACAGAAGACTGGGGAATTGGATTGAACAAGGTTAAACGAGATTCCATTTTCTGGGTCCCTCCTCACTGTAGGGGATTTTGTGGGTCGACAGAATGAAGGGGCCAATTGTTGGGATGCTTTCTCTTCAAGCTCTCAGAAGAAAATCGTACCAAAATAAATTTTTTTTTGCTCTGTTATTGGAATAGCAGAGACCTGGGAAAAGCAATGAAAAGCAATGACTTGTTTATTTTGAAGTTATTAAAGGAAATAATTTAGCCACCTAAAATCATAATGTGTAACAGCTGTGGGGTCCAGATTAATCCTCGTGAAGTGTCACAATTTAGGTGCTCTCATTGCCCCTGCCAGGGTCCCACATGATTTGGCCCTCGTGTCTGTCTCCCTCATTACTTTCCACTCCATCAGGCCTCAGAATGTTCCATCTACATCAGCCTTTTGCCTTTTTCTGACCCTCTTCAGGGTCTTTGCAGTTGTTCATCCCTGTAGCTCAGGGTTTCTTAATCTGGGCTCCACTGACATTTGGGGCTTGACAGCACTTTGTTGTGGGGAGCGGGGTGCTGTGCCCTGTAGGATGCTGACTAGCATCCCAGGCCTCTGCCCAGTAGATGCCGCTCGTCCTCCTCCCACCTCCTAGATGTGCCCACCTAAAATGTCTCCAGACTCTGCCAAATACCCCTACCCAGGGGGAAAATCACCCCTAGCTGAGATCACTGCTCTTGCTGGGGTTATTTCCTTCAATTCTTGGTGTGACTGTTCCATTTTTATCATTCTGAGCTCAGCTTCAGAGTGGGTCCCCTTACCACCTCGTCCACCTGGTCACTTTCTATCACTGGACAGTGTTCCCTTTACAATGAATGAGCACACGATGTATGTGTACAGTTGTGCTGGTTTATTTACTCCATTATCGGATGAGCCCTATGCAGATAGGAATCTCATATAACTGCATTGATCACCCCTGGGCCCCCAGAACGTGGACTAGAACATGCACATAATTAGGGCCCAGTACATACAGTTAAATATGTTGGGTTAATGGACAAAAGAGGGATGGCTTTGCCAGCAGGTCTTTTCCCACCTCAGTCATTGGCATTTCTACTACCAAGGGCCTCTACTACTTAGTCTCCCTCTTAACATTTCTCAGTGTCTCTGTCTTGGGCTTAATAGGAGCAGCAAACATAGGAATTATTACTCAGACTGGCCCTGCCTTTCCTGACTCCATGCCTCTCCTCGTATCATTTCTTAAGCCTGAATGTCTTCTGTCTCATTTTTAGCCAATGTTATCCTTGCCAAGGTTTGAAGATCTAACTTAAATTCGGCCTCCCTCTTCGAGGAAGCTGTGAATGTCCGTAGCACAGGCACGGCTTCTCACCCTTAATGTCCACTCACTGCTGCGTTAGGGCGCTCTCTCTCTTCCTCCCCCTCCCTCTCATTCATTCATCAAGCACCTTAGAATTTGCTTAGATCAGAGAGATATTGAGATAACATTTCTGACCTCAGAATCCTTACAGCCCTCCCAAGGAGACATGGGGTAAGCAACCACTTATAACACAATGGTTAGTATTTGCATTGTGAACAGAGTGTACAAGGAAAATCCCAGAGGACCTGGGAAGGCTTTCTGAAACATCTTTCACTTTGTGCTCATATTATAGGTACTCACATATATAGATTTCTCTCCCTGTCTAGATTTTCAGGTCCTTTGGGACAGAGACTTCATATTTTCATCTCTGTAGGTGCCCTCCCCAGCACTCAGCATGATGTTCTTAACACAGCAAATACCCAATAATTGCTTATTGAATCGGTGAATAGTTTGCTTTGAAAATACTGATATGGAGAGTATCTTTTCTCCCCCTCCACTCTGAATAGAAAATGCACTTCCAGTCACTTTACTTAGCATAAGGACATCTCTACTGGGAAACAAATAAAAAGTCTTTTAATTTATTTGATCCCTCAAAAGACATAATGGGAACTTGAAATGGAGAGGAAGTCAGGTGCTTGAATGAGAAGCACATGGAAAGAAACAGACAAATATTAAAAGTCATTCAGACGGGAGAGGGCTGTTGAACTGGAAAACTATTAATGGTGTTCATCAGTTTCCACTGTGAACTGTTAACACTCAGAACAATGTTGAAAGCACCTGGAAGGCACATTTGCAAAGTCAGAAAGCCACAGCAAACATTTTTTTTTTTTTGGCCTGTCAACTTTGGAAAACAGAATAAATATAAAGTTTTTTGTAAATGGGAGAAAAAAGTGGTTTTGGTTTAGTTTACAGTCATGTGACTTACAGACTCCTATATTGTTTCATATGGCTAAAAATAGAGGATCTGAACTTGTAGTTCATAAGTGATGTTAACAGGAAAGTTTCTTTCTCGAATTCAGGATAGATGCATTCCTTTTGGCACGCGTTCTGAGCGCTGAAAGTAAGGGCATGAAGAACACATCCAGATTCAGATGTGGAGGCAAGCCAGGCAGATGGCAAAAAAAAGAGGGTTTTTAATTTCAACATAGTCATAGACACACATGGTGCTGGCTGTGATTTATGACGACATAAAGACAATTAATCCAGAGTGCTGGGGGAAGCAGAGTGGGAGGGAAACTGATCAGAGGTAATGAGGACTAGAAGTGAAGAGACAGGTCATGGATAACTTGAAATTCCGCTTTGCCAAGCAGAAAGTCTGACACCAAGCAGTGGAATACAGATGCTGGCCTCAGAATACTTATTTAAATGCCTTGACCTGTCAGTTTTAAACAAAGGATCGACTAGATAGCAAAACAAATTTACCCAGAAATGATCCAGCATCAATGGGAAAAAAACTTAGAGCATCTCAACACCAAACTAGGCTCCTGTGCTGTAGATACCAGCCAGTAACGGAGTCCTGTTTCTGTTTTCCAAACACCTGGCATGGGTTGGGTAAAGGTAGGCATTATTATCCCTGTTTCATAGATGAGGAAAAAGGCTCAGAGAGCTGAAGTGACTCCCTGAAAACCACACCAACTAGTAAATAGCAAAAGCAGAATTCAAAGGCAATTATTTCTGACTTCATAGAACATACTGTCTATCTACACTCTGGCTCCTCAAACTGATCCCAGCATCATCACTGTGACCTGAGGGATCAACAGGAGTAAAGAACTTGGGCCACCATCCAGACCTGCAAAATCAGACTCTGCATTTTAACACAATACTCAGATGATTCATATGCTCATTAAAACTGGAGCACAGTTATGCAAAAGTTCTCAACAAAGTATCAGCAAACAGAATTCAACAATACATAGAAAAGATCATACACTATGATCAAGTTGGATTCATCCCAGGGACACAAAGGTGGTTCAATATAAGCAAATGCATCAGTGTGATACACCACATCAACAAAAGAATGGACAAAAATCACATGATCATCTCAACGGATGCAGAAAGAGCATTTAATAAAATTCAACACCCTTTATGAATAAAAACTCTTACCAAAGTGAGTATAGAGGGGGAACATATGTCAACATAAGAAAAGTTATTTACAACAAACCCAAGCAAACATAATACTCAACAGTGAAAAGCTGAAAGCCTTCCTGCTAAAATCTGGAACGAGCAAGGATGCCCACTTCTATTCAACAGAATACTGGAAGTCCTAGCTGTAGCAATCAGACAAGAAAAAGAAGTAAAAGAGATCTAAATTGAAGAGAAGAAGTAAAATAGTCACTATATGTGGATGACATGACACCATTTATAGAAAACCCTCAACAGTGCACATAAAAACTACCAGAGCTGATAAACGCATTCAGCAAGGTAGCAGGATACAAGATTAACATATAGAAATCTGTTGCATTTCTTTACCCTAATAATGAAATATCAGAAAAGGAAAGAAAAAAAATCACTTTAAAAAATTGCATCAAAAAATAAAATACTTAGGAATAAATCTGACCAAGGAGGTGAAAGACTTATATGCAGAGAACTATAAAACACTGATTAAAGAAATTAAAGATGATTTAAAGAAATGTAAAGATATCCATGCTCTTGGATCAGAAGAATTGATATAGTTAATATGGCCATACTATCCAAAGCAATCTATAGATTTATGTGATCCCTATCAAATTACCCAAGACATTTTTCACAGAACCAGAACAAATAATCCTGAAATTTATATGAAATCACAAAAGACCCAGAATTTCCAAAGCATTACTGAAGAAAAAGCACAAAGCTGGAGGAATAACCCTCCCGGACTTCAGACAATACTACTCAGTAATCAAAGCAGCATGATACTGGCACAAAAAAAGACATATGGATCAATGGAACAGAAGACAGAGCCCAGAAATAAACCCACATACCTATGGTCAATTAATCTTTGATAAAGGAGGCAAGAATATACAATAGAGAAAAGACAGTCTCTTTGACAAGAAATGTTGGAAAAGCTGGACAGCTACATATAAATCAATGAAGTTAGATCAGTTCCTCACACCACACACAAAAATAAACTCAAAATGGCTTAAAGGCTTAAACATAAGACAAGACACCATAAACCTCCTAGAAGAACACATTGGCAAAACATTCTCTAATATAAATCATAGCAATGTTCTCCTAGGACAATCTACCGAAGCAATACAAATAAAGTAAAAATAAACAAATGGGACCTAATTAAACTTATAAGCTTTTGCACAGCAAAGGACACAAAAATTAAATGAAAAGACAACCTACAGAATGGGAGAAAATATTTGCAAATGATGCAACTGGCAAGGGCTTAATCTCCAGAATATACAAATAGCTCATACAACTCAATAACAAAAAAATAAACAACTCACTAAAAAAAATGGGCAGAAGACCTGTTCTCCAATGAAAACATACAAATGGCAAATAGGCACATGAAAAAACGCTCAATATCACTAATTATCAGAGAAATGTAAATCAAAACTACAATGAAGTGTCATCTCACACTAGTGAGAATGGCCATCATTAAAAAGTCCACAAATGATAAATGCTGGAGAGGGTGTGGAGAAAAGGGAACCCTCCTACCCTGCTGGTGAGAATGTAGTTTGGTGCATCCATTATGGAAAACAGTATGGAGATACCTTAAAAAAAATGAAAATAGGCTTACCCTATGATCCAGCAATCCCACTCCTGGGCATATATCTGGAGGAAACTCTAATTTGAAAAGATGAGTTTGTGCCCCTATGTTCATAACAGCACTATTTACAATAGCCAAGACATGGGAGCAAACTAAATGTCCATCAACAGATGATTGGATTAAGAAATTGTAGTATATCTATAGATAGATATATCTATATCTATCTATAGATATACAGATATATATAGATAAACACTACTCAGCCATAAGAATGAATGAAATAATACCATTTGCAGCAACATAGATGGACCTGGAGATTGTCATACTAAGTGAAGTAAGCCAGAAGGAGAAAGAAAAATACCATATGAAATCCACTTATATGTGGAATCCAAAAAAGAAAAAAGAAAAAAAAAGACACAAATGAACTTATTTAGAAAACAGAGACAGACTCACAGACGTAGAAAACAAACTTATGGATACCAGGGTGGGAAGAGGGTGGGGAGGGATATATTGGGAGTTTGAGATTTGCAGATACTAACTACTACATATAAAATAGATAAACAACAAGGTCCTACTGTATAGCACAGGGAACTATATTTAATACCTTGTAATAGCCTAAAATGAAAAAGAATATGAAAAGGAATACACATATATATGTATAAATGAATCACTATGCTGTACACCAGAAATTAACACAACATTGTAAATCGAATATATTTTGATTGAAAAAAGAACTGGAGCACTGTTTCAGATCTCAATCTTAGCTATATATCGGAATCACCATTAAATCCCGGGAGATACATTAAATTAAATGCTTGCCATACATTAAATCACTATTAAACCAGGGGAGAGTTAAAACCAAAGATGCCAGAACCCACCCCCAGAACAATTATATCAGATTCTCTGTGGGTAGGGTCTGGATCTTGGTAGTATTTTCAGCTCCCCAGGTGACCAATAATTCAGAGAGCCGTGCAGTCTCTGAAGCTCCTTCACGAGGCTGTTTAGTGCAGAGTGATAAGGAGGTGGGGAAGGCCTGTTTTTAGGTCTTTGTGCAGTATTTCCCTTTTTTCAAGCCAGTTAGTCTCATCTAATGGTTCTCCATCCTTGGTCTATCAGAACCACCGAGAAGTTTTAAAAATCCTAATGTGCAGACCATACCCCTTACCCATTAAATCAGAAGCTCAGGAGGAGGGACCCTGGCATCTGTAATTTTTAAAGCACCAAGGCTTTTCCCATGTGGAGACAGGGTGGAGAACCCCTGCCTCAGTTAGAGTCTGAGACCTGTATCTCATCAATTCTTCAGCAATAAATGCCAGTTTGCAGGAAATATGGCAACTAGGAGAACAAGTCAAATAACACCATGGGGAAGCAACCAACCAAGTCAAGGAGGCAACCCAGTTTCTCTAACAAACACATCAATGGCATTAAAAAGGCAGAAGACTTCTGATATTCTACTTTCTCTATTTTGGGGTACAGATGTTCACATTCTTTATAATAAAAAGGGATTTAAAAAAAATTTGAGGATGAAGTCCAGGAATTTGCATTTTTGACACTGTCCTCAGGGGGTCCTGTTGAATATTTACATTTTAAGGATTTCTGCTCCATAGCAGGGAATTCATTAAGCCCCAGGGAATTCTTGGTTCCCACTCAAGTGAGTTCCAGTACTGAAAGCCCAGTTCTTCTCAAGTTTTGGACTGGCTAGGTTTTTGCTGGGGTTGGCTAGACCTGCAGTGCCCAAAACAGGAGCCACCAGCCACATATGGCTGGTCCAAATTGAGATGTTCCATCAGTGTAAAATATATACCAGATCTCAAAGACTTTGTACAGGAAAAAAAAAAAGGTAAAGTGTCAATCATTTTTTATATAGATTACATGGTAAAATATACTAGTTTAGATAAATTGGGTTAAATAAAATCTATTAAAATTGATTTTTGTTTTTTGTAAGATGGCTACTAGAATATTATAAATTACATATGTGGTTCATATTATGTTTCCAGTTAACAGTGTAGCTCTGGGGCTTTGCTTCTCAAAATGTGGTCCGCTGACCCGCAGCAGTAGCATTCTCTGGAAGCTTGTTAAAAATGTAGGCTTAAGTTCTATTCAGTCAGACTCTGTGTTTGACCAAGATCCTTGTGTCTCTGCCTGCCTTTCAGACTCCCATCCTTTAACTTTTTGCACTGTCTGAAACTCTTGTGGCTCAACAAAACCCAGCACTCATTTATTCCATTCCCCTGCCCCAGCATTGCATTCAAAATCTGTAAGTACATCCTTATCTTCATCATCATCAAGTTATCCACCCTTCTTCGTAGAGCCAGGAAATAAGAAATTTCCTCCTCTTTTAACCTCTTTCTTGCAATTCAAGCTTTTAATTTCCAGCTCTGTTCTCAATCACTAGATAATACCAGTTACAATTTTTCTCTCTTTAATACTTCCTCTTCTAGGCCTGCTTTAGATTTCGTTTTCTGTTCCCCAGCTAATTTCATCCTTGTCTCCTAGGACCCATTCTCCAGCCCTTCCCATCATGATCAGCCCCTTTTTGAAGGCACACTCAAACAAATTCACTGAATGCTGAGGTGTCGCCAGCCTGTTCTTTATGGTAAATCTGAAAGTGGCTAGTGCCAGGCAGATCATTTGGAGAGAGGACTTTGATAAATGTTCCTGTGTTTGCAAGGTCAGACAAAAGAAAAAAGAAAGAATAAGGAGGGGCTGAACTACCTCCAAGACCAAACAGGAAACAGTAAAGTGAAGTGCTTTTGCCTAGAATGGTGGGGGTTTGATGGAATTAAGTGGAGAGTATGCAGGAATTTAGCAATTCTAATTCTGGCTCTTTCCTCACCTTCCTTCACAATTTAGGATTACTCTTCTTTTCCATAGGGGATTTTATTTTTTTAAGGGTGGGATAAAAATAAATAAACAAACAAAAATCAACACTCTTAAAAAATAAAAACAAACCAGTTTCCTTGCTCGTAAGCAACACATTTTACACAGGCCATGACAATGATTCCCTCATTTGAGGTTTCTATGAGCACTTTATTGGTCAAATGGATAATATCTTCATTTTGAAAACCTAAATAGTTTTTTAAGCAAGTCCTGATTCTAGAACACCTCACTCATCTGAACTAGCTCATAAAATCCATTACGTTGACTTGGTGACTCAGGGACCCTCACTTCCACAAGTGAAATGAGCAATTTAGTACTCAACAGAGAGCCTCTTTGTGACAAAGAGGAAGTTTGAGGGCTATGATGCCCGTAGTAAAAGCTAGAGACATTCAGTACTAGGAATCTTTGGAAACTGGAAACAAGTTCACTTTTACCAAAGGGATCTCATGGAGAAAGCAGTCCTATAAAATTCCTAGTGCTTTTTTTCCTTCCTCCAGTTTTCAAAAACTTGCCTCATCTTCCAAGGCTCTTCTCAGCTTGGCTCAAAATGAACCCAGGCCTCTGGAAGTAAAGCATTATAACCACCATCTAATGTTTTCCTGCAAAAAAAAAGGGTTAAAACAATTAGATTCCCTCCACGGTGTGACAAAATTCCATCGCACTTAACATTTTTATATTTTACCCTTTAAAAATTAACCATATTCTGCATTTCCAAAACACTTTACTTCCAGTAATTAATATCACCGTTGGGAAAGTGACTTTTTATTCTTTTCTCCAGGCAAACAAGCTGAGAGTTTAAGTGATTTACCCTTTCTGAGAGAGGAGGTCACAGATAGAATTCCAGGATTTGAACCTGTACAAAGACCATTAAGGCAATTTTTCAGAGACTTAACAAATACCCACCTGGTGATGTTAAACTACCTTTGAAGAAGGCAGCTGTTGGCTCAAATTGAGGCTTACATGGAACCCTGTGGATTTTGAGGGTAAGGAAGATCTATATGAGGAGGGTTGACATCCTTCCCAGGAGGCAGCCATATGGAAGGCAAGTGACCCAGTGATTTCCAAAGCTATTTCTTGAACACTGACAGTATGCACAGGAGTCCACTTGTATGACCTTATTATCTCTCCAGTGCGCTGAGTTGTATGTCTTATTATCTCCACTTTACAAATAAAAATATAAAAACCTTAGAGAGATGTAACAACTTCTCTAAAGTCAAAGGGTAAAATTTGAGCCAAGAATCTGAAGCTAAAAACTCAAGTTCTAACCAATACCCTCCTGGTATTAACCCTATGATTATATCTGCAGAAGTCATTCACCTTCTTAAACCAAATATCCACACCTACTCTGCTTCATTTACAGAACATCAATCATAATGATTTCTTATTTAAATTTGAAAGCTTAGTAGATTAAATCTTACCGAGTTCAAAGTTAACACTGTTAAAGCAAGACATGCTACCTCATTATTTCTATTTCTTAATTGTAAATTGCATCTTAGAACAGAGGAAATAATTGGGGATGAAATAAATGACAAGGGCATTGATCAATTAAGAG
Source organism: Vicugna pacos (assembly GCF_048564905.1). Lineage (NCBI taxonomy): Eukaryota > Metazoa > Chordata > Mammalia > Artiodactyla > Camelidae > Vicugna > Vicugna pacos. The sequence goes on along the minus strand of NC_133003.1, from coordinate 30,941,447 downwards.
TATTAATAGCTCTTATTTTCAAATCACTGAAAGCGACAAGCTGGGTCTAGGGCATATCCATATCAGTATATCTTTAATTCTCTTTCCATCTATTTTGAATACCATAATTGCTTTATTTTCAGTAAGAGAAAAGGACAAAGAGGCATCTAGAATATTGCATACTTGATTGTAAATTCATTTTATTTAAATGGAGACAATTTCCATTTCCTCCATTATACCATTTTTTCCTACTCTATTTCTTAGAGATTTTTGTAGTAAGCCTTAAAGAAATTACTAACATCATTTAAAAATATAGGTATCTATTAGTGTGCAAGCTCATCAGTAACACTAAGATGATGGCAGAGTTTTCTGTGAATACTGTTGTCCATTTGCTATTTATCTATGAAGGTCTCATCTTTTCAGCCTTTAGCTAAAGGGTTACTCTGTCATTTAGACCTCCTTATCACATTCTCACTTTTGCTCATGTAATTCTGAAATCATCAGGGTTTTGTTTTTTAGTAAAAGTTTAGACATTGTAAGATTGCAAACTTTGGCTGAATTAAGACCGTTGACTTTTTTTTTTTCATCAGAGTGTTTTATTTGAACTATTGATTATCATTAAAATTCTGGAAATTTCACATGTGTGCATATTTTTCACATTCTCTTGAAAAATCAGAAGATCTGGATATACTGGGCCCATGTTCCCTCACGTGACTTGGTGGAGAATGCCTTCTAGTGACAGGTTAAGTATTGTCCATTTCACAAGTCCCCACTATCTCATATTCTCAGACTTGGTACCTCCCTTCAGTTGAACTTGGGTTTGTGATCTCCTCCATACTCCTCCACTCCCTACCTCATCTGCTGTGTTCAGAGATGTATTCCTAATATCGATAATAAAACCTGGCACACAGTAGATGCTTGATACATATTTACTGTAAGAACAAGGAGAAGAAAGAATAAACACCAATGGATATGTGAAGATGAGGATCAAGTCAGTGCCTTGTGGAGGATTTAAAATATGTCTACAACTTATCCGGCACTTCACTTTATAAAAGGTGGAGATTCCCCTCCCCTTGAGTGTGGGACAGACTTAACCACTTACTAGTAATGAATAGAATGTGGCAATGACAGTATGTGTGATTCTTGAGTCTGTGTCGTAAAGGATACTGTCACTTTCACCGTGCTATCTTTTGGATCACTCACCCTGGGAAAGCCATCCTCAGTATCCTGAGGCCACTCAAGCACTCCTGTAGAGAGAGTCATATGGCAATGCACTGAGACCTCCTGTCACTAGCTAGCACCATCCTGCCAGGCACCTGAAAGAGCCACCTTAGAAACAAGCCCTCAGCCAAGCCTTTGGGTGACTGCAGTTCTGACTGACATCTTAACAGCAACCTCAAAAGAGACCCTGAGCTAGGACCACCCTGCTAAGCAAGCCACTCCTAAATTCCTGACCCTTGGCAACTGTAACATAATAAATGCTTATTTTCTTAGCCACTAAGTTTTGGAGTAATTTGTTACATGGCACTAGATAACTAACACATGCTTCAGATTAACCTAAGCTGATTTGCTTGTTCATAATTCATGTGTCCTTTCTGATGGATATTGATAACCTCCAATACTTAGGGTGGGTAAGGACTGTAGTTCCTCTTCTTGACAATATGACTGAACAACAACAAAAAAAAAAACAAAGGCAAGTCTCAGATCTAATTCTGCCATGTAGACCAGTAGACACAAAACAATCATGCATCTAGTTTTGCGAACTCAGTAAAGTCCCTGTTCTTTGTCATTTTAGGCCCACTGATAGCATTTCACACGAAAGGTTTATTCCGAAACTAATGTGACCATGCTGAAATTGCAGGATCTACTAATCTTCTAGTTAAAGTGGGTGAAAGAATCCTCCAGTAAGTCAGTTGAGGTGACACAGAACTGAACTGGGTTATAAACTTCAGCTGTCGCTCAGGGGGCCATAGGCTTCTGGGCTCACCAGTCGATTATATCTCAGCCATGCCAGAATGAAGACGCCTGTGCAAAACTTCCTGCCAACTTTACATCATTTCACACATGAAAGCTCATTTTTGATATCTTGTCTGCTGATTAATTAAAATTCTAGTGTGGATTCAGATAGGGATATTTGAAGCTCTTGGGGAAGGGGCTTGATTCCTTTTTTTAAAAATATGTATTTTTATTGAAGTATAGTCAGTTTACAATGTTGTGTCAATTTCTGGTGTATAGCATAATGCTTCAGTCATACATGAACATACATTTATTTGTTTTCATATTCTTTTTCACCATAAGTTACTACAGGATATTGAATTTAGCTCCCCGTGCCATACAGTATGAACTTGTTGTTTATCTATTTTATATATGTTAGTTAGTATCTGCAAATCTCAACCTCCCAATTTATCCCTTCCCATCCTCTTCCCCCCATCCTGGGTAACCATAAGTTTGTTTTCTATGTCTGTGAATCTGTTTCTGTTTTGTAAATAAGTTCATTTGCCTTTTTTTTTTTTAAGATTCCAGATATAAGTGATATCATAAGGTATTTTTCTGACTTGATAATTTTCTTTTGTATTAGCTTGGTTTCTTTTTGGTTTCTGTGACTCTACTGTATGCTTTTGATTTGTGGTTACCTTTTTTTTTTTTTCAAGTATGTTAAACTTACTGTATCTGTTTGCTTCAGACTGGTAGTCATGTATGCTCAAACACATCCTAAAAAGAATGAAGGAAAAAAAAAGAAAAAAAAGAGGAAGAGAGAAACCAAAAAATCTATATTTTCTTGCTCCCATCTCCCACCTTTTATGATTTTGGTGTCTTTTTTATTATTATTATTATTATTGTTATTATTATTATTATTTATTTTTTTTTTACATCTTCATGTTTATTCTCTTGCAACTCATTGTAGTTGCTGCATTTCCAATTATGGTTTTCTCATTTCTATAGCTTCCTGCTTCTTTTCTAGTTAGAATGGGCCTTTCAATATTTCTTTTAGGATAGGTTTAGTATTGCTGAATTCTTTAAGTTTTTGCTTGTCTGTGAAATTCTTTCTCTCTCCTTCTACTCTAAAGGATAGTCTTGCCAGATAGGTATCCTAGGTTGCAGCTTTTTCTCATTCAGGACTTTGAATTTATCTTGCCACTCCCTTCTGGCCTGCAGTGTTTGTGTAGAGAAATCAGCTGAAAGCCTTATGGGGGTTCCCTTGTAACTAACTCTGTTTTTCTCTTGCTGCCTTTAGAATCATTTCTTTATCTTTAACTTTGGCCATCTTAAATTATAGTATGTCTTGGTGTAGGTCTGTTTGGGTTCTTCTTGTTGAGGACGCAAACCCTGTGCTTCCTGTACTTGGGTATCTGTTTCCTTCTTTATGTTTGGAAAGCTTTCAGTCATGATTTCTTAAATACCTTTTCAATTCCCTTTTCGCTGTCTTCTCCTTCTTTGACCCCTATTATGCATAGGTTGGCAAACTTTATATTATCCCACAGGTCCCTTATATTACTTTCATTGGTTTTTCCTTGCTTATCTGTCTGCTATTCTGATTGGGTGACTTCTGTTATCCTGTCTTCAAAGTCACTTCTGTGTTCCTCTGCATTATCTGGTCTGCTTTTGACTGCCCTCAGCTTGGCTCTTAACTCAGCCATTGAGTTTTCTGTTTTTAACTGACCCCTCTTTATAGTTTCTATTTCCTTTTATAGTACTCTCTGTCTCTATTCATAGTCTCTCTTATTTCCTTCAGTAGTTTTATCACCTCCTTTTTGAAGTCATGATCTAGTAGTCTGTTGAGATCTATCTCCTTGTTTGCTCTTTCAGGGGACTTCTCTGTTTTTTTAATTGGGAGTGGTTCCTCTGCTTCTTCATTTTACTTATTTTTCTCTGGCTCTATGGATTTAGGAGTACTATTTATCTACTGTGGTCTTGAAGGGCTGTTTTGTTTGTTTGTTTTTTTATTTAAAGTGGGAGCATTTCTGTGTAGACTGTGTGCATCTAATAGTTTTGTAGTGAGGGCTATTCTTAGTGTGGATGGCTGCCATGTCTTTCTTCTGTGTGTGTTGGCTGTTATCTGTCTGATTGGGCGTGTGGTTGGTGTGGGGATCAGAGCCTGCCCTGATTGTTGTTGAGCAGGGCCTCCTTTTTAGTTCTGTGGTTGTCACAGCCTTTGCAGGGGCCAAGTCTGCTCCCCTGTTGCTGGAATAGAGGCTTCTAAACCCATTTCTGAGCTGCAGTGTGTGGTAGACAGGGTTGGAGCACTTTAGCTGGGAAAAAGGGTCACTGAGTGTACCTCCACAGGAGTTGTCCACTGGGAAGTGCCCACTGGGGTGTTGTCTGTCACTTATCTTGTGGGCTTACAAAGTATTCTTTGTTGATGCTGTCTTTGTACCTGCCTTAGGTGTCGGAACGTAGGCCACCCACTTTAGTGTCCTCCAGGTTCTGGTCCCCAGAAACCACCCGTGCAAACCCACCAATGTCAGGCACTAGGGCCCACCGTAGCGAGCGTGGGGTCACACATCTAAATCCGTGGTGCACCACAGGGTCAGTGTAGACCCCAGCCCTGCCTCCACGTACAGTTCCATATGCTGGCCTATTGTAGATACCTGTAGTCACCCGCGCTGTGCACCACAACTCCGCTCACTGCTTGTTTGTCCCAGAGGCCTGGTCCACAAGGGATCCAGAGAGAGCAAATCCACCCTCCCTGCCTGGGGCTGTAAGCAAATCTCAGTCCCGCCTGTGAAGTTGCAGGGCCTCTGGGTATGGATTCAGCTTTCAGCCCTGCCTCCATGCAGCAGGGATGGCTATGACTGAGCCCCACCCCTCTTCTCCCACACCACACCAACAATGGAGCCAAGCGGAGGAAGCGGCTATGGTGCAGCTGCATTGCACCCCTCCCCACCATGCACAGCAGCAGTGGTGTTTTTTTATGAGGGGTCCCAGGCTGTTCTGTTCAGCACACACCCCCAGTTGGAGCTCACACCGCCCTCCAGTTTCCTGAGGCTGCCTCTGTGCAGTGGGCCCCAGCCCTCAGCCTGGGCTCCTCACCGCTCTCCAGCAGCCAGTCCTGGCTTGTATCTGCCAGCTCGTATCTAGGGCTGGGGATCGCAGGGGCCCTCTCTGCCAGTTTGTCTTAATTCTGTCTGCCAAGTGGCTGCCACTTTCTCCTCTGAACCTCACAAGCTCTGCTTCTGTCCCCGTTGACCTGCTGGCTGGAGAGGGGGCATCCCAGCGTGAGGGTACCTTTCTTCCTATGCTGCTCCCTCCTTGCAGGACCAGTCCCGCACCGATTTTTTTTCTTTTTCCTTTTTTCTTTCTTTTTTTCTCTTATAGAATTTTGTGAGAATCCTCCTGTATTTTGAAGTGAGAGACACCCTGCTAGAGTTCAGTAGGTGTTCTGTGTGATTCAGTGGGTTTGTAGATTAATTCTTGGTATATCTGTGGGAGAGGGCGAGCTGTGAGTCCCTCCACTCCTCCATCTTGGCACCTCCTCTCTGGTGTGTTCATTCCTGATTAAGGTTCTTCAGATGCTGACTGACTGTGGTTTCTTGATTAGGACACTATTAATTCACCACACCTCAGGCTGTGCACATAAATAACACTATATCCTTATGTCTCTGACATATTTGGAAACAAGTTGCAGAAATATAAAAATAAGAGATGTGTGGAAAATTACCTGGATGCAATTGTAGCCTCCAAATAAATTGCCAGGCAATCTAATTCAGAGGTTACTTAACTGAAAGTCTCACAAACTAAGATGGTCAAATCATATGGTTTGTTGAAGCAATTTAAAACACACATTGCAAAGCAAGGGGAACGAGATGAGATAGGTTAACATACTTAATGGAGGGTACCTATGAGGTGAAAGGGCCACACGGTCTGAATTCTGGGGATGTTTGCATATTCTCTCTCTCTTCTTCTCCCCACCCTTCTCATTCTCTCTCTGCCATATCAGTCTTCCCAGCGATGGTGTGTTTATGAGGACCAGAGGTGAGGTTTGAGCAAAATACCCCAAAATGATAGGTATCTGGGACAACCCACATGGTTACTCTGAGACACCTGCAAGTGCCCCTGGTCAACATCTGTATTTTGCCAGTAAGTCAGATAAACAGCTACTCTTGGGCTGAAACCCTGGAACCAGGATGAGTATCATTCATAGGAGCCAATCTAAGACTTCACAGATTGAATATTGCCTGGAGGCAACCATTGCATTAATGTAATTTCCTACAGGACACACTTAAAAAAAAAAATCCTGCCCTTAAAGAGCAGGAATATTTGGTACCTCTCATTTCTTCCCTCCCTTCCTCTCTGCATTTAGCACGGGTATTCCTCTACTTCATTTATTTATGTCTAACGTAGCTCATATGTTACTTGCATCTATGTTTAGTGTCATCTCCTCTCCCTATTTGCTTCTCTTACTTTCTACTGCAGAACTGAATAATCTTAAATAATACTGCAAACATACATTACAAGAGATTATCATAGAATTAAGAGATTTCAGGGGAAAAAATACTGGTTTTAGAAATGATGATGGAACCTATTATACAAAATTCATTTAGCTTATCTATCTTTGGAAATAGCCAAGGGGAAAACCTATTTGCTGGTGGTTTGTTTATCTAGGGATTTTACCTCTAAAAAGAGAGGGCTTTGAGGAAAGCAGACATTGCAGAATTAAATTCTAAATGGGTTTGTGCAAATGAAAATTGGAGACTGGCTAATTCAATTAATTTCTATTCATGCCATCAGTGAAACAGGAACTCCAGGCATCTGATCAGATGCAAGAAATCTAGAGAAGCAGGATGCTGGAAACCAAATTACTTTCCTAGAATTCCAGCTCCGACATCCACCAAAATATTCTTGACTGAGTTGTGTGGATCAGCTCAGCACCAAGACCTATGGTTCATTTATGAGTCCTGGACCTGCCATAGAACACATTCCACAAGGGGGAGCCGATTTGCCTGAATGAGTGAGTTATTTCACTTCGTAAATCACTGATGATAATTCACCCGTTTTTCTGGAAACTCGGAGTTCTTTCAGCCATCTCTGACAGTTCTAAATCAAATACAAAAATACGCCTCCTTAGAACAAAAGAGAACAGTATGAGACGGACCCAATTACAAATAAGTTTTATGAATACAAAATCTCATAAATGGGTCCCCATTCAACTGGGCAGTTTACGGTTACATTTCTGGGCCTCACCTGAGACCTCACCTATTGAATTAAAGTCTCAGGGACTGGGGTCCAGGGATGTGAATTTTAAACAAGCTGTACAAGAGGTTCTTCTGCACACTGAATTTCGATCAAAAGAACTAAGGAGTTATTTTAACAGCACTCACAGGACGTAGTAGTCTTCTTTGGATTTGTGTAGAAGTTAAAGTCCTTTCTTGTAAGTTTGCAATTAGAACCACAAATCAGCATAGCTGAAGTACAGTGAGTGTTCGCTCTGTCCTTATTAATAAGGATGATGACAGTGGGCCAATTAAAAAAAAAAAACTCATCGTTAACACCTGTAGCATATTTAGAATATTTGGTTACATCTGGGCTTTGATAACTCTTTTCAACTGAGTTTAAATGGCAGAAAAAGTTGGAAGCTAATTTCCTTTCTAAAGGAAGGGTTTACTCCTCTTAACTCAAAGCCCAGTGGTTTTTAAAAGGCCTGAGATAATGTTTCCAAGTTGAGATTGCATTTACTTAAATGATAATACTTTTTTTACTTTTTTTTAATTGAAGTATAGTTAGTTGTGTCAGTTTCTGGTGTACAATAGTTCAGTCATATGTATATGTACATATATGCATTTTCATATTTGTTTTCACTATAGTTTACTATAAGATATTGAATATCTGTGCTATACAGTATGAACTTGTTGTTTACCTATTTTATGTATAGTAGTTAGTATCTACAAATCTCAAACTCCCAAGTTACCCCTTCCGACCTCCTTCCATCCTTGGTAACCATAAGTTTGTTTTCTATATCTGTGAGTCTGTTTCTGTTTTGTAAATAAGTTCATTTGTCTTTTTTTTAGATTCTACTTATAAGTGATAGCATATGACAATCTCCAGGTGCATCCATATTGCTGCAAATGGCATTATATCATTTTTTATGGCTGAGTAGTATTCCATTAAATGATAATTTCAAGCTTAGACTTCTTCCTATATCTTCAGCTTCCGTTTGCCTCACTCATACTTGACTCTTTACCAAGTTAATAACCTGTTTGGGTTTTGGAATACTCATCTGTAAAGTGGGAATAATAGCAGAACATACCAACTTCTGTTTTCATGAAAATTAACAATAGCCAGTAAAACAGTCCCTGATCCACAGTCTTTATGCTGTGGCCACTAATGGTGCAACTCATACTCATCCATGTCCAGGAAATTGGCTGGAAGACTTTTTTTTTTTAAAGGGAAAATAATGGATAAGAACCAACAACCTTCCCATTATCTATTTGTCTCAGTGGGTAACATGCATTCCAGCAGTTTGCCCACCCTCTGGAACCCCTATTCCAGTGGCTATCCAACTATTGAAACAAGAACTGCCCTCAGGGCAAGGTTTTCCAAACTATCCAGCTTAGAAGAATCACCGAGCACACTTTTATTTTTAATACAGATTTTAGATCTATTCTTAGATAATTTGATTTAGTACACATGGGAGGAGAGGGTGCAGGTGCCAAAAATATAGAGATTCCCTGGGGATTCCTAAGACTAGGTCAGTTGGGAGTGTTGCCTAAGGACATGGCTGCCCCTTATTAATCACAAAACTGATTTCCCTTGTAAAAATATCCAGCTGTTTTTTCCCTCCTGAGACAAACTGGTTTGCATGGGATTGGGCAGCCAGAGGGCTGACTTTTATTTTCCTGTGACCCCTACATGGATGACCTCCTTCTTGTCCATTTACTCAGCTGTAACAATGAGGTTAAGGTGGCTCCATGTGAGGGTGTGAAGAGGTGGAGCTAAGAGAAGGAGTTTGATAATTGAAAAAAATACGCAAGCGTTTTGCGAGCCTTCGTTGGAGGTTTCTCGGAGACTGTGTTCAAAAGGAGCGTGCTTCTTTCCATCTCTGATTTGGCCAGTCAGCCTTGTCTGTGGATGCTTCTAGCATTCCAGAATTTAGCTGCATTAAGTGAACTTAAGATGGGCTGAGTGAGTCCCTTCCACCCACTGTGCTTGCTGGCACGCCCTCTATGGCAGCTCACTGCTTGAAGTTAATAATGGCCTGTTGGTAAACTACATCTGAGAACTTGTCTTGAACTTTTCTCGTGTTCTTCGACATTAGATGACCTTGGTAAGATGATTCAGGGAACCACACGTGTCGTCTGCTGCATGTCCCAGGCTCATTTGGCAGGTGGCACTCTGGGCACTGTTCCCACCACCACTCACTCTCCAACTTGGTCTCCACGTTGCCTGCTGGGCGTTATGAAGGACATGCTGACCTTTTCCAAACTGACAGAGGGAGGTGACAGAAAGAGTGCTTGGGCATGGACAGATCTGGGTTCCAGTGGCACTTCTGCGATCTTGTGTGTGTGATGTGGGTTTTTCCCAGCCTCACAAGGCATCCTTACCTGTGAAAGAGGGAGCGTAGGGCTTCCCTCACAAGTTTCTGAGGACTGAATAATATAAGGTATACAAAGCACCTAGAAGACGGCCTGGCCAGTGGAAAACACTAACATTTTAGCTGTTCTTACGATGATCAATTTTATCAATTCTTAGATGCACATAGTTCTTCACATTTTTAACGTCTTCAGAAATGAGGGTGTGTCTTACAATCGGAAAAAATTAACACATGCCCTCCAGAACCTGACCAGAACCAGGAAGTGTCTGATTTTACTCCCTTCCCTTTTAGTATAAAAGAAGCCTGGATTCTAAATCAGGCAAGGTGATTCTTTTAGTCCGCCTTCTTCTTGGTCTGTTGGCTTTTGGAATAAAGTTGCTATTCCTTGCCCCAACAACTCATCTCTCGATTTATTGGCCTGTCGTGCAGCGAGCAGTATGAGCTTGGACTCGGTAACAGTAGGACTTGGATTATTGTACCACTGGACCTGTGTGTCCTTTGGTAGAACCATATAGCAATGTGTAGGTAATTTTTTCATTTTTTGGAATGATGACTGACCAGTGAATTTTGTCTCCCTTTGACCTATCGGATAAATCTGCAAAATAACCCAGAATCCCTGATTTCTGAGTGCCTGCTTCAAGAGAATACTATTCACATACCAAAGTGCCTAAGTTGCTTTCCCAAGAAAGCAGACTGTTCTCTCTGCCTGAAGGGACCTGATTCAAAATTCTTTCTTGGGACTCGGGACAGTGTGACATCTGATCCCGTGTTGTTCCCTCCAGCAAGAGGCCAATACATGAGTGAATGAGACAGAATTGTTACAGACCCCTGTGGCAGAGGAGGAAATAGGTAATTGGCTGCGGCACAAACTGGTTATGCTCACCTAGAACATTAAAGTGCCCCTGAGGCCTGTACACCAGGTCTGTCAATCCTGTCTGGAATCTGCTCTTCCTGAGTTAACCACGTTGACATTCTTGGTCCTGAAGTTATAAAGAGTTGAGTAAGCACCTACTTATATCATTCCCATCTATGTCCTCTCATTAAGCACCTGCATGATCTCACTTAACCCTCATGGCAGCTGCCGAAGACAGGAAGCAGCGTAATGAGGTCATATGGAGCAGGCCTAGAGATCTGCATTCAAATCCTGACTTCCTTACTTACAAGCTGTGCAGTTTTGGGTAAACGACTTAACCTCTCTGAATCTCAGATTTCTATCTTTAAAATAGAGGGGAAAATAATACTTGCCTCTGAGAACTAATGTAAGGATTAAGCATTGCTTAGTCAACACTTAATGGAGGTGTCCCAAAAGTGGTTAGTGCTTTCCCCAGCAACCTGCAAGCTGTCTGGCATATAGTAGGTGCTCAATAAAAGTCAATCTGCCAGAGATGCACATTACTATATATAAAATAGATAAACAACCAGGACTTATTGTATAGCATAGGGACCTATATTCAATTTCTTGTAATGAGCCACAATAGAAAAGAAACTGAAAAAGAAATACATATGTATGTATACATATAATTGAATCAATTTGCTGTACACCTGAAGCTAACATTGTAAACTGACTACACTTCAATAAAAAATGAGGATTATAAAAAAGTCATTCTGTCAGAGAGAGAGAGAGAGAGAGAGATCTAAGGGAGGTGGTGCATCAGTAGTTCGATAAGAATGAAGTGTCTCCTCTTATGCTTTAAGCCTGTGCTGGGAACTGCAGGGGCCCAGACAAACAATAATAGCAATTCGTATTTACGTAGCATTTTATAGCTGACAAAGCACATTCATATGTTTTCATTTAAACTTCCCAACACACCCAAGACAGAAAGGGTGTTCTTATTACTATGTCTGGAGGAATTTGAAGCCCAGAGAAGTTAAAGAGCAGAGGCGCACGTACGTGTCCCCACGAATTGAGGAGAATGATTACAGAGCAGAGCTGGTGGGTTTAGCAATCAGGAGGGCTTTGGTGACCTTCCAGAGAGCACGTTCATTAGAGTGATGGGGACAGACGCCAGACCTTGGGGACTGAGAAAGATACGGATGGAGAGGAAATAAGAATCAACCTCCTGGCAGCAAAGCAAAGGAGGGAAATGGGATGCGAGCAGGATCAAACAATGGCTTTTTCAAAATAAGGGTGATCTGTGTGCGGTTATCCCTTGGAAATGACTTGTTCAGGCTGATTGGTGAGGACTGAAACTTAGAAAGGGATACATCATGGCAGCTGAAGGATCACTTTGAAAAATGATTCTTTGCTTTGCAAAAGAATTCTCAATAGACTGGGAAAAAAATCTAAGTGGTCAGTAAAACCAGGAAGATATACTCAGCCTCCCATATAATAAAATAAATACTAGTTACAGTAAGAATGAGATACCATTTTTCACCAGTGAAACTGACTTAGATGAAGCAGTTTGATAAGATGGAGAGGAGGCAGATTGTAGACATATGGTACATCTATTCAGCAATTGCAGGAACGAGGGGGGCTCTCTATGTCCTAACATGGAGTGGGGTCCATCCGTCACATATCGATCAGCGAAAAACAAAAGGCAGACATTTTTAAAAAAATCATGCTGAAATATGTAGCAAAAATGGCTGGGAAACAATACAGGGTTAAAGTTGATTATTAGGAAGGAAAAGGGGTGATTTTACTCTTCATGTTATTGTCCTCTCTACTATGAGTGGATTTTTTTAAAACCATGAGTATGCATTACATTTAAAATAAAATGCTGATTTGAAAAAATCACCACAAAATCCCTTTAAATCTTTAGGTCTTCTAGTACACTTGAAAAAAAATTGCATTTATAAAAATGTGATCTATTCACTTTTTTCCTGGAACACATCTACTGTATTAAGGGACACCAATACAGTTAATGACCCATCACCAATGGGTTTCTATAAAGACTTTCTTCTCCATTGGCCATTTCCTCCTCTGTGGAGGCTTACAAATTGCCAAGAAGCTAGAATTTCCCAACCTAAGTGAGTAGAAACCTTTCAACACCTCTAGTGCAATCAGGCTCATTTAGAATGGGTCTGTGATTACAAAAGAGTGTTTGAGGACTATTCCATTTTGGATTCGTAGATGGAGTCTCACAAATCTGATTGATCATTATAACCCCTGGGGCACTTTTTATTGAAAAGATAGACTCTGTTATTGCTCATCCCTCATTCTGATCTGATAAGTCAAGGTTGGTGCCTTTTTTTTTTTTAATTCTCAAGAACTAGATTAGGGAATGCTTATCTTGCATTGTGGCAACTCTCTCTTTTATTTCTTAGAAATTACTATGCAATGGTGCAAGTCATTCTCTCTAGAAAGGAAGTCTTTATTTATTGGCTCAGCAACTGGGAACATGTTTACAGTCGCCAGAAGTCTATTGACATGCAGAGGGAATGCACAAGTGAGGACAGTGTTCCCTAAACTTCTCCAATAGAGAGTTTCAGTCACAAAGAACGCCTTCTAAAAGATCACAGCTATGACATCTGTTGGGCTAAGATTGTAGGAGGCAGGGCTGATGAGAGCTGTTTAAAGCAGCAATTTCCAACAATCTAAAGACACAGGGCTTGTCAAGGCAGTCTACGTAGAAGTAGGGGCCCTTGCTGAAATAATTTCCTCTAATGTCTACATTTGCCAAAGCTTTGCTTATGGTTCCCTTAATAGAGATGGACATCAATCTTGGAAGAAACGTAGTTTGGTCTTGAATGTAGATATCTTCCCCCCTCCAAACTCTGTCATCTAAAATATTATCCAGTGGTTGGTTGAAATTGGGCTTGGAGAACTGCCTATCAAGACTTTTGATTGTTCCCCTCACCCCCACTCCCAGGGAGACTTAATTTGCTTTTCTTTGGCTTATATTCATTTAAAACAAGAATTATGCTTTCATATTGAAAAAATTGTGCTTGCCTTGCCTGCCTCTCCAGATTGATGTCTCACTGCCCCCACCGTTTTTTGTACCCTTAGCTCTGGCTTGAACTGCTTGCAGTTCCCTGAATGCTCCAAGCTCCTCCATACTCTGCCTTCACCCATGCTGTTCCTTTGTGCTTCCTTGCCTTTTTGGGCTTGGCAAAAACTCCTACTCTTCAACTCCAAACTCAGGCTCTCTGCACCCCTCTGATCTCATCTTCAGTGGTTATGATTTTAATCTCTAAAAATTCTATCTCTTTGTTTATATTTGCAAAGAATATCTCTGGACAATTATTGGAAATTAATACAATTGTTTAGGCAGTTGAATGGCTGGGAAACAAGGGTGGGAGGAAGATGCTTCATTGTACACACATGTTAGTTCCTTTGAACTTTTGTACAATGTACATTTATACCTATTCTAATCAATTCAATTCAAATGTAAAAACAATAACAAATATCAGCTGCAGAAGATATGCTATACTCTTCTCAGATTAACAACTTTAAGGCATATTTCCAAATCTATCTCTTTAAAAAATCTTTATTTTTAATTTCACAAGTAATATGTAAATTTTCTCCATTATAAATGCCAATGCAAATTAGTCTTTCTGCTACCAGCCTTCTCTGACATGATACTCATGTAATTTCTATTCTTGCCTTAAATGTGTTTTGAGTATATATATTAAAAAAAACTCAAGTGTATTACAAACCTGAAGAGGGTCAATTGTTTACAAAATGTGAACTTGAGTTGCTTTTAAATTTAATAATGCTGGGCTTTGCTGAAAGGGTTCATTAGGGTGACCAGCTGTCCCAGTTTCCCCAGAACTAAAAGGGTTTCCAGGACATTGGACTTTCAGTGCTGAAACTGGGTAAGCCTCATACATACAGGGATGCCTGATCAATTAGAATGGACATTGGCCCAAACAGGAGGAATGTTTGATGTAAAGCCCCACACTGGGTATGGTGCATGGCAACTGATTACCATCCCTGGTTTTATAGCTTTCCTCATCTTTCCAGAAGCATTGTTCATCGACTTTATGACATTTTCAAAAAGACCTTAACTTCTACTTTAAATTTCATAATGAAATAAGTGGCATAAAGAAAGAATTTCTTTGACATTTGATGCTGTTATGTTCTTAACTGAAGCTGGGAGATTTATCACCTTTAATGGTGCATGCAAAGTAAATCTTATTTTTAACTTCAGACTCAAAAAGAAAATATACCATTCTGACTTTTTCTTTAAATAGCCCGAGGTTTACAAAGTCAAGAACCATTGAATTCAATTGTATAGGATGGCACAAGTAAGTAATTAAAAAGTAAATTAGCAGATGAGAATAATGAATTTGTAAGTGGGAGGGGCAGAGAGGCCTATAAAAAGTACTCAACCTGAGAAAAAAGGAAGATTAATTTCAGTTAGAAGTTGATTGAGAGAGCTCATTGTGTTTTCAGCCTAAAACTGAAATGCATACTGAACAAAGCTGTTCCAGACTTCATTAACCAGTAATCTATGTACATAAGAGTGACACTGAACAAATAAATGTAGTGGAGCAAAATAAATAAGTTTTTCAAAATAAATGTCTTTTAACAGTAGTTGGCTATTAGTTAAAATAACGAAACAGCTCCAAAAAGCAAGCCTATGAAGTTCTCCTCTTTGATGCTTTTTTAACCCCCATTCAGAATTTTATTTCCTGATTTCAGGAACCTACAAGTAAAGAGACCAATTTTATATATTCTGTGGATCTTTGCAAAAAGATGAAAGCTACAGATTGAAGGTTTTGTCCACAGATGGGTTAGACAGCTCACACAGAATATTTTTAAATGGTTTACTTTGGCCCCTTCTGATGGTTTGGGGCACCCAGAGTAGGAATTCTTTACCTGGATACCTTTCTGGAAGTATAAAACCATCTGAAAGCTAGAAACTGTCTGCAAAGCTTTGTGTTTATGTATCCATGGGTGTTTTCCTGCAGAAAAAGTTCTCCATTATCTTTGAGCTTCCAAAGGGTTCTGTCACCCTTCAAAACATTTAGGAAGAATTGAAATGCTACAGGGAAGTTTTCTGTTTCTCTGTCTCTGTCTCTCTTTAATCGTTTGACAACAGGATTTGAAAGAGATTCTGTTTGCTTTACTTGAAGGACTGAAAATCCAGTTCTATAAGCAGAGAGAAAGATCCCACTTAGTCCTTATCCACTGGGCACACTCTACAGATGTGTAGATAGACCTACATACAGATTGTTGATTGCTGGGAGCAAGTGGGCAGACTTGCAAATGGACTAAGAAATACTCAGGGGGGATAGAAATATGGATCCTAATACTTTCCCTTTAAACTTTAAGTATATACAACATTTCTAATGAGGCCAGCTGACAGAGGAAAAAAAAAGTTAGCCCTCCCCAAAGGTGAAAGTAACTCACGGTAAGGGTGAAGTCTGAACTGATAATGTGGACTCTATATGAAGTCAGAAAAAACTACCTGAAATTTAGAAATAGGGGAGATATTGCTGGGTGTTCTTTAGTGCAGTGTTGGGTTGACTTTATGTTGTCAGGGACATTTCATAGCTCATAGGAGGCGGAGATTAACTTACAGATTTTTGTCTGATAGGGTTTAGCCAGATGAAACAAAATTTTACCTGGTGGAACAGATGACCATAAAGGGTACAATTTATGATCCTGTTGGACATTAACCAAGTCTGCAAAAAAAAAAAAAAATTTGAGGTAAAATTAACACAAATTAACATAAAATTAACCATTAACTATTTTAAAGAGTGTAATTTAGTGGTATTTACATTCAGAATATTGTGCAATGTCACCTCTATCTAGTTCTAAAACATTTTCATCATCCCAAAAGGAAACTCTGCACCCATGAAACAGTCACTCCCCATTCCACCATACTCCCAGCTCTGTAAACCTCTGATCTGCTCTCTGTCTCTATGAAGTTGCTTATTCTGGATATTTCATGTAAATGGAATCATACAGTATGTGGCTTTTTGTGTCTGGCTTCTTTCATTCAGTTTATTTTTGAGGTTCATTCATGCTATAGCATGTATCAGTACTTCACTGCTTTTTATGGTGGGGTAATATTCCACTGTAGGGACAGATCACATGTTGTTTATCCATTCATCTGTTGATGGACTCTTGGGTTGTTTCCATTTTTGGCCATTGTCAACAGTGATACTATGATCATTCTCACATAGCATTTTTTTGTTCCAGTTTTTGAGGAAGCACCAAACTGGTTTCCATAGTGGCTATACCATTTTACATTCCTCATGACAACATACAATTGTTCCAGTTTCTCCATATTCTCATCAATGCTTATTTTCCTTTTTTTGTTGGTTGTGGCTAACCTAGTGGGTGTGATTTAATTATGGTTTTGATTTGCATTTCCCTAATGACTAATGACATTGAGCATATTTATGTCCTTGTTGGCCATTTGTATATCTTCTTTGGAGATGTCTGTTCAAGCTCTCTGCCCATTTTTTTAATTGGGCTGTTTGTCTTTTTGGTGTTGACTTTGTATGTATTCTTTATATATTACAGATATTTAATAAACTCATATCACATATATGATGGACAGATATTTTCTCCCATTTCTTGGCTTATTTTCTCATTTTCTTGGTAAAGCCCAATTTATTTATTTTTTGGTATTTTTGTTGCCTTTGCTTTTGGTGTCATATCTAAAAACAACTGTCAAATTCAAAGTATGAAGATTGACTCCCATGTTTTCATCTGGGTTTTACAGATTTAGGTCTTTGATCCATTTTGAGTTCATTTTTGTATATGGTATGAGTTAAGGGTCCAACTTAATTCTTCTGCACATGGATAATCAGTTGTGCCAGAACCATTTTTCAAAGAGACTGTTCTTTCTTCATTGAACGGTCTTGGCACCCTCATCCAAAACCAATTGACTATGGATTGATAGGTTTATTGTGGGGCTCTCTGTTCAATTCCATCCTTACCTATCTCTGGACTCTTCATTTTTTTGGTCCCACCTGCAGAGATTCTGATGTAATTGATCTGGGGCATAGCATGGGCACTGTTGTTGTTTTTTTTTAACTCCCCAAGATGATCCTAACTGTACTTAGAGTTGAGAATCACTGTCTTAAGAGAAGTTCTAGTGAAACCATGCTTGATCTAATCTCATTAGATTAGGTGCCTCAGGATTCTCACCGGGAAAAATGGCTCTGAGTGGGTGTCACTAAGACCTCTGCTGCAACAATATGGCATTTTCTTACCTATTTCAGAGATGGAAAACACCTGGCACCTAATCTTTGCCCACAATTTCCACTCAACACCTGATCTAACCACAGACCCTTTTATGTTCCAAAACAAAGTAGAAGTACAGAAGTAGGTGATTTCAAGGTGTGGTTCCCAGCTGATTGATAAGCCCAGATTCTTTCCATCTTCCTGCTCTACCATCCCCAGTGTTTCAGTGACATGTGTTCTTTCAAGGGTACAAGAAGGCTGCTGCAATAGCAAAAAGCAACAATGTCCAAAAGCAGGAAGGGGGGAGAAAGAGATTTCCTTACTTCTCTTATCCATTTCTCTCTTTATCCCAGAAAATATCCCTTTCAAGGCCCACTGGGCAGGCCTGTGTCGTATGGCCACACCTTAACTTCAAGGAGGCTCAGAAATAAGTACCTAGATTTTCAGTTTCTCTTAGAACACGAGGAAGGTTCTGCCGGCAAGAATAAAGGGTAGAAAGATGGCTGTTAGGTTGGCAACTAAAAATGTCTGCTTTTCGACACGATGGTAGTAACACTTATTGTTATATGATCACTTTACATTCTAAATGACCACACTTGAGCAGGCTGGCATGTCACACTGGGACAAATGAATTTGCTTAAAGATGCTACAATCTGAAAGCAAGTCCTGTGTTTCTCACTGACCACCCCAACTAACTGAGTCCTGAGTCAATATTGCTATGACTAGGGAACCCTATGCGTCTTTTTCCTCTAGGCTTCTACAGAATTTGTGATCCCTTCAGAGCCAATTTAATTTAATTAATCTAATAAAGGACGGCACAGGAGAAGGCTGCTATTGTGCTGTAATGCTCAGGAGGTAGCTTTGTATTTGCTTTTTTTTTTAAAGTTTGATTAAAAATTCAATAAAACAAACAAGTTACAATGTATAATTATCATTAATCTCAGAGCAGATTATTTTCATGCACTTATGAAAAACTCAAGTAATCTTATCTAGCCTTGCAATTTAGACATAAATTCACTGAGGAAATCTTCTTCGTCTTTATTCAAGGTTCTACTCTGTTCTAATTCTTAGAACATTTAACTTATTTGTGTATATTCTCCACTTTTTTGATCAATTCTTATTTTCTCAAACTTAAACAAAAATTACTGTTTAACAATGCACGTTGGTTGTAATGTTACCAGCCCGGATCCTTGGACTCTTTAATCAATAAAAGTTGATGAGGCCAGCTGAGGAATTCAGGCAAGTCTTTCCGCCCCAAGGTGGGATGTGTTGGTCCCTCAAATGTAGTGAGGGTAGGGGCGGACATGTGGATCTGGCTGGAGGGGTGGCTTAGGTAGTCTGCCCAACCCTTTGGTGGTGTTGTGTGCAGGGATCATGCGTAGTACGCTGCTTTTGCTCCCTCGAAAGTTGCAGTTGCCGGAGGGTGGGAAGGGATAGACTGGGATTTCAAAATTGTAGAATAGATAAACAAGATTATCCTGTATAGCACAGGGAAATATACACAAGATCTTATTGTAGCTCAGAGAGAAAAAAAATGTGACAATGAATATATATATATATGTTCATGTATAACTGAAAAATTGTGCTCTACACTGGAATTTGACACAACATTGTAAAAGGATTATAAATCAATAAAAAATGTTAAAAAAAGTTGCAGTTGAGTCTTGAACGTTTTGTATCTTATTTTTCATAATTTGACCCAACTGCACATCCATGCAGTTATTTTTAGTCTCTTATAGTTGTTTCTTTGTATTCTGTTGCTCAGTGAGATGTTTGTCCAGGTTCAAGTACTTCTGTAAAGGGTCCAAGGTCCCAGCTTACCTCAGTAAGAATACAAATAATATAAAACTATAGAAAGTTAAAAGGAAAAGTGCCCCCTTGCATTGCCATCCCCCAACCCCAGCCAATTCCCCATCCTTAAATACCCCTCCACAGTTAACAATTCAATACTTGTTGTAGGCCTACAGAAATACGCACCTACAGACTTGTGCATTGTTTAAAGAGCACATTACATATTGTTCTACAGCTTTTTTCCCCTCATTTAACAATATATCCTAGTCAACTTTCCATATGCTTATGTATAAATTTACTTAATGTTTATCATGTATTATATTCCATATAATGTGCCTTTTGTAATTTTCAGAATATTTTTATCTTCCACTCCCCTTTTTTTCATAGAAAAGAGCTCCCCTTGACTAACACTGTAATGACTCTGAGTTTTAACAACGGTGCTAATAAATTTTAGGAATGCTAAAGTCTTGATAGAACATAATCTTTTTCAGCATGAAATTGGATAAAAAATGATGCTATGATTTTATAATGATGATGATTATGACAACTATTTGTGTTTATACATTTTAAGATAATTTTCTATAAAGAATCTCATTTACACTTCATCTAATGATATTTTGTCTGGAAGTGCCTGCATATTCTCCTGATAACACTATTTTTATTGTAATAAAGTCTTACGGCATGAGCTGGGAACAGCATGGTAATGTTGTTATTGCTATCCAAGTAATTATTATTTAATAAAGATGAAAATTAATAGCTCGAACATTATTTCATGTGCAACCTTACCCAGCTTTGAATGTAGGATTCCTGACTATATCCTGCTGTTTCTTATTTCTGAGCTTCAATATACATGAGGAAAAATGGACAGAATTAAAAGGGAGAAAGACAATTCCATAATTATAGTGCTTGATTTTAATACTCCATCACAGGAATTGATAGAAAAACTAGAACCAGAAAATTAGTGCAGACATGGAAAATTTGAACAACACTATCAACCACCTTTATCTGATTGATATTTATAGGAAACTATATCAGGAAGTGCAGAATACACATTCTTTTCAAGGTTTCATTATACATTCTTAAAAACAGACCATCAGCTAGGTTATAAAACAAGTGTCAATAAATTCATAGGAAATTAAGAAAACAAAATACATTTTCTGACTGCAGAGGAATTAATATAAAAATTAATAACAATACAATATCTAGGAAAACCTTGAATATTTAGAAATTAAACAATGTACTTCTAAATAAATCATGAGTCAAAGAAACTACAGAGGAAACTAGAATACATTTTGAACTATATGATAAAGAACATATAACATGTATTTGTAGAATGAAGCCAAAACAGCATTTAAAAGAAAAGATAAAACTTTAAATGTTTATATCAATGACCCAAGGTTATATATCTACAAGAAGTTAGAATAAGAGGAACAAAATAAACTCAATGAGAAGGAAAAAGACTAACGATAAATTCAAATCAATAAAATAAAAACAAATAAAGAATAAAGAAAATTAACTGATCAAAAAGTCGGTTCTTTGAAATGATCAACAAAACCAATGATGCCCTAGGTAGAATGATTAAGGAAAAAACAAAACACAAATCAGCAACATCAAGACTTAAATTTTTGTTACAGAGCACACAGGCATTAAAAGGAAAATATAATCTTATAAACAACTTTATGCCAACAAATTCAACAAACTATACGAAACTGACAAATTTCTTGAAAAATACAATGTACCTAAACTGATACAAGATGAAACAGAAAATTTCAATAGCCCTATATCTCTTAGAGAAAACTAAATACATTATCAAAGACCTTCCCATAAATAAAACACCCTCTAGGTTTAGATAGTTTCACTGGTGAATGGTATCAAACACTCAAGGAAGATATAAAACCACTGTTACATAACCTTCTATCAGCAAAGAGAGGAGAGAATACTTCCTCACTCATTTTGTGAGGCCAGCATAACCTTAACACCCAAATATGAGGAAGACATTATTAAAAAATAAAGGAACATTGATGCAAAAATTCTTAGCAAAAAATAAATTGAATGCAACAATTTAAAAAGGATCAGATACCTTACACCATATACAAAAATCAACTCAAAGTGGATTAAAGACTTAAACATAAGACAAGATACAATAAACCTCCTAGAGGAAAACATAGGCAAAACATTATCTGACATACATTTCAAAAATTTTCTCCTAGAAGAAATAAAAGCAAGAATAAACAAATGGGACCTAATGAAACTTACAAGCTTCTGCACAGCAAAGGAAACCAGAAATAAAATAAGAAGAAAACCTACGGAATGGGAGAAAATTTTTGCAAGTGAAACCGACAAAGGCTTGATCTCCAAAATATATATATAAGCAGCTCATATGACTCAATAAGAAAAAAATAAACAACCCAATCCAAAAATGGGCAGAAGACCTAAACAAGCAATTCTCCAAGGAAGACATACAAATGATCAAAAAGCACATGAAAAAATGCTCAATATCACTAATTATCAGAGAAATGCAAATCAAAACTACAATGAGGTATCACCTCTCACCAGTCAGAATGGCCATCATTCAAAAATCCAAAAATGACAAATGCTGGAGAGGCTGTGGAGAAAGGGGAACCCTCCTACACTGCTGGTGGGAATGCAGTTTGGTGCAGCCACTATGGAAAACAGTGTGGAGATTCCTCAAAAGACTAGGAATAGACTTACCATATGACCCAGGAATCCCACTCCTGGGCTTGTATCCAGAAGGAAATCTATTTCAGGATGACACCTGCACCCCAATGTTCATAGCAGCACTATTTACAATAGCCAAAACATGGAAACAGCCTAAATGTCCATCAATAGGTGACTGGATAAAGAAGAGTGGTATATTTATACAATGGAATACTACTCAGCCATAAAAACTGACAACATAATGCCATTCGCAGCAACATGGATGCTCCTAGAGAATGTCATTCTAAGTGAAGTAAGCCAGAAAGAGAAAGAAAAATACCATATGAGATCACTCATATGTGGAATCTAAAAAACAAAAACAAAAACAAACAAACAAACAAAAACAAAGCATAAATACAGGACAGAAATAGACTCATGGACAGAGAATACAGACTTGTGGTTACCAGGGGGGTAGAGGGTGGGAAGGGATAGACTGGGATTTCAAAATTGTAGAATAGATAAACAAGATTACACTGTATAGCACAGGGAAATATACACAAAATGTTATGATAAATCACAGAGAAAAAAATGTGACAATGAGTGTGTATATGTCCATGAATGACTGAAAAATTGTGCTGAACACTGGAATTTGACACAACATTGTAAAATGATTATAAATCAATAAAAAATGTTAAAAAAAAAAAGGATCAGATATCATGACCAAGTAGGGCTTATTCCAGCAGTGCAGGATTAATTCAATATTCAAAACTTAACTGAGGTCTCTTTTTCCTTGCCAGGCCTAAGCACTCCATTTATGCAAAGAGAAAACTAAGACAAGCAGGTGGAGGGCTTGCAGGAGAGACTCAGCTACATCAAGTGATCAAGTGATTCAGAAAGTTTTGTCCCCCTGGCTCAAAACTCCTTCTTCACCTGAAGACACCAAGGTAGCAGGGGCCACCAGCAGGGAGATCACGCCACATTCATCCTTCACCAAGAGACGTCTGGTGGCTTGGCCAAGGTAAACATCTGCCCCCTCAGATAGCACCGGAGGCACCAGGACCAAGTGGACCAAAACAACAACACAAAGTCTCTGAAAATTAAACTGCCATTGAAATCAGAGCCTGTAAAACTAGATAAAGACCCACATGCTAAACCTAAGCAAGGTGACTGACTTCTAAGATAAAAGATTTACACAGAACCCACAGTCTCCTAATAAAAGAGACAAAATGTGCAGAATACAAATGAAAAATCACCTAAAATACAGAGAACCAAGAACATAAGAATTTGAACGAGAAATGACAACCAACCGACACCAACACTGAGATAAGCCAGATTTTAAAGCATCCATCATAAAAAAAAAAGTTTTTGACAATCAATTACAAATTCTCAGATGGCTATTCTGACTAGTGTGAGGTGATATGAATACCCATCATTAAAAAGTCTACAAATAAATGCTGGAGAGGGTGTGGAGAAAAATGAACCCTACTATACTATTGGTGGGAATGGAAATTGGTGCAGCCACTATGGAGGACAGTATGGAGGTTCCTTAAAAAGCTAAAAATAGAGTTACCATATGATCTAGCAATTCCATTCCTGGGTATATATCCAGAGAAAACTGTAATTTGAAAGGACACATGTACCCCAATGTTCATAGCAGCACTATTTACAATAGCCAAGACATGGACACAATCTAAATGTCCACCAACAGATGACTGGATAAAGAAGATGTGGTATATTTATACAATGGAATGTTACTCAGTCATAAAAATGAATGAAATAATGCCATTTGCAGCAACATGGATGGATCAAGAGATTATCATATTAAGTAAAGTTAGTCAGACAGAGAAAGACAAATATCATATGGTATCACTTATGTGTGGAATAAAAAAATGATACAAATTCTATTTATAAACCAAAACCAGATTCATTTCTACCCTCAGAGTCCCAGAAGAAGAAGAGAAAGGGAATGAGGGGCTGAAAGAGCATTTGAAAAAGTCATGGTTGAAAACTTCCCAAATTTGGCAAAAGCTACAAACTTACAGACTGAAGAAGCTAAGCTAATCCTGAATATAATTAACCCAAAGAAATCCATGCCACAACACATACAGTTAAACTCTGCAAGCTAAAGATATAGAAAAGAATCTTGAAGGTAGCCAGAGAAAAACAACTGCATTATGCACCAATTCAAATGACAGTAAATTTCTCATCTGAAATGCGGAGACCAGAAGGAAGGATCACATTATTTCTGAGGTGTTGAAAGAAAACAAATTTAATCATGAATTCTAGATCTGGTGAAGCTATTGTTCGTAATTAAAAAGGGAAATAAAAATATTCTTGAATAAAGAAAAACTTAAAAAAAAAATCATGACTTGTAGATCAACCCTTAAAGGCTGACAAAGGAATTTCTTCCAACAGGGAGGAAATGATAAAAGAAGGAATCTTGCAGTATCAGGAAGAAAGAAGGAAGAATGGGCAGAGCAGAAATGTGATAGACTATCCTTTTCCTAATGACTTTAATAAATAATATTTGATAATTGAAATAAAATTTCTAACACCATTTGATGCCCAAAGCAATGATATTCAAAAGTGGGGAAAGTAGAGGAATCTAAATGGAATTTAGATATCTAAACTCAAAGAGGCAAAATGTTGACACCAGTATATGTCACACAAGTATGTTAAAATCACCAGAGTAACCATTATAAAACCTATGCAAGGATATGAATTCAAAAACACTATAAATAAGTCAGGATAGAATCCTAAAAAATATTCCAGTAATGCAAAAGAAGTCAAACTAGAAAAAAAAGGAAATATGAAATCTAGAGGAAACAAATAGAAAACAAATAAAAAATGGCAGACTTATGTGATAATACAGCAATTACCTTAAATGTAAACAGTCTTAACACACCAATGAAAAGAGGTTGATATAGTGTATAAGAAAGCATGACCCAATTATAAAAAAAAAAATCACTTCAAATCAATGACATAGGTAGGCTGAAAGTGAAAGGATGGAAAAAGTTTTACCATGCAAACAATCAATAATAGCAGGAGAGACTGTATTAATATCTGAAAAGGTAGATTTGAGAAAAAGAAAATTACTAGAGACAAAGAGGGACACTACATAGAGATAACAGTGAATCCACCAGGAAGACATAATGATCCTGGATGTGTATGCACCAAACAACAAGCCTCAAAGTACAGAGAATAAAAAGTGATAAAGGTGAAAGGAGAAATAGACAAATTCATAATTTTATCTCCTCTTAGCATGTGCTACACATTCTATTTCAATAACACAATCAACCAATAGGATCTTACTGGTGTACATAGAAAACTTCACCCCAAAACAGCAGAAAAGTCCATGGAACATTCACCAAGATAAGCCATATCCTGGGCCTTAAAACAAACCTCAACAAATTTCAAAGAATTGAAATCATACAGAGTATTTTCTCTCACCATAATTTGAATCAAACAAAAATTAGTAATAGAAAGACAATAGCAAAAGTCCTAAACATGTGGAAATTAAACAACACACTTCTAAATAATCCTAACTCAAAAAGGAAGTCTCAAAAGAAAAAAAAATCTTAAAGAAAATGAAAACATCAGAGCAAAATGTACAGAATGCAGTGCTGAGAGGAAAATTTATAGCACTAATTCTTAAATTAGAAATAAGAAAGAGGTCTAAAGTCAACCAAATATTTCTACCTCAAGAAATCAGTAAAAGAAGCACAAAATAAATTCAGAGCAAGCAGAAGGAAGGAAATAACAAGGAAAGCGGTAGAGAGCAATGAAAGTGAAAATAGAAAATCAATTTTTAAAAATCAATGAAAAAAGAGAAAGCTAATTCTTAAAACAATCAAATGGATAAACCTTTGATAAGATTGACAAAAATAAAAATATGTAAGAAAGAAACCCCTGATTTCAGGAATGAAAAAGGCGATATTACTACAGATTCTGCAGCCACTAAAAAGATAAGACACTACCATGAAGAACTTTATCCTCATAATTCAATGACTTAGAAGAAATAGACAAATTCCTCAAAAACCACAAACTAACGAAATCTACTAAT
Organism: Vicugna pacos; assembly: GCF_048564905.1. NCBI lineage: Eukaryota > Metazoa > Chordata > Mammalia > Artiodactyla > Camelidae > Vicugna > Vicugna pacos. The sequence continues at coordinate 30,915,344 of NC_133003.1, read as the reverse complement.
ATGTAACAATCTGAATAGCCCGAAAATATTAAAGAAATTGAGTTCATAATTTTAAATCTCCTGAAAAGAAGTCATCAGGCTCAGATGGTTTCACTGGAGAATTCTATGGAACATTTGAAGAAGAATTAACTCTAATTTTATACCAGAAAATAGAAAAGGAAACACTTCTCAACTTATTTTATGAGGCCAATATTACTCTGATAACAAAATCAGATAAAGATAGTACCAAAAAAAAAAAAAAACAAAGAAAGAAAGAAAAAAATTACAAACCAATAGCTCCCATGAACTTAGATTTAAAAATCCTTCACAAAATTTTAACAAGCCAAATCCAATAATGTTTCAAAAAAAATCATACACCATTACTAGTGGATTAATTCCAGGTATGAAAGACTGTTTCAACATTTTAAAATCAATCAATATAATCTACGATATCAACAAACTACAAGAGAAAAATCATAATATATATGTTTTAAATAAAATATATTTATAATATGCATGAAATGTATTTTATGTACTAGCTGAAGATAAAAAACTAAAATTTAAATTCCACAGTAGTCCCCTCAAACTCAAAATTCTTAAAAATCTACTAATGCTATCCAAGACTTTTACAATGAAAATATTGCTGAGATTTTTAAAGACCCAAATAAATAGCTATCCATATATGATGTTCATCAGTCGTAACATTAAATTTTGTTAAGATGTCAATTCACTCCAAGTTGATCTATAGATTCAACACAATCCCAGTCTAAATTTGTCATTTTTTCAAAAGAAATAGACAAAACAGTTTTAAAAATTAAGTGTAGATGCAAACTATCTGTAAAATTAAATGTAGATGCCAAAGCATCTTTAAATGTAGACGCCAAAGCAAAAATAAAAATCATTAAACGTAGGTGCCAAAGCAAAAGTAAAAAAAGAACAAAGTTGGAGGCCTCACTCTTTTTTGGATAAGAGAGCTTCTGTGCTATTTCTATTAGTGTGTTCACCACATTTTAAGGTAATTGTTGTTAATATAATGCATGCTCCTTGAGGACAGGGACCATATCTCCATCATCTCTGTCTTAATCCTCTTTTGTCTTAACACATGTTTGTAATAAACAGTGCTGAGCTGGTTAAACAATAATGGTCATTTTATATCTATATGATTTTATTTTGAGAAATAAAGAGACACTGGGTATCTAAATCATTGAGCATGTGGGTAGGACTCTCTGGTGATAACATCAGGAATGTAGCCAGCTCTTTTTCCTTCCAAGAGGCAGGTCCAGAACCCTGGGTCTCTGGTTTCCATTTAACACATGGGGAAGCCCCTGGAGGATATTCAGTGAGTTTGGTCTTACATCAAGAAACTATTTGGAGTCTGGCTTCAGCCAACCTTAAGTTTAATTATTCATGGTAAATATTGCTTGCCAATTGACATCTTTGTTTATATTGAATCTGATGATTTCAATCTTTGATTGCACGTGGCTTTTCTTCCTTTAACATTATGTATCACTCAATTCTTCGAGGTGAAACAGAGGGACCCCTTTCAACACTTAAGGCGAGCTCCTTAGTTTTGGGCAACATCAGCCAACGAATTTTGTATCTTGCCAATTCTCTAATACTTTATTCTGTGGACTTTTATAAATAGCTTTGACAAATCCAAAAGGCCATCCACTTTCTCTTTACAGAAGTTGCAAATTGGTATTCGTCCATGTGTGAGTATTTCCAAACATTCTTCCTACCCAAAGTTGTTTATTTGCACAGAGCTTTGGTCCAGTTCAGTGTCCAGTGAGATTATTCATAATGACTTTTGAAATCATCTGTTTTTTGATTGTTTACCTCCAGGAAACATCACTGCATACTGTTGAAGTCATCCCAGACAATGCCTGTTTTTCATTCCATTAAGTCATTAAGAACAGCACCAAATCAAGCATGAGACGCTTTTTCCGTCTGTAACAAACAACGATGCTCCTATTTGATTATCTGTGTTTTTCATTCTCGTATTTTCTGACCACGAAGATTTAAACAGTGTGAAAGTAATGCAAAACAAATAACCTGTTCAGACAAATCAGTCCAACGCTGTATTCTGAGGGTAATTGTGGAGGACAAAACGAGGCACAAGCATTAAATTATCAGGTTCAATTTCATAGGTTTCACCTACCTGCAGATAGTCCACTGGTAGTACCCAACCAGTCAATGTTTATTGAGCATCTGTTACATGCCACGTTAAGAACTACGAGGATTCCAGAGATGAAAAAGGTAAGGTTCCTGGACATACATGTGCAAATCAAGCCAAGAAGTATACGACAAATGTCGATAAAGATGTGTGAATTAATGCTATTGGAGTTAAATAGGGAACGTCAAAAGTCTAGCCTACAAATGGCTAGGCTTACAAGATTTCATGGAGGAACATGGTATTTGAACTGTGACTTAAAGAATGGATAATAGTTGCACAGGCAAGGAAGGATATGCCTATACATGAAATGGCACATGCAAAAGCACAGACGTCAGGAAGACAGAGGGGGTCAAATCCATCTGTCACAGGCTATGTGCATACTCTTCTGGTCAGCAAAACTTCTGTATGACAGCTCTTCCCTTCATCACGGTGAAGTGATGGGAAGCAGTTGATACGCTTGACGAAGAGTCACCTCTGTACAGAGGCCATCTAGGGGTTTCTTATTAGAGGGAGTAGTTATTCTTTTTCAAAGAAAGCTTACTCACTCAGTAGAATCCAATCCGTATGTAAAGGCTTTTATCTTGCACACATATACTGATTATCCATTTTCTCTCTGTTGAACAGGATTGAGGGAATGAGGGCATGATCCTGCTTTGACCTAAGTGGGGTCTTGTTAGATTGGACCCAAAGGTAAAGGGCTTTCCAAAAAGTGAGGTTGATGATTGGTGCTTGATGTAAATACCAACTTTGAGAATTACAACGTTTCTTAAGTAAGTTTGGATTAAGCTAATATTAACATCAGGTTGCAAATACTGTAATTACTCCTCAGCTATGGCCATTAAGGATAGGGAAGAAATGTACCTGGTCTTGTACTAAGTGAAAAGTAGATGCAAAAAATTAACATGTAATATTTGTTGAGTACTAAGTACATGCAAGGTCCTGAGATAAGAGTTCACATACGTTGTCTCAATCCTTATAACAGCATTCTGAAGTAGACAGTATCATTTCTATCTTACATTTGAGGAAATTAGTGCATGGTTAATTAACTTGACCAGGGGTCCATAGCTGGTAGGTAGAGGAGCCAGGATTTGAAGCCAGGCAATGTGGATTCAGCCCATCTTCTTAATTGCTGGGCTAAGTGCAATGGGGATCATAATGGTGTATCTCTCAAAGTGCTGTTATAATCATAACAAGAGTTAATATATGTAAAGTGCCTTCCTCAACATCTGGCGTTTAGTAACTACTCAATGAAGAATAAAAATTATTATTGGAAGATGAAGTTACTTGCCCAGAGTTGCATGTGGCCAGATTGACTAAAGAACACCATGCTTTTAACCCTTATAATACTGTATAGATATTCTTGACTTTACTATAATTATGTCATCTTTTATTGTTGTTTTATTTAATTTTGTTTCAGAAAGCTTAACTTGTTGCAATATTCGACAGGCCAGGCCAGTAAAAATAAAACTTGAATTTCATGTTAAACGTGTACAAATCTAAAATGAACTCAAATCACTGTGACTTAAGCCTTTAAAAAAACATGTATGCTAAACCCATACTCCTAGCAGTATTATTCACTTTAGCCAAAAGGTGGAAGCAATCCAAGTGTCCACTGATGAATAAATGGATAAACAAATGAAACCTAGACATTATGCTAAGTGAAATTAAGCCAGCCAGAAAAGGACAAATACCGTATGATTCAATTTATAGAAGGTACCTAAAATAATCAAATTCATAGAGACAGAAAATGGGGTGGTGATTGTCAGGGAATGGTGGGAGGGGAAGTGGGGAGTGATTGTTTAATGAGTAGAGAGTTTCAGTCTTAAAAGATGAAAAAAGTTCTGAAGATAGATGATGGTGATGGTTATACAATGGTCGGACTGAAGTTAATGCCCCTGAACTGTACACCGAAAAATGGTTAAAATGGTAAACTTTATGATATGTACATGTTACGACAATATAAAAAATCATCTATACAAAGAAATTGAATTCAATATATTCAGACAAATGCAAAAAGCCTCATGGTCATCACAATAAAAATGAGGTATTTTTGAAAACAGGTAGAAGTCATTTTCCTTCTTAAATGCATTGTGAATGTGATGATAAATTTTTTGTTTATTTTAAATATTGAAACATATTAATTGAAGCCTTCAGTATTCAGCTGTTGAATACTGGATTTCGATAATCCTCTTCTCTGCTGTTTTTCTGATGTTCTCATTTCTAAAACCTAATTCTCCTGGGGAATATGCTACTCCTTTTCAGCAGATGAACAGATTCTATAATTTAAATATTCAAAAATATGAGGCAGCTATGGGGTGGGAGGACACAGTACGGAGATGCTATTATCTTGGGGACACCATATTAAGAATAAATTGGATTCTTCATTCCCTTCTGGAAAAAGGGTTGGGAACTAATATTTTTGAGACCCCATTAGCATCCATGGTTTGAACAACCATGCTGAGAACTTTGTATATATTATTGCATTAATTCTTACAGGACCCTCATTTCTAGAGAGGAAAGAGTCTTGCTGCTGCATTGGTCAAGGAGTTACCTTTGCGGTGCAGGATCCAGGTGCTCCCAAATGAAAAGAAAATCAAGAGATGGAGAGAATCAGTTCATCTACATCCTTGGCTCCTTGATATTTTGTGCCTAATAGTTCTTTGTTTTGGAGGCTGACCTACGCACTGTAGGGTGTTGAGCAGCATCCTTGTTGCCCACTTGATATACACGATATACGTGTTTCAGGGCTGAGGCTTGGAGGAGAGAAGGGAGCTAGACTACAACAGGTGGTGGACTGGGCATTGAGAACAATTTTGGGAGATAGAGAGAGAAAAAGGAGAATCTTTGTAGCTACTGCTATAGACACTGAATGAGAGAATCCCCCAAAGGATCTTTGAGAGTTATTTAAGAGTGAATTTTCCTCTTCACAATCTTCTTAAAAGTTTGGATCAGGATATGAGTTGCTCTGAATTGTGCTTTTTTATCTGGCTGCTGTTTCTTTGAATATGATTCTGTGTTTAAACTGGACCACATGGTAGGGATTTGTATAGATTTTATATGGGTTACACTCACAACAGTCTTCCGAATTCACATTATCCTCATTTTATAGATGATGCCCTGACCTCTCTGAAAGGTAAGATTGTACCTGTACCATTCTGCCTTCTTCTGCCCTTTGCCTTCACAAAAGGGACCATGTTTCATTTTCTCAAAATCTTAAAAAGACTAGTATGAAAAGACACTTTTTTTCTCTTTTTAAATGACGTCATATCTTACATTCAGAGGTAGTTTAACATCTAACCATCATATGACTCAGAAAGGTTTGTCTGCAAGTTTCTTATTGCTGCTGTCACAAGTTACTACAAATTTAGTGGCTTAAAACAATACAAACTCACTATCTTACAGTTCTGGAGATCCACCATCAGTCTCAGTGGGCTAAAACCAAAGTGTCAGCAGGGCTACTTTCTTTCTGGAGAATCTAGGGGAGAATCTGTTCCCTTGCCATTTCCAGCTCCTAGAGTCTGTGTGCATTCTTGACTAATAACCTCACATCACTCAGTCTCTGTTTTCTTTGCTCATATCTACTCCTCTCTTTGACCTGCCTGCCTCCTTCTTAATCAGGACACTTGTGTTTGCTTTGGGCCCACCTAAATATTCCAGGACAATCTATTTCAGGATACTTAATCACATCTGGCAGTCCCTTCTGCCATGCAAAATAGCATATTTTCAGGTTGCAGAGATTAGGATATGGACATCTTTGGGGGCCATTTCTTCTACCTCCCATAGCAAGGGTGTAAGAACTTGCGCCATGTGTGGTCTCAATCTGATAACACATTTGAATTGTTCCATCTTGACTTGATTTTTTTAATGTGACATTCCTAGGCTTAGCTGACATTTAATTTTCACACTAGAAAAGTGATAAGGATTAATTGAATTATAATAATTTTGATGGAGATACTGATAAGAGTTTTATATACAAACTCAAATTCTTCTTTAACTTCATTCCAACTGTCTAATTACCAGGTCTGTCCAGAAGAAGAAAGCAGTGGCTGTAGACATTCAATGATCTTCCACTGAAGATGGAATGGTCTTCCAATAGTCTTCCTGAAACATACAGCATGTGTAATAGTTAATAGTGTATGCGTTAAGAGCATGGACTTGCAGTCAGATTGACAGTGTGTTCAAATACCACCTCTGGCACATGTTGAGAAACTTTAGGCCCATCCTGAGCCTCTGTTTTCTTGCCTGAAAGGAATGATACTGGTGCCTGTTGCATCACAGGGCTGTGCTGAGGATTCAAGGAGAACTGTGTGAAATGCAGACTCAAGTGCCTGGCACACAATGACCACTTAGTAAATGGGAGCTAATATTTGTCGGACTGAATTATTACCTACTAACAGGTAAGACTGTAAAATAGACTTTCTTTACCTTCCTATGCTCATGACTATTTTAAGGAGATTTTCTTAGGAAGAGCTCACCCTTCCTCCAGGAAGGGGGCAAGTAGGGGAGTGAATGCTTAAATGTTATAGGTTTTATGTGTGTGTGTGTGTGTTGATAAAGATGTTTTGGAACTAGATATAGATGGTGGTTGTAAAACACTGTGAATACACTGTGAATGTATTAAATGCCAGTGAACTGTATACTTTAAAATGGTTAAAATAGTGAGTTTTATGGTATGTGTATTTTACCTCAATTAAAAAAAAAACATGGGATGATCTGAAGGGCTTCTTTCTTCTGAAATTTAGGATACATGGATGTGAGGGGATGTGGAGATATTTGCACTGGAATTTGGGGCTCTCAAGCTAAGGAAATCAGAAATTTAAAAGTATAGGAATAATGCCTCTTGTGTCTCTTCTGTTTATTTTTTTCTATTAAAGTGGAATAAAATTAAATTTAATATATTATTTAAAAGCCATTGAAAGTATCTGATTCTAGCAAAGTATTTCTATCCATTATCTAATTTACCTATGTAGCCAAGCTTGTCTCTGTACATACACAGAAAATTTACATAATAATGTTCACCTGATGGAAATAATACTAATTTCTGGATGGTGAAATTTGTGTGGATTAAAATAAGACTTCCTCTTATTTTTCTGCATTGTTTGAATTCTTTATATTGAACACATATCATTTTTATGAACATCACTGTGTGATTTCTCTTCAGTCAACCAACTGGCCTAACAAGCATACATGGAAAATAGAGGCAAATAAGCCAAGATGTAATAACAATTAATTCTGGGATAGATATGGTCCATTGTTATTTCTTTTTTCATTCTTTTTTGGGGTACTTTTTCAATTCCCAAAGTAATATTTTAAAAACACATAAAAGAGAGAACCATTAGGAAAGTTGTCTAACATCACAAAGCTGCTAGGGGTGGAGATGGTGGCAGTTCAAAATCAGATTTGCCTGACTCCAGAGCTCAGTTCTCAGCGTTGAGTTAATCTTGCCATAAGTAATATGGTTTTATTTTTCAAAAATTTAACCTAACTGCATTTTCCTCCTGGATTCTAACTACTGACTGAGCCCTGCATGCGTCCTTCAAAATGCCAAGACTGCAGAGGAGGGTATTGTCTGTGCTACCTCTTAAGAACATGAAGCACTCGATCCATTTCAAGGAAATTATCCACCTACTACCAAAATGCCCAGAGATGGAGCATCTGCTGTGTACAGGGCAAAAACAAGAGGCGTTGATCACAGAATCTGAATCTGTAGTTTTCATGGATTAAGATGCCCAGCAGCCTACCGCAGTGGGGGCTCTGTGGTAATGAGACATTAATTTGTTCATGTCTGTCGAGTTCCTGGGAACTATAAATGTTTGATGTCTGATTATCACAAATGTACTCCTTAAGACATTTTTGGTTGCAAGAAGCAGAGACCAAGTTAAACTAAAGAAAAATGGAAAGTTTATGACAGAAATACTGAGTGATTTTTGCAGGATTCAAAGAGAGATACATCTGAACCTTAGGCACAAAATGGCACAAGAGACAGGACTTGGTGGCTTAGAGCAAATGCTCTGAGGACAGATTGTCTGAGTTAGAATCTTTCCTGTGACATGAACCCTCTCATCTTGAACAATTTACCTAACAACTCAGTGAGCTCATCTGTAAAATGGGTATAATGATAGTAGGTTCCTGAAAGGTGGTTCTGAGTGTTAAACAGTGATGCTTGTAAAGGACTTATCACAGTGCCTGCTACTTACCAAGCACTCAGTAACTATTAGCTCTTTAAGTCTTCTTATCATTACAATATGTCACTGTAGACTTGATTTCTTAACTTCCTAGTCCATACAGTTAAGGATCACTCAACCCTACTGATTTTATATGTTCCTGGTCTAGCCACAGGGAACAAATTAAGTTGACATTCTCTTGGTTCCCAAGCCAAATTTCTAGAGAAGAGCATTTGGTTTATTGGAATAGGCATCCATTCCTGGTCTAATAAACTAAATCCGGTAGGCAGGGCTAATCATGGCTGCCAGGAACCCACTGTTGCAACCACGTGGATAGAGGAAAGGGGTCAGGTGGTGGACACTGGCCAAACTGGTATACAATACACCAAGGAAGCCTCTAAATGTGCTCCTCTTGGTGACATTCAATAGGAAAAGGGAAAAATGAAGCAGACAAAAAAAGTCTTTATCTTGGTTGTTCAAAGAGTATCTCTGTGAATTCTTATCTTTCTTCTTAAAAACAAAACAAAACAAAATAGTGTTCTTGGATTAAACATTTCAGGAAGGAGACTGCAAATTGCCATGGAGATGATGGAGGAAATTATACACTTGTTCCTTTTTTTCTTCTTCACAGCCTATGCATAGGGATGGACTGAGGTATTAGCCTCAGCTCTTTTTCCACAGTGAACTGAAATGTTTTAACAAAATCTGCCACTCTACCAGCAATAATAGACTTTTCTACATGCAAGTGTTAAAATCTTTTCATTGTAATACAGTTAACTTTACTAAACACCAGGCTACATTTGCTTGTCAAGGAAGATGCCCTGCACCAAGCTGTGAATCTGGATAATTTTATTCAAATTTGTGGGGTTTTTTTTAAGGATGCCTATCTTCTAATCCGGTTTCAGCGTCCATTAATAATTAACTAGGTCACAAGTATCTGTTACTTGCAATTATTTGGTTGCAAGTAACAAGAAGTCAAACTTGGATTAGCTTAAACAATAAGGGTGGGGCAAGCTTCAGATACAGGTTGATCTAGTGGCTCAGTCGGGGCCGAATTTCTTTTTGTTTCTCCATACTGTCTTTCTCATCATTAGTTTCATTTAAAAACTGACCTCTTTTATGGACACAAAAGACTGGCAGCAGGAAAAGGTGCCACACTTTTCTATTTTAGCAGAGAGGAGAAAGAATTCTCTTGGTAGCTTACACAGAAAATAGAGGCCACTTCTTTCTCAGAATTCCTCCAAAAAGCCATTTACTCTTGCTGGGAGAGAAGGAAACACTGGCTGACACAAGCCAGTCAGGGCCTGTCCTTGGATTCTTGGGAGAGTTCAATTCCAGCCAAGCCTCATGACTGAGAAGCTTGAGGTCTTATTAAAAAGGAAGAAGGCTAGAAGGTATGTGGGGGAGGCGACCAACAAATGTTCTCTCCAAAATGCTTCTTTTTATTTCAAGTTACACTCATTTTGTGTCCTTCCCTAGATTGCAATGCAGCATAATCTTTTTGCCAATTTTGGTGAGTGTGGCTAGACGTCTGGCTTTAGTTAGAGAACTGCCTTAGGAATAAATTAAGAGGGTGGGCTCTCACTTTTCCTACTGAAGACATCCAGACATCAGAAAGATGAGATTAGTTTTAATTCATTAAAGAAGTGTCTTTATGTTTAATGAAATACTATGCAGATCTATTTTCATAGTTTGAAGGGAATCATGCTGAGACATCTTGATTCTGGATTTAAAATAGTTCCAGCCTGAATACCAAGTCCTGTTCCCATTGTAAAGCTACTAATTATTTAGGCATTGGTGAGCACTACCTTATCTCATTGTCTATCAGCAGCTAAATTTATGGTGAAGCCTGAATTACTTGAAATTATACGTATTACGAACATCTGTAAAAAGGAATGTTGAGGGTGGGTAAATGGCATAAGAGAGGCAAAAAATCAATTTGGGTGAAATACGGAGACTGACTACTTAAATGATGTGTTTTATGGCCTTCATTGGTTCCCTTTGAACAAATAAAGCAAATTTGAACATCTGAAAGAGTGTGGCTGATTACCAGAGGAAAACAATATGTCAAGATAATCATTCCCTTTACACTACTTTTTACTGGTGACCTGAATATTTACCAGGATCTAACGTCCCCATTTGTCTTGTAAAGGCTTTTGAGATCTTCCCAGTGTTAAATACTAAAGTCCCATGGTGTCCAGAGAAGTCTATTACTATTCCCAGTAAGCCTGAATATTGATATAATCAAAGAAAACTATTCACTGTCATTAATTTAGCATATTAAGGAGCATCATAACACTTTGTTCCAAAGTAACTCCAAAAGCTTTATCTCATTTTTTTCACATGGAAGGCCCTCCAAAAAAGTAAAAAAGGAGTCAAGCAAATAGTTAAAATAAGTCTTTTTTTTTTAACATTAAAGAACTTTAAGCATTTTGCTGCCACAGCTATCTTTGACTGCTGTCCTTAAAACTCTGTGATTTCTTATTCATTCCGATGAATACATAGAACTTGTTGAAAAGTGCTCATATGTTTCTTCTTTTTTTGTATTTTCTGTTTTTTAAAATATGATAGTCAAGCGAACCTGTGTAATAAAAAATGAATGTTTTAAAAATTATTGTAGTTCTGTGGATGAAAAGATACAGTCTTTGAATTATCCTGTAGTACTTTATATTAAATTTGATTCTGGAAGTGTTGTTGCATCACACAGGTAGAATTCAGAGTGCAAATCCAGGTGAAGCCTGGCTTCTAATACAAACTCTCAGGGGAGATATTTCCTGTTCACCCAAAACTGTTTGCTTCTGGTTCCTTTCCATGCCAAGGTTTATTTCTCCCTGCTTCTTGCACTGAGGGTATTGCCTGTTTGGGTATGTGGGAACTCCAAATCAGCACCCCTCTGCACCCACAACCCCATCCCTGCAGGAACTCACTCTGACCTGCTGTCAGTGCCAAAATTTACGGTCCCTAGTCCCAGAAGAATGTCTCCCAGGAGCCCTGGTTTTCTGTTCTTAGTCTCCGGAGGATCTGTCTTTCCATTCTAGCCCAGCGAAGCACTTAGGCAGATGTTCTGATATTTTCAATCTGGCTTTTTACTTGCTTCATTCAGGAGTGTTATTTATCTAGTGTCTGCCCTGCTGACATGAAAGTCCTGAATTGCTTTCTAAAATGGTCTCTCAAAGATTTGTTTATAAATAATATAATTCTTGGATTTGTGAGGTTATACACTTAGGAATACTTTTTAAATCTTAGATTTCTCTGTCTTTGTATTTATTTTTAAAAACGGTATCAGGTGACCTCCACAATCATCCCAAACTAGCATTGCTGAAGTTGGTTCTGGTTCTCGGTTACTTATTATTCAAATTTAAAATATTTCAGTACATGTCCTGTAACGAGAGACTTGGTAAGGACTCAAATACATGGCGAATCTCTTCTTCCTGGTGGATAAATGTTTGAGAAAATAAAAACTTACCTTATATTCATGCTTATGTGGTGCTCTTACACCAACACGCACTAGGAATGCCCTACTCTCTGCAGAGGTGGTCTGTATGGGTCTTAGTCTCTACTCAAAGGCCTTGAGTTTCTGGAGGCTAGGAGCTGCCTTACTTGTTTCTGTGTCTCTTATGGCCAGCACCTTAGCTGGCTTTTTGCATGCAGCATGCTTATGAAATGACTGAATGAAATAATTGGTGGCCTTTGAAATGTTTCTTTCTTCCCGCTGTGTTTGGCTATCCTTGACGATTTCCATGTTATTCTTCATCAGTTTTGGCCATAGTTGGAGTCAGAATTTCCATCTGCTCAGGGAGTTATGTGCTTCCCCTATCATCCATACATAAGCTTGAGAGAAAACCGATGGAAGTAGTAAAAGATGCACCTATCTTGGCTGAGTTTAACTTTTCTCTTTTTTCCAGCAGAAGTAGAATAATTTACTGTTGCCACACTCTGTGGAGCCCCTGCACTGCCTCCTTCCCTGTTTCAGGGATTAAGAGCTATACATTTACAAGATCACTTGCTGAGGGCAGTAAGTCCCACACTCACCTTTGCATCTAGTTGAAGCCGATTAAAATGCTTTGCAAGGCTGGTTTATTATTCTTATTCCTGGCATTTAGCTCAGAGGGTGGCCCATAGTAGACAGCCATGGTTTAGGATAAATGGATGAGTCCACATGCAGAGAGAGAGAGAGAAGAGAGAAGAGACGAGAGAGGAGAGAGGGAGAGGGAGAGGGGGAGAGAGAGAGAGAATGAATTAGGTTTTAAAGTCCTGGCAACAACAATAAAAAGTTTTAATCCTAGTACTGCTATACAATAGCATATTGAGAACAAGCAAGTAGTTTCATTCTTATCTTCATCAGGGCTAGTAATAATAATCATAATGTTCTTTAATGTTTACAATCCTTGTGCTAGGAGATGGGCTGAGCACTTGGCATGTCACCAATTCGGCTCTCCAGAAGCAGATGCTAAGATGGAGTTTGGGGTGCAAGATATTCATTAGGGATCAACACTGCACAAGAAAGGAGGAGGAGGTAGGACTGGGCAGAGGAAGAAGGCTCCCCCCGGATTCTCAGCCAACCTGGTGGAGAATTCAGAGGTGAGTGTTGGACATCACGGTATCCTGCATCAGGTTCAAATAGCCCAGCCTCTATACACGTGCCTCACTCAGTCACAAGGTACAGATGGCCCCAGAAATGACATGACCTTGAGGGAGGGGCTTTTGGCAGCTGAGGCTAACTAGAAAGAACTGACACCTGGAGTGTCTGCTGCCTGCACTCCCTGCAGCTGGACAGGAAGCTCTTCCTTGAAAGAGGCTGTGGGCAGCCCATCTCCATGCTTACTGTGGCATACGTTATTGGATTTATTAATCAGCACAGCAGCTCTGTAAGCTGGATACTATTAATCTTCTCATTTTTCAGATGAAGAAATTGTGGCTTGGGGGGGTTAAGTAGCATATCCAAGTGGGGGAGCCGGGTTATATATCTAGATCTGCCTGACTCCCCAGAACTGGGGCTTTATTAACCTAGATTACATTAACCCCAGGATTGGATATTTATCAGATTCTCAGAACCTCAGATTGGGAGCAGACCATACATTTCCTTGCTTAAGTCAAATTCTAAGGCTTAAACCTTTCAGTGAGATCCCTTCTCCTACCACCATCTATCCTTTATCATTTTTGCACTTGGACACAAATGGATGATTAAAGTCGGGGGTCTAGGGGAAGGAAAAAAATGTTAAAAATAAATACACAAAAAAGAACTTTTAAGAGACGAAATATGTGTCTCAAATCCCAATCAGAAAGACACAACTCCTAAATGACCTATTTCTGCTTATTCTTCATCATTCCAAAACTACGCCTGGAGCACCAGTTCTACACCATTTGTCAATGGGGGGTGTTGACAATGCCATGGGGAACAACAGGAACAAAGCCCTATCCTCATGGATCTTATTTTCTGGCTTGGAAGGCAAATGTTAAATAATTACAACATGGATACATTTGATTAGAATCTTAATTTCTTACTGTGGCCTGTGAGGCACCATCTGGTCTGGTCCTTAGGTATCTCTCACCTCATCTTCAGCCATCCTCCCTGTTCTTACCAGCACAGCCATGGTCTTTCTTATTTAGCATCTTTGCTTTTGCTGCTTCCTCTGCTCTTGCTCCACATCATCACTGAATGGATCTTTCTAATTATTTGTGTCTCAGCTCACACGTCAATGCCTTGGAGAAGACTTCCTTGATCATGCTGTCCCATCATCCTGGTTTAGGTACTCACTGCCATACAAAGTTAGTTTCTTTGTTTATATAGCTTCTTGAGAACAAAGGCCCTGCCCATTTTATGCACGCTTATATCTCCAACACCTAAAAAAATGGCCTGGTACATAGTAGATAAGCAATACATTCTTAATGAGTGAAGGAATGAATGAATGATTACATGGCAGGGAAATGATGTAAGCTATGAGAATCCTTAAAAGGATCAACTACCTGATTAGGAGTCAGGTACATGATAGACATATTGTGTGCATATGATCTTTTCCTTCAAGTCAGCTATAAACTCCTAAAGGCAGGACCTTACTTTATGCACTCTGAATCTTATTCTGCCAGCACATAGCATGGCGTTTTAAATTCTGAAGGTGCTCGCTAAACTAAAGCTATTCAGCATTCAGATTCTGGAACAGAAGCTCTATAACTTTTGATTCCTTCCATGGCTGAGCTTCTCATAATTTATGCCAAATATTTAGTTACATATCTGTGTCCTTTGTCAGTGAACCTCTTGGAATCTTATTCTGCTGTGTATCCATCAGAGCCTAGCAGAGTGAATAAGTGAGTGCCTTCGAAGACTACTTTTTCCTAGTTTCTATGCCAGAGAAGTCAGCCATCATTATACCATGTACATAGTGTGTAGCAACTGGGAAGTGCTTAACAAATAGCTATTGAGAGATTGAATTTTGAAGCCTGGTGCAGCCTAGAGAATAAGTTTGATGTGTTTATGATGAACAACTCATGGTGTTATGTTTTAGTGAGAGGTAAAGAATTCTGGGCTCCAGTTTGGTTCAGGGCTATTGAGTGACTCCAAGCATCTTCATGTCCCTCTGCTTCTTAGTTTTCCCATCTATGAAATTATGTGGCTAAGCTAAGAACTGATATGTCAGGTCATCTGGATTTCAATCTTGAGTCCAACATTACTGGCACCTGTAAGCCTTGGGCAAGTTCAACTACTCTGACTTCTAGTGTCCTCATCTCTGAAGGGAGAAATAATAGTTCTCACCTTCTAAGACTGTTGCCAGGAATAGGATACAAAATGTAAGGGGATGCCAAAAACTCAGAAGTAAAGATTAAATAATACTTAATGCTATATTTTAAAAAATCAAACTTAATGCAAAAATTCATGATTAACAACATATCAACATTTTCAATAAAGATATTACCAGTAGCAGTACTGTGCCAAGCCATAAATAAAAGGCAAAACTAAAAGGGACTAAATGAGACCATGCTTGTAAGGTACTTAGCACAAAGCCTTCCACTAGTAAGTACACAATAGATGTAAACCAGTATTATTAAATAATCTCCAAGTTTTCATCTATTATAAAATTGCTTAGCTACCAATTATTCTTACAAATTGGAATCTTTTGAAAAATTGCAACTCAACTTAATTTTATGCAAAAATATCATAGGGTTGGCACAATGCCTACCATCCTTCTGTAAAAATGTAGACTTAAAACTGAGGAAAAATAAAGTAAACCACACGTCTAAACTTCTAAGTGCACTTAGGATACAATTAAACACATTGAGCTGTTAGAATAATTTCAGAACAAAGGTAAGTCTATATGCAGCCAGAGTCACAGTCAAACTAAGCACAAAGAGCTTCCATTTGCTCATGATCACCAAAATACCCATCCACCTAGTCAAGAAATCCATATTGAATGTTTATTGTGTTCCATTGCACTGAGTTAGATGCTGTAAATACAACGATAACAAAGGTATAGATTCTGTCCTCGGAGTGTTCTAATGGGGAGAGAAGACATGCCTGAGAACACAGGGAGTCTGTACCACATGTCAAGGCTGTATCTGAGGGAAAATTCAGCTTACGTTGCAAAGGCTGATAATAGGAAATTATTTCCATAAGGATTTATTGTAAAAAATCTAGATATATACTCAGAACCTTACCATTCAACACTTTTTGTCCA
Organism: Vicugna pacos; assembly: GCF_048564905.1. Lineage (NCBI taxonomy): Eukaryota > Metazoa > Chordata > Mammalia > Artiodactyla > Camelidae > Vicugna > Vicugna pacos. The sequence goes on along the minus strand of NC_133003.1, from coordinate 30,899,358 downwards.
TTAGCACTGACCTAAAACACATTTAAAAAACACTTAAAAGGCATTATGTAAATACTGCAGGAATAATAAAAGGCCATGTGCAATCACTGGTATCTTAAAATGTTGACCTTTGGCTTGGTGGAGGAGTTACAGGGACACAGTAAGATGTTGCACAAAATACCATGGCTACAAAAAGCATATCATTCAGTGAGAGGAGTGATGAGGGGAAGGAGAAAGGAGGAGAGTGAGGATTGTGCAGAGCCACCTTTCACCTCTACATCTACATCAACTCCACATCTGCACTGGGGAGGTGAGACGCAGACAGCGGGTGAGAAGGAGCAGCTTAATGAAAGGCCAAGAGAAGGTCTTGCCCTCCTTATATTCTTTTTGAAGACAATAAAGAAGGAATACAGTAATCTGCTGCTTTGTATCCTCAATTTTGGAGTTTTGTGTTAGAAGTCTTCCAGTGTTTGCGGTGAGATGGAGGGCGGGAAGACTCACGTGGGGTAGGGGCTCCCTGACAGATGTGGAGGACTGAGGCTCACTCTCAGCTGTTCCCAGTATATATAGGCCGTCTATCAGGACAAATGTCTTCCTGCTGTATCAAATTCTCCTTTCTATTACATGGTCACAAAAGTTAATATGACCACAGACACACAGAGAGGTACCTACTGAGCATATTGGTCATCTCCTCCTGGTTTCCCAAGCTGGGTTAAACACCCTAATCTTTGTGCTTTAGAATCTGACATGAGTGACCCTTTGTGTTTTGGTCTGTAATTGATTTTAATTTATGCCAGTCGAGATAGTGTGATCTAAGCATGTGGTTGATTACTTTTAAGCTACACCCTACGGGCAGCCAGTCTCTCTGATTGGGAATATGTTCCAGAGATGGCCAGTTTGCATTTATTCATGACACCACACTCCAGATGAATTTAACCACAAGTGCTTCAACTAAATCTATCCTTGACTAATACCAAAGGTCTTATTAATTAGCATCCTAAATGTTAGAAGTGAGTTTTCACTGGTGAAATAATTGGTGTTCAAGGTTTGTAGATTGGCCAAAATATTTTAGAGACATTTCTCAATCTTACATGAAGAAGGCATATAAACTCTAGTGAGACTTTTACCTTCCAACTTTCAAAATGGTGTCTGTGGCTTGACTCCAATGTGGTCCTACCTCCATCCACTAAGTTAGATGACTCTGGTTGCCTGATGATTCTAGGAAGCTAACTGAATCCTTCCTCAAGAATGTTGTGTGTATTTCAAGAGAATTTATCATGCAAAGAATGGTTGGAACACACTGAAGGACAGAGAGCAGGGACATTATCAAGCATAGAGGTTAACTGAATGTTTTTGAGCTTATTCACTGATAAATGCTTATCTAATAAATTTTTTTTGTGGGATAGAATTTAGTGATAGGTTCACTTTCATTGCAGCAAGGTTTGGGGGAGGTAGTTTATACTGATCTACCTCTAATTATGCATAAAATATTTGCTTACTGGACAACTCCAGTGTGTTCCCTTGGAACTTAGATTCTATTAAACAAACCTAGTAGTTTGTACTTAACCAAACTGGCCTGAGATGTTCACATTGACCTACTATACCCTTCCAAGCCAGAGAGAGATACATCCCAGCAGAAAGTTTGTTTAGGCACCAACACTTATCATAAAATACATTCTCTGTTTCCTCTTTTCCTGGATTTTATCATAAAAATAGTTTCTATGAGAGACAAATACAAGGATGCACTTTTGAACATTCATATTTTAAGGCTTCTAGGCTTTTTCCAAATACCTCTTGAGAAGATCTTGCTTTCACACTTGTGTTCTGATCACATGTCTTCCCTCTCCCCCGTGAGAGCTGCTACCCAATGATACAACTTTGTAATGTTGTGATAGCAAAAGATGTTGCATATAAATAAATGAGGTGCTGCCAAAGGGACACAGAAGTGTCAGTTCACTAAGCAGACCCCTCTAATTGCAATTCAACAAAGTGAGTGCTGTGGAAAAGATAACGGAAAAATATGTGGGTATTTAGAGGAGGGAGTTATTGCCTTGAGCTGAGGATGACTGAGGAGTGGCTTAATGAAGTAGGAGGCATTTGAGCTGGTTCTTAAAGAGCGGCTAGGGTTTGGATATACACCTACATCTGTTCTCCCTTATGAAAAATAAAGGTAAGACACATAGAGTTGTCAATCTGATTTCTTTTTTTTCAAACGGATCATTTGATATAGTCACATATAAAATAGAGTGACTGCTCATTTCTCTATGGGGGGGAAATCTCTTGTGACAATCAGGATGGTGGGGAGAGATATGGATGGTATTATAGTACAGTTGTTTAGGCTAGGGGACATAAGACGAAGCTGGCCAAATAAGGTCGTGTGGGAAAAAAGTAATTAAAGAGCATGAGAAGCAATTTTAGTTGCATATTAGCATGGGGGATATTTTTGTAAAAATGAGATTTGCTAATAAATAAGGAAGGGTGAAAAATTAATAAAGCTTTGATAAGTGGCTGAGGCATTACACCCTCTTTTTCTGTTCGTCTCTAATAAGATTAATTGAAAGGACAAATCTGTAAAATTAAGAAAAATTGCAAAAGGGGCATAGTAATGAGTCTCTTTCGCTTAGTTTTTGTAGTAGTGTAAGTTGGTAAAATCTTTTTTGGAGAGAAATTTGGCAGTGTATCAATCAGGTTATTCCACAGTAACTAGCAGCCCAAATGACGGTGCTTAAAACAACAAAGATTCATTTCTCACTCACTCTGTGTGTCCATGGTGGTTCAGCTGAGACTCTGTCCCACGTCGTTCTCATTACAGGACTCAGGCTGGTGGAGCAGCCACTATCTGGAATACTTCTGGTCACTGTGGCAGAAGAGAAAGAAGGCTCTGGAAGGCTTCAAACTGGCAATAAAATGGTGATGACTTACGCCTCTTGTACTCACAGCTTACTGACCAAGTCACATAGCCCTTCTACTGGCAAAGGGACCAGGAGATGCAGCCCCATGAGGCCTTGGAAGGCAGAAAGCTGGAAATACTCCAGGAGCTGAACAGATGACTGTCCTGGACCATAACTATTAAAATTAAAAATGGCTATACCTATGGACACAGCAATTTCATCTTTGAGAGTTCAATCTCAGAAAACACTCCCATAAACACCCAAACTTGTATGTGCAAGGATGTTCCTTTCAGCATAGAAAACCTCACTGAAAGCCTAAACAACCATCAAGAGCAGAATGATTAAAAAGATGCTCAGCAATCGCTAACTATTAGAGAAATGCAAATCAAAACTACAGTGATGTATCTATCACCTCACACCCGTGAGAATGGCCATCATTAAAAAGTCTACAAACAATAAATGTGGGAGAGGGTATGGAGAAAAAAGAACCCTCCTACCCTGTTGGTGGGAATGGAAATTGGTGCAGCCACTATGGAGAACAGTATGGAGGTTCCTTAAAAAACCAAAAATAGAGTTACCATATGACCCAGGATTCCCACTTTTGGGTATATATCTGGATAAAACTATAACTCAAAAAGATACATGTACCACAATGTTCATAGCAGCACTATTCACAATAACCAAAACATGGACACAACCTAAATGTCCACTGACATATGACTGGATAAAGAAGATGTGGTATATTTATACAATGGAATACAATTCAGCCGTAAAAAGGAATGAAATAATGCCATTTGCAGCAACGTGGATGAATCAAGAGATTATCATATTAAGTGAAGTAAGCCAGACAGAGAAAGACAAATATCAAAATGTGGATTCTAAATAAATGACACAAATGTACTTATTTACAAACCAGAAATAGGTTCACAGACATAGAAGACAAACTCTAGTTACCAAAGGGGAAAGAGGTGGGGAAGAGGGATAAATTGGGAACTTGGGATTAACATATACACACAACTACATATAAAATGAACAACAACAACTACTTACTGTATAGCACAGGGAACTATATTCAATATCTTGTAACCTATAATGGAAAAGAATCCGAAAAAAAGAAAAAAAAAATATATATAATTGAATCACATTGCTATACACTCGGAACTAATACAACATTGTAAATCAACTATACTTCAGTTAAAAATCCAGACCCAGGACCAACAAAAAGTTCTTATTCTGGCGCTGAGAATAATAAAAAAAAAAGAGTAGAATGATTAAACAAATAATGGAATGTCAGTGCATTGATATTCTATAAAGTTATTAAAAAGATTTAGATGTCCCAGATAAATTGTGACTAAAATTTTAAAGCTTATGTGCATAGAATGATACCATTCATATTAAAAAGTAGGCATTATGTTAAAAAATTATGACTACATTTGCAGAGGTGAAATAATGTAAGGCTGTTGATAATAATGATACTAACATACCTACTGTCTCTTGAGCATTTACTATGGTCAGGGTTAAATGCTTTATAAGCTTTATAAGCATGATTCACAGCTGTGGTGATAGGAATTATCACTCCCATTTTGCAGATGAAGACATTAAGGCTTGTCCACGTTCACACTGATAAGCAGGTCTGAAGCTAGGGCCCTAGTCTGAGAATAATGGCCGCTTCTGGGGGTCAGGGTTTACTGGCAGCAAGAAAAAGGAAGAAACTGTATAGCCTTTTTTATGGAGTTTAATAAAAGCTTACATTTGTTTTTCTTACAGACTGCACTCCTTTTGCAAAAAATTTTTTAAAATACACCTTTTTGAAAAAAACATGAAGTGATGCAAACAAAGAGAAAAAAAATAGAAAATTGTTCAGACAGGATGAAGATAGCCATGTCTATAAATAGAAACTGAGGCTCCTTAAGGGGAAAGAAATCTACAAATGTACCAAACACCCATCCAAGTATGTGAGTTACAATAAAGGTGGGAAGGAAATCTTGTATCAAACTGACTGAATGTATAAAACACAGACAGGGTGAGGAACCTAGTGAGAGATGCTGGGAGTAGGGGTCTCTCAGCAAAGAAGGGAGGCCTGGCAAATGGATGTTGAGTTTCTGACAGCCTCCTGGAGGGAACTGTGAAGGCTGTCTTGACAATTCTGCAAACACTGAGGACGATGGATCTCTGAAAACAAGCAGCAGGGTTCATATGGAATAACTCATGTTGGGCAATTTGACAGTTTTTTAAAAACAGAATTATTATGTTAGTGAATAAAAGAGCCATTATGATCCTTTGCATTTGGAGCTCAGCAGGACTGTCTCAAGAACCCCTCCCATATAATTTTTTCAAATGGGCTCCTGCTGGGGACATGGGCATGGACTCAGAGATAGGTAGAAGATAGCTGTTTACATACTCAACGATGCAAAAAGATGCATGTACAAGGCTGTTCACCACAGCCATAGGGAAAAACTGGAAACAATCTAAATGTCACCAATGGGGGAATCTGTTAAAAGCATTTTGGAGTGTATGGAGTAGTCCATGGAATGCACTATTACATAGCTGTTTAAATCAGGGGTTGACAATTTACGGCTCGTGGGCCAAATCTGTCCCCTGAGTTAAGAAAGATTTTTATAGTTTTAAATGGTTTTAAAAATTCAGTGAAGAATATTTCACCACACATGAAAATTGTATGAAATTCACATTCCTGTGTTCATACATGGTTTTTTGAAACACAGCCACGCCGATTCATCGATGTATTGTCAATGACTGTTCACCCTACAGTGCCGGGTTGAGTACAGTAGTTATTTTAATCCCCTGTCCCTTCTGAAGTGTCTGTGTTTTCCTTTCTATCTGGGATTTTTTGCCCAGCTTTCTTTGACATGGTTTAGTTTTTATTTGCTTTGTTTTGTGTTTTCATTTGTTTCTGTCTCGCCTTTCAGTTGTTGTAGATCATTCATTATTCCAAAAGCAAAAGCGAAGTTAAGTTTTTTACATTAGTTCAGCAATACCTAATGATTACTTAAAAAAAAAATCAAACAGAAGATGTTGATGTCAGCTTCTGCCCCTGGAATGGAAACTCCCCTAGAACAGTGACTACATGCTCATCCCCTAGCAGGTCGCACAGGGCCTGGCACATAGTCATCCCTCGATATTAAGTCTTTTTAATGAATTACAGCATGAATGAATGAATGAATCATAGTTTTATATGTATATAAATGGGATCATATGCAACACATATAACAACGCAACACAAAGCTTCTTTGACCTGTGATTTAAAAAGCTTGAACTTCAGACAGTAATATTTTCTGTGTAAGCTTTTAAAATTACTTTTGGGGGTTATAGCTTGTTTTACTTTGTGCTATAAAATTAACAATATTAAATGACTTATATCCTTAGAACATATGGAGTATCTTTTCTTGCCAGATCAATGACTTTTTATTATTGCATTTCCATTTTACGTTTCTGGTCCCAGCATCAGTCCCTTGTTCCCATGACCTGTTTGTATGCTGTCTCAATAAAACTTGCATCAGCCAGTGGTGGTGTGGCAAAAAAAAAAAAAAGTCTGCAGTGTCCTTTTTCCTTTGTGATGATATGTGGGGTACATCAATACACTGAGATTAAATTGGATGTGCAATGAGAGAGAGCATTTTCCTTTTTTCTTGGCAACAGAATACACTCCTCTCTGCATGGGAGCTGAGGCCCTTGTAGTAACTTGCCTCTGCACAGCTCAGAGGTAGCCTCAGGCAGGCAGAGTTGATCACAGTCATGAAGCATTTAGTTAATCTGTTATGGGGGCGACACACAGGCAGAGACACAGGAGAATCCGCATGGAGCATTTCTTGGGCCCTCTTACCAAGGAGAGTAATTGCATTTTTGTGCTGTGAGCACTGGCCTTGTTGCTCTTCCCCCTGCCCATTCTCCCTTCTTGTTTCTATTTTCTGACTTGCGACTCTGCCGTCCCTTTCTATCCTTTGCTTTTTCCTAAAATGCTGTGCATGTAGGTGAGTCCGTAATGCTGTGCATCATGTCTCTTCAGACTTAGATTTATGGATTGTGCTAGGCAAGTCTGATTAGCCCTATTTTATAGACAAGTAACTCGAGGCAAAGAGAAGGTAAATAACCTACCCAAGGGGAATGTCTGGCTCCCAAAGCATGTTCTAACCACTCTGCTAGGCTGCTTGTCCAGCACACACATCTTTTGCCTCCCATCCTAATGCTGTTCTCTGCTAGATGACTAGGGCTTTACTGGCCTCTGTATCCCCAGTGCCCAGCACAGAGCCTGTTCCCAGGAGCAGACAATCTGTTGGTCAGTTAAAAAGATGTTCTAAAAACAAACTTTATGATGCCTCTCCAAAGTTCCATGTGTAGCTACTTTGTAAGCTCTTTCATACAATGCTGTCAGCAGGGGACAAGGTATATCTGGTTAGACTTTTTTTGAACAGTGACTTAACAATACAGAGCAAAATGTTTTTACCATTGTGCAAAAGCAATTTTACTTCTAGGAATCGGTCTTAAGGAAATAATCACAGATATGTATGTAAAAATGTGCACATAATGATGTTCATTGCAGTATTATTTATAATCATGAAAAATGGCAACAGTCTAAATAATTAACCATAAAGAATTGGTTAAATAGATTATGATACATTTTTATGAGGGAATATTATGCAGCCAGGAAAAAACATAGTGGGCTAATGGAGAGAAGATACAAATGTTACTCCAGAGGTATAAACAGAAAGCTTCAATTGTGCTTGTGATGATTAATTTCTTAAGCTGGGTGGTGGATTTAGGATTTTTGATATTATTCTTTATAGCTCTTCAAATATCTGAAATATTGAATAGTTAACTGAAAAAATAAATTTAAAAAAATTTTGCTTAGAATTTTTAATAATGTGGAATAATCACAAAATTTTATGTTTAAACAAACAGGCTATAGTAAATAATACTAATATAATTCCAACTTTCTAAACCAGTACATATGACTGGTTATAAAAGAAACATACTAAACTTTTAATTGTGTCTATTTTTAGGCAGTGTGATTATAGGTGATTTCTGTTTCTACAAATGAACCAGTATTCTATTAATAAAAGAAATAAAAATAATACTTTTACATTTGTGAGCTCTAATTTATGGCTATTTTCTACTTTTTGTCTAGCTTCCTATGTAAGAAACTTCAGCATGAGTTCCAGTTTGTCTTTTTCTTTGCATTCACAGTCCAGTTTTTGCTAGATTTTACTATTTTTTCTTTCACACTTCTTCAATCTTTTCCTTTGTCTACAGTCATTCTCTGTGAGACTCTAGATTTGATTTTTGTTACGTATCTAAAGCAGAGGATCTTTGGGCTATCTACACTGTGGTCCAGTGGTGTTGAAAACCCCTGAATGTTTTCTTTTAAGAATTCTGGGCTTCACTTTTAAGCTTAAGGACAGAGATCACAGGGTCTGGTAATAAATTACTTTGTGAGGAGTCAAGGATGGTGATGAGCTGCAAATCGACTTTATAACTTCACACTATGAGGCACGTGGGGGTACTCACTAGTTCCATTTCATCACTTCAAGGACATTAAATATTAATGGACTTGTGTACCTCACTGGGGTGTGAATGCATCAAGAAACAGAGTGTGCACACCGGGATGAGTTCAAGGAGGCAACTCTGACCTGTCTTCTCTGAGCCTTCTCTCTGTGATTTGTTCTGAAGGAGAGCTGGCTTGAAGCACTGGATGGCCATGCTGGGGCTAGTGACCTTGGCCTGGTAGGAAAGTATTCTCGATCTTCAAAGAAAGCACAACTGGAAGAAAGGCATCAGGTGATAGGGGAGGCCAGTCGTTCACATAGAATGAAACGGTTTCCTGAAGAGAGAGAAACAGCAGGAGTCAAGTTCATCCGGAACATTTCAGCATATGTTCTGAATTTGAAAACATTGTGCAATAGGAAGACAAGGAAACAAGACTTTGCCGCAGAGCTTAGGAAACGTGTGGGAAAGTGTTTGCAGCAGGAGGATTCAATTATAAGAGCTTCCTGTCCTTCCCTCATGCCTGTGTCCCTTTTCTTCCCAGACCAGAAAGAGTCATTTAGGAAGTTCCAGATGGGTAGATGAACAACCACATCAGATATTTATGGGGGTCAGTGTATTACTCAAGATTTTTTGTTGTTGCAAGTGATGGGAACCTAATTCAAAAATAACTAAGCAAAACCAAAAAGGGCTTTGGTGGCTGGTGTCATTGAAAAGCCCAGTGGGTAGCACTACCTCGGTCATGGCTGGATTCAAAGGCTCGCACATTGATATTAGGTTGTCTTCCTCAGTCTCCTGGCTCTGCTTTCCTTTGAGTTGATTTGATTCTTAAATTGGCTCTCCCTTAATGTTGGCAAAAATGGACTGGATCTAACTAGCTTAACAAACTCAGCTGAAAGCACCTTCTTCTCAATGGCTCTAACAAAAGCATAGGTTGTAAGTGTCACTTACATCATATGCCTATCTCAGAGCCATCACTGTGGCCAGGGAGATTGCCTGCCCTGACCAGCCAGGCCTGGGTTCTGTGCCCATTCCTGGAGCTAAGGAGGTGGTGTTAACCCCAATGAAACTATACAGGCAATGATAGGGAAATGGAGGTCTCCCGGAGGCGTGCTGGGATGTCATCCTCAGAGAAGGGGAATAATACTGATGCTGGCCAGTCAAAAGCCTCAGAGGTTCACTCCCTACTTCAGAAGTTCATTCTTCTGAACATCAAGATAGCTGGAGTATCCAGAACTAGTTTGTTAACAACAGTACATAGTGCCAAATTACAAAAGATTGCCTCCGTTGGGAAAAAAGGGGTCACAGTCCTGATTCTTTTCTGCTACGATTTGTTCTGCAACGTACTAATTCTTTGGCCAGAAATCCGTGACCAGGGGCTTATTACCATAGAAACTTCCTTTGAGGGTACAATTAGCATCTATTGTTATCATTGGAATGTCATCATTTCATCAGGAGTTGCTAATAAAGCTACTCTCTTGGTTTTCCATGCTTTCCTATGGATCTTCACATGGCGATCGTTTCCCTGAGGTCAGGGCCCACATCAGCACACGACCAGGCAGCTAATTAGTGGCTTGTCAGGTGCCCACTTGGTTCTAATAACTCTTCCTCCATATTTTTGGGATAATAAAGGTTCCTGAGGTGCACAAGCAGAGAAAAGCTAGACAGAGTGATTCAGTCTGCCAGCCCAAGAACAGCATTTTGGGACTCTAACTTAATAGTGAACAGGGTAAAAAATACATATATAATCATCATCATCATCATCATCATCCTTATTATACACAAAGACTACAAAAGGAGGAGATTAAAATATTGTGGACACCGGGTCTCCTTTTGCTTCTTAAAAGATCCCACAAGTTTACTCATGTGGGAATGATGGCTACAGAGAGCTAGTACTGGTCACATGCCCTTTCTCAAAAATGGCCAAGTAGGAAAGTACTGAAAATTTAGGGCAGTGTTCCTCACAGGCTGGCCTTTGGCTCTCTTGCCCGAGGTTATCATGAAATATTGCTTTGGTTGCAAACATCAGATGCTGACCAGCTAACTCGAGCAGAAAGGTATTTATCTGTTCAAAAGATATTTGGGCAAGGATGAGGGACAAGGTGGGTACCAGGGAAACTCTTGGGTTAAGAAGCAATAAGCACACAGTTGCCCCATGGATAGAATGGGACATCACTGTTGAGCTGAATCATTTCCATTTTGTCTTCACTCAAAATTCAGCGTCTTAGGAGAGAACACATGATCGGCTAACCTTAGTTTACCAGACAATTCCTTGGCAAAATCAACCCACAGGAAAGGGGGTTTGGCTTCTACGGAGATGAGTGTCCGGATTTACTCTCCCATCAGGACCAAGCCCAGAGGAGGAGAGGAAATTCTCTCAAATACATTTGGGTTGGTTTTAGGTCAGAAAATGGATAGTGGGCAATGCAAAGTAATAATAATAGTTTCTCTACCTAGGATGCTTGTCAAAAATACCAATGCTGGGTTCAAAACCCATCTCATTGAATCAAAGCCTCAGAATATGAAGCCCTGGAATTTTAGTTTTTAACAAGCTCCCCAGGTGTGATTTATGTACACCCAAAGTGGAGAACCACTGAACAGTGTGCAGAGGAATATGTGTATATACACACATCTGAAAAAACTGTAGCAACTGGTGAAGCATCAGCACACATGGGTAGGCAGAAAAGAAAAGACTGGTGCGGTTAGTAACCAAAATTCTAAATATGGATTTCCCCTCCCCTCTAGAATTTGTTAGAGTACATGAAGGACCTACTCTTGGTGAACATTAAGGATTGCAGAAATTCCTTGAATATTTGGCATGCAGTGCCTGCCATCAATCCATGACATTACAGAATAGACTCATTGAGGGTTAGGCTTGGAAGGGGTTTCACACTCATTTACTATTTACTTACGGTCACAACCTCCATATTCAGTCATTGAAAAGGTAGTAAAGTTGAGTGGTTAAGAGCCTGAGTTCTGCAATCAGACAACTGGCTTCAAATTCTATTTAGTTACTAGTTTGGTGATCACGCACAAGCTACTTAACATCTCTGTTTCATTTTCCTTATGTGTAAAATGAGACTTGTAATACCACCTCACATGGTTGTTCTGAGAATTAAAAGGAATAATGAATGTGAAATTCTTAGCATAGTTCCTAACTTAATATTATCTATTATGATTAAATAACCTAGTATTTATGGATTTCCTACAGGGATGACCAAGAGAAAGATGTTCACTCTCACAGAGTCTAAGGAAGGAAGGAGAAGGCCACTTTGTGGTCTGTAAAGAGCCCACCAGAATGGGAGATGGAGAGTCTTCCCATTGGTCTCCCTCCTTCTTCTTTCCCTTCATTGGACCCTTCAGGGTCCTGGCATCATGTCCCTGAGCTTCTGAGTGCTTTTCCAGCTCCAGTCTTGTAATAATGGCATGTTCTTCCCGTGCCCCGAGTGAGGGAGCTTTCTGTTTCTTCATGTTCACCAAGAGGGGCACCTCTAAGAAAGTCAGATCCTTCTGTTTTCCACACTGACATTTCCTCTAAAAACATCTACCCTTTTTATTCTATTTGAGCAGAGGCTATCTCCCACCAAAACTGAGTAGGGGAGAAAAGAAAAGGGTGAGGGGGTAGGAAAATCACATCAGGACCCAGACACTTGAAAGGTACTCCTCCACCTGTGTAGCATTAGAGGATTTACTGGTCAGTTGTAATAGGAATGGTTACTAGCTAATAAAAATAATAATGTAAATTCGTACTATATGTTGGAGAGGATGTGGAACAACCAGAACTCACAGACATTGCTGGTGGGGATGTAAAATGGTACAACTTTGGAAAGCAGTTTGGCTGTTTCTCAAAAAACAAACAAACAAAAAACATACCACACAATTCAGCCAGTGAACTCCTAGGTATCTGGGCAAGAGAAATGAAAGCATACGTCCATATAAACACTTACAGGAATGTTTACCATGGATTTATATTTATAGTAGCTCAAAACTGGAAACAACCCAACTGCCCATTAACAGATGAATGGCTAAGCAAATTCTGTTATATCTATATAATATAATGGAATACTATTCAGCAATAAAAAGGAGTGAACTATGAATCACACACAATGTGGATGGATTTCATAGTAACAATGTGAGTAAAAGAAGCCATCCAAAAGGAGTACATATTGTATGGTTCCATGTATAAAATGTTGTCAAAAAATGCAAACTAACAGTGATAGGATGTGATAATCTGCCTAGGAATGGAGGTATAGGGCCTAATGAAGAGGCACAAGGAGAACTTTGAGGGCAATGAAAATACCTATCTTTATTGTGTTGATGGTTTCACAAGTAAATACTTACGTTAAACTGGATCAAAGTGTACACTTTAAACATACATGATTTAGCATATTTCAAATTATACCAATAACAAAGTTGTTGTCTTTAATAAAAAAGAATATTGGATTAAAAATCAGAAGGCAAGGGTGCCAGTTTTGGCTCCTATACAAAGTCTGTGTGTGCCCTTGGACAAGTCTTTTTTACTTTGATGTGTCTTCATTCTTTCATTTTTAAATTGAATGTGATAGATCAGCTTATGTCTAGGGTCTCACCCGGGGGGAAAATTCTGATTGTTGAATGGCCTTTTGGCCAATAGATAAATCCATCAAGGTATCAGTTCCTTCACTTGATTTTCTAACTCTGTGTTAATTTTTAATTGATTTACTGAATTCTCAGATCTCAAACACAGCAGACCAATAGAATGAATTTTTTCAAGCTTTGAAAAGAGATCGATAGAAGCCCAAAGGCTTCATGCTAAGTCTGTTATCAGTGCCTGCAGATTTATAAGTGATTCTCAGATGAAGAATGTCGGTCAATGATGATTCTTGAGGGTGAGAATCATAAGAGAAATACGATCACATTTTCTTAACACCAGCTTAATAGATTATAGAGTTACTGGACCAGCTTACACACTGTGCCCACTACAAAATCTTAACGGTACTCTTCCGTGCAGCTAACATCTCTCTCCTGCAATCCAGAAGTACTTTGCCTCCATTCTTATTGTACTAGTGTGACTTTGGGGAGATTATATAACCTCTCCATACTTCTCATCTATAAAATGTTAAAATAACAAAGCTACTGTGAGGATTAATGGAGATATTGCACACAAAATATTTTAGAATAGTTCCTGGCACAACATTAATCCCCAAATAAATGTTAATCATATTTTTAAGTTAATAATATCACCGGGTAATAGAGTTATTTAAGTACATTTTTCATCTTGAGGGAGCGGCAACTGCTTCAGATTCATTTTGTCCCTCAGGCTGCGCACACAGTAGGTGATCAATGAATGTTGTTTGGATTAAGGCACAGATGATGACTAATGGCAAATATGGGGACTCGGGATGTTAATTTCTTCATTGGACACACAGCCTCTGTATGAATCTTGCTGATTGCAAAGGAAATGTCACCAACTGTCAGAGATACAGCAACACATTGCTCAAGCATATGTGCCAGGGAAGCCAGAAACTTGTTATTGTATGTGTGAGAAATCTACAACCAACACAGTCAAAGAAACGCTCGTGGACTCTTCACTGGACTCTAACAATGTATTTATATACATTTCATTGTTTTGTGAGTTTACAAGGATCCTTTGTTACTGTGCTTCTTGGGAGCAAGGTCATGGGGCAGAATTACAACCCCAGCTTGGTGGTGCCCCCCCAACCTCCCCCTCACTTGTTCTCTGGGGGCCTTTTTCTTCCCCCAGCCTTGAATCATTCACTTTGGAAGTAGCAACAAAGACTTTAACACTCGGAGAAAGAGGCTTCTGACTCAGAGAAACAGGCTTCTGGCTCAAAGATTTTAGATGCATGTTTATGGAGTGAGTTTCTCCACTCCCCAGAACGTAGTAAGTCTCTGGCTAGGTACAAGGGAAAAGGAGAAGAGGGGCTCCATTCAGACTGGAAGCTGACTCAATTCCAAGGTCATTTTTGGTGCTATGCAGGGGAAACCACCAACTGCCAGTGGCCAGCCCACCTGCCACTGTGTCCAGCTTGAAGTGACAGCAGTGGGTGCCCTGAAGACTCTGGCTGGTTCTGTTCACCAGTGTCCACCAATCCATTGCTTAGAGGCAACCTTCATGTTTGTGCTGTAGAAGTCCCTTCAAACACTCAAACAAAGGATAAGAGATATGGACCCATTATGGCCTGATGATGGTACATTCCTAAAGCTTTGATCAAGGTAGGACAGAAGAGAACCTGCTGGAATTTACCTATGAGCCGTGGCACCTGTGGACAATGCATCTTCTTTTTCAGTAGTGAGTAGAGTCAGAAGCATACTCTAGAATCAGACAGCATGGGCTCTAGTCCTAATTCTGTCCTAATTCCACGATTTTCTAGCTGTGTGACCCACGGTACACTTCTCAACCCATGTTGTCATCTTTTCAATGACAATTTATATTCTTGAGTTGTAAGCAACAGAAACTGATTCTAACTTAAACAAAAAATAGTTTATTGTAAAGATAGTAGAAACTCATGGATGTGAAGGCAGCATGCATGTGCTATCAAGCAGAGGGAAGTCCAAATGGCTTCCTGGCCATAGGAGTCTGGTCTGAATGCAGCCCCTTTCAGTCTCATTCTCTCTCTGTCCAACATTCAGATTCTTGGCCTAGAAGACTGAGTTACATCTTGACACTTGGCTGGGGAGAGTGGAACCTTTGTCCAACAGTCCCAACCAGAGAGTGGCTCTGGGAAAATAATTTCTCAAGGGAACAGAGATTGAGAATTGTGGATTCTGGGCAGCCCTTAAACAAAAACTGCCCATTATACTAACTTGTATGATTTTTGTGACATTAAAATGAAGTGATGCATGTAAAGCTCTTAGCACAGTGCTTGGAATGAGAACAGACACTCAATAAATGTTAGCTGTTGATCCACTGGAGGGTAAATTCCATGAGGCCAGATACAGTGTCTCTGTATGTCTACCACTGCTGGGCAATATTAATGAGTCACTAAATAGTCTTTGAATGAGTGAATATCACTACGTGATGAATGTGTTTTATTGTATGTTTATTAAGTACATAGTGAGTATATCCAAAACCAGATGCAAAATGTGAAAAGTCGGATTTATCATTTCTCTTGTTTTGTTTCAATGATCAGGAAACACTTAGGCTAAATGGTCCTATCCTTGACTTCTGAAGTAAATCCCACAATGATAATTTCCAGATATTTTAACATCAGTGCTTCTAATTACCCCTGGAAGTACCTGGCTGGTCCTGCAGATGGTGATGTGCTGTACAGATTCAGTGACCTCTAGGTGAGTCATTTCCTAGAATAAGATAGAATCTCTTGAGTGATCTTAGCACCTTATTCTTTGAGAGTCATTATTATTGTTGTTTTTACTATAAAGGAGTCAGGCCATGGTTACTGTGTTTATTCTTTATAGGGACCTAACATTTGTGGTCTTTAGGTACTTGAGTTGTGATCTTTAATGATATTTAGTTGTTGGGCTTATGTTCTTAAGGGGGATTTTTCGGTACCATTCATTCATTCATTCATTCATTCTTTCATTCATCAAACAGGTATTTATTGAGTGTCCACTTTGTGCCAGGGACAGTGCTAAAGGCCAAAGATTCATATGGTCAACAAAAGTAAACATACTCAGATCTCTGCGAAACTAAGCATTTGGGGGTGGAGACTGACATGTATCAAATGCTCACAAAAGTATGTAAAACCATCTGTTACGAGTGTTATTATGAAGAGGTAGGTGTTGTTTATAAAGGGTCTTGTGCACACATCAGCAAAGTCTTCCCCCATTAAGTGTTGTCTGAGTTGAGAAGTGATGGACGACCTGGCATTAACTAGGCAAAAAAAGACAGTGAAGAGAGTTCCAGGAAGCATGAGAGGGAAGTACACTGAGGGCAGAAAGAACTTGGTGAAGACAGGCTGAGGAAAGGCCAGTGTGGCTGGAGAACTAGTTTGGGTGTCAAATCACATTGGGTCTTGCAAGTCATGATAAGAACTTTGGTGAGCAATGGATCTGAATCATGGACATGACCCACCACCACCTGGATTTAAAAGACTACTGAAAAGGGATTAGAGGGAGTTGGAGTGATGGCAACACTCCAGTATAATTGTGACTCAAAAGTCTGCAGAGAAATGTCTTGGGTTGGTGTGTGTAGCAGATGACAACTGTGGTGAGAACTGTTCCACCAGGCATGTTGTCTCCCATCTATTACCAACATTTGCTAACTGACAACTCAAACACTGTTTAATGCTGGCCTCTACAGAGCCCTCATTAGCAATTAGAATTCTACGTCATGTCTCAAATAGATCACAGTGACTCCCATAAAAAGAAATGTGAAAGAAAAAAAAGATGTAAGACAGATGATAGTTTAATCATCTTTGCTCCAGCTAGATTTTATCCTTCCCATGGTTCATTAAAAAAAATAGTTGTAATCTTTCTGCTAATCTTCCCTTTAGTTATTTTTCATTCATTTACTCATGCCCACTCTTTATGCTAGGTGTCGGTGAATCAAAGACGAATTAAAGAGTCTCTTCCTTCTTTCAGAGAGAGCACATTCTAACAGGAGAAGATCGAAATGTAAACAATGAATGAATACACTATGATGGATTTTATGACAGACACACGTATAAAATGATGTGTGAGTCTTGGGAAAGGAGTGGTGACTATGTCCACAGGCGTGACAGGGGAAGCTTTGCTAAGGGTGTAATTTTTGGCTTAGTTACATAGCTGATTGCTATTATTTAAGAAAAGGAAAATCTAGTGTGTTGGAGGAAGGAAAATATTGTAGGTTAAGTATTAAGTATGTAAGATGAATCTGGTTAGCAGGTATATAAAGATATCATGTATACTTTGAATATATGCCAGGAACTATTTCGTATGTTAACACTGGTCAAAATATAATGTTCTAACCCTGTGTTTGTCCAGTCTGGTAGTCACCAGCCACATGTGGCTATTTATATCTGTACTTAAATTAATTAAAATTAAAAAATCAGTTTCTCAATAATACTAGCCACATCCAAAGGTTCAATGGCCACATGTGGCTAGTGGATACTTTGTTGGACGGTGCAGATACAGAATTTTTCATCATTGCAGCAAGTTCTATTAGAAAGTGCTGTCCTAACAAATCTAACTGGCTTTAGGAGAACATGCATTTATCAGAGTAGTTGGAGGAAGACCTCAGTAAGGGTAAGAGAAGAGGCTGTAGGGGGTTCAGATTCTTGTGATCACAAGGGTGAGGTGAGCCAGCTGGAGATAAACCAAAGACTGAGACCCTTCTGATTGTCCTGGCTGAAGGGGTTTTCATCTCATATTAATGACACTATGAGGAGAAAAGCGATGTGCAAATAGATAAGCAGGAATTGTGGGTGGTCTGGCTGGTTTCACTGTGGAGGAAAGCCGGGGAGAAACTGGGGAGGGTTGTGTTCCAGAGGAATAAGGATGAAATGTCAAGGGGACAGTGAGGCTGTAAACAGAATGGTTGAACCTAGCCCTGAGCTTGAGAATTTACCAGGTATTGCAGACCTGGTGTGACTCTGCTGATACAGTAGTAGCTTGTGAAAATCAAGTAAGTGGTGGTAAACCCATATTGTCTTGCCTGTTGACCTGGCAGCCTTTGCCCAGAGGAAATCGAACTGCGCGAGACAGCAGCACTCCTTCTCTGGGAATTGACTTGGGCAACTAAATTTGTCAGCTTGTGTCTTAGTACTTCCCACCTTTTACTACCAATAAAGAGGGTTCTAGCCTACCCAAAGGTGTCGAGTTGGGAGGAAGAGAAGCATTATTATGGGGAAGAGAAAAGGGTGGCTTGGAAGCGCATTGATGCAGCAGGAAAAACTTGTTCAAATGCACGAAGGAGGAAAATGAATGGCATGGGTGGCTGAAACAAACGTGATATGAAGATTGTGCTGGTAATGAGGCCAGACTGCCAAGGGTCTGCTGAAATATCATGATAATGGGAGGCCCAGTGGAAAGATGGAAAGATCCTGATCTTTGGAGCCAGAGCTCCTCCAACCCACTGGCTCTGTGATTCTGGGCGAGTTATTTTTTGTGCTTTAGTTTCCTCATAATTATACCCTGTAAGTAGGAGCTTCCTCCTGAAATGAGCATCAATGTTTTAACCATTGTAGTTTAGATGTGCCAGAAAATAGCTTCTTTATTTCCCACAACTAATCAAAATTCTTGAGTGCCCATTCCCTTAACCTTGCTTAGGCATTTGGATAGACCTTCAGTTCTGATCTCAAAGGGTTGCCTTTCTTTCTCTTTCTCCCAAGCTGGTGCCTATGTCTATGTATTACGTGCAGTGTCATGGACTGGTACCTGGAATGCAAATCCACAAGACTGGTCCTTCCAGGTCTTTGCGTGGTTCATGACAACATCCTTGGTCCCACTTGGTAATTGTCATTGAAGTTTAGAGATGGTAAAATTGTGGTCTTACTTTCTTGGTTAGTTTTCTTCGGTGTGTTTTCCTCCCTTCTCATGCTGATGTGGGACTTCCTGCTGCAGATCCCTTGAATTTCAGCTCCTCCTGCATCTGAGACCAAGCCCTGGTTGCCCACTCCTAGCCTCTACTATGAAGTCACCTCTCATCGGACTGCTGGCCCTCAACCCTCAATACAGTTATCTTTCTGTATTTCCCACCAGGTGCGCGTGGAAACATCTGTATTCCTCCCATGCTACCTCCGCTGAGAAGATGCCATACATCCTTTTCCTCCACTGCTGCACCTTTGTCAGAGCACTGGAACTTATCTTCCAGAATTGCAGGTGGAAAGTAGGTCCCAAATCCCTGAGATTTTCATCTCCCACCTAATGCTATCTGGCATTTTTACTGCCTTTCTCCCAATCCACCCAAGCTCTTGACCCTGAAGGGAAGTCCCTCTTGTGCCTGACCACTAGCCTTCTTTCCTCTTTCTCCACGTTTCCCCCCAGTCCCCTTACCATGCTAACACCCTCACTGCCTGTCTGGGCAGCTGGGCAATTTCCTTATGTTATATCCTGATTTCCAGGTTCCTCTGGCTTGTGGTAAAAAGGTCCATTCAGATCTTAAAGTCTTACTTTTAATATGTTAAAAGGAGATTTTAGAATTGCTTTTTCTTTCTCAACTCAGTCTGGCTTCCAAAATCATTGTTTCACTGGTGTGTCATGTCCTAAAGAAATGGTGATTAATGGAAACACCAGCAGATGAAGGTAGGGGATGTAAGAATCTTAACTGGCAAAGAATGTAGAAACAGATCATTCGCTGGAGCAGTGTTTGTCACTGCGTACTCTCAGAGGGACAACTTCTCAGGTCCCTCAAGTTCTTCATAAGAACCTACAGCAGTGAATGCTGTTACCTGTGCTGAGTGAAGAGTCTGCCACGTGTGAGATGTTCCTTTGCCATTGTAATTTTTTTTTCTAACTCCTCTGACTTCTTTTTCCAGCCAGGTTTATCTGGAGATTCTGGCCCACCAGGTATGCCATATATATTGGTGTAATATTGTCCCAACTCTTTATTTAGTGTTCGTTGTAAGCCTGAATGAAGTAAAGGCCAATTTCCAAAAGGACCCACCCATCAGCCTCTGAGATCCACTCTTGTAGCATGAGACTCCAAACTTGAATTTTATGGTCATAGCCGAGCAATATTTTTTCTTGTTTTAGCACAGAGTTTCTCAGTCTCGGCACTATTCACATTTTGGGCAAGGTAATTTTTTGTCATGGCTATCCTGTGCGCTGTAGAATATTAAACAGCACCCCTGGACTCTATCACTAGAGTCCCAGTTATGGCGATCAAAAATGTCGTTGGACAGTACCAAATGTCCCCTGGGGGATAAACTGTGCCTGGTTGAAAAACCACTGCTCTACTGCGTACCTGCTCTACTAAGGAAAAGCTGAAACCATTTACTCAAGAGATACAACGTCACAGGGCACATCACTTCAGGGAAATTTTTAAAAATCTTTGTTTAATAACTTATAGAATGTTTTAGTTGTTATGCTATTAAATGAAATATTTTTAAATGCCCAGCATATAGTTTTTCTTGATGATTATTATAAGGATTTTGAACTTAATCCAGTAGCGAAGTGGTTTGCCCCTGAAGATTTTTTAAAACAAGGTACTGACAATGTCAGATTTATGTTTTAGAAAGATATCTCTGATGGCACTGTGGAGTACTGATCCAAGGAGATAATGTTGGTGACAGCAAGATTAGTTAGAGTTTAGAAAGAGAATTCTGATTTTCCCCAACACTGATAGAAGAGTCTGGCTGGCAATGTATATCTATACTGGCTGATGCTAAGCTAATTAGCTGCAATCAAGGAGTCATTCAGACATTCTCTCTAGAAAGACTGGGAAGCCAATGGATGGATCTCCAGTAAAACAGGTTTGGTTGTAAGACGTTGTAGTATACAAAGTTGTAATGTAAAAAGCCTTCTATTTTTAACCCTGTAGGTGGACCGGACTCCAATCACAAACATTTCAAGTGTGTTAATGTTATAAAAATCCGTTTCTTGAAGATAGCTTTTTGCAGATATAGCAACATCATTCACAATGCCCAGAAGTCTCCTCTTTGTTAGAATGGAGTAACTCATTGGTAAAATCATTTTGAAAATTCCCAGGGAGAAATGATGAACTGTTCGTGGTCAGCTTTAGCACTGGTATCCTCTCCTGTTTCATAATTTACCTGCTTTAACATAAGGCTTGGCTCCTAAGCATCCTAAGACATAACTCCATTTTGCTGCCTTGTACATTTGGTATATGTTGCATGCTAAGTGGATGAGAAATGGCCAGGGTTGCTGCAAATATGAATTTAGAACTTGAATGGCACGTGGATCAGTAATCTGTCTTGAAGAAAGGGAGTAGCAAGCTGCTGAGTTCCGGAAGGAGCCCAATTATGGACTAAAACTTGTGCATGCTTTTGCTTCCATTTGAACTGGTAACATTTAGAAGACTAGCTGCTTATCAACCATCAGCGGTTGACAGACACCGCGGTGCCATGCTCTCATTAACTTTTGCAGGCGTGGCTTTCAGTAAAGGACATTCTACACTTCCTTTCTTCTTTTGTGTTAGGAAATTGGAGGGATTATTTTTTCCCTCAGTCTCTTTCCAACCTGCAGTCTTTTTTTTACTCTCCCCTCAATAATTAGAAAAAATCAGCTTTTATGATAAATTTGCTCTTAACTTAACTTGATGAATGTTCCCCTACAGATTGCAATGTTAAATGTCTCCCTAAAAATCAGTTAACGTCTTTGAAAAGTTTTGGTGTGCTGAGAGAAATGCTTGAAAGAAAAATCCCCAGCATTTTCCTCCAGAGGTGGATGTTTATAGAGCTCCCTCTTCCTTTACGTGTTTTGCTTAGGCTTTGCTTATGCTGTGCTGATTTGCCAATTAGGATTTTCTTTTAAATTTAAGCCCAAACTAGCTACTGATATCCTGCTGCTCAAATCATATAGTTCCTCTGATTCAACGCCAGACAATCCCTCTCAATATAAAAGTCATGTCTATAATCCGTTGGCAGGCCACCTAAAGTGGTCTTTTGATATTTCCGAGTTGTTTCATTGTATAGTTCCAGCCTGTAGCTTTATAAAACACCAGTTTCATAGCAGTTGTAATTACCAAGTCCATTTTTCTCATACACGAGGCCAGGGTTTTCTGAAACTTGTTGCTTTCCCCAAATTAACAGGCTCCCTTTCTCCTCCAGTTCTCACTCTTTGACTCTCTTCCACGTCATGCCCTCAGGTGGGGAATGTATTGGAAACTCCACTAGAGTAGAAGAACTTTCCTCTCAAGGAGAAAATTAGGCTCAGGCCTGCTTAAAAAGAGAGCAGGACAGATGGCATTTGCATTCCAGAGTGATGATGATGATGATGATGGTGGTGCTGCTGTTAATATAATACAGCTAGTATTTGTCGAGAGCTTATCACGCACTATGCTCGATGCTAGGTGCTTCACATGCACTACCTTACTGAATCATCACCACAACAGTACAAAAGCACTACTGCTATTCCCATTGTACAGATGAAGGAGACAAGAGAAGCTATGAATTAATGGTAATTATAAATAAAGAGAAGCAATCCAAGTTTTCCGGGATGTTAATGGTCAAAGGCAATACGTAGTGACATTGATTCATTCATTTATTTATTAATAAAATTTTAACTGTTACCTATATCCTTGGCCCTAAGCTGAGTGCTAGGCTCTAACACTCTCCAAAGTAGTCCTTACTGTGCCTAAAGTGATGGTTATTTTAGATACTCATCAAAACCCTGCAATATACAGAAATTCTCTGCTGACATGTAAATGAAGATTTGCCATGTTGGAAGGCTGGTGACTTGAAAATCTAACAGATACAAGTCCCTTGTAGGATGCTGAACCAAGCAGGGAAGAAATTTTGCCCTCTTACTAATAGTATTTAATCCATTAAAAAATTATAATTATCTGTCAGTCATAATAAAACATTTTAGATAAATTTAACATAAAAAGTGAAAATCCTTAGTCCCATTTATTCATTTCTATTGATGTGATTGGATCTTTCCTTTTAAAAGTATCAAAATCTTTTTTTTTAAACCAGTGAATTCTGTTTTGCATACAATATGTCCAAGTTTTAAGTTTTATGCATATTTTGAGCTGTTTAAGAATGGATTCATTTAGTCCTGAAATATTAGGATGAGGGGGACAATGAATTCTAGATGAGACAAAAGAATATCTATTTTTTTTCACATGCGTACTATACTAGATGGAACCTATTTTCTGAGGAATGGCAAAACACAAACACTTAAATTGCTTCTTTTTTTTTTTTTAACAGGCTTCATTCAAACACTTAAATTGCTTTAAAAAAGGCTATGTCAAAGTTTACAAATATCAGCTAAGTAAAATCGCCCTTTGAATTTGATGTCAGGAAGGCTGTGCTCTCTTGGGGCTGTTTAATAGTCATCATTCATTGAACAAATACTGTATGTAAGCACGTGCCATGCAATTGTTTAAAATTATGTACATGCTTTCATCCAAGCTCCCTTATCAATAGTGTTACGGAAATGAAAGAGGTATAATAGTAGAGGTTAAGGATCATTTCTTTCCCCTTTAATATAAAACAAAAAAATAAAAACACAGGTGAAGTTATTAATACAGATATGAGTATGCTCATTGCAGTGTTGTTTCCACTGGCTGAAAATCAGAAACAACCCAAATGTCCCACAATAGGAAATTTGTTAAGTAAGTGGTCATATTAATCAGGATTCTCTCTCTCTCTCTATTTTTTTATATATAGGTACATAAAAGGAGATTTATTATGGGAATTGGCTCACAAGATTATGGAGGCTGAGGAGTTCCACAACATAACATCTCAAGCTGGAGAACCAAGAAAGCTGGTGGAATAATTTGGTCTGAGGCAGAAATTCTGAGAACCAATGGAGCTGATGGTGTAACTCCCAATCCAAGGCCAAAGGCCCTAGAACCAGGAGCTCTGGTGTCTGAGAGCAGAAGAAGATGGATGACTCAGCTTAAGAAGAGAGAGAATTTGCCCCTCCTCCACATTTTTGTGCTATTTGGGCCCTCAGCAGATCGGAAGGTGCCCAGCCACAATGGCAAGGACAGATCTTCTTTACGCAGTCTACTGATTCAAAAGCTAATCTCTTCCAGAAGTACCCTCTCAGATACAGCCAGAAATAATGTTGTACCAGCTCCCTGGGCATCCCTTAGCCCAGATAAGTTGATGCGTGAAATTCACCATCACGATGATAAAGAATGTAGTCATTAAAACTGCAATGAGGAAGAGTAATGAAGACGTGGGGAAGTGCTCACAAGTAAACTCCTAACAGTGTATACAGTGAGACTCCATTTTCTAAGGTTTTATGTATGTGTGGAAAGTTGATTAGAAAAGACATATTCTAAACATTAGCAATGAGAAAAATTAATGTTAGCCCGTGGCTATTTTCGGTAGTAAAACAATGGGTGGTTTTATGTTCTTATTTTTCCTTGTCTTTACTTAAGAAATATCCTACATTGCTTTGGTAATTCACAAAAATGGGAAAAATCACAAAAGAGAGAAGGAAAGAAGAGAGAGGGAGATGGAAACATAAAAACCCAACATAGACTGAATAGGTTAATGTTAAAAAAAAATGGAGAACAATATTGTACTATGTGATTTAACTTTTTCTTTCTTTTGCATTTCTCAGGTTCTTCTTTTTTTTTTCCTGGACCCAACTGTTTTGGACAGAGATTTAGGTTTGTTTCACTAGGCAATGAACCTTGTGGTTTACCCTATGCTATAAATTTCTTGACCCACACATCGCTCTGCTATGGAGATATCTAAACACTTTATAAACGTTTTCCTTTCAATTACTACGACAGGCAGATGCTTCCGTAACAGGCACCATTTTTGAAATCTTGTTTACAATTTATGAATTTACAGAATTACTGAATGCATTCCCTGATCCATACCACTCCTAGAGCACAAGTGAAATACAGAAATAAACACAAAACAATGATGGTGATGAGAATGATTAAATCACACGAAAAAATAAAAGTATAGATATTTGACTTGAACCTTCGAGTTATAAAGGTAGGGAGAATGTGTGTTTTTAACTACAGATAAATTATGCTGGAACTAAAACACGGAGGCTGTTATACTATCATTTCCTCTAATATCAATGTGCTCAGGTGATTGAAAATTACAGTATGGATGTAGAATGTGATTAGGCAACGGCACAGTTTGTAGGGTTTGGGAAGTCAACCAATATGGATGAATGGGTGTGCTATTCTGATTAGCCAGCCAGCCCAAAGTCTTATGGCCATGCATTCCATGAAGTGGTGAAGAGTGGATTCCGTACATTTGCCATATCCATTAGAATCACATGACCTTCCCATGACCCTCTTTCCCTTTCAAATGATCACTGCCAAATAGCTGGAAAGCATGCTCCATTTTTACAGACTTAACTCCTTCCTATCCCAGTTGCTGTTTGCTCAACGGCAATCTTTCCCCTATTCCTCCCTTGCCATTCCTCTCTTGAAGGTGTCTGCTTGGATGCCAAGGACCTCCTTGCTGTATCTCTCTTAAATTCTTATATACTTGATGCCTATTTTTTTTTGACTTTCATAATTCTACAATGACAGTGCATTGCAGTTGATGACAACTATATTGTCTCACCTGATCCTTATAGCAAATATGAATATAGAAAAAACAGGTCCCACTGCCCCCACTTTAGAGGTGAGACCAACATTCTGAAATGTTAAGTGATTTTGTTCCAGATCTTTGATATCTGGAAGAGCTAGGACTTGAATGCTGGTTTTCTGACACTAACTCAAGACTTTGTGCCCAGTGTACATGTCAATATCTTACAGCGATCAACAGAATCTCCTCCTTTTCCTCTAACTTGTCTTTCTCCATCTTCCTAGGTGAGTCCTTGTCTTCCTCTTTTAGGGAACATATAGGTGGTCATGAAGGGTCTCTACCTTCTCCAGCCTCACTTCCTAAGCAGTAATTCCTACTTGAGAAGGCTTTCCAGGTTCCTATTGTTGACATGAGCCATTACTCCCTCCATCCTTTGCCCCCAGCACTTAATTTTCATCTCCATATGGCTTTAATCATATAATGCCTCATGGGCTTCACTCCCTGATACAGAGGATCTCTGTCACTCATTTTAGCCTCTTCCTGACCATAATGCTATGTATCCAGGTGTTAAATATCTTTTCATTAACATGTAATTGAACTTAAAAAAACAATCTTTGTGCATCAAAAGACACCAACAACAAAGTGAAAGGCAACGTACTGATGGGGAAAAATCATAAATTTCTCCATGACAGGACAATCAGACTCAGTCAGAACTGAAACACATATAACATGCCTCCACTTGTGATGGGCCTTTCCCAATGTGCAATGCGCATCTGCATTAAACATTAACCAGACCTCCTCAAGGCAGGAGGATATAATCAACCTTTGAAAGAAATGGTCCCTTTCTTCTGATGCCAGCATTGTAATTTTTAAGATTACTATTTCTCTCTTATCCTGTACAGGGAGTCATATTGACCTAAAGGCTCACTCTATACATGCATACCTGACCAAAACATCTCTGATGAACCTTATGAATAATGTTAATCTGTCAGTATGATACATGTATCTTTGTCTCAAAAATGTATGAAACTGCATCTGTAACTTTATTGGTGGGACATTTCTCAGAGCTTCTAAGAGTGTGTCTCCTGTTTTATAATCCTCAGTTTGGCTTAAATAAAATTCTCTGTTTTTCTTCTTGGCTTGATTGTTAATTGAATTTTTGTTGCCACCACAATGGGAGAAAATATTTGCAAGTCATGTATCTGATAAGGGATTAATATGCAGAATATATACAGAGCTCCTACAACTCAACAACAAAACAAACAACCCAATTCAAAAAGGACAAAGGACTTCCTAAATGTCCATCAACAGATGACTAGATAAAGAAGATGTTGTATATTTATGCAATGGAATACTGTTCAGCCATAAAAATGACAACATAACACCATTTACAGCAACATGGATATCCCTAGAAAATGTCATTCTAAGTAAAGTAAGCCAGAAGAGAAAGAAAAATACCATATGAGATCGCTCATATGTGGAACCTGAAAGAAAAAAAGAAAAAAGAACACAAATACAAAACAGAAATAGACTCATAGACATAGAATACAAACTTGTGGTTGCCAAGGGGTTAGGGGGTAGGAAAGGACAGACTGGGATTTCAAAATTTGTGGATACTGACAGACATATGCAGAATAGATAAACAAGATTATACTATATAGCATGGGGAAATATATACAAGATCTTGTGGTAGCTCACAGCGGAAAAAAATGTGACAATGAATATATGTATGTTCATGTATAAGTGAAAAATTGTGCTCTACACTGGAATTTGACACAACATTGTAAAATGACAATAACTCAATACAAAAATGTAAAAAAACAAAAAGATGACAAAGGACTTGAATAGATATGTCTCCAAAGAAGGTGATGAATAAGCACATGAAAAGGTGCTCAACTTCACTAAACATTAGGGGAATGCAATTCATGCAAATCAAAACCACAGTGAGATACCACTTCACTTTCATTAGGGGGGCTATTATTAAAAAAGAAAGAAAGAAAGAAAATAATCCCAAACCCCCCAAACAAACAGAAAACAACAAGTGTTGATAAGGATGTAGAGAAACTGAAATCCTCATGCATTGCTAGGGGCAGTGTAAAATGGTGCAGCCACTGTAGCAAACATTATGGTGATTCCTCAAAAATTAAACACATATGATCCACAAATTTAAGTTTTGGGTATATAACCAAAAGAAATGAAAGCAGGGATTCAGACAAATACGTGTACACTGATGTTTATAGCAGCATTACTCAAAACAGTCAAAAGGTAGAAACAGCCTAAATGTCCATTGACAGATGAATAGAGAAACAAAATGTGGTATATATATAAGATTATTCAGCCTTACAAAGGACTGAAACTCTGATACATGCTAGAAAAGGAATGAACCTTGAAGACATTGTGCTAAATAAATAAGCCAGGCACAAAAGGATAAATACTGTATGTTTCCATTGTTGCCTGAAATAAAGGCGCAGCTTAAAAGTTGAGAGTTAGGTTTTATTTGGCGGGAGGACTCGAGCTGGGATGACAGCCTCTCAGATGGCTCTGAGGGACTGCTCCGAAGAGGTAGGGGAGGAGCTAGGATATATAGGAGTTTTACAACAAAGAAAGAAAAGTAGTTGGAACAATAAAAGATTATTTGTTATCTAAAGAAAAACAGGCATCTCAAGTTAGAGAATTTAGGACTTTTCTAGGTATGGGAGGAAGCAAACATTTGGACTCACTGAATTCATTCCTTTGACAAACATCTAGCTATCTAGGGCCAGCATCTTGTCCTTTCTTATTCTGAGTCCCCTCAGAGTGCACCATTGTGAGTGGCTGCAGAGGCTGAGCTGCAGGCTTGTCTTCACGGGGTAGGGGTGGCATCAGCTGCTGATGACTTGGTTTCAGCATTCTTTGTTTACTGATATGGTTTGCAGTATTTTTCGTTCACACATATATGAGGTACATAGGATTGTCAAATTCATCGAGACAGAAAGTCAATAGTGGATATCAGGGCCTAGGTGGAGGAGGAATGAGGAGTTATTGCTAAATGGGTAGTTTCAGTGTGGGAGGATGAAAAAGTTCTGGAGATTTGACAGTGGTGCACAACAATGTGAATGTCCTTAATGCCACTGAACAGTACACTTAAAGGTGGTAATAATGGTAAATTTTGTTATGTATATTTTATCACAATAAAAAAAATTAAAAAGAATGCAATTGAACCAAATTGCAGTCCAGAGGACATATTTAATGTTCTGCGCAGCGTCTCATAGGGGTTGTATAATATGGTGGATAAGTATTCTCATTCCAGAGCCAGCCAGCCAGCCATAAGATTGAACCCCAGCCTCATCACTGACGAATTGTGTGACCTTGGGCAGGTTACTTAGTTCACTGAGCCTCACCCTCCATAGCTCTGGAATGTGCATGATTAAGAACAGCAACAACCACTTGGGCGGTTATGGGGATTAGATAAGGAATGCAGGACGTTTCGCAAAGTGCTTGAACTAGAGCAAGCCTTCCAGTTGAAACTACTTGTAGGATTTCACATATTTTACATATGCTAAATAATGACAATTTATAGGGTTTCCTGGTGAGTTTTTTACCTCCTGGGCTATCACTTGGGATAGAATCTTTGTGCAATCATCCATTTTCATGGACGTATGGAGCCTTATTATCTTCAGTTTGCTTTAGCCTCACCTCCTCATCATCTGCCTAATGGACTCAGACCTGCAAAGGATGAGTGAACCAGACTGGTGAGGCTTGTCAGCCATCCTTGGCAGAGATCTACGACATGGATATAGTTTTGCAGCCATTTCCATACTGCACATTTTTGCCTTGGATTGTAGTGCTGGTCCTCAATTGTCTGTGCATAAGTGGCTAATGATATTTGGGGTGCATTTTGTAATATTAAGCCAGAGGCCACATGGGATATTATTTAATAAGGACAGATGTGTCTACATGCCCATTTAAGAGTTTGTTTCTTGTCTTGCTAAACAATTTCACAGACCATATCTGAGGGCAGAGTTCCCTTTCAACTCTGGGAGAGATCCGTTCTCAGATAAGCATCACAGCCTGTGGAACACGAGCAGGAAGTAGGCCCTTTTGGGACCATTAACTACTGCGAGTTAAAAAAAAAAAGTAGCAAAGTGAAAAGTCTTGTCTTAAATATGGAGAAGAATATTTGCCTTTACTTGTTAGGAATTTGGGTAAATGTAACCATTCTGAAGTTTACCTCTGTACTATCTATGAAGTATGGGGTTATAAGGTAAATGAATCAGATAAATAAGATAGTTTGGGTAAATGTTTAACCCGCTTTTGAGAATCAACTGTTTTTTAAGGATTTAACTGGGCCAGTTTCCAGGAATTCTCCAAAACCCTTTGCTCTAGTCAAATTTATCATAACTTCCCCTTCCCCCTTTTAACCTCCCACTCCCCAGTTTATCTTCTTCCATGCCATTTATTATATGCCTTTGTCCGCTAGGCAGGAAAGCCTGTTTCCCTCTCCTCTAGTGCCAACCAGTTCATAAAACATTGACAAAACATTGAGCACGAGTCAGAACCTGTGTTAAATTCTGGAGAGACAGAGAAGTGAAGCATGAAGGCAGATGACTAGAGGGGTTAAGAGCACAGACACTGGTGTTAGATGGACATGGATTTGAGTCCTGGCTCTATCACTTAATGACTGTGTCACTGGGAAAAGTTCTTAATCTCTGTGAGTCTCAGATTTCTGATGCCTAAAATGGAGAATTACAATATCTTACCCTGACAATTGTTATATAGAGAAAATGAAATAGAGTTATGTCTATTAAGCAGGTATTTCTGGTTGCAAGGGTCAGAAACAGAATCCAAAATGTCATAAGCACAAAAGAGGCTATAATGGCTCATATAACTGAAAAGTTTAGGAGTAAATTTCAGGTACAGCTGAATCCAGGGGACTTAATGTTGTCAACATTCAGCCTCTTTTTCCATATTTAGCTTTTGCTTTCTTCTGTGTTGGCTTCATTTTCAAGAGAACTTTCCAGGTTTACGTTTTTATCCTTATAGCCAGTCATCAAAGCAGAAAGAGAACAACTCCCTCCCAAAAGTTCTGTTGAAATAGGAACCAGTTCTCTTGGATCAATCTGGCTTATCCCTGACCAATGACCACAGTAAGGGAGATGGAATATTTTGAGAAATTCAGCCTGTTTCACAAGTCCACTCACCTAAATTAAATGGCCCATAAGCAAAATAAAATCTAGATTCTGTTTTCAAAAGAAAAGGAAATGGACGCCAGTAGACAAAAGTCATGTGTCCACCAGAGCGATTAACACAGAGGCTGGCATACAGCAATATCTGTTGTTATTATTATAATTATTAGTTTGAAAATGATTGAAATAAAAATAAAATGAAATAATAAAGTCATGATTTGCTTGAAGTAATGAAAATGATTAAAATGAAAATAAAATGGGACATTATGCAGTTTTCCATTACAAATGGAGAGGATAATTAGGACGGAGCAGGGTTGTTACTGAAGGCATACAAGAAAACACCAAGAGTGACTGAAAATACTTCAAGGACTGTTTGCTCCTTGACAGCTCCTGAAAGTTCCACTGAATGATGGTACATGCCAACAGCGAACGCCCATAATTATGACTGTTTATGAAATGTCTTCTTATATAATGTTGAGGGATCTCTGACCATTTTATATTTGAGCCTCTAACTGGGTAGCCTGTTCAGTAAATTAATTGATCTTTTATGAAAGCCAGACTTAAGAAGTCCTCCTGTATTTTGCTGGTGTCCTGCCCAGCATTTTGTGGGCATGGAATAAAGTGTTCAGTAAATACTTGTTGATTAATAATAGGTAAAAAGAAGTAGCTAATGCACATTATAAACAAGTCTCATTTACCAATTAAAACTGGCCCTAACATCAGGCCCAGTACTTTGTTAACCATTTTTTCATTTCAAAGGCATGTACTAGAAAAACAACATTTATTTTCTTTTCAAATAGTTTCCTGTTCATATTTTGCTAATTTAGATTATACTCATTAATTCAAATTAGTGCTATTTCATAGTATTCACACTCTTGAATACTTATTCCTCCATCCACATATTAGTTAAAAGCTGCTTCAGTTTTCCAAAAATGTGATCCCATTATGTCCTTAAGACATTGAGTCATATGTTTTCGCCTGAGTGATATTTTTTCTTGTTTTTTCTATTAATGCAGGTTGATCAGCATCTCAGCTTCTGAAAAATGCGTTTCAAGGTCTGCTTCATTTAGGAAGATCATACCATAGACAGGAAGTATAATTAGTTTACCATTGAAATCCTTTTGTTTTTGCAATGAACTTTTAATAAGTTCAATCCATTATTTTCCATCCATCATGCCTTAAGAATATGTCTTGCTTGATTTATGATGCACAACTTCATTATCTTCCTAAGTTATAATCAATATCTATATGGTGCTGTGGTTAATTTGGAAACATTTTATTATTTGTCTTTGCATTTAAGAATCTTTAACTCTTATTTTTTTCTGTGCATTTCTAGAGATTATGGCCAGTACTTTGGGGTTTTCACTCTCTTTTGGTGCTGATTATTTTCTGTTCTATTTGACTCTAGGCCTTGTTCTATTGCCTTAAAAATTCTCCTTAACTAGCAGTTTCTATCACTATCCTCCTTGTCTGTAACTGCCCTTGATGGTGCTGGGGGTTCACCATAGGGATTAACCAAACATTCATTATCTCAATTTGATCATCAGAGGGAAGAAAAAAAATCCTGGATATACCCATATCACACCATGTGGAGCAGTTTTGTAAAGAAAATACCAATGTTTACACACATATTTAATGCACATTTATATATACATTAAAAAATTTTAAACCAACCAATCAGCTTATCTAGGGTATTCACAATGTATTAAAAAATAAAGAAATCAGTTTTCTTTAAATCATATCTGTTGTTATTTAGGATTCATCCATGAGATTGAGCAAAAGCTTTGAAAAAAGTTTTTTTTAGAGCATAAATCTCTTTGGCAAATGGTAGAAAGAGAAGACCAGTTGAGTGATTTCTTACTTTCAAATCATGTATTCAGGTACCCTGTGAATAGCAAGGATGGAGTTATGGTCACCTGAATGTATAAGTTTTAAAATTGAATTATAAAACTATCTATAAAATATCTAGCTATGAAATTGTTATTTTTTAAATCATTATTTACTCAACATCATCCTCCCTTTTTACTCAGGACAGAGGAGGATCCTGGTGGCTGAGAAATATTTGGACTATTCCTACATCTTTATGGGATCTCAAGCCTTAACCTCTTCTAGGTGTAAAGATTCTTTGTTTAAAAGATTATAGAAACATCACAATATCTATTGGTGAAGAACATAACATATACTCTCCATACAGTGATTCTGTACTGGGCAATTATATCATACTTTTTATGGATGCTTGAAATGACTAGCTGGTTCTATTTTCTGGAGGAAGGAGATGGTCTCTATAACAACAGTGTGTTTACAATACCTTCCCAGATGACTAAATTGCCTATATTTCAGGGAATAGTTACATTGGTCATCCAGGTCATGTAGATGAAGAAGCTACCATAGTCAACACTATCTTAGCTTTAGCTGGTGATGTTATCTCAACACAGTTATATTACTCTTTATAGCCTCGAACGAATAGTTTGTCCACTCTGATTCTGCTAGGATTATTTTTATTTTTACTTGAAAAAACCCAACTTTATTGAGATACAATTTATTTTTACAATTGACATACTATACAATTTACTCATTTTAAGTGTATAATTCAATGGTTTTTTAAGATTAGTTCCCTGTGCTATACAGTAGGATCTTGTTGTTTATTTTATATATCGTAGTTTGAATCTGCTAATCCAAAATCCTAATTTATTCCTTTCACCCCCTTTCCCCTTCGGTAACTGTAAATTTGTTTTCTATGCCTGTGTCTTTCTGTTTTGTAAATAAGTTCATTTGTATCATATTTTAGGTTCCACATATGAGTGATATCGTATATTTGTCTTTCTCTGACTTACTCAATAGTATGATAATCTCTAGGTCCACCCATGTTGCTGCAAATGACATTATTTTATTTTTAATGGCTGAGTAGTATTCCATAGAGTGTGTGTGTGTGTGTGTGTGTGTGTGTGTGTGTGTATCACATCTTTATCCATTCATCTGTTGATGGACAGCCATGTCTTGGCTATTGTAAATAGTGCTGCAATACTTTGTGGTGCATGTATCTTTTCAAATGAGAGTTTACTACAGATATATGCGCAGATATTGCTGGATCATACGGAAAATTTTAGTTTCTTAAGGAACCTCCATACTGTCCTCCATAGTGGGTGCACCAATTTACATTCCCACCAACAATGTAGGAGGCTTCCCTTTTTCCCACACCCTCCTCAGCATTTACTGTTTGTAGACTTTCTAATGATGGCCATTCTCAATGGTGTGAGGGGATACCTTATTGTAGTTTTGATTTGCATTTCTCTAATAATTCTGTCAGGATTGTTTCTGCACAAGCTAGATTGTAAGAAGAACGTGATACCAAGAGTGGATTGGGTGCAAATCTATTCAGAAAACAGAGTATAATAAAACAAAGGATCAGCTAAAGGGTTTTGGTTCTGTAAGAGAACCCATTTGGCCATTTATTATCTCACAGATTTTAAAAAACAGCTGTATTGAGGTATAATTTACAAACCATAAAATTCACTCATTTTAAGCGTACGATTCAATGATTTTTAGCAAATATACAGTTTTGCGATGATCACAGCTACCTAATTTTTTAACATTTTTATCACTCCCCAAAGAAATGCCCATTTGCAGTCACTCCCCACTTTCAGACAACCATTAACCTACTTTGTTTCTATGGATTTGCCCTTTCTGAATATTTCACATAAACAGAATCATACATTATGTGGGGTTTTTTTGGGGGGGATTTGGGTTTTTTCACTCAGCTAATTTTTTGGGTTCACTCCATTGTAGTATTTATCAATATGTAATTCATTTTTATAGTATTCCATTGTATGAATATGCCATGTTTTGTTTATCCACTCACCAGTTATTTCTACTTCTTGGTTGTTAGGAACATTTGTGTTCCAGCCATTAACACATTCCAGCCATTGTGGACACATTTTCTGTTCTCTTGGCTAGATATCTAGGAATGATTTTGCTGTTCATATGGTAAATTATATTTAAAATTTTAAGAAAGTTCTAAATTTTTTTCAAAGAGGTTGCATCATTTTATCTTCTCACCAGCAATATATGAGGGTTCCAGTTTCTCTGCATGTTTGTCAACACTTGTTATTGTGTGTCTTTTTGATTATAGATACTCTTCAGTGTGACATGGTATCTAATAGAGTTTAATGGGCATTCATTCCCATCCATGCATCATTCAACCATCCATCAGTAACTGCTGAATATTTACCACATACCAGCCCCTATACGAGGTATCAAGTATACAAAGAATAAATAACATCTCCAAAACCAAGGAATTCACAGGCTACTGGAAGTACAAGACTACTAGATATGTTTCATTGTCAGATCCACTCATGAAGCATTCTAGGTAACCTATCCTCCTCCTTCCTGGCCCCCAGCCACTGCAGATTGGGCTAAAGATGAACATCTGACCCAAAGGTGGCCACCACATTGATTGGCCACCTATCTGACTTCTAAGGCATCACCAAAAGTCAGATGAATTTGGCTTCTCAGATACCCTCCCCTAGAGGCTGTCGTAGAAGATGGGCACTAGAGTAGGCAAACCATCTGGGGTCTGAGGATATTGCTGCTGGACTGTGTCTCAGATGACAGGGAGAGGAAGCCAGGCAAGGGGAAGGGGAAGGAGCTGACTCTGAAATGCAGAAATGAGAAAAGCCCCATAGAGAAATCTTGGTTGTTCTGCTCCTCATGTTCTGATCAGCATACAGTGCAACTGAAATTTGTTACCTCTTCTGTGAGAATGCTGTAACAATGAAGCCCCATCTCCCATTTTCACTTGAGCTGAGGCGGGAACCCCCATAAAAAGACTGGCAGGATCCCCGAAGCAGGGCCGCTACTCTCCTGCCAGCACCATCCGGTTCCCTGGCCCAGAGGCTCTATCTCACTTTTTACCTCTGAAACGGCTTACTTACCCCTAAAATTCTATTGGTTCCCTGAGCTCACTTCTGATTGGTTATTTCCTTCACTCCTGATTGGTTATTTCTCTCATTCCTGATTGGCCCTTTTCCCTTACTCCTGTTTGGTTATTTCTCTCCCTCTTGATTGGTCTATTTCTACAAAGCTTGTTCCTAGTTGGCCAACTATTGTTATACTTTATTTGCATAGGATGGTGCAAAGTGTAAACTGGCAGCCTATAAAGGCCTGTGTAAACCTACAGATGGGGTCCAGAGCTTGGAGTGTTAACTCCTCTGGGCCCGCTGGTGTAATAAACCTGAGTTCTCCAACTCTCCAAGTGCTGCCTGGTCTCTCACCCAGATCCAGGTTGCTAACACAACTGAGCTGTAACATCGAGCTGTAACACTGAGCTATAACGCATTTTTCCGTAACAGAGCTACTTTGAGTAGGTTTCTGCTGCTTATAGCCAAAGTGCTTTGAGGGGAAGAGCTATAATGCTAACTTGTGAACATTTTGTTAGCATTCTCACTCTTAGGTGCTTGTATACAGGCCTTTCCAATTGTGACCATTATTTATCAATTTCTTCTTTCTGACTATGGACACATAGTGTCTAATTATGCATATTAGTAAAGGTAAACAGTCAAATATGTAAACCAAATCATCAGACCATCTCCTCCTCCTCTCAAATTTCACAGTTCACTTTGTAATGATTAAAAAATAATTATTCATATCACCTGAATACCTCACTGTTACTCATTTTAGAAACTGTTGTTGACTGCCTACCTTTTCTAGACACTGCCTGTGATGCTGGAAAGACGAGGAGAATAGGAGGTCCTGCCCTTGGTGAGCTTTCCCATGAGTGGTAGACTTAGAGTTACACTGAGTAACAGAGAAGGATTAAAAATGTATGTGAATACGTCACAAAATGGATACAAGAAAAAGGATGGTATTATTGTGCCTTATCAGGCATATGATGGTGTTATTTCCCTTGTGAATAGTGCTGCAGTGAAGATGGCTGCCTGAGAATTGACCCACAGCCAATCCCTTCCTGACGGATACATTATTGTAAAATAAAGCAAAAGAAATTCACCTATAGTAATGGAACAAACAGAAGAGCTTAACTGAAGATAATAAAATCCCCAGAATGGTAGCTACACAGGGAAAAAAAATAGCAAAAACAAAACAAAAGCCCCTTAAGGATTTTATAGTTATTGGAAAGGTGAAGGGGGTGGAGTCCTAGCCCCTAATCCTGTCTCGACTCCCCAGAAACCGGAGAGTCCAGAAAATCTGAGACTTCCCATGGACACCTCAATCTAGAGATGCAGGCACACGAAGAAGTCTCCATGCCTTTGTGCTCCCCTGACCAAAGCACTTTGGAAATAGCTCTGGGAAAGCAGGTGAACCGGATGTGACAGGCTTGGTTGCCTCCCTGAGGAAAGTGAAAGTCCCACGACCGGATGTGAGGAAACAACCAGAAGTCTGAGTGCACGCGTTTCTGGGGTGGCGCTCCTGCAGTGGATATCATGAAATGGGTTCGGAAAGACAACCACCCGGAGGAGTGCAAACTCGGGGATTCTACGGCACTCCTACACCACCTCCAAGAGCATCCGTGAGAAACTGGGGAGGCCTGGACAGCCCCTGCCTGGCACCCTCAGGACAGAGCCTTGAAGGAAAGCCTTGAAAGCTACAAGGTATGTGGTGGGAGGAGAGGGGAGAGCAGAGTCTCGGAAGTGGGTAGGGCTGACACCAATTCTGAGACTATGGAAACCTGGCAGAGTTTTTATCAAGAGAAACACTAATAGTGAGAATTGTATCAACTTAAGCAAAAGCCTACCTGCCAGGTCAGACTGCCCGTTCGTCGGGTCACCACGACATTGTTCCGGTTATGCCATGCCTCCGTCCTGGGAGACAATGGGAAGAGCAGTAGGTTAGACTCAGCAGAACTAACTTCCACTCCCAGCTGGGTGGCCTACTTCGTGAAATAGGGCATGTGAACGCAATCATATGAGCCTTAAGTTTCTTAAGTGCTAAAAAAAAAAAAAAAAATTACACGGTGCCGTGATTCTGCCTACAACCCTGTCAAAGATCATATCTACTTGCCAGTAAATTCTACTGCCGGAAAGGAGGTTCTGAAGTCCCTTCAGCGCTAACTTCAGAACCTGTTCACTTTGCAGCTCAAGGACTGAAACCTTGAACTTCTGAATTTGCTGACCTGTTTGAGATGAGGTGGGAGGAAAAGGCTTTTAGTAAATGATGCTCCTTAATCTCTGGTGTGTTACTCAAATAACCACAAATGAATGAAATTGCAGTCTTTGGGCAGTGCAGTGAGATTCTTTCATAGCAAGCTTGGCTCCTACCAGCGGACTATCACTCTAAGAACACTCTGGGAGCAATTACACACTCAGTAACCTCTTATTAAGTAGCAATTTTATCTAACCTTACCCATTTCCTTCTGAGTGTGAAAATGAAGAGAGAAATGAATTAAAACACATCACGAGGCTCCATATGCTCTACCCTTGGTGTGGAGAGCGGCAGGGTGGCATAATATATGTGCCAGTGCAGTGCAGAAGTTAGGGAGGGGAGATTTTGGTTAACACTTCCCACTATTCCACCACCCACACTTCAAATCAGTTCGAGTTCCCAATGCTATCAGAGAAATGGGGAGGTGTGGGAGGGAAGTAAGGACTTGCAGGCGCCATCCCCATTTCAAGTGGCAAGTGTGCATGTAGTGCTAATCCTGTTTCTGAGTTGGGGGTCTTAACCTGAAGGCAGAGACAACTGAGAAACAGCATGAGACAGTCTTTTGAGGAGGGGGTGATCAGCTATTTCTTTATTCTCATTTCATCTTAATTCTTGGTGGTAAGATTTTTAAAAATTTCCTAAACAGACCTAAATTAATTTATGACAAATTGCACCAGTGTAACGGTGCTGAAACAAATGCATACAGATAAGTAGGGAGATTAAATGGATCTGGAAGGAGAAGGCCCCAGGATACTGCATGTAAAATATTTTTACTGACATCTTTCTTTCCTGTATAATGATTCCAAATTACCTAATAACAAACTTGCTTTCCTTTTTTTTCCCCCTTCCCTTGCTTTTTCTCTATTTCCTCTGACCAATGAAAAAAATATAAATAAAAAATATCCTAGAGTCTCTGCCCCTTTTTCTTAATTTTAGAATCTTTGCTACCATTTTCTCTGCCCTTAGTTTTGGAAGATTTGTTATCAATAATTATGAGACCTAATAAATGTTATTTTTTTCTTGATGATTTGGGGGTAAAGTCTGGGTAAGGACAAACCTAAATTTTAGTTTTTTGCTATTTTTAAGATCACTTGTTTTGGAGTTGTTTAGCTCAAGAGACAGTTACTGTGTCATGGACCCAGACTGTCTGTCCTGTGCTACCAGTTACTAGGCAAATTTCTCAACCCTCTGCCCCTGTTTTCACCTGTTCCAAACAGGAATGGTAGTATTACCTACCTCCTAGGGTTTTGTGGAGGTAAAAGAGATTTACATGTGGAAGGAACAGAAAACCATGCCTGGCACATAGTAGGTCCTCAGTAGAAATTAACCATAGAATTCATTTAGAGAACCAACATTTCTTGAGGACCTGCTGGTATAAGGAATTGTTACAGGCATGTTTAGAGAAACAGGAGACCCAAAATGCGCTGTTAAGGAAAATGTTAAAGCTAAGCAATATTTTATTAATATTTTTTCATATTATATAACATCATTTAAAAAAACAGACTCCATAGTATTCTGCAATTTAGCTAATATACTGGACAATTATATTGTTGGATGTTCCTCTTTTAGGTGTGGATGTAGCTAATGGAAACACTGGGTCAGCTCCATCATTCTTCAGTTGCTTAGGTGTTTGCATGCTGTTCTGCCTTTTACAAATATTTCCAGGCATGTTTTGACACATGTTGCCAGATTAAGGTAGGTACCTAATTTGATTTTTCGGTGGATGCGTATTATTCCAGAATACTATCCATAAGCCCTTCCCCTTTGTCCTATGACTTTTTTTTTTACTTATTTACTGGCCTTTTTTTTTTTTTTTTTCTTTTTTGCTGGAGAGTGGATGGAGTGGGATAGGCAGTTAATCTGGGCTGGCTGGAAACAAAATAACCTGACTGGCATACTGCACCTGATCTTGTGTCCATGTAATCGACACAGGTGGGATCATAGGTCCTGCCTCACTTCAGGCTCTGAGATCATTCTAGATTTCCTAGTCAGGAAAAAACACTGTAGCCAAAGCTTCACAACTCAGTGTCAAGTCAGTGTCAAGTCACACTTCTTTAGGCTTCACTTCTAATTTATTTTCATGTGATCTTGTCACTGGTTTAAGTAGTGAGTTCTCTGTCTTTGCCCCCTGTGTTTGAGTCGCTGCTATGGTTCTCAGCTTAGGAGCCCTGCCTCAGTGGTGGTTTTGTCTTGTTCCCCCAGGCTTTGTAGGACCTAGTCCTCTACCATCTCCTTGACCAATTTTCTAGATTCTACTCCTGCTTGTGGGTTAATTCTGACTATCTCTTTTGCACTATGGAATCAGATTCATCTCCAAGTCCCAGTCAGCCCTGTTTGGCTAGTTCCACCAAATCTACTTCTGACAGGAAATGAGA
Source organism: Vicugna pacos (assembly GCF_048564905.1). Lineage (NCBI taxonomy): Eukaryota > Metazoa > Chordata > Mammalia > Artiodactyla > Camelidae > Vicugna > Vicugna pacos. The sequence goes on along the minus strand of NC_133003.1, from coordinate 30,859,219 downwards.
AAAAATAAAACAACCAAGTCACTTCTTTCCTCCCTGTTCTGATTATTTATTACTACCTATTACTATTAATGTAACCATTCACCCTGAAACTTAGTGACTTAAAACAACAATAGTCATTTCCTTATCTGTCATGGTGCCTCTGGGTCAGTAATTTGGGAAGGGCTCAGCTGGGCAATTATGGCTTAGAGTGTCTTATGCAGTTGCAGTCAGAGGTGGCTGCAAATGGAGCAGGTGGAGGCTAACCAGCCATCTCTCTCTCTTTAGGTAGTCTCAGGTCTCCTCTGTGGAGTCTCTGGTTCAGGTAGATTGGGCTTCTACAGCATGGCACCCTCAGGGCAGTGGGAGTGCTTGCATGGTAGCTCAGGGCTCTAGCAGTGTTCTGATGAAAAGGACAGAAATGAAATCTTATGACTGAATCTTCCAAGTAGTATTGTGTCTCCCATTGGCTATTGGTTGAAACAGTCACAAAAGCCAGCTGACAATCAAGAGGTGGGAACTGGATCCCATCTCTTAATGAGGGATGTGGCCATCTTCAGAAGATGTAATTGATCACATCCCTCTTTCACAACTTCTTCTCCAATGTCCCTCCAATGTGATGCACTAAGCTCTTTGCAGAAATGGATAGGCAAAACGGGTATTCCTTCTATGCCCTCTCACCTAGTGAAGGAATGCCTCTTTATCTGTAAAATAAGATCAAGTCCCCCTCCATCCTCTGTGAGGCCTTCCCTAACTTTCTATAGTATGGTCTCCTTTTCTGAGCTATAAAACAACAAACATTGGAATAATGCCTTATATTTTACAAATCACAGTGCCAAAGATTCCACTTTGTATCTTTATTTCAGATTGTATTGGGGTGTGTGTGTGTTTCCCCTACTTATGAGCAGGAATCCTGAATTACGAATCCTGGTGTTCCCTCTCACCCTCCCACCACCCTAGCATTGAACCCACGGTAGTTTTACACAGTAGTTTTACATGGACAACTGCTGAATGAAAAAAAAAATGAATGAATGAATGAATAAGAGTTAAAAAGCAAAACTAAAGCATTAGGAGTTGTGCTGAAAAACATAATTCATTCAGAAAATGGGGCTTTAAAAAATGCCTTCCTTTAAAATTGTTTTGGGCTCCGGATATCCTGTTTTTGGTGGGCAGTGGTTCAGTCACAACGTTCTAAATCCTCTGGATAATAGGAGTTCACCGGAGATACCTGCTGTTTACCCTGGGCATCCCTTGGACTGTGCTGCCTTCTATGCTTAGCAGACCAGTTAAAGCAGAGTTTATGACAGACCGAAGTGTAAATTAAAGGGCTGGGATACATCATTAGACATATGGTCTCCTAGGAATTTAGATCTTCCTGTAGTAGGTGGAATTTGTAACACTCTGGCCTCTAGGACCATATGGTTGTATTTAGAGATGCCAGCAGAAATAAATACTTGAATTCTAGCGCAAGAGTCTTTTATGCTGGCCTTCCCCACAGCCACAGAAGTTTCCTGTGCAAAATTTAAAAGCACAAAATTAACATTTGGTTCACATCATTTTACTGATTTGTTTGTGGTAATTTCACACAGTGTATGAAATGGGTTCATCAAGGGCCAACCCTGCTGAGGGTCAGTGATGCTAGGCTAATCCCTGAGGGGGGTAAGGATCTGTACCTGATCTGTATCACATGACTCTGCACTCTTAGCTACAGCTGATTAGACTGGGCTGGTTCCACACACCAATGACAACTGAAGCCAGTGCCTTACAAAATGGCTTGGCTTCATGAGAGCTGCTCTAAATAGAAATGTAACAAAAGAAACAAAGAAAGAAACTCCACTAGCAACAAAGAACTGGAAATTAAAATTACAGAAACAATGCTATTTACAACAGCATCAGAAAAATGAAATACTTAGGGGTAAATCTGACAAAAGATGTTCTAGACCCGTACACTGAAAATTACAAAATATTGCGGAGAGAAACTAAAGATGTTATAAAACATGGAGAGAATCCATTCTAAGATGCATTATTAATGTGCTGATTCTCCCCAGGTTAAACTATAGTGTCTGTCCTTTCAAAATTCCAACAGACTGTTTTAAGAGCCAAACCAGACCCACAGCCACCATGAACAGCAAAGGTCGATATCCAACACAGCCAGCCTACCCTGAGCCTCCTGGGAATCCTGTGTACCCTCAGACCTTGCCTCCTCCTCAGGCTCCACCCTACAGTGACGCTCCACCTGCCTACTTAGAGCTCTTTTGTCCAAGTTCTGTACACTCAGGAGCTGCTACAGTCCCCATCATGTCAGCTGCACTTCCTGGCTCTTCACTGTATCTTCCCATGGCCCAGTCTGTGGCTACTGGACCTTTAGGTTCCACAGTCCCCTGGCTTATTATCCAGTTAGCCCCATCTTCCCACCTGGTTCAGCAGTACTGGGGGAAGGAGGGTATGATGTGGGTCTAGATTTGGAACTGGTGCTATTGCTGGTAGCTTTCCTCCCCCTCCCCCTGGATGCCCTCCCAATGCTGCTCAGCTGGCAGTCCTGCAGGGAGTCAATGTCCTCATAACTCAGCAGAAGGGAAATTTCTTCATGGGCAGCTCAGATGGCAGCTACCCTGCCATCTGATGAAGAACCAAGGGCACCTCTGTACCGAGAAAGACATCACATACCCAGAACTTCTCACAATGTAACTGCTTTAGTCATATTAACCTGGAATAGCAGTTTAGACACATGTTGTTGGGGTGTCTTTCTGGTACCCAAACTTTCAGGCACTTTTTAAACCTAATATGGAACCATGTAATGCTTCCTAAAGCATTTTGAGATAGTATCCATTCATAAAACGGATGTGGGTGAAGCAGCCCTAAGGATCTTCCTTTAATTCCTCCTGAGTAATACTGTACCATACTGGTCTTTGCTTTTAGTAATAAAACATCAAATTAGGTTTGGAGGGAACTTTGGTATTCCTAAGAATTAAAGTTGCCAAATTATTTTGGTGTAAAAAGAAAAGGCATTTCCATATAAACCATTTAGAGCTATTTCAGTTGCAAGTTCTCTCATTCATTCATTTCACAAATATTTGTTGAGCACCTACTATGTTCTAGGGTCATTCAATTTGAGGTACAGCTGTGAACAAATAGGTCAAAGCTCTGCCTTTATGGAATTTAGTTGGGGAGACCAAAAATGAATAAGGTAAGTAAAGCATATAAAGTGTTAGGTAAGTGCTTATGAAAAAAATAAATGAGAGAAGGGCTTAGGGAGGGCCAGGGTATGGTGAAGGTTATAATTTTATAAAGGATGAGCAGGAGAGGCTTATAGAGAATTCAAAGGCCATACTTCCAACTGGAATGGGTTTATACTACAAAGAGAATTTATTAGTTCAGATAAGTATAATGAGTCCATCCCTAGGCACAGCTGGATGCTGTGTCTGAAGTGAAGATTTCTGGAATCTGTTTCTTTTCATCTCTCAGCTTTGCTTTCTTCTCCTTGGCTTCACTATCCATCTGGTAGTCTCCTCATAACAAGATGACTGCGAGATTTACAGCCTCTCAACCGAGAAGCCCTAGGGAGAAGAGAGATGTCTTCTCCAACGGTTCCAAGAAATGCCTTGATATTGAGTCTCATTGGTCTAGCTCGGATCATCTGAAGCTGGAAACATGCTAATGATCCAGGCTCAGCCAGGTGTTTGCCCTGGAGTAGAGGGGAAGCACGGTCTGTCAACCCAGACCCCAGATACTGAAGGGTGGGGGTGGAGGGCTCCCACCAAAAGGAAACACAGGAGAGATAGGTGCCACACAGACAGTAACAACAAATGAACACCATCCCAGCCCTCACTTGGGGAGAAGAAGTTGCTGACCAAGGCTCACCAAGCATGTGCCCTGCATGAAATCATAAAACAGCCACAGGTCAGAACCACCAGTGGTGCTAGGGCTCCTTGCGAACTATTTCACTGTGAGACATTAGCCTAAGAGTGTCCCTCAGTGACCCTTCTTCAAGTACAAACCTACTATTCCAAAAATGCTTCATCCTTAGGACCTCAGATTCCCAAGAGATACTGTTTAAATGAGGACTTGGGTGTATCTGAGGGAAGGAATGCAGGGTATATTGTAGAGGTTTGATGTCAGTGGTGGACTGTTTGCAGCAGATTCCCTATTGAATCCACTCCAGGATGACTTCCAGGTTGTAAAGTGACTAGCGTACAGCAGAGGATGCCAGAAGTAAGGGCTGGAGTCCCACAATCCTAGATTTCTGTGCCAGAGAGGCAGAAAAGTACAGTGGCTCAGAGTCAGAGGGATCTGGGTTAAAAACCCAGTTCTACCACTTTTATTGACCTTGAAATAAATTTTACCTACTCTATGCCTCTATTTTCTCATTTATAAAATGAGATAATCCTAATATCTCTGTCTTATGGTTCTTGAATTAATACATATGAAGTCTTAGTTCTTGTTGTTATGATCCTTACTGTTTGTGACCCAACAGATGTCTAAATCAGGGATTGTCCACATGGTATAATTTGGGGACAGTGGAAAGCAGGTACTCAGAACATCTGCCCCCCAAACCTGCTTTGGGATCTGAGGACCCCATCCATGTCCTTCATACTTTTGGTTTAAGGGAGAGTTTGTTACATACTCTGGAGTTTTAAAGGTTCCAAGGACCACTAGGGAAGGGAAGGGGCGAGGGATCAGATACTCCTTGGTCTCCTCATCCACCACCTCTGGCAGAGAGTTTTACTTATATTTGTTTTACAAACTGACTTCTACATGAGAATTTCTTTGATGAAAAAGTTTAGAAACAACTGCATCAAAGCATCAGCAGTCCCTATTAAAACATCATTATGTCATCTGCAAAGGAACTCAGGGTGATTTGCCTGAAGAAGAAAACCCACAGGAGGGATGGTGTTGACTCTTCATGTGTCTGAAGGGTCACCATGTGGGTCCAGAAAAACCAAGAAGTCAGTTTCAGCCTGGTGGATAGGAGGAGGAAGATGTTTCTAGAAATTCAAGCTCTTCTTTCAGCAGTCCACTTTTGGGGTAGAGGTATGCAGCTGTCTCTGGAAACGTCTCAGCAAAGGCTTCAGGCTATGAGGGATGATACTAAGAAGATTCTGTAGGAGGAAGACGGACTGTGACTGCCAGGATTACATCCACACTGTAAATTCCGTGATTCTGAGTAACACAGCAAGCTATAATATGTTACACCCCTGTGTACTTCTTGGCGAAATTTTGTAACCTGTATTAGATTCTAAGAGTATGGCTTTAAAAGAATGTACCATCAGACAGTTGTACTTTGAACTTATTTCAGACTTACAAAAAAGTTTTATGAACTGTACAGAAAGTTTCATTATCCCTTCCCTCACCTACCTTCTCCTAATATTAATGTCCTACATAACCATGATGCAATGAGCAGAACCAGGAAATGAACACTGGTGTGATGCTACTAACTACATTAACATTTGAATTCTGTCAGTTCTTCCACTAACGTCTTTTCTCCAACAGTGAAAAACCTAGGTCTTAGTATTTACAATGCCTTTCCTTATTTAATCAATGTTAGTAGAAACAACATAAGGTAGTTTTAAATTAACTGATACCTCCTTGAAAGAAACCCATTTCCTGTAATCTGTGCAGCTCTCTTATCCAGAATCAGGGAACTTTAGAGTTTGCCTGTCATCTCAGCAGTCAGAGTTCATCTTCTTCCTCTTGAGGGAATTCCTTCAGTATTGTCTCTGACAGCCCATCTTGGGGAACTTTTGGCACAGGTTTTTGTTCAGAGCTATGTTGTCATTCATTCAGCAGATACCTATTTAGCCCCTATCTTAATGTGTGTGTCTGACACTAGGGATACAGAAATAATAGATACGACTCTTGCCTTCTAGAAATTTGTAGTCTAGAAAGAGACAGAGAAACAAATGGATGATTATAATGGAGTAGAATGTGGAAAAGAAGAAAGAAAGCAAATAATAATTACACAGCATGGGATTAATGCTGTGGTAGGATAAATACTAAGGGAGCACAGAGTGGGTACCCTTACCCATCCTTCGGTATCAGAAAGACTTCTAAGAGAAGATGATGGGTGGGCTGTGTCCAGAGGAATTGGACCCCTGGATTCAATTCCTCCAAAGTCTCTTCCAGATCTTCCAACTTCAAGGAATCTAGTTCTGAAAGTGACCAGAGACTCGATCTGATCTCTCTTTCTCTTTCATGTATATATTCACACACACATACACACACACACTCTCAATCAGTGAGCTAATGTATTAAATTTGTAAGGCACTTTACTAACAACCTTGGCAGATCTATAAAATAGATGGTGTTTGGCTACTGTGTGGAGAAAGATCATAAGAAGGAAAGATTAGAAGCCGTGGTCCTGGCCAGAGATGTTGTAGTTCGGACATAACATAATGAGAAATTAGAACAGTGTCAGCTGGGTCCTTTACTAGCTGTGGGATCTCAGTTGAGTTATGTAACCTCTCTGAGCCTCAGTTCCCTCATATCAAATAGGGTTAAGAATACCTATTTTATTGAACAAATGACAGGATTTGGAATAATATATAAAGTGAGGGCATGCATTAAAGAATGTGGCTGCCATGTTTATTATGTATATCTGTCAGGGTCCCAGCAGGGAACAGATGGTGCACTCAAATGTGATGATTCAAGGAGGGTTTAATTATGGGACATTTTTCAAAGTTATAGGTAGGTTTAGGGAAACCCATAAAGAATTCTGTAGTACCCCAGTGGTCCTTACCATCTCTAGGCCCAAGAGAACAAGCTGGAGGGTGGTTACCAGAGCTAAGGAGAAAAGTTTGAGTAGAGAGGGTGATCAGAAAAGGGGATCTAATGTACAGCATGGTAGCAGGAGTTAACAGTACTGTACTGCTTACTTGAAAATTGCTAAGACAGTATGTCTTAAGGTTCTCACTACCACTACCAAAGCAACAAAGGTACTTATGTGAGGTGAAGGATATGTTAACTAACATTATTGTAGTAATTATTTTGAAATACATATGTGTGTGTCAAATCATCATGTTGTACGTCTCAAACTGACACAGTATCAGATTTTCATTATATCTCCATAAAGCTGGGGAGAAGGGGGCCGTGATGATTGGTGGAGGGATATAACTGGACTGAAAGGACCCCCTCCTGCTTCCCTTAGATCTCCTGTGGGTGTTCCCCAGTTGCCAACCCCAATCAAAAGTCAGAGGGTCAAGGACCTTTTACTCTCAGCCATTCAGTTCAGGCTTCTGGGATAGAAAGCAGGCTTGGAAGGGTGCAGAGTGGCTCTTAGAGGGGCAAGTAGAAGGAATCTGGCTCAACCCATGAGGCAAATGGAGAAATTCTCAGAGAAGGGTAATCCACTGCGAAGATACCCCCAGAAGGGTCCACTGTACTTCCCAGCTCACTGTCAGTCTGCATACCCTCTGCCCTATCTCTTGGCCCATCTTTTAAATGGAAACTTTGGGGGATATTTGATATTTTCCCTTCCAGCCTCCATTGTCCTTTTTCCTACCAGCAATATCTGCCCTTTTTTAAGGGATTCATTCTCCCCCTACTGTCAGTCTGGATGGTCAGAGTGGGATTCTATCCTGCAAGGGTGAGCGTGTGTCCCAGCCCGAGTCATGTGGTAGTTGGTCCAAGAACGAGCACATGGTTCACTTAGAACCTGGCAGCCACCGTGAGTATTTTGCGAAGAATGCGGGAGAGAGACGGGAGAGAGCTGCTGCTCCCATCTTGCCATCAGGAGTGACAACCTTGAGTCTGAAGATGAAACCAGTCTGTCAGAAAACCAGCCTGAGAGCCCTGAATCCAGCTGTGCCTGAAGGTAGCACCACCACTGAACTTTGCAGTTAAGAAGGCCAATAAATTATATTTTCACTTGCGTTGTTCTGAGTTGGATTTTCTATCCCTTGTACCAAAAAGAGTCCTGATGTAGAAAATGACCCCACACATTGGTTACTTTTTTCTAGATAATAGTTTTAAAGTAAATCTGAATTTAAAAATAAATATTAGGCAGTGTCATCGTTATTAGAGGCTGTTCCATGTATCCCGTACTTTATACTGCACTCCTTCCAGAACAGTGTTAGTGATATTCTAGCATAGCATAAAAGCAATTCACATGGTAATCAGCTGTAAATGTAATAATAGGGTAGTTGAGATCTGTGTTTTAAAACACATTCTTGCATAATTACTTCCCCCATTAAATTCATACAGAAACCTGAGGTTGGAAATCAAGATTGATATCACATCTATCTGCTAAGTGGCTGTCTGGGTAGAAAATGAAAATCGTGCTGAAAGTTAAAATCCACTATTTGACTGAATTGATAAAATAGTAAAATTCCAATTGATCTAATTCCCAGTGGCTGGTGCTTTTACAATTTTTCTTAACAAAAACTATGATTTGGGAATTATGGGGCTCTCTCTAGATCCTTGATCAGCTGTTCTTATTTAAATGCCTCTATTCCAGTATAATTCTTAAAATTTCAGATAATTGAATTTTAGAATGCAAGGAGCATTTTAAGGATCATGACTTTAAAATTAAGATTTAAAAAGTCAGTTCATTACCTTGTTTTTGCTTAGGAATTTAGAACTTGTTTTCTCCCAAAACAAAACAGGAGGGACTTTTCTTTCTTTTTTTTTGTTAACAGTTTTATTGAGATGTAATTCACATGGCATAAATTTCACCTTTATGAAGTGTTCAGTTCATTGGTTTTCAGTGAACAAAGTTGTGCAACCAGTATTACTATCTAATTCTAAAACATTTCCATCTCCCCATGGAGAAACCTGGTACCCATTAGTAGTCACCCCCATTCCCTTCTCATCCCAGCCCCTGACAAGCACGGATCTGCTTTCTGTCTCTATGGATTTGCCTGTTCTGGACATTTCATGTAAGTGGAGTCATACAACATGTGGCCTTTAGTGACAGGCTTCTTTCACTTAGCATCGTGTTTTCAAGGCTCATCCGTATTGTAGAGCTGAAATCTTTTGCCTGCGCTTTCAGGGAACAATGAGGATCTTGATTTGGTAAGATGCTAGTCTCCGTGCATCCCCTCTCTCCTGCTATTCCAATCCATTCTCCACACTGTAGCCAGAATGATTCCTTACACCTACATCAGTTGATAGGCCTTCTATCTGCCCAATAGGCCCTGCCTGGCTGCCCCAGCCTAGCTCCCGAGCTCCATCAGCCTCCTCTCTTCTCTTCATTCAGTTCTGATGTGCTCCCCGCAACCAAGGGCATCTACTGACACCGCGACCCCCACCCACAGCTGCTCTTCTTCTGTCACTTTTATTTAATTCCTTAGATTCCTCCTTCAGATCTCAACTCAAGTGTCACTTCCTCAAGTTCAGGTCATGTTCCTCAATTACTTTCCTTCATAGCATTTATTCAATTTCTAATTATACCCCTATCAGTGTGACTGTCTCATTAATTTTTATATCCACGTACTAGACCATAAACTTTCAGAGAATAGAGATCATATCTGTGTGGCTCATTTGAAAAAAAAAAACCTACAGCTCCTGGCCCACAGAAGGTGCTCCCTTTGCCTCAAAGCATTTTTGAAATATTTTAGTATAGCTTTCGTGTTTGGTGTGTTTATGACTAGTAGAATACTTTGAATATTAGAAACTGTGTCAACCAGAATATTGGACTGACCTTTGCCTGACTAGGCTGTGTAGGAGAGTTCACTGTTCTGTGTTTAATGTTGACCACACTGGTCAATAACAGTGGGTTAGAATCATGCAGAGAGCAAAGGAAATGGGGAGTTAATATAAAAAGCTCCCCAACTCCCCGAATTTTGGATTAAAAGAATCCTCTTCCTCTCTCTCTCCCTTCCACTTTCTCTCACTCCTCCCTGCTCTCACAGCCAGAGGAGAGCATCTTTCAAATTAAATTATTGACCTCTTTCCTTTCCAAATAAGAACCAGCACATATGTATGCTTTGAAAAAAAAAAACCCTACATTTTTATAGAACAATAAATGACATGATCTCATCTTTTTACAAGGTAATTATGTTAGAAAAACTCTTAAAAGTTTTACATACAGTTGATTTAAATGCCTTTAAAAACATAGGATAAACTTTGGCAATTTCCTCTTACAAAGAATAATTGATATTCCTAGGGACCAAATGAAATGTTATGGGAAATCCAGCCTTCACAGGTGTTATAAATTTCAAAATCTATATTGAACATCAGTCTATACCAGTGCCTCTTAGCTGAGGGTGATTTTTCTCTCTCCTTCCCCACCAGGGGATATTTGGCAATGTTTGGAGACATTTAAAAAAATTTTTGTGGTTGTCACAACTGAAAGTTCTAGTGGGTAGAGGCCAATGATTTTGCTCAACATCCTATAATGCTCAGGACAACTCCTGCAATAAAGAATTATCCAGCCCAAATGTCAATAGTGCCAAGGCTGAAAAACCTATTCTACATAAAATAAGTGTTTTGAGATGTTAATACCATTAAACTAAACAGTAGCTTATTCCTTTGTTAATCAACAGTTTGTGGAAATTCTCAAATAACAAAATGTCTTCCTTTATTCACTCGACCAGCATTTCTTTAGCACCTCCTTCATTCCAGGCACTGGACGAGGCACTGTAGTGGCCTTGGTTTAAAATACATGGTGTTTACCATTCAGGCACTTACAGATACAGAATTTGGTATTTAACACATATGGGAAAGATTAAGAAAGCAGTGTGGCAGGGTGCTCTGGTCCCACATACTAAGAACACTGCCTCACCTGGGATTCTAGGAGGCTTCTTGGAAGCCATGATACACATGGAATACATCCTGAAGGCTGATAAAAATTAGGCAGCAGAAGAAAGGATATTCTTGGCAGAGGGGCTAGCACAGAAGAGGAAGAGACATGTGAACCAGGATCAGCAAGCTGCTTGATGTTAGTAGTGCACTGAAAGCAAGGAGAGGCAAGACACAAGCTGACAGGATGTATAGATTGCAGAAGAGAGGACACAGGTTTTAAGCAGCAAAGCAATGTAGTCTAATTTGCATTTTATATAAATAACTTTAGCTACTCTGGAAGTGATGAATCTAAGGGGTCAGGATTGGATGCTGAGGAACCAATTAATAAGCTGTTGCAGTGATCCAGGTAAGAGATGAGTGCATGGACTTAAGCAATGGCAGTAGGATGGAGAGGTACACTTTTTTTAATTGAAGTACAGTCAGTTACAATGTGTCAGTTTCTGGTGTATATATAGCACAATGTCCCAGTCATGCATATACATACATTATATTCATTTTCATTAAAGGTTATTACAAGATATTGAATATACTTCCTTGTGCTATACAGAAGAAACTTCTTTTTTAAAATCTATTTTATATATAGTGGCTGACATTTGCAAATCTCAAACTCCCAAATTTATCCCTTCCCACCTCCTTTCCCTGGTAGCCATAAGATTGTTTACTATGTCTGCAAGTCTGTTTCTGTTTTATAGATGAGTTCATAGTGTCCTTTTTTCTTTCCTTTTCTAGATTCCACATATGAGTGATATCATATGGTGTTTTCCTTTCTCTTTCTGGCTTACTTCACTTAGAATGATGATCTTTAGGGCCATCTATGTTGCTGCAAATGGCACTATTTTATTCTTTTTATTGGCTGAGTAATATTCCATTGTATAAATATACCACAACTACTTGCATTGAGAGATATCAGTGAAACAGAATCAGTAGGATGGTGCTTAACTGGATATGAGGGCTGGGGAGAAGGAGCCCTCAGGGAGGACTCCCTAGTTTCTGGTTTGGTTGTCTCTGGGCAAGATGGGGATAGAGAATTTTTGAAAAGCCAGTGATAATTTTGCTGTGGACGTTTTGAAAGATACATCCAGCAGAAAGCAAATTTGAAGCTCTTAAAAGGTGAGGGCTAGAGATGCTAACTTGAGAGTCTTCAGCAAATGGGCCAGAACTAAATTCATGAGATGGATGAAACTGTAGAGTAGATAGAAAGGAATAGTTGACCCAAGGATGGAGACCCAGGTGACTCAAGATAGAAAGTTACAGAGAACTAATTATTATAAGTCAATATATATGTATGTGCATATGTGGGTATCTGTACCTATATACCTATATTTGTGTGCATCTATGTAATATTTGTTGGATTAAGAAAATATACAAGGCACAGAGAAGAAAAGAAAATGGGTCATAGAGACCTACTTCTCAGATTACCTTTTTTTTTAACATTTTTTATTGATTTTTAATCATTTTACAATGTTGTGTCAAATTCCAGTGTAGAGCACAATTTTTCAGTTATACATGAACATATATACATTCATTGTCACATTTTTTTCTCTGTGAAGACTACCTTTGTTAACATTAAAAATTAAAAGTAAAGCATATTGTGTAGGTCAAATTGTGTCCTTCAGAAAGATACGTTGAAATCCTAACTCCCAGAACTTGTGAATGTGACCTTATTTGGAAATAGGTTATTTGCTGGTGTAATCAAGTTATGATGAGGTCATCCTGGATCAGGGAGGGAGTGTCTTAATCCAATGACCAGTGTCTTCATAAAATAAGAAAAAACTACACAGACACACACAGAGGCGAATGTCATGTGAAGACAAGAGACACACAGGGAGAACGCCATGTGAAAACAGAGGCAGAGACCGGAGTGATGAGTCTACAGGCCAAAGAATGCCAAGGATTGACAGTAAAGACCAGAAACTAGGAAGAGGACAAGGAATCAATTCTCGCTCAGAGCCTTCAAAAAGGAACCAACCCTACTGACACTGTGATATCAGACTTCCAGCCTCTAGAACTATAAGGGAGTAAATTTCTGTAGCTTTAAGCCACCCAGTTTGTGATTCTTTGTTATAGTGGCCCTAGGAGACTAACACATATTCATGGTTGGAATATGTAAAAAAAAAAGAAAGACAAAATTATAACCGAAAACACCTTTATCCCCCCATTTCATTAGATATTTCAGAAATCTGTCTACATTAGCACATAGAGAGCTACCTCTTTCTTTTAGGCTGCTGCCTAGTGGGAATACCAGTATTTGGTGGTTGGGCAGAGAAGAAGAAAAATAAGGAGGTAGGCCAGAGGAGAACTAACTAACAGCAGCTTTTAGAAGGTTTCTAGAAACCCTAAGTAATCAGGTGAGTACAAAGGAGAAAGAGACCCAGGGAAGTCAGGAATGAAAAATATTTTGGTTATAGACACCGTGAAAGTCCTAGGCAACCAACGTAAGAACACGTCTGTGGAGCTAGAGTAGCAGACACTGATACTAAGTAAAAGATCCCCATTCTTAAGGTGCCCATTCCCTGAGACAGGACAATTGTGTAGAATGATACACAGGTGAATGTGAGGTACAATGGTAGAACTGAGATGGGAAAGAATTGATTATAAGAGCTATGAAAAGGCAACATTATATTTTAGCATGGCCTCAGAAGTCGACACTTTAGATATGTACCCACCTTGGGCTCTGTCTGAAGCAGTGTCAGAAAATAGGACTTTAGCATATTTCACCTTTCATAAAGTTGCCTGCTATCAGGATCAAGAACTGTTTTAAACTATCTAAATGTACCCTCCTAACATTGAGCATTTATTTCATTCTGAGCCCTGTGTCCTAAGCATGACTCCATTTAATTCTTAAACCCTCTATGAGACAGGACCTCATTTTACAAATCAGGAAACTATAAATTATTTTCTAAAGACAGTTGAAACCATGCTGGAACACAAATCGTAGGCTTGTGTGACTTCAGAACCCAGGCTCTAACCACTAGATTATAAAGTTCAGCAGGGAGAGGAAAGGAGAGAAGATTGCATTCCTCTCTCATTGTTTAAGAGTGACTTGCTACTAACAAGAACAAAGTTCTAGCTGCACTGTTTCCAGACAGCATTGTCCAACCAGACTGAACTGATGCGGACAATGGGGGAGCAAGAAACTCTTTTGGCCAGATTTTTTCAGCTACAGGTAAAACAACAGTCAGTAAAGGCTTCCTGGAATATTGTGACATTTAAATGTGTGTCTTACTATATAATACCACTGCATAGCATTCTCATTGCCTCCAAAACATGCACGCCATCACAGAAGAACTGAGTTTGATTCTAAGACCCAGTATGGAGGACAGACTCTTAGCTGTGTTAGTCTAAGACAATGAACATGGTGAGGGGGCTGCGGGGATCAGAACCGAGTGGACTCTGGAGCAGGGACCTCTGGGCACAGTGGACCTCTCCACTTTACAAGTGGAGACGAAGTGCTTTAGAGAAACCAGTTTTTTCTTTTTAAAATATGTATAATACACATGCTATATATGCCTGTACACACATATATAACTACATGTATGTGTACACATATATATGTGCATGTATGTAATTGCAAGCTTACACACAAGTAAAGCAAAACAGCAAACATCAGGGATGTCAGGGATGGTATGCGCAATGTTAAACAGGCACCCATCATCAGACAGTCAGAAGAATGTTAGCCGTAAACAAGTGAACAGGCTATACTGATAAACACAGCTGACCGAAAGCTCTTTCCTCCCTGACTCCTAAAGAAGTGCTTCTCACTGTAACAGAAGAGCACACTGAGACTGAGCTAGTGTTTTTATAAGCAAATTTCTTGACTCTGCCTGGTATATTATTAGCATTCAATAAGTGTTATTCATTCATATTTCTAATAAGGCATGGAATAAATACTACATGTATTAGTTTTAAATTAAATAGAAACATGGGCTTTGTTTACACAGGGCAATTTCTATTCATTGCGTTGTCTCGCCTAAAATGTTCCTATCCCCTCCTCTTTATTTTTGATGTTTTAAAGGCTAGAAAGAGGGCTAAATAAGAAAAAGAGAAAGGGGATGAAAAATTACGAGCTAGTGCTTTTGTTACACACAGTCATGGGGGGGTCACCTTTCATAGTTATCCCCCGTGCTGTGCTAGCAAGTCAAAAGCGGTTTGTCTGGAAATCCCCACTGCAACACAGCAGAACAAATGTGTTTATTGCTAATTTTGCTGGTGGAATATTTATAAGGGAAAGCCAACTCCCAAGTTAAGAAAGAGTGTCCCTGTCCCTCGTAACGCATACTAGTTAATTCATTTCTCCAGTTCTTGTGAGTCACTTGATATGGCCATAATGCAAGGAATACTTCTCTCTGGATCCATGAACCCTATCATAAAATAGTAGTGGGAAGAGTGTTAGATAAATCTTGGAGATAATGAAACCTGACTTACCTACCTCACAGGTTTCTTGGGAGGATAAAATGAAATAATGGATGTGAGCATGTTTTTAAAAAGCAAAGAGTGCTGTAAAATTCAAGGCAGTATTTTTTTGTGCCTTGGCTGCAAAGTTGTCTTCTATCAAATTCATTGTTTATTAGCTCTTCTCCACATATATGCATATGGAAAAAGCATTCTTGCTCCTTTTTCTGTATCCTCAAGAAATTAGAAAATTTTTTCCTTTTCCTTTATGAAGGTAGTTATCACTTAGATTGTCATGAAATTCTCAATTCCTCATTTAGTGTTTCTACACCATCCAGGGTGAGTTTAAGATAAGTACATAGCTCATTCTCTGAGGCCTACTAATCTTTGAACAAATCTAAACAGCACAAATGAAAGGATCTCTCTGGGAGTAACATCTCCAGTCCAGTTTGAACATCTTTGGATGAACCTGCTGTTAAATTAACACTGTGGTGTATCAACATATTATGTCACCTACGTGCATAATAACACACGCACACTTAATTGATAGATGTCTCCTTTTTTTCCTCCTGAAATGGAAGCCATAACGATTTCAGACTCCCCATTCAAATGTATCTTGTTAGTCTTGCTTCTAAGGCATAATTAGTTTTTTTTTTATCCTAGCCAGTAATTTCTTTAACTCCAATAGCTGTCCATTCATAAAAAGAGAGATCATAGAAATAATGTAATAATACATTGGAATGGTTTTCATTTTCTAACAATGTATAGCTTTTTATAAGTAAAAACCAAAGACATGAAACTAGAAATAAAATGAAAATGCAGGCTGTATATATTTTTCTCTGAATGCTACTTGGGTAAGGAATGAGTCCCCAGATGAAAGCAGTGTGAGTCATTTCAAATCTAACAGCTTCATATTATCATAAAATTGTGTTGATGTATTTGTAAAAATCCAAGAAGAATTCTGTAAGGAACTTTTGATCTTGGCAGGATCCGGGGGTAGGGATGCAGACTGAAGAGGGAATATTTGTGTTTTTTTATCCAGTGGATTTTGCAGCATAGTCACATTTAATTTATTAATAAAAGAGGTATCAGATTTTTACACTGAACTAGTAAGGATGAGGATTTGAAGGCAAAAACAATTGCATTTCCTTCATAGAATGTTAGAACTGAAAGGGGACTAACATCTAGTGCGGGTATTGGAGCCTTCCACGTCTCACTTACATTGCTAATTAGTCTCTGCATTCCTTCCTGCTAAGCCTCTAGATGACCTCAGAATCTTTTTCAACACAGACCTCCAGGCAGCCGTTCCTAGGCAATTAGAGGTGGCATATGAGTGAAATCTTTATCAATCTTCCTGTAGAACATTTCAAATAATCATCTTTAATTTCCTTCTGAAATATGTCACAAATATTTTTTGCACTGTTATGTTCCAGACATTTGGGCATATAAGAAATCTGAACTTCAGCCTTAAAGAGCTAATAGTTTAGAGAGGGGAAAGTGAGGTTAACAGGTGATTCAGATATAGCATATTAAGAGCCAAGATGGAGGTACACACGGGAGGACCTCATAACACAACCTGGGGTTGGACTTCACATTTTTCTTAATAGATGATGCCTGCCTTTATCTTGAATCATGAGCAGGAATTATGCAGGTAAAGCTGGAATGTTCTAGGACAGCAGTTCTCAACCTTTTTTGGTTTCAGACCCCTCCCTTTGTACTCTTGAAAGTTACTGAGGATTTCTCAAAAGGTTAAAGAATTACTATATAATCCAGCAATTCCACTTCCAGGTACAAAGAATTGCTTGTACAGTCTCAAAAAAAAAATGTCCATCAACGGATGAATAAATAAACAAATGACGTACATGCACACAGTGGCACAGCCTTAAAAAGGAATGAAATTCTGATTCATGCTATAACATGGATGAACCCTGAAAACATTATGCTAAGTGAAGAAGCCAGGCACAAAAAGACAAATATTGTATAATTCTACTTAGAGAGAGTACCTTGAATGGGCAAATTCATAGAGACAGAAAGTATAATAGAGGGTACCAGGAGCTGGAGGATAGGGGGAATGGAGAACGGTTTAATGGGCAGAGTTTCAGTTTGGGAAGATGAAAACTTTCTAGAAATGGATAGTGGTGATGCTTTTACAACTCTGTGAATTTACTTAGTGCCACTGAACTGTACACCTAAAACTAATTAAAAGGGTAAATTTTATGTTTTGTATATTTTACCATAATTAAGAAAAAAGTTATTGAAGACCCCAAAAAGCTTTGGTTTATGTGACTTAAAGGAGTCCTCATTTATGGATTGCAAAATTAAAATTGAGAAATTAAAAATATTTATTAATACATTTAAATGACTATAACTCAATAAAAATGTTTATATAAAAATTATTAATACATTTAAAATAAAATAGTAAACCCATTGCATGTTAACATAAATATCATTTTTTTGTTGGAAATAATTATATTTTCCAAAACAGAAAAAATAGTGATGAGTGGTATTACTTTATATTTTTACAAATATCTTTAATGTCTCTGCTTAATAGAAAACAACCAGATCCTCATATCTGCTCCTGTATTCAGTTCGTTTTGATATATTGTTTCTACTGAAATATAAGAAGAAAATCCAACTTCACAGAGATAAGTAGTTTAAAAAAAGAAGCATATTTTAAGACCTTATTCAGAGAGTTTTGGGTATTCTGTTTCCATATTATGTCAAAACTGGAAAAGTTGTCGTGTTTAAAGGTTAGTTGCAATGTGGAATCTGAAACTTCTATCAATTAACTTTTTGTATGGTGTTATATTACAATCCATTGATCTATCTTGAACTTTGAAAGGATTTTTTATTCATGCATAATTTTATAACATGCATGCATTGGATATTCAGGAAATAGTAGTTCACTGCCTTCCAGTGATATTGACAGATCTTCCAAATATTGACAAGTTTCATTGCATAGTATAGAAGACGTAATATACATAAAAGAAATAATGTATATTACTATCACCACCAGTCTCATCAGAAAAGTACATTTTTATCATGAATGGGGATGTGCTACTGGCATCAAGCAGGTAGAGGCCAGGAATACTGCTAAACATCCTGCAGTGCACAGAATAGCCTCCACAGCAAAGAAACATCTGACCCAAAATCTTAATAGTGTCGAGGTTGAGAAAACTTTGGGTTAGATTTATGTTTAAATTTTAAGGAAACTTCTAAACTCTTTTCTAATGGAATTGTACAATTTTGCATTCCTAGTAACAAGGTATGAAAGTATCAGTTGCTTCACATCCTTGTCAACTCTTGGTATTGTCATTCTTTTTAATTTTAGCCATTCTACAAGGAGTATAATGGTTTCTTATTATGATTTGAGTGTACATCTCCTTATTGACTAATAAAGTTGAGCATTTTTTAATATACACGTTGGCCATTGGTATATCTTCTGTTGCGAATATCTGTTCAAATCTTTTGCCCATTTTTATCTTTTTATTATTGATATTTGAGTTCTTTATATATTCTTTTTTTGCCTGTTTTTATTATGGTAAATATACATAATGTAAAATTTACCATTTTAATCATTTTAAAGTGCACAGTTAAGTGATACTTTAAATATTCTTGATTCAAGATCTTTATTAGATATTTTCAGCCAGTATGATATTTGCCTTTTCAGTTTCTCTCCAGGATCTTTTGAAGAGCTACGTTTTAAATTTTGGTATGACTTAGTTTACTAATTTTTTCTTAATGATTAATGCTTTTTTGATATCTTGTCTAAGAAATCTTTCCCTTACGTCAAAACTTTGTGAGGGTATTCTACATTTTTTCTGGAAGTATCATAATTTCATTTTATGTTTAGGTTTGTCTTTCATTTCAAGTAAATTCAAGTAAATTTTTGTATATAGTGTGAGTTAGGGGTTGAGTTTCATTTTTTTTTTCATGCAGTATACATTTGATCCAGCACAACTGGTTGAAACAACTCTTTCCCATTGAATCGTCTTGCTATTTTTGTCATAATTACTATAGGTTTAAAGTAACTCTTGAAATCAGGTTATATGAGTCTTTAAGTTTAGCTTTTTTAAAAGATGTGTTCTACAGATGTATTCTAAACTCTTTGAAATTCCAAATAAATATTAGAATTACTTTGTCAATTTCTACAAGAATAATACTGATGAGATTTTGATCAGGATTGCTGAATCTATATCCATTTACAGAGAAGTGACATGTTAATAATATTGAATCTTCTAAGCCATGAAGATGGTATGCCTCTTTATTTATTTATGCTTTCTTTAATTAATCTCAGTAATGTGTTGTTTTCAGTGTATAGGTTGTATTGTTTTCCTCTTAAACTCATTTCTAAGTGTTTACATTTTTTACAATTGGTATTTCACAATTGGCACAATTTTACACAATTGTAAATGGTATTTTAAATTCAAATTTTCTGATTATCACTAATATAAATACAACTAATTTTTGTATATTGACTGTATAGTCTATAATCTTGCTAAATTCACTTTTTAGAAAAATTATTGAAAATCTAGTAGTTTATAGCATAGTTCATTCACCTGTCTGTTACAAGCTGTGTGAGATAAGATGGCAAACTTTAATATTAAACTTTGGAAGTGGGTACAAGGCCAAGTAAAGTATTTCAAAAATTTATTTGTTAAATTTTTGCCACTGGTTTAAAAAAGGTAAAATTGAGTGAAAACCTCCTTTCCACACATGGATCCAATATTCTCCTACCCTGCTTACCAGAATCTATTTGGGGGGGGTATCTTTTTAGAGTTTCTTTGTACATATCCAAGCAAATATTAATATGTTTGTTTTCTTTCTTTTTATACAATAGTAGTATATTATGTATAATGTTCTATACCTTGCTTTCTCACTTAAAAGTATATTCTGTAATTTTTTTCCAGTTGCATACTATACCCTTGTATTGATGTACCATGTACCATAATTTATGTAAGCAACCTTCTATTGATGGACATTTAGATTTTTAAAAATATTTTGCTGTTAAAATTAATGCTGCAGTGAATAGCCTTATATATAAATCATTTATCTGTAGGATAAATTCCCATAGGTAAAAATGATAGATCAAACGGTATTTGCATTTGTAAGTTGTTAGATATTGTTAACTCGTCCTCCACTCCAAGCCCAGGTGTTTCAAAAGTATTCATTTCTTAAGTCCTATACAGTATTCAAATTGCTGCAAGAACTTTTTTTTTCTTTGAACCAGAGGAAGAAGAGAGATAACATTTTTTGGAGACTATTTTCAAAAGCAACTTAAAAATCTTTATGAAACAAAGAAAGGATATAAAAGAAAACAATCATTTAAGGTTCTACTATGTATCATGTGTTATTCTTGATTATTTAAGTAAATGAATCCTTACCACCACTCTGTGAAGTTGGTTTCATTTTTCTTATTCAAAGATAAAAAACTAAGGCCCAGAAAGGTTAAATATCCTACCCAAAGTTGTACTAATGATTGTTCAACAGAATCCAGAAACATTTTTCTTCTTTCTTAAGAGGGATGTACCTGTAACTAAGGAGATTCTATTTTTTATCACGATCAAGCTCCATATGCCCTTTGATGGTAAATCCATCTCATCTCTGATTCTTGTATTAGGATGAACTACTAGGACATAAATGCTGACCATTGAGTTTTGATTTACCCAAAACTTGGTTGAACGATGAAACTCACTGTCAGAAGATGGCACAGAGTTAAATTCTTCAGGGAAGATTTTTTTCTTAGTTTTGCAGAATACCTTATTTAATAATAGCATATTTGGTTCCATAATCTAGGACAAGACAATCAGATCTTTTGCTTAGGGATATAAATTAATTGCTGGCAGAAGTCAGTAAAGAGAAAGAGTATATGTTTTGACTACAGTCCAGTGACCAAAGAATCTTAATTCAGACGGGCCCCTGATTTCTAGGTGACTCAAGGCAAGATATTTAACCATGACTATTTCAGCATTCTATCAGTAAAGGGAGGGGGTCATTATTGATAACAATCACTAACAATGTACTTGGTGGAAAATTAGGCATGATTTCTGATGCAGCGTAAAATGTGAGCTGGGTAAGAGAACAGACTTTGTAGCCAGGCAGATCTGGGTTTGAACCTTCTTCTGCTCTTTACTGGGTGTGTGACTTTGAGAACTTCAGCAATTTTGCTAAGCCTCCTTTTCTTTATCCAAAAAATGAGGGTATCAGTAGTACCTACCTTATAGGGCTGTTATAAAACTTAAATGAGCTCACATGGATAAACTGTTTATCCCAGGGCCTGAAACATAGTAAGTACTCCTTAAATGGCAGCTATTGTTGTTGTTATTAATATTTATTATTATTATTTCATGTTACTGCTAATTTCTATCCTGAGATCTCTTAAGCACTGGCTGTTGAGGCAGATTTCTATACCTTGTGAACCAACTTTGTGTGTTTAATATGGCTTTATCCTCGGCTAAATCAAAACACGGAGGTAAAACTCTACCTGACCTTGTTGGCGATTAGCTTTTGGCTTTTCATGCACGAGATTTGATTATCTTTGTCATTGTCTTAGCTTGTGTTACCTACATATCATACAATTATCCCAACCTTTTAATATCCTGTCACAAACATTTATCTTTTTGACCTTCAGTGAAATTGTGTAAGATTGCCTGCTCTTGAATACATCTATCTCGTGTAATATGAAATTACCAGTGTTTAAGTTTCATATTTACAATGTGCTCACTTAGATGCCATGAGCTTTGATTCATCCTTGCCACTAGATGGCACTATAATAGAACACATTCATTATACTTGTCTTTTACTATCTAGGAAGACATGCCATAGACAAAGGAGGCAAAGAGTAGTCTTCTTGCGTAAAACTGAAGTTGAAAGGGCTTTGAAATAGCAACATTTTATAAGTGGAAGAATTTAGAGGTTGAGTGTTATGTGGTTTGGGTTCCTCCAAAAGCATGCCCTGAGACAAAGGCTTGTGTGCTTGTTTATTTAAGAGATGATCTTGTAGGGCAGGAATGAGGGAGCAGGAAGAATGAGACTGGAAAGGAGAAACGTAAGTGTGATGTTTGGGCAACAGGGCTTAATTGTACTGAAACATCCTAAGAATTGTCTACATAATGGTTTGGATGCAGAAGTGTTTATTTACTCTTTATTACCTCCTGTTTATTGGTCAAGATTGCCCCTGCTTTTTCTGTGCATATATTAAAACTCTTGCTAGCATCCAAGACAGCCATGAGGCAGAAAGTAAAGATACTCAGTGTGAGCTATAGGTGAGATGCTATCAGGTGAAGCAAATCTAAGCATTTATTGAATTATGTATTCCTACCTGGCTAAAATCAGATATAAGTCTAAGCGGACATGACTCAGGGCACCAGCTGTGTCTTCTGCAGCTACCTAATAAATCATGTACTCTGTAAATTCTTCCATTTGAAATAAACAAAGAATCCTAATGAACCATCTGCAACTCCAAATCCTTGGGGACTAACCAGTAGGTATTCTGGCAAACGTTTAGTGGATAAAAATATAAACGGTTACTTTATGAAATTCACAGGAAGAACTTTTGTCCTTTATATCCTAGTATGAAAGGTCCAAATCTTGATCCTTATATCCCAATGTGGAAGGATTCCCAAATCCTTTTTCCTTGTATACTTGTATAAGATATGGGAACAGGAGATATTTGCTGTAGGAAGAGAAAGAATTTGTTCATATGAAAACAGTGGGTTAGGTAGTATGTAGAGAGCAGGTAGAGAGAGAATTGTATTGGACTGGGAGCCAGGAGAGTTCAGGATCTACTTGTGATGTTGGATAAATAATTTTGGTTACCCTAAATTAACTTTGGGGACCTCAGTGTCTCTTTCTGTAAAAGGAATATATGGCTGAGTTCAATCATCTTGAGGTTTCTTTTATTCTATATATTCTATATATATATATTATATATTCTATGAATATTATACATATAGAAAAACAGTTGACTTTTGCAAATGAGCACATTGTATTTTTATGTATATTTGTGTTTACATGCATGGTATTAGTTTTTTGACAATGAAATTGATTATCCAATCTCTGGAAATCTCCTTGATCTTTAAAAATAAAAAATCCTTTTTTAAAAATTCAGAATGGTGTGTCTGATATGCAAGTAAATAGAAGAAATACTAATTCTAAGACATAAACAATATATATGAAATCTCTGTTCTTTTTTATTGTCATATGGCATTCTTTTAAAAGTAATTAATAGTTGTTTTGAGGGAGGCAGGAAGGATAAAAGTCACCTTTAGAGACAGAGTAATCATATAATTTATTGCACATACTGGACACTATTGAAAGTGAAAGGGGGCACTAGTAGTAACTGTTCCAGAATAAAATCCATAAATCAGAACCATCCCCAGGCAAACTGGGATATAGTATCACCCTACTTAAAGATTGATTTCAACTTTGTTAGTGGTTGAGCAAGTAGTAAGGTAAATTAAAACCAAATTCTCTAGTATTAGAGTAACCTTCCCACTGAGAACAACGATAAAAATCTCGGTAAAATGCAAAACCACCACTGTTTGAAGCCATCAGACAATAACCAAGGTGCCCAAAACTTGACGCGCCGGCATCTCAAAAAGAAAGGAGAAGTGTAAAGTGAGTCCTACATTTACTGATGCTTTTGCCTTTAGAACCTTTGCTTATTTGCCTTGCAAGGCATAGAGACTGAAGGCAAAGCAAAGACTTAGAGCTTGCAGCAATAATACTAAGATGGAGAACCCAAAATTTAACTTCAGGGCTATTTAATTAGCCAGGACTTAAGGAACCAAGGTCTGAAGAAATGAGAACTTGAGAGAAGTGATTCAGAATTCACTATACAATTTCCCTTCTGGGAATTAGCTAATTCTTAAGCTGGGCTTAAGTAGAGTAAAAAGCTAAGAACCACCTCCCTACCCCCCGCCCTCCCCAAAAGTAGTTGTTAAGGGGCTAAAAAGCTAATCAGAGCTTTTGACCATCTCACAGAGCTAAAGGAGAGACAAAAATTACAATTTAGAACCTGCCAAGGAGGAGTGATCCCAGTAAACCCCTCAGGCTTTTAAAAACAGACCTCTGAAGTATTATGGCTAATGATTGGATAAATTAGTAATAGATCAGCCTTCACAAAGTCTTAAAAACTGCCTCCAATTATTTCAGTCTCTAATTGGATTAAGAGTTCCAGCCTGTCAGGCAGAAGAAAATAAAAAAATTCTCTGGAGAAATATAACATCATCCATATTCATGCATAATATCAGCATTCAATCCAAAATTACTAGCTATGCCAGGAAACAAGACCAAATGACAAAAGCTAAGAGAAAACAAATTGACACTCAAAATAGACTTATGGGTAATACAGATATTGGGGTTAACAAAAATATAATTTTAAAATATGATTAACATGTTAAAGAAAGTAGGTGAAAAGTAGTCTGTTGTCATAAAATCAAAATCTGTGGAAGTATTACCAAATGGAAGTTCTAGAGCAGAAAGAATTAAGTCAAAAGATGAGTTTAACTACAGAATAGATACAACAGAATAGAGAATTAATGAGTTGAAAATAAGTAAGTAGAAAATATTAAGTTTGAAGTGCAGTGAATAAAAATAAATGGAAAATAAAATAGAGAGAAGATGGAGCCGAAGAAATATTTGAAGGTATACTGGCTCCAAACTTTCAAAACTAAAGAGAGAGATCAAACTGCAGATTCATGAAGCCCTATAAACCCCAAACAGAATAAATACAAAATATCATAGCAAAACAGTGATGACACCTATGAAGAGAAAATCTAAGTCATATTCAGGGAAAAAAAAGATAAATTGCCTTTAAAAGAGCAACAGTAAACTGACAGTTGACCTTTCAAAAAATATGATGAAAGCTAGTAGATACTGAATGATATGTTTATCCAAAACTGAAAGAAAATAACTGCCAAAGAAGACTTCTATGCCTAGAGAAAATACCCTTCAAAAGTTAAAATGAAGTAAAGACATTTTTATTCAAATAAAAATGGAGAGGAACTGTTACCAGAAAACCCACACTAAAATAATCACGATGGGGTGATTTTGGCAGTAATTTAATGATCTTATACGGAAATGCAGGAAGAAATGAAGAGCAACAGAAAAGGTAAGTGTATTTAAATAAATAAATATACTGAAAAAACTCTGAATAAATATTGACTCTGTAAAACAATAATAATAAAGTCTAGTGGGTTTAAACTACATGCAGAATTAAAATATCTGACAACAATAGCACAAAAGCCAGGAGAGGAGTAATTGTAGTTAAAATGTTGTAAGATTCTTGTACTATTTGGGAAGTGGAACAATTACTAATAGATTACTAATAGAAAGATTAATAAGTCCTGGATGCATGTTGCAATATCTAAGGTGAATACTAAATAAACAAAAAAGAATGTGTAACTAACAATCTAATTTTTAAAAATGATAAAAATCACTTGAGTAATCAGAAAGAATGCAGGAAAGCAGAAAAAAGGAACACAAAAGAAATGGGACAAATGGAAAACAAGTGGTAGGGTGGTACATTTAAACTCAAATACATTAGTAATTATATTAAATGTAAGTGAGTGAAAAATTTCAATTAAAAACAAAGATTGTCAGACTGAATTTTAAAAATAACCTAATTATATACTACTTACAAGAGACATGCCTTAAACAGAAAGAGTATACTGTCTTTTTTGTCTTCTATAATCCAAGCCAGGCTAACACATTGCATTTAGTCATTATATTTTATTAATCTCCTCTGGTCCATACGAATTTCTCAGTCTTCTCTTGTTTTTTTATAACCTTGACGGTTTTAAGAAGTATCTGTCAGGTATTTTGTAGACTGTCCATGAATTTCAGTTTGTCTCATGGGTTTTCTTATGATTGGATAGAAATCATGTGTTTTGGAAGGAATAATCTGACGTTTGTCAATACTTGCTTTATGACTCAGAGGATGGCTTATTTTAGTAAATATTCCATGTACACCTGAAAAAGGATATGTGTACTTTGCATGTGTTTGGTCCAGTCCCAAACATATGCACATATGCACACAGGCAAATCTGTTAATTGTATTGCTCATATATTCTATATCTCTACTAAATTCTTTGAGTAAAATGCTTTAAAATCTCTATAATGAATATGGATTTGGCTATTTCTCCTTTTATTTATATTTGTTTTCATTTTTATGTAGTTGAGTCTATGATGTTAGGTACACAAATTTAACATTGTTATATCCTCCTGTTGAATTTTCCCTTAATAATTATGAAATGATCCTTTTTATCTCAAGTAACAGTTCTTGGATCAAAGCTTATTTTATCTACCACTGCTATGGATAAACACCTTTCTTTTGGTTAGTATTTGTACACCATATCGTTTTCCATCTTTTTCATTTCAGCTTTTCTGTAAAACTAAAGCTATCCTCCCCCTAAATTTATTAAAAATAAAGAGAAGAGGTGGATAACTCAATACAAAAATGAGCAAAAAGTTGAGGACCTTAAAAAAAAGATAATTTTGAAATGTCCAATACAGACAAGAAAAGATGATCAATTTAATCAGTCATGAGAAAAATGCAAATTAAAACCTCAATAAATCACCACTACACATCCTCCAACATGACTAAAATGGAAAGACAGACAATACCAAAACTGGTGGGGATGCTGAGTGACAAACTCTTATACCCTGCCCATGGGAGTATAAATTG
This sequence comes from Vicugna pacos, assembly GCF_048564905.1. Classification (NCBI taxonomy): domain Eukaryota; kingdom Metazoa; phylum Chordata; class Mammalia; order Artiodactyla; family Camelidae; genus Vicugna; species Vicugna pacos. The sequence goes on along the minus strand of NC_133003.1, from coordinate 30,832,422 downwards.
ATAAGATCAGCATATTAAACTTTTTTTTGGCAGTGTTGACAAAAACTGAACATACACCTACCCTACCGCCCAGCTGTTCTGCTCTGTGAACACGAGCTAAAATACATGGACAGGAATGTTCAGAGTCACTTAATTCATAATAGCCCCAAACAAAAATGTCCATGGATAAATAATTTGTGACACATCTATACAATGGAATACTATATGTTAATGACATAAAAATGAACTACTGTTACAAACAAAAGTATGGGTGAATTTCAGAGACTTAATGTTGAAGAGGAAATCCACACTTCCTGGTTCCATTTATTTACAGTTCAAAAGTAGATGAAATTGATCAATGATGGAGGTCAGAATAGTGGTTACCTACCTGGGAGGTAGTGACTGAGAGGAAAAGAGGGAACTTTCTGCAGTGCTGGTGGTGTTCTAAATCTCAGTCTCACTGATGGTTACAGGAATACGTCAAGTTTGTCTGCGTTCACTGAGAGGTACCCTGAAGGTTTGTGCATTTAACTGCATGAATATTATAGATCAATAAAAAGGCCAGAAACACAAATCCCCTGGAAGCCTGAATTTCAGTATTTTTAAAAAATGTTTTAAAGTTTTTAATTTTTTTAGAGAGGGAGGTAATTAGGTTTATTTATTTATTTAATGGAGGGACTGGGGATTGAACCCAGGACCTTGTGCATGCTAAGTGTGCACTCTACCACTGCTGTATCCTTTTCCCCACTGAATTTTAAAACATGTTTTCACCTTGCTTTATAATACAAATTATAACATAATGTTTCAGGCAAAGATTCAGTAAGATTTAGAAATGGGAAATGCGACTATTGTATTATTCAAAGATAATGGGAAGAGCAGTTTGGTGTCAGTTCTTGTGTGCACATATCCTTTACAAATCAAACATATATAGAATGCTCTTAGAAAACATCGACACTCTACTTTGAAAACTAATTAATTGGTCTTCTGTACTTTGGGGATTTATTTTATTCACCGCATGAATGGATCCAGGGAGACCAGTTGCAATTATTGTACCAACTAAGGCCAAATTAGGCAATAGATGGTCCTGATGTTGTAATATTGTGAAATGTGGAAGGATCTGTTTGAATGCTCTAAAAAATGCTTTTACAAAATGTGGGCACCTCACGATCAAAGCAAGTTAAGATTAATACTCTTGGAAGATTTAACTAAGAGAAAATGTGAAAATGAATCAATATCCCTGAGAGGAGGCTGAGAAATAAAGAGAGCATGACAGCAGGGGGTTTTAGAGCTTTGGAGCTTCCTCTTTTAAAATAATAATTTGTTATCAGTGAGCTACAATTCTTGAGCATTTACTTTGTCTTGGGCAGTGTGGGAAGTTTATCTCCTTCTCTCTCTCTCTCCGTAAGTGTATCTATCTCTCTCTCTGTATAGTTATAGGTATCAATATTATATAATCTTTAAAAAAATTCACACAACTGTGGAAGAAACTCTTGCTCTTCTCGTATTTCACAGATGAAGAAACTGAGGTTTAGAGAGATTAAGTTGCTTAATTAAGGACAGCCTGTGCATAAGTGGAAGGCCATGATTCAAACCCGTGCGGCTGGCTCTTGAGCCCACGCTCTTATTCACTGTTACTCACAGCAGTATTTCTGAAGTGTGAGTCATGTGCCACCTGCATCTCATCCCAGGGGACACTTGTCAAGTATAGATTCCCAGGTGCCCGGGGCAGGCCAATTCTCTGAAATGGGAGGTATAATGAGTCTTGTTTTTTCTTCATGGTCCTGAGGTTGAGAACCACTACTTTCTGCTCTAATATTTTATCCAAACCCAACCTACCAAATTTATACAAATATCAAATAATAAAAGAGAATAATGCTCCTTGAGTGTATATATGCTGTGTTTTCTCATACAATCCCTCTCCCATTCCCTTCCATTCCATCTGAGATTGTTAAGGGTATAGTTCCTTTCCCAGCCAATTTCAAGCTGCTTCTGTGTCAAATGTACACAAAAGGAACATTGAGTTTGTTTAAATAAATGTTTATGACTCCCAAGAAGAGTATATGCCTAGTGATTCTTTCCATTACATGCTAAATGTTAAGTTGTAGCAATAAATTCATCAGAAGGAATATTATTCTGCCTACACAGTTTTCTATATCAGACACACTGGCGGAAATACCAAACAGTGGTATGACCTGTGTTTTTTTCCAGCATAAAATACAAGACAAAAAGTGATGTAGAAATGATCACATATCATGTAACAGCTAACTCTTTCAGACTTAAATTATTTTAGCATGTCTCCTTCCTCAAAGTATCAATTTCTTGAAAAAATGAGGAAAAGATGGGTGAATGGGTAAATAGAGGTTGCTAATGCTTAAGCCTTACATTTTTTTCCCCTCTCAGTTTTTGGAAAGAAATATCTAATATCATGTTCTGAAAACTTTTTAGTACAGGAAGAGAAAGATAATAGTAAATAACTAAGAATCTCATGCATTAGGAGTATGAGATTCCCTGGGTTTGAGGGCACCTCTTCCATGCACCACTGTGATCTGGGGCGAGTTCCTCTCCATCGCTCCCATCTCCAGGTGTGATAGATAATGGTGCTATTTCATGGGACTGAGGATTCAGTGACATAATGCATGCTCATCATGTACAGCGATGGCACAGTGCCTAGAATGGAGCAATCACTCAGAAACAATAGCTATTATTGTAATTGTTAGTGGCTATTTGTTTCACGATACCTACCATTTATGTTTTAAAGAAAGTTTCTTTTTATAGATGCTAAATGTGAAATATACTATTACGAGTTTCATGACTTAGGGAACTGATGAAATAAAAATAAGCAATCATTTGACGTTTCCAGCCCTTTGTGAGTTTAAGAGCTCCCCTGTGCCAGGTGTATGCTGCCTTAAACAGATTCCTCATTGTTTCCTGGATTCTGTGTTTTCTTCTTGGAGACACAGAGTTGCTGGTTCCTTTTCGGTGAATTAGCAACTTCCTCACAATACAGGGATAAGATTTGAGAAGAGAAAATAAAGTTGTCTTTTGGTATCAAGGACAAAGTTGATAGAAACTAGTTACCTTGTCAATCCAGTATGTTTCCTGAAGATCTTACTTCCATTGCTAAGTGCAAAATTACCATAGAAATATTGCTCTCTTTATAAAATAGCTCTCTTCTCTTATACAAATAATGTATTTTCAGTATAGAAAAAATTTTTAATGGAAAAGTAAAAATATAAAAACAAATACTTTATAATCCTAAAGAAAATTACAGTTAACGTTTTGGAATGTTGCATTATAGATTTTTCCCTCCTATGGAGTGATATGTATGTGTATATATTACACACACACACAACACACATATACATGTTTCATATTTTTTTCTTGTTAATAAATGAAACTGTATAGTTTTTATTGTCCTTTTTCCCTAAGGTAGTATTGTAGATATTCCCCATCAGTGAATATTTTCCCAATTTACTTTTTATTAGCATTTAAAACTATACTTTCAAAGAATTAGAAAAGTCTAATGCTTAAGTGAGTTTATTATCTTTTGACTTAATTTTTAACACTTATTTATTGGTTCATTTGATCATCAAATATTTATGATATGTTCGCTATGTGCAAAGTACTAGATTAGGACTCGTTGTGGCAGGGACTTTGATGTTGTTCACCCCCATCCCTAGTGCCTAGAACTGTGCCTGGCATGTGGAGATGCTCAGTGGATATTGTTGAATGAATGATTATTAAATGAACACTTGTTGGTATTTCTGCTATCTCCCACCCCAACCAAGGGTTGAAGCTTAAAAAAAAAAAAAAAAGCCACATCATTGCCATGAATGTGTGTCTCTTAGCCACTCTGGGATAGGATTCTGATGTGTTGGGGCTTGCCTCAGTGGATAGTTCCTTTTTGTTCCAAGGTCTGGGGAAGAAGGCCTCCTGGGATCCAGACTCAACTTGTTTTATGGTCTCTGACTGTGGAAAGAGGCTCTGTGCACATGACATTTGTGTGTGTATGTGTGTGTATGTGTATTTAGAGATGTACTTTCAAAGAAGTGCTCCACATAAATATTTATTATTTGAACTGCTGTGTATCTGCATTTGATCTGTTGAGACCCCTTAAATAACTCCTATAATCCCTCTCTGAGTTCTCCCATCAGCCTTCCCAATAATGTCTCATAGCAGAGTACATACTTCATATGTAAACTCAGGCTGGAGCTAGGCAGAAAGTGCAGTTTCCAATCTAAAAAGGTTAATTCCCTCTTTAAGGTTTAAGATTAAAAAATAATTGGGGCTCAGGAAAAAGGTCTTTCCTATAAGAAAAATGACTTTTTCCTTTGTGATATTTTCTTATTGGGAGCAGGCAGGAGAAAGAGGACCCGGTCTCAAAACTGTTTATGTCAATTCATAAGATATAATCAATACCTAAGAAGTCCTACAGCAGCAGATAAAGGGTATTACGGACTCTGGCAATATTTTCGATTCTCTTGGCTTCATCTTTGTGTCTGTAAAACATGCCTATTAATGCTGTGACTTTTGTGTTGGTGCAACAGGCATGGGCATAACTTTTAATGTTTGTTAGCTCAGTATTATTTTTTCAGGGCTAAGTCTAAAAAGAGGAATGCCAGCTCTCCTGATACACACAAAAGTTGGGAGAAATGGCCTGATACCCATTGTGTTACTGTTACTAATATTTAAAAATTTTTAATATGGTTTTATGTTTAGAGTAATATGCACACATATTTAAAAACCTAGTCATACAGGAAGACAACATGAAATGCAACTGTACAGAAAGACTTAACACGAAATGCCATTGTTCCCTGCTCTACTCCTCCCCACCACCAGAGGGAGACTCTTTTAATATTTCTGTTTTCTGTGATTACTTTAGTATCTCTCAACAACATTCATTTCCTACTACTTTTTAATTTATCCACTTTGGATTGTTGACTGCATACTCCTCAAAAAGACCACCAGGAAAACCTGTTGATCAAGCAAAGCTAAGTTTATTGGACTTAACTGCAGTAGGGAGAACACGTTCACAGAATCCTACCAGTGTCTTAGAAAGGGGAGGTCAGAGAAGGCTATTTATAGAGCTTCAGGTGGTTTTAAGGCAAGTCTTACAAGGCAGAAACTGACTGAAATTGGGCTGAGTTTGTGGGAAACTAATTTTGGATTGGTAGGCACAGATGAAATTTTGAAGCAAATGTTGGTGAACAAGCTGCTAGTCTTGATAAGTATGCTACGTTGTTTAGTTCAGTTTTATCTTCCAGGAACTGGCATTCCTCGGAGCAAACAAGTAAGTTATTTATAATTTGGTCCCAATATTGTTTAGCACAGAAACAGAAAGCAAATTTGGTCTGGGTTCTTAGGACAGTGTTGCCTAACTTCCTGCCATGATTCATGAAGACTGAATTAGATTATTTACATCACCCCACTCCATTCCTCAAAGCTAGTTCCTCCAGTGACCAACTCTACTCCTTCAAATGAGAAACTTTCTATTTCATCACCAGATAGCATCCACGCCCCCTCTCCCAAACTTTGTAGTATGAATTTTTTCCGTGATTCTGGGTTATAACATAACATATTTTAGTTTGCCAAATTAAACTGCATCTAACCCAGATCTCAACAGTCTTGTTGGTATGAAGTCTAATCAGTGGTATTTTGAGCCCTCTTCCCAGGGCTATGAAATGGTCACAGAAACTTAAGAGTGTCCAGAAAAACCAGGTAGTTGACTCTTCTGTTTCTCCCTAACCTGGATTCATTTGGGGGAGGTGGACTCTGAAGACACTCCTCCTCCCTCTTTGTCATGCCATGTTTGGCTACTGAGACTTCATACCATCTTTCAACACCATTAAGCTTGGTGCTCAGTCCCACATGTCCCCCCGTCAAAGTTTTTGCCCATGGGCATCTTCGTCTTCATTGAGCCCTTCCATTTCCCTAGTTTTAGGGGAATCCAGCTTTTTAAGGGGTCAGAATACTTTCCACCCCTTCAAAATCCTGTACCTGGGCCACAACCAGGTTCTAACTTTCTAATATGTGTAGCAATTAAAATTGTAGGCTCTGCCCAGGCTGCAACTGTTACTCTTTTCAGAGCTGTCTATGCCTTGGATCTTCCTAAGCCTCAGTCTCCTACCTAATGAGAACGATAATGAATCCTACTGCATAGGGTTATGGTGAAGATGAAATAATTTAATTGTCATAAAGATTGATTTGCTCTGTGCCTGGCACTTAGTAAATGTCAGCTATTATTATAATTATCAATACACTGCTCTGTGATTTGAAAGTTTTATAAAACAAAGTCTTCAACTCTCCTCTGAGATAAGGGGAAGCTTAGTTCTACAGGATGCAAAGCTTGGCTCCTCCACTCTAGGGAGGAGAGGATAAAAATATCCAGAAAGTTTAAAGCTTATTTCTCAACCTGTGTACCTTGTTGCATTAGAAGGCTTGGTTTTAAGATAGTGCAGGCCTCCTCCAGATGAGGAATTGACAAACAAGGCCGGTAGCTACCCCTTGCCTGATTTTATAAACAAAACTTAATTGGAATACAGCCATACACATTTGTCTAAGTTGTGCTGTAGCCTGAAAGCAGCTATAGACTATCTAGATGTATTGTCCACAAGCCTAAAATGTGTAATATCTATCCCCTTTAAAAAAAAGTTTGCCAATTCCTACACTAGACCATTGAGGTTGTTGTTGGATTTATGTTAAAGAGCACTGAAATCTTCACCCATGTGCATGGGTGAGTAGTGTGGGGGTCAAGGAAACTAATCTACTCAGTGATGCTCAACCTTCAAACCGGGGTAGGACACTGACAAGTCCTTCATGTTCTCTGAGTACCAAAGAGAAGTGACTGGGTATCCAGGAGTTTCCTGACTGCCTTGCCCATGTGCTTTAGTGGGTCTCCCAGAAGTCCCTTTTGGTTCTGCCCTTAGACACAAGCCAAGAAAAGAACCAAGTTTTAAACGATCCCCCACAGGACAGATATCCAAGCGCAAAGGTTCTTTTTCTTTTCACTCTTGTAAGAAAGATGAGTAAGCAATTGAATGTATGGCAACTAAGGAGGAATGAATGACCTTGAACCTGAAAGCTTTGACGTGTAGGAGGTGAGGGATGGGGAGGGAAAATCACAGCCTCTGTGCCAGGCACAGTCCTACAAATTAGCGATGTCAGTGAAGAAACGTTTCCTGCCCACAAAAAGTCTCAATCTAGTACTTTGCACATAAGTGGGTACATCATCAATATTTGATGATTAAATGAATCAGTAAGTAAGCAGATGTCTGGATAGACAGGGTTCCTCAGATAACTGGGTGATAGAATCTGGGGCTTTTTAAAAAAAACAGCCTTTTGAGATATAATCATATACCATACAATTCACTCGTTTAAAACGTACAGTCCAGTGGTTTTTAGTATATTCAGTTATGCAGCCATCACCACAATCAATTTTAGAACATTTTCATCACACCAAAACAAAATCCCTACCCGTTAGCAGTCACTCTCCATTTCCTCCCAATCGCCTCAGCCATAGACAATATCTAATCTAATTTCTGTCCCTAGAGCCTTTTCTAGGCATTTTGTATAAATGGAATCATACAATATATGGTATTCTGTGATTGCTTTCACTTCACGTAATGTTTTCAAGGCTCATCTATGTCATAGCACATATTAGTTCTTCACTCCTTTTTACCATCAAATACTCCATCGTCTATTCATCAATTGATGGACACTTGGGTTGTTTCTACCTTTTGGCTGTTAAGAATAATGTTGCTGTGAACACTCACGTACAAGTTTTTGTGTGGACATGTATTTTTACTTCTCTTGGCTACCTAGGAGTAGAACTGCGGGGTGACATAATAAGGCTGTTTAACTTTTTGAGGAAATCCCAAAATGTTTTGCAAACTGCCTGCACTAGTTTACCTTCACACCAGAAATGTTTGAGGGTTCCAGTTTCTCCACATTCTTACCAACACTTATTATTGTCTCTTTTTGGTTATAGCCATTCTAGTGGGTATGAAGTGGTATCTTGTTGTGACTTTGGTTTATATTTCCCTAAGAGTAATGACATTGGGCGGGTTTTTTGAGTGTTTATTGGCTATTTGTATACCTTCTTGGGAGAAATGTCTACTCAAATCTTTGTCCATTTCTAAATTGTGTTGTCTTTTTATGATTGATTGTAAATGTTCTTTGTATATCCTGGATTCATGTCCCTTATCTGATATATGATTTGCAAGTATTTTCTCCTTGGTGTCCTTTGAAGCACAATGGTCTGAATTTTTGATGAAGTCTAATGTACCTATTTTTTATTTTGTTGTTTATGCTTTTGGTGTTATACCTAAGAAGGCTTTGCCTAATGAGGTCATAAAGATTAACTTCTATATTTTCTTCTAAAACTTTTATAGTTATACCTCTTAAATTTAGTTCTTTGATCCATTTCAAGTCAAATTTTCTGCATGGTAGGGATTAAACCTCATTATTTTGTTTGTGAATATCCCAGAACCATTTGTTGCGAAGATCAATATTTTCCCCTTTGAATTGTCTTGGCACTCTTGTGGGAAATCAACTCACATTATATTTCTGGATTTTAAGTCTCTTTCATTAATTTACATATCTAGCCTTGTAGACATATACCACACTGTCTTGATTACTACAGTTTTGTGGTTAGTTTTGAAACTAGGAACTATGAGTCCTGCAATTCTGCTTTTCTTTTTTCCAAGTTGTTTTGTCCATTCTGGGTCCCTTGCATTTTCATATGAAAAGGATCTACTTGTCAATTTCTGCAAAACAAAACAAAACAAAAAAAGCCAGCTGAGATTTTGATATAGATTGCATTGACTCTGTTGATCAATTTAGAAAGTATTACTATCTTAACTATATTAAGTCTCCTAATACTTGAATATAGACTATCTTTCTATTTATTTCTTTTAAAAATTTCTTTCAAAAATGTTTTCTAGTTTTCAGAGTATATACTTTGCACTTCTTTTGTTAAGTTTATGCCTAATTGTTTTATTCTTTTTGATGCTACTGTGAATGGAATTGTTTTCTTAATTTTGGCTTTGAATTGTTCATTGCTAGTATCTGGAAATACCATTGATACTTATATACCGATCTTGTATCCTGCAACCTTGCTGAACTTGATCATGAGTTCTAATGGTTTTTTATCTAGTTACCACCCAGACAGCCCTGTGCTATCACACAGTCGCACAGGCTTTTAACATCCAGCCTGGAGGGCTAGTCCTAGATATTGGGCTGCAGGGCTTTGGGAGAGTTGCTGGCTGGGGATTAGGTTGGTTTATAATTTTTAAATATTTCAACATGCTGTGTGGTCTCCATTTGTACTCTTTCCCTGGGTCCCAAAAATAACAGGGAAGGACTTATTTTCTATCTATAACTCTACTGCTGCACCACCCTCACCACTGCACACTTGCCTCTAGTTTAATGTATAATATTCTGTTATTTAGATATTCATTTTCTTGGGTTAAGGCATTCCTTTAAGACTCCCCTTTATCAGGGAAAGACTGTTGAAATGACTCAGGATGTCTGACCACTTGTCAGGCACGGTGTAAAGTAAATGTGATTAAACTAAGAATATGTCTTTTTGGGGGGGTGGGGGGAGTTGCAGGGAATCATGATCACAGTAGCTGCAATGCCTCTCCCTCTTTAAATACAAGAAATAAAAGATAAACTCTGTTTCTTAACATCTTAATTCAGGAGAAAACTAGGCTTTTCTCCAAAATGATTTTTTTTCCTTATCCATTTTATTTTCTTCTTTTTATTATTTTTATGATGCATTAAATTGAACCATTTACTTGCAGTATGCTAGTTAAGACAATTTCCTTAGCATTATGCTGAATGATTTGGCAGGCTAGACATCCTAGAGCTAAATTGTAAAATCCCATTAAAACCTAGTCATATAAAAATAAAAGATGCTGCCTGGTGCACTCCGTGACACGCTATGGTGAGGTCTCATCACGTTACAATAACAAATGCCAAAAAGAAGCGACTACTGTGTAATAGAATATAATGAAGGGAGAGGAGTATATTAGTGGTGCAGCCAACTGCATTTAATTAAATCCCATGTCCAAATTAGTTCCTTGATTGGCATGTTAAAAGAAAACATGTTTACTATGTTAGTTCAAGTAGCACAGTTGTTGTTTTAGCAGACAGGCCTTTTAGCCTGTTGTTTTTTGTTTTGTTTTTTCTTTCCCTTTTGGTCTTCAAGTTTCTTTGCACCTCAAGCATGAAGTAGGTATTCCTGAGGTCTCTCATCTCTCAGGTGAAGACACAGACTCCCATGGGGAAGTATCTTGCCCAAGTCACCAGCTAGTAAAGAGCAGAGCTGGAATACAAACTTAGGTCGAGAAGATTCCAGGATCTGTGCTCTTCCTTCTGTGCCAAGAGTTGGCCACATATGGCCAGCTGTCTGGTTTTGTACAGTCCAAGAGCTAAGAATGGTTTTAATGGTTGAAAAAAAAGATTTTTTTAGAACAGTATTTCATGCCATGTGAGAGTTATATGAAATTCAAATTTCGCTGTCCACATACAGTGTTTTACTGGGACACAGCCATGTCCGTTTGTTTATCTGTTGTCCATAGCTGCTTTCACACCACCGTAGCAGAGCTGAGTAGCTGCAACAGAGATTATATGGCCGGCAAAGCCCAAAACACTATCTGGCCTTTTATAGAAAAAGTTTGCTTGTAATACCCCTTATACAGTAAATTAGAGATTCATCTGGAGGCTGGGGCCCAGGGGTTTGTGTATTTTTAATGAATCCCCAGTATCATTTTAAATACTTCTCAAAGCAGTTCTTACTACTGTTTTATATCATGATTGTTTGTGTATTTCCTCCCCTTTCCCATCAACTATTCAGGGCTAGGGTCATGCTGAAGTGTCTTTGAGTGAACAAATGAGGGTTCAGTTCCTGTGCTAAATCATTAGGCATATATTAATGAGTTTCTACTATATGTCAGGTACACCTCAGTGATAAAACAGAATACCTGCAGCCTGGGGAGATAAGTTAAAGGCCTGTGATAAAGGGACATTGTAAGAGGCCCACATTAATTAAAGAGAATAATACTTGCTATTCATTATGGTGACTCATAAGACCCTTCCAGTTTCAAAGATTAAATTATTTTGGTTCCATTGTAGTATTAGATGTATCTTGTAGATTTTAAGGATTTATACATTGGCAGTACAAAAGTAAGCTGTAATGTGTAGGTATCATTGGAATTTGGGGGCAGGGTGTTAGACAACAGGGTGTTAACTATATTTGGAATGGAATGGTGCACTGGTGTGAATCTTTAGGACTCATTTGTACAGCTGTTGTCTGGCCCTATTAGAAAGAAAACAGATGGATGTCATTATACCATAGATGCAACCAGATAGAGAGAACTCACTTTACCTTCAATAGGAAGGAGACTGAAGATCAATTTTAACCCTTAGTATCATTATGATATGTACAATGCTATGTTGAATAAACCAGTGGATTTTAAAGTGTCTTCTAAACTTTGATTTAATTATAGTTATCTAGGAACTATTTAAAGCTCCCTTTGTAAATATGCTGGGGTACCATTTTAAAATGGGAAAATTAATGTTCAGTTGTAATACTACCTCCATCCCTTGGTCATGGAAGGAGCAGCTGTTACCACACTGTCAAAGCAGGGTCAATTTTTGAGAGAAGCAAATACATTCCATGAAGAGTAGAAAGTAGAAAATGATAATGCCGTTAAGAAGACAAAACAAAACCCTTAAAAAAGAAAACTACTTTTCTGTAGATTTATGTATTTAATTATCTATGGCTATGTAATAAATTATGTAATCTTATCAGCTCAAAACAACAAATGCTTTTTAATCTCACAGTTTCTATGTGTCAGGAATCCAGGCATGGACTGAGTGGGTAACTGGCTCGGGGTCTCACAAGACTATATGGCCAGGACTGCAATCATCTCTAGACTCAACTGAGGCTGGAGAGTCTACTCCCAAGCTCACCCATGTAGTTGGTGGCAGGATCCAGTTCCTCATGGGGCACTGGACTGATGGCCTCAGTTCCTCACTGGCTGCTGGCCAGGGGCCACCTTCGGTTCCTTGCCACTTGAACCCTTTCATAGGGTTCCTGACAAAAGGGCAACTGCCTTCCATCAGAATAAGCAAGTGAAAGAGCAATAGAGGGCAGGACAGAAATCCAGGTTATTTTGTAACCTAATCTCAGAAGTGGCGTTCCACTACTTTCATTATATTCTTATTTATTAGAAGTGAGCCCTTATATCCAGCCTACCCTCAATGAGAGGGACTTACCCAAGGGCATGACTATCAGGAGGTGGTAAACCACAATTTAATTTTCTCTTATTACAAAAGTAATGCATGCATAAAAGTTCAACTGTTGAAAAATGCCATTCATTGATGAACTATGTATTGAGTCCCTACTGTGTGCCAGGCATGTGGGATACAATAATGTCCAAAGCAAGTAAGTTTCCCTGCCTTCCTGTAGCTGACATTCTGGAAGGACTGAAGCATTTAGAAACTTACTGCAGGGCGTGATACACAAGAAGGCTCTCGAAAGATGTTAGTTATTTTTATTCTTGCAGGGTAGACATCCTGTCACAGAAATAAAGCCAAACTGCCCAGCCTGTGGCAGTTCTAATCCTATTGTAGACAAATATGATTTGCTTAACCAGAGCAGAAATGGCCTTCCTTTCACTTATGCTTGAAAGAGGCAATTCATAATGGTTTGCAACTCTACACACTTGTAATGGACTTTCTCACATTTGTGTTTTTAAAGTGGCCTTTGCCAGAAAAAAATAAAAACCCTACAGGGTCCCACGGAAGTAGCTGTCCTAGTAGTTTTCCTGGAGTGCCCTGCTGACTACCGTATCCTTTTATATTACATGCATCAAGTTGCCCTAACATCTTCCAGCTCTGAGTTATTTTAATTGCTTTCTTTTCTAGATGCATCTTTTCAGTCTCTCAAGTGCTCTTTAAGAAATGGCTTCTTGAACTACAAACAAGATTTCAAATGTGTGCCTAGTTATGCCAGTATTCTGCTGTTGCTTTCTCTAATTAATATTCCGAATCTCAAAAAACTGTCTCAAGATTTTAATTGACTTTTGTCACCCCCATCTCATTCAAGGACTGTGCTGGCTATCCTTGTACATTACTAATAAACCATGCATACTGTGTCTTCCCCCCACCCCTGCCTGATATTTAGTTCTTTCTTGAACTTTGTTTTGAATGACAATTGAAGGATAATTTATTGTACTGGCCTTCTCACACTAGTATAGTCAGCTATAGTTTGCTAATCAGGAAAAAAAAAGTCAATCAAGACAGTTACTCACTTGTGAGAAAAGACATAGCTTATTTGTCCTGTACATAAATTCCTTCATGTAGTATAGAACTAACCCCCCACACCGTTGAGAGAAGTATACTAATAAATCGGAGTTATAAAATATTTAATATTTATTTTATTTTAAAATATTTAAAAAAATATTTTGGAAATGTTGATTTAGTCTCTCAGGTTTAGAAACGCATTTCCAAAATATAGTGAAAGGATAAGAATTTAGATGAATGCAGTATTTGTTCATCAAAATGGGTTCTTTGAAAGCATTCTTTAAAATATTTGGCTTAAGTTCTTCCACTCATCCGTTTTCATTGCTAACTTCATAGATTCTGCTGAATTAAACTTTACCCCAGACCCTTTCCCAGATGTTTCACATGGACTGCCACCAAGTTAACATCACTGATGGCAAATGGTAGTTGTCTGTCTAAAGACTGTTAGTCTTCTCTGTGGGTTGATCTACTCATAAGACTTCTAGGCATGGGACATCTACTTGTAGTAATGTTGACTTTTCCCTGTTCAAATGGAACTTTTTCTAATGTTCTTTTTAAGTTCATGTATCATCTGAAAGGAGAACACAGCCAACTTCTACTCAGATCACCTAGGTGCACGGAAACATGCATCATTTCACTAATGAATGAAAAGAAAACACATCACAAGAAGTCTAGCTCAGTAAAGAAGAACTACTGAGGTGTGCATACCTAAAACCTTTGGGATTATTTTCCCCCAATTATCAGAACACTGGAGTCTAAAGATTGCACAGTCACAAGAATAAATATTTGGTGTTTATTATCTTTCAAGCTAGGTGGTTACAGCCAGAGGAAGGTGGATGGATTTTAAGGAAATTGCCTGGATGCTTTAGGGGATGTCAGGCTGGTCTTTCTCCTACTCCAGGCACACACTGGGCCATCCATTAATGATACCTTCCTGTGGCTTCTGACATATTTACTATATTCTTGCCATTATCCTATACTTCGCTTAAGGATCCTTGACCCCATATCCAAGGCTGCTCTAAAATAAACATTCATCTGTGTGCCAGTCATCTATTTCTCTTCCATATCTGCTCCCTGCCTCCCCCTGCTCTACTCAGTGTTCCTGTAAATGACGTTTCCCCAGCTCCCTTGACATGTGGCTTCCAGCTTTTCCCTGTTCCTTCTGCTAAGTGTAACTAAAACCCCTAGAAATAATACAATACAATATAATATAATAATTATATAAATACAAATTACTTATATTATAAATATAACTAACATATATTTATACAATAATTATACTACTATACAAATATAAAGCATATATAAGAAGACTGTGAAAGGTGGAGAGAAGGCAGACTGGCTAGGGACCTCAGCATCCAAATAACAACATGGCAGTCAGTCCCCTGGGTTTTGTTTCTTGGTTTGTTTTGTCTCATACATGCCAGACTGGCTACTGAAGAAACCGGCAACCCAGAATGACCAATGGGTAAGGATAAAACGAGCCCCAGCAAAAGCCTGCTTTCTTTAACTAAAGGACTGGGAAAGGGTAACCTTGCAAGACAGAAACCTTTTAGAAAAAAGCCGCTGTACAGAAAAAATTGTTGCCCCACCCTTACTCCCACCTGCAAATATGGACTAGGGGGCCAAGCCCCATCCATGCCAGGTGACAACTGAGGTGCCAGGACAACAGAGTTGCAAAACATGCAAAACAAAAGTGACAGAGCTAAAACAGAAAAGGACAAACCCACCAGTACAGCTGAAAACTGATAGAGCAGCTAGACAGAAAATCAGCAAGGATGCAAAAGAACTCATCAGCACCCTCGACCAATAATCTCACTGACATTTACAGAACACTCCATCCAACAAGAGCAGAATATACATTCTTTTTGTGTGCCCATGGTGTATATACCTATGTAAACTATATGTTGGGCCATAAAGCAAACTTTAACAAATTTAAAAGAACTGAAACCAGAGTGTGTTCTTTGACCGCAAATGGACAAGAAAACCAGTATCAGAAAGATAACAGAAAAGTTTACCAACACTTGGGAACTAAACAACATACTTTTAAAATCCATGGGTTCAAGTGAAATAAACAGAACTTTGAACTGAATAAAATACTTCATATCAAATTTACGGGAAACAGCAAAAGCAATGCTGAGAGGAAGATATATAGCATTAATGCTTATATTAGAAAAGAGGAAAGTTTTCAGTTCACTAATCTAAGCTCTCACTTCCAGAGCCTACACTGAAAAGCACTCAATGAAGGGACTGTTGATAAAGGTCAGGGCCGGGTTAATGGGAACTAACAAGGGATGGTGAAGCACCCCAGGTTTAGCCGTGGTCCAGAATACTACCACCCTTTAGGCCTAAAGGCACAAGAAAAGAGAGTTTCAGCTGAAACCCAGTGAGAACTACAGCTCTAGGATAAGGTGGCCTGGAAAGTGGTCAGCATTCATTAGAAGAACGCAGCCAATACCAGCTTGCAGGAAGGCAGTCGGGAATAAATAGCCTGACTTCTCTCTCCTTCTGTCCTCTGGTCTCCTATGGTGCTGCCCATTGATTGAACCCAAAAGGAAGCCAGAGGGTAAGAAAAGCCTCCTAGAGCACAGAATAGGCTGGACAGTGATGGAGGGTGTGTCTGAAGGGACAAATGGAGAGTATTCAGCACAGTCTCTTTCAAGCTCATCCAATAACTTCAACTATAGGCCAAGTGTTTTCTAGAAAATTCTGTAGACTACTTTAACAAGAGAGCTATTTGTAATCATCAAACATGTAGGAATTTGAGCTGGAGCTACCTGAAAATAATTGCCTCACTTATTTTAATACCACCCTTCTCCTCACCCTATCTATAATCAACAGTCTATGAAGAACATATTGCTCAAGAACGGTAGACATTAGCTTCAGCCTGGAAATATCATAAGCAGACAAGTAGACACTAGACCCTTGGGTCTGCTTTTTTCTTGTTGGGTAACCTTGGGCAGGTTACTTAACCTCTTTGAGTTTCTGTTTACTCATCTACAAAATAGGTGTGACAATACCTACTTCCAAGAATGGTTGTGCAGCTAACAGAATTAATGAAAGATGCATGTGAAGGCACCTGGGAGGAACTCAATACATTTTGATTGAATTTGAATCACAAATTCTAAATTAGTGGCTTCAAAATTCATGAGATAAGGCCACAAGTTAGAATTAAGAGTGAATTTTTAAAAGAAAAGAAAATCTGTGTTTAGACTGTTAATGTCATCTATCACTCAATCAACAATTATGATAATATGATCAGCAAACTGTTCTCTATTGATGGATTTTCATCACGTTTTGATTACAAATGTGAAATCTTACCAAAATTCAGTTCGTATTAGGAATTCAGTGACTTTCTTAATTATCTGATAGACTGCCAGAAAAAAAAATTTAAAAAGCAAGTCCTTTGGGACTTACATCAAGAGTTTGTGCTTCACCCATTTAGTCAAAGATGAGCATTATTGGCGAGTATCAGCTAGAAGGAAGCCTGAGGTGCATCTTTTTGCAGCCCTTCTCAGACAGGTTGCTATGGTAATGCTGACAATCACAAATTCTTAATAGAGACCACTGAGAGCATGAGGAAAAAATAAATATTGCAGGTAGAGTTTTGATTTGGAAACATTTTAATTCCGGCGGTACTAGCCAGGTTTCCCTTTTCAGTTGCAAGCTCAGATTTGGTTACTAGAAACATTTATCAATTGTAGCAATCTTTGTTTCTATTAATTATCCTTTTATTGGCATATCTGTCAAGAACAAGGCAGCTGTACAATCTAATAGGCAGGTGTATTTTATACATGAGAATTACCCTGCTGAGTCAGAGCCATGCTCTTTGTAACTTGCCTATGACAGAAGGTCCTAGAATTATATCAACTGGTTTCCCTTCCAAAGCAATTTGAAGACACCCAAGGCTCTGCTACTACTAGATTTTTTTTAAAACAAAGGAATAAGATGTAAGGGAGCATCTATATTTGGACGGTCAATATTTCTAGCAGCAGAACGCTGCTCCTTGGCACGTATGTGTGTGCGTACTCATACAGTCTTACAAAGTCCATTATGCAGTTATAAGCACTGTGACAGTAGGAGTCTCATTCGTTCTGTTTGCACTCCCTCCCTAGTGCCTCAAACGGTGGCTGGCAAGCAGTACATGCAGTATAGTTTAGAGCAGGTTTCAGAAAAGCAACCTTTCCCTCTAAAGGACCAGTGGTAAGTATTTTAGGGTTTGTAGGCCGTGTGATCTCTGCCACAGCTACTCAACTCTGCTGCGGGAGCAAAAGCAGGCTTGGACGACATGTAGACCAGTGAGCATGGCTATTCCAATAAACCTTTATTTACAAAAACTGGTGAAGAACCGCATTTGGCCCATGCACTGTAGTTTACCTGCCACACCTGCCCACCTCTAGCTTGGAACATGGATTCTTCAGCTAGAGTGCCTGGGTGTTTATCCTGACACTGCCACTTATGAGCTGTGACCTTGTTATTCAGTTACTCATATGAGGAGTCATTAAGTTCTGTGTAGTTCAGTTTCTTCACCTGTGAAAGTGGGAGGGGTGGTAAGAATAGAATCCTTCTGCTGTTGTCAGGTTTTATGAGTGAGTATGTGTGAGGCTTTAGGATAAGGATTTGCCTTGTGTCAGTATTCATTATTATAACTGTTTGCTGAATCAACATTAGGTAAGTTGGTCTTTAAGAGTGAAAAACACAGGGATGCCTTTAAATGTGTAGCATTTTACTTTCTTTAACGATAGCGAGTGACAAGCTAGGGATCACCAAACGTGAAACTCTGGACTTTGGATAACAGTTAAAATTTTCTGTTGGTCCCAGCATCCTGTTTATTTTGTTCCGGTTGCACAGTATTAGAAAGTGCTTAATAAATGGTTTTAAACAGTGATGGTGCTGTTAATCATCTCATTGTGCAGTCTTAGGAGACTCTCCAAATAAGCAGAGAGAGCAAAGGAATTTTAAATATCAGGTTTACATACAAACACGAATTAATCTGGCTTCACAAATTAATACACTGGATGTAAATTTGGAATACGATATATTTGTGTGTGCATATTGGTTTTTTACATTTTACTTAAAATGTATGTATATGTATATTTATACTCACATACAAAATGCGAGTTATATGTGGATTCTTCTGATGCCTTATAAATGTACATGTGTGTATATACATACACACACACCTATGCATATGAAATGTGAATTAGTTATATGTAGGTTCTGTGGGTCCCTTCATGGAATCCCCATTCTATCTAACTGCTCCTATTGGAAGCTGGGATGTGGGGCAGGGGGTTATAGTTGTGATTTGCTCCCATGTCTCTCGCCCTCCTCTAATCTGTTCTCCATACAATAGCTTGAGTGATCTTATGCATCAACTGCTCTCTTGCCTTCATTGAGCATGCTTCCTTGGTTTCCCAGTGCGGGAGCATCCAATCCAAGCTCTTTACCTTGTCCTAAAAGGCCCTGTGTGATCTGGTTTCTGCTTAATTCTCAATTTACCTTGCATCTCTCTGTGCTTCAGCTCCCATCGCACGGGTGAAGTACCTGAGGTACTTCAGCTCGTCCAGCTTTTGCCTCCTTTGGTCCCTTGCCCTGTTTGTAGGCTCGTGGCCTGAACCTCTCTCTGGGTCCTACCAGGCTGGCTCCTCCTCAGCCTCAGGTCTGGTTAAGTGTCACCTGTTTGGAGATGACCCCCCCTATAATATAAGGCAGCACCCTCCCCTACAACATTTACTTCATCTCACCACCCTGTCTACTTTCTTCACAGCATTCATCATCATCTTTAGTTATCTTGCTGTTCCCTTAATTGTCATCTTTCTCCTCCTGCGGAATGGCAGCTTTGTGAGAGCAAAGACGTGAACATCTTGTTGACCTCAGCCCAGTTCAGTGCCTGGGACATGCTGTGTAGGTGTTTGTAGAACAGATGCCTCCAGGCAGGGCCTGATGCATTATTTACAGGACCCAGTGCACAATAAAAATGGAGGTCCCTTGTTCAGAAGTCATTAAGAATTTCAAGATGGAGACAGTAGAGCATTGAACCAAGTGCTGATCCCTTCTAAGCTGCACATCCAAGAAGCCAGCCCTGCTTCCAGACAAGTTACTCAATCTCTCTGGACTCAAAGTCCTCCTCTGTAAAATGGTAGAGACAGGAGTACCCTCTCATAGGGTGTTTGTGCACATTAAATGGGATCACACAAGCGCAGGGCATAGCCGAAAAGCCCTGCCTACAGTAACCTCTCATACACATCAGTGTTATAATTAATTATGAGCCTTGTCCATGTGAGACACAGCCCCCAAAGCTCCAATTTTCCAGCATTCCTCCTTTCTGAATAACCTCCCTAGCGACTCTTCCAAGTGACTAACCCAACTCTATCAAATGGGATGGGGATGTGGGTGTCACTTGCAAATTATTTTGACAACATTCAAGGTATGGACCGACAGCATATTTGGCTTGCTGAAAAGAATGTGTCAAACGGAGTTAGGCTGTTATGAAAACTCGTTTGACAATAGGTAAATCATGTCACTCTCGGAGCCCACCAGTGACACAGGAATGATAAATAGTATCTGCCACCCACCTTTCTGACAAGAGTGAGGCAAGAGCATGAATTGGATTAAGCAGCAGCCAGTCAAGCTCTCTGATTTTGATTTTCTTGGAGAGGGGATGCGCCTGCATCGCTTGCTGGAGTCTGTGCCTATTGTCAGACACCCTGTTTACTTAGTCTGTGTGGCTCTGGTTACTGTGCGCATTGTGTAACAAATCAATTGCACCTTGAATGGGAGCTGTTCACAGACTCTCACATTTTGATTTATTTTTGTGGTGCAGCCAGCGATTCAAGTTAGTTTAGAAATGCAGAGAGCAGAAGCAGCATGTCTTTTACATTTATATTGTGGTCTCCCTGGTGCTTTGGAACCGTGTGGACTGTGAGATGTGGGCTGACTCCTTGGGGGGAGCCTTAGTTCACTCGCTGGGGGGGAGCACCCTGCGTGGGGAAGGCCTGGGCGCTGTGATTTTATCAATGGTTTCTCTTTGCCAGTGGAGGTTAAAATGAAGCGGAAAAAATAACATCTGTGAAGCATGTATTATGTATACGACACTGCCTGGATTTTCACTTGCTCTGAGAGATTACACAGTATAGTGTTTAACAGTAATATGCTCTGATTTAGCAATTGTATTTCAGTAAAGCCGGAAAAAAGGGGGAAAAAAAAAGAGTATATGCTCTGGACCAGACAAGTAAATTAACCTCTCCAGATCTCAGTTTCCTCATCTGTGAAATGGAGTGGGTTGGCTGTTTTCTCTCTGTCCCTCCAAGTCTGCTCCCCACTCCTCCCCTGATTTCTGCTCCAGGAGATAAGCTGAGAGGATATCATCAGCAGACTATGGCACCCTGTGCTTCCCATTCAGGCCAGCCCACAGGGAGACCCTGCTACAGCTGGGACAAACAGGCATGAGGGTAGGGTGTTTATTTCCCAGGCTCTCTTGCTGTGAGGCTGACTTGGGTTAACTGTGCTCACAGGCGAACGTCATGGCTTCTGAGACCGTCTCTTTACAACTCACTCTCTCTTTCAGCTTCCGGTAACTCCTCGCTTTCTTTGTAGGCTCAGGGGTGGTGACAGCTCTGCTGCTCCCTTCCTTAGGTCCCGCACTCACCCTTGTAGTTTCCGACACCCAGCCTCTACCTTTGTAAGTAGCCTCTTTGCACCTAAGCCCTCCTCAAGGTGCTTTAACTTGAGTGTGCTGTTTGTTTTCTGTTAGGATCCTGACAGATGCATGGAGATAATCAGAATAGCTACCTCCTGTGGCTGGAGTTTATGTACATGGAGAGTTCCTAGGACAGTATCTAGCACGTGCCTAAGACCTGAGTCAAAAAACTTGCCTAAGATCACAAGGTGCGGTAAACATCTGGTGGTTGCTTCACCAGCGTCCATTCATCTTTCCCCATCTCTCCCATTTAAGGTTTCAACTGGGAACATCTAGGAGTCTGAGAAAGCCGATTCCACCTCTGGAATCAGCCTGTGACTTAAGCTAAGCCACTCAGCACACTTCACACTCCCGCTGCCCACGGCTCGTTTAGGTGTAGCCAGGTGACTTAACCTTGTCCAGAGTGTGGCTCTCTTTTCTTCTGCTGGAGATTCTGGTGCACAGATGCACTAGGGTGCCAGGTATTGGGTGTGGCTGCAGTTGGAGCATTTCGTCACTGACCTTGTTTCAGAATGCTACTGGACTGTAATGGTAATAATAGACCCACTTCTATTGGTTTTTATTGTTGCTTTAATGGTCTCTACAGCTAACATGTCTCCTATTGTCTGCACCTTGGGTGGACCACCCCGTGCTCCCTGCCCTTAGTGAGCCACCATCTGCACACAGTACAGATGCTGTGTGCTCCGTAAGGCTGCGGTGGAAAACTAGTCTGAGGGTGAAGCTACAGAGAGCAGAGGAGAGCCCAGCTAGCAGCAGAAACAAAACTGAAACCCTTCTCAAACCACACTCCAAGTCTTTCCTGTCACTGGACTTTTTTCAATTGTGCCAACCAATAATTTTCTTATTGTTGTGATTTTTCTGTAAACTGAAGGCATTCTTACTAATATGCCCTGATTGCATTTGGACTGGAAACCAGGTCTTTCTGGCTCTGAAACCTGACAGTATTTTCACCTGCTCATTTTCTACATCCTTCAACTTTTATAGATCAAACCACACATGATTTTCCTTCAGGTAAGGCTTTTCATGATTCACTTTATTATGTGAGTTTCACGGTGGAGGCCAAGCCTGAGCTGCGATCTCATTTGGTTCTCTTACTGACTTTAGGCAAGTCCTTCTCCTTCAAAATCTCTGCTTTTCCATCTGTAAGAGGAGGAGTTTGGGCAGGATGTGTCCTTTCCGGTTCTAATGTTCAGTAACTATCTGCACGTGTGATGAAAACCAGTCTCTGAGTCGGTACAGCCTGTTTGGTCAGAGGCTAATGCAGGGTTGTGCCAATTAATAATAAAAATGAAACAACCCTGCTCATTAGTATAGAGTCATGGGCCATTTTTTCCACCTTACATTAATTTTCCCTAATTCAAGCTTCCTGAAATAGCTATGCTCCACATTTTGGCAACGTAGTACACTCTCTCGGGTGTTCCCGAATCACCTCACACGTGAAAGTCTCATCCCTCTGGCAAAATGTTACGCAGCTTGCAGGCAAGATCCACTGTAATGGCTTCAAGTGCTGCTCCCTCTGATTTCCATCCCAGACCTGTCATCTCCATGTCCCACAGGCACCTCCAAAGCAACTTGTGTACAGTGGAACCTATTTTTTCTCTCCCGTTTCTGTCCTTCCTCTTCTGTTGCTCACCTTAGTGACAGCACCAGCATTTGCCTAGTTAGCCAAACCAGAAAGCAGGGACTCTTTTCTCACGCCTACTCAGTCTTGTCAACTTGATCTCATTTAATGCTTCTTTAAACCTTATGTTAGTTTTCTAGGGTGGCCATAATGAATTACCACAAACTGGGTGGCTCAGCCGGCAGAAATTTATTGTTTATTCTCTCACATTTCAGGAATCCAAAAGTCCTAAGTCAAGATGTCAGCAGGGTTGGTTCCTTCTGGAAGCTCTGAGGGAGAAGTGTTCCGTGATTCTCTCCTAGTTTCTGGTGGGCCAACAATCTTCGATGTTCTTTGGCTTCGTGCTGCATTAGTCCAACCTCTGTTTCCACCTTCACATCACCTTCTCCTTTTATGTCTCTTACAAGGACACTCTTACTGGATTTAGTGCCCACTCTCATCCACTGTGATCTCACCTTGATACTTACTTTACTTGTGTCTGCAAAGACCCTATCTCCCCCAGAAAGACACATTCTGAGGTTCTGGGTGGACATGAATTTCAGGTAGAGGGGAGCCCACTAATTGACCTACTTCAGACTTTTTCATTCCATTGTCATGTTCTAAGCTTTGGCCCTTCCTACAACAGCCTTCTAATGGTAAACTTTCTGTCTCCAGCTTTGTTTTCTCCTCACGCCCCAATCCACCCTTTACTTAATCTTCAGGACTTTCTGAAATGCCTGTCTTTTTAGTTTCTAGCTCCGATGCTTAAACTTTTTCAGGCCCCTCCCTCCCAATGCTAGAGGAATAGTCTTTAAGCTGTGGCTGGGGCCTTCTAGGCTCTTTATAACTTTCTGAATGTACATGGATGACTATCTACCCAGCATCCCTTCCCCCCTCTTCCCTAGGGACAGAGCCCTCAAAGTTTGGGGCAACAATAGGCCCAGCTCTCTTTACCAGCCTCTCCAGCAGTTGTGTTTTTGTTGGGGACTGTGGCATAGTTCTGGCCAATAAGAAGTACATTGCAAGATGGGACTTCTAGCAAAGGTAGGCAGATTTGACTGGTACATAGGTTTTGCCCTCAGCCTTCATTCTCTTCCTGCTTGCTATTGGGTGTGGCTGCAGTTGGAGCATTCAGAACAGATGCTGAAGGGGGAGTAGCCACCCTGTGACCATGAGGGTCAAGAGTACCCTAAGGATGCCAAGCCTAGTGATAGAAGGGCCCTGAGTCCCTGGTGGCACCTTCATGCTCCTGTACCACCCCCAAACTGCTGACCCTGGGAGTCACTGTTGTATTAGAAAAAGTAAAACGTTTAAATGTTGGTCAAAGGGCACAAAGCTTCAGATATACAAGATAAATGAGTTCTGGGGATCTAATGTGCAATAGGGTGACTATAGTTAACAATACTGTATTGTATACTTGAAATTTGCTGGTACATCTTAATGGTTCTCACCAAAAACAAAAAATAAAAACAAGGTAACTATGAAAGATAAGGGATGTGTTATTTCACTTGACTGCGGTAAACATTTCACAATATGTGCATGTATTAAAACATCACGTTGTACACCTTAAATATAAACTATTTCTACTTGTCAATTGTACCTCAATAAAGCTAAAAAAGGGAAAAATTAAATAAAGAGAAAAATAGAACCTTTTATTTATGATACTCTTTGGGCAGATGTTACTCACAGTCAGATATAGTTCCTTACTGAATTTGAGACAGCTGTCTACCTCATACACCTCCAGTTTCATCTCCTATTGTTCCCAACTTCGTATCCTAAGTTCTGGCCGTGCCCCTGCACCATAAATGCACCGTGTTCTGTTGTTCACCACTTGGCCTTTGTAGATGATGTACCGTCAACCCTACGATACTACCCTTTCTCTCTTAGGCCTGGCCAACTTCTGCTTACCTTTCAGATTTAAGTGCCACTTCTGGATGGGAGTTTTCTAAACCTTCTAGGCGAGGCTTCACATTGTTATCACTCCATAGGTGTCTACAACCTAGTTCTTTATTGTATCGTATTGTGATAAACTATTTGCCTGTCTTTTCCCCAAGTTTCTAAGGAGAGGGATCAGGCCTTTCTTTCTATGCCCAGTGCCTTGCACAACGTTAGGTACGTAGTAGATATTAAATAAACTCTATATGAGTGCAAGATGGATGGATCTTGTGTGAAACAGTATCAAGCACAAAGGAGGTGTTAAAGAAACTGTATTGAGTTAGATATACATGGGCCACATTTCAACCTTAGTAATGCATATGATTATGAAAACCATATGTAATCAAAGCTTGATCTGAGGCTTCAAAGCAGATTAGTCTTTTGTTATTCAACATTTATCAACTGAGTGCTATACATTTTTAGAAGGCTGGGTCCTCCTCTTATTCACATTCGCATCCTAACATATTGTCTGGTAGCTGAAAAGTGCGTAATAATATTTATCTCCTCTGTTAAAATGGGCAAAGGTACAATTAAGTGCGACGAGTTTTCAGAGGAAGGAGAGACTTGAGAAAAGAATCACAGAAGTGGCACTGGAGCTGAGTGAATATGGGTGGTGGGGGCTGGGACTCTAGCACCAGCACCAGCACCAGCAGGGGCAAAGGTATGATGATGGAAAGACAAAAAGAGTGGTGTCTAGTCCTGCTAATGAGAGATAGAGAGATAAAACTGAAAATGTGGGATGAGTCAGATCCTGGAAATCTTAGAATAACAAACCATCTGGTGCTCTGCCAGTCTTGTCACCTGTAGCGAAGGTTACTGCTTGCCTTCCCTTCCTTTTAGTAACAGAACACTGGGCACATTTCACTCCCTCCTTTGCAGCTAGGCATGCCTGTGTGAATAAGTTCTGGCCAATGAGAAATAAACAGAAGAGTCACGTGGGACTCCAGGAGGTCTACTGGAAAGGATGAGTGTACCCTTCCTTGCTGGAATGAAAA
Source organism: Vicugna pacos (assembly GCF_048564905.1). Taxonomy (NCBI): domain Eukaryota; kingdom Metazoa; phylum Chordata; class Mammalia; order Artiodactyla; family Camelidae; genus Vicugna; species Vicugna pacos. The sequence goes on along the minus strand of NC_133003.1, from coordinate 30,806,903 downwards.
TATTCATGCAGAGATCAAATAGCCATGTGAGACCAGGAGGGTGGGGCTGCCCTCCAGGCATCTCCTCAAGGATGAATGGGAGGAGCCTAGACCTGCATGACATCATGGAGCTGCTAGATCAGTCCTCAGATGACCTCCTACTATGTGAGAATTCTGTGTAACAAAGAAGCAGGCTCATTTTCCTTTAAGCCAGTGTTACTTGAGGGGTTCCTGTTTCACATTGCTGAACATAATCTTAATTGATAACTTGCCCAAGTTCAGTGTTGAAGAGTGCTGGGGAACTAGGATGAATTTTCCATGGAGTTAACTGTTACTCCTGGACACACTCACCATGCCTCTCTGTCTTCTCTTTTCAGAGCTATGATGACATGTTCATCTTCTTGAGGGTCCTTTCTTCCTAAGCCTAGCCATGGAATGGCATCAAGGGTCCTCAGCCCTCCTCACCCTTTTGCTGCCCCTGAAAATAAGCACATTATCCCTTTCTATTATAAGGACGTTTATAGATAATTACTATGGTGAAATCGGCCAGGAAGTAACAAGCAGGGGAGTTATGAGTGGTCCTATACCATTTTCATAGCTGCACTTCCTCTTTATAGTCCTGGTTTCATTGGAAGTTATCAGGAAATGTATTAGTTATTTACTGCTGCATAACAAATCACCCTAAAACCTATCAGCTTAAAACAGTAAATGTTTATTACTTCAGAGTTTCTGTGGGTTAGGAATACAGGCATGGATTAGCCGGGTGCTTCTGACCCATAGAAACTGTGAAATAGTAAAGTTTATTATTAGAGGTTGCCTATTACAGGGAAATTCACTTATCTTCCTGCTCCATTCTTTAATTCTTGGAGGTAGGATCTCTAGACATTCTCACCTCCTAAGAAGGTCTCTTTTCTGAGCCGGTGAACCCAATTGTATATTCATTCATTTAAGAAGTACTCATTGAACACTAATGTTCTAGAGACTGGGGATGATTGGTCAGTATAATAGATGTGGTCATTACCTTAAAGCCCAGGGAGATAACCTTGGGCACAACAGTATATGGGAACTCATATTTCCCCACTGGATATGAACAACTTGACATAATTGCATATTTCGTCTCTGTACCTCCAGCCTCAGTCATCCATCTCCTCCAACTTGCCTTTAAGGGTCTCCAGGACTCAATGACTGATCAGGAACTTTTCTTCCATCCAGAACATCTTCCATCAGAAATGAACTGAATAGGGTTGGTAGGAAGGAGATTTTCTGAGGCTTGCATTCATCCCATCTTTACCCTTTACTAGTTAAATGCTGTTATGTACTCCATTTCTCTAAACCTCATTTTACTTATCAGTGAAATGGAGTCAAAATTAGTGTCTGCTCTTTGGTTGCTGTGAGGATTAAATGAGAAAATATATGCAAAGAGTCTGGAACATGGTAGACACTCAAAGGATATTAGTGTTTCTGAATCTTTGTTATTAATTTTACTACTATTATCCATTTGGAAGTAGGAATCAGCATAGGAAAGGAATGCTTCCCCAGATAATCCAGTCCATCAAACCGTATTTGATCTACCTCAAATCCTCTTGCCACAAGCAAGACTGGGTATAAATAAATTAACTAATGAAGAAAAAAGGCTATGTATTTTGACTCAGTATAACTGTAATCCTTTTTGCAATTGGAAAATAATCTTTCGGTAAATAGAGAAGGTGGAACATGTTCAGGATAATAGCGTTCAGTCAAAATGGTCAAATATTTAGCATGCCTGATACCAACGATAGTCAACGTTCAGAGCTCTCAGAGTATGCCCTCCCCTTGTGGCATGCATTCTGGCTTCTAAATGCATGCCCAGCCTTTCCAGTGCTTCCTGCTTTAAATGTGTTCTGAGTTTTTTTACACAAGCGCACATGCCAGGAATGATGAACAGCAGTTTTAGGAACACATCGTAGAAATGTCAATTTCCAGATGGATTTGTTTTGCTACAAAGTTAGTTAACACTTGATTCATGAAATAGCGGGTGGAGAGGAGGTGCAGAATGAGTACTTAGACCCAAATAAGGTAAGACCTGCCAAGGGATGGATGGCCAAAAAGAACCAAGAAAACTGAAGCAAATATTCAAATTATCTTCTTTAGATAACTCATCAAAGCTACGGAGAGGAAGGGAAAGGCAAAACCAAAAAATACGCAAGCCAGGATGTAAACATTAACCCTTTTTAACATTAAAGCTGTAAAATAAAGCTGTGAATTGGTTCTCTGAGATGGCCTGTTTTGTTTCCAAATGGCTAAATGTGTGCAGTAAAAGAAAAACCTTAAATCTATTAAATAGTCTCCTTCCCTTCCCTTCCCCTTTTTTGGCTTTCTCTTCTTTTTTAAACAGTAACATCTCTTGGAAAAGGCATGACCCAAGAATCCAGGAAGGCATTAGAGGGTAGCCTTACCTACCAGACTCTTTCTGGACTGAGAAAGACTCTAATTTAAACCCTGAAAACATGGTTGTGTAGTTGCTCCTTCCAGTTACTTGTAGGCTGACTTTCCCTATGAGATACTCAGTAAGAAAGGTTGAAACAGTGACTGGGTGATGCCTCGGAGTCAGCCTGGGCTGTTGGACTTTGTGCTAATGCCATCTCTGCCTGCAACTGGACATGTGCTATTGGAGAGATGGTGGCTGCTGTTTCATCTTCTTCATCTGCAAAACACATGCCTCTTTGGGTGTCTGTGATGAATATGGCATTCATTCATTCATTCACGCTGCAGGTGTTTACTGAGCTTCTGCTATGTGCCAGCCCTGATCCCAACATTGAACTTAGAGAGATGACAGAAATAAAGCTCCTGCTCTCATGGAGCTTATAGTCCGGTGGGGGGGACAATCAACACAAAAAATAAATGTCTATGCAGTGTAAGAATTTCTTTAGGATAAATAGCTAGGAGCAGAATTAATTGCTGTCACCTACTGAACTTGACTAAATCACTCTTTGTAACATATGCACCTGTCTACCCCACCCCCCGCCCCGGCCCCTAGCAAATTAGGATACCTAGATCCCTAACAACCTCTAGCACTATCTAATTTGTGATTTTTCTAAGCACATAGATTTATTTGATTTCCCCCACTAATTAGTTATAATTTTGAGCATCTTTTTGTATCTTAGTAGTATTTCCTCTACTGTGAATTGTCTATTCATATCCTTTGCCCTTTTTTTTTTTCTATGGGAATTGACATTAGGAGTTGTTACTATTGATTTGAAGGAATTCCTTTTGTATTTTAGACCTGTGCTATCCAGCATGGGAACTAGTAGCCACATGTGACTTTTGAGCACTTAAAATGTGGCTGGTCTGAATTTAGATTATAGTAGTCCCCCCTTATCCATGAGAGAGTACGTTCCAAGACCTTCAGTGGATGCCAGAAACTTTGAATAGTACCAAACCCTGTACATATTATGTTTTTCCCTATACGTACATATCCATGATAGTTTAAGTTATAAATTAGGCACAGTAAGAGATTAATAACAATAAAATAGAACACATATCAATATACTGTAATAAAAGTTATGTGAATGTTTTCTCTCAAAATGCCTTATTGCACTACACTTGTCTTTTTTCTTCTTGTGATGATGTGAGATGATAAAAAGCCTACATGATGAGACAGTGAGGCAAATGACATGGGTGTTGTGACATAGCATTAAGCTGTTACTGATACTATGTCAGAAGGAGGACCAAATGTTTTGGGTGATCCCAGGTCACTGGGCCTTGATGATGTCCACGGTTGGATGTCAGGAGCAGACAGTGTCAACGGCTGGGGACCCAAGGTGGGACAGAGTGGGAATGGCAGATTTCATCACACCTCTCAGAATGGTGCACAATTTAAAACTTACGAATTGCATATTTTTTGGAATTGTCCACTTCATATTTTGGGACAATGGTTGACTGGAGGTAAATAACTGCAGAAAGCAAAACCGTGGATGAGGGATGACTACTGTATGATGTAAATATAAAATACATGTGGGAATTTGTAGACTTAGTATAGGAAAAGAATGTACGTTATTTCAACAAAAACTTGAACAAGAATTACATGTTGAAAAGATTGATATAAATAAAAACATTAAAATTATTTTAATCTGTTTCTGTTGCTTTTCTAATTCTGTTTTAATCACATTTATCAGTGATTTTGCCCTATGGTTGTTGCTTTTGAAATTTTGTTAAATACATCTTCCATGCCTAGGACACAAAGATATTTTCCTACATTTACTTTTATTATGTTAGCTTACACATCCTTCATATGTGGTGTCTCATAAGGATTCAGTTTTATTTTTCTCCATTTGATGAGCCAGTTTTTCTAATACCATTTACTAAGAGTCTATGTTTCCCTCATTGATTTGTGGCATTCCCCATTGTTGTACGTTATTGTATATTAAGTTCTTCTATACACAATTCAATTTAATTAGTTGAAAACATTGAAATACTGGGAGATTTCATGTTAAGAGTTTAGATTTTTCAGTTTCTCTCGAAAAAATTGGAAGACCTGGCAGCACTGTGCTTGCTTGCCCCCATGGCAGCCAGCAGCTGGCCCTAAGCAATGGCTCTTCCTTCAGAGGGGCAGAAGTCTCATCTTCCCACAGTCTCCAACAATTCCCAGTGTCTCTTGACACTGAAGCTATGGATCAGCTGTCATTTATCATGATATGCGCATTGCTGTTTTTCTTATAGTAGAGTTAAGAGGAAATGGAAATTACCTTGGGGTGAGGGTATAGCTCAAGTGGTAGAGCACATGCTTAGTACATACAAGGTCCTGGGTTCAATCCCCAGAACCACCTCTAAAAATAAATAAATAAACCTAATTACCACTCCCTGCCAAAGAAAAAGAAATTACTTTGCCCTCCTATGTCTCTCAATAATGGGGAAAAGAGAGTGAGTAAGACTACTGGATCTTTCTATTTCCTTCCTAATTCCATAGATAATTGAGTTTGCCTCTTTATCTAGACTAATATTTTTGACACTATATAAATATCCTTTGCAATGAAATTTTAAGTGAATGCAATGAAATTTTAAGTGAACCCCACTGGAACTCTTCCAATGGAAGTGGGCTGGCCAACTTCATAGGTGTGTGAGTTGTGAGGTGGTGCAGGGTCTGCCACACTCAAAAGGTTTACATGTCTAGTGTCACCATCCCAAAATTCTTAATAATTTTACTTTTGAACTTATGTTTTGTAAGTGAAGCCCAAGAGGACAACGGAGTGCACACATGAGCAGAGGAGACAGCTGAGATATACAGTCCTCGGTTTCTTGCCATTCATTTGCACGTAGCGTCAGACGATGCCCCACGAGCATAGAGTTCTTGCGGACCCGGGGTGCATGGGAGTTCAGCAAGACTCAAAGCCATCACAAGGTAAGTGAGTTACATCTATGACTAAGTAGAGGGTGAGGCCATATTTTTCATTCAAACCAGAGCTAGCTCCTAACACAGAAAGAAGGTAATAGCATTCTAAGAAACACAAATGACCAAGGAGCCCTAACATGTCCTTTCTTACTCTTGCTACTCCTCTGTATAAGCCAAGCACTTATGCTGAAAATGATAGGAAAAAAAAAAAAGAAAGAAAGGGAAAGATGAAGCAATCCATAGTGCTTTTTTAAGTAGTCCTTCCTTAGTCATCTGTAAGCCAAGGTAGAGAGTGTTGGTAGAATATGTGCACATCAGGAAGTAAAATAAAAAACAGTTGAGTTCGTTTTGTGCTGCTATTCCATTGTTCTTATGAGAATAAAATACATATGCATGGATAAGCTACAAAATATGAATTGCATAATTTCAGTGATTTTGCACAAATGCTCTTATATTTGCACTTAAAACTGCATTGTACAATAGAAAGGTAAATGGTACAAGTCATGCTAATAATTTAAATTTAAAATTTTTTCTTTACATAAAGTAACACTAAAAAGGAAATAAAAAACACTATGACAAATCAAAAGAGAAACCAAAGAAGAAAGGAAAGAGTTTTGTATTTTAATAATGCTGGGAGGAAAACTTTTCCTCTACCCTATTAGCTCCAGTGCTTGGAGGCCTGCAAGTTAAACTGACAAAAGATAGGTTAGCTAGAGAAAAGAGAGATTTTATTCACATACATACACAAGAGTTTACAGAAAACTGACTTGAGGAAATGGCTAGAATTTGATGTGTATGCACCATCTGAACAAGGGAAAGGGGTTAGGATTTCAAGGGACAGTAAATGGTGGGCCAGGATGGAGAAACATACAGGGGAAAATAATCGAAGGTTAAGGTTTGTTTTAGTAAAGCCTATTTATGCAATTTCTCACCTCTGCGCCAACTGCTCCCATCTGGTGGCGGGAGTGTCTCTCTTTGCCCCTGGTACAGGAAGCCTCCCTGAGAGGGGGATTTATGGCAGCTGAGTTCTTTTGGAAGACTCTGTTTTATGTAGAAAAAGGAGAACACAAATGAAACTTCTTCCTGCATCTGCTGATTCTCAAATGTCTTCAGCTCAAAATTACATTTAGGCTACAGTGGTATATTCCGGGTTTCTTCAAATAACCTGCACTTTCCTTCTTTTTGGATAAGGAAGGGAGTTCTCATTTTCATTTTGCACTGAACCCCAAACTATGTAGCTGGCCATGGAAGTGGGGCTGGAGGAGACTAGTCCAGAATCTTACCTAGTAAGCCTATCTCTGTCAGATGCCCATGAGGCCTCTTGGAATCCTAGGCCTCTACTGATCAATAAAGTGGTTGGGATTTCCTTGGTTGGATGGCTGACTTTCTTTGGTATTTAGTTTGTTTTCGTTTGTTTTTTAAGAGCAAGAACTGAAGGTTCTATAAGGAACTTGTTTGACTACAGGGCCATATGTTGTACAACTCTAGGGGTATTTACATGGACTGCAGCATAAATGGTGCCCCTAAAAGGTTGTGCACCACAGTGGCCCTGCATATTTACTGCTACAGCAAGGCTGCAAAAAGGAAAGTGTTGGAAATTTGGTGAGAGAAATCAGTATTGGATATTTTACTTTCAGTTCTCTTCCTCCTCCACGGACTAGCTCCAACACCACATCCTTCAGTTCCACCCCCGATTCCCATTTCCACTGCAACTTGTCAATGGCAAAGCCCTTTAACAATTCCCAGGAAATGAAAATAGAATCTGGGTAATAAAATAAAGCCTAACCTTTTTGCTTTCTTTCTTTTCCTTTGTGCTTAGTCTAGTTTCACTTGCTCATAGGGTGCCAAGTACAGAGGACTTGCACCCAGCACTTCAGACCAGAGCTCCTCGAGTGAAAAGGCTGCACCTGATGCTTGCTGTACTGTGTGCATCAGTGCTATGCAGGGCACTTCAATTCAAGATGGCGATGGTGGAACACGTGCAGAGATGCCGCAGCCAGCATTTGGATCTGGAGTGCCATGAACAGTATAATTGTGCCCATCCCATAAAAACTTCACCCTTCTCTCCACTGACAAGAACCCTATAAAGCAGCCCTGTTGACAGCCTTTTGGGGAAAGCATGTACTCTAGAGCTTGATCTTGCACTTCTCCATTCTTTGATCAAAGAATAAAATTTTCCTTTGTTTCTCAACTGAAATAGGACTTATTCTATTGGTTAGAATGACACTGGGCAGAAGGACCCTTGTTGGGGCCTGACTCAAAGTGGTCAGTAACAAATTTTGGCTACCCAGATAGGTTGGACCATGGCTTTTTTTTTTTTTTTTTTTTGCCTGTATCTATCCTTTAGGCTCTTGGCTTACCCTGAGCTCCAGTGGGAGTGAAAGGGAGCAAAACCCTTTGAGCACCACCCACCAACCCAAGCCTCTTGCTTATAGAAAAGCTGAAGTCTCCCAGGCCTCCCTGAGTCACAGAGCAGCAGGCTCAAGCAGTCAATTAGGACAAGCCTGCAGGCACTGGGGGATGGCAATGCCTCTGAACACCTATCTCAGCAATTAACTGAGATTATTCCTTCATTTCTCTTTAAGACTTCCATGGCTGTACGGAATCTTTGGAGATCTTTTTTTTTTTTTAAATAGACGCTGGGTCCACTAGATTGCAAGCATTCTGATTAAAAGCAACTTTCCTTTTTGTTACCAAGGCTGTTGTCTCCAGGATCACACCTTCAACGCTCCCTCAAACAGAAACCAGTTACTTTTATCTAAGTCTCAGGAGGCAGAGAAGAAACAAGAACTGGTTAGAACCCATCCAGTACAAGATGCTGGAGGATCTGACTTCCAGTGGACCTTGAGCCTCATTATACTCTCACTGTAATGTATTAGCATGCTAAATGACACACCCACCAGTTGACAATTGCCATGACAACAACCAGAAATGCCCCTACAAGGACTGAAAAACTTAACAAGGACTGATTGGCTCCATCACACCAGAAGGAGGACATGATGGCAGAGGCCTCTCATAAAAGTCCACGTGGCCCAACCCAGGCCGGAGCTGTCCCTACCGCCCATCTTGGCTGATAGTTCCCCACTCAAGTACCTCTTACTGGCTGAAGTGCTTTTCTTCCCTTTCCCCTTCTGAGCAATAAAACGGCTGTTCACTTGTCCCTCTGCCTCTGCTGTGTGAATCATTTCACAGCCAGCGGCAAGAACCCACACTCTGGTGGGCTTCCTAATTTAGAGGTCCCTCCATCTGCTGACAGGAGAGCAGTGGAGGCTTTGGGAGTTTTCCTCGGGGACTGACTGCTTCTTGTACACTCTGACATGGTAGAAGCAGCAGCCTTTGGCCAAATTCAGAACAACTCTGCCCAGCAACCTGGTACCTGGTGTGGTGCTCACACAGCATAGCCCCGAGTCACCTGGACTGCAGCCCCTTGAGGATCATACCCTGGCATCGTTAGGGATCAGAGATTAAAGCTCACGCATGTTTGCTCGCTGCTTCTGGCTGGCCTTGCCATGGTACCAGACGCCTGGGGATGATGAGGGCCTGTGGACGTGAGGGAGCCACGGCAGTCTTGTCCCCTGTCTTGACAGGACTGCTGCCCTGTACAAGGGCTGTACCAGGGCTTCTACCCTCCTCGCCGACGTCCACGGGTCAGCAGTAGCATTCTCCATAGTCACTTTCAGGTTGGTAAAGGGGAATGGCCAGCCCCGCAAGCCGGGAGGCGAGACTGAGAAAAGCCCAGAAAATAAGGACCACCTGACTAAACAGAACAAGGACGACTGAGCTGAATTCAGGAAAAGGCACTGCGGAGGCCGAAGTGCAAAGAAAGGTCCCAAGGGAGGTACCTGACCTGTGACGACCTGTTCCAGTCAGCGCTCGTTTCTCTGAAGTGGGCTGGGGGGCCCTGTGAGCTGCTTGCAAGACCAGGAAACACCCACCACCCGACCTCTCCTCCCCACCTGTTTGTGAGGTGAAATTTGCGTGACTCTTTATCCACGGAGGTTCCACGGGCTGTCCTCCCGTATCAGCACGGGATACCAGCTGCCCCGGTGAGCTGGTGAGGGGTGGGAATCTCTCCAGCAGGGCGCTGCTCACGAGGCTGCAGTGCAAGATGGCGGCGGCCGGCTGGGCGTGTGCAGGGACGCTGCGCGGGCTCCGCGACCTGGGGCGTGAGCCGCGGGGCTGCGCCTGCCCAGTGAGGGCTCCGCCCCTCCCCGCCCCCGGGCCGGAACTCTGTAAAGCCGCCCCGCCCACAGGCCATCGGGAGCGCTTGTCCTCGGGAGCTCCAGCTCTCTCCTCTCCAATCCTTGATCAGAGACTAAAACTCTCCTCTGCTTCTGAACTGAACTCGGTCTATGTCTACTGGTTCCAGTGACAAATGGCAGGAGGATCCTTGTTGGGGCACAACTCAAAATGATTGGTATCAAAACTGACATCCTCTCGTAAAATTTTCCGTCTTGTGTTTCTGTCCTTTTGAACTCAGATTTTAAAATGTTTTTCCTTTTTTAGTTATCAACAATAATGTATATTTATTGTGGAAGATATAGATGATTTTTAAAAAGTAAAAAGGAAGTAAACAAACACTCGTAATGATGCCACCAAAATAAAAAAGTTGTTAATATTTTGCTAAATACTTTTTTCTCCCTTGTACAAAGAAACCAGTGTAAATTTTTTTTTACTTTTTTCTTTCAAAAATGGAGTTCCGTGTACATAATACATGGTTAGCTAATTTTTTTTAACTTAACAATATTTCATTAACGATTTTCCAAGTCCTTAAGTATTTTTTTTCCAACATCCTTTCTAGTGACTGCACACTATTCCATTATCATTAATAGGTACTTGAAAAAAAGTGTTCTTAACTGCTCCCTACTGAACACAGTTTTTCACTACAATAATGCTTCGATGAAATCCCTGTAGGCAACGGTATTCACACATCTGTGATTATTTTTCTGAATGTCTCCCTTGTTTAATCTTACACATGCATTTCTCCTATTAACCAAACTTTGAATTTCTTAAAATCAGCATTCGGGTCAGTCCATCTCTGTTTTCCTCAGAGAGCTTTAAAATGAGGAGGCCTTCCAAAAATGCTTATCAAATGAAATAATTTATTGGTATGCATTCTTCCTTAAATGGGATAAAAAGATAGCAAGATAGGAAAAGAGGCCAAGTTAGCCAATATATGGCTGACTTTTTAAAACTGCCAGTGCCTCAGTCTTCAACCACGTGGACTATCTATGGATCCCCACCCCCTCATCCCATGTCTTTTCATTTTTGGAGTCAAAAACATCTTGGCTGCATTTTAAATTGATTCACACAATTTATTTCACCAGCCTCTAGGCCCCAAACTGTTTCTAGATATGCATCAGTGTCTCTGCTGGTAGTCAATGGGGGCTGTGCCTGTGTCGGGGAGAATGTAATCTACCCTTGAGTCATTATGTTAAAATGATTCCCCCACATTGAATTGTTTAGTGTGAAATAGGATTGTTTGCATTCCACTTACTCTTTACTTTCTTGATTAGAGTGACCTCCAGCTTGAATCTACCAACGATTGGATTTTATTATAGCTTTCCAGGAATCCCTCCTATAATAAGGTTAACTTTAAATACTGCATTTCCTCAAGGATGGCATAAAATTCATTCTCTTTTAGAAAAAAATAAACTTGAGTGTTCAGTTTATGACTCCAAACAGGATTCTAGGAACAATGGAGTCCTGTTATTTGGGAAGCTCTTTCCTTCGATGCTGCATATAAATACAGAATAGAGCAGCCCTGCTTACCTACCTTCTATGAGGCCCTGGGTGCTAGGGACTGTCTCCAGGGGAAATCAGGACATTATTTACTTGATGAAATTTTACATTCTAAACAGAGCTTTTTAATGTTATTTCTCTTGAGTCTAGAAGTTAGTGTGTGGACCTGCCTTTCTATACTCTTCCTATAAAAGAATGTCAAAACACAATGGTGGGTGAGATGTTTGCGAACCATCCCCCACCCCCACCTCCGGCCATCATGGAGAATGATGATTCCGCTGATAACCCTCACAAATTCTGAATTCCTGAACAAACAGAAGCATTGCCATATCTTATCTGCTGTGGCCCTTCCACCCTTCCTCCCTGCTCTACTCACACTTGAGCATTTTAAGCTCTTAGGGGCCATTTGTATGTTCCTCCCTCTGCCTGGAATGTTCTTTCCCACTTCTCCCAAGGCTGGTTTTTCTTCATGCTTTTGGACTCAGCCTGAGTGTCATCTTCTTGGAGAGGACTTTCGAGACCACCAAGTGTGATGTTCTACATATTTTAACCACCCTTAGGCATAGGTACCAATGGGACAGGAAGGAAGGGGGCAGGGCACAGCCATTAAAGGAATGACACAGCAGTTAGCACCAGATGGCAGAAGATTCAACTCCCAGTGCACTGTGAGGCCCAAGATGGCTGGAGATTTGACCTCTGGTAGCCCTTGAACTTCATTATACACTCATTATAATATATTAACATGGGAAATGACACTCCCACGGGTGCAATGACAGTTCTGAGGCTAAGCACAAAAGGTCAAAAAGTGAGCGGTAGCTCAGTTCCTGGGAATCCCAGTCCCTTCCCCAGAGTAGTTGGAATAATCCTCCCACTTGTTAGCATATAAAGTTACCGAGCGCACAAAAACTAACAACCCCCACACCTTGTGGCTGCCTTCCCTTCTGAGTGAAAAGGACAGCACTCTGTGGAGTCTGTACCTACTTTTACTTTAAACTAAACACCCACCTCCTCCCTCTATGCCTCATGGCCTTTCTGGCCTTATGAGATGGCCTATCCTTGGTCGACGGCATGTACATCTCTCTGAATAAATCTACTTTTACTCAACTATGGCTCACTCTTGAATTCTTTTCCTGTACGAAGCCAAGGATCCTCACTCGGTGGGGCATGGCCCAGGATCTTCGCTAAGACCTAGGACCTGACCATCCTCTCATGCCCCATTTTCCTGTATTACCAACTGATCAGAACAGGCTCCAGTATTAACAAATTGTATCCTTGCAATGAGGCTGACCAGGTGAATACCAACTCTTGTTGACCCATTATTTGATTAAGTGATAATGATAATTTGCAAGTAATTACTTGTTCATGTATTTGCTCTTTCTGTGCATATTCCCTGGTAGAATGCAGTTTCCCTGAGAACAATAATTTTTCTGTCTTTGTCACCATCAGGGAGGGAAATTTTCCCTCTATCCTCTTAAATTCAGTGGTTGAGGGCCTGTGAATTTCTGACAAATATTAGCATTAGAAACCACAAATTTTAATTTACTTGTAGATGTGGGAGTTAACAGAAAAATGTGACTCACCAAACAGCTAAAGATAGAGGCTTATATATCCACTTAATATAGGAAAGCGAGGAGGGAGAAAAGGCTTTTATAGGAAGAACAAATGAGTTTCTTTAGGAAAGATAAATGGGCCTTTAGGAGAACAAAAGGGAGATAGAAAGTTTGTGGTAATGTTTGTTCATTCAGGTGCAAGTACTTGCCTCCAACTTCTTTCCAGTAGGTAAAAACTGCCTCACGAGATTTATGGCAATTTTATTCTCAGTTTTCTTCCTGGGAAGCTACCCCAAAGAGGGGATTTATGGCATCTCATTTCCAGAAGTTTCTGCCTCTAGTCAGATAAGGGAAGCTCCAAAAATTCTGAATCTGTTGAATCTCAAAGGTTTTTAGTTCAAAATAATCTTCATATTAACTCTGAGGGTCTGAGTGGGTCCCCACATCACCTAACACCTAGTACTACACCTTATATATGGTAGGTACTCAGAAAGTACTGGTTAAAACACGACTAAATGAAGTGGGGAGTAGAGTGCTCACTATTTGCTCACGGTGACCAATTCAGTTCATAATGGTTGCTTGACCAAGGTAGAAGTTTATGTGAAAACACAGAAAAAATATTCACAACGACATGGTGAAAATGAATTCCTTAATTTTATAATTTAAAACACGTTTCTTTTGTTGCAGTGTTGATAAGTTCTATGACATGATGCAGACATAGCTTGGAGGTAGGATTCTTGATGCGGACCTTCTTTTTGTATTATAGGATGAAACACAGTTTTCACAGTAGTCCACTAAAAGAGCTACTATTTGTTTCTCCCAACCCTTGAGGTCACCTTGGTTGAGCAGGTGCTGACAGTAAAGACTCTGAGAGTTCTCTAAGGGACACTGAAGGAGAAATCCTTATTGGTGGGCAGTTGGGTATGTTCTCAGGAGCATTGCATAGTGGGCTGGAAGGGCACTTCCCTCCTTGGCCCTATCTCTATTTGAAGGGTCAATAAATGTGATGGCAGCTGCTGTCCCATTACCTACTGGGAAGATATTTTTAAAACTTTTTTTCTTTAATGGAAAACTTCAAGTACAAACATATCATGCACCCATATATACCATCACCTAGCTTTTAAAGTGATCTACATTTAGACCATCTTGTTTCAGCTCCACCACTGCCCACTTCCATTTCCCTTATATTCTGAAACCCCTCTCCTCACCAGATTATTTTAAAGCAATACATATTATTTCGTCTATTAGTAGTTCATATCTTATTTCTAACAGATGAACACACATTTCAAAAATTATTATTATATTCATTTATTTTTGGTGGGTTTGATAGTTTGCTATTAGATTTTTATTGGTAAAATACATATAACATAAAATTAAACATTTTTACCATTTTTAGATATATGACTCTGTAGCATTAAATAAATTCACAGTGTTTTGCAACCATTACCACTATTTATCTCCATAACTTCATCTTCCCCAAATGAAACTCTGTACCCATTAAACAATAACTCCTCATCTTTCCGACCCCTTAGCTCCCGAAAAACACCATTCCACTTTTTGTTTGTATGAATTTGACTACTTTAGTGCCTTATATAAGTGGAATCATACAGTATTTCTCCTTTTGTGACTGGTTCATTAGTGAACTGTTTTCAAGGTCCATCCTGTGTGTAGTATGTGTCGGAATCTGCCTCCTTTTTAAGGCTGAATAATATTCCATTGTTTGTAGATACCACATTGTATTCTTCCTTTCATCCATCAGTAAATACTTGGATTATTTCCACCTTTTAGCCATCATAAGTAACACTGCTGTGAACATGGGTGTGCCAGTATCGGTTCGAGCCCCTGCTTTCAGTTCTTTTGGGTACTTACCCAGAAGTAGAATGGCTGGATCATGTGATCACTCTATGTTTAATGTTTTTAGCGGGGCACACATTTTTAAAAACACTACCACAGTTCTGTGGCACACCTAAAACCTCACCAATATTTCCTGAATGGCGTAGGCTTTTCAACAACCGGACTATACTGGAATGGCTAACAGCTGAGTCACCAAGCCTGGCTACCTGGGACCTTGGTCATGTCACTAAATTATCCTATGCCTCAGTTTCCTCATCTGGAAAATGTAGGAAATAGGTTAAGTGAGTTAATGTACACAAAGCACTTACGCAGTGGCTGCCCATTATAAGTACAGCCTGTAAGTGTTGGCTCTATTTTACGCTTGTCCATGTCAGTGCTGCCCACAAGAATTCTCATGTAAGTCTGATTCTTGTTCTCTGTAGGTAGCCGAGGGCAAAACCCAAGATTTGGAGGCCTCAAATGTATACATAAAAAGATCACAAAACTAGACACACACAAACTCATGCAAAATTTGGAAATTTATTTAGAATCTGAGGAAAAAATCACAACTAATAACCAGAGTCTAGGGAATACAAGCCTTTTCTTCAGAAACTTCTTTAGCCAGTTGATCTGAAATGCTTACAAGGGGTCACTGCTAATTTCTGCCTGGCTTCCCCTCTCATCTAGTGTTACTATGAGATTTGCATATGTTATTATATATCATGTGCTTAGAACAGTGCCTGGCATGGAGCAGATGCTCTATAAATGTTCATTATGATGGTTAGTAGATCCATTCTCCAAGATAGGAAATATTGGAAGAGGACGAGTTTGGGCAGGAGATGGGGGTAGAAAATGATTAGCCTAGTTTGGTAAGAGTTTGAGGTGTCAAACTCTCATTGAGAGATGCGAGAAGTGATGCCAGCGTTCAATAAATGTTAATGTTGACGACGATGATGATGAAGGTGATGCAGGAAAAATGGATGTGGGGCATGAGGAGGGCCGTGTCCTAGGCTTTGGTTGAGCCCCTGGGATGTGCCCTGCCAAGTGTGGGTCCTTGGCTTCACGCAGGAAAGCATTCAAGAGCGAGCCATAGTAGAGTAAAGGTAGATTTATTCAGAGAGATACATTGAAAAGCAAGAGAAAGGCTGCAAGATGTGGGGGTTGGGTGCTCAGATTAAAAGTAGGTACACACTCCATAAAGCGTGGGCTGGAAGAGGGAGAGAGAGGGGGCATCTGCTTCGAGGCACTGTGTTGCCAATTTTTATGGGCTCAGTGGCTTCATATGCTAGTAAGTGGGAGGACCAGTCTAACTAGTCTGGGGAAGGGGCTGGGATTCCCAGGAAGTTGGCCATTTCCCACTCTCTGACCTTTTGTGGCTAGCCTTGGGACTGCCATGGTGCCTGTGGGCATGTTATTCACCATATTAATATATTACAGTGGGCGTATAATGAAGCTCAAGGTCTACTAGAAGTTAAATCTCCCATCAGCTTGAGCCTCAAGGCCTGCTGGGGGTTGAATCTTTCACCATTTTGATGTTAATTGCTGTAGCATTCCTTGAATGGCTGTGCCCTGCCCCCTTCCTGTCTCAAAGGCAACAGAACTGTGACAACTATTGCCTGTGGCCTGGGCAGGTGTCTTTACTGTTAGCCTTCTACTGGGCAGGCTGCCTGGGAGCTCAGAGGATGAGAGCAAGGACTACTCCCAGCTGATTTCACTTCAGGGAGGGAATGAATTCAGCCGGGTGGTTATGGATTCTAAGTTGCGGGTTCCCAAATACCAAAAGGTATTTTTGTACTGTGGGAGAGCCTGCATCCACCCCAGCATGCCTTCTACTCCAGGCAGTTACTCAGCTTCCTTAGGTAAGATTCATCTGGTTTTTTAGCCTGGGAGTAAACACTGGCATTGGAAGGTGGTGACAGTACAAGACATAGCTTTACTTGCCTGGGGAGGGGAGAACTGGCAGGGGAGTGTGGGAGCCACAGTTGCTCATCAGCCAAGTGTTTGCAGCAGGGTTGGGAAGGGGAAGGTGAGAGAGGGAGCTGATAGAACTCAAACTTTCAAAGATGATTTCAGTTAACTTCTTTCTCATTCCCAGCCTCTGTTGACTCTGCCCATCTTGATTCTAATTTCTTTAGGGCTCCCCTAAATCATTTACTCCTTTCTCCTATGGAGCCTTCCCCATACTCTGCAGCTACTTCCTTACTCCCCCTCCTTCATCCACCAGTAGGCTTCTACCCTCTACCCATCCATCAGAAACTTGTCATGGTGCTGTGTTCATTGATGGCCTCCTTTCTGTGCTTGTCTTGGTTATGGGTTCATTCTTCTACTATCATTTATTGGGTCTTGGCAGTGAGAGATGATAAATGCTTATGGTCAACCCTCTGTTCCTAGTGGATGCATTTCTACAGATGTCTAAAAATACCTTTCACTTGAATATTCCACTTCTAAGAAAACAATCTGTTCTCTGGTGTCAGACGTGAAGGGCAAGGCTGTACTACTGGTAAAGAATTATCTCAATCAAATACGAGCAGTGACAGTTGTCCAGAGCATGTTTCTGTTATCATTAAATTCACTTCGCTGCTGCCTTTCTTTATGGCTTTAGCAAACCTGGGCTCTAATCCTGGCCTAGCTCGGGCCAATGGAGATACTTCAGTTTGCTCTCTTCTTACTGATCTCTGCCAGCTTAAGACCAAGTTTTCTATCTTTCAGTAAGTTGATTAAAAATGCTCACATTTCCCAAATACACAGTTACCAGTTCTGCTTCCTACTTCAACCAGTCAGTTTTAGAACAATCAAGGACCTGAAATAGACTCACCCTTCACAGCCAGTATAGCAACACTGCATGGAATTCACACAACCGTTCCCCAGACTGTGGAACAGAACAAAGCTAACAGATTTTGTTAGCTTTAACAAAAAGCTAAAAAGCCTGGCCCCAAAGTCACTCATACCTCTATTTGGAAGGCAGTATGGAGTATGGAACAGAAATTCTAAAGGAACACACCACAGCCTGTAGGTTGGGACTTACTGAAAATCATTGTTTTTATAGACTCATTTTGCCAGCCTTCTCTTAGTTAAACATACTTGGGTGTATTTCTTCCTGGCTTTGGATATTACTCCCTTGAAAAAAAAGGGAGGTGGAAGCCTAATGAGGAATAAATAATGGAAAGAGGGGGGGGAAATCTTTGTTTGGAAATGTATTGGACCTTATCGACTTACGTAATTCACGGATCATTTCTGTGCTAGACTAAGACTCCAAAGAGCCATTGTGGTAATAAGCAGCTGATGGTCTTAGGCAGGGACTCTGCATACTAAATGCTCTTATGAAATTAGGGATGAAAATATGGGAGCTGAACATGGCCAATAATCATTTTTAAAAATAATGAAGTACTCTACCACCTCAGTCATCCACCAGCTCCCACCAAAGTCATGAAGAGTTGAGTCAATGGAATGAACTAATTGCCTGAAAAATGTAATTAAAAAAAAAAAAAAGACAACTCTGTATGTATAGCAGGAAAAAAAAAAAACAAAATAGGGCTCATATTTTGAAGCATAAAACATATTTTAGCACTCAGGGAAAATGAATGAGCCTGTGCCACATTTCATTTCAGCAGCTGCTGTTTAAGCCTGGGAAGTTAAATCATAGACACCCTGGGTTTTTGAGAAGGGATGGAGGTGGGGTCCTAGCTCTGCCAAGGCACTTTGGACCTAAGTAGCAACACCCTGCCTGGTCTTGCTAGAGAATAGACTGCCAATTGTGGCAAATTATATGATGCTTTTGAGATGTGCACAAATAAGCCCATTACACTTTTCACAGCGTTCCTTCATTAAGCCTGCAGAATTGTTTCTTTATGTTTTCCTCATAATAGCTTCTGAAAGGTCAAGAATGGCTTACTTGACTTTCTGATGCCCTTCCGGAAATAACATTGTTAACCATTTGTGGCTTTTGCTCTTCCAAGCTGGTATTTGCTCCAAGGTCTCCCATTGGTTCTCAAGACTGGGTCTCCTTTGTTCCCCAAACACACACAAATAAACACACACACACACAAACACACACACACACCCCCCCCCCCTCAGGTGGGGATACGGACTAGAAGGAGGATTCTGGAATCCCTGACAGTTGAGATTTTATTGACTTTCTCTTACAGTTGAATGTTGAGCTCTGGAAGCATTTGGAAAGCAGTAGAGGGTACTGGTTGTGAGTGGATCAGATAATGAGTTCAAACCCAGATCCACTCCTTCTGAGCTGGGTGACCTGGGCCAAATCACTCAGCTCTCAAGACTCAGTTTCCAAATGTGTAAAATGGGGATAACGGTAGTACTAAGAAAGACAGGAAGGTGCTTTCCTGGCATAGAGTAGGCATAAAGATGTTGCCTCAAAACAAAAACAGCTCGCCTTGGAAGCCTGCTAAGAGCAGGCCTTGACTGGCATATGCACACCTTTCCATTACCAACCTGATGGCTCCCTCCCAGACTTCACTCAGATCCATAAGGAGGCAGTAAGGTTTGTCAAATGCTGTCTATGTGCCAAGAGTTTACATATGTGTCTCATTTAATTCTTTACACATTACTGTAAAATAGGTACTATTATTGCCATACTTACCATGCTGACACTGATATTCAGGGCTAATGATAATGGCTACCATTTACTGAGTGTTTACTGCATGCCAGACACTATCTTAGATACTTACTTTTACGTGTTCTCTTGTCAATGGGCAATTCAGTCATTTCCATTTTCTTTTTGCTATTATGAAGAGAGCTCACAATGACCTTCTTCAACATGTCTTCATGGGCACATGATCAGTATTTTCTCTGGGGAATATACACCCAGGAGTAGAACTTCTGGGTTGGAGGTATATGAATGTTCAACCTTACCAGATAATATGAAATTATTTTCCAAAGTGATTGTACTAAGGTATGCTCCCACCTGTGTGGGATGTGTAAGCCTGCTGTTGAGCTACAGCCTCCTTTGCACTTGGTATTTTTATTTTTCTTAAGCTATTAAGTATAAGATGGTATTTTGGTCTAGATCTGTATTTTTCTGATTACTAACAAGGTTAGTAATCTCTTTTTATATTAATTGGCCATAAATGTCCCTTTTCTGTGAACTGTTCATGTCTTTTGCTCATTTTTCTATTGAATTGTTTGCTTTCTTTTGTTGATTTGTAGATTTCTTGGTAATTTTTTTTCATTTTCATCTCTTGGTGGTTATGACAGCTAATTTTATATGTCAACTTGCCTGGGCCAAAGGATTCACAGATATCTGATAAGATACTTCTGGGTGTGTCTGTGAGGGTATTTTTGGAAGAGATTAGCATTTGGATTCCTAGACTGAGTAAAGAAGATCACCCTGGACATCATATAATCTTTTGAGGGACTGAATAGAACCAAAACGGAAAGGAAGGGTGAATTTGCTCTCTGCTTGAGTAGGGACATCCATCATTTCCTGCTCTCAGACACCTACATCCCTGGTCCTCAGGCCTTTGGGAACAGGCTGAATTACATCACCAGCTTTCCTGAGTCTCCAGCTTGCAGAGGACAGATTGTGGGACTTCTGAGCCACCATATTCATGTGAGCCAATTCCTATAGTAAATCTCCCCAGAAATATAAATATCTTCTTTCTGTTGAGGAACCCTAATACAGTGTTCGCATCATTGCAGATATTGCTCTTCCTGCTTATGATCTCCCTTTTATTTTCTTTGGGGTGTTTTTAGCCTAAGTCCTTAGTTTTAATGGAGTTGGGTTTATCAATCTTTTCTTTAATGATTAACACTCTTTGCAACTTGTTTAAGAATTTCTCTCAACCTTCTCTATTTCCTTTGGGCATTTAAGTCCTTACTCTTATCTGTAATTGACTTTTCAGTATGATATGAGTTAGGGATCCAAAATTATATTTTTCTATTATGGGCAACTGTTTTTTTCCAGCTTGATTTATTGAATTATTTCCCCTCCTCCCCACATCTCACACTGCTGCCATGTTACCTCTCATGTATCAAATTTCTCTGTGTATTTCTGCACTCTGTATTCTATTCCATTGGTCACTTTGTCTTATTTCTGAGCCAATACATATGGTTACTATGACTTTATAATAAATCTCATTATCTTGTGGAACAATACCCACTGTTTCTCTTCTTATTGTAAAATTAATAAATTTCCATTTTAGACAATTGAACTAGTATAAGAAATTCCAGAGATATTAAAACTTATTTGTAATTTTATTATTCAGGCACAATGACTGTTAACATTTGGTATATATTTTTCTACAATATACTAATAGACACTCATACCAACACATACACACATATGTGTATAAATACACATACATTTATATTCTAACAAATTAAAAAATTGATTGCTTCCTATATTCAAAGCTTTATGCCTAAAGCTTTATTGTTCCTGAAGCTGAGAAAGAATATTTAAGAAATATGATGATCTTTAAGATACTAATAACAATGGTAGGAGGAAATTTGCTTCTAATTTGGCAGCTAATGTGATTTCTGTTTGGGTATCTTAGTCCAGGAAAGCATGTAGTTTGAATTCCTAAGTTTTACTACTGCCCTAAACTAAGGAAAAAGATCTCTCCAACCTGAAAGTAACACACTTAGCCTTCATGCAAACTACTATTTGCTTGTTTAATAAAATAAGAAAACATGGTGTGTTACATCTTTAGAGAACTATACCTTGGTCTTAAAATTAGATTTGTGTTTGAGTTCTCAGTCTGCCACTTATGACCTCTTTAACCTTAGACAAGTCACAGAACTTCTTGGAGTCTCAGTTTCTTCATCTTTAAAATGATGACAATTTCTAACTTGCAGAGTTACCAGGAATATTAATGTATTTTTTAAAAGCCCCATAAAATGCTTGCCAATGTTCACTTTTAAATTTTTAATTAGTTTTTATTTTATTATAAAGGTAATATGAGCTTCTTGTAAAGTTTTTAAATAGTAGAGCATAATAATAATAATGAATACATACATAATAATAATACAGTGAAAACTAAATTTCCTTTCCTCCAAGTGTACCCTTTTCTCCCCCCTCAGTCTCACTCTCCTGAAGAAACAATGTTAAATTCTCAGGACACATGGTTAAGAACATCTAAGGTTCTATGACAGGCAAAAACCTGGAGATCCTGTAAAAATATCACATAACAGGGAAGCTAAAAATGTCCAGAACATTTCATTTCTTTAAGATAGCTTTCATTTTAAAGTTTTTTATTTTTTTAGAAAAAATAGAAAAATGAAAGTATTCAAATTAAAAAGGATTACAAGCTATTTAAAAACAGTAAATATTTAGTTAGGGGCATGTATTATTTTTTAAAAATCTTTGTTATAATTGTAATGCATTCTTATAGTGATGACAAACAATTGTTAGGTATATAAAGTAAAAAATGAAATTTCCTTTTCACACACCCTCTTTTGCACCCCCCAGAAATAACCTTTGGGAACAGTTTTGATGTCTTAACTTTTATGCTCTTTACCTACCACACTTGAAAATGTTGTGATTTAATTGCAGTGTTTTACTCCTTCCACAACAGTATCAGTTTTGTTTTGGTTAGCTTTGTGCTACATTTATTCATTCTTTCATTCCTTAAATTAAGCATTTACTAAAGTGCCGAGCAAGGTGCTGGAGATTCTTGAAGTGTTAGTGCCAGTGCCCTCGTCCCTAACAGGTAATAATAATGTTTCATAAAGGCTTCCTTACAGTCAGTTAGTGCAGGATCCTGTGGGACCGACCATAAGGGAGGGACAACAAACCAAGGTTATCTGGGAAGACTTCCTGGAAGAAGTGATCTCTAAGTTCAGAACTAAAAGCTGAATAGGTATTAGGCTGGTGCAGTGGCCAGATCTGTGGGATGACAGTGCTTTATATGATGTGCAGCTGGTATGAAGAGCACAACAGTACAGGAGCAAAAGCTGAGGAGGTTGGAGTGAGATGGATAAGGGATTTGCAACATATGCTAAGACATATGCACACGGAAGGTAGATGGGACCCCTAAGAAGATTGCACCTAGGGGAGTGACATCACTACATTTGTATTTTAGAAGCTCCCATCTGGCTGCAAGTGGGAGGAAGAACTGAAGAAGGGCAAGCCAGGAGACAGGGGCAGTAGGAGTTGGTTGTAATAATCCAAGTGAGAAACGATGGAGGATTGGATTAAGGAAGTGACAGCGTGGGTGGAAGGAGGAGATAGATTCAAGAGCAGAGGAGGTCTTCTTTCTGCAAGGGTGACTGATGCCTGGAGAAGGCCACAAAAAGTAAAGCCATTTAATACAGGGACCAATTTTTCAAGCAAATAGCAAGGCTGAAAGACTTGATTGAAACTCTAACTTGAAAAGTTAAACTGAAATTTATTTTTCAAAATCCCTGTTTTAATCCTATAAATAATTTTAAAGATGATCATCACAATTATGAACTAATGTTTAAGGTGAAGAATGAATCAGGAGCTTTGAGAGCATAATTTTTAACAGAAATTTTATGGCAGTACGATAATGATATCTTTCACTTCATGTTTAACTTTTGCAGTAAGTTCAGAATAAAGATCATTTGAGGGGAAAAATTGGTCTTGTCAGTTTGCCCAAAAGTGTCTTCTTTTGCTTTTCATATTATTTTCTTTTTTCTTTTTTTGCCCCAGCTGTTAACTAGTTTAACTAGGTCAGTTTGTCATTTATTAAAGGCTTTGCCTGTACCTGGAGCAGTTCTCCCAGATCACTTTGACTTTATGAAGCTCTGCATCCTTTACAAGACTTTCAGTTTGTTTTCACAGTTGATTTGCATTGAATTCATAGTGTAACATGGGTATTTATAATTGACAAGGCATATTTAAGCAGGGGTAATGTCATAAATGGTAAGTTTATCAGTAAATTTTTTTGTGTTATGTTGACTTTTACTTTTCTATGCAACATATTGCTTATGGAGATTTGAGTAATGGTTACTTGCATAACGAGAAAACCCTATAATTATCTGTAACCTACTCACCAGGATCATGACCAACAGGGAAATGTGGAACAAAGCTCTCTTCAGGAAGAAGAAAATGGATAAAGTCTTCATCTTCTAGCACAAAATCCTTTGTGCACATCAAAGATGCAACAGAGGAGAACATGAAATACCTTCTTCAAATTTCTCTCTCATACTTGCTCAGCGGAAGGTATTTCTCAGCAGTGCTCACATCAAAGACCCCAAGATTTGCTGGAAGGATCTCTGTCACTCTCTGGAAGGAAGCCCAATAAGAGAGCAGCATCTTACCCACCGATGTTTTCTGAAGGAAAAAAATAACTTTTTCCTCTTTCTCTATGGGAACATAGTGTTTCCTCCACCTGCTCCTCAGTCCCCCTATCCATCTCCAACCAGAGGATCCACAGAGATTATGTTATTGTCTTCATCTTCATAAAGATTTAATTTACTGTGTTCTGTGCATTGACCCTGAGTTTACACCATTGTTAAATCTTTCGGTTGAAGATGCATTGATTGATTATCTAAGTATCTAATTCTCCCCTTCCTCCTCTCTTTCCTGATGCTCTTTCATAAGTATGCATTGAGTACCACTGTGTGCCAAGCACTGTGCTGGGTGTTGGGGCTCCAACGCAGACATAATCTCAGTACAATGGGAAGCAGCACAGTGGAGTGACGGGATCCAATTTATGTTGATTGAGACTATTTCCCTCCCCCTAAATCTTTATTCCTGTCTTGTAAGGCATGACTTGTAAATAAGCAGTGTTTTTCGTAGAAAAGCCTAAGGTATGCTAGCCCTAGCCAGATATTTTCGTTCTGCCTTTTCTGTTTGACTTCTCATTCAATGTCCTTTGTTTGCAGGGGATCTTTGTGAGCAATGGCAGTTCCCACGAGCTCAGATTGGAGTCAGAGAAGTGACTCTGACACCACGGTCCCGTGTACATGGTCCCAGCAGCTTAGGAAGCACACAGGGTCCAGTCTATGCCGGAGAAAAAATTAGGGGGTTTTATGTCATACCACAACATGCCTTCCTCCAAAAGTGGTCCTCAATATGCAGAACTTTTCCACCCTCTCTTCTGTTCATTGTCTACCTCTTTCCATTTTTTCCCCATGTGGGCCACTGGGTATGCTGGTCCAGCATTCTCTGCTCCTGGACCTTTCCCTTCCGCCCATACATATATCTCTATTTCTTTAGGAAACCAATTCAGTTCTGACATAGATGCTACAGTCTTGCATCCCTAAACGCAACACTTAATAACATGGTCTTCAAGTAGGTTTAAAGACAGACACACGCATAAAAATCGCTGCACTATAGACGGTGACCTTGTGGATAGCCAATTAAAACCTCTCCAGTTTGCAACCTTGGCTCTAGTGCTCCCTCTGCACCCACTCACTCATTCATTATTCATTCACTGATATCATGTGGTGGTATCAGCTCCCCTAAAAGCAGAGCCTGAAACAAAGGCTTGTGTGCAGGGAGTTTATTTGGGAGGTGATCTTAGGAAGCGGGAGTGAGGGAGTGGGAAGAGTGAAACTCGGAAGGAGCAAAAGTCAGTTAAGATAAACTAATGAGCTGGCAATTGCTGTGGATACCTGGGGCTCAGTCTCCAGGGTTCTCTGAGGCACCGTGTAGAACACCCCTCAGAATTGTCCTTCTGGAGGATGGGAAGATGGGACATTTATCCACCAACTCGCATCACCCTCTGGTTGAGGATTGCCCTTCAGGAGTGGTCCCACCCCTCCCATCTGAGCAAGCTCCCACTCAGGAAGCCGTCCCCAGGCATGGAGCTGTCTACCACAGCTGCAGCTGAAGTCAGAGAAGGGCCAAGAGCATTCAGCCTGGGGCACCAATGGCAGCCACAACAGATAGCATCCATCATAGGTGTCCTGTAACCATTCCTTCTTGCTTGGTTTCTTCCATGGAATAATGAATTCCACAAGGACAAGGACAGTTCCTCCACCGTTGCTTCCACAGTGTTTCGCACAGTGCCAGACTCACAGGAGCCCTTCAGGTCTCGCTGGCAGAATGAATAATGGAAACAGTCAAAGAACAATGAACTGAAACTGGAAACCTGAGTTCTAGTCCCCTCTGGGTCACTAATTTCTGTGTGACCTTGACTATATCAAAATCTCACATATAGGGATCTGGTTATTTGTGAACTTATAAATTCATATATATATATATATATATATATATATATATATATAATCTCAACATCTAAGCATTGTTGTAAAAGGAGAAAATTGCCCCCCCATCAGTGGCTGACCTTAGAATAAAATATTGTTCTCTAACTTCACAGCTGTCTCTAATTCTAGGTTTCCATCCCTTGACGATGTAAAGATGGACACTGTTGAAGCAGTGAGGGTGTGTTATAAAGTTAGTTTCCTGAAAAATATTTCATTTCCTGCATGATACATGGCTTGGAAAACCTTCACTAACACTCTTATGTGAAGTGTGATAGAATGCTAATTTCCCACAGATTCATTATCACCATGAAATGAAATTTTGGAACACATCAGAGGTAAATATAATGTGCAAATGTAGAATTCAACAATTCGAGTTTTAGCTGCCTCATGTTTTTACACCTCTGTCAACAAGACCCTCATTAAAGACTTTTCCCCATTATTCTACTTGAAAAGAAAACTGGAGAATATCACATTCAGGATGGAGAAATCTTCTTTCCAGTTAACCCTTTATGAAAGGAACTCATCGGTGTATATATTCCTAATTATTTTTTATCTGATCAAAAATATTTATTGTGCTCAGTACTGTGTTAGGGCTTGGGGATACAATCTTGAAAAAAACTGATACTCAGTCCTTCCTCCTGTAGGACTTACAGTCTAGCAGGGAAGGACTATATTAATTATTTTAAATGAGTATCAAATTACATTCTGAAATAACACCTCTGGGAAGGAAATGTACTTTTATGGGAGCAAAATACAATGGAAATCACATTGTCTGGGAGGTTAAATAGGTTAACTCCCTACCCACCCTCCACCTAAATGAGATTTGAGTAGAAAGCTGAAGAATGAATAATTGAAAGGGACAACAGCATGTGCAAAGGCCCAGTGGCAAGAGTAACAGGATGCCCTGGAAGAACTGAAAAAATAGGCCAGCGGAATTGGCTTGCCTGAAACCAGGAGCAGGGTGTGAGTGAGGCTGAGGGGTAAGCACAGACCAGACTAATCAGACCTCTTGAGCAGGCTAAGCATTATGGTCTAAGAGCAATGGGAAGTCCTTACATGGTGTCAGTAGGACCTGGTGACCAGATCAAATCTGCATTATTTTTAACAAGGCCTTTGTTTCCACATCCTTTTTTATATTTTCCATAATTATATGAGCAATTCCAGCAAAAACATTTGTTTTTGCCTGAATCATGCTGATAGTTGCACACAGACACACACACACACATACTGTTCTTCCACAAGATGTCAGTTCAATTTGTTCCAGTATTAACAATATCTCTCATTCTCATTTAGGTAACATTTACTTTGTACTTCTGGGTGCAGACTGCATTTACCCGATAACTAAATTCCATGCTGAGGCGTCTTGAGGAATAAATACAGTCCTATCCCCACATATTAAGTGTGCAAGTGAAATTGCCCTTCACTGTTGGAACGTGTGAGAACAACAGCCATTGCATCAACAAGATGGGTCCAAAATGAATCATCTGGTGGTATTTGCAGGACATCCCTAAACCATGTCTATAACATCCATTACTTTCCCCAAATTTCTTAGCATATCCAAAAATGGATTAAGTTGTTTTGACAGGCTCTATTTTTTATGGACCTCTTTGGCTATTACTTACTATGTTATTTTCCTCAAGGTGCTCATGGACTGATTTATGACTTCATTTAAGGTTTTGACTGGTAGTTTGGATACGCTAACTAGCCCACCTTTTCCCGGATCTGCTTTTGGCTGCTTTATCTCCGACACTAAATCAGCCTGCTTAAATATCCCTGGTACGTAAGTCTCCACGACAAACACTAGTATTGGAGGTATGTCCTGCCTTAGCTGGTTCTTTGAATATGTTCAAATGAACCTCATCCAGCTCTGCTGATTTATAAATATTTAAATTGTATAAGTATTCTTTTACCTGCCTCTTATTAATTCTGTTTCTTGATATTCCCAGAGACTCATTAATATTTATCTTACTGAGCTCCTACTTCCTTCATCCTTTGTGTTAAAGGCAGAGACAAAATAGTAGTTCCATATTCACTGTTCTCTGCATCTTTTGTAATATGTTCTCACCCCTGGTTTAGCAAAAGAAGCCTTTTTTTATTATCTTGGGCATAATGTCCTATTGTATTTTTAGAAGACTTTGCCATAATTTCTTGCTTCTTTTGCTTCTCTGATTCTGTTCTTTCAGCCATCCCCTGTAGTTATATTTTCTTCATACTGTGTATTCTCTCCCCCAAACTCTACACAATTGGGTTTTTGCTTTCTCTTCCCCCAAAAGGAAACATTTATTCTTTAAACCTTGTATGTCAGAATATGCTTGTTGGTTATATAATAGCACCCACCAGCCACTTGTGTGTTCTTTTTCTAGAGGATGCACTTGAATGCCCACACCCAAGTTTTTCTTTTCAATAGGACAACACAAGTGTAATCATTTAGTTCCTGAAAGATGGCTGGATGCCGTCCATTAATTTCAGAGCATGTCCAGAAAATTGATCTGAAACAAACAGCAAGTGAATATGAAACCAAGACAAGGGATTTCCAATTACAAGTTTAAAAAAAGTAATAATAATGAGAAGAGCCCAGGAATATACCTCATCAGAAACACACTGGAAATTTTAATGTGTTTTCAAAATAGTACATACTGTTAACCACAAAATACAAAAAGAGTACATATTGTACCACTACATTTATTGTTTCAAGAATATGTAAAACTGAACTGTGGAGATAGAAGTCAGGATAGTGGTTACCCCTGGGGATGAGTTATAACTGGAAAGGTCCTGAGGGTCCTGGAAATGTTCTCTGTCTTGACCTGGGTGTGGGGCACATGGATGTGTATGTATGTGTTGCATAAAAGTGCATCAGGCTGTACATTTGTGATTAGTGCACTTTAAAAAACTGCCACACTTTATGGTGTGTGTTATACCTCAATAAAAAAGTAAAACAAAACAATTAATGTGTTTACAAAGATGACTACTAAAAGCTGTAATAAATGGATTACAGCTATGGATTATAGTCATATGGATTACATCTGAGGCTTTCTGAAGCATTATTTTTTAAATTTGGCATATTTATCATTGGGCAAACCTTTCTGCTCAGTAAGCAGGCACAATGAGAATGATCATGGCTACTGTTTCCTGAATGCCTGCAGTGTGACAGGCATTACACCCACAGTTTGTCATCTCAATATAGGGAAGATGATATTAACCCCATTTTCCAGATGAGGACATGGAACCTGAAAGATCTTTAGTTGCCATGAGCACATAGCTAAAGAGAAGAAAGTAGAGATTTAAACTTAGGTTTCTAAAACTCCAAAGCCTATGTACTTTCTCCCCTTCTATGTGGCATCCACGTGTCCTAGATGATTATGAGGTACTATTTTTATTAGTCTTTTTCACTATGGGGAAGGTATTCTGCTAGTGCAGCTTTTAAATATTCCCATCTCTTGTTTTAGAAAATAATTGAATGTAGCTATGAATTGAAACAAGTTTTAAGTAATAGAGCTGATGCTCATTGGTATCTAGGATGTGCCTGGTTTCATCCCAAAGCATCACCTTAAATTAGCACAAGAAGTCGAATAAAGTATTTTTCCCCCCATTTTACAGATGAGGATACAAAGACTCAGATTAAAAGATCAGATAGCTAGTAAATGTCAATCTCTGGTAGTCTGACGTCAGCGCTCACACACTTTATCACTCCATTATACTGTGTATTAATGATTTTTGAAGACTATAACTGGAAGAAGAAATAGACTGATCAATTTTTTAGAATCTGAAAACAATTTACAAGAACAAGCACGAGTAGAAGGAGCATTTGTCAGATTTGCATCCATTATTAAGATGAATTTAAGAAACTATATTGGTTTATCAGATTTTTTCTGCTATTTAGAAAGCTTAGGAGCTCATGAGTTCAGCGATTGCACGGGATCAAGCATTTTTGCAAGAGGTCATGCAATTGATGTCAGTGCTTACATGAGTGGTTGAAAGCTGAGGTTCCCAGCTCCTCCAGTCATCTGTCTGTGGACTCCTCAGCTAAGAAGACAGGTCCCAGATACCTATTCCTGTCTCCTGACTTCCTTTAATAACTATTTCTGGCACTTCTGTAGAGATCTTGGATTGTTTCACTTTAGTTCTGTTATTTTAAAGGTATTTTCTTATGTGTAATAAAATCTATTTATATATTTAGGGTCAAATGTTATCTCTATAGAGACTCACGTCGATGCTTTGGTCTCTCCAATTTTTTGTATGATCTTATACACTATTAGATCATCAAACTCTCCTGTTACCCAATTACCACATTTAAAAAAATTTTTTTTGCCACTTCTCTCCCTCCAGATGTGAAGATTTTCATCATGAAAGACTTTCCAGTCTCACTTCCAACAGAAAATTTGCAAGGGAAGCACAACAATCAGCTTTTTACTCTTCACCTGGATTCATCGATTGTTAACAGCTGCCACGTTTGCTTTATTTTTCTCTCTATACATCTTTGTGTATAAATGCATGTGTGTATAATTTGAGAATTAGTTGAAGATACTATAACAAACACTTCAGCAGTCATCTCTTGAGAACAAGTAAATTCTCCTACATAACCAATGATATATCATGACTCTATATTTGGGGCATTTAGCCATAATTTAAGATCATCTAATATTCTGCCCATATTCAAATTTCTCCAGTTGTCCCAATCATGCCCTTTATAACTACCCTCAACTTTTTTTTCCCAATCCAGAATTCAGCTGAGGATCCCACATTGCATTTACTTATCATCTTTATTTATCTCCTTGGTTTCCTTTAATCTAGAACAAATCCTCAGACTTTTTGGTGTTTCATGAATAACGATCTCCATTTTAAACATCTTCATGTTATCTTTAGCATTCCAAGCATGGTTCTAGGTACAGCCTCTCATCAAATACCTGATTTTGTGTGTGTGTGTGTGTGTGTGTGTGTGAATTATTCTACTTGAACCCTGCCAAAGCAAAATATTAAAATAATTCTTATGCACCCTGGAAAAGATGGAAACAATTTAAAAATACAACTTAGAACTTCAATGATTCTCTGTCGTTCATTCAGTAAACACAGTAGCTAGACTGAAGGACACAGAGAAGAGAGAGCTTCCATCTCAACCTTTGAGATGCTCAGGTTCTAATCACAGATGGGTCTAAAATCCTTTTGCATTTGCATATGATTTTGGTGTTTTGTACCAGTCTGGGTTTTAGAAAAGAAAGCAAAGTTCCAGCTAGGCCCTTTACTGCTAAAGTCAGCTGAACTATTGGAAGCCAGGGATACCACAAATGGTTTGCTAAGGAAGAAAATAAATTGAAATGCAGAGTGTGACTAAAAATAAAATATTATTTTTCTACAAGTTACAGTTGTGAACATTTGTATCACCATCATA
Organism: Vicugna pacos; assembly: GCF_048564905.1. Classification (NCBI taxonomy): domain Eukaryota; kingdom Metazoa; phylum Chordata; class Mammalia; order Artiodactyla; family Camelidae; genus Vicugna; species Vicugna pacos. Next base: position 30,775,912 of record NC_133003.1, on the reverse strand, counting down.
CATAATTTCCTTTGATACCAGGATGAGCTTCTGAGAAAGCAACTTGGGGCTTCCTTGCAAAGCAAGGAAATTAGCAATGGTTCAATCAGTACAAGGACAGTTGTGTGAGAAGTTGCCATAACGACATGGTGAAGCTGTCTGTGTGGCTTAATTTCAGTCACATTGAATTGGGCTCCACGTCATGTGTTAAAGTATGAGTCAATATTTGAGGGGTTTTGAAGAAAAGAGGTAAATATGAATTGTAGGGGCTGAGGTCTCTTCTGAATACAAGTCTGCCAGTAGGAAAGTTTGCAATTTGCTCTCCTCATTTCTCCGTCAACAAAAGCATTTTCCTATGAAGCAGAGCTTAAACGCTGTTTCTGGAAATTTACTTTCACTGCACAAAGAATTTGATAAACTATCAGGTTACATATTGCCATTAAGCCAATCAATATTGGGTCTATCGTCCATTAACAAATTAGTAGGAAACCTGAGTGTGACTTCTCCAAACACTGAAGGCAACGTCAGCCACGAGCTTTTCTGAAGGCGCATCATTTTGTTGACTAAAGTAGAAAATCACCTTTAGGACAAGATTTTTCTATTCTAATTGTTTTCAGGAAAATGGTAGCATAGCTAATATTTATTGAGTGCTTTGGGTTACACTGTCTGAGTGTCTGTCACCTTCTATCTACATTCTTTCATTTAATACCCACAGCAAACCGATGAAGTAGGAATTTATATTATTATCTTCATTTACAGATGAGGAACCTGAGGCTCAGAAAGGTTAAATGACACATTTGTAAGTATTAGAGTGCTAGCTGTGTTGGAATGCAGGGCAGATTCTGATTCAGTAGATGTGGGATGGAGCCTGAGGTTCTACATTTCTAATCATCCCCCTAGAGATGCCAATGCTGATGATCCAGGGACCATACTCTGCGTAGCAACTGTCTAAACCACTACACAGTGGCTCCCATGCTTGAGTATCATATGGACTCTGTTCAGGAAATAGTGGTGGACCCCAAGCAGTACATCTAGGGACCCTAACTACAGAAACAGCAGTGATTAAAACTAGAGTCTAATTCTATTAAACTGTCTCTCAATTAGGAAATACTACAAAAAAGTTTTGTTTTTATAACTGGTAAATTTTTTAAGATTATCGTTTAAGTGAAAATATAAAATAACTTGTGTTAGACATGAACTGTAATGTAAAGTCAATGAACTCTTGGGGTGCCTATGAAATCAAATTGAGAAACAGCACATTACATGTTATGTGGCAGTTCGTAAATCAGTTGCACTGAATGATCCACATTTATGAAGTAACAATTCTCCCAGTTTCCCTGGTTGTTGCTACATTAGTAAAAGAAAGGCTATTATTTAGGAAACCTTGCATAGATCATGATTCTTTCCAAGCAGTTATATTGTATTACTTGCAAAACATATTTATATAAATTTCATTTTACATGCTTCCTTTCATCAGTGTATAAATAGATACCACTACAGATAGGACTAGAAGGCAAGCTTTTCCATTTTTGATATTCTATTTAGAATGTGTTACTCACAGAAATTTCTAAGAGAAAAGTTCTTATGCTTTTACTGATTTGTTAGGTTAGAGAGCACGGCATGCTCTAAATGAGGGATGTAGCTTTATTGCTGATAGGCAGGTTGGTACACTAACCCACTTAACTGACATTTTAACCTAAGTGACTGTTTTGTTCAGTGAGAATGTTTACCCGAGGAGAAGAGCCAGGGGAGAGAGAAAAGGGGAAGGGCCCTGAGCTGGTGTAGGAGTGTGCACACATCAATCTTTTTATCCATGCCCTCTGGCAGCAGTATAGTCCTTCGGTTAAGAGATTGGTGCTGGCATCAGATGGAACTAGATTTGAAACTTGACTCTGGCATTGATCAGCTGTGTGGGCAAGTCATATTGGACTCACTGACCTCTTTGGAAAAGGAGCCCTCCAAGTCCCCTTGGATCTCTTTGTCATAAACAACAGCTGCCAGTGGGTTTTCTCTCCCACCACATGTTCCCTTCACCCCATCCGCTGAGCTCAGAACCAGTGATTGACAGATGTGAGAGCTAAACACTCTTGGCTCCCTTGCCTGGTCAGGACAACTCTGAGGTGTCCTGCACCTACACTTTAGTATGCACCATACTCCTGGGAGGGCTTGTGAAAATCCAACACGCCAGGCCCCACAGCAGAGTTTCTCATTCAGCAGGTGGAGGGTGGGAACCTGAGAATTTGTACTTCTAACAAATTCCCAGATGATGCTGGTGCTGCTGGTCTGGGAACCAAATTTTGGGAATCACTGACCTACACCATGTCCAGAGTTCCCCTGAGGGGTTGAGCCAGTTCCTTAAGCAACAGTAAGACTTTGCTTATGTAGCAGCCTTGTCCCTCTCCTTTCCTTCCCTTCCCTTCCCTACTCCACTTTCTCACTTCCTTCTCCATGCCTACTAGTCATGGAACACTTCCTAACACTTCCACACAAATTCATGCTTGGAAACCCAAACTAAGACAAGGGTTCCCCTCATAGAGATGTTAGCTCTTGTTATCAAACCTTACTCTCCTCATCTTTGAAAATCACTCATCTTGCACACCTTCCCACCACCCGAGATGATTTCATTATCTTTCATGTAGGGTATATGTTATAAAACAGTTCAAAGTAATGTTCAAAAAATTATGTTTTTATAAATATGTAATACTATAATTTTAATATAAAATATTATATTTTATAGACTTTAAACTACCTCTTTCCTGCAGGTGCGATATCTTTTCCCAGGGGGGCCGCCTCAAGTCCACATCCCAAACCCTCTTGGGAATCCCTAAAGCAGAGTGGCCTGGGTCACAGGAGGAAGAGTGCCCTCTTGGTCGGTATGCTGTGCTGTGTGCCTGGAGAGAGAACAGCGTTCAGCTCCCTTAACTACTTAGAGGCGGGGGTATAATGTGGGTAGCGGTTGCCTTCTCTCCAGCATTTCATGGGAAAGGTGGGCATCAGGGGACATGGCAAAGTTAGCCCTGTCTGGATCTTTGTGGTTTGCATCTTTGGATCTTTGAATCTTTCCATCGTTGAATCTTAGCACTTATTTGTTAATAACTACATATTCTTCTGTAATAGCTAAAACTATGCGATCTCGAGTCAGATTGCCTGGGTCGCTATTCTGCTTTCACCATTTGCTTGTTTGGGACCTCGGGTGCGTTTAAAGCCATTCCAAGTTCCACTTCCTTATCTTTAAAGTGGAGATAAAACTAGAACTCTCATCTGCAAAATGGTGACGTAAGAGGTTTTTTTGTTTTTCGTTTTTCGCCTGACTGATCACGTAGAGGTGAGAACAGTCCCTGGCAGAGTAAGAACTCAGCAGTGTAATCACTATTATTGTTTTGTTATTTTCATCTCTGTTATTGTTGGTTGTGTTGCTATTATTAGCACTTAAGTAGGTGTCAATCATTAAGCAGTGGGTTGGCTACAAAGCTGAACCATAAATCCCAGCACTGAAATGAACATCTAAATCCTGGGGCGCCAACTTATAATTTGAGCAGTCAGGCAAAAAGGGGCTGAAGAAATTGCTCCATGTGGCCACCTGTGGAGTATCCTGCCATGAGGCTCCAAACTGGGGCCCTGTGTGACCGAAGTCGGGACCTTCTGTCAGTCCTGTCCCACAGTAGAGTTGCTGTTGGCATCCCCAATCCCTAGGGCAGCTATGCATGGATGTACTTCCTAGTAAGTGGTATTTACCAACTCACCGGGCTTCACCAGATGATAAATGCATCACCAGTTAAGGACTTTACACTTCTTTGCAACTTGTAAACTAAGCTGCTACAGCAGATATGACTCTCTACCTACAATCCCACAGGTGGAAGAATGACTGTATTTCATAATTTTCTTAAATCTCTGTTTAAGTTGTCTCATCTGGCCAGAGTGGGTCTAATTTCAACCTCGGTTGTCACTGGAACATTTTTCTTCCCCTTGTCTCCTTCTACCACCTTCTACCAAAGATGCTGTGCAAAGGTGTCCTGGGTCTCACATGGTCCCATAGAAAGCATGGGGTACCATTCTGTCTGGCGGTAGGAACTTCTTGGGTTTGGGCACCGAAATCGAGGCAGAGGTAGAACCTGTGTGCTTAGCTTCCAGCCTGCTTAAGCAACCCGGAGGAGTACTCTCTGAGATCCTGGTGCCCCCACAGTGCTGCCGTGGTTAGGCCTTATATCCCAGCTAATCAAATGATCCCCAGCATTTGTCCTCCTCCCCACCCTCCCTGAGAAATGCTTCCCCCTCCCCTCCCACGACCTTTAAAGGAACGTTTCTCCACTAGCTCCAGAAAACCCATAATAATCATTTCAGTGACTTTGGGTTTTCAGACAAGACAGGAACTCCTGCCTTTAGACCACCCCTGAGACAAGAAAGCCCAAAGTCTGGCTCTCTGTTTGAAATGAGAATTATAAAAATATGCAAAGAACCTACAGAAGTAAATACCATCCCCAAATTATCCTGCAATTTTTCACTGGATTCGGTAGCTTCATTCATTTGCTTGTTTTATTGATAGCCCACTGTATGCCAGGCAATGCATCAGGCACTGGGGGCACAGGAGCGAGCCAGACATAGATCCTACCACTATGGCCCATCTAGAAGCACAATGGCAGGATGTCCTGGTCTGTGTCCAAATCCCACAGGTGCTGGAGACCACAGCCAGCTGTCACTGCTAACTTGGCCATATTACTACTTGCCGTTGATGAAACTCATGATTGCTTTTATTTCCTTGGGTGCCACTTGCAGAGGCAAAGCTTGTGAAGACAACCATTTGGAAAGTTACAAAAGGTTATTATCAGGACTTTATTGGGCTGAAGTTCCTGGCTGAGGCATGTCACTTTTGAAAGGTGGCACTGACTGACTGTCACCCTCTCTTGGCAGGAGTCCAACTTTGCTTAGAGTTTTCTTGGAAAATTACAAGACTGAGGCCAGTTATTAACTAACATTTTCTTTCTCACCCGGAGCCTCCTGAAACATTTATTATTGGTACTTAACTATGTCCGAATGATTTTTTGCCCTTAGTGTTTCATCCAGGAGAGTTTTGTTTTTCCAACTAGAGTCTGAGCTTCTTGAGAGTTCAGAACACATTGTTTCCTTGATTCACTCTTCCATGAATTCTTAAAAGTAGAACTATTTGAATTTGCATGCAAGTTAGACTTTGGATGATTACCTTTTTAAAAAACCCTCCTATGTACAGTGTTACATGTTATACATGTTACATTTAACTCCCTTGATCAATATCACATATTTGGGCTGTTTACAGCTAAATTGCCTTTCTGTGCCTGAATGATGATTTCATTTTATTTTTCAGCAACCATTCAAGGAAATATATGAGGAAGTGACAATACAATAGGCATGCGGTAGATGGCTTGGCTGGGTTTCTTAAGTGGGAAAGCAGAAGAGAGACAGGTAAGGAACTGACCAGCAACAATCCTCAGCTTTTCACTGCCCATTTATTTGTAGCCCAAATAGCACACGGTTTATTTGTAGCACACAATTGATACCTACTTGAGAATTAATGAAGGAAAACAGAGGTGCAATCTAATACAGCGTATAAGAATATGGGCTTTGGGATTCTGTGGATCTAACTATGAGTTACTACTCTGCCCTTCCTTGTTGGGTGACAAATTACCTCTCTCGTCCTCAGTTTCCTCATCTGTGAAATGACAGTATATTACTATCTACTTCAGAGGGTTGTTAGGAAGAGAAAATGAGGTAATACATGGAAAGTGTCTAGTAGTCAATTATTATTCACTATTATTGTCCAGTAGGATATCTTTCTACCACCTCCCAGACATTTCACAAAGTTCCCCAGAGCAAAGCTATGGGACATTAAAACACTCACCATGGACCTGACGCTTTGGGGTTTGTAAGGAGATATTTAAATCAGCTGGTTAAAAGGAAAACAAAACAAAACAAAACAAAACAAAACAAAACAAAACAAAACACCGTGGCTAATATGCATAACATCAACCTTTCTGCCCCTCCCTTCTCTTGCCTTGACATATTAAGGTAAGGTAGACTAGCTTGCCCTCTAGCTCTCTTCCATGTAGTTTTCATTATCACGTTGTGTATTTTGTGCTCCACTTCACCTGTGATGGCTAATTTTATGTGTCTACTTGGCTAAGCCACCACACTTAGATACAACTGTCCCTCCATATCCTTGGGGGATTGGTTCCAGGAGCCCCCACATATGCCAAAATCCATGGGTGCTCAAGTTCCAGAATTGGCCCTTGGTATCTGTGGTCCACATTCACAGATTTGACCAACTCTGGATTGTGCGGCACTGTACATATTTATCGGAAAAATTCTGTGTGTAAGTGGACCGAAGCAGTCCAAACCTGTGTTGTTCAAGAGTCAACCATATTTGGTCAAACCCTCATCTAGACATTGCTGTGAAGGTATTTTGAGATGAGATTAACATTTAAATCAGTAGACATTGAGTAAAGTTGATTACTCTCCAAGTTATGTAAGTGGGCATTACCCCATCAACTGAAGGTCTTAAGAGAAAAAAGACTGACTTCCCCCAGGGTAATTCTGCCCCCAAGACTGCCTTTAGACTCAACCTGCAACATCAGCTCTTCTCTGGATCTCCAGCCTGCTTGACTACCTTGTAAATGTTGGACTTGCCAGCCCCCAAAATCATAGGAGCCGATTTCTTAGAATATATATGTTGGTTCTTTATTGATTCTGTTTCTCTGGAGCACCCGGAGTAATACATTACCACCTCCACCCCTCCTTGTTAAAAAAATCTGATTGCAAATAGGTCAGGCAGGCTTTTTATATCTAAATAAGGCAAGGGAGAAGATGGGGCATGAGTGTGGCTTGTATCACCACACCCCCAAATAGGGCCTACATCTGCACCCATGCAACCGAATCTGTGCTTCACTTTTAGAGCTGTGTGCAATGCTCAATCACCCAAGATGATGGATTCTCAAAGGAAGATGAAGTTTAATACACTTTTCTTAGAGAGGCATTTTAATAAAAATTTCAACATTGAGGATTGAGCAAAAAGATTTTCTGGTTAATTAAATTAACCAGAATGTGTCATTCCTGAAGCAATCTGGTTAATCCATCCCTTAATGTATTTTGAAAAATATTCACAGGAGACTTCGTGAATGTCTAAAAGAAATTCTAATTTTGAAAGCACAAAAGCTAACGGACAAACACAAGATTTTCCAAGTTAATTCAATCTTCCAAAAATCTGGCCAATTTCTTTCATTTCAGATTTTACTCTAATAGCACTAATTTATCACATGCTTTTAGGACTAATTTTCCAACTGGTTTTCTCCACAAATGACTTAAACTACACTGGAATGGCTTGCATTTCAAGGTGCATAATTGTTTAGTATTTTCTTCAGAGGCAACATTTGTGCTTAGGTAAGCTTGTTGAACTTTTATGTATTTTAACAATCCAACACCCACTTACTTGGGTTTCACACAGTTAGCACTTCGGCTAACATATTTCCTAGCTACTTTAAAAAAGTATGTTATGTTTTATGTCTAACATATTAAAATAGGACTCATTTTACACTGAGATAATGCAGCTTAATAGGATATGATATTTGCTGAAAAACAAAACAAAACAAATCTTGCTCCCCTTTTAATATCTTGTTGAGCTGTGCATTGAGTTTCAATAAAATACTTTGAAATTTACTTGGAGAAAAAAACACTCCCTTACAGCCTGCGTTTATTTTCAGGAAGGTTACCAGAGTATTGCTGAATTTAGTGGGCCATCACGACTACTCTTACTTATTACTGACTTTCATCAGTATTTGCTGCATGGACTCTCCCGGGTATGTGTCTTGAGATTTTAGATGCAAATAGGATGAGGCTAATATCTGCTTGACTGGTGGCTGTGTGTAGAGTTGAAAGAAACGCTGGCTGGTGTGTGTTACAACCACAGAGGCAGCAGTGGTGGAAAGCAAGTGGGGGAGGAAGGAAGATTATGTCCCAGGTTGAACAGAAAGAGCTCAGTGAGGTGCTACTCAAGTGAATATAAGCTCTCCTAAGAAACAGTACTGAGAACAAGAAGCAACTGAAGATGCCGCACTTCTGACAGAGCAAAGATACATGTTTTACATTCCAAGCCCTCCAGGATTATTTGTGTTAGGAGAACATGCTTTTGATGGAAGCCTTAGAGTTAAATATAAAACAAACTACAGTTCCCATGCATCTCTGTTCCAGACAGCCCCTGCAATCCCCCTTGGCAGCAAAAACACTGACTTTCCCAAGCACTTGGCTCCATGTAAGAATGAGATAAAACTGGCAAAGACAAGAGAGGTATTAAAATCGTACGCTGCTGTGAAGGATTAAGGAGAGAAAAATCTTATGTTTAGGTTTTCTAAGTCTTCTCTAAGGCGTTGGGTATAAACAAGAAAGGAGTTCGTTCTTCCAGTGTACACTGAACTAGGAATACTATGTGTGCTCTTGACAGACTCTACTTGGCTTCTCTTTAAAAACTAGGTTGAACTGGAGAAACTAATTAATTAAAACACACATGGAGACCTTTTATTTTTCTTCAGATATTTTAATTTGTTTTTCTCCCTTATCAAAGAAGAAAAAATGACTTTTGGTTAAAGGGAAAAATGTTTTGGGGGCCAAATGTGTTTGGTTATACCTCACTATCTGCTTTGCAAAAACACTGCAGTCATAATTTTCATATGTAATGAGTAATCTGTTGTTAGGGAAACATGTTATGATGTTGGGAATGGAAAATGAAGAGAATCTCTGGCAAGTTGGAACTTAAGTGCTCATTTCATATTATAATGAGAACTGTTTCCTCATTATTTCTCCCCACTGCTTTCTTCTGTAATTCTGAAACTCTAAATTTCTAGGTCTACTTTTGGGATTGAGATGATAGGATGTGGAGGGTAAGGTTTACACCTTCCTCAAATTAATCTTAGTTTCTGTCCTCAGAGTTTATGGTTCATTATTTTTAAAAATATTGCATTAAAACTCTCTTCAAAGAAGACATAGAGATGACTAACAGGTACTGAAAAGATGCTCAGATCACTAATCATCAGGGAAATGCAAATCAAAACCACAATGAGATATCACTTCACATCTGTCACAGTGGCTATTACCAAAAAGACAAGAAATAACAAATATTGGTGAGGATGTGGAAGAAAAGGAAGCCTTGTGTACTATTGGTAGGATTGTAAATTGGCACAGCCACTATGGAAAACAATATGGCTATTCCTAAAAAAATTAAAAAATAGAACTACCATATGATACAGCAATTCCACTTCTGGATATTTATCCAAAGAAAACAAAAACAATGACTTGAAAAGATAGATGCACCCCCATGTTCACTGCAGCATTGTTTACAAATGCTCAAGACATGGACGCAACCTCGGTGTCCATCAACGAGTGGGTGGATAAAGAAGTTGTGATATATACATACAATGGAACACTATTCACACACAAAAAAGAATGAACTCCTGCCATTTGCAACAATATAGATGGACCTTAAAGGCATTATGCTAAGTGAAATAAGTCAGACAGAGGAAGAATATACCCTATGCTTTCACTTTAATGTGAAATCTAAACAACAACAATAAAAAAAAAAATCAAGCTCACAGACACAGAGAACAGATTATTGGTTGCCAGAGGCAGGGAGTAGGGGTGGGAGAAACGAGTGAAGGGGGTTCAAAAGGTACAAAATTCCAGTTATAAAATAAATAAGACGTGGGATGTGATGTACTGCATCGTAACTATAGTTAATAATACTGTATTGCCTACTTGAAACTTGCCAGGAGAGTAGGTATTAAAGGTGTTCATCACAAGAAAAAAAAATTTTTTAACTACATATCTGGTGAGGAATATTAACTAGACTTATTGTGGTGATCATTTGCAATGTACATAAATATCAAATCATTATGCTGTACACCTGAAACTGATGTTATATGTCAATTATGCCTCAATAAAAAGAAAGAAAAACTGTATCTTGATACTGAGTTTTTTGGCACCACCTTAAATTTTGCTCACTTGCCTCACCCTAGTCCTGCTTTGTGTTTTCTTGTCAACAGCCTTTGGGAAGAAAGCTTCATATGGTGAATGATGTATTTATCCACCAACTAACTGTCCTTGTTGGTTGAGCTATTGCCGTGGAGGTGTTAAATTCCTGAATTTCTGAATGCCTTGCTCAAGGACTACATAAGCTTCCCAGGCAGAGAAGGAGAGAGGTTGGGCACCGGAGGTGGGAAGCTGTCAGCATGTATGGACCCTGTGCACTGCAGGTGGGTTGGACCAAAGGATCGGGAGTGAGGGGGAACAGAGTGAGGAGTCACAGAGTGGCCACGGCCAACAGCTAGAAGCATTGCCTCATTTAATATTCCCAGTAATACCATGAGGTGGGTACGAGTAAGAGTTGGGACTAGGGTCAGGCAAGGGAGTGCTGAAAAACTCAGTAACTGAGATAAATCACATTTTCATGCAACACTTTTAAAACTCAAAATTAATGTACAAAAGTCATGCTAGACAAAATGCCAACATTTTAAATAAAGACAAAACTAACCTGTATATACCCTGACCTACTAGCTTAACCTTGATGCTGGCCCTGGTTCCAATAAAATTTTGTTTACAAAAATAGGTGGATGTAGATTGCCAATTTGATTTCTTAAAATATTGCATTAAAATGTGATTTATCTTGACTAGTGAGTTTTTGGTGCCCTCTTAACTTTTGCTCCTTAGGCTCCTAATCCTGTCCTTGGTACTAGTATTATCTTCATCTTCCAGATGAAGAGGCTGAGGCTCAGACATGTGAAGCAGAATGCTCTAAGTCACATAGGTGACCCCAAGTGGCTCCAAAGTGAGCTCTGTCAACCACCAATGCAGACCTTTCTCTCCCAATGACTGTCATTTTGGCTGCTATGTCAAGAAAGTATAGAAATGGTACACAGTTCCCCATTTGAGGCCACTCTCTTAATTTTTGTCCCACTTTGGGTAAATTTGTGGTTAGTAGGTGCATAGTTTTGCTAGAAAAATACAGCAGAATTAAAGTGACAGAACAGTTCTAGCTGGCTGCTTATCACACGACACGTAGATGCAGTAAACTGAAAACTTGCCAATTCTACAAAGGTTTATTGACATGTCACAGCTGCAAATGTTTATTTCACAAGCATAGGGTAAAACCTGGGAATATATGTGTGCTGTAAAAAGAAAAGTTGGACATTTTCTAATTTTTCAATATCTAATAATTGCACATAAATGTACCTGATTTTCTATTAGCTAAATGGGGTTGCCAGAAAGAGCTAATGAATATTGCATGGTTGAGTTCTGTCTCTTTTTCAAGGAGAGACTGGACATGAAATTATTTCTTTTAATACAGAGACAAAGACAAGTGACTTTGGAATTTAATGAAAGGCGCCAGATTGGAAAGCTCGCTTCCGCAGTCTCGCCTCCTCTCCACATGGATTTGCAGAAGGCTCTCAATATGGGTTTGTGGATTGATTGACAGCCTAACTGATGGCCTATTGGGCACAGAACTTTAGGATACAAATCAGGTAAATTGTCCACATTGGTACAAAGCACCTACAACACACTCCAGCTCTTTTGTGTTTGAGTCCTTACAAATGATAAAAGTGTGGGGCAGGGTTTTTTCCTACTGACAACTGTCAGAGATGTTGCTGTGAAATTCTAACAGACTTGGCAAGAACTCTTCTGGAATTTCTGGTGTGGCTGTTTCCGTGGCAAGACTTACTAGTGGTGGTCACCAACTCCCTTCCTCATTGCTGATCTTACTGTGCCTTTGTTTTCCTGATGATTGGTGTGAAAACATTTCCCTCTTGATATTCACACAGTGATGTTTTTATGTTGCCTATTTGAATAGGCATTCATTTGCCCCTTTACTTAAAATGATTCTAAGGTTCATAATACAACTGCTTTCGTTATGTCTCCACTGGAGATGCCCAAATGGTCAGATGTCTACTGAATGACCACAGGTTGTGTTTAAGACTCAGCTTCTCAGAAGTGGGATGGCCTACAGTCATTATACATTAAGTTTCTGAAATTAATCTGAAATGTTGGCCATTAAAAGGACAGAGAATAAATGACTTCTCATGCATCTTATGAGCATAAAATTAGAATGGTGTAGCTTGATTGACAGCAGTATAATGTTATTAGCAATTCTTATCTAGTTAAAAAAGGGAGGGGTCGTGTTTCTTCGAAGTCACAATCTTCATTTTTGTACTTTGTAAATTATTAACCATTCTATTAGAAAAATAATGAGAAGCTGCAGATTAAATGGCAAAGTTAGTAAAATGGCATAGTTAGTAAAAAATGCCTTTTGATAATTTTGACCTTGGGAACGTGATGGGTAAGTAGATTGGTTGGTTCCTGATCTATGTTCTTTATGTTGCACCATCAGGTGGGCCTGGAACCAAATTCAACACGAGAACAGTAAGTCTTTTCCATAGATTAGAATTAAGGACATTGTAAATGTATGGGAAGTGTCAGAACTAATTTAATTGTCTGAGGAATGACTTCTGTGGGAAGAATATTGCCTTATGATCTTGAGAAAAAAGGGAATTAAAATAGAAGAGCTGGTCACTGCCAATGGAGAGTTTGCTGTCTGGCTAGAGAAACAAACAGAAGCATGCAGTAGATGTGAGATTCTACATAGTTGCAATGTATATGGGTGAAATGAAGTGCTAAATTCTATACTGGAGATAATTTGAGAATAACAGTATTTTTTAAAGGTGCTAATTGTGATGATGATTAATTAATGGAGTTTAAATGGAAAGTAACTGTAGTTAATCAAGGAATATGAAATATGATGTGCTTGCAATCTGTAGGGCATGTGCTACTACCTTCTGGCAGATCCTCCTCTACCCCCCTGTCAGTTCTCTTTTATTTCTGGCCATTAAATATTGGAGTTCCTTGAGACAGTCCTAAGTTGTCTCCTTTTCTCTCTTAGCTTTCTCTGTTTGGAAAATGTTATTCATGCTCATGGTTTCAATGACCTCTAACAAACAAATATTTCACAAGTTTACATTTTCAGCCCAGATCATTTCTCTGACTCCAAGCCCACATACCCAGCTGCTTCATGGACATTGTTTCTTGGATCTCTCAAAGGCTAAAAAAGCACATGTACTAAACTGGGATTACAATCTAATTGTTTTCCAAACTGAAGTCTCCTTCCATTGTTTTCTAGCTTGGGGAACGGCCCCAACATCTATCTGACTTATATAAGGCTGATGCAAGCCAGGAAACTGGAGGTCATTGCTGAAGCTGCTCTTCTTCTTACTACACTGTCCAATTCATCAAGGCCTGTCAATTTCACTTCCTGTGTATGTCATAAATCCGACCACTTTGCTCCACAGTACTGCAGCCTATGAGTCTGTTCCTTTGTTACTCTCATGACATCCTGTTTCCTCCTTTCATGACACGTATTCATGGTTAGCAGATAGCTGCATCAGGCATAGATAGTTGCCTAATCATCATTCATTCCCACCTTTTTCATTAGCAACAAAACCTGAATTTTGTTCCAGTATCTGCTCCTCCCTACATGACTCAGAGAAGGGTGACCTTATTTCCACCTCATAGTAAATTTCCTAGCCCATGATTGGCTAAGGGGTGGGAGGATAACCAAGTTTGGGACAATGAAACAAAAAGGGAGGTGTGCTAGGTGGCTGTGGGGATAGTGTTTCTTGCCGTTAGGAAGAGGAGACAGAAGGAAACAGTGGATGAGTTGCCTCATACAGTTTCGGTCGTCCTGCTGCCAGCCTGGGGATGCAGACCACAGAAAGAGAAGGACAGCACTGAGACACCTGAAAGCAAGTGGAGTCACCTTACTGCCAAATGTCCTATGACAGGTGGCAAATCTCCATTGTTTTTGCCACTTTGAGGTGGCAAAAGCCACTGTTTTTGCTAATTTGAGGTGATTTTCTTTTACTTGAAGCTGGAGCTATCTTAATGGACAAAGTAATCTCATTCTCAACTGTATGATTATTTGACTAATAAAAAGATCTGTTCCCACCCCACTCCCCAACTAGACTATACGTATCTATATCTGATTTCCTCACTATTGGATTCTCTGTGTGGAAGGCCACATCTGCACATAGTAGGGATTCAGGGAATATTTGATAAATGAATAAAAGCCTTAGTCATGGAAATGACAGGTGACCATATAACAAGAAAAGTACAAAGAACAAAATGAGATCAATGCCAGTGACTGGTAGGAGGAGCTGGAAAGAGAAATAAATCAGGGTGGTCTGGATGACTGCAATGATCTTTGTACAGGGGATAAACTCTGAGGTAATCTTTAAGTACTGGCTGGCTTTGTACAGATAGACAGATGGAAATGGTGGCAGAGGGGGAAGGGTACACAAGCAAGGGCTCCAAGGGGAAGAGAACAGAGTAGGACTGAGCACATTTGGGTCTGTGCCTCAGCACTAAATTGGAAAGACCTTGTAAATTGACAGACATCCCTGAAAGCTACTCATAAAAAGAGCATGGACTCGTTCTGAGAGATGGAGAATCCTTAAAGATTTTTGAAAAGGAGTGTAGCCAGATGCTACGTAGCTTGCTGGTACTTAACTCCTGGGTGGGGGTGACCATCACTTTACAATAGTCAATTATTAGAGAAAGAGAAGGGCCCTGTGTCCATGATTGTACAATTATACATACAATGGGTAATGTAATTAAAAAAAAACCCTTTCATTTTAAGCTTTTAAAAGCCTGTCTCTCTAGTTGAAATTGAAAGAATAATTGCATACATGGTGTCTTACCTGTAGGCAGATTTCACAGTCATTCATTTTCAAATATCTGATGTCAGTAATTTAAGTAAGACTTCCAGAACATTATTCCTCTGTGCTACAATATTGGGTACTCAATAATTTCAGATTGATTCATTGTTATACCTAATGGAAAAAATCTTTTTAAGTACTCTACCTATTTTCCCTAAGGGAAAATGCTTGAGGAGCCCACCGTTTAATAGTTCTCCTAATGTCATGACTTGATTTTACGTGACTTTTCAGTGTGTTTTTAAGGGATTTGGAGTAGAGCTTTAAACATCTTCGAATGCAACTTGAGAAAACTCCTATCTTTGAAAGTTAAATTACTTTGTGCCTTAAAAAAAGGAATTTCACAAATAAATTTTTTGGAATGATGCATATGAAGTAGACATAAATGCTTGCTATTTTTGCCAGTTGTAGACTTTTTAATATTTGCAGTTTGGTACATACTCTTTTAGAAACACCATATATATTCCTAGCTACACTTCTTAATAAAAAAAAATAGTTTGAAGCATAGAAACTATACCATGCTTGTTTTTTTTAAAACATTTTTTAACTGAGTTATAGTCATTTTACAATGCTGTGTCAAATTCTAGTGTAGAGCACAATTTTTCAGTTATATATGAACATACATATATTCATTGTCACATTTTTTTTTGCTGTGAGCTACCACAAGATCTTGTGTATATTTCCCTGTGCTATACAGTATAATCTTTTTATCTATTCTGCATATGCCTGTCAGTATCTACAAATTTTGAACTCCCAGTAACCACAAGTTTGTATTCTATGTCTATGAGTCTGTTTCTGTTTTGTATTTATGTTCTCTTTTTTGTTTCTAATTCCACATATGAGCAATCTCATATGGTATTTTTCTTTCTCTTTCTGGCTTACTTCACTTAGAATGGCATTCTCCAGGGACATCCAGGTTGCTGCAAATGGTGTTATGTTGTCATTTTTATGGCTGAATAGTATTCCATTGTATAAATATACCACTCTTCTTTATCCAGTCATCTGTTGATGGACATTTAGGCTGTTTCCATGTCATGGCTATTGTAAATAGTACTGCTATGAACATTGGGGTGCAGGTGTCTTTTTGAAGTAGGGTTCCTTCTGGATATATACCCAAGAGTGGGATGACTGGGTCATAAGGTAAGTCTATTCCTAGTCTTTTGAGGAATCTCCATACTGTTTTCCACAGTGGCTGCACCAAACTGCATTCCCACCAGCAGTGTAGGAGGATTCCCTTTTCTCCACAGCCTCTCCAGCATTTGTCATTTCTGAATTTTTGAATGATGGCCATTCTGCTTGTTTTAACTATTTCTTAGATCTCTATTAGTTTGGCTTCTTTAGTTCAAGTAACAGAATGGGAATTTGGCTGACTGAAGCCAAAAAGTGGAAGAAGGGGATCTCAGATTCCAGGGGAAAACGTGGGCCCTCAGGAGGGGTAAGCAGGGGTACAGAATGGCAATAAGGGGGTTCAGGGGAAGTAGGGAGTAGAAAACGGTGTGATCTTGTGAGAACACTGCTGTAGGGGTAAAAAGGTTCCATTAGTTTTCATTTGTCTTTTGGCTCATGATTCAAATTCCAGGGAGAGAGAAAGGATGAGCATAATTAGCCTAGCTTGAGTCTGCTGCTCACATCTTCCCACCAACCCTGAAGCCAGCAGGGAAGGGTCTTCCCCAGGGGAAATCCAGTTGCTCTTTCCAAGGGAAAGGGACCACTCGTGGACACAGCCCAGGAAAGAACAGCATAGCACTTGATATCTGGGTTCTTAGATATCATTTATCTCCAATCTTGTTTCTTTCAAATTCAGCCTCCACACTGGCTGCCAGAGTGATTAGCATAAAACCCCAAACTGACTCTTATCCTTCCTGGCTTAATACTCTTCAGTGGCTCTTTAAGGACTTGTCACTTCTCACCTCTTTCAGCCTAGACCTGCTGCTCCAGCCTCACAAACTGCTTAGAGTATCTCCCACCTCAGCTTTGCACTGCTCTCCCCTCCACACAGATTTTAAGCTCTGTTCCTCCTGTCCGTCTGTATGTCCATCAGTGGGTTTACCACATGGGATTACAACAAGCAGTTTAAGGGCCTGCTTCTTGCAGGAGAATTATATCTCATTCTTTTTTTTTATCTCTAGGCATTGCACAACACCTGGCTTCATTATTATTTATATTATTTCTCAATAAATTTTGATGAATGAATAAATGAATGAATGCAATATATTCTTCCCATACAGATAAAGACGGCAAAACCTGACCTCTGCAATAACCATCATCTTTGTAGAAGCTAACTAGCTTCTAACAGTGCTGTATTACTGTTCACCCAAATCCCTTAAACTGGAGAACAATGTTTATTTGGGAGCCCTATTTCCACTGTGAAAAGAGTCTTGTTTATTTCCATTTGCTCAGGCTTATTTCTTATGTTTCCTTGCTATTTCAGGGGTATAGAGATGAAGATATACATTTTCATAGTGAGGGCTATATTGCTAGGTACTTTTCTAAACCAGAAATTGGAAAATCATGAGGTGACTTGGAATAACTTAGATTACTGCTTGGTACTTTTCTGTTCTCTCAGCACCAGTAATTTTGTATTGTTCCTCTTCTAGAACATTTACCTTCCGTGCCATTTTTTTTTTTTTTTTGCTACTAGTAGCACACTGTAAGCTCCTGTGAATTTGTTATTGACTATCACCCCCAAATCCTCTTAAGCCTTTCTGCTCTTTAGAAGAATTCTCAGTTTATGTCTGTGCTTCATAGTATTTTTCCCAAAGTGTATTGTTTTATGTTCTTGTAAATTGAACTCATCACACTTAAACTTGTGTGCCTCTCCAAGGTCTCTGGATTATTCTGTACTGTTGATCTATTTCTCACTGTTTATGATTTTCTGCAAATAAGAATAATGTACAATTTACCTTATGCTTCAGATCATTAATAAAGATATTAAATAGCATGTGCTTTTTTGCCTTCTGGCTTTCTGCTTTTCCCAATTTGACTCTGGCCTGTTAGCAGTTATTTTTTCATTCTGTCATTTTTTTACTTGTTAAAATATTGTTTTGTATATATATATTTCTTTTTTAAACAGAAAGTAGCTTGTAACTTTTCTTATGTTCAGCAGATAATCACGATAAATACTATGTCAAAAGACATCTTTTAATTTTTCCCTGGAATATATGTGTTTTGGGGGAATGTCAATTGATTAATATAATATTTATTGAGAGTATAATATATTAATAACAGTAGCTAACACTTGTACTTGCTATATTCCAGAACTATCCTAAGTATTATACACAGAACAGCTCATTCGGTACTCACAACAGCTCTTTGAGGTAGGTACAGATATCTCCTCCTAATTGCAGATAAGGAAACTGAGGCAACATGGGCTTGGTAAAGTATGTAAGTCACACAGCTAGTAACCAGCAGAGCTAGGACTCAAACACAGGCTGTTTGGCTTTGGAATCTGGGCTCTTAACTATCACACTATATTGAATTCAAACAAGACCTCCCTAGGTGAGAGATACTGAAATGAACCAGAGAAGGGTCCTACCCCAAGATGTTTACAACATAATGCACAGTTTGCAAATAAGCAGCCTATGTCTCCTTCCTCCCTTTACTCCTCTCAGTCAATCAGCAATCAGCTCTCACCTCCTTAATATTTCTTTTCTCCTTCCCCATTATCGCAGCCTGAGTTCAGGACATAACTATCACACACTGAGATTTCTACAGCCATCTCCCTACCTGTCTCCCTGATTCTACCTTGGGCCCCTAAAACTCATTCTTCAAAATACAGACTGAGTTACTTTATAAAAACACAAATATTATCTCAAACTTCCCTGCCTAAATCTCTCCGATGACTCCCAGAAAACATTCCAAACTCCCTAGCCGGCATCCAAGGCCCCCAACCCTCTCCTTTCCCCATGTCCGCCCCTAAATTCCACACTCCATGGAACTCATCCTGTGCTCACCTTTAAGGAACTGTTCATTTATCACCCACCACGTATGAAACCCTAACACCCTTCCAGTGTTCTGATTGGTAAGACCTGAATCATATGCCTACACTTGGAAATGGAGGCAGTAAGGTGGGGGTCTACCCCTCGCAAAATGTATGAACTATGAATGAAGAAAGGGTAATTTTCTCTAGTGAAACTGAAGGTTCTGTTGCTGGAATAAGGCGAAGTGAATGCAGTTCAGGAAAATACAGTATATGTCCATCTTTCATCAACTATCATGGGCATACAATAGGCACTCAATGAATTACTTATGTTATTAAGGGTAATAAGCATGTAATAGATATCACAGAGGGCACTTTATTTGAAAGTTTCCAACTACCAAAACTGATTTATAATTTTGGTTAACCTCTCCTTTTGAATAATTTTGAATAATCTCTTCAACCAGTAACTCGAATTTCACATAATATATAGAGAAAGTGATCTAAGAAGAGGTTAGGTGATTGAAAAATCATTAAAATGTCTGTAAGGAAGAAATCTGAATTTTCTTTGCAACAGAATATCTTTGAAGCAGTGCATGGTTCATATAGAGTATTACGACTTAGGGACGATTCTTAAAATTACTCTGTAGCTGAGGTATAGGTATGGCTCTTCTGCTTATCTGCTTGAGAATTTATCATTATGATGAGACAAGTGTCATGAATGAACTGAACCCAGAACTGCAAAATTCAGTCAGTCTGTTTTTCCCAAGTTCATCCTAATTTCATGCGGAGGTTATCTAAATGGATGTGGTCAAGGTACTTTGTCATTTATCTTTTAAAAATGCTCACCCATCTCTGGAAGTTCTTAGCTTCGTTGGCAAATAAAGTGGGAAGTGAAGCTCATTGAATCTATCTAACCATTCCACTTTTATGCAGGATAAATTTAGGTTTGGGGCTTTAAATGTCCTTCAACAATCAGTTATATGGATGAACCACGGATCGTTACCTAAGTTTTATCATAAACCTTGCCATCTCTAGATGTATCCAGTGTTATTAGCCTCAAAAATGGTTGTGCTTTGGGGCCAACACACACACAAAAATCCCCAAACTTTATTCTGATCTTGAATAATATAGACAAAGAATGAAAAATGTTTAGGGACAAGGAAAGATAAGAACATAGCGTCTGTGCTCAAGTGAGGTTATTTCTAGCTAGTCGATATTCTCAGACCCTTGAGCACATCCTGAACAACTGCTTTGTCTGGGCTCATTTCTCACTAACGTAGCATTTGTTCAGCTTTCATGAATAATCAGTTGTATTGGCTGGTAAATGAGGCCAACAATTGTTCTTGAAGTTATTGGCATCTCAGCCCAATCCTTTCTAGCCCAGTCTAAACTCTACATTTGAGTATCAATGGAATATTTTGAGAACTCAGGAGTATCAGAGCAGGTTGGGAAGATACCAAAAGCTTTTTGGAGAATAAAAGTTAATCGCTGATACTAGATTTCATAAACATTGAAAGTATGAACGATTTCTTTCTGTTTTTCATAGTCTGTGTGATGGAGTGCTCTGATGATTAGTGCCTTGTAACAAATTTTCCCCAAACTGAGTAGCTTAAAATAACCATTTTATTTTCCTCATTATTGAGTGGGTCAAAAAAATAGGGAAGCCCTTATTTGGACAGCCATTATTTGGGGTCTCTTATGTGATTACACTCAGGTGTTGACTGGGGCAAAGACAGCTGGGCAGGACATCCAAGATGGCTCACTCACGCAGCTGCAGCTGATGCTGACTCTTGGCGGGGAGCTCAGCAAGGCTGTCTATCTGACTGCCTACACATGGCATCCCCAGCATGGTGGTCTCTAGGGTAGTCAGATTGCTTACATGGCATGTGACTTTCACCAGAGTGAGCATTCTAAGAGAACAAAGCAGGCCTTTTCTGCCCTAGCTTCAGAATTATGCAGCATCGATTCCATAGCATTCTTGTGATTATGGCATCACTAAGATCGGTCTAGATTCAGAGGGAAGGGACACAGGCCCTCATCTCTTAAGGGAGGGGCGTCAAAAAAGTTATACGCATGTTTTAAAACCATGACAAAGGGTATCTGGTGGGCACTTGGATATATCTCCCTCTTGTTGCCCAAGGTAATTTCTGGGAATACACACTGTCCAGATACTCCAACATTGTTCATAATACTGGGAGTTACGGAGATGTGATTTTGGCTTAGTTTTCCCCATGAAGGCCCAGCATCAAATACCAATGTATTATTTCTCTTCTGAAGCAGAGCCAAGAATTATATCCCCATTGCTATAGTGGGAGAAGAAGAAGAACTGAGAAGCATTTGGATCTGACTCAAGAAATTGGGATGTTAAATCTACCTGTGATGCAAAACCAATCTTACCTAGTGCTCTGTAAATTCTCTACTGAGTCTGACAAGATTTTATTTTTAACCCAGCAAATGAAAAACCCATTCGGACTACCTCGTCCTTGAATAGCTGCATATTAAAGATAAATATGAGGCCATGAATGATATGTTGAGTGCTTTGTAAAATCAAGAGAATACAAATTGGGCAGTCTTTTTTTTTTTTTATAAGCAGTTTTCTTCTATAGACCTTTAATACTAGCAAATGTGTAAAGGTCTATTGTTGACCTAGATTACCCTATAGAAAAATGAAATCTTTTCAAAGGCAACATTAAAATTCACATTATTCAGGGCTTTCTTTTTCATGGTTTATCTTAGAGCATGCCTATGGGAGCTGTTTTGCTTCACGTACAATAGTATCACTGCTGGCTTTGGCTCAGTTGGCCCTGTGGTGTTATCTATTATACAGAAGAGTTTGCTAGTTCATTAATGAACTGATAAGGGCTCAACTACCTGCCCTCAATTTCATTTCTCTCCTCTGAGAGACAATCTTTCAGATATAATACAATTTGTTAATGCTATTCTACATATGACGGTAAGGCACCTGAGTCTTCACAATTATAGTAGTGGGCTATTACTAGCTCTAAGAAGACTAAATCTCAGAGTAGGCACATGTAGGCTTTGTTTTAATGGCATCCTAATGAATAAATGGGTTTTATATTTTGAGCAAATGAATTAAACTATGTTGTTGCATTTGTACCTGTTGAAAGAAAATGATTCTCCTTGACTTAGTAAAAGTGGAATTTAAGATAATCATGAAAATTATTCAATATTGCTTTTGTTTTCTGTTTCTCAGGCCAAAATACGGCTGGCACATTATTTTTCTAAGGTATTGCTATTAACGTGCTTCCTGCTACCATCTTGATTAAAAAGCAAAGCAAAACAAAGTCCTCTTCTTATTGTCTGTATATTCCTATTTTTCAAATGACAATATTTTTAAAATGTAGAAATTTTTTTAATTGTAAGGGTAATACTTTATGCGAAAAGAAGACAAGAATTTAAAAAACCCTCTTATCTCACTGTCTGAAGATTATGTTTACATTTTTTCAATTAATTTCTCTAATATACGTATATACATATGTATATACATGAGTTACACTTGAATAAGTATTACAATTTACTGGTTCAAAATTCAAAAGAGGAAAATGTTATAAAATTAAAAATCTTCCGCATTCAGAACTTCAGTTTCCCAATTCCTTTCCATAGAGGCCCCCAATGTTCTCTGTTCTTTCTTCTTGCAGAGATATTTTAAGTAGATTTAAATCATTTTATGAATATTTTTTCCTTTCTCTCCAACCCAAATAGTAGCTTAATAATCAAATTGTTCTTCATCTTGTTTCTTATTTTACAATCTATCTTAGAGATATTTCCATATTAATACAAAAAGCATCCTCTGTTAAAAATGATAGCATTCAATATATAAGTACATATAAACATAATACAGATATATAAATACACAAATAACTTCAACATACTCTTAATTTATTTAATCAGTTCCCTATTAATGGTCATTTAGGTTGTTTCCAATCTTCTGTTTTGTAATTCTACAATGAGTACTCTTCTGTTTTAGTTTACTGGGGCTGCTGCAACAAAGCACCACAGACTGGGTGGCTTAAACAACAGAAATTAATTGTCTCACAGTTCTGAGGAAAGAAATCTGAAATTCAAGTGCTGGCAGCAATGGTTCCTCTAAGGGCTGCAAGAGAAGTATCAAGTTCCTGGTCTTTCTCCTTTGCTTCTAGATGGCCAGCCTTCCATTTGTCTCTGCACATAATCTTTCCTCCATGCACGTGCCTCTCTTCAAATTTATGGTCTCTATTAACATTTCACTGGCCAAAGCAAATACACCAATGACCAAGTCATTGATATCAACAAGGTATAGAAGTTTGTTTCACTCATAATGGGAGAGAAATGTATAATTACATGTATAATTCTATCACAGGAGAGTGAAGAATTGGAACTAATAATTTAATCTATCATAGATACCTTTGAAGAATGGATGAGTAAGTGACAAATCTCAAAAGTTACAGCTAGAGACCAATTCCATTGCTTTTTTGTCAACATTGTGCCTGAAATTCTAGAGGACTACAAGTCTCACAAAAGATCTTTTTAATTTGAGAGAGAATTAATTTTATAGATCAATTAGGACCTAAAGAAGATCCAAACTTTTGAAAGAACAGCCCTGCTTATACACTGATGATAATGTACTGGAAAAGAAAACAGGCATTTACATAAATAATTCCACAGCAAGATAAAAGATGGTTAACTGTCCTTCAAAGACCAGTTGCAAGTAAGACAGCAGAGGGATTTACTAAGCAATAATTGGGTTTTCTTGTTTTGATCTTCCAGTTATTAAGTATTTTTGCACCGAAAAGTGTAGAAGAAATTGTCTAATAGCTAAATTGGGAAACTTTTTATTTCCCAGAAATACCGATGTACTTTTTATTATTCATATTTTAGAAGGAGACTATAGGAGCTCCACAGTTTTAGAAAAACAGATTAATGTGTTTCTTAAGCCTTCTGTCGTTCAACAAATTGAACAGTCTGGAATGTCACACTGAAAATGTGAAAGGAAAAAATCTGCTACTATGAAGAATCATATCAATAAAAATGTAAGACAATCAGACTCATTGTTGAGAAATTAAAAATATCTTTTTAGTCTTTCAATGCATTTAAAAAATGTGAAGTTAGAGAAACAAACACAGTAATATAGCTCTCTAGAAATAATTTATTTTAGGTCACTGTTAGAAATTATAGGAAATCATTCACCTGTGAGTCTAGGAAACCAGTACTAATTGTCAGTCTTGATATGAAAAAAAAAAATAGAGCAGTTGGAGAAAAAAAATATTTTAACAACCGTCTCAACTTCTATTGTGTTACTTTGACCTAAATTAACTGAAGGATCATTTTGATGGTGAAAAAAACAGCTACTGAAGCTAAGATTGAGTGCATTTCCAGAAAGCTTATTTCAGAAATTGAGATACGGGGCTATGGAAACATTATTTTACCTTTAATGACAGAGATGTTTGAATTAACTTTTCCCAACAACTTGCTAAGATTTTTATAGCCTATGTGAGAATAATGAATGAAATTGGTAAACAATGGTATCAGTGAACTCATTATAATGTAAAAGAATTCCCCTTTCTTCTGGAGGAAAATTCAGGGCACAGCTAAAAGGAACAGTTTCCACATCTGTTGATATGTCATAATGTGTTAAAAAGGACGCAAAAATAACCTAACTGGATGAAGACAGTAACATAATAATTTAGGCTCTTGATTACTATGTTATTGGAGGATTGTGAGTTATCTTGGTTTGACAAGGTATATATTTAAAAATCAAAGTCCACATATATGTATTGGATTATTCTTTGACCAGGTAGAAATTTTAAAATATGAATCTTTTGTGGTCATATAAAAAGAGCATAAAATGTAGCCTTCCAAGATATGATTTTGAGTTCTAACTTTGCCATTTATTAATGAGTTACTCAACTTCTCTGAGACAATTTTCTCCTCCATAAAATGGATGTTAATTGCAAAGGCTGTGATTACTGTGAAAGGAAGTAATTTTATAATATAATAGGCAATATAAAAACTAAGGTAGTTTATATTGTACAAATATATATTATATATAAATATAATTGCCTCACACATATGGATAGTCAATAAATGATAGTTACTATTATTATAAGTGTTTTCTGTCAGAGAGATGACACAAACTATTTTTCTAATTGTAAAAATACACAGATTGCCATATATTTTTGAGTCAATTAAATGTTGCACAGGTATGCTGTGACATAATCAACTGTCATGATGAGAGGAGCTTACAGAAAAGCAAGTGTAAGATGACAGTTACCAGTGTAAGATCAAACAGGGAAGAGGGTAATATACATGTGAAAAAAAGTCAGTATGTTAGTCATCTATCACTCCAAAACAAAACATCCCAAAACTTATCAGCTTACAACAATAAATATTACCTCACAGTGTCTGTGGGCTAGGTATTAGGGAGCACCTTCACGGGGTGGCTCTGGCTCCAGGTCTTTCATGGTGTGGGAATGAAGAATTGGTCAGGGCTTCAGTCATTCGAAAGCTTGACTAGGGCTGGAAGACTCACTTGCAAGATGATTCATTTACATGGTTGTTGGCAGGAAGCCTTAGTTCCTTGTTATTTGGACTTCACCTAAGGTCTGCTTGAGTGTCTTTATAACATGGCAGCTGGGTTCTCCCTAAGGAAGTAATCCAGGAGAGAGTAAAGTGGAAGCTGCAATGACTTTTGTGACCTGATGCTGAAAGTCATACACAGACACTTCTGCATATTTTGTTTGGTGGAAGTAAGTCACCAAGTCCAGCCCATACTCAAAGGAGGAATATCAAAACATTGTGGGTACATGTAAAACCTGTAACAGTCTGTGGAAAGTGTAACTTGATGCTATGTGTTTTCATTTGTAGTTTACTGTTATTTTGACATGTGACTAATAACTAAGTTGAGACTTAAAGTTTAAAGGGCAATGAAAATTTAGTAGAGCTGATAAGAATTGCTTCTTAGGTAGCAGGAAAGAAAGAAGAGGGTAAGGATTAGAGTCTCAACTTGTTAGAATCACTAAGATGTCAGTCTCCATGATTAGAGAATCAGTGAGGTGTTCCTTCCTCGTTGACTTAAAATTAAAACCAAAAATACTTAAATGAGGACTAGTGAAGCCCTAGGAAAAAGAGATTCAGACCATTGGAACCAGGAGAAACACTTGAGATCATCTGTCACAAATAGGGTGGTTTTGCAAAGTTGTGTTGAGAGATCTCTAAGATAGGGAAGAAACACTAGTTTAAATGTCTCAAAGAAATATAAATCAAATATTGATTAGCTGTTCTAATTGAGGGCATTTGGATTATCCCCAATATTTTTTCCCATTTGGCCTTAGATATTATGATTTAGAGAATTCACAGTTCTTTGCTTGTTTGAACTGTGTTCTGGACTTACTATCAGGAGATTGCTTTCCTGGCTGTGTGTGAATTAAGGGGGTTGGAGTGGAGGTAGGTGGGTGCACTGTAGTACAAAGGGAAGTCAGCCTTTTGGATTTGCACTTGTCTCATTCTGTTTTCCATCAGTTGGGGTAGGTGGAGACAAGTAGTGATACATGTAGGGTCTAAGCTGCAAAATTTTTTGACATCAAGAAACAACATTCCATAAGCATATTGAAGAAATAAACACTAGGGGGAAATCTGGAATGGGAAAAATAGATATTCTAAAGAAAAAAAGATTTAATTGTATGATTTTGAAAAAGAATGTAATTTCAAACTTTTTTTCTCAGTTTGACTTGAGTGTGAAACATAAGAGAAAGAGAGAGAGCAAAAATAGTAATAAGACTGCTATTATGGATCAACTGAGATTTTGTATTTGAAATTATATGCGTATGTATATATATTAGGAAGTTATAATAAAATGGTGGGAATGAAGTAGATGTACTAAGACTGCTAAGAAAGAAAATGTAGACTCCATTCTATGCTGATGGGGCTGGTCTCAGTCTGTTGACTTTTCCTACAACTGTCTTCATCTGCAGGCAGGGGAACACTGCCTGGGTCTTTGATGGTGGGTCTGTTAGCCACAAATTTAGTGCATAAAGCATCCAGGGGGAGGTAAGGTCTATTTTTGTGGTGGTAAGGGATTTGCGTTGGTGGGCCCTAATTGTGTTTGCAGTAAATTGAAGGCTATTACCAGAATGAGAAATCAGCTGAACGATCACAAATAATTGGTCAAATGAGTGGCAGTGCTACCCAGTCAACAACATCATTTTTGTGGTCAGTGGTGTTTAGGGAATGCCCACCAGGTGCCTGGCATAAATGAAGCAAAGGCCATGATTCTGAGAGAATTACCAGGCCTGATTTCTGTGGGGCTCCATTGTGCTTTGTGCTGAGAGTGCCTGATTCCTTTGTGCCATTGCTACTGTGAAAAATAGTCTTCCACACTCCTGGCCCACCCCCCTGCTTCCTTCTTCTCTCCTCATCTGAGAGGCTTAATCTACCCCTGCTAGCTAAACTTCAGAGTGTGGGGCTGCTTCTGACCTTGGTTGGTGGGAATGGGAGGAACTCAAGGTCACTGCTGGGGTGTCTCAGTCTTTATGTTTTTACCATGAGCCTCTGTCAGGGCATATGAACCACTGTACAGTATATAGCTTTTAGCTCTGATGTGCTGGGGACACTTTCAATGCAAACCAGAGACTCAAACCTAACAGTCATCTTCTATGTCTCTCTTTCACACCCCACATCCAATCCATCAGTCCTGCTGTCCCTAACTTCCAAACAGGTTCCAAATCTGGCTATTTCTTCCTGTCTCTAAGGTTTTACTCTCCTCTCTTTTGCTTGAATTACTAGAGTAACCTTACTTTCACTCTTACTCACTCACACAGTGGCCAGAATGAACTTAAAATACATATATATAATATAATTACATCTATATAAAAATATACATACACATATATAAATACATATATATATGTGATTTTATATATGTGATTTTATATATGTGTGCGTGTGTATGTGTGTGTGTATGTATATATATATACATATATATATATATAAAATTACTCTCACTGCTTTAAAAACACCTTGAATAATCCAGACTCATTATCGTGGCCTAAAGTTCTTACTGGTAGGCTCTGACTTACATCTTTATACTCAAGTCACATATGTTTATTCCTGTACTGTGAACAAGCCAAGCATATTTCACCTCAAATCTTTGCTTAGGCAGTTCCCTCTGCCTAGAACACTGTTTCCTCAGCTCTTGCACGGCTGGTCCATATGACCACTGAGGTCCCTGTTCACATGTCACCTCCTCAGAAAGTCCTTTTTTTCTTTATCACACTACCTAAATAATGTTTACATGCTGTCATTTTCTGTACTCTTACTGTGTTTTAATTTCTTCATAGCATTCTTCATTACCCAATGGTATATTATATATTTGTTTATTGTCTGTCTTTCCCACTATAACATAATTACCATGGGGGCGGGGACTGGGTTTTGTTCATCACTGTATCCCTAGAACCCAGAATGGTGCCTTGCATATCATGAGCGCTCAAAAATATCAGTTAAAAGTATGAATGAACAAATAATGACCACCATAAAGCTGCTATGTCATTCACATAGGCTGATTGTTTCAGATTGTACTTTCCAAAAATGGCCACTACAATCTTCCATGTCACATGATCTTTTTACACTGTGACTTTGACACTCATCCTATTGGAAGGTGGGGTTTATGCCCCTCCCCCCTTGAATTTGAGAAGATTTGTGACTGCAGTGGAAGTGATGCTATTTGACACCTGAGGCTAGGTCATAAAAAGGTGAAGCTTCCACCTGGTTCTCTTTGGACTGTTCTCTGTTGGAACCTGGCCACGATATAGTTAGGAAGCCCAAGCAGCCACATGGAGAAGCCACCTGGAGGTGTTCTGGCTAATAATCTCAGCTGAGGTCCCCGCTTGTAGCCATCATCAACTGTCAGATATGTGAGCCCTAGGGGTGGCTCCAGTCCTTAGCCACTGAGTTGCCCTCAACATTCCACTCTTCCTACACGAGACTCCCGACACTGTGGAACAGAGACAAGCCACCCCGGCTGTGCTCTTCCTGAATTCCAGTGACACAGAAACCATGAGAGATGATTAACTGTTGTTCTACATCATTATGTACTTACTTTTTGCATATGACACAAATAAATATAGTTAGAAAAATAAATGAGCAAATAACTACCCAGCCTCTTTTCACTCTCCTTTTGTGATGTGTGGATGACATGGTAGAAGCTGGAGCAGCCACCTTGGACTCAGAGATGGAAGCTACTACTCAATTATGTAAAATGACAAGATAAAAGGATCCTGGGTCCCTGATGCCACAGAGCTTCCATATCAGTTCTGAGTGAAGGGAAATCTAATTCTGTCTTGTTTAATTAAGCCTTCATTATATTTGGGACTTTGTTATTCACTGCAACAGCTGTATCCTGTCTCATGCAAGAACCACTACCACCACCATTTTGTCTGCTAGGCATTGTGCCATATATACGTTATTTCATTTAATCCTCATTACAACTGTATGTAGGTAGGTAGTCTCTTTATTTCCATTTTGCAAAATGGTAAACTGAGCTCAGGTAAAGTATGTAACTCAGCCACGATTTCACAGCTAGAAGTAACAGGGCTTGGATTTGAAGGTAAATCACAGGGGGTTCAGAGCCTGAGCTCTTTTAGCTTACTCTTCTGTCTCACATGAATTAGCTCAAGCTTTCTTTCAGGGAAGTGGGAAGTAAGCCTATAAAGAGAAGAAGCAAAGGAATAAATTGTCTGCAATAGCTGCTTTGGCAGGAGAAAGGGCAGCTTATCGGTGCTAAGATGTACCATTTTTTTCTTAGCTATGGCTGTATATACGAATAACCATGTCTTCTTCAAACGAGAACAACAAAATATATATGCAAGTAATCTGCCTCAGTACAAATATCTCTGCCTTTCTTTACCACATTCTGTTTTTAGTGTTTTGCACATATGCAAATGTGAATATGTATGTGTGTATATGTACACACAGTCACACATGTGCAGATACATGTATGTTCCTGCACACGTCCTATCATGTTGCTGCCCACTGCATCGTGGGATGCTGTAATTCAGTAGCTGCTTATAATTCGAAATCTAAAAAGATTTCAACAAGCAAAACCCTTTTATAATGCTTGTTTCAGTTGACATGACACAAATGAAATAATACGAACTCTTTTTGAAAAAGGAAGCCCAAAGAATTCTATTAGTGTCTGAGAGATATTACAAGTAATACTACCTGTGTTGTTGGGAGAGAGTCACATCATCTCAGTAAGTCCTCACAACAATTCTAAGAGTAAGAACTACTATCCTATTACAGATGAGGAAGCAAAGGCATAGAAAGGTTAAATGTTTTCCTAAAGGTCACACAGCCAGGTGTCCTATTTGACTGCAACAGAGGATGAAAAATACTCCGTTATTTGCTTTTCAGTATGAATGAATTTGTTGAGCCAATTCATACTTTATTTATTGATTTGCTAGAAGAAAACATTAGAGATGATATCTTAATTACAGTTAAGATATAAGGTCAAAGATATTCTTGCCATTTCTTTTTGAAAGAGGTAAAAGCTGCCTATGATTTAGTTAAAAGGAATGTACATGGTAAAGCTATCTTCCAATGTCTGAAAGTTCCAAATTATATGGAAGTAGTACAGGGAATATCAAAGTGAATTATGAAATGACATAAAATAAAGAAAAAACAGTCATGCTCTGGAAGGGAAATTCTTATTTGCCGTACCTAATTAGGTAGTCTTTGAAGCAAGAGCTAAGAGAGTTGGGTGGTTGAACGGATGTCAAATGGAACCAGACTCTAGTAAATGAATGAGTTGCAAGATTTGATCTCTCCTCAGATGAGCAGTGGGTTAATTCCTTGGCCTTCCTGGCTCTTTTTTCCTCAGCTTTTGTGGTTTTATCCAGAGATAGAAATGCTTCTTGTGAACATTTGCTTGTATTTGGCTAGGATGTGAGATTTTCATTTTTAATTTTTAATAAAGAGATCTCACAAGAACATCCCAAACTTTTCTGATTTCATGCTCATCAGGCATACTGTATATTCCAGAAATTCACAAGTTTCTTCTATTTTTCATTGAGCCCTGGGATGAAGAGAATATGAGTTTATTTTGTAAAGTCTGGGATGTGTGTGTGTGTGTGTGTGTGTGTGTATGTGTGCGCATGCATTTACAGGATTAGTTCAGTACCACACTAGAGGCCAGACATTATTCTTTGTATACTTAGGTTTAAATGGACTGATTCTCTCTATTACACTCTCTGTGTCTTAGTTCAGGCTGCTGTAACAAAGTATCATAAACTGAGTCATAAATATTTACCATAAATAACAGAAATTTATTTTACACAGTTCTGGAGGCTTAAAGTCTGAGAACAGGATGCCAGTATGGATGGGTTCTGTAAGGTTTTCTTCCAGGTTTCAGACTGCTAACTTCTCCTGTATCCTCACGTGATGGAAAGAGAGGGCTAGAGAGGTTTCTGGAGGCCATTTTTATAAAAGCACTAATCCCATTCCATTCATAAGGGTTCCACCTACCTGCCCCAATTACCTCCCAAAGGCCCCATTTTCTGATAACATTGAGAAGATTTCAACATATGAATTTTGGAGAGACATAAACATTCAGTCCATCACATTCTATTTCTCCTTGTTTCTGAGATGTGTCCAAGCATTAATGGGATCAATCAGTTGTTTACAGAATAATAAACAACAGTTACGGATACAGAAGACAGAATTTTCTTTGATTGACTATTGCATCATATAACTTGTAAAATATCCTATAAAAATTTGAATTTCCCCAACTCTGGGCTTTAAATCAAGGTCAACAAGAGTCAAAAATGAAAAGGAAAGCTGGCATCCTTAACTGTTCAGTAGAATTCACTAGTGAAACTGTCTGGGCCTAGTGATTTCTTTCTTGGGAGGTTATTAAATATTGATTTAATCACTTGAATAGAAAATAAAAGCTGGCAGAAAATTGCTAGCTACAAATTACCAAAGGTACTGAAATGAATTTGGAGAAAAATATCTTGCTAAACCTTTCTATGGTTAAAAGTTTTTAGATACACACTTTCCCAAAGTTTGTTATATAAGAGAAAATGTTACAGGTTTAGAACTCCACAATTTGGAATCGTTTTGGAATTATGGACTTCTAAAGCACATAAGATCATTAGAGTACACTTACAAGGAAAACAAGTCCTTAAAGCAGTATCAAGAACTAAAGTCATCACATTTTGTTTCAAACAAATCTTTATCCTGAATGGTTACATCTTATAACCCTTTATTGCATACTTACCAGGAAGTGTTCAAATTACTTTGCCAACTTCTCTAGTTTTCTTTCTACCTTTTCCAGTTACAACATTTTTACTGAACATAGACCATGTGCTGCATGCAACAAAAGGCCTTAAATATTAAGACATGACTCCTGCCCTCAAGGATAACTTTAGAACAGCAAATTAATCAAAATTGGTCATATTAGTTATGTTACCATGTAACAGAGTACCTCAAAAATTAGCAGCTTATTTCAAATGTACAACTTGATGAATTTTGATAGATGTATACACCAATGAATTCACTACCACAATTTAGATAGCTAACATTTCCATCACTCCCCAAGAGGTGTAGTTTTCAAATTCCCAATTTATCCCCTCCTACTCGCTTTACCCACTGGTAACCATAAGTTTGTTCTTTATGTCTGTGAGTCTCTCTATGTGAGTATGTCTATTGCCACATATAAGTGATAACATATGACATCTTTCTTTCTCTTTCTGGCTTACTCCACTTAGAATGATGATCTCTAGGTCCATCCATGTTGCTGCAAATGGCATTATTTTATTCTTTTTTTATGGCTGAGTGGTATTCCATTGTGTACATATACCACATCTTTATTCAGCAATCTGTCAATGAACATTTGGGTTATTTCCTTGTCTTGGCTATTGTAAATAGTGCTGCTATGAATATTGGGGTGCATGTATCTTTTTGAATTATATTTTCCTCCAGATATATGCCAGGTAAGGCTATTTTTAGTTTTTTAAGGAACCTCCATACTGTCCTCCACAGTGGCTGCACCAATTTACATCCCCAATAGTGTAGGAGGGTTCCTTTTTCTCCACAACCTCTCCAGCATTTATTGTTTGTAGACTTTTTAATGATGGTCATTCTGATGGTGTGAGGTGATATCTCATTGTAGTTTTGACTTGCCTTCCTCTGACAATTAGTGATGTTGAGCATCTTTTCATGTGCTTGTTGGCCATCTGGATGTCTTTGGATAGATGTCTATTTAGGTCTTCTGCCTATTTTTTGATTTGGTTGCTTGTTTTTTTGATATTAAGCTGTACGAGCTGTTCATATATTTTGAAAATTAGTCTCTTGTCAGCTGCATCATTTGTAAATATTTTCTCCCATTCTGTAGGTTGTCTTCGTTTTGTTGATGGTATCCTTAGCTATGCAGAAGCTTTTAAGTACAATTAGATATCACAATAGAGGTGTTAAAAATTAGCAGCTTAAAACAGCAAACATTTATTACCTCACAGTTTTTCTGGATCAGGAATCTGGGCAGAGCTTAATGGGGTGGTTTGGCTCAGCGTTTCCCATGAGGTTCCAGTCAAGTTGTCAGCTAAGTAAATGAAGGCTTGACTGGAGCTTGAAGATCTGCTTCCAATCTCTCTTGTATGGTTTATTGCCAGACCTCAGTTCCTTGTTGGCTGTTTGCTGGATGCCTCCATTTCTCAACATGTGGACCTTTTCATAGGCTGTCTAAGTGCCCTTACAGAATGTCAGCTGGCTTCTCCGAGAGTGAGTGCTCATCTCTGAAGTAGTGTGCCATCACTTCTGCAGTATTATACATGAAGTAGAATTAATAACCAACCTGTACATGAGGAAGTGAATACCAGGAGGTAGGGATTACTGGAGGCCATTTTAGAGGCTAGCTCCCAAACAGGTTTTCCTGAATATCCCTTGTCTTGAATAGTAACATTGCCATCACCCAGTTTCTTAGCATAAAAGCTTTAGAGTCATTTTCTGGATATTCTTCCTTATTTACTAATCTCTATTTACTCTTATCAATTCTATCAATCTCCAAGTCACAGAATCTACTATCTTAATATCCTTTGCATCTTTCATCCTTATTGTGATTGTTTTAGTTCTGACCCTTAGCATCCATTTCAAGGGCATTTTCAATGACTGTCTCTTGTTTCATTCCTCTTTTAAGTAGAGTCATATGGAATTGTCATTTTTTGGAGTCAGTTTCAGCAGTGTATTAGTCAACTTGAGCTGCCACAACAAAAATACCATACACTAAGTGTCTTAAACAACAGAGACTTAGTTTTGCTCAGTTCTGGAGACTAGAAGTCCATGATTAGGGCGCTAGAATGGTTTGGTTCTGTGGAGGGTTTCTCCCTGGCTTGTAGATGGCCACCATCTCACTGTGCTCACATGACATCTTCTTTGGGTACAAGCAGAGAGATCAAGGGAAAGAGAGAGAAAGATAATATCCTGTTGTCTCTTCTGTCTTCTCAAATCTTTGTTGAAGACGTCCTGAACTTCTATGAAACTTGCATTTTAGGACAGCGCTGTGACTTTGTTTGTTATGTATTGTTAAGCAATGCATGCCAAAAATGCTTTTGAGGACACAAAATAAATTTCCAGTACTCAAAATAATGGCAAAAAGAGAAGTAAAAACATTTATTAGAGAACACTCTCAACTCAAAGTTGAATGGTAGAGGGCAATAATGGGGACTCATGTTCACTGGCTGGGAGGGTCTAGAATACATTGCTGAGTTAATGGTTATGAGCTATACACCTACAAAACACTCACAATGTGGGAAATCATTTAACTATTGTACTCTTTAATATGTTGTCATTATATATGTGTTTGTATCTTAAAAAAAAACCATTACAAGGACAAATAATTTCTTAAAGAATCAGAGTTGTTCAACATGGTATGTGTGATGTAAACCAAGTGCCGTTTGTATTTAAAACTGTGGAAGTATCATTCCCTCTAGGGAATCTTTTCTGACACTTTGCTTCCTCTGTGCCTCCTTTTATATGATTGACTCATATTGATTTGTGATTTGTTGAAAGGTTGATGTGATTTATGACAAATTACAAATAAAATCATCATGACCAAACTTCGATTGAATCAATGAATCACAGAGTTGAACAGAATCTTAGATGTCACTTTGTCCAACCTCTTGTTCAGCAAAATAAATGGTGTTGCCGGTAGATGGTCAAATTATATCTGCTATGATAGCTTTCATTGTTAGAAAAGTTACCCCTCATGTTGAATAGAAAATTTCTCTAAGTTATAAGCACATGTGGGTCTGAATTTTAACTCTACAGAATGAATTCAACCCCTTTTTCACAAAACAGACCTTCACATGGTTGAGCCCAGCAAGCACATCTTGGGTCTTCTCTTTCTCAGGCTAAACATCTCCAGTTCCTCAGATGACTAGAGTGTGCTTCTTGCATAGTTTTGGTGCTAGTAGAGTAGAGGCTGGTGTGTTTGGGTCACTTGGCTTCTAAAGCAATCTGATTATACCTTTCATTTCACTTTCCTTTTCTGGGTAGTTTAAGACTTTCTCTGTAAGCTGAACTTTATGAATTACTTATGACTCTGGCTTCAAGTAACAAAAACCTAATTAAAAGCAATTTAAATAAGACAGGGCTTGCTTATTTGACGGGCAAATCTAAGAAATGACTTCAGATAAAAGTAGAATTTGGGATGCATTACCAGCTGGGCCTGCTTCATCTCTCCTCACCTCCAAATTCTGCTTGCCCTTGTTTGACTTAATTTCTAAGTATGCAAGATCGCCAGCAGCCCCACACAGCTACCAGTATAGCTTATGAACATAGAAAAGGATGGACCACCTTTTGTGGTCTCTCTCTGACAATACATCTGAGGGAATTGGTTTGGCTTGGAGCATGTGCCCATCCCTGAATCAGAAACGTGGCTAAGTAGCTTTGAGTGCTTTCATCAAGCTTGTCTTCTCTGATCTGTCCCGCCAAACCTCTGCTTGCCACTTTGGGCAGAAACAAACATGGTCAGCCCCACCAGAGCCCACTGGGTTGAGAAGGGTTACTATGTTATGAGATCAAGGTTGGTTACCAAAGGAAGCAATCCTGGGAAGGCAAGCATACATCTACCAAGTTACTTAATAGGCTATTCTAGAAAAGCCATGACTCAAACATTTGAAGTCCAAAATGCAGAAATGATATGGCTGGACAAAAACAGATGCAGTGATCAGATGCAGTACCTTTTTATAATATGCAGGCCATTTTGAATTCAAAGTATCCCCAGTGGTACTTTATACACTATCAGGACTCAAACCGTATTTCATTGTAATATTGAGAAGCTGCCTATAATGTGCCTAAGTTAATATTTCTAAAAAGTCACTTTTCCTCAAGTGTATTGGTTTAGAGTCATAATGCTCACTTGTTTATGTGTCCAAGTTACACTTCATTGTTTGAAGCAAGGTCATATATCCTGTTCCATTTCTAAATCTATTCTGATTTGAAAGATTCCCTTTTGTGGGACTCCTCTTTATGATATTTAAGAACTACATGGAGAGATGGAGGCTGAGCTAGATTAAAGTTTTACAAATCTGATTAACATCATCTGCTCTGTTTCAAAGGTCAGGTGCACTCAACGAATTTACTTTGAAATTATTTTGTTTATTTTGTGGGCATATACATCATGAGCTTTCTAAAGGTCAAAAGTAGAGTTTGTTCTTGGATTCTAAAGCAATCTGATTTTCATTTACAGTATGCTTTGGTGACCCTAAAAGCAGAAGCAGGCCCAGTTAAGTCATACTTCCAGTTTGTGTTTGGTTTAATTTTCTCAAGAAGAAAATCCCTCCTAGATTAAGGCAGTGCTGAAATATCACTTTCCCTAAATTACTTTTATTTTCAACCAGGTTCATAAAAGAATGCTACTTCTAAATGACTCCTGAACTCTGAATTTTGGTTTCATGGCTATTCTGTTTTCAAATATACAGAAGCATCTTAGTCAGCTAAGGTATCATCTGGAAACTAGACTGAAGGTCAGAAAAGTTAGGACTCCTGGGTTTTATTAACATTTACCTGGTAGGGGTCCTGAAGCTTCATTAATTAATGTATGTAAAGTCACTGTGCGCTTCATAAAGCAGAGACTCCAATAAATTATACAGTCTTATTTACTATTCAAAAAATCAAGGATCTAGTTATACACACCAAATATTTTTTCATTAATTATTTTAAATGATTTTTTTCCCCTTACCATATGTACTTTACCAAGATAAAAAGAAAGCCTCTTAGAGTATTTTATATTCATGTTCATTAACATTCTGGTGGAATAATAAGCCTCAAAACGATTCATGTATGAATCAGTGAGGCATGGCTAATTACAGTTTTCAGCCACACAGCCAATAACATTCACCACAAAACATGGTGTCTGTTAAATACATCTCTCCGAATTTTTGTTGGGGAAGAGTGGTAGGAAATAGAGAGGTTGCAAACTGCAATTTAAAAAATGTCTAAATATTTTAGGGGCTTGTACATTATAAATCTCTTTCAGGCAAGTATTTATCACAAGCATGACATCCTGTTATCAAAACAGACAAAACCCCCACAGATTTGCTTAAAAAACAAAATGAAACAAGACAGAAACAACCACAAGTCCTGAGAATGGACCAGGTTCTATACGGAAACAGAAGAAACTTCTTGAAACATGAGGAAATATGATTTACCATAAATTAAAAAAATACACTTAATACTGAATTTTAGAAATAAATTTTCCTACTCCTTACAAAATCATCTTGCTACTATGACTCTCTCCAGTCCACAAATATATTTAAAAGATGAAAATGTGAAAAGCATACAGAGGACATAGTAAAAGCTGAATGTCATGACTAAATCACTCAAATTTAGAAGCAATTTTGCAATGCATATTCAAAATCTTTTCTATTACTTTTTTGTTTAAAATGTTTCCTTAATGTCATCCATATTGTTGATTACTCAAAGATCACATGAATAAAAACATTAGCATTGACATTTTATTTTTTAAACTAGTGCTACTTCAGTGACATAACTAATATATGGTTAAAAAAAAAAAAGCCACCAACTCTATCTCGTTCCTCCAACCATTGTTCATAATCATAGGGATGCTCCTAGAAGTTTCCTAAAGAAGTGCAAGTACAAATCCACAATCTCTTACCTGCAATTCTAAAATCCAAAGAGGTCTGCAAACCAAAAGACTGACTAGATATGGGGCT
The DNA here is from genome assembly GCF_048564905.1 of Vicugna pacos. Taxonomy (NCBI): domain Eukaryota; kingdom Metazoa; phylum Chordata; class Mammalia; order Artiodactyla; family Camelidae; genus Vicugna; species Vicugna pacos. Next base: position 30,738,017 of record NC_133003.1, on the reverse strand, counting down.
ATTTACAGTGTTTGTTTAACCCAAATGTGTTTTGTTGCAGAAATACTAATATTTGATGACAGGGTGCTGTCCCAAGACTGCTCCAGAAGTGTTTTACAGTAGATGGTATAAGCATATATTATCTTTCCAAAAATCAAAAAAATTACTAATTTCCAAAACAGACCCATCCCCAAAATTTTAGATGCTTATGGACCTTGATAATTACGTGTGTAACAAATAATCCTTTTATGTTTACACAAATAGATCATACCATCTATACTATCTGGACAATACATTTATGGAATAATTTAACATTTTCCCTTAAGACCTTACCATGACCTACATGGTTTAGCCTCTTGTTACATTTGACTTCATCTCCCATGATTTTGCTCACATTCATTCTTCTTCAGCCACATGGGCCTCCTTGCTATTTTTCTGCCATGACACGCTTGCTCCCATTTAAGGGCTTTGCACTTACTGTTTCCTCTGCCTGGAACATTCTTCCATAGATTTCCTCATGGCTGTCCTCTTCACTTCACTGAGATCTTTGTTCAAGTAGTTCCTCTTCAAAGAGGCCTTTCTGACCACCCTATTTAAGAGATGACCACTCATTTTCTAATCCCTCACTCTGCTTAGTCTTCATACCATTTATCAAGCCCTATCACATATCATGAATTTGTGTAATAGTGTATGGTCTATCTTTCCTAGCAGAAGTTCCATGAGGGTAGGAATTTTTTTTATTACTAATCTATCACTGCACCCCTAGCACACATAACAATGCCTGGTATACAGTAGGTACTCAGCAACTATTTGTTTTTCTTTTGCCTCAGTTAAGCAATTCATTTGATAGTTACAAGGCTCTCAGTTGCTCTTATGGCAAACTAAGAAGGCTGCCTAGTAAACTCTCATGAACTGACCCTAGGGACACTTTTCACCACTGCCCTATATCCACTCTAGGCTGGGGACTGATGAATACACTCATTCTGAGCTCTGATATTTGCCATGTACTGCTTCTGCCTCTGCCTCGAACTCCCTTTCTCATTCACTGTAGGTAGCAGAATTGCCTCATTCTAGTATTGACTTCTACCGCATCACACTGAATTGCTCACCTGCTTAGTTGTTTATGGACTCCATTACAGTATAATACCAGGGACTGTGTCTGATTCATTGGTGAATCCTGGCCCTGAGCACAGTGCCTGTCTCAGAGTGACCCTCAATATATGAAAAACTAAGTTGATTTGAAGTTGCATCCCATTCTGAATGAAATCCTCTACTAAAGAAATACACTTTTTAAACTTTAGGAAATGCTTTTGGTGGGTTTTATCCTCCAGAATGATGAAATGCCTTTAAAGATGCAGTGAAATCAGGGCAATGTGTGTAGAGTATAATTTCTTGAAGGAGAGTGATGAAAAATCATAGCTTATCTCTGAGCCACCCTAGTGAGATCACAGCTTGGACACTGAGCTTAGTTTTATGCACCTTATGTTCTAGGTAACTGGGAGATGATTGCAAAAGATGGCAGTAAGAAGGATTAAGTGTGATTATTTATGAGGCATAGTTAAAAGGAGACAGCATGCATATGTTCACTAACTATGGGGAATAGACTGATCTCTAAATATCTGATGAACAAATCCACCCAAGGAATACATTTAACACACAACAACAAAGGGATAAATACGATGAGTGAATTAAAAAAAGGGGAAAAATTTAGAGAATTTTCAGCACAGTGTGAGATGGTTCTTATTAGCAACCAGAATTCTCCAATAGCAGCCAAAAAGCTGAGTGATTATGGGGTGAGAAATTTGTGACGAAGGCAGAAACACTTGAGTACAGCTGAATTTCCAACCTTTTTATACTTTGTATTACAAAAACAATGCATCATTTTATTATATTAAGATATTTTTGTATTAGATATGATTTTTCTAATTAAATAAATACCCCTAAAATTCTAAATACTCCTAAAATCCAAAAGTCTGGATTATGACTATAATATATGGCTGAGATAAATTATGCAGAGGGTTCAACTCTTTGACCTGTTGACCTTTCTAGTTTTGAAATTCTGTTTCCATGGTAAAGATTTCTTTGTAGGTCCTCTGTGCTGTTGGAAGTGTTTGACTAAGCAGAAGAGTTTCTGACCACCAGGGCTTCTACACATCAGGATGGTCCCGAGCATCGTGATAACAGGAAGTTATTGCACGGTTACTTTGGTCTCTCTACTTTGTGGCTTAGCTGAATGCAATGAGTCCTACAAATGTCAGGCCCTTTTAGTACTTGTCCTGTTTGCTTTTTGTGGCCATTACATAGTCATTCTTTTACCACATGTTTATTGAGTGTCTACTATTGGATAAGACAAAAACAAAGTTCTTGCCTTTAGGGGCTTACATTTTATTTGGAGGAGACAGATGATAAACAGAAAGACAAATAAACGGGGGCTGTAAATTCAAGTAAAGTTATTCGCTATGAAGAAGTGCTATTATGGCACAACCCACAGAAATCTTTCATAAAACTGTCTTCTACATTTCTCCAAAGAAGACACGTGAAAGGCCAACAGGTACATGCATAGATGCTCAACACCATTAGTTATTAAGGAACTGCAAATCAAAATCACAATGAGATTATCACCTCACATGTCAGAATGGCCATCAACAAAAAGACAAGCGATAACAAATGCTGGCGAGGATGTGAAGAAAAGGGAACTTGTGCACTGTTGGTGGGATTGTAAACTGGTACAGCCATATGGGAAACAGTATGGAGGATCCTCAAAAAATTAAAAATTGAACTACCATATGATGCACAATCCCATTTCTGGGAATATATCCAAAGGAAATGAAAATACTAACTTGAAAAGATAAATTCACTCCTATGTTCACAGCAGCATTATTTACAATAGCCAAGACATGGAAAGAACCTGTGTCCATCAATGGAGGAATGGATAACTCAGTCACAAAAAACAAGAAAATTCTGATGGACCTTGAGGGCAGTGTGCTAGGTGAAGTAAGTCAGACAGAGAAAGGCAAATACTATGTGACCTCACTTACATGTGGAATCCAAGAAAACAAAACCAACCAAACAAAAAAAACCCCACACCAAATACAAAGAAGATGATCAGATTTATGGTTTTCAGAGGTGGAGGGATAGAGAGGGGGGATTAAAAAAGGCGGTCAAAAGGTATAAACTTCCAGTTGTAAGATAAATTAGTACTATAAATGTAATGTACAGCAAGATGACTATAGCTAAGGCTGCTGTATGATATACAGTTCAGTTGTTAAGAGAGTATAGTTTACATCTTAAGAGTTCTCATTACAAGAGGAAAAATTTTTTCCTTTTTTTCCTTCCTTTCTTTTCATTCTATCTATGAGATGAATGTTAGCTGAACCTACTGTGGTAATCATTTAACAATAAAGTCAAACTGTTGTGCTGTATACTTTAAACTTATACAGACAGGTATGCAATTATATCTCAATAAAACTGGGGGGGGGATGAACTGCCTTCTAGGTTTAAAGACCACAGTCTATGCACTTTATGCTTATTTCTCAAAAATCTCAAGTCCTTTATGTTTCTTCAGTATCATGAAATGAACAACATATTGTCTCCAGCAATATTTCTTTAAATTCCCCTTTTCTTGTTCTCTTTCTTCCCCTCTCTATCAAACTCCAGTCCTGCTGAAGCCTCTCCTTAAGTCCCCGAGGAGTAAAAGAGGCGTTTGTTATTGTGTTTTTTGGTTTGCATGTCATAGCGAGGATTTAGAAAGTACTGTCTTAATTGCTCACACAATGAGGTATACGAGGTGGTAGGCTGCTTTGTCTATTTGTATGTATTTATTTATTTTGAATTATTCTTACTCTGCTTATTTCAGTGATTAAAAGTTTGCGGTGAACTAAAGCCACCTGTAGCAGAAACTATTGGTGCCCTGCCAGTATCCTCTGTTCCCTTACCATTTCAGTGCATACAAGCCCGACTTCCAGTGACAGCACGTGCATCAAAGGCTTTCTCTGGCCACTGAGGCAACTCTGCCCTTCCATACAGCATGACTGCAGAGCCAGGGACTTAACAGTCCCTGAAAACAGCCACTAATCATTGACTGATGGGAGCTGGCATTTAAACAATTCAGTTCTTTTGTCCTTTTGGCATGGTAGCTGAATCTAAGGCATGTGTTCCACATTGTTTCCTAGAGTTCCCTAGGAAGATGAAGCTCTGATCACCCCTTGCAGTAACGTTTTATAGTGCATCTTGTAGTAACATGTTTGACAGTGTATCTTTTTTTGTCTGTCTTCCCTTCCCCATTTCACTTTCCTAATCTCCCACTGTTTCCTGCAATTACCTCCTAAATAAACTACTTGCACTTGAATACTTGTCTCAGGATATCCTTGTGGGAGAACACAAACTAAGTTGCTATCTTCAGGTGATTACTAATGGAGTTGCAGATCAGATAGTCATCTCCCCACTGACTGTCTTGGCACTTGGATATCTTGGGTCCAAGGCAAGCACCATGTCTTAAAGCTCTTTGTCAATGTATGTACTGCTGAAGGTCATGCCAGTATATAGCATCATCCACAGCTGAAGTAATTAAGTGTATGTTCATACTCGGTTACCTGACAATGGTTTAATAATCATTAGACATCACTATTTAGATCCTGAGTATGCTCATGACATTTGCTTTTTGCTTTGTAAGTAGAAGATGCAATGATTATAGGCTGATACCTTCTTAAGAGAAGAGTCTAGTTGTTGAGCTTTTGGTTCATATGGTTCAGTGATTTCTTCCATGTTTGGTCTGGCTACTGATATTTGTGTTGAAATCTCTCATGCCAGTCAGCTTGAGAAAAGTTGGGACTGCTGAGCTGAATCTGTGCTCATAAAAGCTAGAATGAACTGCCGCATTATAGGAAACAACCCCAAAATAACAGAAAATTAGGGTAGGAAGCATGAATAGGTGTTTTCCTCCCTATGCACAAAATTAGTCTGCACACATATTGATCACATTCCTGCTGTTTTATCTGTAATTGTTTTCAATTTCACCTAGTTATTCATAATTATCTATTATTTTATGTGGCCACGGTGTCTGTGTGATGATCTGTAAACTGACCATAATCCACTGTGACATTCTCTGAGTCAAGCTTCCTAAGACACTAGTATTTCACACCAGTACATTTTGTAGGACACCTCACTACTCTCTGCGGGGTTCAAACATCATAAAGGATGAGAGATCTGAGACTTGGTGTAACCACCTGCATGTAATGAAGCAGGTCAAAGAAAAAAGTGAGAAAAAGAAACGAAAGAAAGAGAAAGAAAAGGTGCAGGGAAAGTAGGGACATATCTAAGTGTTTGTCTAAGTGTAATTGCTCTTTGTTTCTCCCTTTCACATGTAAAAGATGACTCGCAAATATCTCTTTTCCCTTGGCACTAGGATTGGGAGGAAAGGAAAGAAAAGGGAAGGAGATAATTTTGAAGAAGAGATGTCGCTCTTAAGAAGCAGCATGGTGTAGTAACAAGAGTCCAAAGGCCAGGATTCTAGTTCCTGTTTTACGAACTGTATGATATTTTGAAAATTATTTAGCTGTTCTGAAATTTTAAACTGCATTTATTGCAAAACTAAGTTTGCCTCTCATCCTCCACTAGACCAGGAACATCTTGAGCTTAGGAATTGAGAATGATTCAATGATTTCTCCAGCACCTACATGGCACTAGGCACAGAATATACTGAGAGAATGATTTGGAATTTAAAAAGCACAAGAGTCCCATGTCGTCAGAGATGAAATTTAATTGATCTGCACCAAAGAAAGGTAGAATTGAGAATAATTCATTCAATAACTCAAAATATATTTACTGAATGCCTTACTATGCATATACTATACATAATATATACAATATGGGTGTAAACATATAATATACATAAAATATTATAATATAAATTTATACATACATAGACTATATACTTATAAATTTATAATATAAAATATTAAGCTACATATTAAGTATTCATATTTCTAGGTGTTAGAAATTTTTCAGTGACTAAGAAAAAACCCCGTATCTGCATAGATCTTTCATCCTATAGGGAAAGACTGATAGAAAAGATAAATAAATACATTATATACAACGTTTGGTTAAGGACAAGACAGTACAAACAAGGGATAAGGGAAGGGACACGGGAGCATGTGGTACAATTTTAGTCAGAATACCAGGGAAGGCCTAGTGTAGTCATAAACGACGAATAAGGCCTGCGAGCCCGCGTTCTGAGAGAAACATAAGGCAAAAAAAAAAAAAAAAAAAAAAGCTTTAGTAATTAAGAAAGATCCTGAGCGAGGAGAGGAAGTGAAAGGAAACCCACACCGCGAGGAACTGTGAGGGCGGTGGGGTAAACTGAGCGCGCTTCTGAGGAAAGAAGGAAACAAAAGATGCAGCACAGCCTAAACAACCATGTTACTTTTTACATTTGGAAAAAAACAGATTGTGTGAACTATGACGAAATCCCTTTCCAAAGGAATTCTCACCTCAGCTTCTCTCCTGAGAGGGACGGCGTTTCCCGCCCCGAACCGGGGTAGTTACTATGGCTTCTCATTGGCCCACTGTAGGTACACGCTCTGCGCCTATTGGCCCCCACGCCTGTCCCCAGACGAGTCGCCATCTTGGGTCCCGCCCCTGCCGCGAGGCCTTCTGGGAATAGTAGTCCCCGCTCGGCTGCTCCAGTCGCTGGACTTTTTGCTCTCTGTTGCCGGGTCTCTCAGGCAGCCACCCCTCTCAGGCAGCACACGCCCAGGCACCGGTCCTGCCCCGCGCTCCCTCCCTCTGCCTTTCACTTCCCAGCTGCCAACATCTTGGAAGGTAGGGGCGGCGGGCAAGCCCAAGTCGAACAGTGTGTTTCTCGCGCGCCGGTCTGGGTTTCCACACGCGTGTGGTCCTTAACCCGGCTACCCTATGAGGCGGGGACTGACTGGGCCCGCGCAGCTCGTTGGGAGGTGGGAGGGGCGGTCTGCCCGGAGAACCCTCCCACCTCACAGAACCTTTCCACGGCCTGGTCCAGAGCACTGGCCCCAACCCTAACCCAGCCCTTCGTCCGCTGCATTTTATAAGTCGGTAAACTGAGGCATGGGGCACGCCAGCAGTTCAAAGGACGCACCGGCCTGGTGGTGGTAGTTGACACTGGCCGCTTTTGGATGGTTTTCAGTTTCACTGGCAAGTAGCAGGAATCTCTGCCCCAATAGATAAAGATATGTGTTAAACACCCCTCTCTGGGTTCCTCAGAAGGGGAGACTTTGAACTCGTGTCCAGGAGAGGAGACAAGCAGGGCACAGGCAAAGCAATATTTTGGAAGAGAATTTTACACTTGGTATTTTAAAAATACAAAAAAGAGTTCATTATGGTAGGAAAAATCGGTACTCTGTTGGACTTCCTTGCCCCTATTTTCTGGCTTAATGTTTTTTCTATGAAAACGTGGGTATTTTTAAGGTATGTTCCTGTTGGGAAAAAAGGGCCATTTAGTGAAACTGGATTTGCAGCTTTCTCTCTAGGATCACATTCTGCCTCTGCTGCATGACCTTGGACCAGACATTCACAATGCTTATCTGGGGGAAAAAGAGCTTTAAATCTCCCTGCTCAAGTGACCCAACGATGCTACCAGGAAGCGAAGTCTAAATGCGGTCTTGCTTGTAAAAGTTTGCCGCTTGTAAACTTACTGTCTGATTATTGTGGGTCTCTCAGAAATGTGCTGGGGACCGGCACGAAAACCGCCCAATGGCCATTTTAGAAAGACTGACGGGTGCTGGGAGCGGGACTACCGAGAGCGGCCGCTGCTCTCACCGGTTAAACTGGTGTACCTGAACTCTCCCTTTTCTGTGGCTCCATTTTACGGTAGCTGGCGGCCCGGGCAGCCGGGGCTTCTGGGAGTTGGAGTCCAGCATCTTGTTTCCCATTGGGCTGGTACTCCACCTCCCAGCGTGCCATTTGGCTTGGCCAGGTGTCTCCTGGGGGTTGAAGTCTCACTTCCAGCCGTTCTGTGGAGCAGCCCCTTGACTCAGGACTACAAAGTCCATGTGGCCTTGCATTCTTGATTGCCAGCCTCCGCGTCCACCTGCTTCGAGCTGGGACTAGCAAGATGCATTTAGTAAAAATGTCTTGTTTCTTATTGGTAGTGTCGATGTTGATTGTGTATGCTTTCCCAAGTACTATGTAGGGGATTATTGCATATATGCTTTCCCAACTGTATTACATAGGGATTGTGCATTCTTTCAAGCACAAATAACGCTCGATTTACAGAGCATCTTCATATTCTCTTAATAATAATGTATTTCTCATTTGTCGATGAGGGAAAAATTTGAGAAGATGGTATTTCCTGGGTCACACACCTACAAATAAAACGTAATATATATTTTTATAAATAAAAAGATATTACATTTAGTTATTATAGTTTAATCCTCTCAAGATCTATATGAGAGAAATAGCCATTTTCATATGCATTTTCCAGATTAGAAACCTAAGGCAAGAAAAGTTAAGCAACGTGTACAACTTAACTCAGCTAGTTAATAGAAGATTGTAATCCAGTCTGCTTGAGGAAGCCCAGCCTTTCTGAGTACAGAATTTGGAATCTTTCCATTATACCATGTTGCCTTTGTAGTTAGACATTAAATGTTAGTGCTGCAAAAGCCTCTGAGATCATTTAAATCTAAAGCAAAGATCTTGGATCAGTTCCTGGCATACAGTAAAGGTTCCACAAATGTTAGCTATATATAGCTTTATAATACCTTTATTTTAGATATGAGGAAACTAGCTCAGGTGGAAAAGCAGTTTGCCCAACGTCACACAGTTGGTCTGTGTCAGAGATGAGACCAGACCCAAACATCTTGTTTCCAAGTCTGGGGTTATATTCATTCTACCATCAGTCATCTATCAGGAATGCCAGATGAGAAACTGTTTAGATAATGGTTTCTCCACTAATTTATTCTTTCTAGGCCACAGACCAGGACCAATTGTTGTAAAATCTCTTTTCTTATATTGGTAAGGATAAAATATTTCCTTAATTCTTCAAATGTTTTTTGAGCATCTTTATTAGCTCATTTCTCTTTAGTTGCAGGGCCTCATAGATAAAAAGTAGCTAATAGGCTAGGGCTAGAAGAACCTTATAAATCATCAAGTCTAACTTCTTCATTTCAAAAGTAAGGAAAGTGAGGTACAACATGGTCCACAGTGTTTATGTCATGCCCTTGTGTCAAAAGCATTCTGTTTCTGCAAGGTGGCACGTTTCTGGAGGCCTCATTGTACTGTATGTGACCCTTTAGTTTCATGCTTTCTTTCACTTTGTATCCTTGTCTTCACTTTATTCCTGTAACTGTTTGGTGGAATGCTTTATGAAATGTTTCTGTGTCTATATCTTTATTTTTATGTACATGCAGCTTCAATATGCTCCATTTCTATTTTGGGAATTAATCTTGTTTTGGCTCCCAGTATTCATTTCTCTTTTGTTCTTTTAGACACTTGAGAACAAAGTCTAATGCTCTGTTTGTATTCACATTAAAATCTAACTGTCTTAATGTCGGGTCAAGTCAGAAATGAACACGAGTTGTTTGAATTGTACAAGACTTTTGTTTTAGAAGGCACATTGGCCCTTTAAGTTATGTATTCACAGACAATAAAGCAGATAACTCTCACCTCTCGTGTGTGAAAAATGATTTCTACATAATGAGATGATAAAGTAACAGTTTGATAAATTACTGGTTAAACATTCCCGAGACCGTCACTATGGGAGACATTCTCCCCATCACCCCTTGTCTGCCCAGCACGGTCCTGGCTGACAGTCTGACCAATCAGCTTTCAGCACAGTGCCTGACCACTAGTACACTGTGAAAAAGTATTTGTAGAATTGCATTCATAGCACTTCTGAGCTCTTTTCCCACATCTTTCCCCTGAATCTCAATTTTCTCTTTCAATGTAGAAATGCAGCTTTGAAATATAAGATGTAGCAGGTTACTATCAATGTCTACATTGCAGAGAAAAATCTCAGCCTTTGAGGTCATCTTCTGAGGGGCTGTTTCTTTGGGCATGTCTAGGTCTGTGACTTCTAAAATGAGAAAGTGATCCAAATAGAAAAACATAGCATAGAGTCAATAGAGAGTGGTAGTCTAGAGGCCTAAGATTTAAATCCCAGCTCTGCCTCTTAGAGGTTTACTTAGCCCTTGGTTTCCTCTTCTGTAAAACAAGGATAACAAGCATTTCTGCCTCATAAAGTGAGAATGAAGACTAAATAAAATAGTGTGTTTAAAGCTTTGAGCATGTTGTCAGGCACTCAATAGCTTGCATTCAGTAGCTGAAGAGTAACTCTTATTTTGTTGTTAATAATACAAACTAGCATATGAAAACATACTTATTCAAGATTGAAACCAGAGACATACACCTATTTTATAAAAGGATTTGTCATTTATTTTCTTAGAGTAGCCAGCTTGGTCATCACATATCAAATATGAAGTTAACTTTAACTCCTGATGACTCATCTTGTCAGCCTAGTGAACCTCTCTTGTGTAGGCCAAGAGGTAGTGAAGCTTTTGGCTCTGAATTGCCTGCTGAGAGGTCCCTGGTCTCTGGTTTCATCTATAGATTTTATCTTGTGTTGAAAAGCAGCTGACTTCTGTCACTGGGGCCTTCTGTCCACTTTTAGAAAGGAGTGGGCCTATCCTGGAGCCCCAGGATTGAAGTGAAGCAATTGTCATCTAGCTGGTGAGTAATCCTGGGGCAACAGCCATGTGGACGTGGTAGTGCTTTTTTCTAAAGCTGACAACTTCAATAGCCACGAGGTTACTGATTGAGAGGTGACTTATAGAAAAGGGGTGGTGCAGGGAATGGGGAAGGAGAAACAAAATGAGGATTATAGCAAGAATAAAGAGCAGATGAACAAAGGAAACAGTTCGGGCCCTCCATTATCCTAAGCATGTGTTTACTGAGCAGGTACATCCTCCTCCTAGCTCTGTGGCAGGCACTGCACTATTATGCACTAGTGATACAGTGTTTCAGTGTGGCTGACATGGAGGTGGTCATGGTGGTAGGAGGTATATTCTAGACACAGAAGGACTGGAAGGAAGGAAGGAAGGATGGGAGGAAGGAAGGAAGGAAAGAAGAAAGGAAGGAAGGTAGAGTGTATTGGGATCTGATGAGCAGAATGAATGTCTTTGTGCCTGAGGTCTACAAATCAGTGAACGAGTGAGGTGGGACAGGTGAGGCTGCAGAGGCAGGAATGGGTGACATTGTGCAGAGTCCAGTTTCCTGAACTGTAAAAGAATTTTGCACTTTATTCCAAGGGCATTTGGGCAAGCATGTAAAAGTCTTTAAGTGGGGAAATAAAATGAATGGATTTTTTTTTTTAAAACATTTGGATGCAGAATGGATGATGAATTTGTGAGAGGTAATAATTGATGTGGGAAAACTAGGTAGGTCTGCTCTTCTTTATTTATAATGTGCATATGAATCTCCTGCTGATCTTAAAATCTGATTCAGCAGATGTAGGATGGGCCAGAGATTCAGTATTTCTAACAGGTAGATACTGCTGGTCCCATGGACTATACTTTGAGTAGCAAGTAAGAGACTCTTGAGCTTTCTATTTAGGTGAGAGATGATGTTGATTAAGAGACTGGACTCCAGAGAGCAGAAGACTTTGATTCTAATCTTGGTTTTACCATTTACTTGCTGTGTGACTCTGGGGAAAGTGATCTAATCTCTTTGAGCCTCGTTTTCTTTATTATCTGTGAAATAGGGGTAATAATTTTATTGCTTTAATCATGTTTTAAATTTTCAGTGAGGTCACCCATGGAAAGCGTTACCATGCTTAATACAGTGATTGGCACTCAGTGAATGGTAGCTTTGATTTTACTCTTATGGTTATTAATGAAAATCATGATATTATGTACCCTGCTCCATGTTTTCTTGTTTATCATATTTTTGAATACTATGTGGAACAGATTACCTTTAATTCTACTGCTTTTTCTTCTGTTTCACGTGTGAAGTGCCAAATCCTTTGTAACGATTTGAGTATTATGGGCAAAATAGATACATTTCTCCCATGCAATTGTCTTTCTCTGAATTTAATGGAAAAATCTAGGATCCTTAAAATACCATTTTATATGTGCTTAAGACAAGAATTTGAGGCATCTTACCTCCTAATGTAAATTTATATAGCCCAATTATAGTGTGTGCTTCTTTACATAGTTTTAAACTATTTGGATTGCTGTCCAACCAGTGATTCTCAGCCCTTGCTGCAAGTTAGAATCACCTGGCGCTGGTCCTTTCCAGAAAAATCAAAGTGTGGGAGGAGAGGCAGGAATTGGTAATTTCTTTTTTAAGTTTCCCAGGTTATAATGAAGTGCATCTAGGATTGAGAACCACCGATTCTAAAAAGCCTAACATCATGAAATGAATCAGGTACAATCTAAGGGCCTGGTTGGGAAATGAAATAATCTAGAAAGCAGCATTATGAAGGCTTTGGGAGTGGAAGAGATAATCAGCCTAGTCACAAAGCTTGCTTGGAATGTGATGAACTATATGTTGTGCCCTAGGTTATCTCTGAGATTGCTTTCCAGGGCACTCCCCATGCCTTTTTATCTCTAGCTGTGTGCACCTGAGTCAGGATTCTTCTTAATGTTGAGTTTCAGACTGCATTTCTCTTTCTGGTATTTAGTTCGTTCCATTCCTCATAGCTGAAAGAAAAAAAGTATTAACCCGTGAAAACTATGTTCAAAAGAAACTGAGTTACATGTTTTCATGAGCTGTGGCCATGTTATTGAAAAAGTTTTAAAGTATTGTTCAGATAAAATACAATCCATTTTTACTAGTAACATTCTTTTTTAGAAATTTTCTTTTTATTGAAGTATAGTTGATTTACAATGTTGTCTTAGCTTTAGGTGTGTATCAAAGTGACTCAGTTATTCTCTTCCCACATTCTTTTCCATTATAGGTTACTACAAGATATTGAATATAGTTCTCTGTGTTGTATAGTAGGTCCTTGTTGTTTCTGCAAATCCCAGACTCCTAATTTATCCCTTCCCACAACTCCTTTCCCCTTTGGTAATAATAGTTTGTTTTCTATGTCTGAGTCTATTTCCTTTTTGTAAATAAATTCATTTGTATCATTTTTTTAGGTTCCATATGTAAGTGATATTATATGATATTTGTCTTTCTCTGTCTGACTTTCTTCACCTAATATGATAATCTCTAGATCCATCCCTGTTGCTCCAAATAGCATTATTTCATTCTTTTTTATGGCTGAGTAATATTCTGTGTGTGTATGTATGTGTGTGTGTGTGTATATATATATATATACACACACACACACATAAATATAAAATGTCATCTTTATCCATTTATCTATCAAAGGACGTACAGGTTGCTTCCATATCTTGGCTGTTGTGAATAAAGCTGCAGTGACCATTGGAGTGCATATATCTTTTCAAATTTGTGTTTTTGTTCTCTTTGGGTAAATACCCAGAAATGAAATAGCTGGATCATATGAAAGTTCTATTTTTAATGTTTTGAGGAACCTCCATTCTGCCTCCATGGTGGCTGCACTAATTCACAGTACCACCAATGAGGGTTCCCTTTTTCCCACATCCTGTGCCAACACTTGTTATTTGTTGTCTTTTTGATGATAACCATTTTGACAGGTGTGAGGTTGTATCCCTAGTGGTTTTGATTTGCATTTCCCCGATGATTAGTGATGTTGAGTATCTTTTCATGTCTTTTGGCCATCTGTATGCCTTCTCTGGAAAAACGGCTATTCGGGTTTTCTGACCATTTTTTAACGAGGTTTTTTTTTTTTTTTGATGTTGAGTTGTATACATTTTTTGTATATTTTGGATATTAACCCCTTATTGGCTTTATCATTTGTAAATGTCTTCTCACATTCAATAGGCTGCTTTTACATATTGTTGATAGTTTCCTTCAAAAGCTTTTTAGACTGATGTAGTCCCATTTATTTATTTTTGCTTTTGTTTCCCTTTCCTGGGAAGACATCCAAAAAATATTGCTAAGACCAGTGCAAAAGAGTGTACTGCCTGTGTTTTCTTCCAGAAGTTTTATGGTTTCAGGTCTTAAATTAAAGTCTTTTTTTAAAAATTGAAGTATAGTCAGTTACAATGTGTCAATTCTGGTATACAGCATAATGTCCCAGTCATATGCACATTCATTTTCGTATTCTTTTTCATTAAGGAATTAATGAAAAATTACAAAGTATTGAAGATAGTTCCCTGTGCTATACAGAAGAAATCCATTTTTTTAAATCTATTTTTATATATAGTGGTTAACATTTGCTAATCTCAAACTCCCAAATTTATCCCTTAACACCCTCTTTCCCCAGATAGCCATAAGATTGTTTACTATGTCTGCAGGTCTGTTTCTGTTTTGTAGATGAGTTCATTAGTGTCCTCCTTTTTCTTTCTAAATTCCACATATGAGTGATATCATATGGTATTTTTCTTTCTCTTGCTGCTTAGTTCAGTTAGAATGACAACTTCCAGATCCATCCATGTTGCTGCAAATGGCATTATTTTATTCTTTTTTAATTGCACTTTATAAATATACCACAACTTCTTTATCAAGTTATCTGTCAGTGGACATTTAGGTTGCTTCCATGTCTTAGCTATTGTATATAGTGTTCCTATGAACTTTGGGGTGCATGTATCTTTTCAAATTAGAGTTCCCTCCGGATATATGCCCAGGAGTGGGATTACTGGATCATATGGTAAGTCTATTTTTAGTTTTTTGAGGACTCTTCATACTGTTTTCCATAATGGCTGAACCAAACTGCATTCCCACCAGCAGTGTAGGAGGCTTCCCTTTTCTGCACCCCATCTCCAGCATTTATTGTTTGTGGACTTTTGAATAATGGCCATTCTGACTGGTGTGAGGTGATACCCATTGTGGTTTTGATTTGCATTAGTGATAATTGAGCATTTTTTCATGTGCCTATTGGCCATTTATATTACATGAAAATCTTTAATCCATTTTGAGTTTACTTTTGTGTATGGTATGAGAAAGTTGTTCAGTTTGATGCCATTGCATGTAGCTGTACAATTTTACCAACACTATTTACTGAAGTGATTGTTTTTTTCCCCTCATTATATATTCTTACATCCTTTGTTGTAGCTTAATTGACCATGTAAGTGTGGGTTTATTTGTGGGCTCTCTGTTCTGTTCCATTGATATATGTGTCTGTTTTTGTGCCAGTACCATACTATTTTGATTACTGTAGCTTTGTAGTATAGTTTGAAATCAGGGAGCATGATACTTCCAGCTTTGTTTTTCTTTCTCAAGATTGTTTTGGCTATTCGGGTCTTTTGTGTCTCCGTATGTTTTGGAATTATTTGTTTTGGTTCTGTGAAAAATACCATTGGCATTTTGATAGAGATTGCATTGTATCTGTAGATTGCCTTGGGTAGTATGGTCATTTTAATGTTATTAATTTTTCCAATCCATAAGCATGGTGTATCTTTCCACTTGTTTGTGTCATCTTCAGTTCCTTTCATCAGTG
This sequence comes from Vicugna pacos, assembly GCF_048564905.1. NCBI lineage: Eukaryota > Metazoa > Chordata > Mammalia > Artiodactyla > Camelidae > Vicugna > Vicugna pacos. The sequence goes on along the minus strand of NC_133003.1, from coordinate 30,722,539 downwards.
GCTTATAGTTTTCCAAGTATAAGTGTTTTACCTCCATGGTTAGATGTATTCCTAAGTGTTTTATTCTTTTTTGATGTAATTATAAATGGGATTGTTTTCTTAATTTCTCTTTCTGATAGTTTCTTGTTAGTGTATTGAAACACAACAGATTTTCATATATTAATTTTGCATCCTGCAACTTCACTGAATTCATTTATTAGTTCTAATTTTTTTGGTAATATCTTTAGGATTTTTGCATATATGTATATATCATGTCATCTGCAAACAACAACACTTTTACATTGCTTTTAAATTTGGATTCCTTTTATTTATTTTTCTTGTCTGATTGCTCTTGCTAGAATTTCCAGTATTTTTAGAATAAAACTGGTGAGAGTGGGCATCCTTGTCTTGTTCCTGATTTTAGAGGAAATTCTTTAATCTTTTGACCTTTGAGCACAATGTTGGCTATAGGTTTGCTATATATGACACTTATTATATTGAGGTATGTTCCCTTTATACCCACTTAATTTTTACCATAAATAGATGTTGGATTTTGTCAAAAACTTTTGATATATCTATTATGAGTCATGATTTTTATTTTTCAGTATCACATTGATTGATTTGTGGATGTTAAACTATCTTTGCATCCCTGGGATAAATCCGACTTGATTGTGGTGTCTGATCCTTTTAATATATTACTGAATTTGGTTTGTTAATGTTTTATTGAGAATTTTTGCATCTGTGTTCATCAGTGGTACTAGCTTGTAATTTTCTATTCTTGTGGTGTCTGATTTTGGTATCAGGGTGATATTGGCCTCAGAGAATAAGTTTAGAAGCATTCCTTCCTCTTCAATTTTTGAAATAGTTTGAGAAGGATATGTGTTAGCTCTTCTTTAAATGTTTGGTAGAATTCAACTGTGAAGTTGTCTGGTCTTGGACTTTTGTTTGTTGGTAGTTTTTAAAATTACTGATTCAATTAATTAGTGTGTTATGTTTCCTATTTTTCTCTGATTTAGTTTTGGGAGATTATATTTTTCTAGGAATTTATTTCTTCCAGTTATCCTTTCTATTGTATAATTGTTCATAGTAATCTTTTATGATCCTTTGTATTTCTGTGATGTTGGTTGTAACTTTTCTGATTTTATTTATTTGATCCCTCTCTCTTTTTTCTTGATGAGTTTGGCTAAAGGATTATCAATTTTGTTTATCTTTTCAAAGAATCAGCTCTTAATTTCACTGTTGTTTTCTGTTGTTACTTTTAGGCTCTATTTCATTTATTTTTTTGCCCTGATCTTTACTATTTCTTTTCTCCTAACTTTGGGTTTGCTAGGTCTCTTTCTACTTTCTTTAGGTGTAGGGTTAGATTATTTATGTGAGATTTTTCTTGTTTCCTGAGGAAGACTTGTATCACTATAAACTACCGTCTTAGAACTTCTTTTCTGTGTCCTGTAGATTTTAGATCATTGTGTTTCCATTTTCATTTGTCTCCATGTGTTTTTGATTTCCTCAATGACCCATTGGCTGTTTAGTAGCAAATTTTTTAACCTTTATGTGTTTGTGGTTTTTTTCTTTGCAGCTTTTTCCTTGTAGTTAATTTCTAGTCTCATGCCATTGTGGTTGGAAAAGGTACTTGTTATGATTTCAGTCTTGTTAAATTTACTGGAACTCATTTTGTGACCTATCATATGATCTATCGTGAAGAGTGTTCCATGTGCATGTGAAAAGAATATATTCTACTGCCTTTGGGTGGAATCCTCTATATATCTATTAAGTACATTTGATCTAATGTGTCATTTAAGACCATTGTTTTCATATTCTGTTTGGATGATCTATCCATTAACGTAACTGGGGTGTTAAAGTCCCTTACTATTATTGTGTGACTGTCAACTTCTCTCTTTATGTTTGTTATTATTTGCTTTATGTAGTTAGTTGCTTCTATGTTGAGTGCATATATATTTACAAATGTTTTTATCTTCTTGTTGAGTTGATCCCTTTATCATTATATAATGTTCTTCTTTGTTTCTTTACAGTCATTGTCTGTTTTATTTGGTGTAAGTATTGGTACCCTAGCTTTATTTCATTTCCATTTGCACATTTTGTGTGTGTGTATGTATGTATGTAAATGAGAGTTTATTGATGAAGATCAGGTCAAACTTCCCACAAACCACACTTTTCCCAAGAACAGATCTCAAAAACAGGTACCTTTTTCCATCCCCTCACTTTCAGTCTGTGTATACCTTTAGATCGGAAGTGAGTCTCTTGTAGGCAGCATATATATAGGTTTTAAAAATTTTTTTTCCATTTCCTCTGTGTCTTTTGCTTGAAGCATTTATTCCATTTACATTTAAAGTAATTATTGATAGGTATATACTTACTACCATGTTATTAATTCTTTTCTGTTTGTTTTGTAATTCTTTTTTTGTTTCTTCTTTTGCTTTCCCCCTTTGTGGTTTGATTAGTGTCTTTAGTATTTTGTTTGAATACTTTTTTTTTTTGGTGTGTGTGTCTATTATAGGTTTTTGGTTTATGGTTACCATGAGGTTCATATATATCAACATATATATTAGATTTTTAAAAGATGATCTCTTAAGTTTATAGGCATTCTGAAAATCCTGCATTTTTATCTCCCCCCCACATTTAATGTTTTGGCATCATATTTTGCATCTTTTTGTTTTGTGTATCTGTTAACTACTTATTGTGAAAGTAGATTATTTAACTACTTTTGTCTTTTAACCTTCATACTAGCTTTATAAGTGGTTGATCTTTTACTGTATGTGTAACTTCACCAATGAGATTTTTCCCTTTTATAATTTTCATATTTCTAGTTGTAGTCTTTTCCTTTTTACTTAGAGAAGTGCCTTTAACATTTTTATAAAACTGTTTAATGGTGGTGGACTCTATTAGCTTTTGCTTATCTATAGAACTCTTTATATCTCCTTCAAATCTGAATGGTAGCCTTGTTGGTTAGCGTATTCTTGTTTGTAGATTTTTTTCCTTTCATCACTTTGAGTATATAGTATTATTCCATGGTCTGCAAAATTTCTGCTGAAAATTCAGTTGACTTAATGGGAGTTCCCTTGTATGTAACTAGTTGCTTTTCTCTTGTTGCTTTTGATTCTTTGTCTTTAATTTTTGCCATTTTCATTATAATGTCTTTGTGTGGCCCTCTCTAGGTTCATCTGGTTTGGGAATATCTGTGCTCTTTGGACCTGGATGTTTGTTTCTTTTCCCAAGGTAGGGAAGTTTTCAGCTAATACTTCTTTACATAAGTTCTCTACCCCTTTCTCTCTCCGTTCTCCTTCTGGAATCCCTATAATATGAATGTTAGTGCCCTTGATGTTGTCTCAGAAGTCTCTTAAACTCTGCTCATTTTAGAAAATCCTTTTTTCTTTTTTCTGTTCAGCTTGGGTGATTTCATTACTCTATCTTTCAGCTCACTGATCCATTTCTTTGTATCTCTAGCCTATACATTCCTTCTAGTGTATTTTTAATTTCAGTTATTGCATTCTTCAGCTCTGTTTGATTCTTCTTTCTATTTGCTAGCTCTTTGTCAATCTTCTTACTCATCCATTCTTTTCTCTACTTCCTTGAGTATCTTTATGATGATTACCTTGAACTCTTTTTGGGGTAGATTGCTTATCTCTACTTCAATTATATCTTTTTCTGAGGTTTTGTCTTGTTGCATTGTTTAGGACATATTCCTCTTTCTCTTCATTTTGCCTGTGTGTTTATTTTATGTGTTAGGTGGATCAGTTATATTTTCTGATTCTGGAGAAATGGCTTCATGTAGGAGATGTCCTATGAGGCCCGGCAGCACACTTTCCTTGGTCATCAGAGCTATATGTTCTAGGGGTGCTCCTTATATAGATTGCTTGTCTCATGTTGTGATGGGGCTAACTACTCTGGGCACACTGGCTTGCCCCTGGCCTACTTGGCTGCCTGGTTTTGTGCAGTGACTGCTGTCCCACTGATGGGTGGATCTGGGTCCAGGCAATGGCTAGCTGCATGGCTCCAAGAGATCCCATGGCTGATGATAGCCCACTGGTGGGCAGAGTTAGGTTCCTGAGCATCTGGCTGGAGGGCTATGGGCACTTGGGGCTGGTGGCATCCTGCTGGTGGGTAGGTAAACCCCCTGGGCTAATAGGCTAGAGGGAGGACTCCAAAATAGTGCTTGTTAGCACCAGGTCTTTATAGAACGACCTCCCCAGAATGGCTGCCACTAGCAACTGTGTCCTCAGAGGGCATTCCAGTTGCCAACTGCCTCTCCAGGAGGCTCTCCCAGATCAGAAAGTGGGACTGACATAGGCTCCTTTCAAATTACTGCCCTGCACTGGGACTCAGAACATGTGAGATTTTGCACTCAACCTTTAAGAACAAGAGTCTTTATTTCTCACAGCCCTCTGGCTCTTCCATATAGAAGCCCTGCTGAATTTCAAAGCCAAGTGTTCTGAGGGCTTGTCTTCCTGGTGCAGGACCCCTGTCTGGGGAGCATGATGTGGGCCTCAGACCCCTTGCTCCTTAGGAGAACCTCTACAGTTATGATTATCCTCCCATTTGTGAGTTGCCCACCCAGTGGTGGGGGTCTGGACTAGACTGTCTTCACCCTTTCTGTCCATCTCATTGTCACTCCTTCTTTGCCTATTTAGTTTTGAAGAATCTTTTCTGCTAGTCTTCAGGTTGTTCTCATAGATAGTTGCTCTGTAAGTAGTTGTGATTTTGTTGTGCCCATAGGAGGAGGTGAGCTCATGGTCTTCCTACTCTGCCATCTTGGCCAGATCCCTGAATATTTATATTTAGAACTTTATATCCAGTTTCCAGAAGCATTCTTGGCCTGAAGGCATACTACCTATACAGTAATTTCCTTTTTCAGCATTCTTTGAGGTTCTCTGCTCACTAGGAGGTCATTTCACAATGTAGTAGTTTTATTTCCCTACTGTGTTGACTAGAAAAAAAGAGTGGGAGAAGTGTTTTTGCTGGAGGGTTTAATACAGTTTAAAAATTATATATTTGAAGGGTATTTGTATGTATGCCAAGGTTTTTCTTGTAATGATAAATAAGTAGGAATAGAAAAGGAAATTGAGAAATTGGTGAAGAGAAAATTGAGAAATCACAAAAGGCACATGTTGACTGTACTCTGGAACTTAATGACTCTTTTGGAGTCTTTTTCTGTGTTTATTAGTATTACTCATTATGGATTTACCTCTTTTTATTAACAATCAAGTTTCTATTAAAATTCAGTATATTTTGCACTTTCTCAGGCTCACTGCTATTGGAGCTAAAACCCATAATAGATAATGTGGAAGTATCAGTACTTCCTCATGAGGTTTAATGCATGCATATTTTAGTTGGGTACAGATGGGAGGAGAGTATGGTCTACATTCATTTCATCACTGAAGTTTGTGGTATGTGGTAAGAACACAATTTTTATTTTCTGTAAGACTTGAAGACTCCTTTGCATGTCTTCAGTTTTGAAAAAAAGAGAAAGCAAAACTCACTGCTGTCTTAAGTCTCCACATTAACTAAAGGACAGTACCTGCTTGGTTGTGCCAGGAGATGCTTGAGTAATGCCTAGAAGCTAGAGTTTGTATATGTGCTTGGAGCCCAGAGGACAGACAGAGAAAGTTGCTGGAACCTTCTGGAATAAGGTTGTTTCTCTCAGCCCTGGAGCAGTAACAATCCTTATCCAACCTCTCCCGGGAAGAAACCTAGTGAAGGAAGAGGTAGTGATCTGCAGGAGAGCAGGGAAAAACAAGAGGGAGAGAAGCAAATGCAGAGAGTAAGCAGAGGTATAACAGCAAGAAGATGGTTGGGTGGAGGGAAAGGGAAGGTTTTTTGTTTTTCATTTCACAAATATGCATGTGAATGGTGCTGTCTGAGCTTGCAGGGCTCTACACACAGAGAGGCCTGATTAATGGGAGGTGCTGTTACCTTCAGAAGAGGGGAAATGATACTGGGGCTACAAAAACAACAGGTGGCCCCTGCAGTTTGAAATCCCGGTTGCTGGGTTCTGCCAGCTGAGTGGATAAAAACAAGGCCAGGACGCTTTAGCAGCCAGTGGCCACAGATAAATCTGCAGCTGAGGCCCTCCGTGCAGGGCAGGAAGCTTCCTCTAAGCTATGGCTTCCTGTAGCCTTGAACTTCCCTGAGGCAACAGACCAAGGTTTCCCTGGCCCAGAGGAATTATTGTGATTCCTAGTGCAGATGAAACAGCTGGGTCCAACTCATATGGGTCAGAGCCTGGCTGGAATTATATACAAAAGTGGTTAGGCCAGAAGGTTTTGCATTTCTAACAGGCTCCCAGGTGATGCCAATTCTGCTTGTCCATGGGTCACACTTGGAATAGCAAAGTCCTAGGTCTTTATGGCTTCCGCTCTATTGCCATTCTGTTTTAATGTAATGAGTAGTGTTGTTTAGAGTTCACAAATACATATATTACTCTGTTGCAGGCTAGGGTGATCTCTGGCAAGTTGTTCTTCTTTGCAGAGTTTTATTTTTCTCTACAAAATGGACATAATAGTACCTACATAACAGGTAGGTATGAATTAAATGGGACAATCTCTCTTTATTGGAGATAATGCTTTGTTTATTACATTAGTATTGTCTATTTTACATCTCAAGAAAGTTTGCTCCCTGAGGGCAGAGCCCTTGATGGTCCTATCCCTAGACCTATGGTGGACAGAAAGAGTTATGTATGTCTCATCATTACCATCAAGATCTGAAAGTCTGGGTCATCCTGAGGCTGCTGCTCCGTGCAGATGGGTCATTAATGTTGTACTAGTAATAGTAATTTTCAAACGCTGGGGAGTCAACTAGGGGCTTGCAGGGAGGGAATATAGAGAGTTGCTTTCTGTCTGGCTCTGAGCACTGACTGCTGTCTTTGCTTCTCATTAGCTATGTAATCTTGAGCGAAGTACTCAACCTCTTCGCATCTCTCTTTTCTGTAAAACAAAGATGATAATACCACTTAGTACTTAGAATTTTTTTGTGAGGATCAAGTGAACCTGTTGGTGTAAAGCATGCCTTACACAGATGTGTACTCAGCACTCAATATATTAACCTGTGTTCAGTGTAATTATATCTGGAATGTTGCTCTGTCTACTTGCTGGCAAGTAGTTATCCATGTGTGCCAGTTTTCACTTTGATGATCATATCTAGCTCTTTCTCACAGTATTGTGTTATTTGGTAGATTCTCATATTTGGCCATGAGATAAATGTAGAGGCCAGCAGTTCTGGCCATATAAAGTTTACTGAAAATGTTGATGAACTACAACCCAGGAATTAGCACCAAAAATAAATGCTGGTTGATGTTAAGTACAGAGGAATATGAATCAGAAAACAAACACATCTACCATGCTGTAATATTTAAATACCTCCTCATAAACGCTAAGATTCTCATTAGTCCAACATCGGAAAAATGATAAATATTAATATTTGTCATCAAAGGAAGCTGAGAAATCAAAGCAGGGTAAACAACTGTTGTATTTCAAGGATTACATAATACTGAACTCTATTTTTAAAATTTCTCCACGAGACGATTTAATTATTTTTATCCAGTGCACAAACTAGGAAAGATGTGCATTTAGTCAGAAAAGATTCAGGCGATTTGCTGATTCAGATCATGCTCTCCAAGACTTGGACTGTGTTGTGTTTTGTGTCTGTAAAAGAGACCCACACATGCCTGAGTCAACCTTCTTCTTCATTGATCTCCATCTATTTCAGGAGAATTATGTTGGAAATTGGCTCTGGGTAGATCCAAAGGGCACTGGATGCTTCCTGCCTTTGCTGTGGATTCTGTCCCCAAGCTTCTCTACTCTTCCCAGTTCTGAATGTGTCAGGAAGCGTGTGCAGCATTCCTCAGGGTCAGGAGGGAGCAGAGGGAGAGACAATAGGCTGGTGCCATCACTCTGCAGCTGTCAGGATCTCCCTTCCTGCTTTCACACTGTCTGACATGGGCGACTCAACGTGAGAGGGCCTCGCCATGCCACAAGAACACTGTCCTGGGACTTGGGAGACCAGGGTTTTAGTTCTGGCTCTCTCACCTCATTATGCAAGTCGTGTCCTCTCTCTGGGCCTCCCTTTCCACATCTGTAAAGTTAGGGACCTGGATCTGATAATTCTAAAGTCCTGTGCCTCTCCAAAATCCTACGATCAGGTGGAGAGCTTCAGGGATGTGATAAGCCTTTCCCCTTACCCTCTGAAGAAGGGTAATTGCCTGGCAAGGCTGGCTTTGGGGCCAGACAGACCTATATCTTGCCTTAGCTAATTTACGTAAGTTCTTAGTCTTCTCATCCACTAAATGGGAATAGTACAAGGATGTTGTAAACACAAGAGATGTTCAGAAAGCATTTAGTGCTGGGTTTGGCACATCACTGGGATTTAATGATACTGTAGTTTTGTTGTTGTTACTATGTTTTTATTTTATTATTACTATTCTTATGTATTATGTTTATGTCTTGTCTGAGCACTTTTCTCTTTGTGACTCTGTTTTCTCATCTGAAAAATAGGGATAATAAGAAAACTGACCTCACTGGTTAGTTGTTAGGATTATATGAGGTAATACATGAAAATACATGGGATGCTTCCTAGTACCTAGTTAACAGGACATCAAATACATGTTAGCAGTGGTTTTAGAAGTCATTTTTATTATTAGTCACAATATGTTGAATAATGTAGTGCTTTTTCCAGAGAACTAGATAAGACAAAGTGAATAAGGTAGTTACTTTCTCTAATACACATGGTGAAGCAGATTTCCAGTGGTCTGAAAGACCCAATATTTTCCCTATGCATACCATTTAGAATAGGGAACAGTAAATAATGTCAAATCTATACTTAAAGTCAAGTATTTGTATCCCACATGAGTTCTTAAACCTGGATGCTGGAGCTTCCTTAGAATCAAATGTTCCATGTAGATATACAAAGGAAACCAAAATAGTAGCTCGAAAAGATAGCTGCATCCCCATGTTTACAGCAGCATTACATATAATAGCCAAGACATGGAAACAACCTAAGTGTCCATTGATGGATGAATGGATAGAGAAATTCTGGTATTTATATATACAGTGGAATATTATTCAGCTATAAAAATGAGGAAATTCTACTATTTGTAATAACATCGATGGACCTTGAAGGCATGATGCTAAGTGAAATAAATCAGAGAGAAAGGTAAATACTATAGAATCTCACTTATATATGAAATCTAACAAAACAAAACACAACCCCCCCCCCGCCCCAAACCTTCACCAAACTCATAGGGAAAGATCAGATTTGTGGTTATCAAAAGGTACAAACTTCAGTTACACAATAAATAAGTATTAGGGATATAACATACAACATGATGACTGTAGTCACTGCTATATGATATATTAGAAAGTTGTTAAGAGAGTAGATGCTAAGCGTTCTCACTACAAGGAGAAACTTGCTTTTCTTTTTATTGTACCTTTATGAGATGATGGGTTAACTAAATCAATTATGGTAATCATTTCACAATATATATAAATCAAACTATCATGCTGTACACCTTAAGTTTATGCAATGATGTATGTCAATTATTTCTCAGTAAAACTTGGGGAAATATGATATATCTACAGTGGGGAAATGGGCAAAATAGAAGACAAAATAATGGAACACAGATACTTCTGGGTATAACAACAGGGAAGTAGGAAGCAATGAGGCAAGAGATTTGCTTTTTAGTTTTTTCTGAAGTTTATATATTGCCATTTAATTTAAATGATTATATATATTACCTTATAATAAATAAAACATATTTTGTTAAAAGTAAAAAAAAAAATCTAATGTCTCTGGCCCATGATCTATTTCCACTTATGAGTTAAAACCAAGTTAGAAGAGACCTTAGTTTTTATCAGGTTACTATAAGCCAGGACCGAAACTAAGACCTTTGTGCAAATTCTTTCATTTCATCCTCACAGCCACTCAAGGAAGTAGATACTCTTATTATCCCTGTTTACAGATGAGAAAACTGAAACAGAGGGGTTAAGTAAGTGCTTAAGGACACCCAGCTGGCAGGTGGTGGCACTGTGATATGGATGCATGTCATCTGACTTGGGAGCTTAAGCTCCATTAGCTGATATCCTCAGCTGGTTGAAAGATCAAACCTGCTTGATGGCTACTTTTCTTGTATAATTAAGTCCGATAGATCATGACAAGAATGTCAATGGACTTGCTTTTTACCAATTGACATAGCAAATTAACATTCATTTATTGTTTCCAAGATCATTCTATTTCATGTAAAGGGCAGAATTTCAATGTAGAATAGACTTATTTAAGGAATCAGCAATATTTTTCTCAAATTGGCAGCATAAAAACTATATTTATGGAATTAAAATATAATGCATTTATATAATGCAAATTCACTTGGAAACAAAATTTCTTTATCTTTTTCTGTAGCTTGGCTTGCAGCTGTTGGCATCATTCTATTTTTAGAACACAAAAATGAATTGTTTCTTGTTGACTCCATTGGATCTGTAGGCAGACACTGGACAAAGTTGCTGTCAATGAGGCCAACATCTTGGTTGGAGGCCCAGATTATTTTATAAGAAGATGCTATCTGAAAAAAATTTTTCTTACCAACTGTATAAGAAAATAAATTTATTTTAAAAGATGAAGAAAGACAAAAATGCCCCCAAAATGAAGTTACATTGCCATTCCACTCCCTCATGATAGCACTATCAATATTTCAGTGTATATCCTTTCCATTTTAAAAGAGACCTGTCAGTCTGTTGGGTTTTTTTTACATTATTTTTTCTGGGTGGGGGAGGTAATTAGGTTTGTTTGTTTGTTTGTTTGTTTATTATTTAATAGCGTTACTAGGGATTGAACCCAGGACCTTGTGCATACTAAGCAGGCACTATACTACTAAGCTATACACCCCACCCTATCTTTTTAAATTGTATGTGTATATTTGTTTGTTCTGTTAGTTTTCTAAGTTGGGAATTACACTTTACTTGTAGTTTTGTTACCTATTTTTCACTCGTCAAGGTATAGTGTGCATTTTCCTATGTCATTAATGACTGTAAGTACTCCACTATTAGAACATGCAATTATTTTTAACCTATCCTAATTGTTTAACATTAGATTTCCCCCACCTCTGCTTCTGATATATGTTAATGAGGATTATTTGCATATATACATAATCTCACTCATGATTGCTTTCTTAGGATACGTTCTCAGAAGTGGAAATGTTGGGTCATATTGTAAGCTGTAGGAGAAAGTACCTAGTTTTTCTTCACTGTAGGCATTGCTCCCCTGTTCATCTAGAATCCCCACTAACAGATACTCCTGGGCTCTGTTTCCTGGGAGCTTAGAGGAGAGACTATGGATCAGGAAGCTGGTGGGGCCATTAACAGTATCAGTTTTGAGGCTCTACTCATCGATCAAAATAAACTTGTTGGGTTGCTGGTACTAACCTTAACATATTTTGTATTTATATGTTTTACTCTGTCAGCTCAGAATGCTTTCAGCTGCAAGTAACAGAAAACTTGACTTATGGTGGTTTAAAAAATTAGAGGATTACTTCTCCAACATATTAAGAAATTTAGAAATGTGTGGTGCTATAGCTTTAGTTCAGCAGCTCAGAGATGTCAAGGAGAATGTGTCTACAGTGTTCTTGTCCTTTTCTTAATGATCACAGGATGGCTGTGGTTGAAGTGGGCATCATGCTTGTGTTCACGGCATCAGGGAGGGGTGAGAGAACAGATGACCAAGACACTTTTTTGATCTTGGGAGCTGTTAGCCTGATTTTAAAAAGTGGTGATTTTTTTCTTATTGCAGAAGTAATATATGTTCATTATAGAAAATATAGTTTACCCATAATCTTACCACCCACAGGTAATCACTGCTCTCATTTTGGTGTTTACCCTCCCAGCTTAGTTATAAATATATAAAAAGTGGGATTTTTTATTTATGTACTGCCTCATAACTGGCCTTTTCCATCAGCATCTATCTCAGTGCCTAGCACCTGGCAGATGTTTTAAAGATTTTACTAAAAATTTAATGAATAATTTAAATAATATACTATGAATATTACTTTCCTGTATCTCTCTGTAGTCTTTACAGTACATGTTTTATAGTATAATTTTTAACAGCCACACATCCCTCAGTTATTTAAATGTTCTGTAATTTATTTGACTGGATCTCTATTATTTTACATGTAGACTTAAGAAAATTTAACTATAAAAATAATACCACATTGTACATCTGTGTGAGTATGTGTGTGTGTACACAAATCTTGTTACTTCCTTAGATTAAATTCCTTTCAGAAGTGGAATCACTGGGTCCAAGGAAATGCCAGTTTTAAGGTCCTTGATATATATCATCAAATTGCCCTCTTCAAATGTACCATTTTACTTACTACCAGCAATGTGAGTTATTATAACCTCATTTTAGTTTTTTATTTTAATAGACATTTCTTTTCAGTAGGTAATACGTTTGTCTGATTCAAAAATCAAAACAATACAAAAGGTATAAAGTGAAATTTTGTTCCTCCTCCTGTCCCCACACTCCCATTTCTGCCCCCATTTCCCTTAGGGTAGCCACTTTTACTAGTTTCTTTTGCATCTGTTCAGTACTTTTCATGGATACAGGCAAATATGTATGTAAATCATTTTCCTTCCTTTCTTACACAAAAAGTAACACCACATACACACTGTTCTGTATCTTACTATATTTGGTTTGACTACTGTATAGTGTTATAATATGTGAATATTCCATAGCTTTTTTTATCTATTCTCCTGTCTAGCTTTATTTGAAACCTGTGTCTTTTCAGCCATACTGGGCCCAAGTGAACCATGTTATTCTGACCCTGCAGCTACACCACAAATAGGAGTAGGCAGCTATATCTTAATTTCCTATCGTAATTGCCTGGCCTGTTGCACATTTTGACCTAGCCTCCCAGGGTGTAGTTGGTAGTGTCTGAAATATCCTGAATTCAAGGAGGAAGAGAATTGTATAGGTAAGTTTATCCTCTTGGAAGACCCACTGGCCTGCCCTTCTCCCCTACCTGAGATTGTGAGATATTTTCAAGTTTTGGTTTAGGTAAATAGTAACTCCTCCATTCTTATCCAAGAGACAATGGCTCCCAGAAGAAATTATGTAGTATGTACTTTTTAAGGAATTAATTGTCACACAGTGCCAAGCCTGTCATATGCTCCCTCAAGAGGCTCTGGGAATCCTTCTTTGCCTCTACCAGCTTCTGATGGTTCCAGACATCCTTTGGCTTGTGGCTCTGTAACTATTTACTTCACTTGGCCTTCTATATATCTTTTCCTCCTCTGTCTCAAATCTCTATCTGCTTTTCTCTCATAAAGACACTAGTTCTTAGGGCTCACCTAGATAATGCAGGATGACCTCATACCAAGATTCTTAATACCATCAGCAAAGACCCTTTTTCTGAATGAAATAACACTTGCAGGTGCTGGAGATTTGTAGACTTATGTTTTGGGGACCACCATTCAACCTACTGTAGGCTTTGAGTCTAGTGCTTTGATTCCAGAATCTGTGCTGTGCTCTGCTAGACCATACCCTGTGAAGTACCACAGAGAAAGTCCATTTTCTCCTCCATATGGTAATAAAGGACTAGGGCTTACTTGCTCAGTGTTGTAACTTCATTGCCTTGTACAGTGCCTTGCGCAGAGGAAGTGCTCGATAAAATGAATTGGCTTTGTCAATGAACCTCCATCAAATTTATGAAGGTGGTTTTCATGCCTCTCATTACTTTTCTCCAGATTGAATATTCCCCAGATACTTCAGCTGTTGCTTCTGTGAAGTTCAGAACCTTCACCGTTCTGGCTGACCTCCTGTAGGTACTTTATAATTTGGCCAATCTTCCTCTTAAACTATGCCTTCCTGAACTCTTGATAAGATTTAAGTAATGGTGTAGAATGGGACTATTAATTCTTGTGGATGGTACACTATATTTTTAAAAGTAGCCCTAGGTTATATTCATTTTGGAGTAGCTGCTAAGGTCATTGCTGGTAATTAATGCTAAAGACACACACACACACACACACACACACACACACATTACTCTGCCATACTTGTAGCCCTACTTAGTCATGGAGCATTTAGGGCCAAATTCAGCCCTCAGTTATGCTAAGGCAGTTTTTGTTAATTTCAGATTCTGGGGATGGATTTTGAGTCTGGAAAGAACTTGGTCCAAACATCACACTCTGGGTTTTAGTACAAAGGGCAAGCATACTCATAGATAAACCCAGTTTCCTCTCTCCATTCTCTTTTGTTGAACCCATGGAAAAAAAGTTGTGTAATAAGAGACCTGAGTGATGATCCACAACAATTTTCTGCAAGAACAAATCAGGATTTTCATGACCAAATGTTAGAGAAGAAAAACTTTTTCTTCTTAATTTCCACATGTTATGGCCTGAAGTTGGTAGGTTTTTTTTTTTTAAATCACATTTACCAACTGCTTGTATTAATTTTCATGTACTTGTACCCTGAACAAATTTACGCTCTTGGTGTTGCGTGTGCTGCAAGTTTCACTGCTGTCAAAACATGTTTTTAAAAATAACCCATGGATTTTAACCAGCACAGTCAAGATAAATTAGATTTTTTTAAAAAGTAAAACCTACCTTAATATTTAGATCAGCAAAAAGATGTCGCTATGATTAACTTTTGCCTTTATGTGGCTAGATAGGACTGAGGCATACTAGAGGCATACTAATGCTTCAAAGTTCTTTTCTCTTAATCATTGAATTTTAAAAATAGTGATTAAAACAAGGAAAAGATAACTCCCAGGGTGGACTCCTTGGCTTCATTTACTCCATTATACCTTCTATTCCATCTTGAAGCCTGGTTTCTTTGAAAGGAAACATTTTGAAGAGAAAGGCCCTCTGCTTGGAACTACCCCCCCGCCACATCTTACCTTGCTACTGACCCTACCTGCGGTGGTTGCTTAAATGTCTCTTCTATAGGGAAACTTATTCTGACTGATAAGAAGGTTAGTTCTTATCTTATAAGCTCCCTTAGTACCTTGTACTTCATTTGCAGTCTTCATTACATCAGTTTCAATCACCTTGCTACTATTTGTCCTTTATCCCAGTCTGTAAACTCTGTGAGGCAGGAGCTGTGTCTGCTTTCAGCATTCTACCTAGGTCAGTGTCTGGCCCATAGTAGATGCTTAATAAATTTATGTTGACTGACTGATCAGAGGCTGCAAAGTCATTTTGGGCTTATGCAATTTTAACAATATTTGCATTTCTCTCTGTCTGTGTATACACTAAGCTAATAGCTGTGAACTCCTCTTTTCTCTTCTTTTCTTTTCTTGGGGGTGGGGTGGGGTGTATCTGCATCAAATTACTGAAGTAGAAAGAACAGTTGACATTCTGTTTTAAAGTGACCATGTATTTGACCCACTTCTTCTCTAGTAATGTCATCACGATTGTATCTCATTGCTGTCGGTTCTTGGAGGCTGACAGGCGGAACAAGTTGCTTCAGCTTACAGTCCTCATCTGTCATACAGAACAGCTTGCAGATTCTTATTATGTGAATGAAATATGGAGAGAGGGATATTTTTCTTCTTGGGCTATCAGGGTAATTGAAAGTAACTGTATCAGGGCACGGGGGGAAAATGCAGGAAAATAGACTGCTTTTGTGAAGGGCAACTTATCCACTCTCAGAACTGCAGGTGTTGAGCCTTGTCTCCAAGTGCAGAGGCTCGGGAAGTGTTTCCTGTTATCAAAAGGCCAGAGATTCACACAGAACATTCTTTTTTTTTTTTTTAAACATTTTTTATTGATTTATAATCATTTTACAATGTTGTGTCAAATTCCAGTGTTCAGCACAATTTTTCAGTCATTCATGGACTTATACACACTCATTGTCACATTTTTTTCTCTGTGATTTATCATAACATTTTGTATATATTTCCCTGTGCTATACAGTGTAATCTTGTTTATCTATTCTACAGTTTTGAAATCCCAGTCTATCCCTTCCTGCCCTCTACCCCCCTGGTAACCACAAGTCTGTATTCTCTGTCCATGAGTCTATTTCTGTCCTGTATTTATGCTTTGTTTTTGTTTGTTTGTTTGTTTGTTTTTTGTTTTTTTAGATTCCACATATGAACGATCTCATATGGTATTTTTCTTTCTCTTTCTGGCTTACTTCACTTAGAATGACATTCTCTAGGAGCATCCATGTTGCTGCAAATGGCATTATGTTGTCGGTTTTTATGGCTGAGTAGTATTCCATTGTATAAATATACCACATCTTCTTTATCCAGTCCAGAACATTCTTTCAGTAAGGAAAATGCCTTGGTTCATGTTACCACCCCTTAGTTGCCTGATGAGATACCACCACCATGGTGCCTTTGGATGTGTGTCCCCATGGGATGCAGGGCACAGGCTTTGTGTGTTTTTTAGCCAGGGAAGGGAACCGTTTTAGTATTCCAGATCAATAAACTGTAGTAGAAAATTGGAAATGTGCTATGAAAAATGATTAACTAGGGAAATTCTACTATTCCTGGATTTTAGATCAGAAGAAATAATAACATTTGACTGCTCTTCTTGTTTATATTTTATAAGCTGGGTCCTGGTGCAGTGGAACATCAGATAATACTATCTCAGTGACACTTTGCCTTCTAAATCGTCCGTTCTATGTATATAAATGAGCTTATAGAGTAGTTTTGGTTCACAGGAAGCTTTTTACTTATCATTGGTCAAAAGTACTAATGTGGTGATGGACAAAAAGCAAGGCACAATTCAGCAGTCATTCAAGTCATGACTTCGTTATATTTTGAGATAGCTTTAAAATCACTTAGTCGAATAAAACTAAAGTACTGTAACTGCCAGGTTGCTTTATCTAATTTATGAAACAGAGGCAAAGGAATCAACAATAACCCTCCATTTACCATTATTAGATTAGCTATTACTGAAACCGCAGAAAGTATATAACCCTTTACTTTGTGTTCACTTGAATTTGATTAGTAAGCTTTGATGGAACTTTTGTTTAACCAAGTGCCTTTGTTTACAACAATAAGCATGTTAAATCTTTTGTATTCTGAATTTGGTATTTTGGTATGACCGTTTTAGTACATGCCTCCCGCAAAGGCATGTTAAAGTTACAGATTTTATTCATTTGTGTTCTGTCAAACGTTTTCAATTCGGTCTTGTTAGGGTCTTGTTTTTCTTCCTGTCTTTAAGAAATGTATCTTTTCACTATACTTTTTCAAGAATATAGCCAGGCATTAACAAACATGGAACTCTTCTAAGCGCAGTTTCATAAAAATGGATTTTTCAAAATTAAATAAGCATCTGGTGGGCTGGAAATGTTTTATACCTGATATTTAAAAGATGTTTTGACTATAGCCGAAAGGAATCACTTCCTTCATGCTGTCTCCCTTGTGGATGCTGTCATATGCCACTGGGTTGTGCAGAACACAGGCTTTGAAAGGAGGCAGGCTTGGCTTTGCATCTCAGCTTTACCACTTACCTGCCGGTCATCTTGGACTTCTCCTCTTACAGAAATCAGTTAACTCTAATTGCCCTCTCCTCCGTATGTAATTGAGATCATAATAGTACTTATCTCATAGTGTTATATGTGAGGGGTTGCATGTAAAGAACTAAAAAACGTGATTGTTATTATAACTTGTGTTTGTGTGCATGTCCAAACTCTACATACATGTTGTTGACTCGACTGAAAACTTACTGACTGTAAATATGGTAGTAATAGTGGAAATGCTGTTATCCTTTCAGGACTTAATGTTCTAGTATCATGATCACATCTAGTGGTGGCATGGAGCATGGTTATCATTTTGGATCTGTTCAGAGCCGCAGCTTGAAGACAGATCACTGTGAAAGTGGTTATTTCAGTTGCTGAGATTGGAACCCATGAACCAAATCCATATTCCAAAGTAGTCTTTACTTTTAAAGTGGAATGTTAATTTCAATTCTTTTGAATTGATGTAAAAGCTAAGATAAAGATTTTTTTAAATATGAGAAATGGAAATATGTGAGCTTTCCAGTAAGCAGAGCTCCCATTGACAATTTATTGTCAGTTTTTTTATTCAGTTTATGTTTCTCATATCTGTTAAGCCTCTTTCTAACTGCCTTGCTCTCTTTGAATCTTTTATCTTCATCTCTGTCCTTTATATCCACATTTTTGGGATAGTGTAGATGGGTTTGGAGAAATCTGCACTATGTTATCCAGCATCCTTTAGACCAGTAACCCACAGAGGAGTGACAGGAATCAGGCTGGGAGATCTGGTCTTTGACATTGGTTTTCTGCAAATTTACATGGTTCTTATGGGGATGGAATTTTTCTCCTTGTATGTACCATCTTCTGTCTGCTTGAATGATGAGTCATGGAAAATGAAAACGTCCTTAACTGTGAAAGTTTCAGCAAGAAAAAATGTTAGGCCCTTGGTTGTTAGTATAATGCAAAATAAGATAGCATTTAAACAGTCTCTGCTTCAGCATCGTATTGACAATGCCCCTCACTTGAGTCAGGGATTGGGGACTTACTGAGATACACCATCTGGCAAAATACGGAAGGCCAGTCTTGTGCCAACTGGAAAAGCTGCATCAGTTCCAACTCTTGTGTGCTTTGCACATTATTGGATGCCTTGCAAAACGTTTATCACTTTTTAATTAGGAAGGACTAAGGGACTTTAGTACCCCAAAGAAATTGTCAGCAACCCAAAGACAGAAAAATTATCCAGTGGATCATAAGGGGTGGTATGTGTTTCACTTTGAGCTTGCACAGGAAAGAAGGACAGCTTCATACTAACATCTTTGCTGGGAGATATGTGTCCTTGGTCTGTCTGTACAGAACTGGGGATCTGGTCTTTCTATTATTCTGACAATTTCCCCAGCTTGTTTCTCCTTGAGCATGGCCAGGCCTTGAAAGCACATGCCAGGAGATCAGCTCTGTTCTGCTTCTTGGCCTATCATGTAAACTGTGGCCTGTCATGTTCATTAAAATGAAAATTTGTTGAATGGAATTTGCCCGACTGGCAGAATAGTTTAAATGTCTGATGTTGTTAGGCCTGGGTATAAATATTATGTTTCTATTGTTAATTAATTGCAGCGCCTCAGTACCAGTGATCCAAAATCCAATTTAGTTTGCAATAGGCCTGTGGATAAGGGCCAGAGATAATGAATGCAGAGGGAAAAAAATATATTCATAGTTTCCATTGTATCTGTCAATGTCCTCTTAGAAAAATCGCAGATTTTGGTATGTCACTATAGTGCAAGAGGGACAAAACAAGACAGAATTCAGACTCACTGTCTTTTGAAACCTTTCAAATGTTACTTAGTGTTGAATCTGTTCCACTGCTAGCCCTGAGTCTGTCCCGGCACCAAAGTTTCCAAAGGATGCTGCTTTGTCCCCTTTCTGTGATTTCCTTCCCTATCATTTCTATCCCCGAGTCTGTTGTTACTTTCTCAGCTCATTTCAGAGTTGTAGAACTGAGGTATCTCATCCTGTAACCTTGCTCAATTCTTTTTGCATTGTTCATTTTCCTCTCTTCCATTTGCCATCAACCCTTCCTTTCTTTTTCTTTTTGTCCTTTGTTTTGGTCCCCAGGCTCAACAGCCTGTCTGTCAACAGCCTGCCACTGTTTGTTAAGATCATTTTGCTTCCAAATTGAGCTGGTGGCTGAATATCACTCAGAATATCACTGCTAGAACTGTCTGCATTAGAAAGAGAAGCAGAGAGCTTGCCGCTGGGGCCCAGACCTCAAAACTGACTGTTGTTGCAAAGCTGTGAGCCAGCAGGCATTTGTGACCGCCATTCTCAACCAATATTTTGTTGAATACTTGCTGTGAGCATGGCATCTTACCCGGCTACCTCTCTGGGTTCCAAAGGCAAGTGGGTGTGCCAGGCAAAGGAGGACTAATTAAGACTTTGGAAGGCACAACTAATGTGGTCCAGTGGTCAGGGACCCTCATTTAATTCCTGGCATCATGGTCCATGCCAGGCTCGTTCTGCCCCTGCAATTATGCTAGCCAAGAAACGGGAAAGGGAAGATGAACTTTGGTCTGCGCTGAGTTTCCCTGTCCAGCAGTGTCTGTCAGATTAAAAATGAGAGGGAAGGAGGCCAGAGAATCTTCCAGATGGAGAGTTCAGAGGAGGGCACAACCAGACTCCCTTTCCACAGTGACGTAGCTGGGCCATCCAAGCACTGGGCCAGGAGCCAGGAGGAGAACAGGCTGCTGCCTGACCCTGCAGTGGCGTGGGGCCTGGCAGAACAGTTACCCTTGGCTTAGGGTGGAAGCAGATTCAAACCATGCAGGCCACGTGGTAGAGGCAGTGCATTTACCCTGAGGGCTGGGGCAGTCCAGCTGGAGGTTGGGCCCTTCATCCTGGACTCCTCTTGAAGGTCACTTCCCCAAGCCACATAGGCAACTGCAGAAACCAAATGGGGAATTGGTGTTTTCCAACCTTTCTGTTTCTTCCTTTAGAATGAACCAGCTATGTGAGAAAGGTGACCTTAGATAGGCTGGAGGCAGCAGTGACAGCAGTAGCCCTGCATCCTTGGATGGACTTGCATGTGGACAGCAGTTCCAGGCAGCAGGGGTTTGGTGAGGACACAGTGCACTGACACTGGCTGCACCTCTTGGTAGCACAGTTTTGTAACTGGATTCAGTATTCATTGAAAAGTATCCGGTATGGATA
This sequence comes from Vicugna pacos, assembly GCF_048564905.1. Lineage (NCBI taxonomy): Eukaryota > Metazoa > Chordata > Mammalia > Artiodactyla > Camelidae > Vicugna > Vicugna pacos. Next base: position 30,701,917 of record NC_133003.1, on the reverse strand, counting down.
CTCCAGGAACAGGGTTTTGCTTAAATGAGAACTATTTTTTTTCATACTAAGGCTGTCTGAGGTCTATGCAGTGACGAAATAATGAATGAGGTTAAACACTGAATATCTGGTTTGATCTTAGAAATTGATTATTTTAACGTTATGTCTATACAACCCCAGTTTCTCTTTGAGATGAACCTCTTTTTCTGAAGTTCAGGTTATTAGAGTTTGGGGAGGGTTTGTGCTATTGGGAGCAGAGCTATTTGACTTGAAATGTCATCTCACTCTAAGAAAACATACTGGGGCCACGTTAGGGCATCCCTGTGCAAATGTCACATTGTCAGAGTGTCTCCTCTTAGGAATAGAGTAGCCATGGTACTTCCCAGCCCTGTCTGGTGGTTAGAAAAAGCTACTGACTTCCCATAGCCAGGGTGCCAACCCAGCTGTGGTCATGCTCCCCGACATTGCATAGAATTTGATTTGTTTCTAACTGTTTGAATGTTACGATGCTAATTATTGCCTGATTGATATTCTGCTCCTCAGATGTCACCTAATGATTTTACAGGCTCATGCTACTTGCAAATTTACTTTTCCAGTGCCTGGCAAATATGACAGCATTGAACAGGTGTGGTGAGGATGAGTTGTGTTGTGTTTTGTGTGTGTATGTATGTGTTTGTGTGTGTCTCAGGCCACAGAATGTAGACTTCTGTGGAGAGATATCTTTTCATCTTATAAAAGAAAGACTACAAATTAAGAAAATGGAAAAAAAGAACAAAAATAAAAAACTAACCTCAAGAATTCTCAGTTTTCAGTTTTAATAGCAATACGAACTTATAATAGTCCTTTATTAAGCAAATTTCTTTGAGTGTATATTATGTGCCAGATCCTAGAGGATGTAGATTCACAAGGAACAAGGAAGATGTGGTCTGTATCTTCATGGAACTTAGGGTCTAGTGGAAAGAGTGTCACTTACATTTTCACAATATAGATCAGTTATCCATGTGACTAACAAAACTAAGAAATATTCTTATCACCCCCCGAACTTTAAATATATCAGTTTCACAAATTCTGAAAATACTCTAAAAATACATCGATATAAATGGAAATAAAACTTCTGGGAATGTATCTGAGAGGTGTCAGGTTTTGAGGGGTCTTTTCTGCTGTTTCTTGTGAGGGTTTATAAATCAGTATGCAGATTCTCAAGTGATTCCATGTGTTTAAAATACTCATTTATTATAAGGTAATTTAACGAAGGCTATGTTTTCCAACTGCCTAGTTTTCACCCATATGTAGAAAAAGGTTTAAGAATCTTCTCTTAGCTGCAAATTTACTATCATTTGAAAGAATGTTGCAGTAATTTGTCTGCAGTAACAGCTCACTGAACGTGGCGTAAGAACAGAAATGAGGGCTGAATTTATTCAGTGTCTTCATTCTTATGTCTTGTCTTCATTCCTGAATGAACAGACTTCTTTCCTCAGTGTGTAGATAATTGTTACAGACTTAAAGGTCAATAACCAACCCTTTAATGTGGCAGTCAAGACAAGTCAAGTGAGGGCTGCAGAAGGCAACAATGGAGGCAAATCCCTCAGTTCCGGGCAATATTGACTTAAAGGAAGGTGTGGTTGGATGGTTCCCAGATACAGGTTTTAATTGGGAAAAGATGAATCACAATCACAGGAGGTTTCTATATTTGAGAAAGGTGTTTGTTTAAATTCAGACCAGTTTTTAAGGGAGCTGGGGGTGGGTAATGGAGTGAGGGGCTTGAAGTTGATAAAAAAACTTTCTGAGCAGCTATTCTCTGAAAAACCACCAAGATAAATCAGTGTGTTATTGGCCTGTGTTGCTCTGCAACCTATTTGGATTCTTTTATTATTTTTTTTAATGTTTTCTTTTTTTGAAAATTTACTTATTTTATTTTTGATTTAATTTTTTTTGGCAGAGGAGGGAGGTAATTAGATTGATTGATTGATTGATTGATTGATTGATTTTAGACGAGGTACTGGGGATTGAACCCAGGACCTCATGCGTGCTAAGCGTGTGCTCTAGCACAGCTATACCCTCCCCACACTGGATTCTTTTAAATCTAGTATGTGTCTTGTAGAGGTCATATGAAGCTTACACAGTCCCCCCACCTCTAGAACAAATGGGTGTAAATTATGCATGAAGGGAGTGGGAAAAGTTATAATGCATTACTAGCTGCAGGCAAAGCGTTTTCATGGCCTGTAGAAGTTTAGGTCCTTGGATTTTTGGGGTCAAAGCAAACATGGGAAAGAGAGGACTAGTTTCAGTGGCTGGCTATTCCTGACTTTTGTCCAGGGGTAAATACTTTGGGCACTAGAGCATGAGTTTTCTGATCCTAACCTGCTCTTACTTCAGATTCTAGCACACATATTCAGATACACGTCTGGGTACCAGAAATACAAAAACTGTAGAATCCACTCATGTAGTAGACTCTTGAACAAAGAGTGGTAAGGGGCGCTGAGCAGTCGAAAATCTGTGTATGTATAACTTACAGTGAGCACTCTACCTGTGTGTGTATGTGTCCAGGATTCTGTGGATTCCACAACCACGAATTGTGTAGTACTGTAGTACAGATTAATTGAAATAAATCCATGTATAAGTGGACCTGTGGAGTTCAAACCTCATTGTTGAAGGGTCAGCTGTACTTTTTTATTTAACAAGTATTTATTGAATGACTGTTTAGTGCTGGTATGGAATCTGGGGCTCACAATACCTGGGCAGGGTGGAGTTGGTTTGAGCAATAAAAGCCGTAGGTTTTAAAGAGTTTAAACACTGATTAAGGCCATAAAACACACACATGGGAGAAAGTAATAATTTAGGACGGTAGCATGCATGCCTATCACAAGGCATTATATGACTAAGTTGAGACCAAAGCTGTTTTGGGACCAGTCCCAACACCTGTCCCTTTAACTTTCTGGGAAGTAACCTTCAGTACTGGTTACCAGCTCTCACTCTTCTGCTTTCAGCCTCTTAGTCTCAACTGGATCTTCTCATTACCTTGACATGCTCAGATTTTTTCTGTTTACAAACTGTAAAAAGAAACTCTTACCGTCCTTTGTCCTCTCGTTGCTATTTTCTTTCCTCCCCTTCACACTTGGACATGTCTAAGATTGCCCGTACTCAGTAATGATTGTCCAATACCCATTAATTATTATTGAGTTTACTAGATTTACCATCATACTTCCTAATTTACTTGTTCACCATTGCTTTCTGTTCCTCACTCCTTCCTCCTGGGATCAATTCCTCTTATTCAAGTATATCTTTTGTATTCTTTTCAGCAAAAGTGAACTGCTGTGAGCAGGAAACAATTTTTTTTTCCTGAAAAATGTCCTTATTTCTGCCATTCTTGAATGATAATCGGTTTAGCATGGCTATAGAATTTTCCTTGAACTTTTCCCCTCTTAGAACTTAGAACGTGTTATTCCACAGCCGTCTTGCTTTTATTTTTGCTTATGACAAGTGTTTTGCAGACAGTATATTTTTTTCCTCTCTGGTTAACTTTAAGGCTCTCTTTCTATCTCTGGTGTTCTGTGGTTTCCTTCTGTTGTATCTATATGTAGATTTGCTTTTATTTATTTATGGAAAATTTGCATTCATTATCTTTTTCATATTGGTCTTCTCCCTTTCTTTTGAGCTATATTTTGTTTAGCTTGTCTATGTGAAGTAGAAAGTGATACAGCTCATTCCCTACATCGTCAGACCATAAATCTGATTTTACAAAATGTAATATTATACTATTTTATCTAGTCTTTCCCCAAGTGATGTTCCTCCCAACTCTGTTGTAGCCCACATAACATGGGGGAAGGAAAATTTTTGATGTTCTCGCATGGAGGGGTCTTATCTCCTGCATTAATGCTCCAAGATTTACGTCACAGCCCCAAAGTCAGACCTTGATCTTTGGTGGTGTTCTTTGGTGGTCGTGAATCAGTGGTAATGGTTTCTATTGTGGGACAGGGGGATATGAAGGGAAATAGCCCAGCAGGGGCCAAAGCAGTTACTTAGGACATTGAAGAAAAAAAAATAACTATGGGAAAATCATGGAGTAGTTGACCATTCCCAACTACTGCACCTTAAGAGATGTTAGGACCTAGCTACAAATGAGAGAGAGAGGCGTATTCCATTCATTTTTGATTATAGCGTCAGTATATGAGAAATGTTGGACTGCTATGGAATTAGCCTCTTGAAACCTTAAGTTATTACTATTGCTTAACAAGTATAATTTACCACGTCTCCTATCATATTGACTTGTGTGTAGTCAGCACGTTGTATGTTTTAGGAGCTTTATTTAACATGTCAAGATTTAATTTGAAATGACAAGTGTGCCTTCCTCTGTTTTGTGTTTCTCTCTAGTGAGAGAAGGCTATAATCTACCTAGTGAAAGGGGGATTTTATCTGTAAGTTTGGCCACATAAACTCATAGGGACAAGGGGTGAGGTCTGGATTGGGAGGGCCTCCCAATATATAAATGAAATAGCCTCCCCCGAGTAAAACTTTTAGGGAAATGGAAATAGAATGTGTAAGAAAGATGGCAATATAAGAAATAAGATGCTTGGTAAGATTGAGTATGCTGCATAATGTTAATTTGATTTTGCTCTCTGCACTTTATAAGTTGTTCCTTCTGTTGCAGAGTTCACATCCCAAAAGATTTGACTGTAGATCTGGCTAGGTTTGTGTGATTCAATTTTGGGTAGACGTGTGTGCCGTTTTCAGTTTATGATTATGTCTTTCATTGGCCTCTTGTGCAGGAGGTATGAGGCACAAGTTTTATCAGCCATTTATTTGGCTAGCATCACACGCCATGGTATTTGGAAATTCTACTTAGAGACATGGAGAGAAAACGTTTGGTGTTTTATTCGCAGATAACTCAGTGCTTTCGTTTTTATCTCTTTGTAGCTTTGAAGCTCAGCAAAGAAGGGAAATCCACTGAGAACAGTCTGTAGAGGTAAGTGTATTTATTACATGGCCTTGACAAACATTGCCTTTACAACATTGATTTTTCTTTTATTCAAAGATTTAAACACTCGGATTAAAGATATAGCTGACAGGACGACTTCCTTAACCACCTGCTTGTCCTCCCTCATAGGCAAAAGTGCTGAGCAATAGTTAGCAGAGAGCAGGAGGAAATAAAATGATGTGCTGAGGGTAGCCAAATGCAATTGTATGCTTGCTGACTTTTGCTTTCTTCTCAGCAGTTAAGACATTCCAATGGAGCTAAGTTTACTAAGATTAATGCTAGATGGGAAAAGAATGCGCTCGTAACACTTATGGTCAATAGTTAAGTAAAACCAGCTGGCCAAATAAAGCATTTAAGATAAAATGCAAAGTGGCATTTCAATTGGCTTGGATGAAATTTATCATGAAAGTCAGTTGTGCCGGTGCGTGGAGGAGCTAGTTTTGTAGAAAGAGGAAAGCCAGCCAGTTTGGTGTAGCTAATTTTACTCCACGCAGTCATTGTGGACTCTAAGTGAGTTACAGGAAATGAACTTCCAAGTTCGAAGCAATGGGAAAAGTACTTATTCAGCCTCCTGTGAAACTTTACAATCGAGGTGGTTTTTACATGGAAAAATGTAATTGTTTCCTCTTTCCAAGATATATTTATAAACATACCTCTGTACAGCATTGTTCTTTGATTCATTGCTTAATTTCTGTTCTGCATGAAGTATTTTAATTTAAAGAATTCATTCTGGGGAATTATAGGGCTGTGGTTTCATCAAGAGTCTTTGGTGGCCAGGGTGAAATATGCCATAATTTTACATTTGTTTTCATCATCAATTATGTTTTTGACAATTTTAGGTTTTTTTCCTGTCATTTTTATTACAGCAGTCATGACCGTGACCACTTTAGTTAAAGTTGAAAAGCCATTTGACTTACCTTATATTTTAAGTTATACCTAACTTTATGACAAATGTACTTCTGGGGCTGAATTTTTAATGTTTATTTTGAGGGTGAATAAGAATTTTAACAGGGAAATTGGAAAAAAAACCCTTTTGAATAATCAAAACATGAGCTATAAAAACAGTACTTTGAGGATTTGCTTTGGGATGACTAAACTCTGGTGCATGAAAGCTGGTTGGCTTGAGATTTTTCTGTAACATTTGGCCACTAGTGAAGAAAAAACTGTCTTAAAAAGTAGATAATTCTCATTTTCAGCCATGTGACTTACATATCTCTGAACCACTGAGCCCTATCTTGGGATAAAGCAGTACTTGATAGAATTTAGAAATAAATTCTCATAAGTGGTTGGAGTTAGTGATGATGTATTAGTCTTCAGAACCTTGTGATCTTCAGGTGCAGCTATGGTGCGCTCATTCCTCTTGTAGAATATTTTCACTCTGGTATAATCTAGTTCCTCTACTGTCAGTGGAAAACCTTCGTTATTCTGGTATTGTGGAGTCAGACATGGATTCAGTCCAGGTTTGGCTTAATATTAGTTATTGGACCTTGGATAAGTGATTCAACCCGCTCTGTGTCTCAGTTTTCTAATTTGTGAAGTGGGGATAATGATACAATTTTCCTCCTAAGGTTATTGTGGAGAGTAAATGAATTACTAAGTGTCAAGGACTTAGGCTAGATCCTGGCCCATGCTAAGTATTCAGTAGATATTAGCTGCTGTTGCTCTTATTAACATTACTGTCGTCGTCATCATCATTGACAACAGCATTAGCATCCTTTTGACTTTATTCCTAGATATTTTGAGAAGTCTGTTCTTTTTTTGAAGCATCAGGATAATGTTTCAAAACTGATCATGTTTTTACCTAAGAAGGGTGAATTCTACTTTGGCTTTAGCAATCAAATAATAACTTTCAGGTAATAAGAGACATGAGCCTCTGAACAAAAAGTTGTCAGGTTGAAGTTTTGTAGGCATCAGGGTAGACAGTATCTTTCGCTGCGTGTGGGCAACTACTAATTAATAAAGTCTTAAGAAATGAGTGGTCTACTGCTGGCTAGTTAGGTTAAGGAACTATTGAAGAAAGCCTTGATAAGTTTAGAGGAACTCCCCGTCCCTGCCCTTTTACTCCTGTCATGTATCCATTTTTCCTTTCGAACAGTACTTTATTTCCTTTTCCAGTAATGAGAATAGTGGAACTGTATCCAAGGGCTCTGCTTAGGGGCCTACACTCAGCCTAGGGATGGGTGTGTGACCACAAGCTTGGTTAAATGGGTGCTTTGTCTTTGGAGTTTGAATCCTGAGCTGAAGGATCCTCCTTTCTCCCAATGGACATTCTGCTCTGATAGTACCTGCCCGAGACCATTATAGCAGCCTGCATTTCTTAGCTTCCATGCCTGTCTTTGCCACTTGTGGTCTTCAAGACATATTTTCCAGTCAGCCATGGATTTGCTGAGCCTCCAGTTTCCTTGCCATAATCCTTCTTAAATTAGTTGGTTTCTGTTGCTTGCAGTCATAGAACCCTAACTGGTAGAGGAGTTTACACATTAGGGTGCTAGATTTGGAAAAAATGATGTATGCTAAGAGGTTTACAATTAAAATGCTATTCACGACTTTCTTCCATGATATATAAGTAGCTGAACATTTTTCAGGAGGTTATAAAAGGTGAAGAGTTCTCAATCAGTATTTCAAAAATGATCTGTTTTGCTGGGCTCCCCACTACTCCTGTGTTTGGTAAAAAAAAAAAAAGGTGTCACTTTTGGCTGCTTTTCTAAGCTCTCAAAGGATTTGTGCATATCTGGGGATAGTGTTGGAAATGAGAAGAGAAGCAGAGAGGTCCTCCCTCCAGTTTCTGGGGGCTCGGTCTCTTTGTGGCATGGGGATTGTGAAGGGACTGTGAATTCCTTCTACTTACCCCAGCATCCCAAAACAAAACTCCTTAAATACTTTTCTACTTTCCCTTGAATTTTTATTCCTCTTTTGAACACCTTTCCTGCCCTACTGAGCACCTTCTTTTCAATGATGTGTAAAGTGTGATTGAAAACTCAATTACTTAGGTTTCTAGTATTGCTTGTGGTTTCTCGAGAATGGAATGGGCAAGGTTGCTTTATTTCCCCTTGTGTCTTGTTTGTTGACTACTTCTGTGTCCTGTGCAGTGCCTAGAACAAAGCTGGTTAATGATTTTTTCACAGGGACATCAATTTTGCACTCCTACTGTGAATAAATAGCAGGCCAGCATTGTATGGTGGAAACAGCCTTAGCTGAAGTGCTAGGAAACATGCCTTCCAGTTTGGGCTCTGCCGCTTGCTTGCTTTACGACTGTGGGCAAGACGTCTAACTTTTCTTCAGGTCTCAGTTTCCTCAGCTGTGAACTCAGGATAACCCTTGCCCTCTGTACTTCATAGGGCTATTTGGAGGATGACATGAAGACAACGTATGTGAACGTGTTTTGTAAATTGTTAAGTGCTGCATAACATCAATGTATCATTACTGTTATCATTATCATGCCATATATGTATTTATTAAACAGACTGAAAAATTGAGATTTTGTTTTATGAGGCTGAGTAGGAAAGGGAGGTAAGTTGAAAAAAAAAACACAAAAATAATAACAACTCTGCATAATGCTTGTGCTGGAATTCTCTATTTGTGCCCCCAGCTCTCATTCCTCTGAAAGTCTCTGTGTCACAGGAGGTTAACCTCTATTGTCAGTATTTCCTGGGTTCCTTTGTTCTCTGGCTTTCCACTGGATTAGCCAGTGGAAAGCACTAGGCGAGAATCTAAGAATGTGAGGTTTGAATATTAGCCACTGCCTTCCTTGCAGCACTGCAGGTTGGGTTGCCAGTGGCCAGATTCCTCCAAGGAAGGCCACTGTTCCTGTTGGAGGCCTCTCTTCTGCATCTACAGCTCTTTCCTTTATCTAGTAACTGCACCTTCCCTTTGTCCCTTTAGGTCTGGAGCAGTAACAGTTTATTTTTGCTAACTCCACAGTACTCATTGTCTCGTCTTGGTTTCCCTTAACCTTGCCCACACCCTTCATTAAATGTTCAGGTGAAGGTGCTTTCTTTTTCCTGCTGTGACCTTGATTGCACAAAGGAACGTCTTTCTTTCTGTGTCTTTCTGTCATTCTCAACAATGTCTTTCCAAGACTTACAGTGTGCCAGGGACATAGTAAGTGTTTACTGTACATTTTCAAGAACTAGACACTTTGGTGGTATAGTTGGAGGGATTTTATCAGTCAGTTTTTAAGGAAGCCAGTTTTGGTAAATTGAAAAACTTTATGTGAATCCTAGTGTATAGAGACATCCAATGTTACACATACTGTGAATTATCTTTTAAAATTCATTTTTGTTTTTATTAAAACAATATACGTACATTGTTTGAAGAAAGCAGCTCTAAAAAGCAAATATTGAAAAACTGCACACCTACCCCCTCCTTCTACCTTTTTCCCTCTCTTCTGACCACCCCCCCACAAATTGCAACTTTCAACTTTGATACTTCTGTTTATCTTTGTTTCTAAATAATGTGCTTATATGTTTCTTTGCTGATAAATCAGTTTTAGTAGTAGATCTTTGATACTCCCCACTCCTACCATTTTTAATCCGCACAGCCTCTTAACATACATCACAATTTTTGTTTAAATCAGTATGTAATACTTACATTGTCACATTAGTCTGGTTGGTAATATTTTCTTTAACATACAAGTTTTTGTCTTTCTTGGAATTAGCCTTTGCTTTTAAAATTTTGCTTACTTTCTTTCCTAGACTGTACCTTATGAGGTAGGTAGATATTAATGGCATTTGCATTTTATAGATGTCAAAATTGAGGCTTAAGACTAAGTATTTTGTCCAGAGTCACACAGTTAATAAGGGTTAGATTTGGGCTTAGAGTCCAGCCACTCTGCCTATAAAGCCTGCATCTTAATCATGACATTTACAAACACTGTCACTTCAGTTGTTATCCTAATGGCTACATTAAAACAAACAAACAAACAAAATCCAAAACCCTAAACCAAAAAAAAAAAAAAACCCCAAATGAGTTCTGTCTTCAGAGATTCAAAATCAGTAGATCTGAGAAGGGGACCAAGAATCTGTATTTTAAAAAGCTCCACAGGTGATTCCATTGATCAGCAGGTTTTGAGAACTTTGGTTCCATATCTTATCATCACCATAATACCATCATCACCATCACGATCATCATCAGCATCACCACCACCATCATCATCACTGCCACCTCCATCAGCAACAACAAATGACAGCCTTGCACAGAGCTCTCTGTGTAGCTGAGTAGAAATCCTGGTGTCCATTAAAGCAGCTACTTTTTGACCTCTTAGGTGAGATCACACTGGTGGGTGATTCAGGTAATGATTTATCCTGTCATTTTTAAGTTTGGCAAGTGCTTTGGGAGGAACTGTGCCCTGTAGAAGTGGACAAGGTAATTTTTTTTTCAGCTCAGTTGGTGGTTGCTTTATCTGGTATAAAAGCAATAAGAACACTGTTCCTGTACTTAACCTGACCTTAAAAGGACTCACTTTTTTTTTTTTCTGAGAGTCCCCAAAAGTGACATCTAGGGGGAATACAAAGCTCAGGTAAAGGAGAAATTTTGATGTCTTTGTTCTGTTTGATTTCCGTCCTCCCCCTTCCCCTCGTGTTTGTGGCATTTCTTGTTTATCAGGCAGTAGAGAAGCAGTAAATTTTGGCCTGGGGTTTTCTCATCCCTAGGTGTGAAATTATTTCAGGACTATAATAATAATGCTTTGCATTTCTATAGTCCTTTTATTTGAAGATCTAAAAGTGTTCTGTTGGTGTTAATAGAGCTTCCCAGGACCCTCTGAAGTAGGTAAGTATTATTAGAGAAGATCTCCTCAAAGAACATTTTCACTTCATATCCCATGTGTGACTTGAAAATGCTTTTGTATTGTTTGGGAATTTCAACTAAAGTGGCTTGCATATAGGGCACTTCTTTTCTTTATATTAAATTTGTATTAACTCTTAGCACATTGAAGGAAATACAGTCATTTTTCATGAATGGGTGTGGCATTATTTAGAGAAAATTAAAATAAAGGCATTCTGTTATTGCCTTTTATTTGAATGTTTTGAATATATTTACCAGCTATGGAACTGTCTTCTAGTTAATTTTCCTTTCTTAAGGCAGCAGGACTTGCAATATATTGAATAACTAGTGGGAACTTGGCCTGGTAGTGTGGTGTCCTTTGTGAGTTCATGAGGACATGTCATGTCAAGCCAATTAAAAATACAAACATAGTTTGCATTCTGAATTAAAGGTTTAATTTTGAAGAATTGTTTTGAATATTGCATGCATGAGTGTTAATCACTGCGTGCATGCATGCACACTTAGTTGCATTTTTTTTTCCTCTAAATTTGGAAAGTTCTATCCCAGTGGTGTTTAGGGTTTCTACTCAGTGTCATTGATGCAAAAGTACTGTAGATCTGACCTAGCATAGAATATTCAGGAAAAGGCCCTGTGATTCTTAGTCCACACTGGTCACCCTGGGAGGCTCCTTGTCCATGCAGTGTCAGGTGGCCCAGCTGTGTCTGTGCAAAGGAGATTGGAATCTTTCATTGCAGCTTGAAGGCCCTAATATTTATTTTCCCAGCATCCCCTTCACAATCCTTATCAAAAGACCTGTCACCTCCCTAGAGTTTCTGCCAGGGAATGGGGGCCAGCCTCCACTACTTTAAGGAACTGGAAAGCCTTCAGCTTCTCCCCAGTATCTGGAAAGCCCTATTCCACCTAAACAAGATAAAGGAAACAGAATTGTTTAAATGAAACAGAACAATCCAAATTTGTCTTTATCCTTGTCCTTTCTGCAGATGTCTTGCACCATGAATTTAGGCTTTTGAAAGAAAAATCCTTAGTGAGGGTTGGATTTTTGAGGGTTGTAGATTACCTTTGAGTGCTTTCTGCTTTTGGACATGCCCCTAAAATAAAGGGAATGCAAACTCTGTCAAAGTTTTTGAGATAAGAAAGGGAAAAATAGAGGGAAGGTATATAGCTCAGTGGTAGAGTTCATGCTTAGCATCCATATGGTCCTTGGTTCAATCCCCAGTACCATCACTTAAAATAAATAAATAAGCCTAATTACCTGCCCTCCCCCAATAAAAACAAAAAAAAAAAAGAGGGAAAATATACACAGGAGGGGTAACAAAAATGTACAAATTGATACCTTTAAATTATGCTGCCCCAAATTCACTGCTGAGACAAGGAGATGCATCAGCATTTGTGGGGTGCTTTATAACTCTCATGATGGAGAGACTATGTCAGATGATCACATGGTTAATACTTTTCCTCACATCTCAGTTGTCTTCCTTTTTGTGAAAAATTCACTTAAGACCCATTATCTGAAGATTTGGAGGAATTTGGGCAGAATTATGAATCTCTATACCATTTTCTCCTGAGTCTTTTGCTCAAAGAAGGTCACATAAATTTGCTGCTAATTATGTGAAGATAGATTTATCAGTGAAAATGGTTTTGGCTGCAAATAATCAAAAACTGTACTCAAAATGGTTTAAACAATAAGGGAATTGAAAAGAAAAAAGCTTCCTACTTTCTCCATGTCTACCTGCTGAGCCTCATGGGTGACATGATTGATGGGAAGGCGTTACAGAATCCTGGTGCTGAGTGTCTGGAATCCAACCTCAATCCACTTTTCCCTGGTACCAAGCAACTGGGGATCCACCAGGGTGCCTTTGATGGTTGTCACTGTGCAGCAGAGAGAGGATTTTGAGCTGTAAGCTGTTGACAGCTTGCTGAGCATTGTCAATTATTTTGTGAATTTTTCTGCTGACTTACATTTGAACACAAAATAAAACCCATCAGAATAAGGAAAATGAGTTATTTCAAGGAAGAAGACATCTTGAGGGAAGCAGTTCCAGATTTTGTTAATTCATTGGCTCAACAATGTCATTAAAGTCTTCATTTCTTGGTCTTTTTTCTCTGCCATCTTCATTGTGTTGACTTGGTCATCAGACTGGCTTGCCTCATGGTTCTAAGATGGCTGCTTCATTTTGGGGAGCCACCTGCACATACAGTAGCGTCCTTTGGCATAACAGACTGTCTATTCTTGTATGTCCCTTCTTAAATGCAAGGGGCCTTGCCTGTAACCTTTCTAGCAGGCTTCTTCTAGGGTTGCATTTGGCTGAGTTCAGCTACGTACTCCTTCCTATATCACATGGGATGGGATTACTTTGATTGGCTTAGATTGGTGCTTTCCAATCTAAGTTTGTTCTTGTCATGGTATACCCAGAAAATGGTAACATTTGGTCAGCAATTAAGTAAACAGAAGAGGCTACTCACATTTGGAGGTGGTGGGTGTGCGTGTGCGCGCGCGCGTGGGTGTGTGTTAAGGATGTGGGTGAGGGCTCTGGCTGCCCTGGCCCTGTCCCTGCCCCCTGCCTTAGGGGCTCAAAGTGTGGATATCTGAGCAGCTATAACCCATTTTCTGGTTTAAAGTAATCAGGATTTACCCCTGAGCTGGGATAGTCTCACCTTCCCTAGGCATTTGGCTTTGTGGGGGGAAGATGCCATAATAAAACTGGGATTTTACCCGTAAGGCAGAAGAGGGGATGGCTGTTTGATAGGCCCTCAGCTGTGTCTGCTGTGTGATAGTTCTTGTCTTTGCATATATACCTAAGTGTCCTTCTTTGAATCATTAGTACCTTACTGAGAAAGGACCAAGTCTTGCAAATTTTAACTGCTCAGTGGTTATTTGCATATTGAATGAATGAATATGTACTCATATACTAGACTAACCTGTGCATTCAATGCCACTGACTTCCTGTGGTGTGCCAGGAATGTGTGGTATGAGGTGCAAGAAGCATGGGCCCTGCTGATGATTTTACACTCTAAGGAGGGAGACAGAACATAACTATTAAACAAACAATGCGTACATAATTAAAAGTTATGCTAAGTCCTATACAGGAAACAACAGGAGGGAAAACAGGGCAGACGTCATATGGAGTGGTCTGGGAGGGCTTCTTTGAATTAATGACATTTTAGCTGAGATCTAAAGATGTAAAGGAAGGACAAGGTGGGGCAATCAGCCATACAGAATGGGGAAAGAGGGTTCATAGTTTTGATCCTTGTAACTGTGTGTTAGGAATCATTTGTTTTCAAAAAACAAAACAAACAGCAACAAAAACAACAAAAGATGGGGCACTTGCTGTAAGACCGCAGGACAGCTTACTGATTTGAGAGTGGGCTGGACTGAGAGCTTCCTAAGGCATTGGACTAGGAAGTGGTTGGCCCTGAAGAGGTAACAGGAGCAGGACAGGTAAATGGATAAATACGTCTGCTCCACACTGTCTCTCAGTGTCTTTATCCTAAAACTCAGTGAGTATCTTGGGAGCTGCACAATGAGTGTCTTGCCACTGCTTCTCCCTGCATTCTGGCTGCTCTGGTCTGCATTGCGCCATTCACCCTGACTGCCCCTGCAGCTCCCTCTGCCCCATTCAAGAGGTTGATAGAGACTAACAGGAATTACCACATTTCAATTCCTCTTTCCTGGGAGAATGTGTCTGAATGGCTTAATGTAGATCAGGTGCCCACCTTTCTTGGCGTCAGCTGCATCCTGGGCACAAGGTCCACCTGCCTGGCTGCCTATTTAATTCTATTTACTCATATTCCGTAGAATTGGGAGAGATTCTCTGAGAAGGTGGAATACAGGGCAGGTGGATAGATCAAACCCCTGCTAAATGCAGCTTTTTAGGTTCTGTAACTTTAATAACACTGGTAGAGTCCCAATGATGTAAATAACTTAGTTACTACCTGAGTTATTAGTTGAATGCTGATGCCTACTGCAGGGTACTGCATACAGCACATACTTAAGAAATAGTTAATGATGGTGATAATAACAAAGTTGAATGTGAGATAGATGGTAGTTCTTTCTCAATGGTGCAGGTCAGTTATCTTATTTTAATGGGAATGCTTCTTTGTTTTGCAGATGAAAAACCCTTTTGTAAATGCCAGTCTATATCTTTTTTCCTCTAGTTTCATTGATGAATAATTGATTTATGTCACTAAGTTTAGGGCATACAGCATGATGGTTTGATCTACATATACTATGAAATGATTACCACAGTAGATTCAGCTAACGTTCATCTTCTCTTATAGATATAACAAAAAGAAAAGAAAGGAAAACAGGAAAAAAGGGAAAAAAATTCTCCTTGTGATGAGAACTCTTAAGATTTACTCTCTAAATTTTCCTATGTATCATACAGCAGTGTTAGCTGTAGTCATCATGTTGTACGTTACATCTCTAGTATTACTTTATAACTGGAAGTTTGTACCTTTGACCACCTTCCTTCGATTTCTCCTCTCCCCACCTTCCACCTCTAATAATCACAAGTTTGATCTCTTTTTCTGTGAGTTTAATTTTTTAAGATTCCACATATAAGTGAAATCATATGTCATTTGTCTTTCTCTTTCTGACTTATTTCATTAGCATAATGCCTTCAAAGTCCATCTATGTGGTCACACATGGTAGAATTTCCTCTTTTTTATGGTGAAATAACATTTCATTATTATATATTTTATATATATATACACACACACACACACACACACCCATAACTCCTTTATCCGTTGATGGGTCCTTAGGTTGTTTCCATGTTTTGGGTATTATAAATAATGCTGCTACAAAAATGGGGATACAGATGTCTTTTCAAGTAAGTGTTTTGTTTCCTTTGGATATATTGCCAGAAGTGGATTGCTGGATCATATGGTAGATCAATTTTTTTTTGAGGATTCTCCATACTGTTTTCCATAATGGCCATACCAATTTACAATCCCACTACTTTACACAAAGGTACCTTTTTACCACATCCACATTTGTGTCAGCGTTTGTTGTCTCCTATCTCTTTGATCATGGCTGTTTTAACAGGTGTGAGCTGATGTCTCATGGTTTTAATTTGCTTTCCTCTAGTGACTAGTAACATTGAGCATCTTTTCATGTACTTATTGGCCTTTCATAAATCTTCTTTGGAGAAATGTCTGATCAGGTCCTTCGCCATTTTTTAATTAGATTGTTTGATCTTTGCTGTTGAGTTATATGAGTTCTTTATATATTTTGGATATTAAACCTTATCAGATACATGGCTTGCAAATATTTTTTCCCATTCCATAGGTTGTTTTTTCACTTTGTTGGTGGTTTCTTCTGCTGTGAAGAAACTTTAGTTTTATATATTTCTACTTTTTTATTTTTTATTTTGTTTCTTATGCTTTAGGTGTCATATCTAAAAAATCATTAACATAACACATGAATGGGAGCTTTGCTCTATATTTTCTTCTAACAGTTTCATGGTTTCAGGTTTTACATTCAAGTCTTGAATCTATTTTGAGTTAAATATTTTGGGTGGTGTAATATATGGGCCAAGTTTCATTCTTTTACATGTGAATATCCAATTATCTTGGCACCATTTATTGAAGAGACTGTCTTTTCTCCATTGACTATTATTGGCTCCCTGTCAAATATAAGTTTTCCATATATGCTTGGGTTTATTTCTAGGCTCTCAATTCTGCTTCATTGGTCTACTTGTCTGTTTCTATGCTAGTGCCAGAAACTGTTTTGATGACTGTAGGTTTATAGTATAGCTTGAAATCAGGAGTGTGATGCTTCCTGCTTTGTTCTTTCTCAAGATTTTCTTGACTATTCTGGGTCTTTTGTGGTTCCATATAAGTTTTAAAAGTGTTTTTTCAACTTTTGTAAAAAATGTCATTGGAATCTTGATAGAGACTGCATTGAATTTATAGATGGCTTTTGGTAGTATTGACATTTAATGGTATTGATTCTTCTAATCCATGAACAGAGGATACCTTTCCATTTATTGGTTTCTTCTTTGATTTCTTTCATCAACGTCTTGTCGTCTTCAGAGTAGAGAGCTTTCCCCTCCTTGCTTAAATTTATTCCTAAGTATTTTATTGTTTTTGATGCTATTGTAAATGGGATTGATTTCTTTATTTCTTTTGCAGAAAATTCAGAGTTAGTGTATAGAAATGCTAGCAATTTTTGTATGTTAATTTTGTGTCTTACAACTTTACAATTAACTGACTTGATGTAATAATTTTTGAGTTGAGTATTTAGGATTTTCTACATTTATAAAATCATGTCATCTGCAAATAGAGACAATTTTACTTCTTTCTTTCCAATTCTGATAGCTTTTTGTCTTTTGATATATTTTTGGTATCAGTATGCTTCTACTTCTTTATTGTGTTCTTTTGTGTAGTTACTACAAGATTTTCCCTTGTGGTTACCATGAGGGTTGCATAAAGTATCTTAAACTTATAACACTCTATTTTAAACTGATAACAACCTTAGTAAAATTCATAAACTTTACATTTTTACTTCTTTTCCCCATAACGTTTTATATATTGCATAACTAATAACAGATTATTGTGGTTGTGGTAATTTTTACTATTTTAAAAGAAACTTTTAAACTAGAGTTTTAAGTGAATTATGCACCACTATTACCATATTGCAGAGTCTAACTGTGACTTTATCATTACTAGTGAGATTCATACTACCTTTTTTGTTTTTATGATATTAATTAGCATTCTTTTACTTTCACTTAAAGAACTCCCTTTAGGATTTCTTCTAAGGCAGGTCTGGTAGTAACGAACTCCTTCAGCTTTTGTTTATTCAGAAAAGTCTTTATCCTTCCTTTGTTTCTGAAGGACAGCTTCACTGGGTATAGAATTCTTCGTTGACATTTATTTTCTTTCAATATTTTTAATATGTCATCCCATTTTTTCCTGGCCTAAAAGTTTCCATTGAGAAATCTGCCCATAGTCCTTTGGGAGTTTCTTTGTCTGTAACTTCTCTCTTTTTACTTGCTGTTCTTAAATTTTTATCTTTGTCTTTGACTTTTGATAATTTAATTATGACATGTCTCTGTATAGCCCTGTGTGGGTTCAACCTACTTGGGATCCTTTAGACCTCATGGATCTAGATGTCCATTTCTTTCCTCAGGTTTGAGAAGTTTTCAGCCATTATTGCATTAAGTGTCCTTTATGTCTCTTTCTCTTCTCCATCTGAAATTTCCATACTGTGAACACTGTTTCTTTTGATTATGTCTCATAATTTCTTTAGGCTTCCTTCATGCTTTTTTTATTCTTTTGACTTTTTGTTCCTCTGACTCGGTAATTTCCAATGTCCTGTCCTCTGGGTCACTGATACTTTTTCCTGCCTGGTCGAGTCTACTTTTGAAACTCTATTGATTTTTTTCAGTTCAGTTATTTATACTTTCAAACTCCAGGGTTTTTTTTTTTTTTTGATTGTTGAGCTTCTTGTTTTGCTCATGCATTATTTTTGTAATTTGGTTTAGTTGTCTGTGTTTTCTTGTAGTTCACTAAATTTCCTGAAGAGGATTATTCTGAATTCTTTGTCTGACAGTTCATAGATCTCCATTTCTCTAGGATCAGTTATAGGAGCTTTATTAGTTTCCTTTGGTGGTGTCATATTTACTTGATTTTTCACAATCCTTAATTCTTTACCTGGGTATCTGCTCATTTGAGTAATTGGGCTCCTCTTCTGGACTTTATAGGTTTTCTTTGACTCAGTTTTTCACCAGTCAGCTCAATTTGGGTTTCTGCGTATGTCTGCTAATAACATCCTTGGGCAGGTGGGGCCGGCTGTTATGGTCTGTTTTTTTGGACAAGGCAACTGTTTGAGCTCTGAGAATAGGGGTGGGGGATGTGCCTCTGGCTGAGAACAATTAGACAGAGCTGCTGGCTTGGTTCCTTACCCAAGTGAAGCTACTGGATTGTCTCCACAGTTGCCTGAACCAGGCTTACTGGCTGGTTCTGACTGATATTCAGTAGTAGATGGGGCCATGAATTAGCTTCCTTTCCCTGGCAGGGTAGCAGGACAGGACCTAGGATCTGTACAGCAGATTGTCTGGGGATCTGCATCAGCCCAGAGTCTGGTTAGGTGAGGTGGCCAGTTTCCTCTGCAGATGGGGAATGCTGCTGGCTGTGCTCCCTGTGTAAGCGTGAGTATGCATAGAGCTATTTAATGGGCTATGTATCTTCCCATGCGCTCTGGTTAGATTCCCTGGTTGGATAGGCTGATGGCTGTATTCAGCTATGGGCAGGGTTATGAGTTAGATTTTCTGCCTGGGTGCATTTGGGAGAAGCAGCTGTAAAGCTGCTAGAGCTCTTTGTTATCTTAACTGAAGCCAACCTGCATCCCAAGTTTCTTGACTGAATGGGGCCATGGTCTTTGCTCTTCAGACTGTTGTCTCTGCCTGCCTCTTGGCTCAAGTGCTGCTGGGTGGCATATCTTCTGGGAATTATCTCCAGCAGTTTCAGTCAGATGTAGCACAATAACACTTTCCGCAGTGGATGGGGTTATGTCTCAGCATCCTTGCCTGGTTTGGAGGTGGCGGGGGTTGGGGAGTCCTCTTAGTTTCCCAGACCAGCTCTTTGGTTGGGAGGGGCCATGAACTACCCTCATCCTTGGCTCTGAATTAATCCTTCTGCTTGTGCATAGCCTGGTAATGCTCCTGCCTGGTACTAGCTTTGCTGTGGTGGCAATGAGCTCTGTTTGCCCACCTCTTGGCTTGAGCACAGCCGGGCGGCTCAGCTTCCAGGAGTTTTCTCCAGCCCTTCTGGCTACGTGGGGCCAGAAGATACTCTATTCAACAGGTGGGGCAGTGAGTCAGTTCCTTGCCTGGGTGTGGGCAAACTGGGCTTTAGGGCTGGCAAAATTCCTCTTGTGAGCGTCAGGCAGATCTGCATTCCACTGGGTTCAATGCAAAGTGTGGTCAAAGTGTGCCCTCTACTTGGTACTGTACATGCGCAGAACATCTGGTTGGGATTACTGTAGGAGCCCATGATTGGGTTAACAGATTGTAACAGACCCCAGCCGCTTGTCTCCTTAAAGAAGAGCAAATGTGCTTAGTAACTGCCTTGCTTGCACAGTTGAGGTTTTAGATAGCACTCTGCTCCTTGCAAAGCAACGACCCAGGCCCTCAGCTATAAGCGCTGGGCGTGCCTGCTGTTAGATAGTATTCTATCTCCAAAGCAAGGAACTGGCTGGGCTGGTGGTCTGCTTTAACATATCTATAAGAATGTATCTTGCTCCCCTCTTCCCATGAAAGGTAAACTGTAGGCCCCCAAAGGAACGAGTCTTGGGCTGGAATGATAAACAAGTTATAAAAAGCTGCAGACTCAGAGGTGAGAAGGCTGGTTAACCAGTGATGGGTAAGACCCCCAGAGGGGGGCAACCTAAGACAGGTACAGCCACCTGAGTCCAAGAAAAATGTTAAGCAGCTTCTTCTCAGACGTTCCACCCTGATAAGCTGTAAGGCTCGCTGATGTCAACACTTACCAAAACATAAAGGGTCTTCTGACCTTGAGCCAGACTCTACAATCTAGATCCCACCCTGTCTTTCCCTAAATTCCTGCATTCCATCACACAACTGTGATTTCTCCTTTGACTGTACACAATAAATGTGGGGCCATTTGAGAGGTTCGTGGAGTTGGCTCCTGACTCCCTCTTGCTCTCTTGACTTTTCCGCAGGGTCTTGAGTAATTCATTCCATCTTGGTGGAACTTCTACTGGCCAGAACCCACAACTGGTGACGAACCCACAGATTACTACTTGGGTACTGCAGGTATGAACTTGGTCTGCCAAGATCACTGTGCCAGTTGTTGCAAGCCCCTCCCCCCATCTCTCTCACAGTCAGGTTTAGTGGTTGAGCCCCAAAGATTCCCCTGCAATCTCTGTGGTGTGAGATTAGAGTAGGGGCTCCTGTAAAATGACAAAGAATGCTGGGGAGGCAGTTGTACCCCCTGTCTTCTCCTTCCCATTGGAGGAACCAGAGACTCAGGGGAGACCTCTCCACATGGTACTATGTTGGCCTAGGAGAGAGACAATGTAGTCAATGTGTCACCACTTCTCTTACCTTCTAATGCAGTCTCTCTTGGTACAAGGAGGTACAAGGGGGTGCTTCAGCCTCACCCCCATGTTCTAGGATTTTCTCAGTGGTGTGTTCTTGAATAGTGGTTAGTTGTTCTTCTCGTAAAGAGCAAAGTCAGGAACAACCTATGTTGCCATCTTGGTGATGTCAGTCTTACCAGTCTGTATCTTTATTCATGTTACAAAAGTAGTACATTTGCATTTTAGAATATTTGGGAAATGGGTCAGCAAAAGAGAAGAAAATAGAAATTGCTCATAACTCTACTGCCCAGAGATGAACACATATGACATTTGGGCATATTTCTTTCCAGTCGGTTCTCTATGTAAATATGTCTTCAGAAACATTGTACATACTGCTTTTTCCATTGCATTGTGAACATTCCATACTGCTTTTAACATTGTATTGTGTACATTAAAAATTCTTCCACCACATCATCATTAAGGGCTGTACTGCATCCCATTGTGTGGGATACAGCATTAGAAGTAGATGTACAGATTTGGAAAGCACATTTGCTGCAGAATGTGGTCCTTAGGCTGGGATGGATTGGAATGCTGACCCTGAGGTTATGTAGCAGGGCAGATATTGCCGGGTGATTGTTGAAGTTGGTCAGAAATTAAGTTCGTATGATAATGATCACTGTTGTCCCCTGGGCCACCACTTTCCTGAGGATAATTTGCATGAAGCTCATTTACTGTTTTGCAACAAAGATGGCTCAGCTTGAGCATCCCTGTAAGGAAAATAATCAGCATCCCCATCAGGGTTCCAGGAAGCTTCTTTGCCACTCAGGTCAGGGTGGCCCCTGCAGACTGCACTTGCTTCTCCTGATAAAGCAAATGCAAGCACGCCAAATTACTTTGCTCCGGCTTAACCCTACTCCAGAATGAATCCATAAACGCTACAAAAAGATAGCTTATGAACATATGCTACACAGAACTTAGAAAGCATCCTGCCTACTTAATCCTTTTCCTACTTCAGGGGAAAAGAAGTCTGTTTATACTTGAACTGAGAATTGAGGGATCACAAAAATGAAGATTGGATGCCATGCTAGAAATCACCAGTTGTGTTTTCTCATTTCCCTTAGAGCCATGGGTTGATTTTTCAATACAGCTGTGTCAGTGGGGAAATGTACTGCTCTTTCTAGAGTTCTTTGATTCACTCCCAGTTATGTGAATGTATCTAAATGCCTTTTGAGAGATGCAAGTTCCCCTTGTTTAAACACAGGGTGTTTGTTCGTTATAGTGGATTCTGGGGATGGAGGTAATCTCTTCAGGTCATTGTCTCCCTGTTCCCGCTCCCCAGTACCCACTTCCATGACTTTTCATTTAGATGATCACAGATGGTGAAGGGCACTTCTCTCCTTTGTGTTCTTGGAGAGATTCTTCCATGGAGGGGTGCATGGAATCACAATGGATGTGCTCTAGCTCAGAGGTTCAACAGTGGGCTCTGGCATTTAGAATGCATTCTGGTCCTTCTGGTTCAAGCTGATTCCCCTGAAAAACAGTTCATGTTTTTTCCTAGCTGGCATACTTACCTGCAGTCACCCACAGAAGCTGTTCTGGTCAGCTTTCTGACCCTGAAGCACCTCAAATTTTTTATCCCACCCTGCTTGCTGTGGGCTGCCCCACACTGGAGCTCTGGAGGGCTCTAGCAGGTCAGCTTCAGTCTCTCTCCATCTCCAGGAAATGAATATGATTCTCCTGCCTGTGTCTTATTTAATGTGTGTCTGTATCTTCCAGCTGTCTTGGACTAGGGGTCTATGGGGCCATTCGGTTTGACACCAAAGGCACTATCCGTGTATAGCCAGTCATAATGAATAACTGTAAACATGAGTAGATGCCTACCCAAAGGGGGTGTTAGCCAAGAGGTGTGTGAATCTGCTTGGAGGGGCAACAGCAGAGATGTCAGAGTAGTTTACCATCTCCTGGGTTAAGGCATTGGGAGAGTGTTTTCTGTCTGAAAAATATTACTGGCTTTAGATACTAAACTTCCCCTCCTGTGGCTGCAGGTGCTCATCCCTCTGATTTGAAATGAGGGAAGCTCTATGGCTATTAGAAGTGTAGGAGATTGAGAGTGAGAAAGAGGTAAAAAATGCAGGTGGCTTCAAAATGGGAACAAACTGTGGTCATCATCAACCCAGGATATGTTTATTAAGATATGTTCATGAAGTACTCTTTGTACACGATTCTGGGCTCCTCATGGCAATAGGACCACTATCCTGCTCCAGTCTCCCTGTAAACATTAAAAACTGTAATGCTGGCAAACGGGGAAGATACCAGGACAGTGAATGAAAGCATGTGGGTGTTACACTGTAGCAACATGGAACTATTGTGCCATTGATAGTTATCAGGGCATTGTGAACTGGTCCAAAATTGTAGCCAGCATCTTTAAGTTTACAATATATTCCAGGCAATGTGGTAGTCACTTTTCTTGAATTTCCTCATTTAACTTTACTGCAACTCATGGGGCAGATATTTTTCTTCAGAATTTAATAGATGTGGGAACGAAAGTTCAGAGAAGTTAAGTAACTTGATTAAGATTGCACAGCTTGTAAGAAGGAAGCACTCTAAAAGAAAGTGGAGCAGCTCTTTGTCTAATTAGGGCAAGGGAAGGAGAACTTGTCATTTCTCTGAAAAGGCATACTGGTGGGATTTACGCCATGTTCCTTGG
Source organism: Vicugna pacos (assembly GCF_048564905.1). Lineage (NCBI taxonomy): Eukaryota > Metazoa > Chordata > Mammalia > Artiodactyla > Camelidae > Vicugna > Vicugna pacos. Next base: position 30,678,427 of record NC_133003.1, on the reverse strand, counting down.
TAACTTTGGACAGGGTTGAGATAATCTGGTGGCAAGCCCGAGGCATGCAGGTGTTCCTTTCTGCAAAGCTGGTCTATTGTCATACAATTGTTCATTCATTCATTCATTTATGATTGATTCATTCAGATTCACTCCCTTCGTTTTTCCATAAATTGGGTACCTGTTTTAATGAGAGCGAGGTGTTAAGAGCAGTGGAAGAATGATCGCAGAATTGAGAATTTGATTGGAGAAGAGGCTATACAGGAAAAGCTAGACCATAGGCCCTTTGTAGTGAATGTAGTAAGAAGCAGCAGAATTCAGGAGCTTGCTCCGGGAGTTATTGGGGTGACCTCTAGGTAATGTGTCTCCTCCTACTGGGAACCCCTGTTAGTATTCCAGAAATTTGGTTTCAGCACAGGGATTGGCATTTGTTCTGCACTGTCAGCCACAATGAAGAGACCTATTAACAGCATGTGATTCCTTTGTGATGGGTAATTTGTGAGCTCAGACGTGTATGTCTAAAAGAGATGGTGCATAGAAGTGAAGGAAGGACTTTCATATCAAACAGTACAGCAGACTTCCTTTATAATACATTCAGGGACAGCCCCAGACATAGCTGATTATGCAGTGGGCAACCTGCTCATAACTTATGACACCCATCCCACCCTTCCCCAAGCACCCAGCCTTCACACATGCTCCTTCAGATGCTCAGTGCCCTTCCTAACTCTTTCTGGTGGTTCTGCCTCCTTTAATCAGAAGACAAGATAGAGGGAGGTTGAAAATACTAATATCACTCATTTACTCTTTAGTGTGAATTTAAACCAACAGTTTATTACAGTATTTCATGTGGTACATGAGATGATTTTACATTGTACATGAGTGGACACATTTTTGGTTCATCACATTAACTTTTTTAGGTTTCTTTCTATGACAGGTGATATTGGCTATATACCAGTGATAACTGGACGTTTACAGTGGTGATATAAAACTGTCTTTCAGAAAATTTACTGAGCTTGGCAAAATTGAGCTGATTGAAAGAAAAATACTGAATTACTGATAGAACATTGGTTCACAGGTATTGTAAGAGTCATGAAAAGAGTATGTGAATGACCAAAGTTTTAGAACAATTTACTTGGATGTTTTTGCATCTCAGACTTTAACTGTGGAATACCGAGTTTTGTCTCATAGGAAGAGAGTTTCATCAATTAGGGTAAAGAGAGCACCCCTGAAGTCTTATTTCATAGGTGGCCCTACACTACAGAATTTCAGTTTACCTGTGTTGCACACGATTCATGTCACACCAGCCTTTTCTCTTTTAGTTGCTGGTTACAATTAAGAGAAAGTGATTCCTCCTCTATAGTATTCAATTTGGTGTAACTATGAGGCTTGTAGCCATAAAGTTTTTCTTCATTAAACGCTCATGTGGGCGTAGACTAATACTGGTTGGAGTATGTAACGTAGACATGGTATCTGAAGCAGCCAGAGGGAATAGTAGCAATAATCTAGCCATAAAATTATGGAACAGATGTATAAGAGAATAAATAGAATATTAATTTCATGTACCCAAAATAGGACCTGAGTCTACTCCTGAATTTTTTTTTTTTCTGAAGGACAGGAAAGATTGTCAAAACAAAGTGAGATTTTCTCTGAAATAACAGTAAGGCCAGGACAGAGAACAAGTGACTGTGATTTGTAGTGGATCTGATGTAGCAGGATTCAGGGGCTTGCTAGCATTAGACTAATTGGTAGGGTTTTTCGTGTTTGAGTGGGTTTGTCTTTAGGTAGAGCCGAGAGAGGGAACTTGGGAATAAGAGCAGCCTAACATCCTGGAATTAAATGAAACTTGCTGGCAATATGCACGTGACAGATCATGTGACATCTTAGGCTCCCTCCTAGCCTGTGATTCTTGATCTTTTTTTTTTCCCCCAGTCCCACAATCTGTTTATTTGGTTAGATGCTTCCTGTAAGTATCACAAAGATCACTCATTCGTAAAGGTCTGTTTTAACATCTTTTCCTGAGTGTAGGGGAGAGGTTATTACTACACAAATAATTTTTCATCCTTTTTGTAGAAAACAGGCATTGGCATTTCCACAGCATGTATTTGTTTATTTATTTGTTAAAGATTCTGATAGTTGATGAGCAAGAAAAAAAAAAGGAGAGGTAAATAGATTCATTGTTATTACTATTTTTGGTCATTACTTGGTTGAGGTTTTATCCAGTTTGGGGGCTAAATTCTCCTTTCTGTTGGCAAAGAACAGTTAATTACTGTCAGCTAATTTAGGCTGCTGTGTCACCAAAAGTTGTTTTGTAAAGCAAGAACATCACTTTAACTTAATAATTTTCCTAAAAACTAGAATCTGATTTGGATTAGAGAAACTGAAGTAGGACTCCTATTGTCTTCACGTTTCATGTTTATGGAAACAGAAAACAAAAGTAGATTTAACCTACTATTTAATGAATTGATTGTTGAGAGGGGAAAAATGAAAAATCTATTTAACGTATTATTTTCTGACTTCTGGTAAAGTGAAATGAACCTAATCAGTACTGGTAGTTCTAAAACTGTATCAAGTGTTTACATTTAAATGCGATTGTTAATGAGCTGTTACTGTCAAAGTTCACTACGTTGCTCTAAATTGCCCACTGAGCTGTCAGAGGCCTAAATCCCCGCAGTTTCTGGAATTTGTAGGGCACAATTATAATTGACTACAATCCTCCTTATACTTTTATTACAGAAATTAATACAGTGGAATGCTATATGAACTGTTTGATGCTGTGAGGGAAAGGAAGGCTAAGGATTCCTAGATTGACAGGATTGCCAGTTGATTTCAAGATTGGCAGGAGTTCAGTAGTTTGCAAAGTCAAACTTCTATGTGTTTTCAGACTGCCTACCCTCTTACTTGATGTGTATGTTTTCCTTTGTCTAGCTGGCAAACTGCTGAAGGAAGGGAATGATTGTTTTATGTCAACTTTTTATGGAAGTATAATATATAGGATTTGTGCTCTTGCGAATTTAGAGTATACGTCTTCATGAATTTTCACAAAGTGATCACACTCAAGGAGCTAGCATTCCGAATATGACATAGAACATGAGCCTCACCTGCTGTGTTCCAGTCACTACCCCAGCTCCCAACCTGGCTACCACTATGTTGACTTTGACATCACAAATTGGTTTTGCCATGGTTTTGAATTTTATAGAAGTGGAATCATATGGCATGGACTTACTTCTCTGTGTGTAGCATCTTTTGCTTAACATTATGTTTGTAAATTTGGAATCTTTTTTGTACTTAAAAAAATAATATAGGCTTATGGATGTCAAATGAAACCATAGTGTGGAAAATACCTTGGAAACTTTAGCGTGCCATAGAATTGTAATACTGAGTTGGTTAACTGCGCGTGTAAGTTGGGTTATTTTCATGCATGTTGGAAAAAAAATAGTGTCATGTAATTATTACTGACTAGTTTAGCCATATAATTTGCAGGTACAAATTTGACAGTGATTTACATGGAATAACTCATTTATATCCGAATAGATAAAACTGTAAGATTTTTGGATGTTAAGTTACCAAAGGTCATCTTAGAAATGTACTCCCTAAGGTTTATTCTTGTAGAGGTTAGTGAATAGCTTCCTATAATTGACTAATTAAGTAGAATTTTAAGTATTTTAAAACCTAAGGCTGTATCTTACTGTTTCTATCTTTTTGAACTTAATTGCTTATCTATGTGAAGAATCGATAACATTTTCTTTTCCAATGTCATATCACATATAGAATTGGCTTACATGTCAGACTGTACACTGGATAGGCTTCTTTTGGGAGACCAAATATGTAATAATTTTCTAGAAAAGAACATCTCTCACCCCTAGCACTTCTACTCCACTCTCATCAAAACCAAGTCAAACCCTCTCTTCTCAGCAATACATCGCAGTGGCTAAGAACATGAGGACTGTGGGTTCCTTAGCCTTGATGAGCCGTGGAAATGAGAATAACAATAGCACCTCTCACTGATGGTTGTTGGAAGGAGTCCAGTAACACAGAGAACTGAACACGATGTCTGGCAACACCTAAATACTCAATAAATTCTGTCTAGTACTGTTATCAGCCTTCCCTTTTATACTTTTCCTTGCAACACATAGGATTTTAATGATTCAAATCAAACAGGTGATCCCCTATACAATTCTTTCTCAAACTTTAAGGAGAAGCAAAACTCTGTACTCCATCTTGTAAGCAGAACAGGCCCATTTAAACACCATCCGGACCAATGGGATGCATCCGTCATAGATTAAAATTCTTTTTTGCAGAACAAAAAACCCCAGGAAGCAGTGATATTTTAATGCTGAAACAAACACAGTATCATTTTTCAATGTCTATCTGATGACAATCTGGTTATTAGGTTGTCAGGGTTTTTTGACAAAATGTAGTGCTGTACTACCTAATTACGTTGCTTTCGAGTCCAGTGGGGCTGCTGATCTGTTTCCTAATAATTTTGGGCCAGGGTTATTTTTGTTAAAGACAAACGTATCAGTCATGTGAGAAATGTTTGCTTTTTATGTCCACCATAAAAAATCCACTTAGGCCTGATATTGTAGGGAGCAGTAATAATACATAGTCCTTCTCGGACCCAGATGTCCCATCCATCTGAAAGTTTTAGATGGTTGGGGAGAAATGTCAAAGGGCCAAAAGTTCTCCAGGTTTTATTTTAGTTTATGTTTTGGTATTGGAAAATGCACAATGAAATCAGCAGTCTTAAAGATGTACATATAAAAGCACTTTTCGCTATCCTTCTGCCTTTTTTTTTTTAATTTTTAAAAATCAGGAGTTTCCTTATAGATCTAATACTCAAGCAATGGAGAGTACAAAGTAGAGAAGTACTTTTACATGCCTTCTCCTGTATTAGGGCAGATTCAAGTTTTTGTGGAGTTGGAAGCTTATACAACTTGTGGAGTCCTCTTTAAGAAAAAAAAAACAAATTATGAATACAAAATTAGATGCAGAGGTACTTATTTCAATGATTCAGTTAAATGATTTGATTCTCTTTCTTTCATGATCTCTTTACCAGAAATGCTTCTTGATGTCTCTTCCCACCTAGATCACTGACTCCCAGTGACCCCCTGCACTTCTGGGACCCCTGCAATAGGGCCCTGAAGGTTAACCTTCATCAGCACCATGTCAGTCCATCTCTCACTGTTTTGAACATGCTGCTGAGTTAGTGAGAATATAACTGGTTGGATGATACTTAGAAAACTAAAGAAGACATCTAGTTGGAATAAGCTATGAAATCAAGTTTCAGATTATTAAGTGAACTGGACAAAAAGTCTTAAATGTATAAAGCTTTCACAGTAACTTGTAAAGAGTAGGATAATTTCAAGATATGAGTCGTTGCAGTGAAAGATCCATTAGAAAATGTATTAATGAAATGAAGAGATATTGCTGTTTTCCAGAACACTGTGTTTCCTGAGGTGTTGATTTCTTTGTATGACTCACACAGTAAGCTCCCTGGCAGCAGAGCTACATCTAGCCTTGACATCTCTATAAATCTTTATGCTATCTCTGGAATAAGATGATTGCAGCACTGACCTACCATCGGTGGGGCATGAGTTTCTGAGCTGTTATTTGACGAGTCCAACCAACTTCTGGTCTTTATCACCATGGACCTCAGTGGCTCAAACCCTGGAGACAGCTGTTCAGGTGGGAGTTTCGTTCCTTGGCCATGCATGCCCCAAGATTTAAGGAAATCTAAAACTCAGGTCAACCTTTTTATTCTGTACATTCATCACTTCTCTAAACATTTATCGCCCACCAGTCACTTTGTTGGATGCTCTGAGATACTGGTATTTGTCAACTATAACTGGCTTATACAAAGATGAAAAGTGAGCTTGACAACTGCTTTGTTTTTGCAGTTCCAAGGGATGTCAAAAGCACACTAGTTTGGGAATGTAGATTAGTTACCTATGTTGTAAGATCAAGCTGAGTTGATTATACCTGTTATCATGCTCATGACTTAATGAACGATTTCCTAGAGCTGTTTGGTGACTTTGATAGAGGGATCTAGCTGCTGTTTGGATGGAGGATGATGAGAGTGGCAGAGATGGACAGGGAGAAGTTTTAGGAGAGTTTGTACTGGCTTAGGAGTTGTATTTTACCCATCTGACACTTTTTCAAGGGAGAATATAAGTTGCTTGAATTACGTTTAATTGTTTTGTTTGCTTTTTTAAAAAAAGTGCTTTGTGTAATAGACTATAAGGTTTTTAGACACATTATTGCTGTGTTTTTCTTTCATCTTCTTCCTTCCAATAACAGTAGGTAACCTTACCTTTGGTTATATTCTTTTTGTTTTCGCATTCTTCCTTGTGGGTTCACAGTGGCCTCATTAGGATCCAGGTCTTCTAGTCTTCATTTAGCAGGTGAGGAGATGCAAACATAGGAAGATGAGGTTTCCCAAGATTATACAGTGCTTTCAACTAGGACGGAGATCCAGCTGCCTGACTCCCATTTCTAATGCCCTAGAAAGACTGATACATAGGCCAATTCGGATAATGAGACCCTCTCAAGCATCCCATTGCAAGTAGGTATATAGAATTGCATGGTGACATCCTCATTGCCCATTTAATTTATATATA